>NW_026442015.1:2400000-4800000 GCF_026898425.1 Galleria mellonella
GCCAGAAATTCTACTTTCTACCTTAGTTTCGGTTTCGGCCAAAAATTGGCCGATACTTTCGGCCGCGCCGAAACTTTGTGTGTGTGTGTTTGTGTTGTGTGTGTGTCTAACTGAAAGTTCTTTTTTTTAAGTTTACTTCCAAGAGTAAGTCATAGTTTTAACATGTCTTTACATACAAATATATATGACATATTTGTTACATACTTTAGTTAGTGTTTATTATTACCCTTTAACTATCTGTGTGTTTGTGTAAATGATTGTGTAAAAAATACACTAGATTTCAGTATAGAAGAGAAATTCTAAATATGTTTCAGTAAGTTTCGGTTTCGGTTTCGGCTGTAAAACCTGTTTCGATCGGACACTAATTAATATCATTCGTTATTAAACTATAATATGTTTTTATATTATTTGACGTAATCTTGTATCTAAGGAATGGCAACATATGACGGATATCATGAGCGATACAGTATACTCTGTTATGCCTATGCACCTTCTCATATCTATAGGCGACGATTACCAATTTTCATCAGGTAAGCTGTCAACCTATTTGTCATTCTGAGTTGCATAAAAAAATCTCCTATCATGCCTTAGATTACTGCAAAATAAAGCTCATGTGAACGAGAACTTATCATACTGCCACGCAATGCATAATGGAGTACAAAAAGAAACTATAACAAATTATTGGTAGATATTTTTTATATACATATATAAACATGTTTAACGATGTATATGTATATTGTACGCATGTAACATGTCACACGGTAGGTCGACAAGACAGGCCGCCACTTAACTAAGCTATCGAGCGACGCGTCAAACAGGACGACCTCCCAGCAAATATGGACTTTAACATAGATTAAACATGCAGACTGTCACTGTAAGTAGACTCTCACATACTTTTTCAATATTGTTTTTATAGTTTTTCGTTTAAAATCAGAATTTTATAGCTTCAAAAACAATACAAATTTACCAATAAATGTAAATTGAAACACCGAGAAGAATTACTTGGCGCATTTAATTAAAAATCTTAGAATGTCTATATATTTAGACTTTTAATTTTTGGTTTTTACTATCTATTATATTGTTGCATCTAAATATATTAATTATCTCCGATAAACGGAAAATCATAACAACAAATGCATCATTACCTGTACTGTATACCTTCATTATCATCATTATATTGGCCATTAACTACCTCTTGAGAAGTTTTATTAGTTGCATCGCTTAGCTGCAACCAGCCTGGGTTGGCATCCGCAGTTAGGCTTCGGTGATGTTTTAAGTGATTGTATACCTAAACGATAATATCTACCCAAATGAATAACACGATATCTTATCGTACAATATACTTCCCACTAATTTTTATTTACGATTAGGCTGAATCTTCGCTATAGTGTTACTCTCGGTCCACTCTCGCTCCTCTCTCAACGTGATCAATATATACAATTCAAGATTTATAATAACAGGAATGGATTGTAGCGTGAACACACATATTGTTACTTACGTAATAGTATTTTACCATATCGAAATCAAAGCGAAAACGGACCGACCCACCTGATAGAAAATGGTGATTGTCACCTATAAACATTGAATAACTCCATTGATTTAATAAAATACAGCTATTTCCATCCCCAACGAGTGAAGTGTAGTTTCATTACCAATATCTCTTTAGACTAACACACAGTATGAAAAAGAGAGAGAGTACCAAAGACTTTTTATTATAATATTCATTACAAATACAGATAATTACCATCTGGTTTATAGAAAGCGTCTGTTACTCTTTGACCAGTCACTCCATTTATCGCGAGGTTTAAGTTGTTGATAGCGGCGATGATTCATTTGCTGTGCTTTTCTGTTTTTTTCGTTAATGTACCTGCCATTAAGTAGAGTCCTAGCAGGACAGAGTGACAACCAATTTAAGGATCCCTGGGTAGGTTTATGAACCCATTTATCTGACCGTAACAAACTTAATGGTGTAGAGATTTAATATTTTACCTTTCGATGGATTCTCGAATAATACAAATATTCTTAAATATATAAATATTCATGAATATCTATTTGTATTAATTTAAGTATTTTCTCTGTATAGTTATTATAAAATGTTGTATATATTAAAAAAAAACAATGTTCCAATTATCATGTATATCATTTGTCAGGTACTCACAATATCCTTATCAGCTTTGTCTAATCTGGGACTAGGTGGCATCATAAGGTCCATTATGTTTAATTTTTTACTTAAACTAATAAATAATAAATAAATTAATTAAAAATAAATTTCAAATTAAATTAGTTTAAATTAATTTACCTATAATAAGATTCATGAATTGATACATCGAAACTATCTAATTCTGTCGTTTAAATAATAACTGATTCTTCCGTCATACTAATAAACGAATGGTGCTTATAGGAACTGTTCTGTTTTGATTACTAAATTTTACTTCCCGTTGAGTTTTAATTTCGATACTAGCTATGCTAATATGTAATTATATTCTAAGCAATATTTTAAACGTCATTATGAATGTGCTAATTTTTTGTGTATATTTTCTCCAAAAATTACTAATCATGTCTATGGACGACTATTGCCACTTTCCATCAGGTGAGCTGTTACATAGTCATTGTTAATTGATTAAAAAAGGAACTTTTATCATAAACTTACACGTACACAAACGCGCGAGCGCGCGTGCACACACACCTGCACGCACGCATGCGTACATACACACACATACACGCACACAAACACACGTGTGCTCGCGCTGCGTGCGCGCTCTCAAACACACACACACACACACATATAACAAAAATAATTTCATAGATATATTTATTTAATATAAAATATTATATATTAATTTAATATAATGGTCCAATGACCAACATTAAAGTAAACACTATCAAATGCAAAATTCGTATAACGTAGTCACAAAAACAAAGATTGAGATGCTCCTTATTTTGTAAGTCGCTTAAAATGTGCTTGTAAATCAATTTATATTTATTTCTATATAGATAAGGAACCCGACATATTTTTATCAAACACACTCAGCCGCATACCCACGTAATCGGTCAAGTCCCGGTTTAAGCACGACTTAAGTGATCCCAATAAAGGGCACTGTTTTATTATTTCGTTCTTAAACTTATCTTTTGAATGTATGTTACATGGTAACTCCGGAACTTCGTATTGACTGACTTTAGAAACCACACTTCGACACATTTTTTAACCAACTGAAGTGAGGCAGAACAAATAATTATTATTCTTAATCTATTTTATTTAATTTTCATATAACTAAAGCACACATAGAGGTCATAACATCTAAACAAAGCCATTTTCTACCAGTTAACTATGGGACTAACAGGAACTGAAGTCAATCAATGATGCAATTGAAAATTTAAATAAAGTATACAAAAAAAATATAGTATAGTATAGTATATAGTATATTAAAAAAATATATCTACGTCCAATTACAAATTAATAATTCATTATTTGTACTATGATTTCTTGATGGGATTACACTGTCATCAGAGTATTTTAGCCATTACCTGTCCATTGCTGAACATAGGCCGTCTCCATAAGGGAGGTTTTGTCAGTAGCTTGCGATTGCCATCTCATCTGCTCGCTTGGCAGACGAAATGGCAACTACAGTTAAACTAGAAGTTAAACAAGAAAAGGAAGGAGAAGAGAGACGCTGCTTAGTCGCCTCTTAAGACACTCACAGGAAAGAAAGGGGTAGTCCATTCTATGTCAGAACCACACAGCGGGATTCCAATATATTAATTATATAATATTACTAGTTGCTCGCCCTGGCTTCATACTGGTTTACTCTTCGTACGATTCTTTAAATGTAACTTAAAAAATATTTTAATAAAGTTATTTGTTCCACTGTCTTTACTCATTCATTCAGTATGCTGTTTTTTTTATTTTTATTGCAATTAAAAACATCCTTTTTAATCCCAAATATTTCACTTTAATAATAGCAACATTCAAGTTTAATCTATGTAGATTAAAAAAAAAAGTATATTGAGCCTAGATATTTTACGAAAAAGACTTTATTTAAATTTCATTGAACAAAGTACTTTATTCAGGAATGGGACCTAAATATTAAACGCATGCCCATCAGGTGGTCCATTTGTCGTGCACCGCGAGAGTAGAAACTAATTATCGAACATTGATTTACATCACAAATATGTTTGACAATCTGAACCCGGTAGGCGAGACGTGCACCGTACGTTCCCCACACCAGCTTCTGTTAAGGCGTAGCTTGTTACTCTTGCAGGTCTATTTATTTTAATGTTTTTAAGTTGAGGCTCCCTTTTGGGCAAAAGAAATTGCTAGTGAGATACGTTCTCTCCTACTGGAGGTTGGGAAGCATGAGTATCAAGGGTGGGAAGCTTGTGTTATGTTTTGTATTTGCTTGTTCCTGTTGTAACTGTTGCCAACACTTTTCGATTGAAATATATCGAAAATGGTAGTTATATGAATATATTGTAGATGTATTATTTTACACACACACAATCACTGTTATATTGCTACATAAATAAGGAAAAGAAGAGTAGTTGTTTTACGTATCACTTTTTACACAATTGCCAAAAAAAGAAGTGTAATGGTATCAAGGTTCATATATGTGAATTTCTTTGTTCCACCGTAACTTTTTAATGTCTAAATCAATCTATTGAAATATTCAGAAGTATAAAGATATATGGGATATCATTAAGATATCAATATCGGAGAGTAACCTTTACTTCTTAAAATTAGTTGACGTAATTTTTAATTTTACATTTTATAATATTTATTTTCATAATTATGCTATTATCATAATTATCTTAATTACTCAACTGTATAAGCAATTATGTGTATAAAATGTCTTTTCTAATGTAAAATATCAATAAACTATAATACCAAGGTATTATACATTTGAAATTGTAATTTATTATTGATATGACACGCAAAATGTAATTTATTAATCATATTTACTATATTGAACATTAACGTATTAAAATTTATTAGTTTAATTTTATTTTATTTTATCTTTGACATAAAGTTTGTATAATCTAAATAATCGCCAATATCAGTATGTCCTTATTTAATTGATACATTAAATTTGCATGCCTACTATTTTAAGGCAATTAAATAGATGCCAAAAGATGTCACATCTGTATTGTGCTCAATGTCTGTGTAAAACAAATAAATATTTCATTTCATTTCATAGGATCTCTACATCATCCCAAGTATAACTGGCTATATATTTGTGTTTTTTTTTTGTTTTGACAGGGCAATGCACTATATGTATTTGTAAAAATAAATAAATAAATTCGCTTTCATTTTTGCTAAAAAAAATTGTGTTGTCATATACTTCCCCGATTTATAGATGCTATAGGTCATGAATACAAATCTAGCCAGCACCAAAAACTTAGTGTATCAATTTAATTACTTACATACCCGTGAGAAAAAACACCATTGAAACCGTTGAAACAAATAATATGACAATGGTAGGCTCGCCTACCATTAATAATAATATAATTATAATAATATAATATACCATTAATAATATAATTTATTTGCTGAAAAACATGGTATACAGATGTTAGCAATAATATGTTAGGAACAGGTGTGTTTTGCCAAAACAATGGCATGCAAAATTTTAATATTTATGGTAACTTCTTTTCAAATACTATTAATAAAATATTATTTATGTGCTTATAAAGTGTAATTATTCTTTATATTGTCATTGTCATATTATTTGTTGGATTTAATATGTGTATTATGTTTACCACAATGACAATAGCCCAACAATGTCTGTGTCTACTCCAATGTAGATTACGGTTGCGAGGATATCGTCACGAATTCATTTCTATTAGGACCATCGATCATGAATACCACGTACATGTCCCATCAAAGCATCAATGTAACCGGTTACCGTAAGCTGTAAATATCTGCAACACCAGGTGTATCACGTCGTCACATGCATTGTCGACCCAGAAGATGCCTTTTGTATTAATTTTTTTTAACCAACTTCAAAATATACGAATTTTGCAATGCACGTACGCGCGCCATCATAATTTAGTGTCTTTTTTTTTTGAAAAATCGAAATAAAAGATTGAATATCTTCAATTTCCTAAAAAGTAATATAAATCAGTAATGATTTTCATAAGTATACCAATTTAAATTATTCTTAATGAAATCAAAGGAATACCTTATTTTTATTTTTCTTATATGAATTTTCAGTCGATGATACTTTCTACCGACTTGAAAAAGAAGGAGATTCTTAATTATGCTTTTTTTTATTTGTTACCTCATAACTCATTCAGTTATAAACCGATTCAGATTTTTTTTTATCTGAAAGGAGATACAGATACAGATTGGCCGCAAGATTGGCCACACATACAAATTTTAGCAAAATCGATTTAGAAGTTTAGTCTTTGAATCAAATAAACTAGTTTTGTTTAGTCACAATTGATGTCGGTTTTTTTTTTACACGATTTTAATTATTCTTATTTTAACAATTAATGACGTTAGTTGCATCAACTTATTTTCTAATAAATAATGATTTCATCCTCGCACAACACGTGCTTTTGTATAATATTTGTTAGTGTATCTGTTTGTACTGGTTTGGGTGATTTCTATATACCTGTATTACTTAAGTTTCTATTACAAACTCTACTTAGTTTGGAACTAGATGGCGCTGTCTAATATCTATGTACACTGGGGAGGAAAGGGATTGTTAGTAATGGGGTCTGATTTCCCTAAAACTAACAATACACCCTATCAGCTCGATCTCCACGCGGTTCGCCCTGGAAACTATCGTGATTAATTCTAGGTGGAAATCGTCACGATTGACTAACTGACCTGCTTTTTCATCCTCACCTACCATCCTTCACTGGTACACCTTCACCACCTCGCCAGCGTATACCGATAGCGCAACTCTTGTCAATGAAGCTCTTGCCACTCACTACGATATTCTATGTACAGTGTCATAAAAAAATCTTTTGAACACTGATAAGAGTTCGACCTTTTTTGTCATTTAATGAAATATTTATTTTATATTGATTTTATTATTTCATTTATATATATATATATATATATATATATATATATATATATATATATATATATATATATATATATATATATATATATTATACTAGTCTATGTTACTTTTTATTATGAATATATGAATATAAATACTTCTTAAATCGAAACAGTAGAACGTGTGTTCTTTAGCTTTAGTTATGGTATATATGTAGGTAGTTTTTACCATATCTAGCAGTGAGCGATCCTTGGTGCAGTGACAGACAGGTTATTTTCTTTATTTTAAATTTATTTATTTATACTTTTGCACACATTAAAATATGTCTACAGGGCAGACTTAATACCCGATGGTATTCTCTACCAGTCAACCATTAAGCTAAACAGAGAGAGTAACAGTGAAATTACAGGGTACAGGGGAATAGCAGCTGAGTCCTCAAAAATGGCAACGCATGGGAAGTATCATAGGTAAAATAGTATACTCTGTTATGTCCATAGCACTGCTCATGTCTATAGGCGACGGTTACCACTTTCTATCAGGTGGGCTGTCAGCTTGTTTTCCATTCTAAGTTGCATAAAAAAGAGTATGTGGCAGTGCATTGGTCTAATAAATTTAATTTTGTTGTTGTGCGTAGGTAAGGTCTCGGGTTCGATTCTTGATAGTGATAATTTAGGAAACATACTTTTCAAAAGTTACTTCAGTGTAGGTGTTCTGGATTAATACCCAAAGTGTTAATTATTTCATTTTTATGATACAGCCTATTTGTTCGATCTTTTAGACGATTCAATTGCTTAACCTTTTATCTTTTATATTTAATTGAAAACTAGATAAAAAAATAACCTCTATAAAATACTAATTATGAGCAAAAACGATCATTGAGAAACAGACAAACGGACAAATAATCCCACCTCATAGGACTATTTTTTTTCTTTTAAAATATGGTATCCTCGTAAAAAAATTACCTAAAAGATTTGTTACATAAAACAAATTACCTTTTTGATTCCGTGTTATATATATATATATATATATATATATATATATATATATATATATATATATATATATATATATATTAAATTCATTATATTATAAATATTTATTCATATTTATAATTATTTCACAACATATTTTATAATGTCCGTGTCTATAAGCAACACTATCTCTTTCCATCAAATGCTTCGTTTGCTTGTTTACCATTCTAAATTGCATAAAAAATATAGTCTTTTTTTCCATTTCTAAACTACTATTTACATAATTATCTCTATGTCAGTTATCTTTTATTACCCCTGCCCTTTAGTTTCAGTCAAATAAATCACTCAATAACAATAAGCTTCTACTTAACAAATTAATTATGCATACAGTAGTTACGGCCCATCCAAATATAAATAACAAAAGACACACGGCTTTTGAAAATTCATTTATTTATTATAATTACATATTTTTTACATTTATTTACATATTTCAAAGGTTGCCGAGTAATGTAGCGTGGTTGTTTATTTTAGAAATCGATTTGTAATCACAAAATGTTTGTTCAATTTGTTAGAAAATGTTTGTTTTATAGCATCAGTAAAAAATGTCTTTATGAATGAGAACTGAGATGTAGATATATCATTTTACCTTTTACATTTTACCTAAAAAGTGAGAGCAATATAATCATACACTGTAAAAAGTTTTATACAAACATAATGTAAGTTTAAAACAGTATAAAGATTAGAAACAATACCTTAAACAACATTTCTACCATACATAAAACATGTATACCTGTTTAATAATAGTTTATAGTTTACACATATTACCATATTATATGTATCGTAGGAAAACCTTTTGCTTTTTATTTTATTACATTGCTAATACTTGTATTGATACCAAACAAGTCGCGTACACAATATATTTTACTGAATGTGTTTTGATAGAAACGAAGTGTTATGATGCATATAATTATTATCATTTAATTTTATCAGGTATTTATATATTTCCAAACAAAAATTCCTAAATTTTAATTGTAAATGTCTTATCAACTGTACTCCTAGAAGTAAAATTACGCTACAATTCGGCAAGAATTTTAATAGTGCACTAAACCGTATGTACATTCAATATTTAAAATTGATAATAACCTTAACAATTTAAATATCACGTTATTATAATTATACACTGGCACAAATACAATATTTATATTTTTACAATAAATTAATTTATTTGGTATCGAAAAATGCTTATAATATCACGTTTTTGCATCATTTGTCTTTTGCACACAATCTTTTGTATTTTTATGTCCGTCCCGAATTTATAATGCGACACAAATTATTGTGTACAAATTTGATGCGATTACAAAATAACTATCTATACTTTTGCTCACATTTCTCAATTTGACTTAGAACCTTGCCAATCCTCTCGTGTAATATTTTAGCATTTTTCTCTGGCAATGGCGGCAGAATGTCTCTTATTACAGCATTATTTTTCATATGAAACATATCACTAATTTTTGTCTTTATCGACTGCTGATACAAATTGTTCAAAGCTTCTACAGTCTTTTTTCTAAATACACATAGATTATCTAACATTAAACTATGGTATACATTATATTTTTTTAACAATCTATAACCATGTAACAAACCAGATTCATTGTCTAAAAATAAGAGTAAACCACTATCCATTTTCCTGGCTAAGTTATGTGCTGGCCCATCCATAATGTTTATATTCCACTGGTAATTGAATAAATTGTTAACAATTCTATCTAAATTCGCTGTTAAATAGTCGAAAATAATGAGATCAGACCATTGGGCAAGCTCTACAAAAGATGCAATTGTTTTTTTACTCAATATCATATCAATATACTCAAAGTTATTGGCGGTATTTTTGGTTGATTTAAGATTTTTTGTTTTCAATTTTTCTATTAGGATCTCTTTTGATATCTCAACTGTCTTGTTTTCTTTCAAACACATCTGTAAAACGTCATTTTTATTCAAATGTCTGTTTGATGGTTTGAAAATATCTGGAATACTAGCTGGTTCTAGGCTCGGTATATACTGGGTCAAAACAACAGCTCTGTTAGTATTCCACTGTGCAGAAGCAATGTCGGTAGCTACATTTCTCCATAGCTTATCTTTTAAATCTACAACTTTGACAACAGATGGAGCTAAATTTGTCAAGTTTAATAATCTTCCTACGTAAAAACTAAAGATTTCTCCTTGAATTTGATCTGTGTTCTGTCTGTATCGAACACAAGCTTGAATACCGTCTTTAAATGTAACTAAACGATTTTGCATTCGTCCACAACCTGGCTCTAATTTGATTACTTCGCTTTGCTCCACATACTTTTCCCAAATTTCTGCTGTATTTTCGCCATAACCTTGAGGCATCATGTCTTCCACTTCTGGTCCCCAAAAAACGTTGTCATACAACACGGTATATTCATTAGGAACATAATTCGTTGTATTATTAATAACCTTATTTATTGAATGTTTATGATTAGTTACTTTGTTATCTTTTAAAATATCTTTCATATCCTCTGTTAAACCTTTGGGATAAATATCTTTCTTATATTTATGACTCTCACCAGTAAATGATACAGCAACAAATTTACTATCTCTTGTCTTAACTTTTTCATTTAAATCAATTTTATTTTCAGTCTTATAAAAATTATCATCAAATTTCAAACTATTTAGAGTTCTTGAAGTTACTTCTCTAGTGTTATTTGATCTCATTATTTTTCTATCATAATTTGGATTGAATCGCGTTTGGGATGATCCCATTAATATTACTCCTATTACTAATCCAAATACAAAACTAATAATTACACTTAGAAAACAATAATTGTAAAAACTATAATCTTTTTTCATCATGTTTCTTCTTGATAATTCTTCTCTATATTGAAAATTATTATATAAAATATAATTAGGTTTCTTTATAGCTAAAAATTTCGACAGATCAATGGGAGGTATTTTAATTTTGTTGTCTATGATTGGCTCTTTTTTTATGTCATCTATAGTTGGTATTCTTTCACTGATGTCGCTTTCTTTTTGCAGAGATTTCGTCTCGCCTTGTATGAGATACATGACTGGGTGATTATCCATCGTACTTGTGCTTACTTAGTTGCCATTTTGGATATCTGTAACAAAAGAAATAGTTCTGTTAGCAACAGTAAAAACAGTTATTTTTTTACACAAAAGTAAAGGTTTAAAGTTTTAAAGGTTTCATTTAACATGATATTTTGTCAAAGTTGAAAAATATATTATATTCATAGCACAAGCTATTAAATCCAACTTAATGTGCAAGTAAACGAGGATGTTTTTGCGCGATTTAAATTACATATTCTTTTCAGTCTACTTTACTCATAGATATAGCGTATACTTATAAATAAAGAAACTTGCAAATAAAGTTCCATAATTTATGTTATTATCAACCCCTATGATGGTATATGATTTCATCACCTCAGATTATGTACAGTCTATGCAAAATCAGATTTTCACTGCTAAGAACATGAAGTTTAATTCTTAAATTTATGTTAACATAATTTGGCCCGTTCGACGGTATTTGAACCCATATCCCAGGCTACTCAGGCATGTGTTGTATGCCACGGTAGGAGTACTATTAGTTGGCAGTATTCTTTTTTTGACGTCATTAACTTCGAAGTTACATAACGTACATACGAAGTTTTAATCTGATATATAATCTAATAATATATGATAATAATAAGACTGCAGAATGGCATTCTTTGTACAAAAATAAAAATCAAAGATGTAGGTACAGAATAAAAAGCGATATTAAAAATAGAAGGCATTCAATGAAATTCTGTATTCATTTCAAAACTGCTAATTAAGTGTATTGTGACTAATTCAGAAATATTCGATGATTTTATATATTGTAAAAACGCTTAAAATGACAACAAAGACATGTGGTGTCCATAACCTATAGACATGAACATCACAGAATATCCTCACGCATGTGTTGCCATTCCTGAGGACTGTGGTATTTTGGTGATTGCATTACATCACGATCATATTCCATTCATAACTACGTTTTTTTTTAACAATTTTTTTTTATATCGATGACTCTAGGTTTATTTTTTATTTTAATTATAATAATATTTGCATATTGAAATGTTTCATATAATCGTAGTTTTGACAGCCCGATATTAATAAACAAACATACATTAAGATGTCTACCCGATATAGAGCAATTAACAGATTAAATGTACGACATAAAAAAATGTAGAAGTCATTTTGCGTCAATCACATGTAGGATTAAAGTAACTAGTTTATTCAACTCGCCTCGCTTGAGTGCACGTTGTTGTTTGCGAACGAAATAACATATTATATTATATACTTCTGGATTAGGTGTATATCCTTTCCGTTCTTTTATTTTACTTTTGACAACTTGAATACTTATATTTATTTACTTTGTAATTTAAAAGTCGACATCAAAATTAGTGGTAAAAGAAAATATGTTAACCATATTGATTGGGGGGAAATGGTTGTTATTAACGGGTTGCTAGCAATATACCCTATCAAGTCGACCTCCACGACGTTACCGTACCATTTTCACCCGTTATAAAAAAAAACCTTAATAATCTTTATTCCAATTTACACTTTTAAAAATATTATA
Source organism: Galleria mellonella (assembly GCF_026898425.1). Taxonomy (NCBI): domain Eukaryota; kingdom Metazoa; phylum Arthropoda; class Insecta; order Lepidoptera; family Pyralidae; genus Galleria; species Galleria mellonella. The sequence goes on from NW_026442015.1 coordinate 2,412,615, forward strand.
GATTTTTACGTTATAAATGAAGAAAAATATGTCTGAAAGTAAAATATTATTTTATAAACATTGTCCACTTCCATACAAAATTGTGACGGTAATGAACAAAATTAAAACGGGTAACTTTATGCCAGAGATATAAACACAAAAAGTATATTAATATTATGATAATTACCAAAAAATATATTAATAAACGTTTAAAATCACATGCATAATTAGTAAAAAAAAGCCTAATATTAAAACGGAAGCCCAACAATAAAAAAAGATAAAACCACAAATATACGAACAAATTGGGAAATAACACGGTGTTGTTATAACCCCCAATTATTATGTTAACCGCCACTAATAATTCAATTAGGATCGCCCGTGTGTAATCGACTTTATGAGCGTACGCCCATTCCGAGACAAAAAAACGTAGGGAGGGGCACACGATTTGAAATAATGGACACTGGTAATTATTTTTTTTATCTGTAAACTTACGATTGTGGACTATATTTCGTTCAATTTTATGCAAACAATGAGAAAAAAATCTGTATAGGTTTCTTTCTTATAGGACTAGCTGTTTTCCGCAGCGTTACTTGTGTGAATAAGTATATAAAGTATTCTATCTGATAAGTTTAGAGACAACGTACCCGTGTACCACATTTCATTTAAATCCGCTCAGTCTTTGAAGCGAGATTGAATAACATCTTTTCATATTTTTATTACATCTTTACAAACTTTCACATTTATAATGTTAGTGGTAATAATAATAATAGTTCAGTTTTAATATCTTCTTATACAATTATTTTTAAACATGAGATAAAACCATGCTCCATAAATAGGTAAATCCTGTAAATACTAAACAATGCTCTTCCCTATAACAACATCATCATCATCATCATCAGTCGTTAACTGTTCACTGCTCAATATAGACCTCTTGTAACAATGAAAAAGTGTCGAATATCCACAACACTGGTCAAATTACAGTACTTTTCGACGAAAACCACTGTGTTTTCTACACAGATAAAATAACTAACAGAATACCATTCTTAATCTATGCTCTTAAGTCTATTTGATTTATACACTGAATGAACTGACTGCAATTTACCAACGTTGCGTTTTTAATCTTATATCAATCAAATTTATGTCGATTGATTAAAACCAATTAGCTTGAGGCCAACTTTAAATTGGTACAAAAAAAGGGGCTATGACCCGTTCTAAGCTCAACCCAAACAACGCTTTTTGTCGGACTCGGCTGTTTTATTTTTTGTCCTTTGCCACGCTACTCTTTTTTTATTTGAAACTTGTAAATTTCTGTTGAACATACTCTATGACAGTTTTGTTTTTTATTTTTATTTTATTCACTCCGGCGTCGTAATTAAGTCAGGTAGTAAACAGGAAAATTATCAGAAGGAAATACCAACTAGCGGTATTCATCTACTCTGATAGTAGCAAGAGCTTTCTTTCAAACTACAGGATACATACTGATTATTTACATAATGATTGAGAATAACTAATATATTTACGTATTTGCAAAGTGAGTACAAAGATAAAACGAAAATCCTAATCCGTCAGTCTCATTCGTCTCAGACGCGACACGGGTCTATTAATGGGGCCAAGTGTCCCCGTTACTAGCAATATACCCCTATTAGGTCGACTTCTAACAATAAGGTGGTTGTTAGAAAAGACAGTGGCGATTTCTTATTTGTAACGATATGACAATTGATTTGTCTTTATGCTAACCTATCATCAATCACTGCCACCTCGCCAGGGTATATCAATAGCGCAGGCGGGCTTACAAATCCATTTTGAGGTCATAAAAAAAACTAGTAAAATTGTAAAATGAGAACAGTAAATAGTTTTTTTTTTACAACACAGGGTGCAAACGAGCTTACCTGATGGTAAGTGACTACCGCCGCCCATGATTTTATATAAATTATAAAATAACTATGTATTTACTGTTCTCATTTTATAATCGATATAAAACAATCTCATTATGCATTAATCAATTAAACAAACAGTATTTTTTTATTGAACATCTTGAAATTTACATTTAAAGTGATCACTCGGAGACAGCGATTAAGAAGGATGACGGTACTTTTCGTTATCATACACATAACTCAATTTGGAAAGTGTGTACTTGACCCTAAAATGACCGTCTGTTGGTTATAAGTGAAAGTATTTGCCTTGTCTTTCTAAATTTCCAAACAGACGTGAACTGGACAATGGGATTAACTAAACATAAGCAACGGACACTATCGGGCCCTTGCTAGCAATATTGGATCAAGCCAACCTCTACGTGGTTTCCTCAGGAATCCATGACGGACCCAGGTAAAACTTTAACGAAAATGACGATGAGTCAACTTCAACATCACCTATCATTCCTCCCTGGAGGAGAAAGGGATTGTCATTACTTATTGGAAGTCATTACTTATCCCGTTAGATCGAACAGGTTCATTGCTAGCAATATTCCCTATCAAGTGGACCTTTACGCAGTTCCCCCTGAAAACCATCATGGCGGAGCACCAGTGAGAGATGATTGGTTAGGATGAAAAGGCAGGTTAATTAGCCCACCATGACAAATTGACAGTTAGCCCATCATGAACCACGTGAAGGTCGACTTGATAGGGTATATTGATAAAGGGACTAATCTTCCTATTACTAATAATTCCTTCCCCCCATCATGATGAGTTAATCAATCTGACTTCACGCCCATCTGACATCACTCAATGGCGCCTCGATAACGTTAGTAGGGTTAGTATTTCGTTATCATCCCATAAAAAAGATGATCCCTTATTAGTACCCCACGTAAACCAATAACAACTAAGATAAGGTCACCATTCCATTTACATACAATAAAAACATGTTTCTTAATATATACTGACAAATTAAAGAAAAAGTATACTCTGTGATGTTCATAGGCATAACAAGTAACAGAAGACAAAGGGAACTTAAAGGGATAGGCAGGACCGTCTCTCTTAAAACATCACTAAAAGCCTAATTGCGATCGCCAAACTGCCTGGCAAGCGTAGCAAATACCAGCAAACCCCTTCTTATCGAGGAGGCCTATTTTCAGCAATGAACAGTTAACGGCTCATATGTTACGATGAAATGAATAAGTAAGGATTTTACAGGAATGCATTTCACAGTTAGAAGTCAAAGTAGCCAGATCTCGCTTTTAAAATTCAAACAAATATAATGCACACTCGATTGCTGAGCTACAGAAAACAGAGGTTATCAAACGTAACCCTTCACAATACATCAAATATCATCACGACAACAATATTCAAAGGGGCCGACATATCATATATTACGAGGTCACTCTGTGAACCGAACCTTAGGGTCTAGATTAAGCCCGCATTGTCGATAAAAGATCGCAGATACCAACAAACAGTTCATGTTTTATTGTTTATTAGATGTCTCCGAGATGGGGAAATGATACTGAAATGGTTTTGATCTATCGAAGCATGGGGAAAAATCTAGAGAAACAAATACACAATGTATGTGTTTAATGTTTCGTCTCACAGACAAATGATGTTTATACATATATGTAGTACATTACACAATACATTACATATAGTACACAGAAGTACATATATGTATAATCTGTTTTGATAGAACTTAATAAAAATGTGACCCAGTTTTCGACCGACTTCAGAAAGCTGGAGTTTTTTAATTCAGTTGTACTTTGCTTTTTGTTTATTACTTCATAACTCCGTCAATTTTAACCCGATTTGGTAAATTATTTTTTATCTGAAAAGATATACAGTACTAAATCAATTTAGTAGTTTAGTTTTTTGATCAAAATAACTGGTTGTGTCACAATTGAAATGAATTTTTTTTTTATAAGACACAATCTTTAATTATGTAGTAATATTATCATAGAAACGCTCGTTAAATGAAATAAATAGCAAATCGAAACATTCAATCAATATATTGATATTTATTTGTATTACTATTGAACATCAATAGACTGTTTTATCGTTGGGTCAATTATATGATTTCATTTTCATTGAATTCTATCAAAAGGACCTACGTGCGGTCCCTCTGGAAACTATCTTAGTTAAGTTCAGGAATTAGTCACGATGGGCCAACTGACCTGACTTCATCCGCACTGTATCCCGCTAGCGTATACCGATAGTGTATTGTCATTCCATAAAAAAATTCGTTGACACAAATTCAATACTTACATAAAGGTATACTTGTAATACCAGTCTTTAATACAGTGTCTTAAAAAATAATAACCTCGATTCCATATTTAAATCCCTGGTCGCCCCCCACTGTTAAGAGGCGTGATATTTATGTCCCTTTCACGAGTTCACTGTAAAATAATTTTATTAAGCCAATATTGAACATAACCATTGTTGGTTCGCCTACGCGGCTGTATATCGTAAACTATATTTTCGGCTTTGTATTAGGTAGCCGTGTCAGGTTTCAGAAATGATTTTATGTAAATATTGAATTTAGAACTTTAATTTATATGCCACAATCTACTGTAAATTTAGATCTATTGACGTCTACAGACAGCTTTTTTTTACTTGATATATATTTTAAACAACATGTCTATTTGTCAAATTTAAATATGAAACAGAATCAAGTATATTTCGCCCCAGAAAAAGGCATCAATTATTGTGAAATAAATTGCTATTAGCAAGATTTTTTCTCGTCACATTACATATTCTTTCTTAAACTCAACTTTTGTTTAAATAAAACAGTAAATTTTTTAGTTCTTCTCGTCCTAAATTGTATTCTAATCTGGGTGGTAAATTGATAAAAAAAAATACTATTAAAAAATATTTTGAAGTTATAATAATATCTTTTTTTATACCATGAAGGTGGCATACAACCATACAGCCCGACTGATGGTAAACGGTCAGAATAGTCCATGGACGCCTGCAACACGTGCGCGTGGCCGACATACATTCTTTTTGAATAACCCCATACTGGGGAAAATCTTATTCCATAGCCATTCGCATGAAACTGCACTGTACACGACCATTTAGGATTTAGCGTGTGAAGACGAATCCCCTGTGGTAAGAAGTGAAGATAAAAGGTGTTTGTGGATATTATTTCGAATAATTTCCGGACAGTTTATAATGTACAGCTGATTAAAGTAATAATTTCTGATAGACTTTAAATAAGTCACTTCTCTCGTCTTAATTAGGCAAAATTCTGACTAATATACCATGACAAAACCACACAAAGTTATCATAGTCTCTAAAATTATGAATTATTATAAGAATATTTGATACAGTGCATCTATAAAAGGCCGAAAATAATCCAACGTATCAGTTATTTCGAATTTCGAACGTCACGGTGACCGCGCGCATGCGCCCGTTCCTAATTCAAATGATTAATGATAACCGCCACGATCGACCATAGACTAAGCTTTTATTTTTTTTACTGACAAGAGTTTATGTTGTCTGTCTGAATTTAATTCGCTCGCATCATTATTATGAGTTAATTTGATACTATTGAATTTTATAAATTGAAGATAATTATTAAAGATAATCATATAATGAATATGGTATTTTTAAATACTAAGTTGTAATAATAGACAAAGATTTAGAATTAGAAATATTTTGGAGACAATTCCATATGTGAAACTAGAGGTGACGACTCTATTATCTACTGATTAAACAAGAAAAGCCTGACCTATCAAACCTGTCACAACTATTTTATAAATGTAGTCTGTTACCGCAGATGGAACTGTATGAGTAGATATGTCAGATTTTTATTGGACATTAATATATCTATTTCTCTTTTCAAAATATAATCCTATTTTTGACAGACATATGAATAATTTTATAAACGTTTTATAAGACAATAATTAAATATTTGATAATATTAAAATAAAATATTAAATATACAGTTTATAGATATCAGTAGTAACGTAAAGTTTATAGTCATAAATATCGATAATCTATGATTACCTTATAATTACTAATACGAGGTCTGTCCGGAAAGTTCGTATAAAAGTGTTCTGGAATGCGAGAAAGAGGAGTGGGGAGGCCAGGTAAGCGCAGGACCCCTTCCTTATGTCCCTAACAATGCTTCAGTTCTGGTCTGACCGCCGTGCGGTGCGAACTGGCTTGTCACGCCATCTGTGAAGTTACCTCTTAACGAAACCCCGTCGGCATGGAGCCCGCTTCCGTTGAAGAGCAGCGCGTCGTAATCAAGTTTCTCTCGAAACTCGGCAAGAATGGCCGTGAAATTTTTGCCGATCTCAGAACAGTTTATGGGGATGATGCTGTGAAGGAACCAACCGTCCACAAGTGGCTAAAAAGATTCAGAGAGGGCCGAGAAAGAGTTCGATGTTCGGGGGATTGTCCATCAAGAATTCGTCCCTCCAGGCCAGACAGTTGATGGAAAATTCTACGTCGATGTGCTCAGACGCCTCAAAGCTCGTGTGGCACGAGTTCGTCCAGAATTGGCGCGAGAGGGGCGTTGGATTCTTCACCACGACAATGCCCCTGCCCACACCTCTCTTGTTGTCCGTGAGTTTTTGAGTAAAAATTCCATTACGGTGACCGAACACCCCCCTATTCGCCGGATTTGGCCCCGTGTGACTTCTTCTTGTTCCCAAAAACCAAATTGGTACTTCGGGGGCGGCATTTGGGGGACATAAATGAGATAAAAAAAGCTACGACGGGGCAGCTGAGAAACCTACAACCAGAGGACTTTCAAGGAGCCTTCTCACAGTGGAAACGGCGTTGGCACAAGTGCATTATGTCACAGGGGGAGTACTTTGAAGGGGATAAAATTGATTTACCTGAATAATTGTAAAATAAAATTTTTAAAAAACTTTTATACGTACTTTCCGGACAAACCTCGTAAAACAACAACAGTGCTACCAACATTATGACATTTATCATTCACTGTCACCCTGTATTGAAAATTCAATGTTTTATCAGTCTTAAACAAATACAGCACAATACCGAATTTTATTTCATGGAAGAATTAGATAGATGCATAGATATATATATACACGATATATATATGATAGGGACACTCGCCCGAATCAGTCACTGAGTCTGCCAAATCATCAAAATGTCATCAAAAGTTCATTCATGTTTTACTCAGTAAAAAAACTACTAAATTGTAATAAACACATACATACACAAATATCAATAAATACGAGATATAGTAAACACACTACACTAAGAAAAAAATTGGAATGCAAATTCCTGTGTCTATGAGTAGATTTTGCTTTGCAAACAGTTTTTTCGGCTTCAGTAATTTTAAAACTAATACGAGACTAAGACAGAAGAGAACCCTATCGATTTCGTAAAGAGTTACGATAATCGGTTTAAAATTGGCAACATAATCGCATGAGCAACAACTACCAAAAATTCGTACACAATGAAAAGAAAGGAGATCTTATAAAACTCGCTTGTATACTCGTATGTATGTAGTAAAGTGCTACATTTTACCTACTTATACATCTGCGCAATTGATCTATAAGCCACAATACCGGTCCCAATGTCAATGTTCTGGGTGGAGCCGTGGTCCACGGATGTTTAGATAGCATCACTCTTGTTATATGATTTTTAGTATAAATAACTAATGGGTTAAACATTTGTAAACTTGTGTATATGCAACGAATAGACTACATCGCAATCATCTATTTCTAAAAGATTTCCAAAGAAAGAGGATTTTAATACGTCTTTAATTATGTATTAAATTCTAAATACGCTAAGTGCAAATCTAATCGCAATTAGAAAAAATGCTAATTATGATTCGACTTTGGTAATTCCTTACGTAATCAACAGGGTTCGATCTCACATACGCAAACAAGCATAAAGCTATCCTGAACTACATATATGGATCGAAGCACGATCTTTTACAGTAAATCAGCGATGCGAATATAGTAGTGTTTCCTATAGTAATCTATATTTAGTAGAAGACTAGATGGCTGAAATTATTAATAAGACCACCTTTTCCTTACCTATAACTGTTTTAAGAGAATTTAATGATAGAGAGATGGGCGTCGGCGTTCTTCTTAAAACATCTCTAAAAACCTAACTGCTGTTGCCAACCCGCCTACCAAGTGTGGCACCTACTGACAAAACTCTCCGTATGGGGAAGGCAGTTGAGAGTGAACGGCTGATATGAATCCATTTAATATAGACAGACTATCTTTCATACTCATATTAGTAGAAATACTAACCTCTAACAAGCATTGAAAGATTGGACATTTCACAATCGGCTAAGTAATATAAGTCGTTGCTTAGACGTTTCGCTATATGCCCCATTAATCATTAGTGGCTGGAGTACAGCCATTGTGGATTTTATAACCTCGTAAAAGGAGACAGAAGGAATGTCGGGCGAGCAGACCAGCGGCTGTGAAACGTTTAAATATATTATTATTTATAAATAGAAATTTCGAAAAAATTATATATTCAGTGTTACTCTCTGATAATGTAGCTTTCTATGAGTGAAAGAATTTCTAAAATTGTTCAAGTAGTTTTTGAGTTTATTCATTACAAACAAACAATCAAATGTTTCTTCTTCATAGTTGTGGTGTTCGCCTGTAAGTCTTTTACATTAGGCAAAATTATTTTTGTGTTATTGATTAAGTAGCATGTAAAATGTAAAAGTTGTAGGTGAACCTTATTAAATAAATAAATAAATAATATTAATAAAGACAAATTTGAATAGCAATAAAACCAAACCGCACCTAATGGAAATGACAACCGTCACCTGTAAACATGAACTATGATACCCATAGTAATCCATATGCACGGTTATTCCAAAGAATTAAGGTGATATGCCAGATGATTGCTGTTGTTTGGTACTAAATATTTACTCCAACTTAAGAACATGACTCTTAATATAATTATTTGGTCCTACTTGTTAATTATTATTTACTTCTTGACTGGTAACTACCAAATACACAGAAATCTAGATTAGCTCTTTAAGTAAAGATAGATATTATAATCATGTTTTAAAAATATTCAAATAAATCTAAAAGGGCAGGTTTTGTTAACATTAATACAAAATACGTATTTACTTTGTCACTTTCGCTTGTAGCTATATATTATAATTAATAATAAACTTTGACGTTTGTGCAGCGTTTGAACCGCCCGTTTGCATTATATCTAACACTAAACTGCTATACTTACCCTGCATGATTAAATTATGGCATAACGTACAATTAGTTGAAACACAATTCACATATAAATATAAATATTTATTGCAATTCAAATGAATCATACAAAACGAGAATATTAGAGAATATCGTAAACGTAATGTTATTATCTAAATCTAATAAATATAAATTATTTAAAATTAATAATAATAGAAATTTAATAGTTCTTTTAAATAGTCATAAATTTTCAACTCTCAGCTCTCTCACTCTTAAAATAAAGGGGAGAGGAAGTATTATCTCTATTCTGTCTCGGTAATCAAAGTATTCCTATAATAGAGTTCATCAAAATTAGCCCAGACATTTAGGTATAAAAACTATTTAGTTATTCTTACAGTAAGAGAACATACATATGGCATTTGCATATGAATCTATCACTAAAAACTTTGCACCTACTTCATATTTTGCTTTAATATTTTTTAAAGACTTTATTGGCATCAAAATCCAAACTTTCAGCGACAGCTTAAGAAGTATATTGTGTACATTATTTACACCATGTGATACCGGCATAGTATAGGCCACCCCTTCATTTCTCGTGGGTGTCGTAAGAGGTGACTAAGGGAGGGCGAGGGATAGGCAGCAACGTCCCTCTTAAAACATCTCTAAAGCCTAACTACGGTTGCCAACACGCCTGCTAAGCGTGGCAACTACTGAAAAAACTCCCCTTCTGGGGAATGCTTATGTTCAGCAATTGCCAGTTAACAGCTAATATGGGATGAAAATAGATTTGACGTTGATTTAGTCTCCGTGAGTTCTTCACTGTCCTTGAATTATATTTAAGTGTATTTGTTTGTTTGTTTGTTTTTTACATGACTAAAATAGGCTGAGGAAAAGAATGATTTTGATAACCATTTAACACAGGGGGAAAGGGATTGTTAGTAATGAAGACTGAGAATCTTATTGCCAGCAATATACCCAGCCAGGTCGACCTCTTCGCGGTTCCCTCTAGAAACTGTCATGGTTAATTCCTGATGAATTCATCATGATGGGTTAACTAGCCTGTTTTCATTCTCATCTATCACCCTTCACTGGTGCACCGCCAGCATATCCCGTCAGCGCAGACGGGGTTACCATACCATTTTTACCCATCAAAAAAAAACACCATTTAACACAAAATTTTATATACTTTTTATTATAGTTAATTTTATTTTGATACTTGTTTATTTATAATTAAAAAATATCTATAAAAAGACGAAAATTTGTCATTATATTATATACTAGCAATGCTCGCGACTTTGTCCACGTAATAGAGATAAAAATTAGTCTCTACCCTCCGCCATACCAAATAACTACTAAATGGAGTAGTAGTAGGTATTGGTAATCTGGATAGAATTATTTTGTTTAATTCCGCTACCAATCCAACATCCGAAGATTGATCACCACTGTTACTACCAGAAGTTCCACAACCTTCCATATTAGCCATCAATCTCCGACTACCATTTTATTCACGCATCTTTTTCGATACATATTTCACATCTAAACGCAATATCTACAGGCAAATAATTAGATCGCTGCTCAAAGCCTAGTATTAACTGTTTGGCGCCCAAACTGCGGATCTCCGCAGTTTATTCAAATAACCAGTGATATGAACTACCGGAAATGAGTACCTAGTTCGGTAAAATATTTATTACATTTATGCCAAACTTCATCATGATTGGTTAAACTGGTATGCTGTTTTGATATACCAAGAGATAACAAACAAATAACTCACTGTCACATTCATAATATTTGTAAAGATATAATAATCAAGTTTGTGTGCGAAATTTACCTATAAGTTACAAACATTTTTTTAAGATTTCACATTTAATTTATTACAGGAATTAGTAAAGATTTACATAATGAATTTTGATTAAACAAAGTAAGACACAAACATTTTTTAACTATATTGCTTCTCTAAAATTCCTTCTTAATCGTCCCGTAACAAAAAACAAAAACAGTACCTACGTCAAAATAACTTTGCATATGAGAATTTACGACGAAAAAAAAGATCGGGCCACTCAATCGATCACGCTTGACACATTTACGTAGACGACAATATGAGACAATCGTATAAAAAAGTAACCCGTATATCCAATGCGTAAGTACTAAAATCGAATGTCTCCATTATTCAACTTTAAATCCATGTTATTCAATAAGAGAATTCAATTCCAAATTAATTTGTACCTTATACGCTTTAGTTACGATTGATTTTCTTGTGGCAAATTGTTTAATGATTTTTTGTACTTTTTTGTCCCGTTTCAGTCCATTTGTCCCGTGATGTTGTATACATGTAGAAACATGCCAGGAGACATGTTGGTTTGATGTGGTTATTAACTTGGTTTTAACGGTCGAGTTGGTTGAAATTTTGTTACGAAACTACCAATTAATACCTTTATAGTTACGGTAGACAAAAAACATCCCCACGACAGTAATTCCAAATGGGGTAAACTTAATTCCAAATGGGACGGACTTAATCCCAAATAGGGTGGTTTGACGTATTTTATAAGCTTTTTCTTAATACAATGATTATTATATTAATACTACATTATATAGAGACTACAGCATGGGGTTCTTCAAAAAAGAGATAAAGAGGTTTCTTCAAGGTCGACAATGCGCGCTTAATACCTTTGGTATTGCAGGCGTTTATAGGCTACGATAACTACTTACCATCAGGTGAGCCGTATGCTTGTTGGCCACCTCAGTGGTATAAAAATATGCATAGATAAAAATCAGGATACCACCCCTACTTTACTAATAATCAAAGTTACAGTATCCTGTAAAATGTTGTACTTCTTCATAGTTAAACTTTTATGGAACGTAATAAATATATTTTTTTATGCAACTTAGAATAGCATACAAGCTGTTAGACTGTTAAATTAAAATTACATTTTCCATCAGGTGGGCTATCGCCCACCTGATGGAAAATGGTAACAGTCGCCTACAGATATGCTTATATGAACATAACAGAGTATACTGTTTCGCCCATGTTACCCCTGTATTATTCTTCTGTACCCTGTAAATCCATTGCCATATCCATGATCTAAATATATTATGATATAATTTCTTCGTATTTTCTAAAATTACTGAATAAAATAAGATACTCGTACATAGCCGGAATGAATTTGACTAGAATATTATGGACAGTGTGAGTACTATTAATAAGAAATCGTTAAGTATAGTAAATATCATAATAATAAAAAAATACAAGTTAAATTAATTCTACATAACCACATACACATATTTAAACTAAAGAAATAAACTATGAGAACAAATTTGAAAATTTTCAATATTAATAAATGAGAGGAGACAAATTCTGTATAAGAAGACTAAAACTGTCAAAAAAAAAGAATCATCAAAACTGGCAAGACATTCCTCGATATACCTACAGTTAATTATAAAATTCCTCTTTTTTGAAGTGGATTCGAAATTACTAATCAAAATTAAAAATACTACGTAGTTTCTGAGTTTAAACTTTAAATACCCATACAATTTATAAATCCTAGCATAGACTGCCCTGACTGTACAAGTACAGTCGCCTGCAAGTAAAAACAAGTAACAATGACTGTAATGTGATCGTAGAGCCTTATACCCTGAGGTCAAGTTACAGGTCGATAATACCACAGAAGTTAACTCGCGTTTAACTATAGATTACTTTTAGATCGAAAGATTCAAATGTCATAAAAAACTGTAGAAGACCGAACGCATTTTGAAGAAACTTAGTCTAATGATCTTATAAGTCTTAATCCGAGGATAAGATAATAATAAAAAATAAAATATATATATAAGGATAAGATTAACGATACCCAAATTATACGAGATTTAAAGTAATGCGTTTTTTATATGTATATATAGGAGTCGTATTTAATTTAAAAATAAATAATTTTATGCTACCAAAATATCAAGCATACGGACTGTACCTAATGTCGAAAACATTACCATACAAAATCAGAAATATTGGATGTTCATTTAATTTATTAATCGATTTATTTATGAAAATAATTTATGATTATTGGAATGCCAAAATTTACATAAATTTGGAAACAGTCAAACAGTCTAACAAATTAAAATATCCGTTCTATAATCTACAAAAATTATTTACGATGCAATTATCGTTCTAACAAATCGTTACTAATAATAATACTAGAGAAAGAGAGAAAAAATATTCGAACTACGAATTAATATTTAGGATATAATAAAGGAATCAATAAAGGAATCTATTTAAAAAATTTACTTCGACTAACCGAATCAAATCTAAAATTTTAACCCCTATTACGCGCAACGGCACTACAAATTTCCAACCTCCAATCAAACAGAATAAAATAATTGACTTGCTATAAAGAAGCGACAAATAATAGTACCAGGTGCTGTAATAGTAACAGGTGCTATAACTACCTACCATTTTTGGTAGCAAATTGACTCCCGTTAAATTTTTGATCACTGGGCGTTTAAAGACACACGTGTAAACCGGCTTTTAACTTTATAGTTTCCCCTTCATAAAAGTCTACGATGTCAATCCGGGGATAAACGTTGCAAACACAAATACAAAACTTTATAGCAGCATTTCGAGTCCTAATTCCAATGACATAGAGTTGTTTTTAAGTTTCATAAATTTCATTTAAATTTGTTACGTGGTACAAAAGTATTTTGTTTTGCTGTTTATTATTAGATATTTTATAATTTGTCCTGGAGTTTTTATTACTAAGTATAGATGTACTCGTATACGCAGTTTCGCTTGATGAATCCTAAAGAAATGAGCGAATATTAATAATAGAAAATAAAAACTGTCACCTATAAACACGAAGAATATCAAGAATAATACATCAAAGAATACACTATGATACCCATGGTACCATCATGTATTTTTTTTTATAAATGAAGATGAAAATGTGCACTCACTTATGCAATAGCGGGGCATTAGAGCAAAAGGAAATTATACAAATGAAAGTAGGACAGTTAGCCTATCTGGGCAAATGCACTTCAAATTTAGCACAATAGTTTCTTGGACCCCCCACATGGAGGTCAATCTGACAAGGTATATTGCTAGCAATAGGTAGTAATATTACTAACAATCCCTTCCCCTGACCACTCACGCATTGCTATGCCTGAGGACTAAGGACGTTATGCCTGCGTACACTGTAATTTCACTGCCATATCCCATCTTTCAAACTGAAACACAGGCATATATAATTACCTGCATGTACAATAATCTTATTTCTTATCTTGGTAATATAATGAAATTGTAAGTAGACGACGTCTATACATAAAAAATATATGAAGGATCTTATTAATAAGATAAAAGTCTTATTAATGAGCATTAGAAGCTAAAATAATAGTTTTTTAAATGTTTGTCTATCTATTAGTCTGTATGTTTTTTGACATCACACGAAAATTACTTGAACAAATTAAATATTACACACACACACACACACACACATACACACATCAAACACAGTTATGTTGTTTAAGATCGAACTTAAAATCTGATGTTTGTTTTATCTTGATACACAATTTAGAAGTTACCTACCAGTAAAAGTTAAAGAGAAGAAAGAATTCAATTCAAATATCATTCAAGTATTTTATTAAGTCATTGGAAATAGGTAATACCTATAACTGAATGATATTTCATTATTAATAATTTTAAATCTACAGGTACTAGAGATGTTGTCAGTCTTATGGCAAGCGCCCTCTTAATTTCACTCGGCGCTGAAAACATCACAATATCGTACGATCGACGATTAGTACATAATTATCTTAATAAACGTTCGTAGAATTTAAATTATTAATTCCGTAACCGTACTTGAGATATAAAAAAATACGAGCTGTATGCCCAAGAGTGAGTGGTACAATGAAGGGTTCCTTACTATTTTACGTCAATACAAAAAAAAAGTATGCAAAATTCTTAATCTTAATACTTTAAAATATCGGCAAATAGCATAGCAACTACTGGCAACTGGGGAGTTGCCAGTAGTTGATTAGCAACCGCAGTTAAACTTTGGAGATATTTTAAGAGGCACGCTGCTGCCTATCCCTCGCCCTCCCTTAATTGCCTCTTACGACACCCACAGGGAAAGATGGGATGGCCTATTCTATGCCGGGACCATATGTAAGATGTGGTGAAATGAAATGACATGAAATAAAAATTATTTGCCAGAAACATTGCTGATATGATGTTACATTTGTCAAGTTTACAAGATTTCCATTATGTTTCGAGAGCATGAATGTGTATCTTTCATGTTTCTCTGTAAATGTATGTAATGTATGTGGTCTGTGACGTTAGATGCTTGACGCTGCATAATTATAGGGTGCCAAAAAACACAATAACATTAAATTTTTAAGATTTTATTTCACTAAAAATCCGACTTCAATCTTGGCCGATATAATATGAGACCAACAAGTCATTTGGTATATACGAGGTTTGTCCGGAAAGTACGTATAAAAGTTTTTTAAAAATTTTATTTTACAATTATTCAGGTAAATCAATTTTATCCCCTTCAAAGTACTCCATGTCCTGTGACATAATGCACTTGTGCCAACGCCGTTTCCACTGTGAGAAGGCTCCTTGAAAGTCCTCTGGTTGTAGGTTTCTCAGCTGCCCCGTCGTAGCTTTTTTTATCTCATTTATGTCCCCCAAATGCCGCCCCCGAAGTACCAATTTGGTTTTTGGGAACAAGAAGAAGTCACACGGGGCCAAATCCGGCGAATAGGGGGGTGTTCGGTCACCGTAATGGAATTTTTACTCAAAAACTCACGGACAACAAGAGAGGTGTGGGCAGGGGCATTGTCGTGGTGAAGAATCCAACGCCCCTCTCGCGCCAATTCAGGACGAACTCGTGCCACACGAGCTTTGAGGCGTCTGAGCACATCGACGTAGAATTTTCCATCAACTGTCTGGCCTGGAGGGACGAATTCTTGATGGACAATCCCCCGAACATCGAAAAAAACAATCAACATTGTCTTGACATTTGAGCGGGATTTTCTTGATTTTTTTGTTCGTGGTTCCCCGGATGTCTTCCACTCTTTGCTTTGGGATTTTAATTCGACATCAAATTCGTAGAACCAAGACTCATCTCCAGTGATGACTCGGTTCAAAAAGTCACCATTCTCTTCGGCTTCCAACCAGTCCTCACAGCAAGCAACTCTTCGTGATTTTTGATCCGGGGACAAAAGCTTGGGAACGATCTTGGTGCAAATTTTTTTCATTTGAAGTTCGTTTCTTAGAATTTCGTGGACCACGGTTTTGCCCAAATTAAGCTCTTCAGCCACCTGTCTGACCGTTAAACGACGGTCCCCATTAACACAAGTTCGAATTCTTTCCATGTTTTCGTCGGAATGTGAAGTGGAAGGACGTCCTGAACGTGGG
Source organism: Galleria mellonella (assembly GCF_026898425.1). Classification (NCBI taxonomy): domain Eukaryota; kingdom Metazoa; phylum Arthropoda; class Insecta; order Lepidoptera; family Pyralidae; genus Galleria; species Galleria mellonella. The sequence goes on from NW_026442015.1 coordinate 2,429,075, forward strand.
TCATCTTGAACGTTTTCTCGGCCCTCTCTGAATCTTTTTAGCCACTTGTGGACGGTTGGTTCCTTCACAGCATCATCCCCATAAACTGTTCTGAGATCGGCAAAAATTTCACGGCCATTCTTGCCGAGTTTCGAGAGAAACTTGATTACGACGCGCTGCTCTTCAACGGAAGCGGGCTCCATGCCGACGGGGTTTCGTTAAGAGGTAACTTCACAGATGGCGTGACAAGCCAGTTCGCACCGCACGGCGGTCAGACCAGAACTGAAGCATTGTTAGGGACATAAGGAAGGGGTCCTGTGCTTACCTGGCCTCCCCACTCCTCTTTCTCGCATTCCAGAACACTTTTATACGAACTTTCCGGACAGACCTCGTATATGAGATAGGTATCACTTTATGTGAGTAAGTAATAGATACTAATGACAAGCTGTGAGTGAAGAGACATCTACCTCACACAATTGCCTACGAAACCCCAAAAAGGGGTATATTGGCAACGATCCCTCATACGATAAGTTACGCTGAACATTATATACTCGCATTAGCGCACCGATGGCTAACGCGAGCTGGAAAAAAAGGAAAAAGTAAAAAAAGTTAAGGAACACAGGTATATGTATGAGCATGAATGATATGGCCTGACGCTTTGTCGTAGCGTTAGCAAAAGAATTTAGAATACTTCTTCATTAACATATCATTTATTCAAATATTTTTTTTGTTATTACCAATTTATTTTTATTTTCATTTTTCCTCTACTATATGCTAAACGGCTATCTCGTATGTAAAATAAATTTTCCGATCTTTTTCTTTATTTTACTGAGATTATAACAAAGTACAAAATGACAACAATTTGTACTTTGTAAGATTTCATGATACAAAAGTAAATTCATCTTATAGTAATATATGTTCGAATCTCATCTACTTCGTATATTCTCTTTGTAATAGGAAATGTAGTATGTATATAACATATAAATAATAATAATAATTTATATTTTTTCTCCCACAACCATATTACATTTTGATTGGCAATAATAACATAAAACGAAATATAGTTGTAAACTGGCGTCTAAATTAGGCAGCGAGCTGCCTGTGTCTTAGATCACCAGGCAGCATCAGAATAGAAAAATATCACTCAAAGAAAAAAAATTACCTTCTTTTTCTATAATATTTATTTCTTTCGTATTTTCATCTATAAGTATTCTTTTTCTTTTTTTTTTTTATACCACGAAAATGGCAAACAAGGATACAGCCTTCGATATAATTTTTACATCATTGTATAATTTTATATATAAAATGCAATAGAGAAATAATGAATTAAAAATACAGGAAACAATTTTTATACTGTCCATACCCACTATCTCGACTGGAAATTTTTGGAATACCGCCGACCGGCGGCCGGGGAGATGCTATCTGCTCGCCCTAAACATAGTGGATTCGAATCCAGCCGCGCGACCGGTTCGTAAAATAGATGTCTCTATCTCATTGAATATAATGTAATTTTGTTTAATATTTAATAATAATTATTGAGTAATTTCATAACATTAATAGGGAGGCAAAAAAAAGAATGTTCATAAGAGAAATGTAACGTAGGAGATGAAATTTGAAACTAAATGATGTAAAACATACATACAATTCCCTTTTCGCCTAGCACATAACGAACTTAAAAATATTAAAAAAAAATAATGAGTGAAAATATAAATAGTACAGCGAGATAAAGTATACAGCATCCTAAACAAGTTGTTCCTCATGCTCCCTTACCAACACCCAAACTTTTAATTCCATCTTTTCTAAATAAAACAACCTTCGGCATAATTATGATGATTCAAGAAAGAACTGAAGGCGCTACCTGCATTTATCTTTACGTATATATAATCTTACACTAGATCATTTTGGGATATGCGAGAGAAAATATTTTCCAATTTCCAACTCTATAGGTAAATATTTATGGTGTAAAATCAATCTCGTATCGCTTTTGACTTCTGTGAGTAATTATAGTCTGTGCTTCTAATAGCGTCTTTAGAGCTTCACAAAATACTTTCCTTCCCATATTGGGTTTATTTTCTTTATCAGATGAAAAAGAAATAGCAACGTAGGCGAAGTACCAAAAAGAGATGATAGATGAGGTTGAAATCAGGGCAGTCGTCGTGATGTATTAAGGAATTAAACATGACGGTTTTCAGGGAGAACCGCATCTAAGTTAACCTGGAGGATACACTGCTAGCAATCCTTGCTAGATCTAATCGTTTACTATCGAGTAGGACTTGCTTAATTGTCACTTTTGAATAGGTCCATGGCTGCCACATCCTATAGGGGTATGAATGGTCCATTCCCTTTGTGGTGATATTAGACGTAACCACATTGCGCCGAACCAAATTGTACTCTACGTAGCAACTGGGCGAGCTTACCACTGTCTGACAAACTTGCACTTTTATAGTTAATAAAATGTTTGTATATTATTATAGATTCCTACTGAGTGCACGGTCTATCCGAAACATCCGGTCAACATCTTCTCAAAGGGCGAATTCCTAAAACGCGCGCAAGAGCAAAAACCGCCCAAGTTCTCAGCTAATGACCATGGAATCTCATTGTTTGTCGTGCTACTTATTCTGCGAATGGACGATCGGAACAATTAGGAGTTTTGTATAGGATCCAATGGGGCTTTTTAGAGCTCTCACGAATTGAGAAGCCATGACACGCTTCTATTTAAGCTTCCATGTAATTTTTACTGTAATTTTTACCATCTCTAAACAATAATATACATATTTATTTCATCGCACTAAGTCCCGATTGTTTATTTAAAATAATATAGGTACATCATCATCCGTCCATTAATAAGTGTGTCATAGGAGTCATTATGTTCTGTGATGTTCATGTCTATATGCGTTAGATTAGGTTAAATCCAATTTACACAAAAAAAGTCCTTAATATTTTATTATAGGATTGACTGTGCTCGTTTCTAAATAAAAAGATTCTAACCTACTACGCCGACCACACGGCTCAGTATAGCGTTTCCTTCTCTTGCACTGTTCAATAGTGCTTCACTTTTTTTGCGACATTCTAAAGATGAAAAACACTAGCAGAAATTCCATAACCTTCCAACAATCTCCAACTGTCATTATATTCACGCAGGTTTTGCGATACGTGTCTCACTTCTAAACAAGACATCTTGAGGCAAATAATTAAATCACTGCTCAAAGCCACTAGGTTCTAATAAATAACCAATATAATTTAATAATTTGCATGAAGAAGCCTCGTTTAAATTGCCTGATCCTTTGAACTTCATCGGTAACAACTGTATAAATAAAATAGCGCTAAGCACAAAACTCGAGAATGGCTAGACCTATCTAATTAAATTCAAAAAAATTCTTATGTCTCTATATAATACAGATTGGAGTGTGGTGTGAGGCAAGGAGGGTTGTCTTCGCCGGTACTATTTAATCTGTATATTAATGATCTGATTGTTGCTTTGAGTGGTACCCGTGTCGGCTGTCACATAGACGGCATTAATGTTAATAATATAAGTTATGCTGATGACATGGTGCTGCTCAGCGCATCGATATGTGGGCTTAAAAAACTCGTGGCTATTTGCGAGTCGTATGCTGCATGCCACGGACTGATATACAATGCTGTGAAAAGTGTGGTCATGGTCTTTGAGAGCAGAGGCAAAAACGCAATAGGCTTTCCAGATATTAAACTTAAGGGTTCAGCGCTGAAGAGGGTGTATAAATTTAAATATTTAGGACATCAATTGGCCTCGGATCTCAAAGATGATGATGACATTGAACGGGAGCGGAGGGCGCTGGCGGTGAGGGCGAATATGATAGCACGCAGGTTTGCGCGGTGCTCTAGACAAGTTAAAATTACGTTATTTAGATCACATTGCACATCTTTCTATGCATGCAACCTGTGGGCTGTATATACTCAAAAATCCTACAGCGACCTCCGTATCCAATATAATAACGCGTTCAGGGTGTTGATGGGGCTGCCACGATTCTGCAGCGCGTCAGGGATGTTCGCTGAGCATAGTGTAGATTGTTTTTATGCCACGATGCGAATAAGGTGTATGCACACCTGGTGCGCAGAGTACTTGCCAGCACCAACAGCATCCTGAGTATGATAGCAAGCAGGCTGGACTGTGTGTACGTTAATCGCTGCTGCGCAATTTCCAATGGAATTGTGCAGCGGTGATTATCTGTATACTACTTAATATATTGTATGTGTGTATGTGTGTGTATGTGTTTTGTGTATGTAAATTTACTAACATTAGTTTTTAAGAATATTGTTACTAATAAATATTTAATGGACCAAAAAGTCTGAAATAAAAAATTATTATTATTATTATTTAAATACATATTGTATTTAACATCTCCCTTTTTATGGGGGTAAATGTTCAACCATGCGGGCCTTAGCCAAGCAATGGTTGACTTTAAATTATATATGAGGATGATGACAATGATGAGGAAAGAAATTTTCTGACTATGCGGCAGGTATTGAGGATGACCGCTTTCTGTAGCAAATCTATTGTATAGGTAGGAATTTGTAACATATCTAAATGCTTGTGAAGATTTTTGGGTACGATTCCTGTAGACGATAGTACTATGGGTATTATGTGGATGGTGTGCGCTTTCCATTGCTTCTTTATCTCTATTGCTAAGTCTGTATATTTTGATAGTTTTTCATTAATAGTGCTTTGTAATTGTGTGTATTCGGAATAGCTATGTCAACTATGTATACTACATTATTTTCTTTATCATGTATAGTTATATCGGGTCTATTGAAATGAATGGTTTTATCGGTAATGATGGTTCTATCCCAGTATAGTTTACAGTGTGCATTCTCAAGTACGTTGGTTGGGTTGTATTTATAATATGGAACTTTATTTTCTATGAATTTATATTTATGTGCTATATATTGATGTATAATTGAAGCGACTTGATCGTGACGATGTTTGTAATCTGTTTGTACTAGTGTCTTGCAAGCACCTGTAATATGTTGGATAGTTTCGGAAGCACTATTACAGTGTCGACATGAGTCACTAGGCAAATTGCGGTCCTTTATTATTTATTATTATTATTATTATAAGAATTTTTCTCTAAAAATTGTAAAAATTTCTCAGAAAATATAAAAACCACATTTCTCTTTTTCCTACATAAATTATTCTTAGCTGCCAATTTCAGCATTTCAATCAATAGTTTGACAAAACGACGTCTGTCGATATAGATGTGAAAATGAGTTTGTTTGTATGTTTGTTACCTTATAGCGCTTTGACAAAGCAATCAATCCCTATAAATTCTTATTACGTAGACGTAGTCGCGGTAAAAGCTAATATATCCATAGCAATATTCAAATTTTTAACCTATATTAACATTCTTTCAACTCAAAAAGCCATATTCTTTTTCTAACCACGTATCGAATCTAAACCTTTAAAAATACTATAACTCATTCAGGAAGTATGTAAAAAGTTTTGCAATATTTCTTTATAATTTCTAACTACTCTATTACAAAGGTTTATAATATAAAATATATTCCACAATAGTAATTTATCTTTAATCTTTATGGATACGAGGAGAAAGGCGATGTCGTAAATATACAGTATTTACTGTGCCGATTCCGATAAGACTCCCATTCGTGGACAGATTAGACGAAGGTGAAAGCTTTTTGCGTGTAGACATACTAATAATTTTGAATACATTGTTGCGTAAACGCTTGGTACAAGAGAATATTGTTATAAGCCATTGCCTTTTACGATACCGTAGAAAAATAACCAAAATAGAATACTTATACAATTATACATATTATGCTATATCTGTATGTCCATCCATAGATTTGACCCTGTCATATATGAGAATCTTACTAATATAATAAAATTATAACTTAACGATATCTATTTACATGGAAGATATTTAAGGAAAAATAATATGACGGGTCTTAGTAAGACCAGTAGATCTGAAAGCAATATTTTTTTGAAATTTTGCCTATTTGTCTGTCTGTATATTTGTTCCAGTATCACGCAAAAACTACTTCGTAAAATTGAATGCGGTTTTAACAGTTGTATTCTTAAAGATCTAGTTTCAAAACTGGTGTATGTTTTATCTTAATACTCCATCTAAAAGTTGATTTTCTTACTTCTGAAATCCGCACCTATGAAATAACGGGTAAAAAGCTAACAAATATGAGAATAAAATATTAGTTTTACTTGAAAGTAATTAAAATTTCGCATAAATTATTTACATCATTAATAACAGACTTTAAAAACAGGAGGTTCAAAATTCAATTTCTTTTGCATGGTTGCATTGTTATGCTAATTCTATGATGTTAGGCGATATCTTTGAAGAATTCGGTTGATATAAATCGCTTGGTTTTAATCCCCATTTTAGTAAAATTGTGATTTTATAAAAAAGAGATTAAAATATAATTAAACAGGAATTGGATGGTACTTTACAATTTTTGTTTAAATATGATGATATTCAGAATTCCTTATAACATCTACCAAGGTCTGTTATATGAGTATGTATTACAAATGTAATTACTGATTTACATCTTTCCTTAGTATCTTTAAAACTATGTATAATCTAAATATATATAAGTACTACTGTGAAATCACTAAGAGAGCGTGCAATAGACAATGCAATTTGACCTTCGATCCACAGTAAAGACCTATTTCAGTTACAAATAAGTAATCGTAAATACCGCGTAGACCACCGACCATAGACAAATGATTATTAATTGAAACCACAGACTATGAAATTAGATTTATAATAAAAAAAAATCTTTGCAGATCAAATTGTTTGGATCGTACATTTGTGACCGTATATATAAAATCGATGTACGTAATAAAATTTAATACTCAAGAGCACATTGAACGAAAAATCAAATAAATATAAACACATTAATTAAAATACATGGCGCAATAATAATGATAATATGTCAATAATTTTTACAACCAAGTTACGAATAGCTTTATTTGATACCATTGACAATTTTATATGAGACAAATCACTTTAAAAAATATACGATACGTGTAATATTGTATAGGAATTTCAAATTGCCTACCGCTAAAAACTAGTTTTGCAAGATGGCGCGCCGCGATTATAAATTTGTATTCAATATGAATTTGTTCATTTTTATCATCTCACTTCCTTTACATAATTATGTGAGATAACCATACTATGAAAATTTTTTTGTTCAAAATATCAAAAGTTTAATGAAATTTGCTTTATAAATTAAATTTTTTCTCATTATAGTTCACATTGGTAAAGCTTTGTTAATAATTTTTTTTTTGTATTTTTTATATAGTTGTATGTTTTGTAAATTATTACATAAAATTTGTTATTTTAATCTTTTGCTAAAGTTTATTTGCTAAATAAAAACTGAAACACAATTTAGTAACTCCCTTACTAAAAATAATTAAGTAAAGTGTAGACATGACAAGAATTTTTATAAAAGTTAACCGCTAGTGACTCCTGACAAGGAAAATATTAAAAGAAACATGAATGGGACAGAGCTACCGACAAAAACAACTTTTGTACAAAGTCTCCCTCTAGTATATGGGCTTTATCTCCATTGGTAAAAAAAAACATATCAGAATTATTTGATATTGATGTGTATTTTTAATAGAAACTGTTAATATCATAAGTTCCATCAAACAAAAAAATAATACACACAAATCTAAATTATCATAACCGTTGGCAAGCCTGATATAGATGATGCCTGACAATTAAAAAAAAATTAAAATAGCAATAGTTATTAAATTCTAACACGCCTAACAAGTGTTACTTTATTTTATTACACGCTACTTATACCAATAAATTTTATTGATCAAACAAAAATAAATACAAATTGGGCAATAATGTATAATTTATAGCTAAACCGGTTTAATATTATATAGCAGTTTATTTATTACCTTGTAAAAAGTTAGGTATAGACAATTTTATAATAAAAACCATTAAAATAACTATATATAAGAAATGGGTAGGTAGTATAACCATATCTGTATAAAACTGGAATTAAAATATTTTATATAAGTAAATAGAACATTTAATAGTGTATTTAAACAGGCATTTTTAAGAAATTATTTAAAAACGTAATTAATAGATTATTAAGTTGTTTCACACTGATTAACATTTGGTCATGACAGAAACAGAAAATTGATATGCATTATCATATATAACTAAATTTGTAGGCAATTTAAATTACTGTAATTTTAACTGTATTTTTTTATTTACTTTACTTTTAAATATGTAGTATATTAGGTATTTTATTTTTAATTTAAAAATTATCAAAATAAATACTTTCATAAGATCACTTATAAGCGACGTAATTTGGAAACTATCATTAATATTTTTTTTATGCAACATAGAATGGCAAACAGTCAAACGGCACTCCTGATGGAAAGTGGTAACCGTCGCTTATAGACATGAGTAGTACCACGGACATAATAAAGTATACTGTTTCGCCTATGATACCCCCCATGCGTTGCCATTCCTGAGGACTTGGTTGTTATTTCTCTGTACCCTGTAAATTCACTGCCATATCCCATGCTTCAAACTGTAACACAACCATGTCATTAATCTTTATTATAAGAGTATTACAGTCTTTTTAATTTGAAGTTAATAAAGATGTAATCAAAAAAATAATTACCCCACCAAAAGACGATTTGCTGATACCCAATTAAAACAATTAATTTATTAGTTGAATGCTTCGATTTATTACTAATTTCAATTAAATAGTGTTTCTATGATAAATTGAACAAAACTTTGTTACCTACCCATTAAATTCATTAGATTTTTAAAATAATAGAATATTCGATATTGTCTATGATTCCTATCTTGAAACAAGACGAAATCGTTATGGATGAAATCTTTAATCTCATTTGCCTGCAACAGTCATATAAATTTTAAAGACAAAAAGAAAAGAAAGAAATTATTACCTTCTTCTATTCCCTATGTCGTCATTTTATATGTATGGGATGGTCGGGTTACATTACCTTTGATAGTTTAAAAACGTTTAAACAAAAAAACCCTATTAAATATTTCACTCCGTATCATTATTTGTTATATTTTATAACGTTATATTTCTTTTAAGCAATGCAAACCAGATCTCAAAACTTGTTCCATTGTTAATTGACGTTTGCTAAAAAGATCAAAGCTTATTTATTATAAGGTACATCCATAATTTTGGCCATAGAGTTGTAGATTGCCGATAAAATATTCCATAATGATTAAGCTATCCGAACAGGCATCTTGTTTCATTGTTGCAAAATCACGAATACACGGATATTTAATCAGAGACTGATCAATAGATGATGTATTTAGCATTGATGATGGGTAGATTTCGGATTTCTTGTTCTCTAAAGGTCAACTGATTCTTATATATTCAAAACAAGCCGCTATTGTGTCGATCAGTTTGACAACAGTGAATTGGCGATTTTTATAAATAAAATTATTTTATGTATTTGAAAAAATAACTGTGATTTCAAACGTAACAAAATTAATATGAGACCAACACTAGAGTAAACCTTAACAATTATTAAAAGAACTATCAAAATCGGATTGAATCTGTTGAGAAGCTTTTATATAATAATAGTTTCTCAATCGATAACATACAAAGAAAATACAGAACAATCTCAGTTTTTTAATTTCTTGTCGAATTCACCACGGTGGGCCAACTGACCTGCTTTCTTCCTCACCTATCATCTCTCACTGGTGACCCGCCAGCGTACACTGATTGCGTAGGCAAGATATTATCCTATTTTCACTCATTAAAATAAAAACTATTTCAAATTCAGAGATTTAAGGCTGGAATTTAATTAATCATCTTAAGCGAAAGGTCTTCATGAGAGTAATGTTTTTTTTTTTAATTTTCTCCTATCTGTCTATATGTATGTTTGTTGTGACATCCCGCAAAATCTACTGCATTACATTGAACTTAAAATCTTATGTGTTATTATCTACTTCCAATCCACACCTACAAAGTCACAGACATTAAGTTAGTAATAAATAAATTGTAATTCGATTTAAAACATGCTTTGAACTCCTCATAATACAATCGAAAAGAATGTCAATTTGCTTTTTTTTATGATTCCCAAACACAACTCGTCCGTGTCTGGGGTTAACAGATTAAAAATAGTTGTCTATGGTTCAAATACGGCGGGAATGGTCTTTTGTGAGAAAAATTGTCGCGTGACCCCAAGATTACAAGCTCGTGGGTCAAAGTGTCACGAACTGCTTTGTTACTTTATAATGTTTTGTTAAAGAATTTTTCCGGTCTCCAAATTTTACGGTAGCAGCAAGATGTAGTACTTAAATTTTTATATTTTCTTTTTCCCGCAACTTCGTAGGTTTTATTTTTAGAAATAGATAACATTTCTAGATGGCAAAACATAGTTTAATTCATTAAATATACATAGCGGAGTTATATATTATTATTAATTTTCTAATAAATACTAGACAAAACATACACCAGCTTTTATTAGATTCTATTTAGACCCTCATAAATATAACTGTTAAAACCACATTCAGTTTGATGTTATAGCTTCTGCGTGATACCAAAAAAAACACAGATAGACAGACGAACAGACAGACAGACAAAAATTCTAAAAAATCCTGCTTTGGCTTCTATTCCTCTTATTAAGACCCCTCGTATATTTTTTTCTTATACATCTTCTATGTACAGACGGCCTCTAGTTACAATTGTATTATATTAGTAACATAAGATTATAATAAATTTTCACGTGATACTAACGGCTCCAGAGCCAGTTTAAAATCTTGAAGACTTTGTACTTGATTCGCATTAGACGGAAACAAAAGTTTAAACCGGTTTTACTTGCGCGCAACTTAGTTTTTATATATATAATAATAAATACCACTAAATATAAAACAGCACCATCTAGTCCCAAACTAGTCAAAATTTATAAATTGGATACCAGACAGTGATACTACATTGTGGTAAATACATACATAATATTTATAGGAAAGACTCTAATACAGACAGATATACTCATTAATACAAAAGTTTGTGTTGTGCGAAGATCGAATAAATTTGCACTTAATGGTAAATTAAAGATGCAATGTTATTAAATGTAAATTACTATGTTTTTAATGGGTGAAAATGAAATGGCAACCCCACTTGTGCTATAGATATACGCTGGCGGAGAGATGAGGGGCGAGGATAAAAGTAGATGAACTGGCCCATCGTTATGAATTAAAAAAATATATCACTATGATTTCCTAGGAAAACCACGTGGAAGTCAATCTGACCCCATTACTATCAATCCCTTTTCCCTGCAATGGTATCTAATAATGATAATTAAGCATAATCTCTATGAATTTATCAATAAAACATTGCAAAAGTTTTCTTGTTCTACTGGAAACGAATAAAGCCGTATGAAACAGCTAGTGAAGTACATATGAGAATGTTTGAGCACCTACCCTTCATAGCCTCCGATATCAGAAAGGCTCTACACAGCGGGGCATAAATTTATGGCCTACTCAGCGTATGCCAGAACCTGATTGTGGTATCAAAGTTTCTTTTTACTGAATTCCTTAAAGTTTTTTTTAGAGAGTTCCGTACCTATACGAATAAACTAACTTTTGCCCGCGACTTTCGTGCGTGTGGATTTTGAAAGTAGAAAAATAAATGGCATAAATCACTTCTAAAATAGCGTACTAAAATATAATTTCAGATTGTTTTCCACAAAAAAAGACATCAATTGTGATAATACCAGTTGTTTTAATTTAAAAACTAAACTACTGGACTATTTTTCATAAAATTTCAATAGACCACTCTGCACTTTAAAACAAACAAAAAAAAAAACTTAATTGACAACCTCCTTGTTTTCGAAGTTGGTTGAAAGCGTTTGAAATCTGGTGTAGGTTTTATATGCGACTTTCAGGAACACAGCGGTGAAAACTGCATCCAATTTGGTAAAATAGTATTTGCGTGATCTCGAAATAAACTTACAGACAGACAAAAATACTAAAAACTATTGTTTGGATTTCTAGTGCTCTTATTAAATCATCTTCAACACACAAATACTTCGTAAATATTATAACCGTACTTTTAGCCATGACCAAACGTTTAATCCAATTAAATTCAAAATTAAGATGTTTTTGAAATATGTGTAATTTCTTTTTGAATATTTCTCTTATTAAATTTCCACATATAAATTAGACATTTAGTATAGTCAACTTACAATTCTATTAATCTTTATAATAAAATGTTAGAAGAAAGAGCATCGAGCCTCAAAAATGGATCAACTTTTTGTCAACCAATTGTCAAATTAGCTGACTCGTTTTTTTTTTTATCAATGTCTAATAGAAATACACATAAAAATGTATCTTGACGTATTATTGAATAAATAAAATGAGGGTTTACCCATCAAAAAGATGAAGAAATTATAAGACAAAATAAATATAGAAGTTATATAAGAATCACTCGTAACAATTTTTCACGCATAATTGTATGAAAAAGTTGACCTGCTTTTCTCAAAGCATTTCTATAGAGATTATCTATATAATCTAAGAATAAAATATATATAATAAAATTGTAACTTGATTATAAGATTAAAGATGTTAGCACCGAGTGTTCTCTGCCTATCCTATTAGGATCTAAACTGCAGATATACAATTACGCAATGATATTGACAACATAAGATAAATAGACAATAGTTAAAACTAAAGATTATCATAAACAATACACAACTATTTGCGACCCCATTAGGTTATTAGAAAGGAGATTGCGAAAGAAACATGATAAATGATTACTTGTTACGTTCACAGTATGACTAACTTGGTTTGTTCTTGCAAAACAACGCCCTCGGAATTTTGTGAGATAAATAAATCAATCATAGAGACGAGTACATTCCTTTGAAATATATACCATGACGTCACATGGTAATCTCATAAGTTGGGGGTAAGGGATTGTTATTATTATTACGGACTACCAGTCCCATTGCTAACAATATACCCTATCAGGTCGACCTCCATGTGATCTCGCTTATAACAATCGTGCTAAATTTCAGAAGTATTAATTACGATGGAGTAACTGACTTGCCCTTTCATTCTCACTTGTCATCCCTCAATGGTTACCATTCCATTATAATGCAAAAAAATCCTAACTTTCAAGTTAAATTTTTATGTACTGATATATTTATGTATGTAATGATGTGATAATCATTGGTGTGGATATTTAAGCTTTTCCAATAGGGAATATGGGAGAAGAGGTTGGCCCTAAAAAAAGGGTATATCGACACTCCAGTCATAGCTGAAAGATATGCTCTTGATCCCAGGATTCTGATCCTAGAATCAGATCTCTTTACATATAAATTAATATGTATAGATTAATGTAAATCAACATTAATTCCCCATTTTTGGGTTTGCTCAAAGAGAACTCTTGTAGAGTTAAACTCGCCTTTGTACATTTGCTTACTTCTGTCGTGTTTTTATGTGTCATTAGTATGTACAATAAAGTATAAATAAATAAAAATAACGACGGTTTTCAGAATCGTCCTGATGTATATTGCTAGTGTCTATATTTTTTTTAATGGATGATAATAGAATGGTAATCCCACTTACGCTATCGTTATAGGTACATTGCCAAGGCACCAGTGACGAATGATAAATGAAGATGAAACAGGTCAATCAGTTTCAAAATTCACCAATTTCACAAATTCACCAATGAATCAATCACGGTGGTTTCTAGGGGGAACCGCGAAGAGGTCGACCTAATAAGGTATATTGCTATTAATAGGATTGCTAATCCCCATTACTAACAATTCCTTTTCCCCCCGTAGTGGGGCTGTTGAACCTCAATACTAACAATTCCTTCCCCCCATCCCCCACCCCCACGCTATTGGTTTCTACTGTCGAGTCCAGTGAGGAATAATAGGGAAGGTCAGATCAGTTGGTACAACGTCACGAATGCACCAGGGCCAGGAATTGACCACGATATTTTCGAAGAGAAACTGCATGGATTTATTATTATTATTATATTGAACGACCTTACTAGCGATCCCCTTTCCCTTTCCATTCATTACATTAGTATATGATGAAATAGTGAACACGCTTTTTATTCAAGGTTGTTATTTTGAAACATAAATACAGGATTTCACACACGCAACATAATCCTCGTTCTCATCAAGTAACCGCCCACTGTATTAAAAATCACATTTTTAAATTTAATGAACGTATTTAACAATTCTGTGGTAATTAATTTGACAACATAATTAAGAAGTAATGGCCTGAGATGTTATCTGTCCGTTGTTTAACACAAGTGAAGCTTAATAAGTAATTAATTAAAACAAATTTTATAACCTTCGGATACTTTGTTTTAGTTACCATAATACCGGTATTGTTTTTACATAAGGTACTAGGTTCACTAGGTGGTCCTGGCATGGAATAGGCCACCCCTTCCTTTCACGTAAGTTTCGTAAGAGGCTACTAAGGGAGAGATGGGCAGCAGTACCCCTCTTAAAACATCTCTAAGGCCTAACTGCGATTGCTAACTCGACTGCCAAGCGTGGCAACTAATGGCAAATCTCCCCAAAGGAAGCCTTATGTTTAGCAGTGGACAGTTAAAAGCTGATATGACGATGATAATGTTTACATATATATGTATGTATAAATATATATATACATATATATGTATATATATATATGTATATATATGTGTATATATATATGTATACATATGGGTAGGTAAGTGTATTTTACAGAACTGTCCAAAAGAAATGTAGTGTTTTTACGGTTCACGTATGTTTATTTTTTCCACCGTAACTTTAAATTCCTTAACAGATTTAGATGTATGGGATATCATTTAAGTCCATACATCATCCTTAGTTATTACTGACTAATTTTAAATAGTTCGTTTTTGACAAGGCCGTCGTGTTTTCTTTTTAGTTTGCGAATCAGAATATATTTGTTTTATAATTTCTTTATTTATTAACTCTTTATAAGGTCAAGTCAGAGAATAGATAAGAAGCAAACCAGGCAAATGCCTTGACCGGTACAATTAGGAGTGACTGTTAAAAATGACAGGAAATATTACTTTTGCTAGATATTGGACTGATCCTCCGCTATGAGAAATGACTACAAGGATACTGTAAATTTTGACCTGCTCCTATATTGTAGAATCGAACCCGGAACCTCATTCTGGCAAAGCAAAACACTCAATCACTATGTTGCGGTGGCCATTATAAATGTTTTATCGTTGTGTTATGAATTATGAGACTGCACTTGTCTAAAGCTTTATTACAATAATAAATTATACGATAGATAACACTCAGAAATAATAACATGAATGGATATGATTTTAATTTTTTTTTTTTTTTACAAATCTGAATATATATTGCTTTTTATCACATGAGACATCCTCCTTGATTAAAAGTGGTTCCTAAGCATCGCCATAGAATAATACTGTGACATCGAACAATTTCATCGAAAATCTCACTCGGAGGTAATCTAGAGCCGAAGGGTCAAACAAAATCTTGTACAGGATGTTTAGGACAGGACATATTACGTTGATACCTTATTGTGAACTAATTGAGTTGAACCTTTTTATTTCATCCTAAGTTTAACACCTTAAGCATTTTATGCCTACCGAAAATTAAGATTTCCGTAAGATTTAGGACTCGCTAACTAACCTTTTACATCTTTCTAAGATTAAGAATTATACAACACAGAAATTATTTTACATACAGCCAGTGTTATAATTTATGGCATTTTTGAACAAAGATCTTTAAACATAAAATTATTACCTGCTTAATTTAGTTAATCATACTTTATTAATCTCTTTTACATAATATATATTAAAAAAACTTATATAATACATAGAGATAGTTACAAAATCGAGAAAAATAACAATATAAATCAATGACAGTTACGTGATAAATATGCTCAGCTTTACCCGTTATTTGTGTATTTTAAACATAAGAAATTCTGCTAGGACTTCTATCACAGTTAAATTTCTATTCTATCTCAATATTGACATAAAAATGTAACAACATTAACATAAAACTGTATATTTTAACAATATTTGTACATAAAAATTGATTTGATTCGATATCGGAATAAAACTAGGTATATTCTCACAAGTGATACCACAGTAGGTAATAAACTTGTAAACATAATAATAAAGACACCAGTACGATGGACATAAAACAAAATAAAAATAAAAAAATGTTACAAACCTTCCATAAAAATTCCAAACATAATTTATATCAAAAGTTTCATATTATTCCACAGCATGTAAGCACTGTCACAAACACTTTATAAAAAGTACAAAATAGTTTCATAAAATATAAAGTAATATTATTATAACACTTTTATAAGCGTCCGTTCAGTAATAAAAAAGTATATCACTAAAAATAAACTCGTAAAAAATTAGTCAATAATATTTAAATCACAAAATCGTTTTTATCTTAAAGACGTCTGAACTCCTAGACGTCCGATGCAAGACTGCCGACTAAACTACAATGCACACTTGAATAAGAGTTATAGCTGTCTCTTTTTAACACTCGAACCGACAAGTGAGCGAGCAGAACAGATATAATGGCATGCATTATGGTATCGTGTCTCGATGTACTTTTTTCCGATTTCTTTGAAGGATCTATATATGATCTATAGATCTTTACAGCGCGTGAGTTATGCCTCCATCCACGCAGTGATTCATTGATACGCTGCCATTCCGTTCACTATAAAATTATAGTATTTGATTTTTTAACTATTATGGTTGGACGGTTGTTTAAAGTTATGGTAAACAAGTTGTAACTGTTATTTGATCAGTGTACGAGCCAAACGTTGGACTTTAAATGAACTTTCGGATATTAATCTATAATTTATTTCTTTAATAATGACCATATGGGTAACTAGCTAGAAATATGAATAGTAGGACAAAAATTCTGCTGATTTAAATATGAATAGTAGGACAAAAATTTTGTCTTGATGAATACCTAATAACTTGAGAGTAAAAATAAATCATTCTTAGAAACAGCACAAGAATATACTCTTTTTACTTGTTATAAAAATAGCGGCAAAAATATCGTGTAACTTACGTCTAAAATTTTTTTTCATACAACTTAGAATGGCAAACAAGCTGACGGCCCACCTGATGGAAAGTGGTAACCGTCGCCTATAGACATGAGCAGTACCATGGACGTAACAGAGTATACTGTTTCGCCCATGATACTTCCCATGCGTTGCCATTCCTGAGGACTCAGGTGTTATTCCTCCGTACCCAGTAAATTCACGCCATATCCCACCCTTCAAACTGAAACTCAGCCATGCAAACACAACTGCTTTACGATTGAAACACGAATGGGACAGAGGTACCCAAGCAATCGACTTTTGTACAAAGTCTCCCTCTGGTACCTAATACTAATGTAAATACAAATTTTTATCAGCAATTTCGTCTGCATAGCCATAACACGTAAGACTCAGGTGTTATTCCTCTGTACCGAGTAAATTCAGTAAATAGTAAAGATTAATGCTTGATATTTTTTTCTATTTTCTTTAAAGATTGCAAAAAAATTATATATAGCATTGTGAAATATGAAGATTCATTTTGAGTTCTATATTTTCAACAAAGATGTTAAAACCCAAAAGAATGTGAGTAAAACTCACTATGTATTTATTGTTTCTTTAATATTTTTTTATATATGTTACTGAACAACAAGCGCTTCTCATTTTGCAGCCATTTTCGTTGTAAGGTGGTAATAAAATGTGCTAAAACGGCAATTTAGATAGTATATACTGTGGTCTTTGCCAAATCTATATGTAAAACAAAACAGTGCGAGTTTATTCCAGTGATGTTTACTTTAACATATCTAGCTATACATATAAAGCATTTTTTATATAAAAACGGATACAATAAAAATATGTCTATGAATCAGTCGTATACATTTAAAAAATATATTATTTCACTTTTTTTTATTGTGATTATTTCAATTATTTATTGTCCATTACTTAACACAAGCCTCGGCTATGGACTGCCACTCTACTTCAATTCTCAGTCGAATTTAACGACACCAGTTTTATTACTATAAAAAGTATAAAATTGCAAACAAGTCGGCGGTCCACCTTATAAAATGTCCTGTCCATCGCCTATAAACATGAACAATATTGTTGTTTTTTTTTTAAATACTTGCCAATTTTTTTACCCGCCTATGTCATGAGAAACAAAACAGCAAACGTCTAAGAGCACAATTCAAATCATCCAGGCCTAAATCACTTCAAAAAGTTTGTTAGGAAAATTGTCATAACCGAGAATTAAATCCTACCTGAGACATTAAGATAAATAATGCTGACTCCCCAATCCTCAAAAAGTAATTCTAAAAACTATATTGGCAATCTTCCCTC
Organism: Galleria mellonella; assembly: GCF_026898425.1. Lineage (NCBI taxonomy): Eukaryota > Metazoa > Arthropoda > Insecta > Lepidoptera > Pyralidae > Galleria > Galleria mellonella. Next base: position 2,447,419 of record NW_026442015.1, read on the forward strand.
CAGATTAAAAATTAAACGCTCAAATTAGAATTGAATTTGATGTACAATTTCCTAGAATTACAATTTTAATTTGATAGTTCAATTATAGCAAATTATTGTAGTATGGACTACTAAGAATTATTAAAACAATTCTAATTGTATTCTACAAAAAATTTGTTTAAACAAGTTCTTAAAATAAAAATTTCGCTGTAATATCAAATTAAAATTTTAAAATTAAGCACAGAGAATGATGCTGCAGAATCTGCTTCATTGCTGCTACAAGTATCGAGGTCAGTGTTTAACCCCCGCTTCTATTAAACCACCAAAATATATAAATACAAAGCAGCGAAACATGTTCTGTCTGCGACATTTACTGCCGTGTATATTTTTATGGAAATTATTATCATAAAACAAATATTATTATATTCTTTTTATACGTATCACAACATATATGTATGTCTAGTTTAAATGCGGTAATTTATGTGTATTTCACATGTTATAATAGAATACAATATATATAAAAAATTACATGGCCAGAACAGGAAATGATGAGATGAATTGAAGAAAACATATTACACCGATCCAAATAGATATGGCAAGATGGCTGGGAGAAGAAGAAGTATAGAATACAATAAATCTTAAATCAAATCAAAAAGTGGATCTGAACTTTCTTATATTCTAGTACTAAGTTCTGAAGAAAAATAAAAACAAAGACCTTTCGTAACCGCAAAGACTTATATCTTAGAGAACAGTGTATCCTTTTCACGCTGTTCTCTATCATCAATGACCCTTCCTCTTCTCCTTATTTGAAAGATAGGTTTCAGTTTTTTAAAGACTTCCATTCCCGTAATCTTCGGTCATCACACAATCTCCTCCTCGTAACCCCACCACATCATTCGGGATTTATGACCATTTCCCATTTCTTTTACTATCAAGACTATCAGCCTTTGGAATAAAATCCCTGTAGATCTACGCAGAGCATCTAGTAAAAATATTTTTAAAAGAAAACGAAAAACGAAACGACGAAACTGCTTCTGTCACTACAATCTTAGGGTACCATAAGGACCCAAGAAAGACCCACATGGGCTGGATTCTGTTTATACACATTTTAGTTGACTGGTCGATCAGTTTTTTCTATATGTTTAGATAAGAAATAATTTCCATCGTGCCGTCTCGCCTCAAGTGTTGTTACTGGACTGTAGGTATACTGTATGTGGACATGGGCATGGGCAGTCGTGTAAAAAAGTGTTGAATTATTTATAATTATTAATAATGTATACAATTATATTATATCCCACATCCCTACTAGATAGAGTGAATACCTCAAATGTATTAAGGGAGTCAATGAATACAGGTAACTCGAGACCGTTCCTTATAGCAGTTTATGGGGAAAATGCCAACTGCAGTTAAGTTTTGACGATGTTTTAAAAGGGACGCTACAACCCGTGCCTCTACTATTAAGTAAAATAAAATACAAATTTGTAATTGTAAAATCAACTTTAACAATTTTAAAATGCTTATAATGAAATTTCAATAAAAACATATTCTTTTTCTATAGAGAGAGATAAAAATTATTTACAATCAAGGTCTGTCTACACCACCCTAATTTGCTATATTTCTATATTACAATAATAATATATAGTGCAAATTTTAATGAGCATAATACACTGAAACGATTTTCATTAAACAGGGACGTGTTTCATTAAAATGCCATAAAAATCATTAATAATGCCAAGTCAACGGCCGCGTACAATACAGATGGCTTATTTTATTTATTTTACAAGTCTAATTATATCAATGAATCGGGAATTCGCAATAATGATTGATGAGTAAGGGCGTATGCACACTCGACATAATGTTCTTTATGAATGTCGCTCCCTTTTGGAAGTCGTTCACATTCTGCGTAACTATAAAATTTAAAATTAGATCTAGAAAAAAGGGTAGTAAGCTATCTTGTAAGGGCGAATTTGTATTCTGTTCTATTTTAAATTTAATGAAAAAATATCTAAATTTTGTTGAAACTATCAAAGAAATCCTTACAAGTTCTTACTACTATTGTAAATGTGAAAGTAACTTTGTTTGTATGTTTATTACCTCTTAGCGCCTTAGGGGCCTAACCAATAAAACTTATGGTATACCCGTACTATATGGAATGGAAAAAGGCATAGGCTACCTTTTACCTCGGTCAATTAACATATCCCGGTCACGTGATCGAAGTTACGGATAAAAGCTAATACTTACTAAACACTAAATAAATTAATAAATTAATTATATATAAAAAATAATAAATAAATTAAAGTGAAAAATCTAAATATTCAATCGACTAATCGATTTTTCATTGGAACTTTTATCTCGGCATCGTCATACTCTTAGTCAACTCAATTATTGGTTACTTTACATTTTCATTAAATTCTACTAAAACAGTCTATAGTAAGTGTATTTTTTATTGCTTTAATCTCATTCGGAATTCATTTATAATTCGATTCGCATCACAGTGCTCAGAGCCCTAAGTGCGCAGGTGCTGTATCCATCATATTCACAACAATGTTAATTTGACAACACCCGTCCGCGGCGGGTTCGAGTCCCGTCCTTATTTCATGATTTTGAACCAATTTCCCGAACATTACAGCGATATTATATTGGTACTAGATTTAATTCCCAGCTTCACTTACATTATTTATGACAAAAGTAATTACAATAATAAATCAATTCTACACAAGAAAGATATAATACTTAATTTAAAACGCTATTTTTTCTAATAATTATAAAGAAAGAAAAATATGTTTATTATTACATATAAGTTTTATATAAAACATTAAAATAAGTGTAAATTCGATATTATTTTATCAGAATAAAATTTCAAAAACTTGAGAGGTATTAGAATCGATTCTGAGGTTCTATCATTCTTTTAATTTATCTCTAAAATTACTATTTTTATTCGATAGTTTAGAATAATTATTACGGTATGGACCATCGATAATTAAATGTAGTTCCAACGCAATTCTACTAAAAAAAAAAACAATTTTACTGGTCCTTAGAATAATTATGTAGCTAAAAAATGTTACATCAGGATCAATTAACTAAAATCTTAATAATTAATAAATATATAAATAAAATATGTTTACGCCCAAATGTAGTAGTTAAGTACATTAGTGCCTGTAATAACGTGGTTGCATTGCACCAAGCACATTTCAATCCAATATAGCAGGAGATAAGCCTACTGCAAAATTTCAAACTAAATTAATTTGTTAATAGTGTTCTCTATCGCTACATAATCAGATTACTATCACATTGTTTTTACAGTAGTCGTAACACTCATATAAATATGGTGCTCCCTAGTATCTAGTGTTTTTGGTATTGTCATAATTTTTATTATTAACCTTTGGAGTATAAAATACTATGCAACCCGATATTCTAAGCTTCCTGTTGTTATTTATATTTGTTAGTATTTTACTTTACACTTCTATTATATAATACCTGAAACCTAAAACAATCCATTGTCTTATTAACAAAGATTCATCAACATAATCATTATCATTACAGCCGTTAACTGTCCACTGCTGAAATAGACTTCCCCCATAAGGGAAGTATTGCTACAAATTGCTGCTTTTGGCAGGCAGGTTGACAATCGCAGTTCGGCTTTTGATTATGTTATAAGAGGAGCACTGCTGCCCATCTATCACTCAACCATTAAAGTTCCCTTAATCGTCACTTACGACATCCACAGGGGTAGGGGTGGCCCATTCTATGCCAGAACTATACGAAATTAACAAGGATCCGATTCAAGCATTTGATATCATTTCTAAATACATTAAACAATTTTCTCCAGTGACGATTATACACAAAGCTTTACCCCCTCAATTAACCGACTAGTGTATTCCGACAAATCGTGACGTCATCAAAAAGTATGCAATGGGAACAAAAAAGCCGGTAACAGTGAGTCATTAGCTAATAACAAAACAAAAACCGTTTACAATATTGAGGAATCTATTTTGCAAATTGTAGACAATACCTGTTATTCCATAATGGTCTCTGACATCCGACATATTTTTTTTTTATATTACTAGGAATTACGAACAAGTTTTGAGCTTATTTATTATATCTATATTACAAATAACAGAATTTTAATTTTATTGTATCCTTAACAAATTGCTTTACAACCTTGTTTGTTGGAACAAGATATTATTTGCTGTTCATAATTTAGAACTGTCTTTCAAATTAAATATTGAACTGAAATTAAAGATACAAAAGACTTCAATATATAAAATAGAAATCTATTTATAATAAATATATAAATTGTATAATATTGTCTTAAAAAATTGCTTTTGATAATAAGACCACCTTACTGTAGGTACTTATACAAATGTATTGTTACATTTATTAATTGTTTTTTTTATGCAACTTAGAATGACATGAGCAGTATCATAGACATAACAGAGTATATTGTCGTCCATGATACTCCCCATGCGTTGCCATTCCTGAAGACTCCAGATTGGCTGTTTGTTTCTCTGTCTTATTGTCTGGCTTATTCCCTATATTGTGTAATGCAAATAAATTATACTCATTTATATGAATATATATTAATATATTTATTTATTATATGAATGATCGTATAAATAAAAAAAAATATATTTTTATTAAAATTTTAAACTTTCGTCCTAAATTTAAATTAATGTCAATAATAAATGTTTAAAATTTTCTGTGTTTGTAAATTAAACACATTTACTCTAGCATATTTATTTTTTATTTTAATTATCGTCTTGCATCCAGGTAAAGACCGATCAATGCAAATTTTAAAAAGGTTTAATTGAATTTAAAACACTTTTTGTATACGACTGTACTTTAGAACTGTTATTTTTCGTCGGTGAGCGATGTCGATAACACTTTAAGTCTGTCTGTCTGTAACAGTCTGTCGATAACACTCTGTCTGTACTTTAGCTAGACACTGCAGACTATAACTTAACTATTCAAAATATATCGCTACAAGATATATAATTAATCCAGCTTTGTTGTATAAAAAAGACATTAATAGCGCATTTAGATATTTTGCTTGTACTCGAGTTACAAAATAAAAATATTGAGTCCAGATTGGGTCTGACAGATTTACAATTTTTTATATTATCTAAATCTTATTATTATCTCCGACCTAATTATTCATAATGTAAATATGAAACTATTAATTTTTATGATAGAAGATATGTAACTCTTGATGTTATTTAGCACCAACTAGTGCTGTATAGTCCGATACCAATATTTTGATGAATCTATTACCAGAGGGAGACTTTGTACAAAAGTCATTTGCTTGGGTATCTATGTCCCATTCGTATTTCTACCGTGAAGCAGTTATATTTGCATGGCTGTGTTTCGATTTGAAGGCTGGGATATGACAATTTTACAGGGTACAGAGCAATAATACTTGAGTCCTTAGGAATGGCAACGTATGGAGAATGTCATGGGCGAAACAATATACTCTAAATAGTTCATGATACTGCTAATGTCTATAGGCGACGGTTACCACTTTCCATCAGGTGGGCCATCAGCTTGATTGCACCGTTGTTTTCAGCTAAAATTGCATTCATAAATAAAATATTATTCAAAATAGCATATAAAATTAAGTTTAGTTGAAGTACAAATATTGCTAAAGTTATACAAACTCTGAAAACTGTTGTTTTTTAAAAAGACTACATTATAAAGCGATTGGTATTAACTAGACGATCTATATAAATACAACAATTGAAATTGTTATTAAAGTCATATGAAAACATTAAATATAATACTCATATTATGATATACCTAGGCCGGTGACTCCATCCGTGTGATGTGCGTGGGGTGTCCTGTTAACACTAAGGGATCCATCCATTCATGCGATGCTAGAATTTATACGAGGAAATTCAAAATACACACGCCTACACATAGTTCAGCTTTATTGTTAAAACACTCAATATGTATAATAAATAATATACAACGAATTAAACAAATACAGTGAACGCTCTATAACTCTTTCAGACCTGAACGATACGAACGTGAGTTGTAACTTTAAAAAATTCTAAAACCGCGCGCAATTCATTTTTACGCACGAAGCTGAAATAACATGATAGTGAGATTCTAAACCAGCCAATAAAAAATAATTTTAGCGGTTAGGTGGTGCAGTAGTCTCGTGCGTGCCGGCAAGATGGCTTGGCTCCAAAACACGAAAATATATTTAATCTGAAAGAAAAAAAAATCCTGGGTCTAAAGGGCTATAAATAAGCAACTCATTTGAACCAATTGCAATAAAAAAATTCTTATTGGAAAAAGTTACTTATAGGGAAAAAAGGAGTATAAAAATACTTTACCGTCTGGAAAATCATTTTACTTATTTTTTTTACTAACTAAGCTGAGTAGAATAAATCAAATATAAAGAATGATGCTTATAGAGAGGTTGCTTATATAGAGCGTTCACTGTATAATGTTCCACAAAAAAAAACAAATCTCAACAGGATTTTTTTTAATACATTATAAATATAGCAGTTTTTGTTACGCAAATGAAAAACGGCAGCTTCAATTGTCAAATAATTAAAGTTAAAAATACACCGACTTAATTTGTGACAAAACTAAAAAAAACTAAACCGACTTGAATAATTCTTTTTTAAACCGAACGGATATGCTTACAGATTGGGTTTATAGAAATTATATCCAAATCGATTTAGTAATTTAGTTTATAAATCAAAATAACTGGTTTATCACAAATTAAGTCCGTTTTTTTTTCTAGGATAAAGATAATTATTTTTGCAGCCGATAGTTTTTACTCCCAGGATATTCGGTAATTAATATGGGGCCAATGTTAATTTTGCCATAACAACAGAACAAGCCACAAGCCTCTATTTTAAGTAGCAGGCAATCAAAAATAATCGATATTATATTACATTTTGCAACTAAAGTTTTATTTAATTTATCTATAAACAAAAAAAAAAAGATTGTCTAATTACCTATGGAAGCCTAGGTTAGGTCTTCAAAGTCCGGATTTCATTCCTAACCCACTGAATAAATAAGGTCTTATATTCCAAACAGTATAAAAACATAACAAAATTGTATTTATCAGATTTAGAGATTAATGCAAACACACACAAGTACACTAGTACACTACTACATGAGTATTCGCTAATGACAAATAGACACACAGCTTGAGTGTTTCCCATGCTAACAATATTATCTATCGTCATACACGGTTTACGACAAAAAAGGGACAAACAAACAGACAAACGGATCATTAACTGGGGACTGAACCATCCCAGCGCATTCTATACTTCGGTATGTCTTAACATTGTAGCGTTAAGGGGCAGTTCTATCTAATATATTTCAATTTATTTTATAACTTTATCATAATTCGACCTTTTTGCTTTATTTTTTTTATTTACTGGTTAAATACCTATATTACTGTGATGGTTTAAAGTTTTAGACTTTTAAAGTAATTCCAAAACCTATTTAAATAGTGCAAAAAAAAATAACATAAAAAAAAATGAAAAAAGAAATAAAAAAAATAAAGTAAATGAATAAAGTACCGAAAGTATAACATAAATAATTTATTTAAATTCCTACTTTCAAAATGTCAGTTGATGGGATAAGAGTCGTTGAGGTTTATAATTTTATTTTACACTTTGTACATTTTGCACGTGCTGTATAATTTTAAGACAGTATTTACAAAAATAGTAAATTAAAAAAATATTATTCTGAACAATACTATAGGCATTGTAGAATTACTAATCCGCTCATACGTTCCCTCTGCGGTTCATTCTTTCTGTTTTTTTCGGACTTTTAAACTCTGGTACTAGTTTTTGGTAATGCAGCCAATTAAGCCGCAATGAGCCCAAGAAACCGATAAGGCTCATGACTCTCAGTAAGGTTCTCATTTTCTTAGTATGTAAATACTGCGAATATCTAAACTCACAAATTTTACCTCTTTAAAATGTTAGTATGTATAACCATATTTTTATATTAAAAAAAAAAAAAAACATAAAATGGTGGCAAAGAGGTAACATAGAGTATACCCCTTAACAATCGATGGTTGAAGGCAAGCTTTGTTCGGTAGGTCTTTGAGTTGGTATCTCGCTGATTTATTGTCTACCCGTCTGTTAGTAGCGGTGTGCACACATTGACAAGTGGCAATAATTGTAATTTATTTTAATACCCATGACTTCGACTGTGTGTATCATAATTACGAGTATTCTATTAATTAATTGTATATGTTAATCTACGATATGGTTTGAGATAGTAATGTTAAAAAAGAAAGTAACGGTGGAGGACAGATAGACTGAGACATGCATACATACGTGTCTCATCGTCCTAAAATGATCGCCTTAGGACGTTGAAACCATCTTATAAAAATCTAGTCTAAAAAATTCCCTACAATAGAATCAGCGACAATTGCGAAGAACTCTCTGCTTGCGCAAATATAAACACAATTGCTCTGTATAATATTTTGTGTATGATATGTAATATTGCGACCAATTTAAACTATTATTTTCTCTATCGATATAATTCACTTCTTTGTTAATTAATTTTATCCTGATTGAATTCGGAACCGTAGTAAATTCCGGAACCACCACTATTCGGTAACAGATGGCGCAAGTTGTCCCATTCTTATGTTACTAATACATTATATATACAACTAAAACATTTTTTTTAAGAACAATATCTTTAAATATTTAAACAATATGTTTACCACAAACGTTAAATAAGGAGTAAGATTAAACATATACAAAAATATAATTTCCAAAGTACAAATCCGCTTGTCGCTCAACTACTCGCTTTGCCGGAATCACAGTGGTAGCTTCCATGACCGCGGTGTCCACTAACACGAGTTTTTGTCCGTCCGTTTGTCATAATAGCTGGTTATCTATTTAGTGGCAGCGTTTTGGGGTGTGATTCAGATGTTTTAGGATTCAATATTGATATAAGTAGAATTAGTATAGTGTTTGGATTTGCAGGGTAGCATTCTCTTAGTAGTAGATAATTTTTTTTATACAACTTAGAATGGCAAACAAGCTGACGGCCCACCTGATGGAAAGTTGTAACCATCGCCTATAGACATGATCATAACAGAGTATACTTTTTCGCCCATGATACTCCCCATGCGTTGCAATTCCTGAGGACTCAGATGTTATTCCACTGTACCCTGTAAACTCACGCCATATCCCACTCTTCAAACCGAAACACAGCTATGCAAACAACTGCTTCATGGTAGAAACACGAATGGGACAGAGGTACCCAAGCAATCGACTTGTTCATATATCCATTTATACACTATCATCATCATTTAAGCCATTATCCGTCCACTGCTGGACATAGACCTCCCCCATAGACTGACATAAGGAACAGTCCTAAGCCACCTGCATCCACTGACTCCCTGCAATGCATTTGATGTCGTCACTCCATCTAGTAGAGGGTCATTCTACACTGCGATTGCCCGTATGGGGTCGCCACTCAAGAACTTTTCTTCCCCATCGGTTGTCGGTTCTTCAAGCTATATGACCAACCCATTTCCACTTCATCTTGCTTATCCTTCGAGCTATGTCGGTTCCATTGGTTCTTTTGCGGATATTCTCGTTTCGGATTCTATTACGCCAATATACTACGAACATATGCCATCAACTTAATAAAGTCGTAACAAGATTATTTATTTTATTAATTAACTTTTGGATCCAATTTTAATATCAATATATTTACAGGCCACAAAATATAACGGGCTCGGAATTTATATCAGCTTAAACCTCAGAAATAGCAATGGTCGTCACAGTACATTGTCATGTCCATGATTACCACTCCCCATCAGGTTATTTATAAAGATATCTAGTTTAATAATTTTTAACGACCAACTTCCCACTGCTGCGCACAGCGCGCGTGTCCTCGTAAGAGTTCTTTTTTCCCCAATTAAAAAAATTATAGTGTAATAACTAACTTATATTAATTATTACACCCAAGTAAGATTAATTTCAGGCAAGCGTCTGGTTATTGAACTAAAAGCCAAAACCGGAGGGAGACTTTGTACAAAAGTCGATTGCTTGGGTAACTCTGTCCCATTCGTGTTTCAACCGTGAAGCAGTTGTGTTTGCATGGCTGTGTTTCGGTTTGAAGGGTGGGATATGGCGTGAATTTACTGGGTACAGAGGAATAACACCCGAGTCCTCAGGAATGGCAACGCATGGGGGGTATCATGGGCGAAACAGTATACTCTGTTACTTCCATGGTACTGCTCATGTCTATAGGCGACGGTTACCACTTTCCATCAGGTGGGCCGTCAGCTTGTTTGCCATTCTAAGTTGTATAAAAAAAAAGTTATATAAATAAAATCATATTATGTCGGCCCCAAATAATTGGGTTAAGAATAGGAAGACGATGAAGGTGAACTATGTACATTCTTTTAATAATTATACAACTATCCATATATAAATAAATGTCTAAGTGACAAATGATAAATTATAAATAAATAAATTGCTTAATTTTCAAAGAGAAAAACTTAGAACTACAATTTGATATTTTTTTATTTAAATAATAGAGTTTGGAACATTGTGACATATCGTCATCATTGAACAAAAATGCAAAAATCTATATAGTTACTTACTCTAAATTAAAAAAAAATCTATGTCGCTCGCCATAAGTCAAAGAGTGTTCAAAGTACACAATATAAAATAAAATAGCTAAATACGGAACCATTAGTTTGTTTCACATGTTCATGCCATATACGAGCAAACTCATATAAATTAAATATTATAAACAGGGTGAGCCATATGACTTCATTGTTGTCAGTCGAATCACTACGGGTTTTTTGGACATGATTTCATCATATTTCATAATATTTTATTATATATATATATATATATATATATATATATATATATATATATATATATATATATATATATATATATATATATATATGCATATCAACAAAATTTTAAAAGTCTATGAAAATATGTATACATATACATTTCTCCAATATGTCACTGTTTAATTGTTTATAATAAATGAGTTTTTAATTATTTATTTATTTATTTCTTATTGCGCCAAATTAATACGTATCGCTTAAGCAATCTCTTCCAGCGTTGATCTTCCATTCATAATGAACATTATTATCGTACCAACCGGTAATTGTCCACAGTTAAATATAGGTCTCCCTCTGGAGGGTTTTGCCAGTAGTTGCCACACTTGGCAAGCGGATTAACAATCGCAGTTAAGCTTTGGTGACGTTTTAAAACAGGCCGGTGCGGCCCATCCCTCGTACATTAAATTCCCTTAGTCATCTCTTACGACACCTACGAGAAAGAAGGGGTGGCCTATTCTATGCCGAGACTATACAGCTAAATTCATATTATGTACTCATACCTAATTATGTATCTACATAGTATATATATGTAAACTTTGTATGTCTGTATTTCAGTTTGAAGGGTAGATATAACAGCCAAATTTAAAAAATACAAAGGTATAAACATGAAAGATACCAGAGGCGTCACAGTATAGTATCGAATATCCATGCTGTTGCTAATACCTATTTTTTTTATAGATTTTAATGGATGACAATGGAATGGTAACTGCCTGCGCTAATGGTATACGCTAGCGGGGTACCAGTGAATGATGATAGGTGAGATGAATAGGTCTGCTAGCCTATCGTGATGAATACACCAGGAATCCAACACGATGGATTCCAGGGGGGACCACGTGGAGGTCGATTTGACAGGGTATATTGCTAACAATGGGTACGGTAGTCCGCATCTAACAATCCCCTCTCCTCGCTAATACCTATTGGTATTAATAACTATTTTAATCAAGTAGACTGGCAGTCTATTTGCCATTCCTAGTTATATAAAAAATATGAGATTATGACAATGTCACAAAAGCCGGTAGAGTTTTTTTGTGCCTTTATGACGTTCAATTGTTTAAGCAATTGTCCAATTTTATTACCCAAACAAACCACTTACCACCAACAATTCCTCGTACGTAACAACAACATAAACAAAGACTTGTTTTTATCGACACAAAAACAAACAGGAGGCGTGTCTGTCCCTCGCGTCAATACAATTCAACTCAATTTAAAAGAAAAAAAAACATTATGCTTTCTATTACCATAGAAAATATTTATACACCTTAAATTATCCGTTTGTTAATATACTACTGCTGTAACTACAACTTTAAATGTCCGTTTATTTAATATTTTATTATATTACTGCTGTATTAAATTGAAAAAACACATACTACATTTTAATTATGATAGAAATCAAAAGTAACCTGCGATCCTAGGGATGGGTAATATGTAGTAATATCCATATATTTTAGTTACAATATTACAATACTGGTCCAATAATAGATATGTTAAAAGTCTGTTATCTAAAAAATAATATTGGATAATAGAGTTGTAGCGTATTTGAAAATATATATCAGGCCGATATAGGCGATATTGAGACGGATGACGACCTTTTTTACACCATCAATGTCCAGAGGAAGCCAATATATAGATATCGAATCGGTATCTATATTATTATCGGTATTCATATTACCCATGCCTAGGCGGTCTTACTAATTAAATATAGAAATGATAAAACATAAACCAACTTTAAAATAAAACCTAAATTATACTTATAATATTTCGTTTATGCATTAAATGTTAATGTTTAATACGTAAACGAAATGTTTTAATATATATATTAAAAAAATAAACACTCATCATTATATTCCTGCTTTTATCCCATATAATTTGAGAACGGCGTAATAAAAAAATCATTTAAAAACATCGTGTTAGTTATTCACTCCACAAATACAAATCTGGAGAAAAGACCTGTATATTGTTATGCATATTACTCAAGGTTTTGGTTTTATGACCGGCCGCCTACTTGACGTCAGGCATCCTTGGAAACACACTTGTTGGTGGTAACCTAACCTCACACTTACGGTATGGCGGAAAGAATTGAGGAAAAAGGAAGTGAACTTCGGGAGCGAGGAAAGGAAGTTAGTGAAATAGGAGTGAAGGATTTATGGGGAAAAGGCGTAGCAGAGACACAGCTGTTGCAGAGGAAATACACGTACTGGACAGACTGTAGCTGCTCAGGAGACCGGGGTCGCATACCAGTATGCCCTTACTCTAACATCAAACAGACAATTTAACTAGAACATCCCTGATATAAAAAAAAATAAGCAATACCGTCTTAAAATTTTCAAGAGAATTTGTACTTGGGTGTGATAATATCAGACTATTCGTCAATTTTCAAAAATAATTAAATATTTTTTAATATTTTCGCTTGATTTTCTCAAAGCGATTTGTTTGAAAATTCATTTATACTGTTAAATTTGTTCTAGAAATTATAACAGAGACCAATTGTTCTAAAAACAAACACTAACAATCTTTAACTTTGTTATGCTTTTTTCTAAATATTTTCAAGAATATGCAAAGACGTCATGATATACAGTTAAATGACATTGAATCAGAACTTGTTTTTTATTAAAGATTTTGAAATGCTCAGTTATTTACTGGATCCTTCATAAGAATATGAGTCAGATTTTTGTTCTTTTTTTTCTGCGACGGATTAAATATGACGATATCAAAACTTAAAACAGGCTATGACAATAAGCTTTCCGGTTTTTATGCAACGTAATAAAAATGTCAGAATGTAGCACATTTGCAAATTGGTTTTTGGAAATATTTCGAGGTGATGTTTCCTAACATGGCGGGATTATGCTAAACAAATAACTGAACAAAACATCGTAAACAATGCACAACTGCGTGTCCCCTGCAAATGCCTTCAAGTATTATCATTATCTTTGAATACCAGCTTTTAAAGCAAATCCTTCGATGGTAATTATTGATGGTACCAATTTATTTTTAAGCGACCTCTTTAAAAAAGTATTTGTTGTGGCTATGTTACGCATTTACCGTACTGATTTTGATAACTTTGCAATTGACTCCATATTAATCTTTCCATAGTCAAAGCCGCCAATGTAGAACTGTTATTCATTATCAATTAATTCGCATGTAGATCACGAATCATTACAATGAAAAAAATAATGAAGATCAGTTTATTATAGAAAATAAATAACATAAGTATCACTGTACCTAGTTTTATTATTATACAATACTAAAATTCTACGTTATCATCAGTTCCCAAACTTGGTTAAACCTGTATCTTAGATAACTTTAAGTATATTTTATTTATTTAATAAGTCAGTGGTTTTCAAAGCACCGTATTTTCTCCTAAATCTTCCTAATTTCGTAAAATTACTTCTATACTTTTAAGTCATTGCATACATTTATTTCGAGTATGGCGCCATGACAAAGAAGCAAACCTGAAGTGCGCTGTTTGAGAAACTCCAATGATAAACTAACTGTATACTAAATGACTCGACTTCGTATCACAGGTTACATTTTAAAATCGCATTCGCCATTTTTCTTTATTTCTCAACCTGTCACAAGAATCGAACCCGGAACCCCTATTTACAAAGCTACAACTATATTCCATAAAATCAACCGCAAATACACCGCACTCGTCGTATTTTATGAATACCATAAGGGGCCCGCATTCGCGAAGACATAATTTTTACGACAACATTTGAAGAGAAACGCACGAATTCAAATTATTGGGCACGGCAGTAACAAAGTAAAGTATGTTCATTTGTGTGAATTATACTAATTTGTAGTCTGCGCGCTGCCAAATTCAACGTGCGGCATCCAAGTTCCGATCGATTCGTTGCCTGTTCAAAGGCGAGACACGTATTAAAACATTGTAAATAAGTTTAATTTCACCATTATCAAGTCACTGTTCTGCTTTAGTAATGGCGGAATTAAACAAATTTATAATGAATCAAAGTAATATCTGACGTGTTTTATTTAAGCAAAGTATTTTAAATTATACATTCGTAATAGCAACGTGTGTAGTGTTGTCGAAATTTTACACTTATCTATTTTTCACATAATGTTTATCACTATCATATATTTTAAATATGTAATAAGCATACGGAACTAAAAATATGCTTCTTCTGTAGTACAATACTGAATAAAAATAAATAAAAAAGGAAACAAAATACCTACAAAAAAAAATCTCTTCCTGGTATTTTGACTCCAAATAATATGTATTATCCACTTCGAAGAAATATGGCCAAGTTGAGATTTATGTTTATCACAATTGCAACGGTCGATAAAATTCCTCTGACTACTGCAACTGATTTCACTTTTCAGGTAATACATTTAAAAAAGAAAACTTGACCTATTTTTTCATATGTACATTTATGAAGTGCATTTATTCATTTCTTGCCGTTTCATTTTTCGAGACAATATAGACTTTATTAGCCTCAGATTATAGCTGATAATGGATCCGAGGTGTCAGTTTTATTGTTGAAAAACGAACCAACGTGACATTAGAATAATATGGATTATTTGTAATAATAAAGTTATTTAATATTTTTATCATAATAACTCCAATAAAGCATACTGTTTTAATAACACCATTGCTTCTCCTCTTAAATTTTCATGTTCTATTACATGGGAATGTAATAATTTTTTTTAATTAATATGTATCACATATACATTATTTTTTAATGTATTATATTTTGTATGTTACCTGTTAACATATGCATTGTCGCTTCTGAAGATATTTATACTCTTATTCCCATGTTACCCTCTACAGAATGCTACTGACTCTGAACTTTGTCCTAGAGCAATTCTAAACTGGATTTTTCTTATTTATAAAATAAAATAATTTATACGCACTATTGCGATGGACCATGGTGTTGATTATGTCTATACAGGATCAATCGTAAAAAGTATACCAAACCCAAAATCAGTGGCAGTATTCATATAACAACCTCTTTCTCCAAGCAATAAAATGCAGCACCAATTTTTTTAAATAATTTAAAAAATGTCTATACAAGCCACGTGGTCACGTGATCTACTCAATAAAAGACATTAAAAAATGTATATTTAGAATTTGCCTTTTTTGAGCAAATAGTTTAGTTCCTTTAATACTGTCACTGGCGTTTGGCTTGATATATTCTTTACGAGTAGCCCTGTATATAAACAACTATAATCCCCTTTTCTTTTACTTAGCTCATCTATTTGTTTTTTTTTTTTATATTACTTAGAATGGCAAACAAGCTGACGGCCCACCTGATGGAAAGTGGTAACCGTCGCCTATAGACATGAGCAGTACCATGGACATAACAGAGTATACTGTTTCGCCTATGATACCCATGCGTTGCCATTCCTGAGGACTCAGGTGTTATTCCTCTGTACCCAGTAAATTCACGCCATATCCCACCCTTCAAACCGAAACACAGCCATGCAAACACAACTGCTTCCCGGTTGAAACACGAATAGGACAGGGGTACCCAAGTAAACGACTTTTGTACAAAGTCTCCCATCTGGTATTATTTACTATTCCTCCAAAAATATGACACTAAAACTTGCCTAAACAGAAAACGATTACAGACACAGATGTAAACTTCGTTACCAATTATAATTAAAATAATACGCCGACTTTATCAATTCTCATTAAAATTAGCATTTCATCCGTAATGTGTCAAATATTTTATTTATAATATTATTGTATAAGATTACGAATATGGATATTACGTGGTAATGTCCATATAAATACTGCCATTAATATCAGTACCTTAAAATAATGGCCGATAAGCAACCAATCATATAATTGAAATCGGGTTGTTTTAAGGTTGTATAAATAAAACTGTGTTGATCGCTCAACGAATTAATGTGCGATCTACAGATATATTTAACCATCTTTTAAAAAATAAATTCCTAATATACCTGTAATATTTCGTTTATATTTATCTCACACTAATCACATTTATCTTACCCCAACTACGCACGGTTTTTTCAAAAACAAATTATAGCCTATGTTACTCGCTGTTAAAGTAACTTTCTATAGGTGAAAGAACTTGTAAAATCCGTAAAGTATTTTTTAAACCTTTACTCTTTGTTAAAAATATAACTAATATTTTTCATCCATTCATCATATCGTCCTTGGGGGATTTTACCAGTAGTTACATTACTTGGCAGGCAGATCAATAACCTCAGTTAGGCTTTGGAGTTGTTTTAAGAGGAACTGTGCTATCCATCTCTTGCCATTCCTTAGTCGTCTTTTATGACACCCATGGGAAAGGAAATGGTGGCGTATTTTATGCTGGGACTACACGGCAATACTTTAATAATATTTACATCAATTTGTACAAAAATCGTTTGCTTGGGTACCTCTGTCCCATTCGTGTTTCAACCATAAAGCAGTTGTGTTTCCATGGCTGTGTTTCGATTTGAAGGGTGGGATATGGCATGAATTTACAGGGTACAGAGGAATAACACCTGAGTGCTCAGGAATGACAACGCATGGGGAGTATCAAGGGCGAAACAGTATACTCTGTTATGTTCATGGTATTACTCATGTCTATAGGCGACGGTTGTCACTTTTCATCAGGTAGGCTGTCAGCTTGTTTGCCATTCTAAGTTGTATAAAAAAATTAAATTACTGTATTTCATAGTTTCATTAAAAATAGTATTACAGCAATAACATAGCTGTTAAAATAATGGGCACCGGCCAAATATCTGGAAATACTAAGCGCTTCTAGACAAGTGTCAAACTAATTTATCAATAGATAAATCTATCTCACTTGGTAAAACTATCTACGAAACGGGAACGAAATTAAACGAACAAAAATAAAATAAAAATATTCTCCATTATTTGTCGTTTAAATTATAAAGAGAAAATATACTAATAAGTACGTTCGTATAATATAGTGGCATGAAGTATTTATAATATGTGTTTATCCAAAATTCTTCGACCAAACAGCGGGAAATATCATAAATTTAAGGTTTTGCGAAACGATATCGCAAACAAAATGGCACGCTTCCGACTGCAGCTAAATAAACTTGACCGGTTTAATGATCTATAGGTGTTATATATTTTACATACATACCATTACCATAAAAATAAATAAACAAAGATTTTTATTTTTACTTCATTACCATACCAGTTTTAAAATATTTTATCCTTAAATATAATATTATTTTAAAATATTTTTTAAATGCGATTATTTGTAAATTTAGCACGGAAATGAACCATATTGTGTAGAATTAATATACAATTTTTTTTAATATAATGTAAGCGGAGAAAGTTGCGGGAGACTACTAGTATACTATTTACTATATAATATGTAACATATGTACAGTATATACTTTATTGCTGACAATGAAAATGATATACCTCAACACGTTGGATAGAAAGTGGTATTCACCTCTTGTTTTCCTAATCATACATTTAAAAACTGTTTGATTTTTACAACTTACAATGGCAAACAAGCTGACGGCCCACCTGATGGAAAGTGGTAACCGTCGCATATAAACATGAGCAGTACCATGGACATAATAGAGTATACCGTTTCGAAATCCCTGGAAACCATTGCTGTAAATTCATTTTAAATTCATCATTCTGAGCCTCACCAGCGTATACCGATAACGCAGACGAGTTTACTATCACATTTTCACCCATTAAAATAAAATAAACTCTATCACTAGTAAAAAATTACTTATAATTACTGGCTGTTTTACACTCAGTCTACGCTGTTCGTCTTTCTGTTTGTATCAGTCACATCACAGTTTCGCGAATCTCCGTATCTCCATTATCGTTCTATTAGTAAAAGATAAAATATATAAAATATACTATAAAATTAATTCTATTAAAGAATCTCTAGTAGTTTACATTGCCCCTACTTACAAACAATTTTAGCTTAATAAAATATTAGTACTGTCGCGTGGACTCGGCATAGAATTAGCCACTCCTTCCTTTCCCGTGGGTGTCATAAGAAGCGACTTAGGGAACCTAATGGCCAAGGGATGGGTATCAGCGTCCCTCTTAAAACTCACTCACACTAAAGCCCAACTGGCGTTGCCAATCCACCTGCCAAGTGAGGCAAAGCCCTCTTATAGAGGAAGTCTATGCTGAACAGTGAACAGTTAACGGCTTATGGGAGAGGGGATATTAGTATAGATTTACCAAAATAAATTTAGATTTCCGAACAACGACAAGCTCCTATTCGTTCTATTAACCTAAAATTAAGTTAAATAACTTTTCCGTCATTTAAATAAAATAACCACGTGTGCAAGAATATACAAGTAAAACTAAACCTTATTGTGTACTCGCCCTCGACGATAATATGCAACTAAAAGTCATATAAAGACTTTATAAAGTGCTCGCATGTCACCCTCATCACAATCGCTACAGTCTACATACTTCTGCCTACCCCGCCCAGCATTACTACCATAAGAATAATTCACAAAGTATGGCATGACCATAAAATGTCGGGTCCATGGACACTAAGAGCCGTTTTATTCATTCAAAAGTAGTTTTATTTGTCACAGTACGTTTCTTTAATGTCATATAAAGCCTATTTGAATAATATTTGAGCATTTAAGACTTTGTGCGAATACCATGTTTTGCAGGTAGGGGGTCGATATTATTTGATATAAGTTTATGATCGTTTGTTAAAGTTGAGGATGCAGTAAGCTTTAGGCTATTATTTATAAATTAAATATATGAAATCTAAAAAATATAATTATAACATTATTTATCCTTTCCATGTGCTGTATAGATAAAAAAAAGGTAAATTACTGACATAACTTTTTATAAACATTCAAAATTCAAAATTATATATAATTACAATTTTATTAGTGTTATGATAGGAGCATCATATGTATGTCATATAGTGTGACATTTATCGTCTGTCATGTCGGAATATCCTTCGCGGCGTCCATATCACGTCGTAATTTTTGTCTATAAAGTCTTTATAGTAAGTGCCGTTTATTGATGTATCGCCACAAGCCGCTCTCATGATAATTACTAAGATGTATCACGCCTATGCCACTTCTACTACTGCCACTCAGTGTGCCAATTGCTTTATATTACAAAGAATACAAAATAACCCACATGACATGATGACCAGCACACATTTTTTTAAATTTAATGAGATCATTTTGAATGGTCACTTTATTGGTGCAAGTTGAGTTATAGAGGTGTTCTCGACCATACATATTTACAGTCAATTAAATATTACCCTTCGACAGAGAAATCGAGGAAGTTTAAATCTGTATGCAAAAATTTAAACACTCATTCTAAATCTTTTTCAAAAAGGACTATTTTAATAAACATGTTTTAATTAATATTTTACATATTAATTATATGACCTCCTTTCCCGTGGGTGTCGTAAGAAGCAATAAAAGGACTAAGTAGATAGTTATTATCCCTGTATGTAAACGTTTAGCTATTGTTTAACTAAGAAATTAATTTTATTGCCAGATAAAAAAAAAGATTCCAAAGCAAGGTAAACTAAGAAAGACTTTGTACAAAAATCATTTTCTTGCTTACCTTTGTTGCACTCATGTTTTTGCCGTAAAGCAGCTGTGCTGTCTATAGGCGATAGTTATCACTTTCTGTTACGTGAACTGTGAGTTTGTTTACAATTCTAAGTTTAATAAAAAAACTTTATAGAATTAATTACATTAATTATAAAGGTTTCTTTACAACGCTTTATTAAATCCTTAACCTAGTACAACTAAGAAGAACTATAACGTACTTTCTTGTCATAAAAGAAAGTACTTTACTTAAAACTGTCTAAAATGAAATCTTGGCTTGCATTTGTAATGATTTGCGAATTATTGACTAATCGTTCCTCACTATTAAAATGTAACAACTTTCTGTTAATACACTGAGCACGCGCGTAAAGCAGTACAATCATTTCCCAGCCGCATTTGGATAAAAAGGTCCACGCGTTCAAAAACTCAAACAATTTCGAACATCTAAATACATGCACAAAACGAATGGCTCGCATTTGTCTCCCTGCGTGCGACGCGACGCCACTTTTATATTTATTTAAAAAAGGAATACATTTTTAAATTTAAAAAAAAGAACCCGCGCCCGATCGTTTTGTTTCTCTTTCGCTTGCCCGCGCTTCGGAGATAAAACGAAACGATACAACCTATCACATACCACAGATTAGAAAAGGACAGAGGCAATCGATTGTTTTTTTTTTCTCAATGGCCAGTTATGAGAGCTGTCTTTGGTGGAGATCATAAAGAATTTAAAAATGATATTACTAAGACATCTCTGGATATTTTGGATGTTTACTTTGATTCGTTGGTTTACTTTTTTTTCTATCCTTTCTCATAGAGCGGTTTGAAAATTTCTTTGAGACATCCGGGTGTCCTGCTGTAGATAATAATCTTATTTTTATTGAATAAAAAAAGCTATTGATCGTATCAGAGCGATGTTTAAAATGAAGAATGGCAGGATACCGCGTATGAATGTTTTTATTGAAAATAAAAAGTCATATGTAGATACGTATGGTTTTTATTTATTATTATTAATTTGTCCCACGGCCATTTAGTTAAATATTATTTTATTGACATGCATAATTTACTGTGCTTGTTTTGTTTAATTATTGAAACAACTTTATTATAAATTCCTTGATAAAAATAATAATCTTGGTCAATAGGCGAACTTTTGTTGTTCCCGTAACTTCTTTTGCACAATCTGGAAAAAATGCCTATAACATCTAACTCTATAACGTTTTTCATTCTAAATTTCATGACGATTGTTGGAGCCACTCTGGCGCCA
Organism: Galleria mellonella; assembly: GCF_026898425.1. Classification (NCBI taxonomy): domain Eukaryota; kingdom Metazoa; phylum Arthropoda; class Insecta; order Lepidoptera; family Pyralidae; genus Galleria; species Galleria mellonella. The sequence continues at coordinate 2,469,036 of NW_026442015.1, forward strand.
GGAGCGATAATAAACATCCTCATTTTTTTACTAAGAATAATGACAATGCTTCGATACCATTTGGTGCTCCTCGCGGTTTTTTCAATGAACTGATATCATGCAACTAATTTCATAGTGTAAACTATTATTAAAATGAAATCTCTCTGCAAAAAATTTGTACTGGTAAGTAGTAGTAAGTAATAATATATGACAATTAAATTAGTCCAATAGGTCCACAGTGGCAAATTCGCCAAAAATTTATCACGAAGGTATAAATTAGTATGACCCTTACATGTTTTTTATGAAATATTAGATAAATAGGACAACAAAAAATTTAATCATATAATGCATATATCACTTAATACAAATCCTGTACTAATTGTGAATTTCATTAAAATAAGGTATTTTCTTTACTAACTTGAACGAGAATCAAACCCAAAGTTTAAACGAAAGGGTTTGGATACCACTGAGCTACCGGAGATCGTCAAAGTAAAGGTTTGTCCCACATTTTTTATTGAATAAAAACGTCTTTGGGCATTACTCATTTCAATAAAAATACGTAAAAAAAGAAACCACACTGAAGGTTACCCTTTTTGTTACGAGAAGTTTTAAAAAGAAAAATATATACATATAAAAAAAAAACAACATAAAAGCATTCCGCCACCGGTACTCATAAGTCACCATGGTATATTTAACCGATTTTGACATTAAAAAGGTCATGGCTTTTATACTCGGCGACTAGTTGACGAGAAATTACAATTTTAACCTATTATAAAATAAGACTTATAGTAATGTCTCTTTCAAATATGAAGATTTAGTGAAAATTATAGTTAAGTTATAGAAATTACTTAGCCATTATGGAACCCTAAAAACTGGTTTATTCAAATAGTCTATGAGTTACAGTACCACATATAATAACTATTTATTTTTTGCACGTGTATGAGTGATACAAATGAAATATATTATCTTCTCTCTTTTTCTCTTTTTATTCTCTAGCTATAATAATTATAAAACCAGAACTTTTAATCGACATATAATCCTTTATTTTAATACCTAGTAATTAGTCCTTACTTACCGCTATGCGGTCTCAGCATGGAATGAGCCACCCCTTCCTTTCCGGGGAGTTTCGTAAGAGACGACTAAAGTAACTTAATAGTGGAGTGATGGGCAGCAGCGTCCCTCTTAAAACAAAATCTTCCAAAATCCTAACTGCAGTTGCCAACCCACCTGTCAAGGGAGGCAACTACTGGCAAAACCCCCCTTATGGGGGAGGCCTATATTCAGCAGTGGTCAGTTAACAGTTTATATAATGATGTTAAATTAGCCCTTTCGGAAATACTTGTGTAGCCAGTTGTTATGCAACTTTAATTGTTCCTCGCCATCCTAAGCTTACCTGGAATATATCTCTATTTAGCGATAACTCCGCCCATTGTTGCCTCTTTACCTTGCTTCTTGCAATTAAGATTTTTTGTGTACATACATATGTAATTTATATCTTTTTTAGGGGAAAAATAAAAAGTTTAAAAGAGAGAGAGAGTGAATAAAGAATTTATTCGCTTAAAAGTAAGAAAAACCTCCCATATATATGGTCACTAATGACTATCCCGCAATCGTATCGCAATCGTATCGTGCTCGTATCTCACGGTTGAAATGTCCCAAATAGTTTCGTATTATTGATGACCGTACACGTAGAGTAGAGCAAGCATGCAAGAAATATTTTAAAGATAAAAAAGGCATGTCCGTACTTGATGGTCGGTTGAATTGTTGCTTTATTTATGGATTTTAAGGGTTAGGGTAAACGATTTTATTTATTGCATAGTTAAGTAACCCTTTTGCGACTACCCCTTAAGTAAATTGAATCTAGTGTCAAATTATAGATATGTAAGTAAAAAGCTTATTTTAAAGTCTTATTACTAGATAAAACGTATGTTGGAAATTCGATAGTATGCTTCCTTAACTATATTTAAAACTAATAAAGTAATTAATGCCCTTAGAACGAATATTTATATTTAGTAAATCCTTACTATATATATATATATATATATATATATATATATATATATATATATATATATATATATATATATATATATATATGTGTGTGTGTATAATTATATTATTATAAACCTAAGAGTAACTTTGTTTGTTTATTACCCCTTAGCATCTTGTTAACCAATCTATGATTTGTTACGCTTGTTACGCTTTCTATATCAGACAGAAAAAATAAATTCCTTTTTAATCCTGGTCAGTGAACATATCCCGATTGCACGGACCAAGTCGTATGTATGCTAATAATAATATGAATCTGATAGTGTAAGGAGAGAAGTAAAAAATTGTAATTTCAATAAAAACACCAATTAAATTCCAAAACACCTCAAAGTTTGAAGACGAAGGTCTTTAATCAGTGCGTGTTGCCAGTAATGACCTTTGGAACCGAAACATGGTTCTATAGTTATCCATAGGATCCATGGTTGTCCATATGCAAAAGCTTCAAGTTACTCAGCGAGCTATAGAGAGAGCTCGGAGTTCCCTTGCGTGATCAATCCGAAATAAGGATATCCACCAACGAATCAAAGTGGTCGACATTGCCTAAAGGATAAGCAAGCTGAAGTGGCGAAAAGCTAGTTATATAGCTCGAAGAACCGACAACCGATGGGGACGAAAGATTCTTGAGTAGTGACCTCGTACCGCCAAACGCAGTATAGGATGACTATATGACATAGGTGGAGTGATGACCTCAAATGCATTAAGTCAGTGAATACAGATGGCTCAGTAGTGTTTCTTACAGCAGTCTATAGGGGAAGCCTATATTCAGTAATGGACTGATAACAGCTGATATGAAGATGATAACGAAAACATTTAAAAAAAAACGGTGGAAGACTTAGTACATAATTGTCTGCGTCCACATAAAATACAAATGTAATATATATCACTGTCACATTTGTATTTTCACCACCATATAACTGTGCTTGCATTACTGTGTTTTACATATTATATAATATATAGATAGATAGATAGATACTCTTTATTGTTTCCTACAAAAGATTACAATAGTAAACTTATTATAAATATAAACAATTACAAGAAATAATCACCATGAGAAAACAATGGGCGACCTTATCGCTAAGAGCGATCTCCTCCAGGCAACCTTTGGATGTAGAGGAGATCGGAGGCATAATGAAATTCTATTATTTCTTAATATAGAGATACGATACATGTAATAATGTAAAATATATATCATATATTGCATATTAATAAGGATAATTAATCACGACCTTAATTCCAATTGGAGTAGTTAGATTATTGGATCCAGCTTAAAGATAACAAAATGTACCTTGTCTATGCGACTAGTCAATTAGGTTTGAATCCTATTAAGGAATAGCAATCAAACCACTATGTTTGAATTCCAAAGATCCAAGACTATATTTCATAAAATGGGTACATGAAGATTGACAAATAAATATAATTACCATCAGCATGATGATATCAGCCATTAACTGTTCACTGTTAAACATAGGCCTTCCCCTTGGGAGGTTTTGCTAGTAGTTGCCACGCTTAGCGGGCGGATTAGCAACTGTAGTTAGGTTTTGGTGACGTTTTAAGACAGACACTACTGCCCATCCGTCGACCATTAAGTTCTCTTAGTCGCCACTTACGACACCCACGGGAAAGGAAAGAGTGGCCCATCCTATTCCGGGACCACACGGACTATCAACAATCGACATAACAAATAGAAAATAGGAAAATAGATAACACATAAACATTTAGAGCCGATAATTTCGAACACTAAAATATTTTCGAGAGTAATCAATCAGTTGATAACCACGCTCTTGTCACAACTTTTTTGTTTAATTGTTTATTTAATTTAATCTCTTAGCACCTTCACGGCTTAACTAATCGGTAATTAACTAACTTTGGACCAAATATAGTAATTGGGATAAAGAAAAATGATGTCTTCTTACGATCGAATCCTGCAGTAGATTTAAAAAAAAAGTACGTTTTAAAAGTGCTTGTAAACAAGTATTTTTGAATAAAGATGATTTGAATTTAACATTAATGCTACTGTTTAATAAAATAAAATAAAATATATAATAAAATGTGGAAAAAGTTTTCGATGAGAACTGTTTAAAAAAAAACTATTCAACGCAAGTAAAGTCGCTAAATAATACTTAGTAATTACAAAATGTTATATTTATGTATAATAAGTTTGGACACGGACGTAATTTGTCGAATATTGTCCACTGCTGTAATTTATGTTCGATACAATGCGCGCGCGCAGACCTGTTGAAGCAATCCTTATTAAGGCGATGCCCGTATAATCAAATAATATAATAACAATATATGAATTGTATATTATATAGACAGGACGATAAATATATTTATTTATTTATTTAACACTTTATATAATATAGACTATAGGACCGATACAATTAAGAACAATATTGATATAAATATAAAACTAAATCATTCAATACAAAAGTTAATTTTTCTAGTTTATCTGAAATTGGTATTTCGTATTTATTTAAAAATGTAGAGTAGAAATAATATATATTTCTACTATAATTGTTATATTAGCGATTGTATAACAACTTAAATTTTTTATTATATTTAAACTAGAGCAAATCTAAATTTTAAGAGAATATGGATTTTTTTTATCAATCAGTTTAAAAAATATATTTAATTAATTGTTACATATTGTAAATACAAATATTTTCCAACTTTAACAAGTTTTAACTTTATAAGAATCCCCTATTTTACATCAGAATTTAATTTAACGAAGTTCCTTTTCTACATACCCCCTAAAATTACATCTTAGTTAAGTAGGTTTGTTATTACAGTATAGACATTCCCCTTAACATATATAATTAAAGTCGAAACCACCTCATTTGTAACCGTCTGTCCGTCCGTCACGCGACGGCCGTGCAAAATCCCGATTTTTTCATTAACTACATGTGAATTGCAATAAAAAAAAAACATATCCCATAAACAAATTATATTGCATACTCTAATGAAAACTTCAAATTTAGAAATAAAAAAAATATGTATTACTCTAATAAATATATTGAAACAAAAAAAATTGTATAATCCATAAATAATTAGAAAACAAATATTTTTTTGAAATAAATATTATGAATAGTAAATATTCATTGAAAAAAAATATAAAAAAAAATGTTCTACGCAACTTGGAGTTATCGCAGAAATTCATCTTACCGGTTATTTGTATATATTATAATTATTTTATTAAATTTGTTTCTTCTAGTATTGATAGTACAAATATTAATGGAAACGAAAAAAAAAATAATAATTCTAATCAAATAACCATTAAAAAAGTGTTAATATACTTACTATATAGTTATATATATGCTTTCGTATGATATCCCACATAAATTGGTGTAGATCTATTTTGAAATATTCAACAACCCTTTTAGACCCGAACTATTAGACAGAGTAAAGAAAATAATAATATTTTTTCCATTTTTATTTTTGTAATAAAGTTGAATAAAATATTTAAAACTAGTTCAAATTTAAAATCAATTAGTTCTTCTATTTTAATTATTATATACACACGAGTTCGCATACAAAAAAAATTACATAAATTTGTTTTATGACATTTCATATTTATCTTTCGCGTTTAAGTTTCGCATTTAAAACATTACAGTCTCTCCTTACATCCTTTTAGCAACCACACTCCACATTATCTATATAAATATACATATATAAACATATATTGTAACACCTTACATGTAGGTCTATATAAATCGCAAAATGCCCGTCTCTCAGAACTCGCAAAAATGTATTTAAGTCAGAGCGAGATCTCGAAAAACGAATCATTTCTTGCCCAAAAAGAAAAAGTACGCGAAAAATTTGCTGAACCGTTAAACACACTGTACATTCGACGTCGAGTTACGAAGAGAAATGCCGCATCAATTTGGAGTAAGCAAGCTAACGAAAACATAAAAAGAAAAAAAAAATAAAAGATAGAATGAGAGACAGTCTTATTAGAGAGAAGTGTGTACTGAAAGACTATGTAGTGACAAAAATCGTAAAGAGAATGTTGCGTTAGTTTGGGCATTTGGAGAGGAAATGAAGGAAGAAAGGAAAGATGAAAGAAGAATTACGAAAGAGATTTATCTAGCAAAAATGATTGCAGATGTTGATAAGACCCGCCCTAGACGGACATATGTCGACCAAATAAACGACGTCCTGAAGTAGGGCCAAATTAACAAAAAAAAGTACCCATAATCGGCGAGCGTGTATAAAAAGATAGATGAATAGAGGAAGCGAAAGAGATTTGTTCGAATCGAAGCATTTAGCGTTCCATTGTTTCTGCATACCCTAATGGGAGACAAACGTGACAGATATGTGTGTATATATAAATAAATGTCATCTATAGATATACAATGCGAATTCAGATAAATGTTAGCACTGAGGGAGACTATACTAACCTATTCTGATCAGCTAGATCGTATTCTTTCTAAAAGAGGAGTCAAAAGTCTCTGGAACTGGAATATGTATGAGATAAGTTATGAAATTGCAAGAAGCAAGATAGGTATATGGGTAAGGATAGAGATTTTTTCCACTTAGTTGTCTCTCTCTACCCGAAAAAAAGACTTGGTATGATAAATAGATACGTATGTATAAAAATCATCGCTTGGCAGTCGTGATATAGATATATATCTACGTGTATAGCATTCGATAATTGTTTACATTAAATAATTTCATACAAATCTGTTCATCCGTTTAAACGTGATTAAGTAAAATAAACATACAAACATCCAAACATTTTTACAAACTTTCACAGTTGTAATATTAGTAGAATATTATAGACATAACTGATGTCTTCTTCTTTTCTCCTCTACCCAAAGGTTATTTGGAAGAGATTGCTTTGGTGAGAAGACCACCTTTTGTACTTCATATGTGTAGTATACATATAAGTATATAGTTTTGTATTATTATTTAAGTGGTGCAATAAAGAGTATATTAATAACTGAATATACTGTGCCTCTCTTACAGCACCACTATTAATTTTACATACAGATTTATTTAATAAACTATGTATTATTCCTTCATGATAAAATATTCTATCAACAGAATAGCAACTAGAGCAATCTACTACCAGTTTGAAGCTGTAGTAAGACATCCTTATAAATATTATAAATGTGAAAGTGGGCTTATTTGTTTATTATCTCTTGCGGCGTTAATGACTTAACCAATTACTATGTAATTTGATATACACATATTATATGGGATGGAGAACCGATTACTTTTTGTCCTAGTCAGTAAAAAGTCAAACATATCCTGGTGGGGGGAAAGGGATTGTGATGTATTATTGATGGAGACTGAGAACCCCATTGCTAGCAATATACCCAACCAGGTCGACCTCCTCGCGGTTCCCCCTGGAAACTATCATGGTTAATTCCTGATGAATTCATCATGATGGGCTAACTGGCCTGTTTTCATTCTCATCTATCATCCTTCACTGGTGCCCCGCCAGCATCCGATAGCGCAGGCGGGGTTACCATTTCATTATCATTCATTAAAAAAAAAACATGTCCTGGTCACGGTGAGCAAATCAGTGCTAAAAGCTAAACCGTAATAAATCGAAATAGCAAAATAAAACTACATTTATATTCAAGATTTAGCAATATTGGATAATTTGGTACTTACTTTGGTAAGTAAAATAACCTCAATATTTAATAAAAATAAATAAATAATATCAAAACTAATTAATTTTAATATTTTCCGTTTTCTGTGCAACTACAATGCTCACTCTAAACATTCGTACTCGTTGTGTCCCACCAAATATCTCTGACAATCAAAAGAAACTAACTGCACGCAGATATCCGTCAAAAAACACATGGAATACCACCGCGAACAGCAAAATGGGCTTAATTATCCGACCCATTGCAATTGTGGTGAACTTGTTTCGGGCAAACGGGAAAAAACGTTTTTAAAATCGAAATGGCGACCTTAAAGCATTGAGGGTAAGTACCAACGCAATTCCGCCGGGTTATAATTACGTCGTGGTACCGGCGTATTACGGTCCGAGGCCCCGCCCAAACTGTATTTTTTGCGCCGAATTATTTCTTACTGGGTGTGGTTTTTGAGGAGTAACGCCTCGATAATTATAACTTTGTGGAAATTTTCCTTTGCCCGAAAACTCTTATCTGTACAGAGGCCGACAAATAACTGGAACACTATATTTATACCGCGTAACTTGCGTAGTAGCAATTTTATCTGAGAAATTCGACATTTTGCTCCAGAAACAAAACAATGATAAAATTAATATAAAGACCAATATAGGAGTAAGTTCTAACAATTCCAATTATCAAAAATGTCAAAATCAATTCCAATTTGCTGAAGACATCGTGTAACACACACACAAATAATCCTATTTAAAGTTGCATGAAATAAAAGATCAGTTCAATTCATTTTTAAAACACCGTTGGCTGTCTCTATCTCTAAAACAAAAATTTTTGTTTAATATTATATGTATATATATAATTATATAAAAACGTATTTTATATTGTTTTATTCGAGTTGTTGTTAAATAGTTTAGTAGTTGTTCTTTATTACCAAAATAATATATAACTATTTCTTAAATAATCTAACAAATTATTAGTGCTTTATATTATTCCCAAATTCGTGTATAATATAGTATATATCATATATGTGTAAGTATATTTGTTATTCATATACATTTATTCGTTTATATATGTAATTTTAGTATGTATGTATATCAATAATTAGTAGTACCGCATTCGAGTATTCTGACACTTCCCTATGGTTGACTGGGAGAGAATACTTTTAGCATTAAGTCCGCCATATACACATATTTGTACTAATGAATAAATAAATAAATAAAAAATAAAGTATTAAATAATTTAATTTATGGAATTGTCGTAAAATAACTAATAATAACTAATTTTAAATTACTAAATATTATTTTCACATCTGAATGTAAAAAAGCCGCCGTTGATGTCTTTTGTTCGTTTTGGGTTTTATTCAAAGTATTTTATATCTACATAATACTAAGTTTATAAAACATTGATTATTTGTTTATATAGGCTATACGTATATTATTTTCAAAAATTCTGTCTACTCACACAGGTAGACATAAATTAAACTGAGTCAGAACGCTAAGATATTAGGATTGGATACGTGGGAAATAAAAAATGTCGCGGCACTTTTTAATTTTCATTGTAAAAAGAAACCAATTAAACTTATTTCTTATAACCAATCAATAATTTAACTGAATTATAATATTTTGGACAATAACTAAAACAGGTTTATGAGAGGTAAGACCTAATTATGAATAAGGAGGATTAGCCTAAATGCATTTATTAGATTTAAATAAACAAAGATAGATAGATAGATAGATTTCACGCCGGCTGGTGGAAACTACTGGTGACCAGAAGGCTGGCCTATACTTTGGTCAACGCATTTCCATTGCTATTCAGCGTGGAAATGCAGCAAGTATCCTAGGCACCCTACCAGCTGGCAGTGATCTCAAAGAAATTTTTTATCTTTAAAAAAAAAAAAAAATATATATATATATATTATTTTAATTACTTATTTCTAATTATATATCTAGATTAACTATCTCTTCTATTTAGATATTTATAGTTTATGGTTAATAGACAAATTCATTTCGGACCTAATACATTTCCTTCAGTGAGAATAGGTTACTGTTGCTGTTATATTTTCACTTATAATATGATTAAGTTTTACATAGTGCTAAAATGTCGAAAATTAAGACAAAAATTATAATAATAACAGGTATCAATTAGGCGCTGAATAAAATATAATATCTTTTACCAGCAATATCTTGTGAAGTAAAGCTGTAAATCAAAATTAAAACCAAATTATACACGATTACATTTCTGTTTTCCTAAAGGTTGACGTGATAGAATGCTTTACAGCACTAAATCCGCCTTTTGTATCAAACATTTTTTTCATAAATATTAAATAAATAAATAGACCATATTTTTTTATGCAACTGAAAATAGATAAAAAGATGACTTTCTACCTTATAAAACTGACTGCCTATAGTAAAAATCTGCAACATAATCTCATATTGCGATACCGATGGTTACCTTCATGCGTTGCCATTCTTAAGGCTAGTATAGTGTTATACCTTCATATCACATAATTTTGACTGCTATATAGCCTTCAAACTGAAACATAGTAGATAATATCTGTTCCACAGTATAATTACGACTGAGACAGAAGTGTCCAAAGTGACATTGCTAGCAATATACCCTGTTTGATCGACCTCCACGTGGTCCTTCCAGAAACTATCGTGCTGAATTTCAGGTGTATTCATCACGGTGGGCTAACTGATCTGCCTTTTCATTTTAACCTATCATCCCTCACTAATGCCCCAACAACGTATACCGTTAGCGCAGACAAGGCTACCCATTATCATCCAAAAAACAAAATGTTTAATGCTTTGTTTTTCATCAGACATTTATAACGTAAAATATATATGTATGTATAATAAAAAATAATATAAGAATATTATATGCTATGTATATGATTTATATATTACTATTTATTCTTAATATTGTTTTTATTTCTATTTATTTGTTAATCACGTTGCACCGTCAATTATATTTTCTGTTATTCCCGTCTACGGTCAACTGGTAGATAACGCCATGTCGTGTTGAGTCCTCCATTTACACTTTCTAGGTGTGTTAAAGTTTAATAAATAAATAAATGTGTAAGACTTTATGAAAACCTATCGATTATTCCTCAAGCTAGGATATCCTTTATTACGTGAAACCATGTAAGGAACTTCTTAGAATACGCATAATGCCTAAAAATAGGATAATATCCTTCTCTTATAGCGAAAGACCCATGCCCAGCAGTGGGAGGTTAATATGTTAATTTTCGTAGATATGGTATAAACTGACGTCATAATTAACTTCACACAAACGAAGCCGCGTGTAGAGCTAGTTTTATCCATAACACTAAGGATACGATATACTCGTCAGATGCCATCAGAGCACCGCGATATGTCTATTAAGAGTAAGCGGCTTAGCGCGGGTTCGATTCCCAACGTACGTTCAAAATAAAACTATTGTGTGTAACGCCGGTGTGCACACAAGCGATAAGCGCAAGCGGTAAGGAAACTGTATTTTATACAAAAAAGTGCGTGCCTTTAAAAAAATCTACATAATTTTTAATAGTAAAGTAAATCTAAATTGTAATTAGTCCTCTTTCATAAACCTGAATAGGATCGAAGGATAATAACATTTTATTTTAACATTTTATTTTATTATAATTCTATAATTATAACATTTTTCTACATATAATATATAATCTTATTATAAGTATATTTTTTTACATTTCATTACAATTGTACAAACAAATCTTCTACTTACACCAGCAATATATTGAATTTAAAATATAAATAAGCTTCTTATTTCATTTTGTGCTCACAAATCTGTCGGCAAAATATTCCAACTCGTACATAGTAACTGTAATATATCAGTCTCTTACTAATAATAATATATCTTTAACTATTCTTGTGAATATAAAATCAGTCTCTTTGTCGATGTATTCATTTTTGTTTTTATATTGTAGGAAAAATCGCAATCAGCTCATGCCTTGCACCAACCGTCTGATCTTTTAATAAATTGGCCGTAAGTGCTCATACGACGTCTTAAGCGCCGACTCGTTGTTTTGTACAACTATAACAAGCTGATACATATATAAAAACTGTTTGTCCGTCCGTCTATTTGTCCGTATTAACTGTTATGATGGATTCCCCACCATTGACTATCACGGTATAGAACTAAATCTATTTCAAAATGGAAAGACATTTTTAAAATGCATTGTCGTGTTTAATAAAAAGGATAGAAGTAATATGATTTTTAAGTGACTAATTATGACCGTGGGTTTACTTGTGTTTGATTTCTAATGTTATGTATGAAAATTATTTTAGAAACTATTCTTAGAAGAGATTTTACCTCACTATATATATTCTACTGCTTTTACCAGAGGGAGACTTTGTACAAAAGTCGATTGCTTGGGTACCTCTGTCCCATTCGTGTTTCAACTGTAAAGCAGTTGTGTTTGCATGGCTGAGTTTCGGTTTGAAGGGTTGGATATGGCGTGAATTTACTGAGTACGGAGAAATAACACCTGAGTCCTCAGGAAAAGCAACGCATGGGGAGTATCACAGGCGAAACAGTATACTCTGTTATGTCCATGGTACTGCTCATGTCTATAGGTGACGGTTACCACTTTTCATCAGGTGGTTACCACTTCCCACATTCCCTCATACCTTAGAACCTAGGTGGTCGCATACAGTGCGGTGTCAAAGATGTTTCTTCCCACGAACGCTCAGGTTATGGAATGAGTTCCCTGTTGAGGTTTTTCCAAAAGACTACAGCATGGGGTTCTTCGAAAAAGGAATAAATATGTTTACTCAGTATCGGAAACACGTCATGCCCTGTAAAAAATTTCTATAATTTAGCAGTTATTGAGCTGCAAATTTGGACATAATAACTGGACAACCGATAGAAAATATTTCAATACTTTTTTTACCCATGTACATGTTATATGTAAAAAACACTGAGATCAATATTTAATACTCGTAAATTAATATAAAGGACTCGAACCCGCGACCATTAAAATATAAAGCGATATATAAATCATCAAGAACGTCATATAATTATATTCAAATAACTATATATTGATAGTAAAAATGTGGAACTGACTTTAAAGAAGTTTTCAATTAAACTCAGCTCTTTAATCCTTTTAATTTTTGCTAATTATGGATCAATATTTTTAAATTTTACTTACTTAGTTTCTACTGTTATAGAACTCAATATGGCCACAATTAGCCCAATAATTTATGAATATTTATTTTAAAGACCTAGATGTTATTTTGCGGAAATCCATATCATTGGTTTGTCGATTAGAATTATCTTGTTTCATTTTGCTACCCTTAGTATGCATGTGCATGCCGTGCGAGCTCCAGCATAGAATGGGCTACTCCTTCCTTTCCCATGCGACTAAGGGAAAGCGAGGGTTGGGCAGTAGCGTAAAACATCTCTAAAAGCCTATCTGCGGTTATCAACCCGCCTGCCAAGTGTGGCATCTACTGGCAAAACTCCCCTTATGTGGAAGGCTTATGTTCAGCAGTGGACAGTCATTGGCTGAAATAATAGTATAATGCGTGTAATTGCTAAAAATTGAGGATGAGACATTATATTAGAATTCAAAATAGCAAAAAGTCCAACGACGTCATATGAAATAATTTGATATATTGTTTATTCTTTATCGTTCGTAAAAGACATTATAACAGAACCGGCTTCGTGCGGAAAAACAGATTTTTCGAAAACAATATATATATGTATGTTTCTTGCTGATAATAAAGCTTTCTACAGGTGTAAGAATTTTTAAAATCGGTTAAGTAGCTTTAAAGTTTATCCGTTACCAACAAACAGTCAAATCTTTCCTCTTTTAATATTAATATAGATAATCACTATACATAACAGTATACAAGGAATACACAAGTATGGTTTGTTTCCATCACTAAAATAACATAATTAAAAATTTAAATTAACACGATTTTTTTTAATTCGTTCAACAACAAACTCACAGTTTTTGCTTTTCGTAAAGTATATATGTATTTATCAAGTATACGCATTGTGATTATTTGATACTGCTTAATAGCTTAATACTAATGTATCAAATCATCGTCATCAGGTCAGCAGTTAACTGTACACTACCAGGCCTCTCCGTGAGAGAAGTAGTACTACTACTAACTGGTACTACTACTGTTGCCAGTAGTTACCAGGCTTGGCAGCCAGCTTAGCAACTGCAGTTATGCTTTTGGTGATGTTTTAAGAGGAACGCTGCTGTCCATCTCTTCCATTAAATTTACGACGCCCACGGGAAAGGAGGAGCCCATTCCATACTCGGACCACACAGCGTATGTATATATTTTATTATATGCAATAAAATCAAAATAACAGTGGATTAAACTAATTCTGTATCCATACATAACGTGATTATTATCTATTAAATTTATTTAAATTTTCATTAAATTCATTATACCTACGTTGTTTAAATAAATTTCCATTGTTCAGATCACAGGCAAGAAACACCGAGGCGATCTCAAGATCACTGATATGGACAGAGAAAGAAATGTAAAAAGTGTCTACTAATGCCAGTAATTTTATAAATTAATCAGCGTGTCCCACGACTGATTACCAATTTAAATGTAAAAGACATGTGCGCATCGTGCATGCATTATTAAAGTTCCGTAGTATTATTATTTTTAAGTTTCCAAAATGTACCGTTTTCCAATTTTTATTTAATAGATGAGAATAGATAGTTAACCCCGCCTGCGCTATTGGTACGCTGGCGGTGCACCAGTGACACATAATAAGTAAAGATGAAAGAAGGTCAATTAACCCAACTTAACCACGATGGCTTCCAGGGGGAACCACGTAGAGATCAACCTAATAGGGTACTGTCAGACCCCATTACTAACATACCCTTTTCCCCAACATTTTTCTATTACAATCTAACCAACAGAGTCATAACTTGGCTATATTTACGCAAATTCGTAGGCTAATACTTTGATGATTACAAGAATAATTTTTGTAGTCTTAGACCCTGTTAATTCGGTGTGTTAGATTTGGGTTTCAAACTAACATTTTAGTTAAAATATTTTTTCTTTCTGTCTTCTAAATTTACCCCATATGTGTATAAGCTATATGCGCTGAATATATTACCTATTCCAAATAATACAAAAATTTTACTTTATATTTTATTTTTACAAAAATAATACATAAATCCTCAATCTAAATCAACATTAGACAGATCATCTGTTATCTTCTTAATTTCCTCTTTGCTCCTCTTTGTTTCTCTCAACTTTATGGCTTCTTCCTTTTTCTGTCCGTAAAGTCTAAAAATAAAAGATTTATTAATTGTAAAGAACAATTTCACTTATTATTAAATTTCAGCGTTACAAATATCAGAAACTTACAAACGCATTCCTACTAATCTAAATAAACTTTAAATTCAATTTTAGAAGGCTTACAGCGCCACCTTCTAAAAATGTATAAGACAATCTGAAGTCACTTTATAGCGACATCTGTGAGAGATGTTGGAACGTAAAAATGTCAATCAATAATACTTTGTCACTAATACATATAGGTGGCAGTATTTAATATTAAAGTGATTTTATAGTATTTAATTATCGATAGTCAAATTAACCTGTATGTAGTATTGTAATATATGTATTATTACTAATATTATAAATGTGAAAGTGAGTTTGTTTAATTTTATTCAAGCATTAAACTAATAATTTAAGTAGGTCCTTAGATTTTAATTTTTATGACTAAAAGATATATAGATACCTTTTTAAATCCTCTAAAACTTTTTGTGGTAGATTCCCAGGCCTTGGCTGATGAATTTCGTACTCTCCTTTTTCGTTCTTCACCAACTCAACCATGGAATCTTCCAAGTTCGGCACCTCGCCTGGTCTCGACGTCTCCTTGTTTACTTTTGATGGATGTTTCATCTTCTGCGCCCAAGTCTGAAGATATTTGCCTCCATCTGACTGCAAAATACATTTATTTATTAAAATCTGGCCCGGCTTCGGACAGGTACATAGAATTTTCAAAATTAATATACATATCCTATGTTACTCGCTGATAATGTAGCTTTTCATAAGTAAGAGAATTTTTAAAATGGGTACTTTATATACACTCCTCGCAAAAATTAAGGGAACATAAAATTTTTTGAAATTTCTGGGTGATTTTCAACAGGCTGTATTTCAGTGAAAAATAATCGTACAGGAAATTTAAAAAAAGGGTTTTGAAGCTTGAAAACTCTAGTTTTCAGATTTTTTGGGAAAAAAATTTTTTGAGCTCCGGTTTTCATGCAATTCTTAAACAAAGCTGAAAATAATTTTTTTCTAAATTTTCTAGGTTTCGTTTTTCACTCTATGGGCATGGAAAAATTTTTTCGAGCTACTCCATTGTATAGGTCTCTTAGCGTGTTTATTCAGCTTCAAAAATCGCTTTGGATGGCTCAATTACGACCATTTGTCTCCGAGATATCGAACTTTGAATGCAAAAGCATCCTTTTCCATTCAACTGCTAATATCTCTGGAACTACTGGTCGCACAGCAAGCGGGCGTCGAGTTTCTTTATCTGCATAAAATTTCCAATTAAGCACAGTCAAGAGTTAGTGAAGAAAAAATTTTTTTCCACCTCTAACATTGAATTGAAAAAAGTGGAAAAAAGTGACTTTTTCTCCTTTTTTGGTTACTTGGCTGTATCTTCGCTAATATGGGCGGGAAAGCTAAGGTTTGAGGAAAATTTTACAGTCTATTGTTCCTTAAAGAACCCCCTAAATCCCTGGAGCGATCGGTTCAACGGTTTTTCCCGGACCAATTGATTGAAATTTTGGAAAAAATAAGGGAACAAGGTTTTTGTCCCTTAAACTCACCCTAATCCATTCAAAAATCAATAATTTCATTTGTTTTTCACTTTTTACTCAATTTTTTGTTTTTTAAAAATTCATTATCAAAAAAAAATCGAAAAAAAGCAAGAAAATTTTTAAGAAAAATTTTTGCTTGCTTTGCGATCAGTAGTTCCAGAGATATTAGCAGTTGAATGGAAAAGGATGCTTTTGCATTCAAAGTTCGATATCTCGGAGACAAATGGTCGTAATTGAGCCATCCAAAGCGATTTTTGAAGCTGAATAAACACGCTAAGAGACCTATACAATGGAGTAGCTCGAAAAAATTTTTCCATGCCCATAGAGTGAAAAACGAAACCTAGAAAATTTAGAAAAAAATTATTTTCAGCTTTGTTTAAGAATTGCATGGAAACCGGAGCTCAAAAAATTTTTTCACCAAAAAATCTGAAAACTAGAGTTTTCAAGCTTCAAAACCCTTTTTTTAAATTTCCTATACGATTATTTTTCATTGAAATACAGCCTGTTGAAAATCACCCAAAAATTTCAAAAAATTTTATGTTCCCTTAATTTTTGCGAGGAGTGTATTTATTTACAAAACAGCTTGTTAAGCATTATAGCTTTTACCAATTCGCATGACAAGGCCTTATAAAAATTATTTCACATAGATTGCATTAAATTTTACATTAATTAATTAATTAACGCCATAGATAAACTACGTTGCCATCCTGTAAAACTCTTCATTAGTAGAATGGAATAAGTCTACTTGTTGATACTTATTAAACACACAGTTATCATCATCATGTCAGCCTTTAACTCTCCACTGCTGAACATAAGCCTCCCCTGGGGGCTTTGCCAATAGTCGCCAGACTTGGCAGGCGAATGGGCAACCGCAGTAAGGCTTTAGAGATGTTCCATCCCTCGCAACCCCTTAGTCGGCTCTTACGATACCCACGGAAAGGAAAGGATGGCCCATTCTATGCCGGGAGCACACGGGTTAAGAGCATATTTTGAGTTTAATTTTGAATAGATTGAGATATAGATCAGGTAGATGTAGGTCGTTTTTTTCTTGCAACAGCAAAAGCGAAACTGAGCATAGAAGTTACCTTTTCTCTGTTCTTGTTAATTTTAGACGGAGGCGGTGAGGGTGCTTGCCGTTTTGTGTTGCTAGATGAAAAGCCCTGGCCCGCTGTAAAATAATAATATACATTTAAAATCCAATTTTAAAATTTTCTTGTATACGAAAAATAGAAGTAAATTTTCTGACTGAAATAAAAATATAAAGTCTCGTGTCTAACTTTCTAATCCTTTACGTTTTTTGCTGTAAGTAGAAGAAAAGTTTTATATGATCCAAATTAATGTTTTATTTTTATTGCATTTAATTTTTTATATGTCATGATATTATCAAAATAGATTCCCAATAATTATCGTTATCTATATCAGTCCTTTAGTAATTTATTTTACAACAATTATACCTTATAATAACGGACATCTTTGCATTTTAGCAACAAAATTACGACTTCCATGACGTAGTAGTGGGCATATTCATCATATCAGCCTTTAACTGTCCACTGCTGAACTTCCCCCTTCTGGGGTATTTGCCAGTAGTTGCCACGCTTGACAGGTGGATTGGCAACCGCACTTAGACTTTGGAAGTATTTTAATAGGGACGCTACTGCCCATCCCTCGTCCATCCTTAATCGCCTTTTACTATACCCACGAAAAAGGAAGGGATGGTCTATTTTATGCTGGGACTATATGACATAGAATATATATATATATATATATATATATATATATATATATATGTATATATATATATTGCATAAATAAATTCCTGAGTTCAATTCACAATCTAACAACTTAGGAAACGAACTTTTCTAAAATGGCACGGATTATAGGTATTTTGAATTGTGCTTCTCAGTAGTATTCGCCGTCTGTTTTCTCCTAACACAGGGTATCCTAGTTTGAGGACCAATCTATAGATCTTAGTGTGTAGCATTTATTATTATTATAATAATTATTGTAATTTATAATAATTATTACCAATAAACCATATTTTCTTTTTAACAGATTACTCTTGAATTAGTTAAAAACTTACTTAAATTCTGCGTCGTTGTCTGCGGTCCCAACTCAAAAACAACTTGAAAATCAGCGTGATTTCCAAAAGCGAAACCAAACCCGACACGAGAATCAGTGCCTGAAATAGTACAAAGAAGTAATATCATTAATAAAAATACTACATCTATTTAGAACAGACTTTTATAATCTGCCATCAGTGACGATACGCTGGTAGTGTCCTTATATTACACCGCAGCCAAATAAGACTTTGGAGCGTCGTATTCCTGTGATATATGTAATAAGATTATTAGAACTTCTACTGGTTCTTATTTATGAATGAAACCTTATACGTCTAAGGCATTCGTATGAGTGACTAAAATAAACTCTTACTATGAAACGAAAGTATCAAATAAATCATACATATCTCTTCCTCTCTTTTTTATACTACTGAGGTGGCAAACAATCATGCGACCCAACTGATGGTAAGCGATTACCATAGCTTATGAACACCTGCAGTACTAGGGGCATAACGCGCGCGTTGCCTAGCCTGAAGAAACCTCTTCACCTCTTTTTTAAAAAAACCTCATGTTGTAGTCTCTTGAAAAAAACCTCTATAGAAAGCTCATTCCATAACCTAAGCGTTAGTTTCTTTACATTAATTTCCTCATGTGCTGAAAATCGTGACTCCATGTTGTGTAGTCAATTCACAAAGCAGTATATAATGTATTTGTAATGTGGTATACAATATTTGAAGCAATATTTGATCAGAGTAACTACTGTAAATTGTATATATGTAAATTTATATAACGAATGCATTCATGTTTATTTCACCTCATTTCATTTGAATCCATAATTAGGATTCACGTGTGGATCGATTATTATTTCGATAAGTTCGTATGAATATCTGAATTTGCGAAACCATCCGCTAGAGGCTAGGTTTTCAATAGAAGTAGAAATCATTCTTGGTTGATCTTTACAGTATTTGCTCTCTAGTCCCCTGTCTTTTCTATTTATAATAGAAGTTTCTTATTTAACGTTGGGTAGCTGCCCTACAGGATTCATTATCAACAGAGTTTACTATAACAAAATTCAATTAGAAATAATTTACCTTTCTTTATGGGTGGTATATTTGAGTAAGCGACTGACAGTAAGGATGGAAGCTCCTCTGGTATGATCACTGAACTCGATACTGAAACAAAAAAAACATACAATAAAAAGCTATGCTTGGTAGATAATGGGGCCAGTTCTGACGTCCCATTTCTCTAAATTAAAAAACAAAATCTGTTTTCTTAATAATTTACTTTAATGTCTATGGATAAAATCATATTACGCCGATCCCAAATAATAATTGGGCTAAAAGTAGAAAGATGATGATAACAATGATGAAGAAAAATTTCGCGAAGTTACTGTTTTGTGGACCACTATTTATTATATATTACATATACTTAATACTTATAATTATTTTCCTTAATGTTTTATTCTATTAATTTTCTTAATTATACAGTACCTACTTGTACAACAATTAGTCCATTACCCTAAGGTTGTCTTGAAAAGATTGCTCTCAGCAATAAGACTACCTTACTGTACTTATACAACTGTATCGTTATATTTATTAATTGTCTTGTTTTTCCACTATATTGTATAATGCAAATAAAATATACTCATTCATTCTCTATATAATTTACATTTTAATAATTTTGACTCAAACCAATTCGAAAATTAGTTCATATTGGTCCTTACAATAAAAATTCCGCTAAGACATCAAATTTTATATTTACAGATTAATTTAGAGAAATTCTAAGGCTTACTTAGAATTGATCCTAATCAATGTCTATAACATAAAGACCGCCTTTTATGCCATATTTCATTGTTAAATAAATAAAATTAATATAAATTACAAAATATGATATCTAGGTACCCATCCATTTAAGATTACTGCTCTCTGTCCAAAGGTTAAATGGAAGAAGCCGCTTTTAACAATAATAATGCCAAATACTATAATCTATAATCTATTTCTAGTAATTGTTCTTCTCTTCTAATGTTAATTCTTGGGGGGAAAGAATTGTTAATAATGCGAACTACCATTGCTATTGCTAGCAAAATATCCTATCCACGGATGGTCTCCCCTTGAAACAATCATGCTAAATTCCAGGTGTATTCATCACGATGGGCTAATTGACCTATCTTTTCAGTTTCACCTGTCATCCCTCACTGGTGCACCGCCAGGGTATGTGTTATAGCGTAAGCGGTGTCACCATTCCATTATCATCCATTAAAAAAAAATGAAGTTTCTTAAGAAAACTGTTTGTCTAATTTGCTGAGAAATGTTACAAACATTAAAAGAGAAATACTTTCTAATTTGTATTATGTAAGAATTAATATACAAACGTATCTTTAAAAATACTTAAAGTCGCCACTGTCGTCATGAACTCTGATCTAAGTTGACGCAATACGTCCTCAAACGAATAGGTACATGTGTTACATGTTGAGCAATTAAAGCCTCCACGAACCATACGACACAGATCTCCAAATAAGTATATATTTAACCTGCCATACATTATAATCCTTAGTTTTTATTTAATCCTTATAATATTATAAATGTAAAAGTGAATTTGTTTGTTGTCCATTAATGCCATAACCAAACATTGTAAGGTATACACATATGTGTATGAAAAAAAGAGAATAGACTATTTTTTAACCCAATTATAGACATATCCTGGTTATGAGGGTAAAATAGTAAAACTCAATAATAATATAAATGGGAAAGTTTTGTTTATACGTTACGCCATAGACAATATACCACTTACTTCATTTGACATGGAAATATATATAAATATATAGATATTATAATATTGTTTGCTCCAAAAGATTGCGTATATATAATATTTTTATATGATTTTTAGGTACCTCTGTCCCAATCGTGTTCCAACCGTAAAGCAGTTGTGTTTGCATGGCTGCGTTTCTGTTTGAAGGGTGGGATATGGCGTGAATTTACTGGGTACGGAGGAATAACACCTAAGTCCTCAGGAATGGCAACGCATGGGGGGTATCATGGGCGAAACAGTATACTCTATTATGTCCATGTTACTGCTCATGTCTATAGGCGACGGTTACCACTTTCCATCAGGTGGGCCGTCAGCTTGTTTGCCATTCTAAGTTGTATAAAAAAAATATGATGGTATTACAAATGCCTGCAGAAGCAAGATTCGGTGCATAGTCGAGGTCATAGTAAACAAAAACAGTAATTAAGTATAGATTAATACCTCAATAATAAATAAGATATCGAGATATACAGGAGTATATCCTCACTAATTATATAAATGTAAAAGTGAGTTTGTTTATTGCTTTATTGCACCTTATCCGCTTAACAAATCACTATGAAATTTGATATACATGTATTATTTGAGATAACGAAAGATAAAGAAGGGTATAGCCTAGTATTTATTCCAACGTATTCCGATTATGCAAATATACGTGTATAACGTACTATAAGGAATAAAAAACAATATAAACTACCTTTTATCCCGGTCACACGGACGAAGACACGGATAAAAACTAGTATCTGTATAATAATAAATAGCAACATCTTGTTTACCAAATCGTTGCTTATAATTTTTAAAAGTTGAAAACATAATAACTCTTATAATGATAAATCAATAGATTATGTAAGAAAACTACTGTGCAGTGAAAACATAAAAATAGTTAAAACTTATATTACCTACTGTGTAGTATATCTACTCGTATATATTTACGTCGAATCGCTGTCACTTTCATTCGTAATGCATCAAAACAAAAAATATATGTTGTCACACATGTAACAGAAGTAAAATATGACAGTACATACGACGGTCACGAGTGATTTACTGCAGTGTAAAATATATGTGTCAATCTATGAACCTATCGATGTATTAATATTATTTCTTGTAATTGTTTACATTTATAATAAGTTTACTATTGTAATCTTTTGAAGGAAACAATAAAGAGTATCTATCTATCTATCTAATAATATTTTATAAGTTTCCAGAAAAACTAATAAGATCTTAGCTCAGTAGCGAGCCTTGAGAGAGACCTATGTGCAGAGGTGGACTGCAGTAGACTAACTACGAGTATGATTATTATGTTAATGTAGTGGTATGAATTTATGTCTGACAGTATAATATTTAAACTATTATAATAAAACGATTTTTTTGATACGCGCTAATACCGCGTACTGCCGCAACTAGCAGTCGGATTTGAAAAATTCATTTTACATTTGACTGCTCATTTTTCGAAGAAAGTTAGGCTATTCACCATAACGATACGAGAACTGGCTAAGCCGCGGAATATAACTAGCACTCCTTATATAACACAATTGATATAACTGTGACTCTCATAGTAGGCCTTATGCTAATAACATCGAAGCCATTTACATTATCGCTCAAAAAAACTATTGTATCCTAGCTGTATTCCTATAATATAATTAGATAAATTTTCATTTTCAAATACTCTTCAGTTTTAATTTCAGTCGCAAAATTAGTATCTCATATCAATAGGAATAAAGATCTATTTGTATTAACAACTAGTTATGTTGTCTAGACTCTAATAATGATTCACTTACGAGTATAACGCAATTGTATAATACAGTAGTGAGATTATGAAACGCCCAATAATCTGATACTTTATGTGGTATTGTTAACTCTCACAAGCCTAATACATACCATAAGACTAGTACTCACTTTAATGCGAAAAAAACTATTTTAATATTTAACTGGTAATACTTCTATATTAGGAGTTAAATATTGAAAATATTTTCTCTTTGCATTATAAACTACTTACCTAGATCTTAAAAAAAAACACTTAAATACAAATTTTAATAAACTTATTTTTTATACTTTTTAATGGCATCGTACACCCGTCGTATTAAATATTCAAAAACATAGCTAATATCACTTGGGGTGATGTAAGGATTCTTACAATATCCCATGCATTCTTATTTGTTCAGGCAGTTAAAAGTTTTGATAGGACAAGTACACGCACATACGTACATACATGAACTCTATATGGTCCTTTTTTTTAAATAAAATACTTTTTTGTAATACAAATATAGTTATCGGGAGGGGGGGTAGGGGGAGCGGGTGTATTGGCGACTAAGGGCCCAATTGCTAGCAATATACCCAACTAAGTCGCACTCCACGTGGTCCCCCTGAAAACCATCGTGCTGAATTCTAGGTGAATTCTAATTTATAATGCTGAATTCTAATTTCATCACGATAGGCTAACTGATCTATCTTTTCATCTTCACTTATCTCTTACTGGTACCCTGTCAGTGTATACCGTTAGCACGGGCGGGGTTTACCATTTCATTGTCATCCATTAAAAATATATATAAATGCCTAATACAAATAAGACTAATAAACCGTTGATAGTACTTTCTGTATGTGAACTCTAGAAATTTCCTAGATATAGCTACCTACATTTAGAAATCGACATAGTGTCAATCAAAAACTTCTAACATATTATTTTAAAAACTTGTATTTATTTTTTAACGATATAACGACTAATACTGTAAATTTATAAAATTCCCTTTGTACATACGAATATATGTTGATTTTTAACAATCTATTGCTCTCAGATGTTTCACTCTCACATCATCACATCAGCTATCAACTGTCCACTGCTAAATATAGGCTTCTGCCCGGGAGGGAGGGAGTTACTACTCTCTCGTTTTTTGTATACTTTCTCATAATTAATGGTGCCATAAATCAACACCCAGGAAACAAGTTTGATTAATATAATTATTCATACAGTGAGGACTAAACAAAGAACCGAAGGCTACTTACGTAATCTCTTTGTCAACTTTCGTAACTCGTCTCGTAATTGCCGGTCAAAGATTAAAGCCGGTTATGGATCTTAAATATTTTGAACATAGAAAGTTAGGACCGCAGGGACTATCCTTAATCTATGAATCTAAAGTACCTGATACATAGATTAAGAATAATACCTGTGGCAAACTCTTTCTATGACCTGATAGATACCACAGATAAAGGTTGTAATATTTTTTTCTGTGCTTATACTATTTCTACTGTTTTTTTTTTTTTTGGAAATATAGATGCAGTACAATTAGCAAAACATTCCATCTTAATAGCTAAATCTTTATCTATGATGTCTATAGGTACTTTAATTTTATTCGTCTTGAATTTTTGAATTGAACTGTTTTCAACCGATTTAAAAAAAAAGGGAAATATTGAGTATTTTTATTAACTGTTTTTTTTTTATATTACTTACGCTATCGTATAAATTTATAACTTAAACCATAAATTACCAAAACACGGCTCTCTGTTTTATTTCTGCTCATTAGGTATAATAATTAACAGATACTTACCCTAATGTATTATATATTAAAGTCATTAATAACACATTAATTATAATTTTGTCCAAGAATTAATTATTTTAATTATGAAATACTCACTTATTGCTAAATAATAATATAATATTAAAGTATGTTAATTGATACTATATTTAATCGATAACTTAATAAGTAAGATGTGAAGTAGGTACTACTAATTTGTCCTCAATAAAGCTATAGTGCGGACATGCCGTTCACTTATGCAATGTATGTGCTTTAATATCTCGATGTCCTTTGATAATTAAGAAATTGTATATAGGTATGAACTTTAAATACTTATTGTACACTTCAAATTGTGTCGGTCAACGAAAAAAAATGTTTTACAAATTACATAAGATTTTATTTTTTGATTATTTATTCCAATAATCCGTCATTATTACACATATATATTCTACATATATATTCTACACATATATTCTATTAATATTATAAATGCAAATGTTTGTAATGATGGATATATGAACGAATGAATGTTTGCTACTATATCACACAAAAACTGCACATCTGATTTGAATGAAATTTAGTACACAGATAAGTTATATCCTAACTTAGCACATAAAATACCTAATACATTGATTCACACGGATAAAGCCACTGTGTAAGCTAGTTATCGAATATAACCTTTTACGATCTTCCTACCCTTATCCCAATCATTTGGGGTCGGCGTAATATGATTTTAACCATATTAAAAAAAGATTTGGTTTTTAGTTTTACAACCGGCCACCTGCCTGACGTCAACCCTCTTTGGGAATTATGATATATTTGTTGTTTTAAAAACAACAAATATCACCAACTAAATGTTTATATAAAATAATTTAAAAAAAAGTAATGATTTTTTTATTAATGTGTTTTAAATACCACACACACACACACACACGCACACTGAATGAAGACGAATAAAATCATTCGTATGAAATTTAAATTAACTGTTAAAATAATACTCACCCAAAGAAACAAGGAACAGGAAAATACATAATCTCACATCCATTGCGTATTAATTTCACAATTACGACTGAATAAAGCACAGACACTTAACACTACTAAACAATATTACAATCTCCTTTTACATTCGTCCTTTGTCATCAATGATATTAAAAAAATAATATTTATAAAATAAAATCGAACGTCAACCACCGATTTTACCGCCAAACTGACTACAGTATCATATACAAACGAGTGTCGTAACTCTCACATAATTATTATGGCCTAAGTGGGGAAACTAAATCGATTAATTTCATACCTTACGATTTGTTCAAATTAGGTATACATTCCTTAGCTATTATTCATCGAATATACCTCTTTGCAATTCGATTTCTCAGGGTCCATGCGTACAAAATTCAAAATCTTTTCGAAATAAGTGCTAAAATCATTTTCTCTTGACAATCAACTCTATTCCATTCGATAATGGCACATATTGCATTGTGCTAAAATATCTCGTATGTTTTACGTATGTGTGAGTTTCCATTCACCGCGAAAAGTGAAAGGTTGTCGTAACTTATGTCAGACAATGCTGCTTGTATATTTTAAACCTTATTATTAAAATAACAAGAAGTTACTATTAAATGATTCAAAATGGTTTATATTATATTTTAAAACAATAACATAGAGCCACCACTTTCTTATTTCGTGAAACCTATGGTAGTCTGAGCGGGACAGTGCATATATTTTCCTATAGGCGCAACTATAGATAGAAAGCTGCAAGGCTTGGTCCGGGAAGAATTATACATATTATTGAAATTATGAAAAAAGTAGTTTTTTAAATATTATATGTATAATTAACTAAATAAAAAATAAAATCACAGCTTCATAATATTTATAAAAGAAATTATAAAAAAAATATTAGAGAAATCATGAGCTAATAATTATTTTCGAATCTATAAAAGTCAGTTATTTAATTCAAATTAAATTAAACTGTAAAGTAATTGGAATTATTTTTTTTACAACACAGGGGGCAAACGAGCATGCGGCTCACCTGATGCACTCGAAATCAATATATGTGAATACATTTTGAGAGAAAATTAGACGGCTATGCTAAATCTGTACTAAGTCATCGTCATCATCATCATCATATCAGCCGTATAATATAGGCCTCTCCATAAGGGGGATTTTTGCCAGTAGTTGCTACGCTTGGCGAGCGGGTTAGCAACCGAAGTTAGCCTTTGGTGATGTTTTAAAAGAGACGCTGCTGTCCATCCCTCGACTATTAAGTGTACTAAATATTTCAATTAAATTTACTACTACATTTATATGGTTATTATTCACGTAATCGACAAATTTCTGTCCATTATCGTCAGAGAGACTTCAAAAAGGGAATTTTCTATTCTATATGTTGCGCGATTCTATATTCAATTTGATGATTATTTTTTATTTTCGTGGGTCTATGTATGTGTTTGTGCGTGTATGTGTGTGTGTGTTTTTTTTTAATTCGTGTATCCGCAACTATTTAAGATGCTACAAAAGTATGTTTTATTTATGGATACAAGTCACACTCATAAGGATTACAAACCGTCTGTGTAGTTAGAACAAAAATTTACTAATACAATATTGCACCATTGATTTGATAAGTAGGTGCTTTACGTACAGTCATGGAGATAAAAAATAGACATAGAGTTTTAGTATTTCAATTACCTATGTACTTAATATACATCATAATAAGACAGTATTTCTATTTCTCTGAATTTTTATTTCACACATAATATTGTATTGAAAATGAAGTACCTAAATATATTTGGCGTTGTAAAATCTACAAAGTGGTGTCTATCTTAAACTATACATAACATCTCTAAATTCAATAATAAATATAAACCTTTTAAGGGGGGAGACTCATGTAAAATTTTCAAAAAATCGATTTTTTTTTTTTCGATATTCTGAAAGTATACTATGTTGAGCGTGTACTGACGAGCCGGAAAAAAAAAATCTCGAATATTTACAAAGTTATAGCTAATACAGTGGAGCGGGCCGAAGTACGTATTGTCAAGTAACGAGCCAGGTAGTCGGGGCGCTTGAAAAGGACCCTTCTATTATAATACCTGGAAATATTTCTTTTGTTCAACTATCGAGAATCCTTTTTAGTAAATATATATATATATATACTTTTACATTTCTGCACACGTGTAACATTAGTACACGAATAATCGTTAGTCGAGAAATATATTTAGTTTAGCTGGAGATTTCTTCGTGTTCAGTCGATTTTGAAAAGCAAAAATGCCGAATTATAAAAAAGGTACACGTGGGAATATTGCAAGAAATAACACCCGGAAACGAAAGTTTCAGGGCAATCAATTCACTAATAATGAAGGTGAAAAATTCGAAGCCAGTGTAAGCCATGATCACAGTGCCAGTGGCAAAAAACTCCATGCCCGTGATAGTGAAGATATAATAACAAATCCTTTACACGGGTACAGGATAATTGAATTTTTTACAGTGTTTACAGCTTTGTCTGAAATTGTGAAGTGCTCGGTGTGTAATCAGAAGATAAAATTCAATGAGTGTAGTTCCAGAGGTCTTGGTTTTAAAATTGTTGTCACATGTCCATGTGGTAATAAAACAATAAATTCAGGTCCTTTCATTAACAACGGATTTGAAATAAACCGGAGAATAGTGTTTATCATGAGACTTTTGGGTGTTGGAAGAGAAGGGATAAATTTATTTTGTAACCTGATGGACCTATGCACTGGTTTGAGTAAAAGTTGTTACGCTAACATTGTGGAACACATTTATAATACAGTGAAATTATCATTTGAATTTCTATCGCAGAAGGCAGTGAAAGAAGAGATGGAAAAAAATGTCGAGCAAGGAAGAGAAAAAATATTTTAAAAGTATCTGGAGATGGTACTTGGAAAAAACGTGGTTTCAAATCAAATTACGGTGTTGCAACGCTCATAGGATATTATTCAGGGAAAGTTATTGATTTGAAAACAAAAAGTAGTTACTGTCAAGGCTGTATTTACTGGAAGAACAAGACTCATACAGAAGAATTCCGTAAGTGGATTGAATATCACGAGGATGAGTGTCAAAAAAATCACGAAGGTTCGTCAGGAAAGATGGAAGTCGATGCCATGAAAGAAATGTTCTCGACTTCAGAAGAAAAATTCGGAGTAAAATATGGTAACTACATTGGTGACGGAGATTCTAAGACATTCAAGGCTATTCTAGATTTAGAACCTTACGGTAATGAGTTACCAGTAGTGAAGAGTGAATGTATTGGTCATGTAGAAAAAAGAATGGGTTCTCGACTTAGAAATGTAAGAAAAGAAAAGAAACTTTCGGGGAGAGGAAAACTAACTGATAAAGTGGTAAAAAAATTAACAAAATATTATGGTTTAAGTATTCAGAGAAATGTTAACAGTGTTGAAAATATGAAAAAAGCCATAATGGCTACTTATGATCATATTTTTTCCACTACAGAAAATCCCCAACATGATAACTGCCCTGTAGGCGTTGATAGCTGGTGCAAATGGCAGAAGGCTATTGCTCAAAATCGAGATCCTCGAAAGGAAAATTTAGCTCCATTACTTGGTGAAGATTTAAAACAGCATCTTTTACCAATATATCAAGATTTGTCCAAAGATGATTTACTTGAGCGATGCCTTGGTGGTCATACGCAGAACGCGAACGAAAGTTTTAACGCTACAGTTTGGCGATTATCCCCAAAACACCTGCATTCCGGACTAAAAGTAGTCGAAATTTCAGCTTACATTGCTGCAGGGATATTTAATGAAGGTTATACTTCCGTATTAAGAATAATGAACCTTTTGAATCTGAATATTGGCACTTATGCTAAGATATTTGCGGATAGTACAGACGAGGAGCGAATAACCCGACAGAATCGTAAAAGCCTTTCAGAGACCAAAGATGCTCGTTCAGCTCGCAGACAACATCAAATAGATGAAAATCAACTTTTTGAGGAGGAAGAAGGACTGTTATATGGACCTGGAATTGCAAATTAGTCGGTAAGTAATTAATAATTCAGTAAAACTACTCATTTTCCTGTACTGAAACTTTAAACGCGATTATCTCGAAACTACTTTTTGAAAAACTGTTCGTGTTGTAGCTCAAAAAATTATTGACCGATTTGTTTGAAATTTGGTGAGGCTTTTCTCTACATTACTATCGGAAGGATAAACCTAAAACTTCAGGTATTTCTGATTGATTACTTATTTTTTTTGGGGTCAAAAGGGTCAAAAAAATAGCCCAAAATCGTAACTTTTTTTTAAGGCTGATTTTATATTGGATTTTATCCTTTTCTTTTTAATTTTATAGGTTTATCCTTTCCGTTTATATGTCCTGAAAAAAAATAATTTTTTTTTTTGTGTTTCAGATCAATGGTTGATGAGTGACAAATGAAGCAGTTTCGGACCTCGCGTCAGAGGCAGCCTACAAGACATCATGCTGAGCCGCCATTTTGAATTAAAAAAAAAAAAAATAATTCTTTTTTTGTAGTCTTAAAATGTTTAATAAAGTTGTGTTAAAAGTTCTAAACAATTAAATTATTTTTTCACTGTAAAAAAAAATATTAAAAAATGACCGATTTCGAGGCATTTACATGAGTCTCCCCCCTTAAAATGTCAGTCTGAATTTAAATCCTATTTTATAATTTGCAGTTTGGTAACCTTCCTTCGACGTAGTTAAATAAATTTTACTTCTTGTTCAACTCTTACAATTTATTCAACTAGAAATATTTAATAAAAGTACAATTAAAAATCCCTTTGGTAATATAGTCCATTTTTCATTTCTCTATACCTAATTTTCATAAGAAATTTTATTAAGTAAAAGTTAAAATGCACTTCCTGTGAATAATGGAGTAAAAGTTAATAATAAGACATATTAACACACAATCCTCCCCTGGTATATCATAAAAGCCAACTAAAGGTACAAAACACCCATATTAGAAAAAAAATTTTTTATATAAAGTCGTAAACCAAGCCTCTGGCTAACCGAAGGCAGAAGATAAGTGATAATTAGTAATCACGTATAACAACCCCTTTGCTAACAATATTTAAAAAGACATCCATACCGTTCATCAGAAACCATCGTGATTATCGTCGTGAATTAATCACAATGCACTATCTGACCTCAGTTTATTCTCACCTATCATCCCTCGCTAGTATACTGTCAGCGTAAACCAATAGCGTAGGCAGGATACCATGTCATGTTCATCCCAAAAAAGGTAATAGGTAAATCTCTACCTCTAACAGAGAGACACCTGTGTCTAGTAGTAGCAACTATTCAACACGAATTTTCGTTCGTTAACTGCTTGTTTTATTATGATTACATAAATATATTGTATATATGTACGTAATAACACACATACTCGTGCAT
Organism: Galleria mellonella; assembly: GCF_026898425.1. Lineage (NCBI taxonomy): Eukaryota > Metazoa > Arthropoda > Insecta > Lepidoptera > Pyralidae > Galleria > Galleria mellonella. The sequence continues at coordinate 2,500,231 of NW_026442015.1, forward strand.
ACCATATGTTTAAAGAAAATTTTATTTTTTCCATATATTTCGAATTTTTGTAACTGACTGTACCAATAATCTCGTGGGAATCGTTTAAGAAAACAATGTCTAATTAATTATAATTACAGGAGTATTGACATACTTTGTTCTTAGCATTCTATCATAATCCACGGCATAGTTAGAACGCCCTTTGGCTGTAACTTAACCTTTTATCCAAAACTATAATATATCGATTAAAAATGTATTGTTAGTAATTTTGTGAAAAAAATCATTATGAGTACATGAATAATTAAAATTACCTATACCTAATTAAAATATTCTGTGAATTGTCCAAAATGGCTCGGAAGGTGATTTTGATGATTATTTTTATTTTTGAATGTAAGTATCCATTTCAATCAGCATTTATTTATTTATTGCTAAATTAAAAAAAAATATTTATTTGTTGCAATCTATTGATATTGTTTTATTTTCACCAAAAACCAGTGAATGGTAGTATGAAAATTTTTCGACTGAAAAGAGCCTCGAGCTGACGTTTTTGTTGTTCTTAATTAATTTATTAAAATTCAAACGTATATAAACGTATATATTGGCTTGTACATAACGTTAAGTTACAAAATTTGATTTTTAAGCGACTCTATTGCTGATGGAATAATACAAGTGTTGCTTTTATTTATAATCAACAGCTTTTTTAAATCAATAGACAATGTTATCAAAAATTATAACTATATATATACTGCACTAATTTCAATTGTCAAAATCAGCCTCCTACGAGCCTCGTTATGTTTTTATGATTGCTCGTTTACAGTCATATGAAAATGCTTTAAATTTTTTCTACACATAAGTACTTTTTACTATTATATCAATCGTTGACTGTCCACTGCTGAACATAGACCTTCCCAATAAGGGGAATTTTGCCAGTAGTCGCCATGCTTGGCAAGTAGGTTGGCAACCGCAATCAGGTTTTTGATGATGTTTTAAGAGGGATGTTGCTGCCCATCTCTTCACCATAAACACCCTTCTTACGACACCCATGGGAAAGGAAAGTGTGGACCAATATGGCAGCAAGTACTTACATAGGATTCATGTTGGCCAATGTTTAGTAACATTGTTAGTGGATGACATTCTTAAGATATTTACATTGTCTGTTTCTCCACAGGTCTTCTAGCCGAAGGTATAATACTGGTGGTGCCCGAGGATGTCCCAGCTGGATTTGCAGCCATCTATGGATTCTCCCCTCGACTTAAATTTGGTACGAGATGGATATAAATATACATATATTAACATTGTCAATTTTCACAATATATATCTTATTAATATTATAAATGCAAAAAGTTGGTAATGATGTACAAATGGATGGACCGTTACTGTTTTACGCAAAAACTATTGAACGGATTTGAAATAAATTTGATACATGGGTAGGATTTATCCTAACTTAGCACTTAAAATATTTTGTACTGATTCACGCAGACGGGGCTGCAGTATATAACTAGTATGTTATATCGATTACGATTTGTAAAATAAATTCAATAATTCTTGTTAAATACAGTCGGGAGACTTTAATTTTAACTAAATTAATAAATATACATAGATTGGTACCATTAAAGTAAACAACACCAAATACAAAAAATAGCGTAATTAAAGTCGATTCACAAAATCAAATATATTTCTCGCGAAAATATTGTCGTACATACACAAATAATATATATGCAATTTAAGACTTTTTTTTGAAGACTTGGTAACAATTTTTAAAAAGACACTAAATTTAATAAAAAATTATTTGCAAACGTTCTTTAATATAAAATACCTACTTATTTGGTACCTATATAAAATATCATCATGGTCCTTAACAATAATTGCTTTTGCAAGATAATTACGTGCCTAAAAATAGCTTATAATCTAACAGGTAACGATCAACGCGTCGGTTTCGGATTCCGTTTTGGCAACCACGCTGATTTCCAGCTACTGTACGAGTTCGGACCGCAGCTCGTGACAAAGCCCCTAGCTAAGACCAATCGTAAGTCATTTCAAAGAATTCAGTATAACAGAAAAAGTTAATCAATTATTTTTGTTCCGACTTATTACTTTCATATTATGAATGTTATATATCTGAGTAACGACTACCAGACATTCTATAATACCTCAACTTATAGATACAGACACATTTATTAATACAAAATACTTGTTCTGAGCGGAGTTCAAACTTCTTACCGTGAACCTACGAGTACTAACAGACACTAAAAATTATAATCGTCATTATATCTAACAATCAATAGGCTTGGGGACTTGATCAGTCTGCTTTCTTTACTCTTTGTATCATTATCGTCATTATTACAACTATCATCCACTGCTGAACATTGGTCTGCCTCAAATTTCCCTATATAATCATATATTCTAATCCTATATGATCCTAAGCAAGCGCAAAAACACCGTTGTGATTACTAGGGCGCATTGTCCATATCATGTCACAAATCTAATAGAGTTGTGGACACACTTTCACGGTTCATTGAGGCCGATAGGGTGATGATATTCCAATCCATCCAATTCCTTACTTTAACATTTCACAAGTTAATTTACTAGTGTTCGCCTAACAACTTTGCCCACATTGAACTATACACTGTACAAAATCTTGGTTTGGACATGTGTTTTGTAAACATCTCTTTTGGAAATAGAATTGGAAATATCTTTTTTGGAATTTAGGAATGTACTACATCGATCATGAATTCATACTCCGAGTCGCACTTGGCCAATTTTCGGATGGCTGTGTCCAAAACCTTTTTTGAGAGCTGAATTCGCACCTAATCTTAAACCATTAGTATCCAGTAACTCACTATAACGCTTTTAAGATCGTTACTGCACCACACGAGGAGCCGTCTCAAATCTAATTGCGCATAGTCACTTAGGAACCTTTTTCCCCGTCTATCAATCATTTTACCAGAGGGAGACTTTGTACAAAAGTCGTTTGCTTGGGTACCTCTGTCCCATTCGTATTTCAACTGTAAAGCAGTTATGTTTGCATGGCTGTGTTTCGGTTTGAAGGGTAGGATATGGCGTGAATTTACAGGGTACAGAGAAATAACACCTAAGTCCTCAGGAATGGCAACGCATAGGGGATATCATGGGCGAAACAGTATACTCTGTTATGCCCATGGTACTGCTCATGTCTATAGGCGACGGTTACCACTTTCCATCAGGTGGGCCGTCAGCTTGTTTGCCATTTTAAGTTATATAAAAAACCTATAATGTTGATTACCATGTATATTCTGTAATAAGCATGGTGCTGTTCATGTTTATACGACGGTTACCGCTTGCTTCCTATCAGGCGGAACATCAGCTTGTTTGCCATTACAAATTTCTAAACAAAATGTTAGACTTCGTAATACATTAATGTGTATTATTCTAGGTATTCGATCCGCGTCGTACACTTGTATAGTGAGAAGACGTCCACTGCTGGACTTCCTCGTGAACCTCGGCCTCGTGAAGCAGATCTCGTACAGATACAACGTAGTCACCGACAGCACCGAGGTCGCTGATGATGAACCCAGATAGTTTTGGATTTAACTGTCATACTATCACTAATACTAGAACAAATCGCCTACAATCTCTTTTTTGGGTAGTTGTGTAAGAGATTCTCAATTTTCCTATATTTTATGCGTGTCTGTGTAATTATTATTATTATCTTTAAAAATTCTAAACCCATTACGATATTTTTTATGTGAAACAAAATCGTAAAATACTTTATATAAATATTTAATATCTACTTTGCTATTTTATTTCAAAATGCATCTTCTGGTGCGGTACTTGTAATGTAATCTTAGTAAATGTAATCTTACATTTGAGAACTTACGACGTTAAATAAGATTTTTATGTTAACATACAACTAAATGATTTCGAAGCACTAAATATCCTCACACAATTTTTCGATACCTATTTTTTAATTGACTTTAAAAAAGAAGGAGTTTCGTTCGGATGTATTTTATTTTACATCAGAATACCAACATTTATAAACCGCTATGGAAAACTTTTATCTGAAAAGGTTTACTTATAGATTGGTATCATGGCAATTTTATCAAAATCGGTGCAGTAATTTAGTTATAAAATAAAAATTATTATTTTTGCCACGACTGAAGTTGGTGTTTATTTTATTTTGTACGACTACTACTATTTATTTTTGTTGTTTGTCATATTGTCTAAGTGAAACGTTCTTATAAGATCGCATTATGGCATAGTAAGATTACATGTCTACCCGTATGTGTGTCACGGCTATTCTTCTCAGTAACTGCTAAGTACATTGCAATAGAGAAATCTGTCAACATGAAGTTTAACACACTTAACAAATTAAAAGTATTAAATAAAAATATGAAATAATATTTTAATTATACACAAATTACATCGAATTACCTACGTAAATATTACTGCGGTACTCATTCTAAAACCTTATTTTGTTCTATTTTATTCGACACAGAAACCTGTTTTAATTCAATAAAACTCATTAATTTAAAACAAATTGAAATAAGTACACAGTAGTGCCAATATATTCAATAAATTATTAATAAATCCTGAATGTTTATTTAAACCATTTTTTATTTCACTTTTAAATATTCAAATATTTATTACGAAAAAATAATACTAAAACTTTAGTGAAGAGATAAAATTTGCGTGTGGTCCCGACAGAATAGGCCACCCCTTCCTCTCCCGTGGATGTCGTCGCCTCAACTAAGAGAGATTAATTAAGCAGCAGCATCCTTCTTAAAATATACCTATAGCCTAAATGCCAACACGCCTGCCAAGCGTGGCAACAACTAGCAGAACTCCTCTTATGGGGAAGGCAGTGGACAGTTAACGGGTGATATAATGACGTTGATGGTGAAGAGATAAAATAAACATATTCCACATGTTTGATATAAATTAATTTATTACGATAATATTCAGGTAACCTATCGAGAACAAAATTAAAAAAGTAACCAAATTATCTGCACTACATACACAATTATAATATCGTATTTAATAATATTAGTCTTCGTAAATGGCAATACAATTTTGAACATATAAAATAATTAACTACATAATACAAAACTCGCGGGGGTTGACAACAGGCCACATGGGTTATGAAAACAAATGGATATATCGTCCATATTAGAAACATTGTTAATACGAAATGCCCAATCTTCCCCACACCATTCCCCAAATGTATTTACTAATCTACGCCTACGGTATAATTAACCCACCTAATACCTCGATTAACAGTTTGAACCAGAGACTTTGGATCACAAATAAATTATTTTCTACCGACATTTTAAATTCCAAAATATTGACGATATATCGTTTTGTCTATGACTGATAGCATAAACAAGAGCTATATAAAATAATACCAAAGATGTGACACAATCTGTTGTAGAAACGCAAAATCATAAATACACTTATCATGAAAAATAAATACACCTCTGAAGTTAATATAATTATAGTATTGACAATATGGCGAGTGAGATATGCGGGTAAAACAAGGAGAAAAGAGAGGAACCCGTCCTTTTTTTCTTTTGTATGTCTGTTTATGCCATAGGAATGCTAAATACAAAATGAAGAACTATAGAATTATGACTTTCCATTAAATTTCCAAATTTATTTTTAATAATGACTAAGGAATCAAAAATTGATAATGTTTTGTCATACTAGAAAAGTATCACATTCTTGTGTTTTTATGGCCTAGTTTAAACTTCAAAATAATGACTGAAAATTATTAACCGATTGTGTCAGCATAGAACTATCTGTTCTTTTTTTTATTGAAGCTTTTAAGACAGTCAATTACTACATATATAAATAATAAAGACCTTTGTACATAAATAATTACGACTTGTGATCAGAAAACGGAGTTGTTCTATATATAATGAGAGATTAACAATTTATAATTGCATAAATTTAAATAACAGATATAAATTTATTTAATTTAATTAACCAGGGCTACTATCTGTGGAAGGCTGAAAAATTATTTTTCAATCACAATTAATATGACATGTTAAAAAGATTTAAAAAAAAGAAAGTAAAATTTAAGTAACAAGACTTGAAAACATATTTAAAGTAGTATTAAATATTTGAAAAAGAAAGCAATACATAAATCTTACGTCAGCATTTAAAACTGATACACTCTCAGTCTATATAGAGAAACTCCTATAAAAGATATAGTCATAAATGCTTAAGCCCTGAGCCATGCTTAAAAAAAAATCAGAATCTGTTAAAATATTACAATAGCTTAGTTTAATATCGTTATTTACACTTTCAACATACACTTCGTACATACAACCTCGCATACAATAACCATTACTACATATTTGTGACGAATCCAAATAAAAACACTTAGAACTACGATAACATTGACTTGCGGACGTTAATCGATTGAGTTAATTTAAAACACCTCCAATTATCAGAGAAAAGATATTAACAGCGCCATCTATATTACAATAAGTGACTTAGTGACTCAGTATTGAGAATTAAGATAACGAAGAACGCAATCTTAGATCGCATTTTCCAATTTCGAAGCTCTTAAATGCCCTTATCATAATAAGACAAATATCTTTTTCAGACTGACATTATACCATCAGTATGAAATTTATTTAACAATTTCCCAAAACAATTTGCACTAACATCCCTGATGTTTTATCTATTTATTCTAAGTTTCATTTTTAAACTGAAAACAAGAATATAAACTAATTCTCTTTCATTGTGAATGCAAAATGAAACTCCTTGTTTATGGTTTGGATTGTCTATTAAAAGTGACAGAACACATACCATAAACAAAAATTACAAACGTTTTGGAGAATTTGCAGCGCTTACACATTTTAGCGAACTATTTGTACAAAACTATATACATTTCAAGCGTTAGAAATCACATTATCAATGTCGACTTGTTTAAACACTCTGTACAATCTATCCCTATAAAACTTCCGAGCGAATTATCAATTAATACAACGAATCCACATGCCTTAAGAGCCATTATTTTTACTATTCATATTCATGTACAAACGACCCAAACAGCGACCAATTATATACATAACATCAATCACTGTTTATGATCTGCAAACTTTGGCGCATTTACCTTTGTCGACACAGTTACCCACTATAATAATTTTCATGACGACTTTTTAAAAATACCTCAACACTTCACTTGAAAACATTGTATCTCACACCTTATCAAATCCAATATGGCGGACTATTTATAAAATTTTCTTGCACTTCCTCGAATCGTTAATTAATTTTTAACGATTGTAGTACAATAGCGAGAAATAGGTACTGTTGGTTGCATTTTTGCAATTAACTGCCGACGAAAGCGGTAAAACAGTTTTTCAACCATTTATGATGATACTTGTATTTGGTATTCTTAGATTAATAATTGGTCTAAAGGAAAGACCAATCGTTAATCTCAATTTATATTGTAGACTTTACAGAATATTTTACTTGCAATATTAAAACCTCGACTAATGCAAATACGCCATTAACGTTACTTTGGTAGAAATTCGAATATGAGGTAGTGTTAACATTATAATGTTAAAATTTTAATTTGATATAAGCACAAAAATAGATTGAAATACATGCTGAAAAGACATTTGGTTTGAGTGTTTATTTATTTCTTTTTTTTACTTAAGTAAGCATATTTCCAAGAATAAGTAATTACACTCGTTTTCATATTTGAAGCGTAAATTTATATTGGAACTTCCTTTGAATTATAGTGTTCTATTTCTGATAGTTCAATTGTTATTTTTCTGCTAGTTGACTAGCTTCTTAATGAAACAAATTTTACAAATCTGACAACACAATTCTGGTTTGGCATGGTCATTGAATGCATTTATGAATATTTTTTTAATCTATAAATAATAATGCTAAATTATGGAAACCAATTAGCTATAATACCCGTGTCGTTTAAAAATTCTTTTAATTCATTACAATTGCGCCGGCTTCAGAGTTTAGGTCCATTTATTCTAACCGTAAATAGAATAGAATTATCTAATTTATGCTATATGACTAATAATAATAAAGTTCAAATTATTTATGCTACATGTAACGATGTCAAAACATCTAACTTTGCTCGCTGACAATTTCGTTATATTAAATAGTTCTATAACTCTGAAGCCAATATACAAAACCAATATTATAATTAGTCTAGACATTAATTTGAATAGATAACGCAAATATTAAACCAGTAATCCGTTATTACCCCAGTATTACTTTTAAACTAACTTCGTACCCGGTCTTTAATTTTGTCAAACAAAAATTATCGTTTAATCACTCAGTATATTCTTCCGCAGATTTGGACTGTTCTGCACTTGCTCGTTTCATTTTCTATGAATCTGAATGCAGAGATATTTATTGGATAATAGATTAGTCCAAAGAAATCCCAGCGCTCCTCTTTAATATAAATATAATTGTTTAAGGTCATGCTCTAGAGCATGCTTAATTACATCAAACCGACCATCTATTCAAATTAATATCAACGTTATGACTTTATGACCAGCTGTGATAATTTTAGAAGGATACATAAATATTTATCACATTCTATAAAATCATACATACGATCACGTAAGGCACTTCACACATAGAGCAACACTGCGTTATATGTAAAAACTCTGCAATTAACACACAGATGTAGAAGATACGGTGCCACGGCCATCAGTCGTGTGGCGATATGTTACCATAGTATAAAAAAACAACCAGTAGTATAATATCTTAACATACCCCGAAAGATTACATGATTTTTAATTCCGAAACTCGTTACTTTATCTAACGTGTCTAATGGTCTACTGTTGATTACTGTATATATAAACTGCAGTGTGTTTTCAAACGATTAATCGACAATCGCGGCGATACTACTCTATGTGCTGAAAGCCTTATATCTATGCAATATTTAATTTTACCTACATCAAAGTCTCATAATGTATAACACATTTCAATACATAAACACGATACAAGTATAAAATTTTCTAATAACAAATTGGAATGAATTTAAATGCAATAATTAGTATGGCAGAATTAACATGATTTATTAATAAACATACCGAATAATCATGTTTATAAATTGATTAACTCTGATTAAATTCGTTAATTGAGTGTAAAATGTAAGTCAAGGTTACATGAAAGTCAAGGATATATTAAAGTATACAATTAAAAATTGATCATATCTTTTCTTTGGAATGGTTGTCTTTTTAAATTGTCACTCCATAACTTTTTGTTATACTTTTATATATATTGTAATCATTACAAATATGTTGTAACATATATATTTTGTCTCTAACTACACTGGGTTGGCTGGAAGAGATTTCTTCCAGAGATAAGCCCTCCCTTGTTAACAAGTTGTTAAACTAATCGCTACATGTATTGTTCAAGTGCAATAAAGAATATATATATTTGTAATTATTACAATACATGTATTAATCATAATACTGTTACAAAAACATTTATCATAAGACAATAAACAGTAATCATAACTTGATGTTTTAATAACTAACAGATGATATTAGTTAACTTTTAAACGTAGTAAACTTTTAGTTTGCTAGCATTGAAAGTCATAAAAGATCACCTTTGCGGATCAATACCGCACTAGACAGTATATTATCTTTCTTTTATAGATATGTCAAAAAATTTGGAATATGTTTAATTAAAATTTCAAACTCAGCTTATAGCATATAATTTGGAATGTCAAAAAATAAATTGAATTAATAGAATTTTAACAAAATAACAAGGATATGCTAAACCAATTTAAAAATAAGCCGTATGAGTTCCCTATTTAAAACGTAAAATACATGTGTGTAAGACGCAGAATATTTTATTACATTTTAATGCGTTCCATTTCAACAATTATGGATATATCTCTTTTTATGGTACAAAAACTTATTCCTTGACATCGACTCAATATCGTTCAGTAAAACATGTAATTTTATCGTGCGAATAAAATCAGAGTTTTACAGTGTCCCTCGCGGAGCGCGTGAAGGCAACTAGACGAATATGTACCATACCCATCTGTTGCGTTTATCTAGACTTATTCACGCCAATGACATTTGATTGTGAGAATTTTTTTTTTTTATTTCTCTAAGAAAAGCTCAAGAATCCAGTCATTCAGTATTGCAGAGTCAGTACAGTAATTCAGTAGTAAATTAAATTTTAAATTGTCTTATATCGGTAATTCAATAGGACAAATACATAAAATCCATTTTAGGATTGAATATTTATTGCAATTGTCAATGTATATACAAAAGTACAACCATTTTAAGCCATAATTTGCAGCAATTGCAAATCGAAATTGCTACTTTAATCCTTGAGAATAAACAAAAGGACTGTTATCTGTACCGCCCCATATATTGTTTGGTATTTTAATAAACGTTAATCGCTCTATCCATGGAGCGACAAACTCAAATGCACTACGGGGAGGCAATGGCAGTTTATGGGAGTGGCCTATATTCAATAATGGACAGTTAACAGCTTATATGATTATGATGATGATGATGATGATAAAATGTTTGTGCAATTCGTTCTCTGTTTGTGCTGTTTGTAAAAAAAAAATTAAAAAAATCATAAATAGTATAAAATGTACATATGTATATAGTATGAGGACGACATAGAATAATCAATAAAAAATTATATTCGTGCAAAAGTTTTTGCCGTGATAATTTGTTAATAAATTTAATTAATTTATTATTACTTCTTACAATCAAATGTCAATAATGAAGCCATAAAGACACATTGAAAAACCACTAAACGTCACAATCATTCGAAATACAAATAAAGAAGTCACAAAACTCGATAACGGTTATAACGACACCTACCGCTCATTTAAAAGTTTTCCAGTTTTTATCACATGTTAGGCTTATACTAGCTCTCCGCCCCTGGTTCTCTTGACGTGTTCGGCGGTAAACTTTGGGGGCTTTGAGGGAACTGATTCACCATTTTCGTTTGCATCATATTTAATAATATATCGGAGTATTGTTCGAAGAATGATAATGCTGTAGTGTTGCCAGCGTTGCCTGCTTCTGTAGAAATAAAAATAAAACCTTTATATAACTGTAATTACAGCCGGATCTTATAAATATGCAAATGTTTAAATTATTCATTTTAAATTATTTTAATTCTTTAAGACAATAAAATAGAATTAAAGTCATACAAACAAATGACTATAATTTTTTTATCACAATCTACTATATAAGTACATAAATATTTTAATTACATACATACATATTTAAATTATCGTTTTTAAATCAATTTTTAGTTTGCGCATTTGATTTCTAATACATTAAAATGGAGTTAAAGTTATACTCTTTTATTTTGTATTTCTTTAATGACTTTCTTTTTAATTTTTTACTTAAAACTACTAAAAAATATAAGACACATTACATACTTCAATAATCAACAATCATTCGAGACACCGTTGGATCTCTTACAAAAAAAGCTTAGTCTAATATTATCATGCCGAGTAATACGTACTCGTATGCTCCAAGACTTAAGTTGATTATTGAATTGCAACATACAATTGTACCGACAATCACAACAAATGTACCGTTTCCCTTGTATAATAAACTCAAAGAATTAATTCAAATTGCATCAGCACGAAACAAATTGTGTGATAAAAAAATACTATCGTGTTAGAAAAAATGTAAATATGTATAAACAACAGTAATGTAAAAACAGTCTGTAAAATGTTTGTTTCTTTTTGTTGGTAGTTAACAAAAACAAAGTATACATTATAATAAAACTGTAACTAGACTAGTTAGTAAGGGTGGGCTTATCTCTAAAAGAGATCTCTTCCAGCCAACCCAATGCAGTTAGTGAGAGACTTTGCACACTGCACTTCACAAATCGTCATAGTAGTAGAATACTGACGGATCTGAGAAAGATTATATATAAAGATCCGTCAGTATTCTACGACTATGACGAAATGTTAACTGTTTAGTAATATTTGTAATACAATCAAATAGTCGCTTTTAGAAGTTTGCTTTCAGCAGTAACACCACTTTATTACATCCATATCAATTATCTCTGTGCAATATTGTTATATTTAACCGACTTCAAAAAAAAAAAGGCATTCTCAATTCGATTGTATTCGTTATTGTCCCGCCAATTAGAAAACAATTTGGAAAATTATTTTTTTAACTGAAAAAATATACTTACAAATTATCACATAGAACTTTTATTGAACTCGCTTCAGCGTTTTGAAATCAAATTAACTGTTTTTGCCACAATTGAAGTCTTTTTTTTTAAACAATATTATTATTACCCAAATGTGTAGTCAAAGAAAGCATATTTCTTTCTCTCTCCCTCTCTATATCTTAATTTTTATTTGTCGATAATTTCAATAAATAAATATACTAAATTACATGTATATACATATTACAAATCATCCAAAGACAACGTTACCACCACCATCAGCACGCCACAAACATCACGTCACGAGACCCTGAAATAAACTCAAAACTACCTTATTCGTCGGCTCAGTGGCTATTGTGGACACTACCTTTCGAGACGAGGTGCTCCAATTTCTGTCGAGTGGAGTCCACGTTTAGACCTTTGTAGTCCCCGTCGTTGGACGAGAGGCTGCTCAGGGCTTCGCCCCCGTTCTGCGCGTTCCGCATCACGGCGCTACGAAGGACCTTTTGCGTTTCAACTATAGCCGCTTCGAGACCTGAAAAGAACATTATTAAAAACAATAGACAATAGAAGCAAATTGCCAGGCCACCTTATAAGACATGACGATTTTTTAAAGATCATGCTAGAAGAAAAATTAGAGGGCAAAAGAGGAAGAGAAAAACAGAGAAATAACTACATGGGACAGATAAAGGAAACACTAGGTGTCATGTCTATGTCATGTATAGGAAACTAACTGACCTGCTTCATCCTCGCCTATCACTACTCACTGGTGCCCCGCCAACGTATACCGATAGCGCAGGCGGGGTTACTATTCCATTATCATCACTTTATAACTGATTAAGGCGGGTAAAGCCGGGGGATACTGTTAGTGATATATAAAGTCAATTGTCTTAGCCTTAGACGTTACACTTTTATGAACTAACAAATAAAGATTTATTTATTGCCTGTATTTAGAATAATTTAGAACTTAACCAGCATAAGAAATATATTAAACATAATAATTTACCGCTGATATCAGCGGCGGAATTGGGCTCCCTTTGCAGACTCGTGTACAGCTGGACCACTTTGCACGCGGTTTTCGTCAGTTGTTCCGTTAACGCGGAGCACAGCTGTGACGACGACACTACAAAAATAAACAAAATTAAGGTAATAAAATAACAGCTACATTAACCTATTATTAAGCCCTAATCAAATAACACAGTAAAAATATTTATATGTATAAATATGCTTGGTTGGAGTAAAAATATTAATTATATTTTATGATGGCATGTAATAATGATACATTTACATTGGCTAATGTAAGGAACTGACCATTGTAAACCTATGTAAGATCTACAATGATAACCCGTGAATACAGTAAATCTGTATATACATACGTATAAAAATCTCGTGTCACGATGTTTGTAGTCGCACTCCTCCAAAATCTCGACTCGACCGATTTTTATGATTTTTTTGTGATAATTTGGTAATTATGAGCATATCTCATAAAGTACATTTTATACCGTTAACTGATTAAGACGTCCCTATTCTTAATTTATATAGCAGAATAATATTTGCCAAGTTAGGTAATAACGATCATTCACAAACAATAATTTATAAATCACTTTTACATGAAAGACATACAATCGTTTCTCTGAATCCCAGAAAACGTAAAAATAATTATTTCCGTTATGATATAAGTAAAATTAAAAAAAAACCTTACTGTTGGCCTCTGGGGCGGTGTCCTGTTTGGGTCGCTGCCTCGTGTTGGCCGTCAACCGCGCGGTCACCTCTCTCGCCTTCGCCGACAAGTCCCGTTCGCTACCGCTACGTCCTGATAAATGTATTTTACAAATAATATGCATGTGAGAGTTGTTTAAATGTTTGTATATTTAATTAAATAAAATTTTTTGTTTGTTTGTTTCAACCGTGAAGTAGTTGTGTTTGCATGGTTGTGTTTCGGTTTGAAGGTTGGGATATGGCAGTCAATTTACACGGCACAGAGGAATAACACCTGAGTCCTCAGGAATGGCAACGCATGGGGAGTATCATGGGCGAAACAGTATACTTTGTTATGTCCATGGTACTGCTCATGTCTATAGGCGACGCTTACCACTTTCCATCAGGTGAGCCGTCAGCTTGTTTGCCATTCTAAGTTGCATAAAAAAACATCTTTTAAGGGCAGCTTACTATACACGTCTACGTCATACTCAATGCAACAAGCTGATACAAAAAAAAAATTAAGTGTATATGACCCATGCGAAGCCGGGGTTGCTAGTTTATCGGTAGACAAAAATACTTAACCACGTTCCTTCAGATGCTCCGAAAGTTTTTTTTTTTTTTTTTTAATTTCCATCAAAATAAATATTAGACCAGATAATGTAGTTTTTTTTTTTTTTTTTAAAGAAAAATCGATGTCTACTACTCTTGCAATATCATTTGTGGTTTACTTATTGAATCCAAGTAAATAACCACTCACCAATACGTCGCTGGTCGACCGAGCCCGCTCTAGGCCGCGGCGGGACCGCCGGCTTCTCCGCGGTCCTTTCCTCCGCTTCGGAACTGGACTCCTCCTGCCCCCCGGTTGAGAGGCTCACTGTGATGTGCATGTTAGTTTATTAGGTGCAGGTTCGATAATTGTTAAGCGCTGTGGTCAGTGTAATTGTAACTACTTCCTATTGTTTGTGGATTATTACTATTGGAGCAGTGTATGCTGACATTTTTGACTCTACAATAATTTTATTGTTAAAAATTTCATAAGTACATTATATTTTATATAATAACTACCAATTTAACTCATATGTAATTTGGTTGAGATAATAAATTTTACAATAATGTTCTATAATATGACAAAGAAATACGACAATTTTTCATTTTTTTTTTTTACATTTGGCTTATTTAGTAAATAATGATACGTATAACTATATTTTTTCAAAATATTATTGCAGGAAATAATAGAATATAAACAAATAGCTAAAATAAAAAATTAATGAATGAAATTCTATGAATATTTGAATAGAATATCTATAATAATGTAATTACGTATAATAGGCATGTGCATTACTATTGTATTATATTTAATGTTTGTTTTATATGTTATGCTGTTGGTGTTCCTTTAAATAAATAAAATATCTAACTTTATACTACTGTCAATATTAATATATCTTTATATGAGCAAAAGCATGGCAACTACTGGCAAAACCCCCCTTATGGAACAGATCTATGTTGAGCAGTGGACAGTTAAAGGCTGATATGATGATGATGATGATGATGATATGGGCGAATGTCAAAAATGTCATCGTACTATCAAAATAAAGAGTACTATCGAGTGACAGTTGCTAGAGTAAATGCGATGTTATTATTCATTACTGACTCACGCTGGCGCACGTAAGTCTATTATATACCAATGAAAATTAAATAAAAGTGCATTTAAAGTTCGTATATATAAAAATTATTTTAAACTAACACTTTACTAGCTACGTTAGTTTATGATATAATTGAATATAAGTTTAATATTGAGTGGAGATCGAACCTGCACTATAAGCGTTGGCGAGTCCCCGTCTCCTGGCTGTGTTCGCAGCAACCTTGTTCATTGAACTGA
This sequence comes from Galleria mellonella, assembly GCF_026898425.1. NCBI lineage: Eukaryota > Metazoa > Arthropoda > Insecta > Lepidoptera > Pyralidae > Galleria > Galleria mellonella. The sequence goes on from NW_026442015.1 coordinate 2,515,922, forward strand.
TGGTCGGCCGCATCAGACCCTGGGCACGAGGGGGCTGCTGCCGAGACGGTTGTGGATCGGATTCTGAATCACTCTGTGAAATAAAAAACATGATTATAAATTATGACTGTTAATAATACCAAATACCATAAACAGAGTTTTATGTAATAATGTTGCGTTTTTTTATCAATTACAATAAATATATAAATTATTAAGTTAATTTTATATTTTATCTTATCTACCTAAATAATAATGGACATTTAGCCTGATGATAATTATTTATTTTTGACACACCTGTATTATGTACAGAATGACTAGGTTATTAGTATTTCAATAAATTTTACATACCAGTACTTTGATGAAACATGTAGCTCGAAGTATACACAACTGAATATCTAATGTAACCATGTTTAATGCAAATAAAGACATTTAAATTGGTAAACAAACTGACCGCCCGCCTAATTTAAACTGGTAGTATAATGTGCATGCAAATTCTATAAAATTTACTGTATCCGGGACCTAGCAGATAATGGAGATATCTTTTCCTTATTAAAAAAGTCTTATATCCAATAGAGAGAAGTTAGTGGGTTGTAAAGTACGGCTGGCACGTCGATGATATAGAAAGATTTCTCTCCTTATTGTTCCATATTACTTCGTATCAGTCGTCTTTAGAATAGGTCTCGAAAATCTAGTACAAAATACCCAAATACCTGATTATTTAAGACCCCAACACTTGAACTTCGGGTCATGTTTGACTTGTTGTTATACCGGGGTGTAGGCCGGACGAATCCGCTGGGCGATTTTGTCGCAGGCGCTGTAGGCTGCGCCGGTTTCGATGTGGCTACAATATAAAAATAACGTTAATGTTACGCAGTAGAAAAACATTTCAAGTATTTACATATTACGTCGTTTATAAAGTAAGTAACAGTATGAAAATATCCATCTGTTATTTCTAGTATAATAAAAAGTATATATTTTTTTGTATTTTCTTTACCTTTAATTTCGAAAACTACTAAATTTGTTATTGTTAGAAAGCTATACCATAATAAAATAATATAGGCTATATTTCTCACAAAAATTATGGGAAATAATATAACAAAATTAAATTCTCAAAAAAGTCCAAAAAAGACAATAAAAATTTAAACTTAAAATATGCTGTTTATTTTTTCAATATATGTATAAGTTAATGATATAAACGTTAATGTTATTTATGTTAATTAAGTTATTTATATTAAGACTAGGCACTGGTCTCAATGACAACGATAAAGCGACTAACGATTGACAATCAACACATAAGAGATACACAATTACAATTACAAATTTTAGAATTTTTTTTTTTTAATCGTCTATATGCAAACGGATACTGCATTATCGTGGATCACCAATAATTTCAATAAGTTCTTTAATTCTGAATGACTTCATCATTATTTTAAAACATCACAATTTGTTTTCCAAAAGAGATTTAAACGTTTCCCCAAGACCTACATTTTTTATATTAAAGATATAATTTAAGTAAATTCGGTACACTGCTGCAGATCCGCACTATATAGAACAAAGAACCTGATAGAACAAGCTATGGATATGCCCAAATATTTATATTTCACATGTTTTAATAATAAAAAAATATAACATGTCTCATATTAAAATCTATTGATGTACTCTATTGCAATCAACTCGCTAGTCGCTTGATAAAATCGCTACTCGTTGCCTGTCAGACAAGTGGTTTATATTAAGTTAAAATAAAAACACATAAAGCTCGCACAATATGCAAGCAAGCTCAAATATGCAAAGCTATTTGAATAGAAAAAAGAACATGCAAAGTAACTTGCACTGTATTGAAGATTTCCTATTTTTTAATACATGTCTATAAACTCCACATAGTGGCACATTTGTAATACTCATATACGTCAATAATTTAAAAACGTAGAGCATCATTTACCATTTCTAGCAGTTTCAAATAGTTGAATACCTTCACCATGATATGTTTCCGAATAAAATGCAAACCCAACACCAATAATTAGGTAACCAAAAATGTAATGTGTTTAAAATCATAATGTACAGTTATTTCAACCCAAATAATAGTTTTGAAACTTTATTATGTGTGAGTTAATCCCTTCCATTCATTACAGGCAATATACTAGATTATTCATCTTTAATATATTTATGTTCAAAATAAGAATCAATAATTTTAATTAAGTAGTGGCGCCTCCACCTTCAAATATCCGATTCCGACAAGTTAGTTTTGAATTCATAACCTTCTGTGCAACCATTCTGTGTCAACCTATAGGAACCTACCTTGTGGCGTTCTCGGTGCCGGCATAGGTTTGACGGCGAGATCGGACAGCGATATAGCCCGCCTCATCCCCGCTGATTCCTCTTCAGGCTCAGACGACATGTGGTTGCGATTGACTGATGGTATACCCGAATATAAATAACATGCAAGCTATCTGAATGATTGGTCGGTACGTAATACTTATTATTTTTTTGTTGGCATTATGCTGATAATGAATTTCAGTACAAAACTCATGATTTAATATCACAAGATCGACTAGTAATCCTGTTTAACGCATGACATGACGTTATCTGTGTGTATCCTTATTTTAAGTAAAATACAAACATGGCACTAATAATTTCTAAACTTATTAAAACGAAATAAATATACTATTCAATTGAAAATGTAGTAAAAAATTGATAAGCATAAAATATTGGTAAATCATCAATCAATTCATTAAAGTAAAGAAAAAAAAAAGTGTAAAAGCAATTTTAATATTATAGTTACAATTCAAACTTTTGAGTGCCGTGTGATGTTTAATTAAATAAAAATTATGAAATAATATTAAATATATCAGTAATCTAAGTGACCATTCCTTCAGATGCGAATCCAGCAAAAGCAAAGACAAAATATAACACTATGTGTCAAAAAACACGTGCACACATGATTGTAACAAAATAATTATAACATGCCGTAAAAATCGTTATTATTTAAAAATAAAAACGAGAAGCTATGATTTGTGATGATTTGTGAAGATCAGCCAAAAGAAAGCAAAATGAATATAGATAATAAATATTGTAAATTTCCCGAATAAAATGTTTGGCTTCTTCACATTGATCACAAATTTGGCAAATTCATGGTTGAATTTGGTATAACGAAAGACAGCGACGTCTGATAAGCGCAAATTAACGTGACATCTATTTTTTGTATAACTGCCAAACATGCTTCCGAACCTTGCGCTGGCGTAAACTTCGATGGAAGGACCGGTGTTTGAAATGGCACCCTTTTAGCTAGACAAGAACCTCTAACGACATTCCCCGAACAAATTACTGGTCGTATTTTACTAGTAGCTACAATTTTATTTTCCATACACAATCTCGGAGTAGGAACTCTTATAACCTTTCTAAAAGGTGTTTTTGGACGATTGAATCCATAAAAAGAAAGTCGTTTTGGAGAATTGGTACAACTCGAACTTGTCGTCGAAGATTCGTAATTTTCACTGTCTAAATGAACGTCAGTTTTTGGTATTACCATTTCATTGTATACTCTCTGTTTTAAGTTTTTGGGAACGTTTACCTCAGTTTTTATTGTATTATTTAGTTTAATTTCCGGTTCCTCGACACCAACAAGTTCGTTGCCTGATTCGTTTGTTACGTTGTTACTTTCTTCCTGAACGTCTACAGTTACCAAACCTCCTATTTGTTCAGAATCCAATATATCGGGTAAACTTAAATTACGTTTAATTTCTTTGTTTTCAGAAATTGGCAGTGTGTCTGCGTCAGCTTCTTCCAAAGTCAACGATGCAAAATTTGGTACCGTATTTTGTTTTGTTGCTAATTTTTCAAATTTCCTAGATAATACTTTAACCACGCCTTTGCCGTCATTTATATTGGCTTTTAAAGGTTTCATTCTCCATTCTTTTAATATTTTCTCTTGCAGTATTTTCCTTTCCTCCATTTCTACCAACTTATTTATAATTTCTATTTTACGTTCAATATATTTATATTTTTTTATCTCTTCATTTATTTCAGTTTCAGGCACTACATTTTCTTTAGTATCCATTTGTCTACTATGACACGGTTGAGATAAATCCCTATCATGTGAAATCTTCTTATTAATTTGATCTTTAATACATTTCCCGTAAAACTTGTTATCTTGCTCCGCATAATAATCTAATGAATCTTTGGCAAAATCATTACTGTCTTCTATAACATCTAAAGAGTCCATACTAACTTGTTTCATTCTTTCAATTCTCTGCAAAGCGTAAACCTCTAAACTGTCCATTTGTATTTCAGATTTATTCTCATTCACATCTTTTTCTTTAACAAAAATGTCAAATGTCTTTTCCGCGCTATCAGAAGAGTCAATTTTGTTCGAATTTTTGTCTTCCTCTTTCTTATTACCTAAATAATTTTTGTTTTGCAAACCATCTAATTTAGCTTTATATTGGGATGATATGGAAGAACTAAGACTAGCCTTATCTAATCCTGCTTTTAATCTGTTGTTTATTTTCACCGACGATGTTCTTTTAATAGGTTTAGGTGGTTTGTGTGGAACGAATTCCATTGTGATTTTAACGTTGTTGTTCTTCTGAGATCCTCGTTCAAGACTTTTAGTGACATTATTGTATTTCGAGCCGTTCGCTTTATCCTTATTCAATTGATTTTTGCTAACTTTGGTTTGAGCATTTTTACGTATCTGTTCTTCGAATTTTTCAAGATTTTTTTGTACATGAGAATTGCGTTTCTCCATCAACGTTTTGAGTGGATTCGGTTTAGAAGCAGGTTCCAATACAACTTCAAAACTACAACTTTTAGATTTAATCATAGTGTTTCGGTCACAGCCTTCCATTTCACTCACATGTTTACGTTTTTCTACAAATTGTGGTTGTAGAGATTTGCTGGTATTAGCCCTGTAATCAGTAGTTTTTAATCTGGGTATTTCATCTGTCTGTTTCTTTTCTTTCGTATACTGCTGAATATTATTTCCATCGAAATAATACGCAATATTCTTTGCTGGTGGAGGCTCTTTTGATGCAGAATCATAGAGACTTTTAGATCTAGTCACCGTCTTATGTCCTGACATTTCTGAAGTGGGAATTTCGAATCCATAAATTTTACTAGCCGGAACCTTTGGGCTAATACTGATCGGAGCAATATCTTTATAATTAGGACTCGTACCTTCTAAATAATTATTATACATGTAACTACCAAAGTATGGAACATTATTAGGACTTGATCCATAACTTTTCGATGTATTATCGAATTCGTAGCAACTTTTACTGTTTCTAGGTATCCCTACACCGTGACTTCTTTGTTGGCGTTTAAGCCTCGTACCTTCGAATAGCATTTCCAAAGGAGCACTCTTAGTACATTCTGAATCATCAGATAGTACGCTTTCTAAAGAGTTGCAATTAGTCCTCGATAACTGGTTATCGTTATCCAAAAACATCTCGTCTGATAATACAGATTCTTGACTACAACTAGACTTTATATATTTTTTCTGATTCAGAAAGAAACTAGCACTGCTATGTCTGTGATGTTCCAAATATTGTCCATCGGGTTCATTAATATTTTCAAAGGAACAATTTTGGGAATCATTCAAATTGTATCTACTACTATCAAATTTAGCTTGTTGGAACGCTACTTCGTTGCCGTATTTTAAAAATATTTCATTAGAAACACTGGAACAGTTTGAATTATCACTAAGAACGGATTCATTTGAACGTGTCACGCATCTTTTGGTTAATACACTTTGGCACCTATATATATTCGAATAATTATAATTAATTGAATCTTCATCCATAATATCATCAAGATTCGATGGCATATTTCGAGGTAATGTAGAACTTTTCTGACCAATGCACTGTGGTTTAGCAGGCACTGCGGGCTTATCACCAACATATATTTCGTAATTAGAAACAGCACGTCTGGGAGCTTGTGATTTATTGTGTTTCTTACAAACTTTCTTGGAATAAAGTTTATTTTTACAGCTTGCGTCTTGACTTAAACTACAATCTTCTAAAGAATCAGAAGAGAAATTACCGTCATCCTTTTCTTCTACTTCTTTAGTCGGGTGTAAATCTAAATCATTTTCTGCTTTAGGCCCATAATCATCTAAATCTCCATACTTTTTAGTTATTTCAGCTATCATTTTCTCTGTATCAGTTTTTATAGTATCCACAATACTTTTCCCACTGTCTTTCAAATTTTTACTATCAAGCCCTACAAAGAAACATAAAGAATTTCTTTTTTTAGGATCTAAAGAGTTTGTTTGTGGCTTTTGTTCATTTTGATTATGGTTTCGATTTTGAGCAACTTTATCTGTCCATTTACACTCTTCCGAAACCGGGGAGACTGGGCATGATTTGTAATTTTTAAAAATACTTCTTGCATTTGGTTTAGGTTTGGGTTGAGGTTTATCATCAGGCTTTAAATTTAAATGGAAGTTTTTAGATGGTACTTTAGGAGTTTCTTTCTCATCCTTATTAGGAAATAGTCTATTGAAGACCTTAGACTGAACAGGCTTTTTGCCCATATCTATAGTAAAAGCTAATGCTTGTTTCTGAGGCAGTTGTTCTTTAAATACAATGGGTTTGCTCCCATAAGGAGTGAAATTCATTGTGCGTCTATCATTTTGTGTTTTTGGTATATTGGCATGAGGTGGTACATATGGTGCCACATTTTCTATATATTCGGGTATAATTTTGTTTAAATTCGCAGGAATGGCGTAGGGGTTTTTGTTCCGATAATCAATATTCATATTAGGGTATGGATTTAGACTGTCGAAATAATTTGAGTTTAGACTATCCAGGGTTTCCTCTGGACAAGGGTTGGGTACTCCTGGTTAGCGTGATGGGGAAATTTTAAATGTTAGTATATAGCAATACATATGTTATCGTATCTGACAAGAAATATACTTACATACATAATAAAATTATATTACTTTCTATTTTTAAATCACATTTATAGTCAACTATCTTTATATGTAAATGTAACTTAAAACTTGTATACAAACAATTACATTTTTTTACTTATATCATATAATTATTAATTTCTTGTCAGAATATGGTATGTAATAGCAGATGTTTATGATGTGTCACGCTCAATCTTCAACAAGAATTAGAATAATTCAACACAAATAATTTATTACTGTATTTTCTTAATATGTAATTTTATTAATAGTATAGTAGACTGATATTAATTAATTCTCAGTAATTAGTTATTTACATACAGTTGGCCATGACATACTTGTCAATGATAAAATGAACTATTGCTCTTCATTTTTTAATCACATCAGTGCCTTATCCTCTAAAAATTATTTATTAGTATTTATTAATATACTAAGATTCTTGACTGTGTTAATAATTTTACCACATACAATTTATTAAGTTTACTAAACTTTACTAAAATCAAAATCTACTTTTAAATTGATTCAAACATTTACTGTTGTTAATAGAAAACTAAACTCTATTATAACAATATTACAGTAATAAATTGACTGTATTCATTAGAACAATAACACGCATTATTACTAGGAGGCACTTACCATATTGCCTCGTATTGGACGGAACCGCCATAGAGATGGGGCGGGCCCGCCGCGAACCATCTTTCTCTGGCACGTAGGACAGATCTGTGGTCGACTGACTACTTTTTAGATTCGACCGGAACGCCACCTGATAAACGAATATCAATTTAATAACATTTATAACTAAAAAGGTATTAAAAATTCTTATTCTATGAGTTGTGTGTACCTACATGCATAGTAATTAAAAAATAATAATAAAAAAAAACTAAAGTTATTAATAAATATTTAAGTATTCTATTCCACTTTACCAGATAATCTGACGTCATTGTTGACAAAAAAAAGTAATTTTAAGCATCTATACAAATAATCTCTGTATTTGTGTTATAAGTTGTAATGTGTATGTATCCATTATTGTATTATGATTATATGTATTATGATGCATAGTTCCCCAATAGATGAACCGATTTTGATTCAGTTTTGATTGTGCTGACATACAGTACAAGCAGTAGTCTAAGCACTAATCTAAACTAATATTATAGAGAAAAGATTTAATTATCTGTTTGTAATGGATAAACTCATGACTTAACCGATTTTAAAAATTCTTTTACCTATAGATAGCCACACCATCAGCTTTTAACATAAGACTATTTAAAATTTAAAATAAAAAAAAATATCTAGAATAAATAAAGATCCCTTCACTATATACCCGTGCGGAGCTGGGGCGGGTCGCTAGTCTACAATATTATCTGTGTATTAATTTTAATTAAAAACTATTCAGCTGTTAAAACGCAATTGAGTTGGAAACATTCAAAATCAACTTTTATTTATCATAAGAGTTATAGTTCAAGTCAATTTCAAGATTAGTAAGATACTAAGATACATTTCTAAGATACTGACGCTTTCAAGCTGCCGCCGCGTCTCCAATATGCGCCTAGTAAGTTCTTCTCGCTTTCTAGCCGCTTCAGGGTCCACGTGTTTGCCCGGCGTCCTCGGCGCCGGCGCCGGAGCCGAGGGTCTGGCTGCTGGTACTGGAGCTCGTGACAAGTGTTGTGACGATAGAGATGTGTTGCCTGCATTAAACAAAAAAGTCCAAAATGAAACAAGTTTGTATTGACGACTGTCTTAGGTCATCAAACATAGTCATTGCATCAAGCATATGCAAAACGAATACTTGAAATCAGTATATATAAGTATCAGTATATTGTAATCTTAAATTATATAGATAGAGCATCGAGTGTAAAAAATGGGTTAACTTTTAGCCAGCCAAACATCAAATTAGCTAATAGTTTTTTTTTTAATCAAAATAAACGCATTTTTTTTTTAAGTGTTGCAAGTAACTAGAAAAAAAAGCTCAGATGTTTTAAATTAAATTCGGAACTATTTTTCGGATATAATAATATACAAATGTACTTATTACTTACCAATTAATATACATGTATTAATTAAAATGGCAACTATTTACAATTACATAAAAACGAGTACAAATTTTATGTCCATACTTGATATAAATAAAAGTATCCAAATAAAGATAAACATTATTACAAATTACCATGAAATTTGGTTTGAATTTACTTTTTTTACGTTTTTACTTTTTAATTTAACCTTATAATATACACACTAATAAATGTAAATTATGATGACCGTATTCACGAAGCATAGACAAACACTCGACCTATATAATCTATGGATCAAATATGCCCACAAAAAATAGAACAGATTGTATCTAAATAAAATCACGTTGTTATGTATTATATTCTTACTATACAAGAATGAATAGTTAACAAACCTCCAGGTGGTGTCGTGTCTAAATCAGCGCCACTCAAACTATCGAACGCGGATTTAATGTACTTCTCACGACGACCAGCGGTGTCGATCGACTCGCAAGAACCCGATAGTGGATTCCGTTCTGCATTGTCGCCAGATGGCGTTGAAACCTGTGATAAATATTAAAAACATTATATCTACATAGTTTAAAACAAAGTTGCTACCCGCTGTACGTTTATATCTTTTAAATTAAGAAATTTATTTTAATGCGGTTTTCATAAACAGAATGCTTTAAGAGGGATGGTTTATATGTATAATTTAATATTCGTTTATGTTAATTTGTTGAAATATTATGATTATTCAAGATGTCAGAAGTAATCAAATTGACTGAAATCTTTCATCGAAAACGCCGCCTAATGTACAAAAAACTAGTCTAATTTATACTCGATACAAAAATGTAAGCATATATGTTCTACTACACGTGTAAAGCCGGGGCGGGTCGCTAGTTAAAAATAAAACTGCTAATACATCGATTTGATATTTCAAATATAATTTATTAATGAATTAAAACAAGAACGAATGGAACTTGAACCCTAAAGCTTCTGAATAGAATGTTGTATCATAATAATGTATTACTTACCTCGTCGTCGTCTGAGTCATGGCCGGAGCCACTGAGAGACGTCCCGCTAGGTGGCAGCTCCAGTCTTGGTGACTCCGCTTTCCACCTCTTGGAGCGACGTACCGATTGCCGCAACTCTTCTGCGTCCATTGCGTTCACCATAAACTCGCTAAAACATAAAACAAATATTAATGGGGAAATTAATGTATTGGAAAAGACCTTCCTGTAGGCACTTCGTTGTATAAGTGAAAGGGAGATGATTGGCATGTCATCTACTTATAAAACAAATGTTAATGACCTGCTTTATGCAGACGTAGAAGTTCTAGGAGGAGGGAAGGGAGATCGCCATTGTACGCGAAACAATGGTATTTGCTTTGAATAATCCGCCGATGTAAATATCTCTTAATATTACGCGTTCTCAACATTTAAAATCATTTTCTAGGCTTCTTAACATATACCCACATGTTGTTTTTTGGACGTGTCTTTTCTCATAGCTAAAACTGCTCCCGACCTTGGCTACTACACAATTCTATAGTGGGGACGACCCACCCGGCCTTCTCTTAAATACGCCTACAGTTTTCAACATTTATAATTCTCGAAGTGTATTAAACAAGATGAATTATGTGAAGAAAATAAAAAAATAGGTAATTAGTGGGCTTTTCAACCCCCAAAATAAACTCACCCGGGCGTGTCGACCTCATTGTTGCCCGGATAATATGTGGGCCGGTTGCCCCGTTCCGAAGATGACGTCCTCTCGCCGTCCGATATATCCTCGATGTCACCATCGTGCTCCGTTGACTCCTGGTCCTGAGGAAAAAAGCTCATCAGTAGTTTTTCCACTATACCAGAATACCTGATGGACAGTGGTAACTGTTACCTATAGATATGAACAGATATGAACAGTGGATATACTGCTAATAGTAATCCTGATAATGAAGATGTCTTCTTGTATTAAATATTACTCAGGTTGCACTCCCATACATTCCAAATTATGAATAACAAACAAAATGACGCAGTCTGGATGTAAGCGCTATAATTGAAAACTGATTGAATGAAAAAAAGATAACTTTAGACCTCAAAAAGAATCAAACGGTCTCTTAAAGAGATAAAATAAGACCGATAGAAATCAACTGATAAAACTCTTAATATTAAGATCTCTTTTATCACAAAATGCGTATTAAAATCGACAAATGATAATACAATTTGTGTAAATTCCTTTTTTTTATGCCACCAGCCTTGCATACAAGTGGTGAACGAATCAACCGATTGATACATTTTAGTTAGCGTAAAAAAATATAAAATACATAACAACACTGTCTCATTGTATCCTGTTCACATGGTAGCGAAAATATATCTATCGGCAAAATCATTCGGCACTTGCTCACGATGGCTGTTCTTTTTACATTTTTATTTCATTGTTAAAAAAATACCATTAAATAACTATAAATAACAACCTGTAAATAACAAATCACTAATCATAAAGTTACAGTATTGTGAAAAAAAAAATTAAAAACATAACACAAATAACCCATGACCATAAATATAAAACAAAAACAAAAAAAAAAAAACAAAAATCGAACCTCGTACTTAAAACTGCCGAGCGACGAGTCATCCGTATGATGCCGAGTTCTACCCTCACCCGTTCGGGTATTGGACACAATAGTCACCTGGTGCCGTGGGAAAATAACAAAACATAAGCACACGAAAAATAAAAGGAGCATGCCATTTAACACACTTATTAATATGGTGAATGTGTAGGAAACGCTTCCGAACTTTGAACATAAACTGTTTCACATACATACAACGCGACACTGATTAATACGTGTGCAACATTTACATACTTGTATTACTGTGCCCCAATGATTACTCCAAATTTTATATGAGACGAGTGTTAAGGCCATCATTTAGGTAAACTATGATTATTAAGTTATACACATCATAACTTACCTACCCGTCTCTTATAAAACATAAAACATGCACAGCGCAAGACTAAGTTAAAACATGTTTTAAACTTCATTTTATTAATTTTCATGTAAATACTAATGCTATATTAATAGTACATAAAATTCCATTTTAACAAAATACTACTTTTACTTTTTTATATAATTACCTACCTACGGAAGCATTTCCTTAAAACACGTTATATTGACTTCTAAAATATCGAAACAATATTTCTAAATAAAAGACAAACTATTTTTTATAATGACAAAATTGTCATTCCAATGTTAGTGATATTAAAAAAAAAACACAAAGCAGATTATACTCTGTACGTTATAGCATGTTACTACTGACACCTGACAATTTTACCAGGTTCTACTGGTTTTTTTTTTAGTAAGATTTTTAGAATCAATCATAATAAATCTAACTTTCTTATAATCAAATGTTTTGTTGCGTACTTTATAACGATAAGTTGTTTTAGAATACTTTTTTATAGTTTTAGTTCTAGTGCATTCACACCTTGCTATAATGTACAGAGTATAAATAAGAGTTAAATGAAAATAATGTATGCAGTGAAAAGCAAGACGTAAAAATCTATCTTTATTATACTTTACAGAAGGAAATATAGAAGTCATAATTAATTCAATAAGGCAAATTAATGATACTATGAAATGCGATGACTTATGAACCCAAAGCATCATGCATAAGTATGTAACTACAGTCTGTACTACTTGATATATTTAGTAAACAAAACCTGCTAACTTTTTAGTTTTTTAATAAAAAGATATTCAAGGAAATTATAAAATAATATATGTACAATATAATCAATTAACATAATACCCTTTTCATAAAAACTATTATTTTATGTATTGTAATAATGATCGATAAAAGATTATTTTCTATATAATAAAAATTAAAAAATAACGATTTTTTTTTTAAATTAAACAAGTGATATGCCATTATAAATAACAAATAAGCTTATATACATAAACAACAAAGTGAACTTCACAGAATATACTGTGTTACCCATGACACTCTTCTAACGACTAACCGCTTTACAGTGTCGGACGTTTTTAGGATTAAAACTACTTTTATTAGCTGACTATTATTATTGTCTTGTAAAATAATAATAAAAATGTAAGTAACATCTGTATAACTGTTAAAAAAAAAACAATAAGAAATGCAGCTCTTCATCTCGGTATGAAAGAAATGAATAAAAACTCATTAAACACGCTAAGAATTTAAAATTTCCCTCATGCAATAATGACAGAACATCTCTGTTTCTGAGCGAGAGAGAGATGGCATGTGTTGAATTTGTATGAGACACGAAATGCATGCGTGACAAACGAATATACAGCTGCTGCGCTGAGTGAGCGCATTCTTAATAAATTAACAACTAATTAATAATAACAATACTTAAGCAATGATAAGGAAACACATGGTATGTTTGATGTTGGTATTATAATCGTCAAAATAATATCCAAAATTTTAAAAGGCCTTCTTTGCTAAGAACTGCAACATCGCAAAATCCTGTAAAATTTTGTGCTTTCATTAATAAGATACTTTTAGTTAGTTTTTTTTTTTTTTTTTTTAATAAGAGAGATCTACGCAATATATTTTACATTAGTCAATTTAAGAACGCCAATTTAAAAACCCTTCTTTGCATAATGGTGGAAATTTCCATAATAACATTGTATGCCCAAAAATTATATAAAGAACAAGTTCACTTTTAATTGATCTGGATACCTTTTTAATGTCTATCTCAGAGAAAAAAGCATAGCTGTATATATATTTATTTTTTTAACCATTTTTTCTTTAATTTTGAGCATGAATTATATCACATTGATTTATTTCACCAATAAAAAAATAATACAAAGAAGGGTTGAAGTAAGATTTATAATGATAATTGTTTATACCCTTTGTAGTTCATTTTATAAGATTAAATATTACATTTTTTTACATAGACTTTTCTCAATATTTTTTTATATTTAGATAACAGTGAAAAACTACAAAATTCGACAGGAGATCGCAGCGTGCAATTGTCAGCACAGATATCCTCTCTAATTCCGATGTCAACAATATGCAAACGGTGAATGAAGCATACAAGCGGACACTCGGACAAACAAAAGAAAAAATAAATTGCAACTAAAACCTTCTCGGCCCTCGGAGATATCATGAGTATGTCATATGTCTTTCTCATGGTGTTATCAAAATGGCGAAATAGGGCTTCCACTCTTGGTAACTGCGTCAGGTTGAGGGACCTCGGCCTCTAGCGTAGTATCATAACCAATAAAAAAATAAAATTACATTTTTTTCCCCCTTTTTACTTATCCGCAATACGGAAAAATTTTTGCTGTATGATAATTTTCTAAAAAAGAAAAACTTACGTGTTGATCTCTATAGTAGAATTAGTCTATTCGACATCTATATTGCCCCGAAAAAAATGAAAAAAAAAAAGGATAAAATATAATTATAAAATTTATCAGCAGTTATATAGGGTCAAAACATTCCTACTTTTATGTATTAACAAAATAAATAAATTATTTACATTATAAAAACCCTCACCAGAAAGAAAACCAAAACCATATTGTGAGTGATTAAACAACACGTTAGACATATAAGGAGCTTTAGCCGAGTAAAAATATTCCAATCACTTATATTATCATTTGAATTGAACCTTTTTAGTATACAAATAAAGTCTTATTTACGAAAAAAATTAGCAAAAGTGATCCTTAAGAGGATTAAACATTAAAACAACTTTTAATAAAATAATAATGAAAATTAAATAAATTTTTATTGAAATTCATGTCAAATTATAAATATAAAAAGAAACCATAAATATTCCTTATACTATTTAACATAAGCTTCAAAATCGTATTTAGAATATTTGAACTCGCTCCCAGCACACCACCAAAATACATCCTGGTTGTGTATAAATACCTGTTTAACGTTGGTTTGCTCTCTTCTTTTCTCAATATACCGAGTGTCCGTGCCACTATCCAACGAACTGTCTTTCGAACCATCCGAGTCCACGCGTTTTTCTATATACAAACAAAATTTGATTCATTGTATTTCACAATAAAAACCAATTTCAATTGAAGCAGAACAAGTTATTCTGAATTCAAAATTAAACTACTTAACCGATTTTGATAAAATTTGTACGGAACCAATCTGTAAGTATATCCTTTCAGTTAAAAATTGAATTTTCCAAGTAGAGTTATAACTGACGGAGTTATGATGTAACAAACATATAAAAAATACAAGTGAATTGAGAACTTATTTTTAAAGTCGGTTGAAATTTTGAAATTGATAAGTAGTAATTTCAAGCTACTAAAATATACAATTATTTACAGCTCCATCTAGTGATCTATTAATTGTGACTTGCATTTATGTTAAAAGGCAACTAGATGACGCTGTACACAAATGAATACCTGAACCCAAATCACAAATGTTTTAACATCTCTGTAAATTATTGATGCCCATTAATTTCTCTCTTTCCATTAGTTTATAAACTAAATAAAATCTTATCTGAGAAATCAGTTCAAGGTACGATAGGACTGATATACCTGAAGTAGGTAAAAACCCTTAAAGATTAAAAAAAAGAATAAAGTATAGGATGAAGTAATTACCGGGCTGCACCCTGGTGGCCCACTTGCCGCGGGGCGGGTGCGCGGGCGGCGCGGCGGCGGCCGGCGTGGGCGGCGCAGTCGGCAGCGAGTCCCCTAAACTCTTTTTAGCCCACGTCGGCAGCTTCCCGATGCGGAGCCTGGCAACAATTCAATATAAGATGCATGCAAAATATCAATTGGAAACATCAATGACCTCGACATATCTGGGGGAAAGGATTGTTAGTAATGTGGTAAAAATATACCCTGTCAAGTCGACCTTCACTTGGTCTCCCTTGGAAACCATCGTGCTGAATCCCAGGTGTATTCATCACAGTGGGCTGACTGGCCTTTTCATTCTCACCTGTCATCTCTCGTAGGTGCCCCGCAAGTGCGGGGCACCAGTATACGATATTCCGTTAACGCTCACAGGATTGCCATTCCATTATCATCCATTAAAAAAAGACCTTGCATGTCAACGGTCACTCGAATACTATGGTTTGCAGCCTCCAAAAGTTTCCCCCTGGAAACCACGATGGTTGATACTTAAATGAATTCATCACGACTAATCTGACTTCATCATTCTCTAATACCCTGCAAATACTAAGAGCGGAGGCGTCCAATTTTCGTGTTATAAACAAAAAATATGATTTGAACAGAAAATTATTTTCCATACTTATCTCTTTTGTCTACATTAAATAAGTAATTCATATATGAAACTGCTTTATTGATAGCGTTAATACTTCACAATAGCGCAAAAAGTTAGTATTCATTTGTATCATTTACTAATACATTTAAATATAAAATAAAAAAAAAAAGTAAGTATTTCATAAAACTCACGTGTAGTCCGGAACGATGGGAGTGCCGTACTGTGTTTGATCGGGAAGGTCACGTGGCGGAGATCCGAAATGGGAATCACTCTCGCTGTCCAATGCCGACATACCGTTAGTTGGCGCTGATACTTTTCTGGACAAAGTTATTAATTATATAAATTATTTAAGTATATCTTTGAAATACTTCAGACTTAAAAATATAAAAGAACTTCATAATATGGACACCGCAATTGTTTTTCAAATACATTTAAAATCTTTAACATTTAAGATATGCTGCAATACTTAACAAACAACATTTCCACATAGGAAATAAATATGATTATATTTATTTATTCATAGTAATAATTATTGAATTAGTATGGGTAAATATTTACAGATGTTTCTATTTACATTGACACAAATCATACAATAATGTACATAATGAGTGGGCATGAATAGTATTGATACCGATCCGATATCTATATATTGGGTTTCTCTGAGCATTGATGGTGGAAAAAGGCCATCACTCATATCGATATCAGTCGGATTATCAGTCGGATATTTATTTTCGAATATGTTAAAAGGCTGTCAATTCAATATTATTTTATATTATATATATATATATATATATATATATATATATATATATATATATATATATATATATATATATATATGAGTATACATAAATACACAATAAAAATATATATTTTTTTTTATTTTATTTATTTATAAACAATAATTTGTATTTTAATGTCATAATAGGTACGTACAATAAAATTCATACAGTACATGAAAATAAATATAATAGAAATTAAAATTTGTTATAGTTACAGCATACATAATATTGTAACTAAAACCACTTTTCATTAAGAGCGTTTTTAATAGAAAAAAAAATGGTTACTAACTTGCCCTGGCGGATGGCTTGCTGCGCGAGCCGCGCCCGCATAGTGACCACCATGTCGTGCGGCACCCGCCACACGAAGATGCAGCCGTCTCCCGACGCCGACACCAGGTGCTGGCAGTCCGGCGTGAACCTAGAATAAAGTAATTAACGTCACAATGTAAGCGGTCATTAAACATCAGTCATTCTATAACAAAACAACCAGAACCACCACTACAACATGGTTTCATTCCTTTAAATAACAAACCAGAGGGAGACTTTGTACAAAAGTCGTTTGCTTGGATACCTTTGTCCCATTCATGTTTCTACTGTGAAGTAGTTGTGTTTGCATGACTGGGTTTCGGTTGAGAAGGGTGGGATGTGGCAGTGAATTTACAGGGTACAGAAGAATAACACCCGAGTCTCTATATAAAAAAAAGCATCATTCATATCATTAAAATATAAAAAAATTTAATGATAGCATTAATGGATTAAATAATAAGTGATACTGACTTTTGCGTATTAATACATTAACATGGAACTATTAACATATAATGATAGACTCATATGAAAAAAATAAACAAACCTGAGACCAGTGACAATTTCCGAATGACCGTACATAGTCGCCATGCACTCGCCAGAATAATAATCATAGACGCTCAGTATCTTGTCCGTGCTGGATGTTGCCAGGTATATACCGCTGCTATCTAACGCCACCTGGTGTTATAAAAATTAAGTTATTTAAACTTGGAATATATTTAAAAACTTACAACTAATTAATACCCTCTATAATATTGGATTGAATATCAAAATTTCGCTTGTTGTTTCGTCTATAAATTTCGCAAATCAAATATCAAGTGTTCAAGATAAGAATCTTGAACACTTGATACTTGATTTGCTCACATTTCAAATTCGATTGGTAAATACTATTAACCATTTAGGGTTGCCACAGAAGGAGCGGTATGAAACAGACCGAAAAATAACAACACATGCATTACTGGTTCATAGCAGGATAGCTGGGTACAGAGGAATAACATCTGAGTCCTCAGGAATGGCAACGCATGGGGGGTATCATGGGCGAAACAGTATACTCTGTTATGTCCATGGTACTGCTCATGTCTATAGGCGACGGTTACCACTTTCCATCAGGTGGACCGTCAGCTTGTTTGCCATTCTAAGTTGTATAAAAAAATCTAGTATGGCGATATTACTGCTAGCATATAAATTATAATAAATATAAAAAGACAATAAGAAATATAAATAATAAGAATATTAGACCTTGATAAGTGTGCCGTCCTCAGCGGTGGTTCCACGGAAGGTCTTGGTGTGACGACCCTGAGCCGCACTGTACACGCGGACGTTGCGGTCCTAAACACAACATTCTTTTATAATACACTAATCGTTATTAGTTTCAACAACCTTTTATGTCCAGTTTTATATAAAATTAAGACGTGTTTAATTCACAATTAAGTAATTAATCATATTATTTAAAAAAGGCACTATAACGAATTAACGGAATGTTTTTGGGTACTATTATATTTATTAACCAGTCACTGAAACCAGCCATTCAGATAAAAAAAATATATATATAAATAATTCAAAATAATTCACGCTCACTTTTTATCTTTATCCGACCAGTATATTATTCTCAATTTCGTGTATAATATAGTATATATCATATATGTGTAAGTATATTTGTTATTAATATATATTTATTCGTTTATATATGTAATTTTACTATGTATGTATATCAATAATTAGTAGTGCCGCATTCAAGTATTCTGACACTTCCCTATGGTTGACTGGGAGAGAATGCTTTTAGCATTAAGTCCGCCATGTACACATATTTGTACTAATGAATAAATAAATAAATAAATAAATAAAAATAATACGTATTTTACTTTTTATATTCAAATAAGCCCACTAACCTGGCAAGCGGTAAGTATATGCCTGCCGCCCGCATCCACCTCCATGTCGTACAGCGTGGTTCGACCAGACACGTTCTGACCACGGGCAAATTGATAACTGCCATCTGGATTCTAAAATGATATAAATGACGTGGATTAGCAAGAAACGTATTTTATGATTGACAATTTTTAAAAGCAGATAAGGAATATATAGATAAACAAGAAGACGATCAATTATAATTTTTTTATTCTTAAATTGCAGTGGTGTTTTATACAATACAACTTAGAATGGCAAACAAGCTGACGGCCCACCTGATGGAAAGTGGTAACCGTCGCCTATAGACATGAGCAGTACCATGGACATAACAGAGTATACTGTTTCGCCCATGATACCTCCCATGCGTTGCCATTCCTGAGGACTCAGGTGTTATTCCTCTGTACCCAGTAAATTCACGCCATATTCCATCCTTCAAACTGAAACACAGTCATGCAAACATAACTGCTTCACGGTTGAAACACGAATGGGACAGAGGTACCCAAGCAATCGACTTATACTAATGTCAAAATTATCTCTTAACTGCATATAATATGTAATACTGACCGTTCGTATCTGTCGGAAGAGTATCGTCTTATCCGCTCCACAAGACACCATCTGCAGCTGCCTGTTCGTGCTCAGGAATCGAACCGCGGTTATTGACGACGAGTGGTCATCAAGAGTTTGCATTATTTGATAACCCTGGAAATAATTGATGAATTTTTAAGATTTATTAGAATTGTAAGTAATTTAAGGTAGTATATGTGACATTGGGAGATATAAATGGCGACAAAAAATATTAAATGAAAAATGTTTCGTTTTAAAGGATGGGATATGAGCAGTGTTATACCAGACAATGACTTGGTCGTCAGGAATGGCAAAATAAGAGTATCATGGGCTTCACTGTATATTCTGTGCTATTCGTGTGTACAGACGACGTTTACCTTTACATCAGGTGGGCAGTTAAACCCTTTGCAATTCCATATAAATTAATAATAGATAGATACTCTTTGTTTCCTCCAAAACATTACAGTAGTAAACTTATTATAGATACAAACAATAACAAGAAATGATCACACTGAGAAAACAGTTCACGACCTTATCACCAAAAGCAGACTCTTCTAAGCAACTTTTGAGTGGAGAGCAGTTTTTTTTTGTGGGTAAAAATGGTATAGTAACCCCGCCTGCGATAACGGGATACGCTGGCGGAGCACCAGTGAAGGGCGACAAATGAAAATGAAAACAGGCCAGTCAGCCCATCATGACGAATTTGTCAGGAACCAACCATGACAGTTTCCAGGGGGAATCGCGAGGAGGTCGACCTGGTTGAGTATATTGCTAGCAATGGGATTCCCAGTCTCCATTACTAACAATCCCTTTCCCCCCGGAGAGCAATAGTTATAAACTGTTTGATCGGAAGCACAATGATACATTAATAACAATAAACTATAGTGCACAATAGAAACGTATACAAGGAGTATTTATAAATGAAGTGCATATACAAAAGGCAGCTTTATCGCTAAAAGCAATCTCTTACAAACAGCTTGGGATAACCTGGATATAATATGAGAGATACCTGGTCGACCCGGAAGACGTGTATGAGACGATCCCTGGAGGCGGAGGCGAGCAGCCGCGGACGCGCCGAGTACTCGAGACAAAGGACTTCAGCGTCGTGGGCTTCGAGCGTATGCAGCGGGCCGCCGCCGCCGCCGGCGCGGTGCACGTGTACGTTGCCGGCGCGGTCGCCCGCCGCCACGTGGGCGCCGTCCGGGGACACGCGGACGCACCTACGAGTACATTATATATTTTATATGTAAAAAGATTATAGTACAATCTTAGATTATATAGTTGGAGCCTCAAGTCTTAAAAAACGGCCTGACTTTTTGTCAGTTAACTATCAAATAAGCTGACTCATTTTTTTATCAGTGTTCTATATATTTACGCACATAATGTATCTTGACGGATCTATATTTAATAAATGAGTTTTTACTCATTAAAAAGATGTAAAAATTATACGACAAAATAAATATAGAAGTTATAAAAGAATCAATTATAACTATTTATCCAGTAAAATTGTATGGAAAAGTTGACTCCCTTTTCTCGAAGCATTTGTATGGAGGCACTATATCTATATAATCTAAGAGTATGATATAGATATCATACCTCAGAACCATTGTTTATTGCAACATGAATTTCTTAATACATAAAAGTCCCATGTTACGATGTTCTTACAGGCTAACCTCTGAAACCATCCAACCGACTTTAATAACAATTTGAAATGTATATTGTTTGTCCCAACTTGAAAGATAGAATAATTTTAATACCAATAAGAAAAAAACCGACAAATCGTCTTGACAGACAGACAGACAAACTGACATATAATTAAATGATCCTATAATAGTTCCGTTTTCCTTTCGAGGTATGGAACAACTGCCGAGTTTCATGCATTCTTCTCATCAACAAAACTCAGCATACGGAATGGCAGTCATTAAGAAGAATATTGTTTCTATTCTACATTGCTATAAAATATAACTACTCCTTGACACTTTCATGAGAGGATACCAACGTATGGACAGAAGTTAAAAGAATATAGTATACGAAAAATATGATGCAACATACCTGACTCCAGTCTTATCGTCATAGGATTTCGACTTGTCTTTATCACTGGTGGCTGTCAGGTCCACATCCTTCAGGAACTTTAATTCAGGGTCGACGTATATCACTTTCGTCAGCTCCTGAATACGAAAATATTCATCTTTTACTTCTTTCACTTTTATAATTTGACTAACATTGAACATACAATGTCCATGGTACATATAGACAGAGTGTATTATATTTGGCAACGAATGGGGGGTATCATGAGCGAAACAGTATACTCTGTTATGTCAATGGTACTGCTCATGTCTATAGGCGACGGTTACCACTATCCATCAGGTGGGCCGTCAGCTTGTTTGCCATTCTAAGTTGTATAAAAAAATGCAAGCCAATTTCAGATATCAGACTTCGTTCCTAAACTGGAAAACGGTATTATGTATATATTACCAGAGGGAGACTTTGTACAAAAGTCGATTGCTTGGGCACCTCTGTCCCATTCGTGTTTCAACCGTGAAGCAGTTGTGTTTGCATGACTGTGTTTCGGTTTGAAGGGTGGGATATGGCGTGAATTTACAGGGTACAGAGGAATAACACCTGAGTCCTCAGGAATGGCAACCCATGGGGGGTATCATGGGTGAAACAGTATAGTCTGCTATGTCCATGGTACTGCTCATGTCTATAGGCGACGGTTACCACTTTCCATCAGGTGGGCCGTCAGCTTGTTTGTCATTCTAAGTTGCATAAAAAAAAAAAAAAAAAAAAAAAAAAAAAAAAAAAAAAAAAAAAATATTAGAAAACAAAAATAGTTTATAATTATTTTTAAAACGTATGTTCATTTTTTATTCAATGTCTATATACACATATAAGGGAAATTAATGAACCAACTGTGTTTTTGTCGTTTTCTCAGTGAATTCATTAATTTCACGTTACATATGTAAATAAACATAGTTCATAATTCTTAAAACTTTTTTAATTACTTAACTGAATATGAATTATTCAGCAAAATAAAAATTCTTTCACAACACAGCAAAGACACTTAATATTATACAATAATAATTTTGAATAAGCTCCTGAGAGACAAGTAACGTCTTATTTAAAATAGGAAAAATATCAAATACTCTTAACACATACTAAAAATATGAAATATATATAATATAAAAAATATATAGACACCGTTGTCTCAATCTATTTATTTATTTATCTCGTTCTATTTCATGCATGTTAGTAACAATAACATATCCGTCGACAGATTCGTTTGCCACTTGTCCAAGGTAAATAAAAATATATAAGAAAGGAATAGGACTCACGTTGCTGTAGATGTTGGAAGCTGCAGAGAGGTTCCATGCTCGGACGGTATCATCGCTCGAGCATGTGAGGAAAGTGCCCGGCGGCAGTGGCCCGCCGCTCGGGGCCACATCCACGCCCCATATGCACGCCGAGTGATACAACGCCGAGTGACATTTGCCTACCTGCATACATGTCAAAGGTCAATACAATACATATGTACAGGTTGTAAAGGGATATATAATAATAGACATAACTATAAACACAGTGATCATTTAATTCACAACTTTATCTAAGAAACATAAGTTGGAATTAATATGAAAATTAAGTTCATACTGTTAAAATATTGGCGTCACAAAAAATTTTACGCCATAATGGGTCGCTATTTGTATTAATATTTATTTGTAAATGTTATGAGTTATTATTAAATCAGACAGTATCGAGACACGTGGGACCGTGTCTGTACACGGTCAAGTTCAAAGAAAAAGGATAGAGTTTACACTATATTTAAGTATTACCACTAGTTGCTTTATACTTATAGTACAAGTTCTGCTTATTTTGAGACTAAATAGTGATGTGTAATATATCCAAGGTTAAAAAAAAAACACATTTCAATCTGTATTCCTTGTTATAGAAATTTCAACAATTTCATAAAATAATAAACTTAATTCTCAATTAGGTATATAAAGGTTAATTGTCTTCACAATTAAGTAGGTATATTTTAGAAATGAACTTTGAAACTGGCCAAGTCTTTAACTCACCCTTTTGATATCTCTGACGTCCCACACATATAAACTGTGGTCGTTGTACACACACGTGAGCTTGTGGTTCCTCTCGTCGTATGTTAACGCCACTGCGTCTGGATACCGCGCGTTTTGGGGCTGTGTGAACATATGGCTGGAAGAAACAATAGGAACATCTTATTAATATAATAGAATTGTAAATAGATGACATCTGTACATGGAGATATTTAAAAAAAATATATATATATGAGGGGTCTTCATAAGAGCAATAGAAGCTAAAATAATATTTTTTTACAAGTTTTGTCTAGATAATCTAGTGAAGTTCAACATCCAATGTGGTGCAATAGCTTGCAAAAGCTACACCTTGCTTACTTGCTAAAGCACCATATTGGATGTGGCTTTTATATTCTGAAGTGCTAACTTAAAAAGTGATATATATTTTATCTTAATACATCATCTAGAGGTATATTTAATTATTTTATCTACTTCTAAAATTCATGAGTACGGAGTAGTGAGTAAAAAGCCAGTATTAATATAATAATAATCATCATCATCATCATATTAGTCATTAACTGTCCACTCCCGAACATAGGCCTAGGAGCTTGGCAGGCGAGTTAGCAAATACAGTCAGGCTTTGTCTGATGTTTTAAGAGGGATCCTGTTGCCCATCCCTCGACCATTAAATTCCGTTAGTAACCTCTTATGGCACCCGCGGAAAAAGAAGAGGTGGCCCATTCCATGCTGGGACCATATGGCTGGTTAAAGTATTAATATAATAATAAAAAAAAAACCGGATTTGTGAAACAGAAACTTTCATAAAATGTACGGTACAATAAGTATTGTTTTTTTCTTAAGGAGATAGTTAACACATTATCGTTATCTTTCGTTTCATTAAGCTAGTGACGCACTTTCAATATCAAAATATTTTTCAATGATATATAGATTAGATTATGATGACGAAAATGATTTTATAATGTTTCAATTAGATTTTATAGTTTAGATAATAATCTATTGAGATCAGTTATCATTTCACTTAGGTATTACTAACATAGTCAGTCACAGTAATAAATAATTTTAGAAGGTACAAGGTTTTATTTGAGATATATAAATTCAGGTATAGTGTGAATTATGAAAGGTCACAGAGAAAGCACTTTTTAAAAAATCAATCAAAAATAGTAAATAAAGACTGTGTTCTACAAAAAAAAACCGACTTCAATTGTGGCACAACCAGTTAATTTCATTTTAAAACGGAATTTTGAATGGATTTGGACACAATTTCTATAGGACCAATCTGTTAAAGTGTCCCTTTAGATAAGAAAAAATTAATGTTCCGAATCGGATCATAACTGACGGAATTATCCTTATAATTATAACAAACATAAAAAAATACAACTGAATCGAAATCCTACTTCTTCTTGAAGTCGGTTACAAACATTTGTTTTGTATAATACTTACTGCCTTATTAACATTATAAAAGTGAGTTTATTTGTAACATCTCAGCACCTCAACTGCTTATCCAAACGTAATGAAATTTGGTATATACATACCATGTCGGAGGGAGAAAGGCATAGAAACATCCCGATTAACGAATATATCCCTATCATGTAAACTAAATCGTGAGTAAAGGCCATTTGACAGATTATTCCGACGTTGGCACACTTTGGTAAACTTCAGTACTCCTTAAGATATGAGAGGAGGAGGTGGTCGCACCTGATGGAGGAGCCCTGAGCGACGTCGACGCCGAGGTAGTGCGTGCGCGGCAGCGTGGTGATGTACTGCAGCGCGCTCGGCGAGAAGCAACGCACGATGCCCTCCGCGCACCCCACGAAGATGTACTCGTTGCCGATCGCCATGCAGTTGGCAGACGTCGTCTGAGAAATACATTTACAAATAAAATAATCATTACACCAAATGTCTCTTTAGTATTGTATTCACAAAAATAGAGTTCAAAATTTAACAATGTATAACATTCGGGAAAGAAAACAATTGGGCCATTTTACATAGGATAAGATATGTATACCACATTTACAATATAGATGAATGGTGATCTTGTTCTTATCCTTCATAATTTTCAAGCATAGCGTGAAAAAGCACTTCGTAAGCCAGGAGAAAAATCCCCTTTTCGGTCGCTCGCATTTATGGATTATACTGTATATGTATATATGTAGATTAATTCCCATATAACGAGATGAAAATGAGTTGCCAACACATTTTCATCTCGTAAAAAAACCGGATCTCGTACTGACCCTTAACTCGACCCATTTGTCGAGCAGACGTCGCCCGTTGAACTCGCACAGCAGACCACCGCGCGTGATCGCGTACGTGCTGTCCGCGGCCGCGCCGCGCCCGCACACCACGTCGCAGAACTCGTTGTCCTTCTGCTCGCCTAGGATCGCCGACCGGCCCATCAACGGCACTGGCTCTTTGAACTGTGAATCAATTAATAAATATACATTAAATCATTTGCTGCGATAACCTAATCGTTAAGATCCAATTCTATTTTTTTTTTATTTAGAATGACAAAGAAGCTGATGGCCCATCTGATTGAAAATAGTTACCGTCGCCTATAAATATAAACAATGTAACAATGTAGCCACCGGTTATACACGTATGTAAAAGGTGGTTAATTATTTGCGGAAGTACTTAAGCTGCAAAAGTTAATTATGTACTGTAAAGAGAGATATATCGAAATTTAGTAATCAAATCGGAACAGACAGCACCACCGAGACAGATGCTGGCACACAGACATAGTTATAATACTAATAGTGATATTTTTAATATGGAATAAATTTTGTTAACAATTGTTTCTGAACAACATGGTGAAAACTATTCTTTTATATTACCTTAGCATTCCTGGAGTACTCCAGATACCAGAACTTGACGTGCCTAAATCCAACTGTGACGAAGTAGTTTCCATTCTCAGAGAAACTTACTGCCTTCACTCGAGACGAAACCTGTAACGAGAAACATATTTATTACAGGATATCCCAAAGAAGCTAATGTTCCCCTGACAATGAATGCTAAGCGACGAAAAATAATATACTAAAAATGTCCATTATCTGTGCCTTTATAATATTAAAATAAATAAATTCTAACATAATTTCTGTACTTTAAACAACAAACAAGAGAACAACATTATAATAATTAATAAATAAAATTAAAGATTTTATCCAAAAAAAATCTACTTCAACTGTGACAAAACAGTTATTTTCATTTAAAAACTATACAATTGAACCGATTTTAATAAAATTTATATGAAAACAATCTATAAGTATATCCTATCAGATAATATAAGAATTTTCCAAATAATAATAAAATTGTATCATAGTTTTATTTTTAATTATAAATTCAAATAATATAAAATTGTATCATAGTTTTATTTTTTGCCGTATTTTTTCAAATACCAGCTGTTGCCCGCGACTTCGTCCGCATTTCCGTTGTTTTTCGTAAAATAGGATACTTCTATGTCCTTCCTCACGGTACAGTGGTTTTGATATAACAGACACATTTCCCTTCACTGCACTGCTCCTATTGATCGTAGCGCGATGAAAAGTATACTATAACCTGCCCAGGAGTATGAAGAATAATTGTAGCAAGTTTCGTTAAAATCCGTGGAGTAGTTTTTGTTTCTCTAATGAACATACAGACAGACAAAAATTTTACTGATTGCATTTTTGGCATCAGTATCGACCACTAATCACCCCCTGATAGTTATTTTGGAAATATATTTCATGTACAGAATTGACCTCTCTACAGATTTATTATAAGTATAGATATACTCGTAGATAGAAGAAAATATAGATAAACATTTGCATGCCTACATGGCTTAAGACAATTAAACATATGCCAAACTTAATACTACATGGCCTATGTTCATAATTTTATGATTGTTTTTTGCAAATAATCTCATTTCACTGAATAAAAATACAACCAAATTGCTCCTCCTGCTTTGTAAAGTCGGTTGAAAACAATAATACATAACAATTTAACAATTTACCTTGTTACTAGCTAGTTTAAGGTTGGCACGCCAATCCCACACGTTGACTATCATGTCATGTTGCGACCCGACTGACACTAGATACTTCGATGATGTCGAAAATGCCTGAAAATATAATAAATAGGAAATGAAAAAGAAAGTTTTTTCAACGTAGCATGATGTACTTTTAAAAAAGATTAAAGAGCTTTCTTCGAGGTAGGCAACGCGCGCATAATGCCCCTAATATTGCATCAGGTGAGCCGTATACTTGATTGTCACCTCAGTGGTATAAAAAAGACATGATGAATAATTGGAAAGTAATTTTTTGGTGTTAGCTTTGCTAATAATTTTCCATTACTTCTACGGTTATATTGCAATGGAGAATGCTAGCAATTTAGAAGTTAATTATTTTTTAATAAGATATCTCTCTCACTAGATCACAATAGGTTTTTTTAATGAGTGAAAATAGAATAGTAACCCCGCCTGCGGTATTGGTATACGCTGGCGAGGCACCAATGAGAGACAATAGGTGATGATGAATGCAGGGCAGTTGGCTCATCATGAAGACCACCACCCAGAATATGGTCAACTAACTAGTTTCTAATCATGTATATTTCTTCAATAGTACCCAGCCAACATAAAGCAATAGCACAAGCGGATTTACTACTCCATTCTCATGTATAATAATTAAAGATCGTGTCCTACAAAAAAGACCAACTGTAATTCTGACGAAACCAGTTATTATGCTCGAAAAATTAAAGTACTGAACCCATTTTGATAAAATTTCTATGGGACCAATCTGTATGTATATCCTTTCAGATAAAAAAATATCCAAATCGTTTTAGAACTGACAGAGTTATGATGTAACAAACATAAAAAAATGCAACAGAATTGAGAACCTCCTTTATTTTTGAAGTCAGTTGGGAATTTGAAAAAGGGTGAATTTGGAACTGTGCACAGGAATTAAGACAAATTGAACTACAATTTCCTTCTTGAATAGTTGAGTAAATATAGGACTCACCACACAACTGACACCATGTGTGTGTCCTGGGAACTCTGCTATCTGCACGGCACCAGATGCGGTTGGGTCCTGAAAACGCAATATACGTAAATTAGGCACAAAAATTTAAGTACAAAAAAATTAAATGTCACTACTTTTCTTCATTTTCAAAGCACGGTTTTACATATTTATTTATAAATTCAAATATTTTATTTAGAAAATAAAGGTCCGTAACATATAGATCGACACTTTTTTATGGAATTACGAAAATATATATTTTAGTTTCAAATCAGCTATTAGGCAATAGATGGCGCTATATATTTATAACTATAAAATAATAATACTCATTACTCGCCACTAGGTGGCGTCAATGGTTTAATGCGCTTCAATTTTTTAAAATGAATGAAAATTTTTACAATTTATTACATTATTACAACAACTTGTTTTATGATTTAAATTTTCAAAGTGGACAGTCATTCTTCGGCAACTATAAAAAGTCAAACAATCAATTTAACTGTACATTTGAATATCACATGTACCTTTTCACAAATTGAGAACCAATTCTGATAATCCTTTTAGTAACCGATAGCATTTACTCCTCTGTTGACCGCATATTCATCGCTATTGAAGTCTTTTTTTGTAATAGAAACTAAAATTATTAATGCATGATTGCTTCCTTTTTTATATTGCCAGGTAACACAGCGTTTGCTAATCAATAAAGTCTCTCACGTGTAGATCCCACACCCGCACAGCGGGCGCGTGTCCACACTCCCCGGTCGCTAGGTACCGCCCGTCCGGGGAGAACGCAACGCACGTCACACTCTTGCGGGACGCGTTCAACACGTGCGACTGTCTGTTCTTTCTGACGTTGTACAGCACAACCGTGCATCTGGAAATGTAATAAAATGTAATTAATATAAAAAAAATTAGGTTACTAAGGATACACTAACAAAGATTATGGGAAAGGGAAAAATACTATAGCAAAATTAAATAATTTGATACAAAAGGAAGTAGCAAATAATCTGATGATCCAACTAACAATTTTGATACTATAATAAGTGCAACAAAGTTACAAGAATCGCTTGGTGTTGAAGGTAGAATACCTTACGGTGGATCGAGCTTGGAGCCTTATCGATGCAAAGCAATGTACCTATCTCTGTACCGCTGAGGTCGTCGCTCGAGTCACACAGAACCAATTTTATTTTTTAATAACAAACAACTTTTATCTCTCCGTACATATAAAATGTTAAAACACCCCAAATATCAAAATATCCCGGGGGCCCGAACTAATTAAAAAAGTTTGTTATCTAACACGTAAGTCTTTACGAAGTAAAATGAGTAAAGTTTAGGAGGGTGCAAGTGTTTTAAAAGATTGTTTTTCATTATATATCCCTATCTGGTCGACGTGGGAATCCTCTATCGATTTATCTAGTCACTTCACCCCTACAGATCCGCTAGTCCACAGTCATCTATCATTAATCCTCTCAAGAACATGGATGGCGGTACTGGCTATCATAACATAGTAATTTGCGTCAAACGTGCTTGTCTGAACAAAAAATCTTAAAGTCAGTCCAAAAGTTTAAACTCAGCACAACAGTTTTATTAATCCTAGCCTCATTTAAGCAAACCTTGCCACTTTCTCTCAAGTAAGACGTATTTGCCATACCAAGTTGTTTAAAAAAAGAACGTATACCAAAGTCCATCATGTAATGGCTCCCACATAGTTAAACCGCAATGATAATATGTAAACGCATGTGTAAGTGTCACGCGCGTGGGTTACATGAAGCTTAAACCATCGACTGTTAGCATGGGAAGGGCTTGGTTTGCCATCACTGTGACGAGCGGAGCGTGTATGGCAAACTCAATGTTTTGGAATTAATTCTTATATTATTGAAAAAAAGAAAGAGCTTAGGAGAGCAGTGACTACTCAATCGGACAACACTTGTGCATACCCATATTTGAAGGAGGCCGGATGGGCTGTACCCACCCCAAAATTATCTGATGCGTGCTCAAGAATAAGAGCAAATAGTGGTCTTTCTGCTATATGCAAAGACCCTATGCTCACAGGCGATATCGAGCCCTTAAGTCTAAGGTAAGACTTTGGCACCCTTTGTGTGTTCTACCGTTTCTATAATGGATTGTGTTTTAATTAATTCTTTGAAATTATGCCCAAAGCCACCTTTTATCCTCGCATTACTCGCCATCGACAGGGAATTCATCCTCACACACTTGAACTTAAATGGCCACGTACAGTGCGGTTTTAAAGAAATTTTCTCCCGCGAACGTTCAAGCTGTCAGGATATATGCGCCTTTTCAAAAGGGCGAAAAAGTTCCCCTGGAAAATCTTAAAAACGCCAATAAATGCACCTACATTCCGGAACATCCGACCTAAAAGTCTGAATTTTTCAAAACCGTGTTTGCGATTATTTAAAAATGATTACCCCTTGCTTTGTATTTCGAAAAGCACGTAAAGCAGTCATGTGATAAGTCACATGAAAAGTAAAAAAAAAAGTCTATCGTATATAACGAGGGCGGTCTAAAAAACTGTTGATAGTAGAGGGGCACCCTCATACACGAACTAAAAATGGTAACCGTACAATAGATACACATCTGTTGGTACCAGAGGGTGCCACCCTTGTACAAGTAATAGTGTCGAAAATTAATGACAAACATTGTTCTAACAATTAAAAGTAGTAATCGTCCATTAATAGAAATAGAAAACACGATAGGTATGCCAGATTATAATAATCTGAAATTCAAGGCACTACTCCTGCCATATTTAAAAACAACTGACAGAAGTGTTACAAAACTTAGTCCAGTTTTATAGCAGTTCTGTCAAAGATGCAAGCAATAAGACTAGATTGTTATCCTAAAACGAGTCAACACAGTATTATTCGTGATGCAACTTAATTAAAATTAACAATGACAACTATTAAAATTGCAGAAACAAATTACGTTAAATTTAATGTAAAATGTTACATTCATATACATATAACATACATATACGTATAATAAAATAAAAATACGTATATAAAGATATAAGCTATATTCAATATATTACTATTTAAAAAAAATCTTATATCTAAGCATAGCATGATTATTTGAGACGATCTTCAGAGGACCTGTGCTCATTATTTATACAAGACATTAAAATACGTTTATGGCATTATCCGCCATTCTTTCCGCTTGTCGCCCAGTACATCATCACAGCCGCATTTTTAAAGAGGCCTTACCTTATTCGTATGTATGACGGACAGACGGACGGTCTCACGGCTACAAATACCATGGTGTACATATAACTGTCGTGTTTTGTCTATTGTACTAATCGTCGGCTTAAGCCTGCTGGCTTGTATGTCGTGCATTTCAATTGATTGATTTTAACAAGACAACGAGCTGTGGTGTGAATTTTTAATAGCTCTTTTTTTAATAATACTAATTGCGGCTTTACCCGCGGGATCCATTATCTCCTTTTCCCGTGGGAATTTAAGGATATCCTTTCTTAGCACTCACCTAAATTAAAACCTGTATAAATAACATTTCTAGAGTTCTAGTCCCACCGGCAATAGGCTTAAGAATATGCAGTAGTGTTTTAAAAGATATTAATGAAAACCAATATATTTAAACAATACAACAACTGTATAATTTTTAGGATATCCTACCAAAATACAAAAACGTAACTGAATCTTAATCTAATTGTGTTAAATTATAACTTACTATTTAGGCTTTTTTTTCTAAAAAGTTTGAAATAAAAAAAAAAACTGAATTTATAAACGCGACGTATAATGCGACATACAATAATGACAATATCAGTTAATTTTACGCTTCTAAACATAGGCCACCCTTGAGGTGTTTTGTCAATAGTTGCCACATTGCAGGCGGATTGTAAACAACTCGACGTACAATAACCGTCATAAATCTGCTGTGAATATTAATTTTTTTTTATACAACTTAGAATGGCAAAGAAGCTGACGGCCCACCTGAGGAAAAGTGGTAACCGTCGCCTATAGACATGAGCAAGTACCATGGACATAACAGAGTATACTGTTTCGCCCATGATACCCTCCATGCGTTGCCATTCCTGAGGACTCAGATGTTATTCCTCTGTATCCAGTAAATTCACGCCATATCCCATCCTTCAAACTGAAACACAGCCATGCAAGCACAACTGCTTCACGGTAGAAACACGAATGGGACAGAGGTATCCAAGCAATCGACTTTTGTACAAAGTCTCCCTCTGGTGTACCTTTATCACTAGGGGCATGTCTTATTCTGCAAGAATGACAACAGCAACCAAATAGAAGTATCATGAGCAGAATTGTATAAAATGTCTTCGGTGCTATTCCTGTTTATGGGTGATAGTTATCGCTTTCATCATCATAGCAAACAACTTGTTTCACATTCTCAATACATAATATAAAAAAGAACCTACACTTATATAGTTTTCGTTTCATAATAGAGCCTACAACGGTACTTCAAGACAAAAAATCTAGTGGACAGAGCGTCCACCGACCGACAATCACGTTCAACTGTACCTCACTTCCGTTTCCGCGAATCTTTTATAGCCTGTGATTTATACTCGGACTGTCTGTTATGTCTATTATTAGTTACTAGCCGTTATCTGTGGCTTTAGTCACGTGCTGGACAATTACGTTAACTACCTCAAGTGTACTTCTAATCTCAATATCGTTTACAATCCAAGCTATTGCCAATGTCAATTTTATACCGTACTCTTGAAATAAAACGTAACTATTAAAAATTGGGTTACAATTGTATTCGCATTAGCAAACAATATATAGATAGATAGATACTCTTTATTGTTTCCTCCATAAGATTACAATAGTAAACTTATTATAAATATAAACAATTACAAGAAATAATCACATAATAATCAATACTAATACATATCAGTCAAAATAGCGTCAATAGCACCCAATAAACCGATTACAATATTAAACCAATACTATTTTAGTTTTTTACAGATTTAAAAAAAAAAGGTTCTCAATTCGGTTGTACTTTGTTTTAATGTTTGTCATAACTCGGGGGGAAAGGGATTGTTAGTAATGGAGACTGAGAATCCTATTGCTAGCAATATACCTAACCACGTCGACCTCCACGCGGTTCTCCCTGGAAACTATCATGGTTAATTCCTGATGAATTCATCATGATGGGCTACCTAGCCTGTTTTCATTCTCATCTATCACCCTTCACTGGTGCTCCGCCAGCGTATGCAGTTAGCGCAGGCGGGGTTACCATACCATTTTCACCCATCAAAAAAAAACTCCGTCGATTCTAAACCGATTTGGAAAATTCTCATTTGAAAGAATATACTTACAGATTGGTTCCATAGAGATCTTATCAAAATTGGTTCAGGAGTTTAATTTTTAAACCGAAATAACTAATTTTGCCACAACTGAAGTTGGTTTTTTTGGAACACAATTTTTAAATATAATTAAATACACATACAAAATGGAGGGACCAATATATCGTTACTGTTGCAATTCGAGTATGCGAAATATCAGAATTCCCATATTGATTGATCGGTTTCAATTTCAAGAGTATCCCTACAGATCCGTCCTTGACGGAGAACATCAACAGGGTCGGCACCCCGCACGTGACCCTCCTTGTAATGTAGGTATCCATAGCCTACGGTAACCTTTTACGATCATCCATAGCCTACGGTAACTTTTTACGATCAAATAGGTTATGCACTTGTTCACCGTTTTTGTTGAATAAAAAATGGGCACTAATCATAAGACTACGGACTGAAAATAAATTATTTTTAACATAATATCTCAAATAAATACATACATACATATCTGTCACGCCTGTCTCCCATTAGGGTAGGCTGAAACAATGGAACGCCAAATGCTACGATTCAAACAAACCTTTTTCAATATCTCAAATATTACTGGATAAATCTAATAAGTATTCGCCGTATATTCATATTCGTAGTTGCATTATTACCAAATTATCAATTGCATTATTTTCGGCGTTGACAGTAACATCCTATTAATTAAACAACTATTATGACACATTTTTAATACTATAGAAAAATATATTGTATGTTTTTAACAGAGAGAGATTTAGGACAAAAATCGTTTATGGATACCTCTGCTGTACCTTGGAGGCAAGTAAGGCATAATATCTTGCTTTTTTTAATATTTTTATACAATATTAATAGCAAACAAGCTGACAACCAACCTGATGGAAAGTGGTAACGGTCGCCTGTAGACATTAATAGTGTCATGGACATCACAGAGCCTTTCTATGGTGGCCATAGTATTTCTTATATGTATATAGATGCCACGTCTAAGAACTAAAATATTGTCTCCGTACCCTATAATTACTTTCATTGGTTCTCAAAAATAGAAATACATGAGGAACCACAAGAAAATATAGATAAATATATACACTTTATTGTTTCCTCCGACATAGCCCGGAAGATAAGCAAGCTGAAATAACAATAGGCTGAGAAAAAAGGTTCTTGAGTGGCGACCTCGTACGGGTTAGCGCAGTGTAGGACGACTCCCACTAGATAAAGTAACGACTTCAAACGCATTGCAAAGAGTCAGTGGATACAGGTGGCTCAGGACCATTCCTTATGGCAGTCTAAAGAGGAAACCTATGTTCAGCAGTTGACGGATAATGATTAAGATGATGATGTGGACGATGATGATGAGGATGATTGTTTCCTCCAAAATATTACAGTAGTAAACTTATCAATGTATACTATGATGTCCATGGTACTGTACATATTTATAGGTGACGGTTACCATTTTGAAATAGGTGGGCAGTCAACTTATTTACCATCGCATGTCGCGTAAAAATAAAAATAGTCTCTGGTAGGGCAACTCCATTCATAATAAGACTCCCTTGACTTTCAATTAAAATTGAAACACGAAATAGATGTGTATCGATCTAAAGGTGTGCCGCGCCGCGCCCGCCGCCGCGCCCGCTCCGTCTGCCGTCTAGCGCAATCAATACTATTACAAAACCGTACGGACGTTATGCACACTGCACATGTGTTGCACTTCCACGGGACAATATTCAGGCTTCTATATCCTAAAGCGGTGAATACGAAATCTTTTATATAGGTTTTGTTTTTATGGATTACAAAAATAAAAACTAGACATAGATGCTAAAGAGTTATTAGATTGTTATATCTAATGTATATATAATAATATATATATTCTCCTATATTCTAGTAAACACGACAATTTATTTAAACAACAAGAATAAGATCTAAAAAATAGAACTGAGTATATTTAGACTAAACGAGTAACCAAAAAACAGCATATAAAATTAAAATAAAAAAAATACAAAAAAAAACCTAAGAACATTCTATTCTAAAATCTTTGAGAAGAACAATAATCATAGATCAAGATAACTTAGAATCGAGTAAGTATAGACTAAATAAATTGAGATTATGCTCCGAAAAAAAGCAACAACTTTCATATGAAACGTACGAAACTAGTGTAAACTCTATAGATTTCAAATTATCAAAATAAGTTTAAAATTTGCGAAGATATAACGTAAATAAATATAGAAAAAATAGAGGTTATCAATTAACCTTTTTTTTTTTATGAAATCACTTAAATATCAATATAAGAAAGAAAAAATCATTCCCGAATGCAGTCGTGTACTAAAAGACTACGAAATCAAATTGAATATGGATTAAACCTATTTTAACTATTAGCACTGGTAGTTTTGTCTCTTTTTTTCTGATAAAGAATTAAGTTGAAATTTTCAATATAGGTTTATTTATAAAGTATGAGCTATTAGTACTAGTAATACCAATACGTAAAAATGCATATAGCATTCTTACTAATATTATAAAATAAGAATGTATTTTTTTATAACGGCTTGATCAATCTTCCTGAAATCTGATATATTACCATATTTAGTATTTGGTATAGTAAAAGACAGATAAAAGTTGCAAGAACAACTTTTCAATGTAGGTTTATTTTATGGGGCGCATCCATAAAATAAACCTATATAATTTTTTTTTATTTATTTATGTATACTATTTATGTATACCTAGTACTACCATTAATACTAAAAAATAATTCATGAATACCCGAAGTTGCTACGCGATTGGAAATAATAGGTTTCTTGTGGGTAAAGCCATCGTAAACAGCTAGTTTATGACATTAGTATGTAGGGACTGGTTTAAATGGATTGGATTAAAGTTCTCCATTACACAGCAAAATATGACAGGTTTATTTAACTTGGCTAATTTACAGGGTTCGTGTTATTCAGCTGAAACAGTCGTCGGGGACGGGGGAATGAACTTCGCAGTGTACGTACATTGTTTACTGCTATAAAACATTTTGAACTGTATCTCGAAAGATTACATTAACTAAAGTGCGGTTTACAATTTGACTTGTAATTTCAATCTCGATTTGTTTTTCACAGACTTAAAAATAAAACAACCTGTTTCTCTCAGTATTATCTATTTTCCTATATTTGAGTCACAGCGAGGGGATGAGATAGGCTCGATAGAGAGGCAGGTTGTAGCCATACTGTACAGAATAGTACTATTATCTACGTATGCTGTCGTTATTTTGA
The DNA here is from genome assembly GCF_026898425.1 of Galleria mellonella. NCBI lineage: Eukaryota > Metazoa > Arthropoda > Insecta > Lepidoptera > Pyralidae > Galleria > Galleria mellonella. The sequence goes on from NW_026442015.1 coordinate 2,553,148, forward strand.
AAAAGATAAAAATATCTGCCAAATCTATTTAAAATGGGAAAATGGCCACCATCATATATAGACAGCAATTAATTGCACTCTCATACCCTCATACCTCACATGCTCTCACGACCTTAGTTTGCATTTGCATTGACTATCTTTACATCGAAACAAATAATGTACATATTACTATATCAAGCCAAAAACAGTAAAACAGTGTTTCTTTCTTCAAAATAATCCTTGAGGAGTCTATAGGCAAATGCAATACCTAGCATCAATGCTATTTCTTTGCCTGTTTATTATATGTATAAATCTAATTTGAATATATAACTGGTAACACCATTCAAATTGAGATATAACATTGTGCTAATTTATACATACACATGTCACTACCGGTAGTAATATTTGTACATTTGTAAACATTATTATTATGAAACGTGTCTACTCTGTTAGGGCAATAGACACAAAATATAATATGGTCGTTATAGATTCGCGCTCGTTAGTGAACGAGGCCAAGTCCTTTGTTATAACAAATAAATAATATATGTTGCGTTGTTCTTCCAATTTCTTAACAACAGCATATATATGTATCTGCCATAATATAATATCGTCTCATGATGTCATGACACAATAAATCTTTCACAATGAACTTAGTGAGTGACACAGAGTAAATTTTTTCCGCGTCGCGACATAAATAATTTATATTTAGATGGATGACTGGTACACTTTACGTCTACTTATAAAATAATAATAATTTAATTTTCCTAATAATAAGTTTGTGAAAATAAAATATAATACAGAAACATTTCTTACTGAAAAAACCTTAATAAACTATACAAAGAATAATACAATTACATTACAAAATAATCTCTATAAAGAAATGTGGATGGTTAAGTTAAATAAAAACCGGTATAATGGAGTAATTGAGATGTCACAATATACTCTATTTCAAATGAGATGACACATGAAATGATACTGCCTCTGTAAAAAATATAAAAAAGTTAAATGATAAGAAACTCATAATCGAATATCTCCATAGTCGAGCAAATACAACAATTTTCTGCGAATACTATGGTAATGATCTATGAGTGATACCAGTATTACTGAAATTTAAATTTTAAAAACATTTAATTAAGATCTTTAAAAAGTTTTACGTCCACTCCCATATCCCATTCATTTGCACGTCAACTCTCGCATGTGAGAGTCGACGTGCAAATGAACGTCGACTCTCACATGCGAGCCTTGCGAACCATGCCTCATCATAAAACTAACCCTGTATCATATTGCCGTCATGAATGGACGAAACCATAACGGGAACGTATCAGTGTCAAATATGACGTAACACCGGTCATTGTATCCGTTTCATTATGACAGGTTGCGGTGGTAATAGTCGATATGATAATAATAATAAATCAATTTTTATATTCAAGAACTTGACTTTATCCTTGCATATAAAAACGTCTGAAAACATCCACACAGAGTCCCAGTTTTAGATGCGTGTATACGTTATTACATTATCCCACTATATAAATTATAGTCCTTCATTCGTCAGTAAGCTATTCTAAGCTATGGTAATCCAGCCTGCGCTATCGGTATACGTTGGTGGAGCACCAATAAAAGATGATAGGTAAGGATGAAAGCAGGTCAATTAGCCCATCGTGAAGAATGACATAAGAATTAACCACGATGGTTTCCAAGGGGAACCGCGCGGAGGTCAACCCGATAGGTTGGGTATATTGCTAGCAATGGGACTGTTAGATTTCCCCCTTTATTAAGGTATTTGGGGAAGCAAGTAATCATCTTATCTGTAGAAAAATATATTGAGATAATAATAGTATTTTTTTTAATATTACAAAATTAATTTCAAACCTCTGTAGTATTAAAATAACAATGAGCAATGAATTCTTATACCTACTAAAATTTATGTTTAAGTTAACCATCTGTAAAATAAATTCGTACCTTTTTCCCGTTAATAAATTCTCTAATTCATATTTAAGTTATTACATTTGCTGTATATATTAAACATGCAAACAGTGTCCAATAATTTATGTACGAATTAGAGTAAGTAATATTCAGGTTTATTTAAAAATACGATTTGACTAGAGAAAGCAAACTGGTCAATGGGCGAGTACAGTAAGCAGTAATCTGAGCATATGGAATGAACGATCGATCATACTTGTACATTGTTATGTAAGCAGACAAAATCATAGTCAATAGAGGTCTGTATAAACAGATTGATGGCGGCAAGTAACTCAAGGACGCCCTCGCGACTAAACTACGAATATTCCAAATAAAGGCCAAATATGAAATATTTAGTAAAATACAGAATGAATATGTAGAATAAAAATAAAAATTAAAAAATTCTTGTAAACCTAAAAGCAAATTATCTCTAAGAGAATATGAGAAAAATTAATGTTTATAATTTCAAAACTATTAATAATAACGAAGTTAATATTTTTTTTATGGTTTGCTATGTGTAATCTATTGCTTATTCAAGGATGAAGCCCAAAAGTAAACGAATGTCTAGTTCCACCACAATAATGGTTAATGTGCGTCAATGCAACAAGTTATGGTCGCTATACTGACGTACAGTAATAGTAATCAGACAATAAACCTTAGGCTATCTATACTCAACCAAACAGGAACTATGGAAGCTCTATTATGACTTTATTACCCAACTTTACAGTTTACAAAAACTTAAAAGTAGATTATTAAACAAAAATTTACTTTTTTTATATACAACTTAGAATGGCAAACAAGCTGATGGTCAACCTGATGGAAAGTGGTAACCGTCGTCTATAGCATGAGCAGTACCATGGACATAACAGAGTATACTGTTTCGCCTACGATACCCTCTATGCGTTACCATTCCTACTAGACAGAACAATATATACGACTACTAGATCGAACGAAACACACATTCGAAAAATAAAATGAAAACCCTTTCCTGAAATATTCTGAAAACAACCTATATCTGGTATCTTGAAGCACCGGAAAGTAAATAAGTAATAAGTAAATAACGCGTAATGTTGATTCACGGCATAGGCACGGATATAGGTAAAATGATGGTAACAAAACCAGCGACTATTAAAAACTATTCTAACTACTAATATGCCATACAACCATCAACTTATTACAAACAGCTATAACTGATTATGGTTTTATAGGTTCTACCACCATTTATATGTATATCAATTTTAAATTTGCAATTTGAACAAATTGTAACATCAAATTGCACGTCTGCCAGACAGATCGAGTAGTGGGTATCAAATTAGAGCGGGATGCGCTCCGACCGGAAAATTGGATTCCTCTAGCCGTGAAATATAAATCTAGGGTTGACTCTAAGGGTACGTGAGTCAAGTAATGTGATTTGTTTATTAATAATCTTTAACCAATATAGATGGAAAGCAGTGACCGAATAGCCTTCCTAATGCAATTACCGTCTTTCTGCCTTTATTCCAATTTTCTAAGTCAACGTAATACATTTCCTCTTCTATTCATCTATAATCTCAATTTTCACCTTAATTCCTACTCTGACTATATCAACTTTCACACAATCTACCATGTTCCAGGTAACAGGTGACGTTACAGCCATTCATAAAACATTCTCTTCACTCTTGCGCATCACATGTCCATTCAAAAACAATTGTTTACTTCATAACATTTATATTACTAAAGCTAACTAGACTTAATGAAGACTATTTGAATATTTAAAAATTCACTGAAATGTCGCGAAGTATATTCAACTCTGAATTGAGAGTTTAAAATTTGAGAACTTCTGCTCTAATTTTTACATGTAAGTGGCAGCGTATACTACAGAAATCAGGCTGACACAATTTGCATCAATTCAACATTTCCTACTCTGCGCGGTGATGGCGTAACGCCGCCGTCATTTACCATATCTATCTTCATGTTAAAGCCGTAATACGCTGTGAGAATCAAAAGACTGATTGTCCTGTCTTTACGTCTTTGACTTTATACTAATATATACATAGATACATACCTTTTGAAATACTACATTCGAATGCACTCAGCAAAGTATTATAATTCTAAACATAATCATCTCTAATAATCGAAAATCTACGTGAATCTATTAAAAGTATTCAGTGGTTTGTACTCACCCTGCTGGGTAGGCGACGATCTCTGTGTTAGGATCACAGTCGAGGGCCGCATTACTGCCCACTGTCAGTCCGAGCACGCTCTCCAATTTGATCTGTGGACAAAAGAACAAAAGTATCAACAAGTGTTTAACAAAGCGTTAACAAAGCCCTCAGTAACTCTTTACCATAAAAGAGGAGATTATTTTGGTGGTTATCTATAGATACAAGGTCTTCAAATTTATGCACATACACAGTAGATAGTTATTGAACATTTCAAATTATAATTAATGATACACTCATTAAAATTGAGTGAAATTTTTATTATATTTTACGGATTTGAGAAAAAAAAAATAAGCATTATCAATGAAGCAAATTACAAAATATGATAGCGTCTATAAGCAACAGGGACTGCTAAAAATCATTTTTATTTATTTATTTATTTTTTGTTTATGGCAACAAACAGTCATTTACAAAATAATTAACAACAATATACATTACAGTTTTAGAACAATAGACCTAACAGTGCCAATAACAGTATTTTAAAAACATAGAGATAATTATTTATGAAGTCCCATGGAAACACGCATGAAATTTAGCAACAAATCTAAGGTACTAATATATATAAGTATCAAAGATGAAGAAAAAGAAAGAAAAAGCGCCGATCATATGGGTTGTATGCTTATTTGCCACATTTGTGATATAAAAAAAATATGACTCGTTTTAGAATTCTGTCACAACTTATAAATCTTTAAAGTAACGATTCGAAACCTCAAGATCTGGGCATATTCTATTCAGGAAACAAACGTGACATAATAAAGTTTCATGGAATCATTTAAATAGTATAATTTGTGTAAATAGTACAACAGCCTTGTAACACTATCTCAAACTAGGCCCAAAGTTTACATAGAGATTAACGTTTTTGGGTTAGTTACTTGATTTTTTGTTTACTTTGCGTAAGATCTCTTTGCAATTCCGATAAGTGCTTATGACGTACAAACAATATGAGGCACCTTTAATTGAAATTTTAATGTTAGAGCAAATTGTTTTTAGCTGCTGTACTGCCTAAGTGGATAAGTATAAAGTAAATAACGTTGTTGATTTATTCGTCTGGAAAAGATAGACATCGCCATTTTTATGTGTCTAGTTGAGGTACACTTTCATAAATATCGATGAATTGGTGAATGTAACGTTTATTGTGATTGTATGTAACTAGAATATATTGAAATGCCAAGACAAAGACAACTATGAGTGAAATTCGACTAGGTATGATAGGATCTACGTTCAAGGTTGGTAGAGAGTATGAAATAAAATATGTTATTGAAAACTCCCAAGATATAAAAACAAGAGAAAACAAGGTAAATAAATAGGATTAAGAAGGAAGAGCAAAGTTAATAATGAAAGGTGTAATAATAGAAGTAATAGAACGAGATAATTTAATAGTAAATATTAATATACGGAGAATATGCAATTATGACAAATTATGCAATTATGAAAAATTATGACATTTTATATGATAACTTGATAAGAAAATGATAACCTGGATAAAAAAACGTAATCTAGAATCACAGATACTGACTGACTTGACCGGTCGTCCTTGTAGAGGACGTGCATGCCCACCGACAGTTACAAAATAGTAGGAAGTCAAGGCTCAAGGTCATGACCTTGCAGTTAGTGCTTTAAAGTATTTTTTAAAGGTACATACTAAAATAATGTGACAAATAGGACTTATTTCAACTTCAAAACGGAAGTACAGGTATGGGGATGAATCATTGCAAACATTGACACCTACATACGAGTATATATGTACACAAACACTCAGAGTCGCTTACCTTCTATGAATAAAATTTAATAAGATGATTTCAAATTTTATAGATCACTTTCGAAACATTTTTAATACAAGCTTATTTCCTTTTACACTGATGGATGAAAGCGTAAAATCTACTAAGTTCCACAGTTGGAGGCTTATCATTTTTAAAATTTCGAATGATGGCGAGGTACCAGATAAAAATTATAACCGTTATTTATAGAATAGACATTAATAGCTAAAATATTTTAAGACCCTTGATACGTAGATCGTGCCTACGGGTTACCTAATTAAAGTAAAAAAATGGTATACAAGCTAAACTTAAATAATTCAATGACTTTATTCCAAAAAAAAACCGTGAAATTCTCACAAAATTAGAATGAAGCGGATAGGAGAGTAACAACAAGAAATACTGTGACATTTGAAACCTTCTCTTAGAACTCGCTTAATTAAAGAAACAGTCGAAATACCTAATCCAGTTTAAATGAAGAATCATATGTATGTGTAATAGAAATAAAATCCAAGGCCATCGACACCTGATCTAACCGGTTGTCCTCGCGAAGGATGAGCACTCGCTCGTTACAGACTTGTTGGGGACTTTAGGACCGTAACATATCATAACCTTGGAACGGAAGTTCGAATTACACGTTTTATTAATAACACTAAACTGGTCCCATATTGGCAGTCACATGGGAAATGTGCTAGTTACTGAATGAACTAAAATATAATTGTAGTGATAGAATGAAAAATAAAAACTCCACGGGCGATATATAGTACGAAGAAGCCAGTTCAAATGATAGTAACGGAGGATTTTGAACTACTGTCCCGTACACGAGTAGGCAAACACAGTAGAGATCGATCTATGTCTTATAAGTGTGCATATTGAATTTAATAAAAAAAAATACAAACAAAATAACAGTAAACGCCAGCTTTTTTACGTGCGTAAATCTTTAAACTAGAGTTTTATTTAGTAAATTGTGATGGCATCTCGCTTCTAAGTAATTCCAAGATGGCGAACTGGTTGTCCTTGTGAAGGATGCGCACGCGCCGACCGTTACAGCTACACGATCTACCTGAGACCTTGTAATTTGAACTTAGATTACAACGCAGATGCTTTTTAATGTTTCGTATATTACACATGAGCTCCCTGAATTCCATTTCTAGTTAACGACGTCATGTTTCGTAGTTATATCTAAAATATTTTAATTTAGAATACGAAATGGTGTGTTTACAAGTAAATTAGCTCAGCAACAAGCAATGTTTTGCATAAATAAATAGGCACCGGTTTCCATCGTTGCAATAATTATATGGAACCATCACGGGAGCAAACACTATCGATTGCAATAAGAATTGTGACAATATTTTGATTTTTATTAAAAAAAAGTTGCAAGTATATGCAACAATTTATAGATTATTGGAAAATCCAATTATTAATATATAAACATTGACATCGATACAAATATTTGTATTGACACTTCGATAATTTGGCACACCTAAACTCAAATCAGTATCTAACCATATCAGGTTAATCTTAAAACACGGATCCCTAAATATTTTATATGTGTAACGGAATATTCCTTTTCCTTTTTTTCGCTTGAATAATTAACCGAACTTGAACTCTCTATAAAAATTAATATTCGTACCGCAGCTCTCACTTTCTCGAATCGATCAATACCTAGACTTTAGTTTCGGAGATAATGGAATAATCACAACGGTTTATCAATAGTATCTATTATTTTATAATTATAATCACTACGCAATTTTCTGATAAGGAGCTGGTTTCTGGTATGACGAGTCTACAGATTGGTAGTAATCGACACAAATGTTCTCAGAAATAATTAAGTTGCAACTCGTAGAGAAATGTGAGTGCGTGCGCGTTCATCTTCACCACGGCAGTTCCGCACGTTATGCAAGCACCCTAATTACAGCATGACAAACTGGGTAATTTATCGCTCTTACTTATTTCTATCGTGAAACAGCAACAGCGTTATAGTGTTAGTTCGTAAGTTTATACCCGGGGGTGGCAAATGACAACATCTAAAAGTCGCATTTCACCGAACATTCTATATCTGTGGTGATGTTTTATACGTTACGGTTACAACTTTTCATCAAATGGTTCGTTTGCCATTCACTCCCAATAAACGCGGGAAGATTGATAATATTCTCACGTACACAAACAGCACGTAAACATCCAAAGTTTCGGTGAATTCCGATAAAAGAAACTGGTTAAACAGTGCATGCGTAATTTGACCCAAACGTACAAATTGACGAGTGAATAATTTACTTGCTAGATATATAAATAGAAACACAAGATAACCACATATGACCATAAGTACATTTTTCCCAGCTATTATAATGTACTGCGATGTTTATTAAAGAGCCCAAAGAATAGGTAACTTTTTATATCATCATCATCAACCGTCAACTATCTACTGTTGAACATAAGCCTCTCCCATTTTTTATATACTGGAATATAAATACATTTTAACGAACTACCAAATCTTCTATTATTATATTTTTTTACATTATAATATTTTGTTACTACGTCTACATAAGTATGTACTGAACTATTACCTCTACACAAAATATTCTTAGCAAAAAAATTTATACCTGCAGAACCCGCAAGCGCATTCTACTACTACTACTAGACCAGTTTCTATTATCTATAGAACTAAATAAGCCTTTCACTTTGTTAGCTTTAAATTAAAATATAGATTGCACGCACAAATTAATTATGTGCCGAATTATAACCGATCTGATATTGCGTCTAACTGAGATATTCGTATTTGCGTTACAATTAAAACAGGGCAAATGCTAAACAGAATTGCCCACTGATTTATTTTTTATTTTTAGGAAGACAAACGAACAGACGGTCCACCTAATGGAAAGCAGCTACTGTCGCCCGTGAACACCTGCAACACGAGAGAAGTTACTTGTGCGTTGCCAATCTTTTAAACTTCCAAAGAACTTAATAATTTATAATTATTTCCGCGAGATAATAACATAATCAATAGTACCAAAAGTAATAAAAACAATACTTATTGTTTGTACAAAGAATCACATATTTTTTAACTACAAAGTATGTATACAGATCCATGCAAAATATCACCTACCTACCTGACCTAAAGTCGCAGTTATTTGCGAATCAAAATAATCACATTGGTATAACACATAATTAATTTATCTCTATACATGCAATTACTCACATGTCTAAACTAAAAAGTCCCGCCGCCATAACAGCACTTGACGAAATACCTCGTCAAAATATTTCAACACAAATATTCATAAGGTCCCACCCACGCCGATCAGCTGTTACGGTGGCTAGAGATTACGGCTCCAGGTGACCCAGTTTCAATATCAACTTGTTACAAATAGAACTACAAGTTAGTGAGCGCATATTAAAATATATAAGCTATTATAGTTTACATGAGAATATCAAGATTTCAACCCTGATTAGATAAACTACGAAATAATACATTTCGCGAATCGGCGACTTAAAAAAGAAGGAAATTCCTAATTTGAATGTATTTTCTTTTGTGTGTGTATATAACGCAATATCTTTCCACACTATTAACTTCAAATCAGTTTTTCTTGCGAATCGATAAAAACTCCCGTGTTTATTCCATATTAATCACGATAAAAATAGTTGTTTTTCTGAATCAAAACCTAGTTATTCATTTTTATCTATATGTATTTCATTAACAAAAAAAAGATTTTCTTTTTACTTTTCCTATTTTACGACAGGAAATAGGCAAACAGCGTTAACGAAAGAACTTAAACAGGCGTGTGACAAAATCTGCCACAAGTTATCTTGATTACACAATATAACCTTAGCGGCCCAGTATAAGTAATGGTGCCATAATCCGCAACCTGCTTGTCCATTATGGCCATGGTATGTGCGTTGGCGTTACATTCAGTTAGTTAACCAATAATTTGCAGTCAGGACCCACTGTAATGCGATGGAGAGCTTAGAATTTACATATAACAATGGATAAATTTAAATCTAACATATTTGACTTGATTTTAATCCGCCAGGTAAAGTGCGGGCAACTCTATCGACTTTAATTTTTTTTATGAAGGCCCACCTGATAGAAAATAGTAATTACTAATATATATTATATGTATCATCAAAAATCACTAAAGTATATGTATCATATTCTCCAATAATAAAACAACTACAATATTTTGTATACCACTGAAGTGGCTAATAAGCATACAGCCCATCTAATGGTAAGCAATTACCGTTGCCTATGAACGCCTGCCATACCAGAGGCATTACGTTGGGGCGGTTAAAAAGGTTTTTCAGGGTCGGCACGTTGCTGTGAAACTTTTTTACCCCTTTTTTGAAGAACCCCATTTTTTGTGCAATGAATAATTGTGGGGCCAATATCAGAAGTTAAATCCCTGATTTAATATTAACCCATATCATGAATAATTATAATACATACCACTTTTGTCACGACCAAATTCATATTTTTGTCCAAAAACCTGTTTGGATAATAGAATTGCATAGTTACGAATACAATAAGAAACAAATTCAGAGGAAGCAAATCACACCCAATTATAAAATTACAAATCTTAAATAGACTTGGCCAAAAACCAAACTCAGAATGCCATTTACGAAAAGCAGCATACCCACTACTGTGCCACAGCGCCGTTCGGTCATAAATTTTACACTATGGCAAGAATGGTGCTAATTCAAACCAGCCCAGTATAAATTAGACACGCTAAATACGTTCCTCTCGCTTTTACACAAATTCGCTTTCAATTTCCGTGTAAACACGACTATCTGGAGGACGTTTATGGTTTTATGATATATGTCTTACGGTTTATTTTACCAGTATTTGATGAGCTAAGTCAATGAAACGTCATATATACCTATTGTGCGCGTCATAACCATAGTACGAGTTCACTTGAATCAATTTAACAATACTAAATAAAAAAAGTACTAAAATGTAAATTACGAATTCAACGAGGGATTTGTTCGTGAAAAAGCAAATCTTTATTAGATTGAATTAGAGATTCCATTCAATGCAGTTCTTTCGTAGTAAAAATTGCCAAAAACTGTAATCCACACCATGCAAATGAGCAGAATACAATATCATCAAATAAATACCCACAATTATTAAAAATTTGTTCCACGAACAAAACAGTGACTGCAATCGCAATATAATGTAAGTTTTCTGCGCAGAAACAATCCGCAACTACATAATAACATTAATACTCGTAAGACGGTACCATCACAACAAAACAGTCTAAATCGATTACAAAAACATCTAAGGCGGTTTAGAAGTAGCAGAGATATCACGTAACATATACACTGATAAAAAACAACCGAAATGAGTGCCTTCTTCTTTGGAAGTCAATTGAAAATATTAATGTCAATATGAAAAATACCAGAGATAACATTATGTATGTATCTAACCTGTTTACGTGACTTCACTCTATTATCAACAATGATTATTAAATCACACATTTACACATGACTTAAGATCAACTTAAATTATACTGACGTTGTTATTATAAATAATTTAAACCTTTAGATTCTACGCTATTACACAATTTGATACTCACTCGACCTAAAAAATATGATTGACGGTTTAGCAAAGTCACGCACTGTAGTATACGACTGTAACAATATAATATACATTTAAACAGCAAAATACTGGTGAGCTTGTATGAAAAGATTTGATGAATATAGAAGATGCGACAAAATTATATTTGAATCGGAGCATTTGGCATTTCATTGTTTCTGTCTACTTCAATGAAAGACAGTCCTGACGTATACGCGTATAGGCAATGTGGCAACATTGCATATACATGTATATATTTATGTTTCGAATGGCATTGTATGCCAGTGTAGTCTAATGACGTTACATTGAATTTCATACTTATTTATCGGATCCGGTGACGCCTTCTGATAACAAGTTTTTTCTTCCAACCTTCGTTGTACAAAGAGACCTTTAGCATAGTTTACCGGATGACGGCCTTCATCATCATCATATCAGCCGTTAACTGTCCACTGATGAACACAAAGCCCACTCATAAGAGGGGCCAAGGGGTTTGCCAATACTTGCCACGCTTGGCAGGTGGGTTGCCAAAACCGCAATTTTAAGAGATACTGAACACTTTTCCTTAAGGATCATAACGGATCTTATAAGACCTAGCCAAAATGTGAAAACAAGTTTTCATATCTACTTTATATGAAAGACCAAGAAATATCTTTATAATAATTGGAAAAAAATCATTGAGTTTATGGCAACTTACTGGATTTCCAATCATTTACATTCAAGCCGTTACAGGCAGTATACATACTATCATTTGGAAGAAAAAATATAGACTGGTACTTTGTTTTACAATGTTATAAGAAGTACTTGAAGTTATTATAAATTCTACACGTGTCCAAATTAATCAAATATAAAACTATAAGAATATAATGACTAAACAAAATTACTTTTAAATCACATTATTTTGACACTTGCGTTGCAAATAAATCTTAATTATAATTCGTAATTTGCCAATGTAATTTCCTTTATCGCTGTCATTATACGAGCATCATAATAATTTGATTCTTTAATGAAAAATAAGCAACAGGAAATCTCCAACTCAAAACCGGATTCAATTAGCCATTAGTTCTACTCGCTCAACTAAGTAACCAATAGTTTAAAGCAGAGGCTTCACATTTTCAAACTAAACGATTTTGTACAATGTCATCTGCACGAGTACGCCTCACCTATTGCTAGTGCCAAGAAGTTTGCTTAACTGTTATGTAAAGGATGAGGTATAATTGTAAAATCTCTCCCAAAATCACGGTGTGTGAAACACACATACAGAATCACATAAAAAAATTCGTGTTAAAAGGTCATCGCGAACATCTGCCATTGAAGCGTTCATAGGATGCGGCATCCGATTAACTCCAGGTAAAAATCTCAATATAGAACATCTTCGCTAATGTTATAAATATGTAAGTGGGTTTATTGGTTTGTTACCTTATTGAGACTTAACGTTTTAAATAATTACTATAAAATTTGGTATACACGTACTATATATGATGGAGAAGCATATAAGCTGCTTTTTATTCCGGTCAGTAAACATATCCCAGTCACGCGGACAAAGGCGCGGATAAAAGCCAGTAATCAAATAAAGTGGACAAAGTTGGAATGTATATTACTTGATATGTAATATAATTATATGTATACTTATTATATTCAAACAAAAAGTTGTAAGATGACACCACGTGGTTTGTAAGACGACACCAAAACAAACAAGTTATTGCGATGTCTACTAGTCTTAAATTATCTTGCAATAGCGTATAAACCTCATTGTAGTAACTCAATTTTTGTGTTATCTTTTTTTATATACTGTATTCGTATATTTGATAGAATAGCATTTATAATAATAATATTGTTATTGCCGGTTGAAACGTTAAATATGTAAATTTTATTTATCTGAATCTCCTAGACAGTACTCAACTGCTCCGTATTACATTCAAAAGTACATAAAATATATTTCGATCTTCTATGTTACCACTTCTAACATGAATTAAAATGATAACGATACCAAATTATTAATAAAACCATAGATAACGAATTGTGTTCTGATGAATTTTTGAGCATTATGCTTGCAGCCATCTTTTACCATCGCACCGCTTACTATCAGTGGGGAATCTATCCCTACAACCTAGAACTAAAATGGTCACACACAATGCGGTTTCAGAGAAGTTTCCTCCCGCGAACGCTCAAATTGTGAAATAATTTTCCTGCCGAGATTTTCCCTAGAGACTACAGCATGGAATTCTTCAAAAAGAGCGTAATAAAGTTTCTTAAGGGTCGGCAACGCGCGAGTGACATCCCTGATGTTACAGGCGTCAATAGGCTACGGTAACCTCGTTTACCATCAGATAGGCCCTGTGGTTATTTGCTACCATAGTAGTATAAAATAAATATAAAACTTTGTTTATAATCACAGCCATGAAAATTACGATTATAATGATGTTATAGCTATTAACGTAATATTTTTTTTTTTATATTTAAAATCTACGTTACTAAATAATTAATGTAATTCAATGCCCTGACTCAAACACACTCAATGAAAATTTAATACTCCGCCTGGAGTTTTCGGTCTATTTGCGTCATGGATTGCCATAAAGAACAATTCATATCATCAATCCTCTGGTAATTTCTAGAATATTATAAACGCATTCATATACGCTAGAACCACCCACTATCGCAAATTTAAATTGCTCATGATGGTTCATGGGCGACAATTTGTCTCGTGTGAGCTCATTGTGAAAGATAAAAATAACTACGACCTTTTGCTGTTTCCGACTTAAATCTTGCAACGGTCGATATGTAATTAGCACGAACACGACGAACTTACTGTTAGATGGATAAAGATGGCGCTATAAATTCCATAAAATGTGCCATATTTTTTCTACTAACTGTGAAGATACAAAATATCTATTGATACTAAATCAAATCAAATGTTATATATATATATATATATATATATTCGTTTAAAAACTTGTTAGTAAGGGTGGGCTTATCTCTAAAAGAGATCTCTTCCAGCCAACCCAATGCAATTAGTGAGAGACATTTATCAATCGTCCAAACTTTTTTCGACATACTAGGAACTCCTACTAAATCGTAATTTAGCCGTAAAAACTAAACAGGTTCCTTTGAGCTTACTTGATCAATCGATACTAGTCATTGCTAATTATATAAGTATGACCCGCAGTGTTTGAGTTTTTATTTGAATAGGTAATATGTATACGTCGTCTAGTCTAAGTAAACAATACATTTTTTTTTCCTTTGAGTATCTATCCTTGTAATCATAAAAGATATTGATACTTAGAAAACATTTGGTCTCTTTCAAAGTTGTTATAATAAATACCATATTATAACAACGTTATATCGCCGTTTAAGGCATTTGCATTTTATTTACATATGTGTACAAACTTCCGTCAAATTCCGACAACTACAACATAATCAAGGATGTAACAACAACTATTAATATATGTATATGTGGTCCCGACATAGAATGGGCCACCCCCTCCTTTTCGATGGAGTTGTTAGAGGCAACTAAAGGAACTTAATAGTTAAAAGATGGGTAGCAGCGTCCCTCTTAAAACATCAACAAAACCTAACTGCAGATGCCAACCCGCCTGCCAAACGTGACAACTACTGGCAAAACCCAAGAAGGGTTTATTGGTATTTATATTCCAGTATAAAAAAATGGAGTTAACGGCTGGTATGATGATGATGAATATAATCAAGGATATTTAATCAAAATACGTTTAATTCTTGATAGTCAATATTTAGCTATCCAGCTTACGCCAGAGTCACTTATAATGTAAATATTATGCTCGTATCTGAGAAATTCAGAGGGGAATCTCAGTCCAATCTTGGGATTCCTGGACCTTAGCCAAACATTACATAAATTGTCAAATGTATGTCAAACTAAAAATTTTTGATAACATCATGTTACGCACTATTGTACAAAAGTCAACCGCACAGTCTTGCGATTTACAATTTATGAATGAACAAATAAACCATGAATCGTAATTTAGGTTTGTTGTAGTATATATAGCAGTTAATAGTACAAGTTATAAAATAAAAAATAGGGACCAAGTAACCAGTAGTAAGCTTCTATGAATGAATTCAATCGGTTCTATTGAACATAATCGGTATTTAACCATCATCAGTAAAAGTAACACCTGGAAAACATTCCGTTAAAAACCGTCACACTTCGTTAGTTCCATTAACCGAGATAAAGCGCTGGAAATGGTGTAAACGCTGAATTCTATCACGTTCAGGAGTTCACTCACCTCATACGCCGGTGTGTGTAGACTGTCCTTGATGACTGGCGCACTGTTCCTCGGTCCGATAAGCGCCATATTCTCATTTTAAAACATAAAATAATAGGCAAAGTAGCGCAAATAACGATAACCGATATAGATGCTCCAAATTCAAATCACAATACGTCGATCACTGGCCGTTTCCAATTATAATTTATAGCACTGTCACATAAAAATGATATTTCCACGAATTCAACAACGTTATTTTACATCACATGCACACTTCCTCATAGCAGCTACAGCTGATGTAACACAAGGTCACTGAAATTATCATTGTTAACGTAACACTTGCAATATTTGTAATGCTAAACATGTTATTTTTTGCAGGTATGTACGACGAGCTACAAACTGTTTATGTTTATTGAGGTGTTAGTTATGGGTATTTTTTATATTAGGTAATTGTTTATATCTGTGCGTGTACATTATTACCAAATATACTTTTCCAAGGACAAGTAACTACTCATTTTTTATTCATACATAACAAACATATCGAAGATATATCACTTAAGATTTTTCTACGCAAAAAAAAAAACAGCTAATTCAAAATTTATATAAGATCAACGTTGCAATAAAACATTAACTACAGGGCGAAAATTTTGTTTTGAAGAAAATTTTGGCCAGTTAGTATATATATATATATATATATATATATATATATATATATATATATATATATATATATATATATATATATATATATATATATATATATATATATATATATATATATATATATATATATATATATATCAACGATATCAAATAACGTCCATAAAAACGGCATGAAATATAATCTATGCTCTTTTTGAAGTCAATTAAAAACAGTTATAAAGAGAAAAACTAGTTTCTTTTTTTTTCATACCACTTACAATTCTCTTTGTTTGCTTACTTATAACACTTAATTATCTACAGTGAGACAATTAAAATAATCTTAATATCCGTCCCACAACTTCAAGCCAACCACACGCAGTAAGATTTAATGACATTAAAATATTTTATTTTCATCTAGCTATTGTTCTTAACACAGTATTTGTGCAATGTTTAACGATTGAAGATTGTTTCACGTGTGATTGTGGTTGAGCTGAATGTATGTCCCGTATTATGAATTTGAAATATAGCACAAATTTGTGATCGCCAGTCGGCACACATTTAATAAACAATTATTATTTATTAATTTGTTCATTAAAATTAAATTAAAATGTATTTATTGGAACCATAAAAAATTACAAAAGTAGGGTAGTGTATGATAACAGCTACAATTCAGACGTTATTTGTGTAGTTTATTCATTTATATATAGGTACAGAAATAAGACAATTTCCTTAGCGAAATCATTAACGACTGGATCTTGCTTTGCAAAAAAATCCCCTGCCATCGTGATCAAATTAATTTAGGAATTATTATAAGTAGTTGAAAATTGACAAAGATATCACGTAACATATACTCAAAAAATACAGGCGAATTGAGAACCTTCTCGTCTGGAAAATCACTTAAAATTACTGTATCACTTAGTTATTATAAATTGCACAAGAACAACAAAGATACTATAGTAATACGAAAGCGACCAGGATATATTCACTCACCAGAATAAAAATTAGCATATATTCTTCTCCACCCCGTATAGTAAGTGTATACCAAATTTCATAGAAATTGGTTGAGTCGTTAAAGCGTAATAAGGTAACAAACAAACAAACTCACTTTCACATCTATAATATTAATAAGGATTAACACAAAAACAACGAATAGTAAGGGCTTTAGCCCTACCGACAGATTGTTGATCAGGCATGCACCTGTTGACTTTCGCCGGAGAAACTGCTTATAATTGGAGATCGCTTTCACGCTGCGCCGGCGCAGGCCTCTCGCGAATGCGGTTTGTATACAATGTCCCGGATTAAGTTATTTGTACCTGGAGATAAATGGACGTTAGATATACAACATTTTCGAATTACTTACGAAAACGTAGCCCTCAATTTAGCTGTATCACTATTACGTGATATCTTCCCAAATTTCAAATCCAATTTCATGAATAATTTTATTTATGGAAAAGGTTTACTCCCATCTTTATCCTGTAGTAATTTTATTATAATTTTTTTTTTAATAAAATTTAAAATAAATTGTACGGAACAATTTAACATAAAGTAACCATTATCGTCATTAAAAACCAAATTAATTACACGTGATTATTTTTTAATGTGACTAAACATAATTACATAATAACACCTTGATTAATTGATTGTAGCGGTAAAAAAATAAGGTAATTAGCAAACGAATGTACAAAAATGTATGGTACAACAGTATTTATGTTTACGTAGATAGGTTCGCATAGAAATCTCCGTTTCCGAAACCATCCGCTAGGGGCACTTTTAAATTATGGTCAATGTAAATAGGAACACGATCATAAAATAAAATGCATACTGGACACTCAGTAAAGATTCTAGATGGTTTTGAATTTGTTACAAAAAATCAGCAACTTCACTGATGACAAAATTAATATTAAACGGCAGCAAACACCATCGATTACAATAAGAAAAATAAATTATCAAAAATACACACAACAAATTTACTGTTACATTTAAAACATATATACTAAAAGGAAAACATAGTTGTAAATATCGTAGTTTTTTCAAATGCTGTTAAAAGCGAAACAAAGCATCAAGTTCAAGCGTCTTTTCAGAAAGCTATATTCTGCTCGGGCCCCATAATGTTCAGCTTCCATTGTTTCAAAGTATCGACTTAGCAAAGAATGGCAGCGAGGCTTTTAACACTGTCGACTTTTCAAGTTACTGGCAACCTTCATTCGCTTTATAGCACAAATATATATTTACATTGTGATAAAGACAAAACTTTGTTTATTGTAAAAGCGAAATGTTGGATGAAATAAACTATTAAATGGAATAGAATTCAACAAATCAATACACGAAACCCTAATAATTGATTCTATATCCATTTTACTGATATAGGTGTTATCTTTTTTTTATACAACCGAGATGGCAAACAAGCATAGGACCCACCTGATAGTAAGCAATTACCGTAGCTTATGAACGCCTGTAATACCAGGGACATTACGCGCGCATTGCCGACTGAAGAAACCTCTTT
Source organism: Galleria mellonella (assembly GCF_026898425.1). NCBI lineage: Eukaryota > Metazoa > Arthropoda > Insecta > Lepidoptera > Pyralidae > Galleria > Galleria mellonella. The sequence continues at coordinate 2,571,981 of NW_026442015.1, forward strand.
ACACCTTTTTTGAAGAACTTTATTGTTGTAGTCTCTTAAAAGAAACCTCAACAAGGAGCTCATCCCATTATACACTAGCGGCCCGTCCAGTCGCATGGGTGGACATTTTTTACATTTCCCTTCACTGCTCTGCTCCTATTGATCGTAGCGTGATGAAAAGTATACTATAACCTACCTAGGAGTATGAAGAATAATTATACTAAGTTTCGTTAAAATCCGTCTAGTAGTTTTTGTTTCTATAACGAACATACAGACAGACAAAAATTTTACTGATTGCATTTTTGGCATCAGTATCGATCACTAATCACCCCCTGATAGTTGGTCAATTCTGTACATGAAATATATTTTGGAAATATATTTCATGTACAGAATTGACTTCTCTACAAATTTATTATAAGCTTAGATATAGATGAGCGTTCGGGAGAGAAAACATCTTTGAAACCGCGCTGTATACGATCACTTAGGCCCAGAAAGTCTCTTGCAGAAGTCCATATCGCTGATTATTTAATTAGAATTATTATGTTTAATTCCGCTACCAATAAACGGTAGTAGAAATAAACAAAATAATTTTAATCAAATAACCAGTGATTCTGTATCGATATACGTCACAAACACTTACATAACAACATTATGGTCACGAGTTTAGTACACGAGTGTGCCAATAGATCAATCAATATACACTTATCATAAGTACTATCACATAATAATTTGTTTTGCAATACAGATAGACAAGAGTCATAAAATAATAAATGTCACACAATTACACCAACTGCCTGGTGGTCAAGCTGGGACAACTTGCGTTATGAGGATCCTGGCAACGAATATCTGGGGGAACAACCCATTGTTGACTGGTAGAGATCGCCGTTAGGTGTTAAGTCTGCCATATATGTATATGTACACTTACTTATATAATTGTGTAATGAAGTTTAAATAAAAGAAACACCCATCTTAGCCAATTCAAAAAAGATAATTGTCTAAATTGGCTCAACCGGGATTTGAACAAAATAAATGGTAAAGGAAAAAGTTGTAATAAATACTAAAATAATGGGATGCAACCCAGCTTGCGCTTTTAGTATTCACTGGCGAAGCAACATTGGGAGATGATAAATGAGGAAGAAAACTGGTCAGTTAGCCCATCGCAACGAATTAACCACAAAAATTAACCAGTGGTTTTAGGAGAAACGACGTGAAGATCGAACTGATAGGATCGAACTGATATTGCTAGCAATGGGGTTGTCAAACCTATTAGTGACAATCTCTTTCCCCACCGCATGAAGAGTACCAGGCAACACAGTTTATTGTGTGTTGCCAATGGCATTATTCGGATTTTCAAAAGACGTTTATTACTTGCCATCAGATAGTACGGCGTTTTACCACTCCCAGTAGTATAAAATTCTTATTAATTCCTTCATATTTCTACGTGCAAAAAAGCCGGTGAAATCAAAGCGTATAGAGCTGAACAGTAGATAGATCCGAAACATCATAAAAAGTGGATCCAGTTTTAGAAATCTCATAATTCCTTTCTTGCACGGGTGAAAATGTAAAGCTTGTGCATCATTGAGCAAGTGGAGATATATCATAATATAAATAGAAATAAATATTTGTAACTAATGAATAATTATAATAATTTTCTTTTACACGCGATCTTATCACTTTTCTTGTGCATAAATATATGGCGTATATAAAAAAACCTCACTCTATTAAATATTTTTTTCTTCAGAAATATTATTTTCCTCTTAAGAATAAAAAAAAATTAACTATATGTCTAATAATTCCTACTGTCATAGGGTTGGAAGTCATTAGCGCATTCTTTCAGTGACGTTTTAATATTTATTTATTTATAGCATAATTTTCGAGTTCATAGCAAAAAAATTACATACAAATAAAACGCGTTGAAATCTTTTACTTTAAGGAAATGCCACGTTAAACTCTGTTCTTTCTAATTCCTAAAATCCTGAATAGGAGAGGTATTGATAATAATGAGGATTCATATCCCCATTGCTAGCAATATACCCTATTGAGTCAACATTCATGTGCTCCCTATTAGAAACCATCATTATTATTTTCTAGTAAATTAATCACGATGGGCTGATGAATTAACTTCATCCTCGTCTAGCATTCTTCATTGGTACTCCACCAGTGTATACCGAAAACACAGATAAGGTTACAATTCCATTTTCATGCCATTAACAAAATCCTAAAAATCTCTTATGAAAATAAGTAGATAAGATATATATAGGCCTACGTACATATCTGTCATCCCTCATTGGTACTTCGCCAATGTATACCGATAACACAGGTGGTGTTACAATTCCATTTTTGTCAATTGTCATTAAAAAAAAATACCTAAAAACCTGGTAGGAAAATAGGTAGATAAAACCTACGTATGCCTGTACAGACAATACGAATACAAGAATATTTTATAGCTGGCAATATAAAGCAAGCTAAAGGGTGGGGCGCGTTCTCTCACGAACGCCCTCCGGCGTATGACATTTCGAGGCTGGACCTCTATAATGGTTCAAATCGCGAACGTTTCGCAATGCCGCATATTTGGAGTATTGTTTCACAACGGCATATTGAAGAGTTATTGGACATATTAATATGCAAAGACTTCGGGTAATTGGATTCAATGAATATTTTCATTGTCAACATCTCGTCGTCCATCGCTGTATACGAGTACTATTTGCTTTAGAAGTAATATTGTGAGACTAGATGTATACCGAGGCTTCTTCCGCGTGAAGTATGTATGAAGTATATTATGTGCTTACTTAGGATAGAATCCATGCATGAAAGAGTAATAAACAAACATCCATCCATCCTTACAAGCTTTCACTTTTTATTATTATATGTTTGTATGTTCATTTATGTTAAAATGTATTAATGTTATTATCTATCAAAACATTTATTTCATTTAGAAATTGATTTTGTTAGACCAATGCAGCGACATGTGCTCTCTCTGTTTAGTGTAACGGTTGACTGGTAGAGAATGCCATTAAGCATTCAAGCAAGTCCGCCCTGTACACATATTTTAATGTATGCAAAAGTATAAATAATTAAATTAAAAGGGTAACTGAACAATATTAATGTTGTCCAAATTTAGTAGCTCTATCATTAATTACAAAATACCGAGTACCCTCGTGAGACAATGAGAAATAACACATCCCATGTATCACGCGAACGAAATCGCGAGCAAAAGTTAGTGTGTTTAGCAAAAACGGCATCTCTTTCACTCAACGCAGACGCAACTTTCATCTAATTACTTCCTAGTACTCGATACATATTGTTTCCGCTATCGTGATCGGTCGGAAGCGCCATTTTCTCGTGGCATTGAACCGGTTAGAACCGGTTCATAAAGATTTATTATAGCGTACAGTATACAAGCAGATCCCGAGGCTTTGCTCACGTGAGTTAGAATAAAAAGTGCTCTATTTGTTGATCTAGAATACAGTCTATCCGTATGTCAGATTTCATTGATAACACCTAAAGGCGGTTAAACCTGGTTGAGTAAGAAATATCCAAACAGATTTACTAAACTTTTACATTTATAATATTCCTAAAAACTAAAGCTAAGATAGAAGAATCACAAACATATTGAAACTGACAGTAAATATATAATAGAAGATATAACGATAGAATGAGAAAATTCAGAGTGCGTTAGGGAAGACTAATAGGGATTTATTAGCACGTCGAATTTCGATGTGTTTGCCTGTTCTTGAAAGCGATATTACGACCTTAGATTATATAGATAGAGTGTCTCCATACAAATGCTTCGAGAAAAACAGGTCTTTTCATATTTTTCATACAATTTTGCGTGATAAACAGTTATGAATGACTCCTTTATAACTTCTATATTTATTTTTCTTAAAATTTCTGCATCTTTTTAACGCGTAAATAATCATTTTATTCATTAAATAATACGTCAAGATACATTTTATGCGTAAATATATAGATACTGATAAAATAAAACAACAAAAAGTTGACCCATTTTTTAGGTTAGATGCTCTATCTATATAATCTAAGATTACGACTTACGATGAAATAAATGGCATCAAAATAACAGCCATTATATGGTATCTTAATTTTAAATCTTATAATATGTTACAAACTGATAATTAAGTAACAATGTAAACTATGTGATAGATATTATTAACCATTATATCAAAAGATGAAGAGCGGATCTTTATTACACTTAAAATCATCATCATTAATACATAAATGTCTCGAAGTTAATTCATATGTAATACAAATTAGTAAAAAAAAAATATGTCAGCTAATAAAATTCTAATATAGCAATAAAATTCATAACAATAAAACTGTTAGAAACCAAACTATTACGGATATCTAAATTTGTAAAAAAATAAACTTCCCTATAAGTTTTTGAGGGCATATATAGCCGAACAACATTCTGTTTACGGAACGACCGCTAGATGGCGCACGGAAGACGCCATATTTAAAGCGGAAACACTTTTGCGCGGGAAATAACGTCGCCATATTTGTGTTGACACGATACCATTTTAGGGCTATAAATGGTAATCTATGTGAATGTTAATATCATCTTTTTAATATATCCATCCATCAGTTATTTTTTATTGCACATATGAATTATTAATAGAGATTTATGTGATAAATAAATAAGATCAATTATTCAAACATGTAAACAAAGTCACACCTCTATGGTAGTCTATGAAAGATACCTACGTACAATCAGAATAGCATATAAGTGATGGAAATAATGATAATTGATGAATACTATTAGGATAACATAGATAAGTACCTACAAATGTCATAATAAAAAGATGGTCCGATGCCTATTAATTAAATTATCGCGTCGCGTAGCACGAATCATGACAATCTAAAACCAGAAAATTTTAAATCTTTAGCATGAATAGTTACCGAAATATAAGGTAAATGGACGGCTAAAGTCACAAGGGTTCTTTATAATTTTAACTCTGAATTCTAAAAATACAAATGGAATAAGAGGATTCTCCAATGTCGCTTAAAATACAAACGAATGGACGCCATGTTCTATTATGCAAATAAATTATTTAGAATTAAATAATATCGCGATACCTGTTATCCATCTGTAATATCTAGTGATCTGTCACAAATTATTTCACTTTCTCCACGACTCTATTCATCAGGTGACATCATTAATAAAATACTAAATGTCACTATCACGTAACATCGCGTGACGTGACTTCATCCTTAATTTAATTTTGTTCTACAAAAGACTGGTCGCGACAAAATGAATACCTAGCCAACACGGTAGTAAACCCTATCGATTGCGAAACAACCATCAAAATCGGCTTGATCTGACGAACATATTGCGTGACACTTGGATAGGTATACAAAGAATATAAACAAAATGAGAACCTCCTCCTTTGGAGACTGGGTTGAAAATTGAAACAAATTGCATCTTGTCTAGCCCCCGGTCACACCTCTAACAACTAAATAATCTCGACATTGCTAAACTTAAATATGAACTCACATCCTCATTCTGCGACTATTTAACTTATGATCTTGAGAAGTCATTGCAACCCACACGGCGGCCATGGTCATATTACGTAGAATTTTCTAGAAGTTTCTAGAGACTATTGCATGTATATTCATTAATACACCCACAGGTATACCATGGTGTATAATTACGATGAAAATAATTTTTATACACACATTTGTTCGTTTTGACAAAATGAATTTGGATATATAAGACCACAAGTTCGTTTCTCGGACGAATCACTGCAGGGAGCAAAATTTTTAAAAAGTAGTTCTACTTGTATGTTTAGCTACTTCAGGACTAAGCGATTCAAATAAAAACATAAGTTGTTGGAAATCCAACAGACGACATTTGTGTGAGAGATAACATTGCCAGAAATGGAGTGAAGGACGAAATGACTGCAAAAAGTGATAAATGGAAGAAGAAAACACATTACGCCGGCCCCTAATAGATATGGGAATGGATAGGATGAAATCCAACACACTTTTGAACGATTTATATAACTAAGTGCCGCCTCTCATAAGGAAATTTTTTATGTATTTCAAAACTATACTCGTCAATACCAAACTCCAAAGGTAATTGTGTAACTTATTAAAATAATTACAAAACAAAAGAACTACTGAACTATAGCATACAACCCGTTAGTCTATTTGTCACCAATTAACATAATAAAACAAGTATTTGCAACTGCTATTGTCTACAGCGGTGCACTACGCTTAAATAATACAATTATGTATGCGCATATGCTAATAGAAGATTACGTATCGAGCCGTAATGTTGAGGTGTGAAATAAAATAATAAAAATACTTGATACGCAATCGTATGGTTACTTACTCTTAAAAATAAAAGAGAAAAGAGTGTCGGTCACACATTAACAGACTTCCGTTGTTATAATACCATGTTTAATTATACTCGACTGCTAATACGCCTTTACTATACCTAATTTGTATTGTAGATAGCAACCAAAACAAATTATTGTATTTAAAACTTCAGCTAGGAGACTCTCCTTTTTCATTTTTATGTTACACCAGTAATCTTCTCCAATTCTAAACTATAACAATAACTCTATATGTGATTTTTTTTTAATCAGTTCCATATAGGAGGATGTTCTCAAATCGTATATATTTTTTGTGCCATATCACGCAATATTTTTGCCAAATTCAACATCATGATAATTCTTTCTGCTATCGATAGAGTTGGTTTTATATTATTGATATCATGGTTAAAGTCCATGTTTTTATTTCGAAGCTATTCTTTTATATTGTATTATTTTATGTTTTTATATTTTAAATTATTAGATTCACTACCAAACCCTATAATGTCAGAGCTTTTAAAATCGTCTTTGTAAGAAGATAAAGAAGGATATCCATTACATTTTTTAAAAAATCGATACATAATTTATAATATTTATTATTTTGTATAATTATTAATATGTGTAGCTTGTATTATTCTTCATATATACACATCTTACAAATATGTTTATGCAATGTACATAAATCGTATAACTGGCTATTTTTGATATACGTATCAATTTAATTCTCATGAAAAGGTTTACATTTATTCCATAAATCTCTTATTAGAGGTAATCGTCTTTTCACATTATATTTAAAATTAATTGTTCATATCATTATGTTTGTGTACAATAAAGAATAAAGAAAGGTCAAAGTGTAAGTGAGTTAAATACCTTTGCCATCATTTAAGAGAGGAATACTTATTTATTGTTTGTGGAACACGCAAACCTTGTGAAAAGACACTAATAGCGTGTAATTGTGTTTATAAAGTTTATAGGAGTGTTATACGAAAATGTTATTTGATTCTGATTTCATTCTTGATCATTTCTTCGTGTTTGCAATGTAAGCAACGCTTAGATACGTCTATTGATATTATTACAATAATACATGATCTTCCACAATTTGTTACAATGAATACCTGTCAGGTTTTATCTTTCAAGGCAATTTCAAAAGTTTATTTACATTTAGTTAGATGTCTAAAGCATTGAAAAACTTTTTTTTTTTCTTTATTACTAAGAATCGCAAAGACCGCGCCCGCATGATTGTTAATAACGTTGCTTACAAGCATGAAAAAACATAGACATTACAGTGTAGTAAAACATATTCAAGATTTTTTATCGATGCTCAAAAAAAAAACTATAAACTATCATGAGACATCAATCATTTCAGCCGTTAACTGTCCGCTGCTGAACAGAAGCCTTCCCCATAGTTTTTGCCAGTAGTTGCCAAGCTTGACAAACAGTTGGCGACCGCAGCGAGGATTTTAGAGATATTTTAAGAGGGACGCTGCTGCTCATCCCTCTACCATTAAGTTCCCTTAATCATCTCGACGACTCAGACGACACCCGCGGAAAAGGAAGGGGTAGTCTTTATTCTATGCCGGGACCACACAGCCGTGCACGCACACACATAACACATCAATATAACCAACATATTATAAAAACCTTAATTTTTTGCAAGTCTCAATTAGATCTCGGAGCACACAGGTATTAACCCACTTGCTTATCTTACTTTTAGTTACGAAGATCTTTGCAGTTTCGCGTACAATACGTAGTTGCGTCATTGTTGCATTGTATTTTGTAATTATAGGTAGACTTGAACGGTGTATAGCGGTTTATTGAAAAGGTGTTAATTACCGTAGTTTAAAGACCCTCATATTTTAACAATAAAGATCGCTCGGTGAAATTGATATCTATGTTTATATATTTATGTTATATAGTTAAATCTATAAAGATTTAACTATATAACATAAATTTAGAAGTGTTTATAAATTGCTAATCTTATAACGAAAATATAAATTTGTCTCGTCAAATTGGACAGATTTATAAATTTTAAACATTAAGTAGTTTCCTTATTTACTATATTTGTTGGTTCGTAGTAGCTATGACATGTGGGGCATGTGGTGATTGACATGTGGGGTAATGAACGCTAATTGTACGATGTGTCTGCGCTGATGTCGCGGGACGGAGGGCTCCTGCTATTGGATACATGAGCTTCTCCTTCCGTATACGGTACTAGATTCATTAAGTACATAGAACAGAATTTATAATTCAACTTGTGGAAAAAGAATTTGACACGTAGTTAACGACTCAATTACTCGTAAATTAAACTTTAATTTATAAAATTTATGAAATAGAAAACTACTGACTTAATGTTAAAATATTAACTCACTCAATTAAATTAAATTCAAATTAATAAATATATAACTAATAAGTATTCCCCTATATCATAGACAATAACTATTTCAACTTATTGACGACCCAAATCACTATTCTAATTAAATAAGTTCGAGGTACCGCTGGGTTCAAGCTCTCGGATTCTTAACTGTTAAATAATGAAATATATGAGTTTCTATTTTAAGGGATGACCTACATGAAAGATGATAATCTTACATATAAAAAATGATGTTTTAATAGAGATAGTAAATTTTTATTATACTTCCATACTTCAGTATGCTGTAAAAATTTAAATTAAACCTAAACTAATATTATAAACAGGTAAAGTTTGTTAGTTTGGATATTCGGGGTAATTTCGGATACTACTAATCCGATTTTGGAAATTCTTCCACTGTTAGAAAGATCCCTGCGTGAAATAGACTATTTTTTATTTTGATAAATATATAATTTTCAATAATTAAATCAATTTCATTTATTCAATTAATTAATTTATGTAATTGAAGTCGGTCCAAGTTCAATAACAGTTTAAAGTAAAAGAATAAAATCTATAGCAAAAATATAAATTACTTTTAGCTTTACAAAAAAATCCACGACACCATACATCTAAGTTTAATTCTTCAGCAAAAAAAATGGTTTTAAGTTAAAGGTAAAATTAATTTTATAAGCCGTTAATTTTAAAATCTTAGAAAATATTAGTGCAATACTTTCACACACGCCATAATATCAGCCTTACTACAATGTGTTGAACAATTTAAAAATTACACAAATAAACATTGCACCCGTACTAAACCGCGGTGGATTACTAGTATTTAATATAATTACAAAGAAATACTACAAATGGTATTCTTACCTAACAGTACATAAGTGCAACTTACAGGTTAAGGGATAAATACTATATACTATCCATAGAGAAAAAAAACATGACAAATTGTTCGATACAGCCAACATCGTAATTTAACTGTACATCCTTCCTCACATATTATACGATGATAAATTCCACGGACAAAGTCGCGCGTATACATCACTCATTCAATACAATTAGCACATCAATGATATTATGTTGACAACAAGACCGACTGGCGAACAGAAGGTCACATGTAATCTTGTTTGAGACAGAACCAGTCTTCAGTTGTTATTAAGCAATATTTAGACGTGGTACGAGTACAGATGATTTAAAAGTAAAGAAGTGACTGTCAAGAAGAGGCCCGCAGGGCTTATATGGATTTAATATAAGCTAAGTAAATCCAATCTGTACACTATGTTTTCAATCATGGCGTTAAATAATAATAAGAATAATTTATTGGATTAATACGTTCAACATCATATTTTGTAATAATAATTCATGCGCTTAAACAAATCTTGCGTTTTTCATTTATATTTTAAATTAATAAAATCAAAATATTAAAATCTATTACTACGGCAACGGCAAAAGTTACATCTTTGTACTTTTATTTTGTTTTATAATTAAATCTATCAAAAATCAATAGATAAAAATTGGAATGGAAGAATACGAGTACCACGCAAATCTTAAAAATGCCATTAAACTAATGATGATACTGTTTAAATAACAAAGATCCCTTACTCACTAAACTATTTAGTTAGGACTTTTTAATTACTATTGCAAGAAGACAGTAGAGCTTATTGTACACAAAATATCATCATTCATTGAAAAAATGTTGTAAAAATAAAATCCGGGACATAATCTAGGCTAATATATTACTGATTAAAGATTATAACGATCGACGAAAGTAAAAGCTGAATAGACTGTCTTATGACACTGCTATCCATCATATTTGACCTTTATTCTCCGATCACGAAGTATGTTTTAGCTTATTGAGTAGAAACTATTACAGATATCATCAGTACCAGCACAGCAACACAATGAATCTTTGTACCTCCACAGATTGAAGGAAATGATATAACAGATTTATAACAGATCCTATTCTTGAAGAGAAAGAAATAAAACATTCTAAATAATCGACGGTTGTAAATGATATACCCGTATATAAATGAGATGTAAATACATTACGCAAATGTAAAACTAATCATTATTCATAACACATTATACCTACTCAAGGACAATTCGCAAGTGTCTACTAGGCGAGATTTTATATATTTGTAGAAGAAAAAAGAAGAACCCTATTATAATTTTTATTAACAAATCAAAAAGACATGTTCTGTAAGTCATCAAATTCTATAAACAAAAGTGATGAGCGTTAAATATTTAATGAATTTGTAATTCATAACATTCACGAGTATTGATTTATTGTTAATTTAAATACAATGTTTAAAAATGAATGTGTACAACATAAAGATACAAAAACAAATACAATGTAATAATCCATCTAATTGAGTGTCAATAAATCTGAAGTAACTATAATAATGAATTCTAAAACAAAGCATTTTTTTATGTTAATAATTAACAATCATTAATTGTGTTAAGTCTATTAAATTAATTAAGATAATTATAAAAGAAACTATTAAAACCTTTATATTTGATAGCCGTAATAGTGATAATTCATTGAGAGTATGAATAGCTGTGAAACTAGAAACGAACACTGCTGATGTATAGAGCAATGTTGAAGTAAATTATAGCATCATCAAGACAGAAGCCAACAATATCCACAATATTAAAGTCAATAAAATAAAATGCGTTGGTCTCAAAACACTTCATTATCATGTTAATGAGGTACGCAATATTCAAGTTAGAATATAACTAGCATTTTTTGTTTATGTCGGTTCACGCGTTGGCAAAGAGCGTCTGTAATGGTAAAAACTCGAGTTTTTACTCGGTTTGATATTATTAATAGAGTACAACTGTTTCGCTAAAGATACTAAAGAAGAATTTTAAAACAAGGGCGCTTTTAATTTTATTTATTGACATATAATTTTTAAACATATGTTCACTTTTATTCGATGTTTTTTTTTATTTAATTAACTTTATTGTTACCAAAATAAAATATGGTATAAAAGGAGTACTTAATGCTAATAGCATTGTCTACCAGTCAACCTTTGAGATAAACAGAGAATCACGAACGTGGTACTTCATTATTGGGATAAATAAAGAAAATAACAACTAGTAATGTACACCTATACAAAATAAATAATATATGAATAAGTAAAATATAAAAGATGATGACTAGCTTTGCTGTAATGAGTTCATAAGGTGAGCATGGAATTTATGTAATAAAATTGTAATACTGCGATTGCTAACCCGCCTGCCAAGCATGGCAACTACTGACAAAACTCCCCTTATGGGGAAGGTTTATGTTCAACAGTGGACAGTTAACGGCTGAAATAACTATACGGGGTAAGCATAAACATGAAACTACAGTTCGTCATGGATATCTCACATAATCGTTAGTTAGTATTTGTTTCTGTTTGTTACAATCCCTATAGATAATACCCAAAAGATTGCAATACACAAAAGATATCCACAAACTTCTACCAGTGGTTTAAAATACAATCTTAATTGCGCAAATAGCTAAGTACCTCATAAAATCCATGTTAAAAATTAATTATTAATAAATTTTTTTAACATCAAATCAGTACTTTCTATAATAAAATATAGTTAAATTTTATATAATCATTGTACTATTGGACCACAAAAGAACAAGAAAGTTCTTTCAGAGATGAAGCACGCGACGTAAGTGATCTGTCAGACTGTCACCATCGATCTTTATATCTCGTTATGTATTGCTAAGTCAATAATTACCCTCCCAAGCATCTGATGTTACCGTAACTAGTGTTATCTACACAAAACCATGGGAAACATTCCCAGCATCCTCCATAATGAATATTAACAAGAACTACTTTCATTAATGAAACCGTATAAAGCTCAGTTATTATGCGAATATTATTTTAATTTATTAAGTGATTCATTCAATCCAACTGATATAATAATATAGAAGAAAGGTTGAATCTCAAATCTTATAAAAGAATAATAAATATGCTCACGATTGTAATAACACATAATTTGTCGACTGCGGTCGATGTGGTGAACGTAATACTCAATTTGCCTGCATTTCACCGAATACATTAGAATTTAACATGGGAGGCGACAAGACTATTGCAATTTCACGGATTAATCTGATTTGTCGAAAGGGTTTTCATCACTAGGGAGTTAATCTGCATGCAATTTAGTTCAATCCTAACAAAAATATTCAAAAATATAATTTTGAAAAACAAAAAGGAACTAAGTTGTTTGCTATATAAATGATATACAGTATCATATCATAAAGTCAACCCAACGAAAGTGTTGCACTGCGGTGACGTCATAGTACTCAGAGGAGCAAGGCAAATTGAGATAAGTGGACCAAGTGTTAGGTCATCGTCATTTAGATCATTACTAACGACCGCTGCACGTGTAGCTTATTTCGGGATTAATACTTAAACCAATTTACAAAATGAAGTTATCAAAATAGTGTGAAATGTTCTCGTTGCCAGGAAAGAAGGTATGTTTTAAAATTTACTTTTAAACTAAGTTTTCTATCTTTCTATAATATTGGAGTTTTAATTTTAAGAAACAATAAAAAATTGTTCGACAGTAGGGTCAATTCTGAAGAGGTATTTCTTGAAACCAATCTTTAAAATTAAAATTGCTATTTGTTACTACAGCGAAATCTTTATTCTAAACACAAATATGAATTAAACTTCTAATAATATATTAAAGTCCAATTATAATTTTAGTTGAAGATGATCCATAAAACGGTAATATCTCGAAACTATTGTTTTAAATAATTGAAATTAATATTATATTATGAGATAAATTTCGAGAAACGGCGGCTCAGAAGCGACCCCAATGTGGATTCTATTTTGGAAGTTATTTCCGTTAAAATCTCATCCAATGAAACCTTCATTCGAAATGAGATGTGCAAGAATTTAAACTAAACTTTAAAAGTTGTGATTCTGACAACATAAGAACGACCGATTAGACAAACGAGCAGATATAATGTAACATGGATCTCCGTTTAGGTCACAGTTTTAAAATGTTAAAATCCCTAAATAGATTTCATACTTTAAAATGCTTACTCACAGGATTTTATACCAGACTATACTAATTAGGAGTCTAGGACGTGAGTCACGGCCGAATAACTACAGAACAGGAAAGCAGGCTGCATTGTATGTAAACATGTTGCATCCTTTGAATTAACAAATACGCTGTAATTGTTGCATTTATTTATAGAAGATGCATATACGTATTAGCAAATAGACAATCTAAGTTTCTGTTAGAAACTTAAAATTCAAAGTCCTTTATTTTTGAATATAATAAAGATATTAACAAATTTATGGTAATTATCACAGAGAGTAGCTTGCTTTTTAACTTTTATATAGGTTATAGTATGACAAAAATTGCATACACAGACATTTTTAATGTGATTAAATACATAAATCTTCACAGCTACGTCATTCTTCTAAAAGATCTCAATTTTTGCATTTATAATATTAGTACATTTGTAATAATGTAATAAGTTACTCTATTTATGTCAAAGATAATGAACAAAATATACGGTAATCTCCTACTCGTATTATAAATAGCGAGTATGGTAATGAGGAATAAATAATAATATGGTAATAGTGAAGAATAGAACATAAAGATGCAATCTTTCACATCTTTATTTAACCTTCATATCATTTAAATGTTGGATATGTTTTCTTTTTCGGATCAAAAAAACTGCTTATCAAGAAGCATAATTTACTAGTAGAAACGACATATTATATAAAGTATGCGTTCAAAATTTAAATATTTTCGATAACATACACACGAAATATCTCCTCGTTCATTAAAGCCAACCTGACAGGATATATTGCTAGCAATGAAGACTAATGGGGAGGCTATTACTAACAATCCCTTCTCTAATAGAGTAGGTATTAAATCAAATAGGAAAATACCGTGTCTAACCCTGTCTGACCTAGTCTGTCTGATCTATTTGACTTGCAAGTTGTTCATTATAAGAATGAAGGTTAGCAGATAGTAATATGCGATTAACCAACGATATGCCAATTTAGGTACGATTTGATCTATTTTCATAAGTCACAAGCCCATTTAACAATACGGACTAACAAAACATTTTGTTACCTTGAATATTAAATACTTATGATTGGAATCTTACATAAAGACACAATAAGCGCGGATTACTTGAGGACATGAGTGATGTCATTCTGTATTATATAGCCCGAGATCTTGCGACATAAACATTTATGGGATATATATCTATGTATGCAGGTATGTACTTTGCTTCACTTAAATGTATAATAAATAAGGAATAAAATTCATTAAGAAAACTTACTAAGATTTATTACTCGAAGTACTCGACTCAAAGAGTCTAAAATTAAAATATGATATTAGAATTACAAAAAAAGTCCGTAAAGACTTAAACCTCCAACCAATCACGTAATCTAATTAAGTTACGTAGTTATAAATTTTACAATTTTAAGATAAATTGATAATTTTTTTTGTAATTAAAAAATTCTGCGAATCTTCTACTGAAAATTTCCACTCTATATTTTTATTCCCAAGTTTTTGTTATTTGCTTTACCAAAGACATAGGTATCTTATTCTTAAGCGGCTTAAAAGTGAAAAGGTTCTCGATTTTCTGATAGGTATAATGAAATAATGAAAAAAAATTTTTTTTTTTCATTGTTGATCGATGTTGATATATTTTTTTAATTTAGCGGATTTGCTCCCAAAAAATTTATCAGGATTATTAAAATCAATATTTTTCGTTTGTGGAACACATTTTTAAATTACATTTATTAATATTATATTCCTAATTCTATACTGCGCGTTAGAATTAACATTTCAACGTAAATGATGTCTGTTATCTGTATCATTATTTGCTTATGATTAGACACTGCATGAATTACACTACATTTGCCTCTCCAGTTATATATTTAACTGAACTAAGTGTTATCTTGTTATCTCATTATCTCCCGTTATATTTTCACAGAATAAAGATTAGTAGGCTCGTTGTGTCGTTGACTGTTTTGTTTGTGTACTAGTAAACATTTACGGCAAACTTTGCTTGCACTTCACAGAACATTAATCCGTCTTATATACAAACAACAAGAGTACATATGAAATTATAACCTTACATTTTTTATTGGAAAAACAAATGTATAATTGCTTCATTTCTTATTTACTATAAAATAATAATTCGGTCATATTGCAATTTTTGTATTTTCTAGCTGTTATCTTACATTCCCAGTTTCGGAATTGTCTAACTACTTTCAGGTTCAACTACTACTACTACTTTCTTACTGTACGAAAAAGCATGTATTTGCTCCGTAACGATAAACAAGTGATGTAATAGATTATTAAAATCGGTTCCGAATTAGAAACCAATTAACCAAAAAGAATAGGGAAACCAATGAAACAAAAAAACCAATTTCGATAATAAAAATAATCCTTTCATTTTTTAATTTATTTATTTAATACTTTATTGTATACACAAATTATACATAAAAATATGAGAGAGGTAATCAAATGTACAAAGGCGAGATTAACTCTAATAGAGTTCCCTTCCAGCAAACCCAAACTAGAATGGAGCATCAATATCAGCGGGTAGAGCATTTTCATTCCTAATGAGTGTCTTGTGGTTGTAATGGTTGCTACTGTTAATTATTTTAAATAATAAATCGACATTATTTTTAGATTATTTAACAAACGCAGTACACTTCGTCGACCGCATTGGGCGTAGATAACTTCCTACTATTTGTAACTGATCTTAGAATACTTGTCACCATAGATGGCTGGACCGGATTCCTAAAGCTTGTATATCGTTAATTAAAGCACTTGATCAGATAATGACGCGTGTTTGTATTATATTTATATCACAACTATTTGTAAAGTTGGTTAAATCTTCATGCCCTTAGCACTTTCGTCTTACTCAAATATAGCGGTTCTGAAGATTTAAACAAATCCCTTATACAATACACAGCCTGATTCTAAGGTTGACTCAGTTTTCTATCAATATCCCGTGTACCGCCTTACTTCAATATCCGCATTTTATAAACTGTATGTGCGTATATAAAAAAATGTTTTTGCTCTAATCCAATTAATTAGGATTAAAATTAAAATATTTGTAGGTATTCTATGCCAGTTTATATCACTTAGGTTCATAATAAGTTTTCTATCTCACTTATAATAACAAAAGATAAAATAAAAGTAAACATAGTCTCTTATCACGACTGTAACATCAGAAGAGTTATACAGATATTTAAAGACAAAACATAGAAACTTTTATCAAATCGCATAGTTTTCTTCTAGTAATGTCTTTATACGTAATGTATATGTATGTATACACGTGACCTTGCAGATACCAAAACTCCAGCCTACTAGATGCACAAATGTAGTGGCAACCATGAACTCAATATGTTACCGAATAATTTATCGTTTGATAGCCGAATCCGCAAGGCGGCACAAAGGATCGTGGGTTCGAATTTTATGTAAACACAACATAGTTTAAGGTTGAATACGCTGTCGCTAAATAAATGTGAAAGATTTGCAAAGTTATTTGAACCAACTATACTTAAGTGCATTTGAATGAATTTGATACCTAGGCAGAACTATGATATGTAAATATCACTGATAGGAACATAGGATTACTTCTCTTTATGCTAATACTATCTCTCTCACACAAATGTACACAAACACTCATAGGTATGGCGTATGTACTAAGAAACAGTTAGGTAGAATAACTGTAATGTAATTATGTTCAATATTAAAAATATACTAGTACAAATAAAAAATTAATACACATTTTTTTATTTTCTTGTTTATCTCCATCTAGTCAAAATATATCTCACAACATAGTAATAATAAAATTCTATGTCAAATATCACAGATGACCCCTATACGTGTAGAATGTAGATACAGTTATCAAAATAATAAAATTGGTATAAAAGAAAAACATAGCTATTAAAATCTGCCAAAGCATATTATGCTGAGTAGAGACTATGTTGACTATCTAATATGTTATAGATAGACGAACACTTTTCTTTCTAATAATTATCGAATCTTCGAAAATAATACATTAAACGGAATTCTAAAACTATTGACCTAATAATTATATTGATTTTAAACTAGTATGTTAATTAAACACCTCATACCATAGCATTTAGAATCTGTTACGACCTAAAGCAACTTATCTAAGTGATATACGGTTAGCTCATTTCCTAACATTGTTTATACTGGATGAAATCACGTTTGCATATTATCATACTACCTTGGTTTTGCGACTTTGTCTACGTATTCAAGCGACTTACAGAAGGAGTTTCTCAATTCGTCCGAGTTATTTTTATATCTAGATATGTTATGAGATTACGTCTCCAATTCTAAACTGATTTTCACGATTCTTTTTGCTATAAATTGGATTTACTCTTATATTGATCTCATTTTAATTTTGTGACGATTGAATTGACATTTTTCTTTGTTTAGCAAACAACTACTAGTTGAGAAGAAAAATTTACATAGCGATATGGCGTTCTAATTTCAAATATTCACAATGTAGGGTATCTACGCAACATCTCATCGTTTATCGGTGTTTGTGTATCTATTCGCAATAGAAGAGGCATTTCTTTTTCGCGGACAAACAGTATTTATTATTTCTTTTTATTAATGGACCCATTTCAGTGCGCCTTATTTTTAATTAAAAAAAAAATTAATAGAATAATATACAATAAAAGGATAGTTAGTTCCTAGCTATATTTAGTGGATATCAAGCACCCAGAAGCCAGGCTCGGCACTGGTGGTATTTGGTTAAATATTATCACTAGAATATTAAATAGTACTATACAGATAGACTACATCCTAGATTAATGCACAGGATACTTCATTTTTTACTAAATTACGCAGACAAAATCTAAAAAAAAACATTTTTAATATATACGTATTTTATAATAAATGTAGCAATTTCATGAATATAAGAATCTGGTTGGTATGTTCAAAAGCAATATTTTTATTGTATTTGAGATTCTTATGTTATCAAATCAGGCTTCATTATTATTCATTATTATTTTGGAAAATTTACTAAGTACATGTTTACTTACACTTTCTACTTTAAAAAATAATGCAGACATCTATATGTGTTTTTTATCCAACAACAATACCCATAACATAACACCTTAAAACTCACTTGCAAATTTTACGCGACAAGAAATATGAATAAATGAGATATAGACCGCACAAAACTATTTCGAACTGTCAAAATAAAATCACCACAGATAGCACAAATTCCAAAATCGATTCCAATATCGAACTACTCCCGTAACGAGAGAAATTATTCCTCACATATCAGCGCGAGTGTCGCGCGCGGCGCTAACACCATCACTGGCTTTGGCGGATTGGCTCATGGCTGGTGTGGGAGAGGTATGTTTAAATTAATCGGCGGATGTCTGCATTTGGCTGTTGAAGGTGCTGTATGGGTGACATAATTTGTTTTTAATGTACTATGCCTATAATCTGCCGACATATTATAAAATACCGAATCAATAATAAAACTTATTAAAAAAAATCTATATCTATATTCCTTAGTAAGCGTATTGCTTCAAAACGTCTTATTTATTTATTTACTTATCTTAAACAATATAACAAAAATTTTAAAATCCATAACAGGTTAAGGTTTAGGTTCAAGTCTTTAGATAATTTTTCGGATCAACTAGGTAGCTATTGTTCTAAATAATTGTGCGAATATAACAAAAAATTTACTGCAGGATCGGATATTTACTAGAGAGCATTTATATAACTATATGACATGATGATTATGATTTATGTAACATGAATTCATGAAATTTCATATAATTTAGAGCTGATCAGATTCGAATTCACTAGCACTGTGGTTGTGTTGGGGCAGCAAACCATTATGTCACAATACTGTATTTATTACATTACTAGCTTTTACACGTGACTTCGTCAGCGTGACCAGATCATATTCACTGACCGCGATAAAAAAAAAGTAGCCTGTATCCTTCTGCAACCCATGTAGTAGATAATGTTGTTTCAGACTAGTTGGGATAAGAACCTTCACGGACAACAACGATTATGATTTGGGTGAATGTCACCCCAACATTTCCGTCACCTCGTGAGCCAAGTCGAGATATTTCCTCTTCTTCTCGGTTTCGACTTTCACGAAGTACTCATCAAGCGGTATGGTGGCGTCCACCAAAAAAACTCTCGAGATTGCCTAATTATATTATTATAAATATATTTTTAACTTATGGTTTTCACCTTCTCGACTTACGTCGGCTTTAATATATACCTCATCCTGTAACCCACAGGAATGCCCCCTAGCGATATATTTTTTATGTTGCGTTTATATAATATTATTTAAATTATTATAATTATATCATAGTAATGGCTAAGATGATGACATTAGAGTAAAGGATAGGATTAGAATCTATTCTTAAAACGAGTCTGAATCTTCATAAGCAGTCATGTTAATAACATACTACCCACCTTTTCTCTACCGTGCACTTACGCAATTAGTTTTTACAACATGTCTGTACATTAACTTTTTGCCGTCCATTTACTTACATATGTAGTTTGTTTCTAATTGAGTTATCGTGCGAGCCGATGCTGACAGTATATTCAAGTTTTCATACAATTTAATTCCCTATTGAATATTTGAAGATGTTGCAACAAATTTTTCGGCAAGTTTCAACAGACTTCAAAAAGGAGAAGTCTCTAATTCATAAGAAGTATTTTCTTGCATTTATGTTACGTTATACGAGCATGTTTTTGATTATTAATTCTGTTCTTGTGTTGCTCCCATAAATAATTGTGTCAAGAAGTCAGATTTTTTATGGAGCAAAATTTCAAATATTCATTGATTAATTGGTTTAAAGAGAAAACTTGACAAGTAGACAGACATAGCACCTACTTTCTCATTTCCCATATTATTTCGTCTTTTTCAAATGTAGGTGCTAATTATGAGCACAGCGTGTAATATTTGAAGGTTCCGTAGCCAAAAGATTCACATAATAATGGATGTTCATAACTTTGGCTTTAGTTTATTATATATCAGAAGAACATATAAGTAGAAATTGACCATTACATCATATTTTTTATTCAGCTATTATTCTTCATTTGTGAATCGCCTATGTGGTCGGGATATATTGATTAATTGAGATAAAAAGTATAAACATTAATATTATTATTATCCATGCTCAAGTTATAAATACCAGAGGGAGACTTTGTACAAAAATCGTTTGCTTGGGCACCTCTGTCCCATTTGTGTGAAGCAGTTGTGTTTGCATGGTTATTTTTCGATTTGAAGGGTGGGATATGGCAGTGAATTTACAAGATACAGAGGAATAACATTGAGTCCTCAGGAATATCAACGCATGGGAAGTATCATGGGTGAAACAGTATACTCTGTTATGCCATGTGATATGCAGGCGACGGTTACCACTTTCCATCAGGTGAGCAGTCAGCTTGTTTGCCATTCTAAGTTGCATAAAAAAAAGATAAGAAGTACAAGTATCACGAGTTAGTACTTATAATATTTCTTACTAGAAAAAATTCAACAAGGAACTGCAGCAAGTATTTTTAGCACTAGCGCTGTAATTTTCCAGACTAACATTTTCGACACCTGGGAAGGTAAACTGTAGGTTTTTCTCGAGATATAAATAAATTTTGTTTTATCTAAACATACATAATATTACAAAACTTATGACTTTTTTACAATAAACAACTTAATATATTCCAAAGTACCGTTTGGATAAAGTTAATAGACTCTTTTTTTATAGGGAAAATAAACATTACGGAACGATTTATAAGATCCTCCTCTGCATAAATTTAAAAGTTTTGTTAAGAACCATTTACTTACTGAATTAATTCCGAGACCATTAACAAAGTAAACTATATATTGTAAGCAACTTCTTAAAGACGAAGGTTCCCAATTTATGCGATTATCTACTTTTCCAGCGACTTCAAAAATAACTTTCTCAATACGCTTGTATTTTATTTATGTTTGTTACTCCATAACTGTCTCGGTTATAAACCCATTTAGATAATTATTCTTTTATCTGAAAGGGTATATTTACAGATATTTAGCAAAATCATAAAAATGTTAATAAAATCGGTTCAGTAGTTTATATATAGTTTTCGAATGAAAATAACTGGTTTTGCTATAATTGAAGACGGTTTATTTTTGTAGAGCAGAATCCTAAATTATTTGTAAATCATGTTAAGCAACTACGTCACAAATTCAGATCTTATTTTCAAAATTAGTTTTTAAATCAGCAGTGTTTACTCCTACAGTGGTAATTGAAGTCGCTTTTTTTACTAAACAAACGATACTTACATGACAACGACTAGAAGTTATTCTATTGTAAGCCTCTTAGGAGGTGATAGAGAATCAAAAGTCTACAACTGCTTTAATTTTTACATGTGTTGGCAGCCCAACACAACAAATAAAGTATTTTTGTATAATGACAATAGCACCCTCTATCTGCTCATATCCCTACTTCAACAGTCGTGTACAATTTTACTAAATGTACTTAATTTGTAGTATCATCGACATTTAATATCATCTCACAACAACCAGCTCCTATAACATCCAGACGAAAGTTAGGAGTCGTATAACATGGTCTTATCTTCTACACTTTTAAATCTTATGGACGTGCTCCAGTTTCGCATATTCATGACATTTTTTCACATTACATACTGTTAATCTGAAGCAATACGATTTATTTCTTATAACTCGCGGATGAAACTGCTGACCTAGGCCGACCTAAGCCGTTAACAGTGCGCCCTCAGGTGCTCTCAATGTGAGAGATCTAATAAACTCGGCAGGTAATATAAAATAAATCCTATTATGATCCGTGTAAAGTGGATTTTTTATATTCTTATATATTTGTATTATCATACTTCCGCCTTTTATTACCAAAGCAATATTTGACAATTTGTTTAAAATTGTTAATTGGCTTCGTCATCGCTACATGCTATAACAATATCGTTTCTTCAATCGCAAATTCGGAATGCAATTGGTTGCACGCGAATGTTCTGCTCCCGTAGTAAGTGGGTCAATTTCTATGCGCCTGCGTTGCATTAATGACAATTTAAATAATTTACAAATCAAATTATTTGCATACTTCTCGCAGCAATTAGAATTACAGGATACGCAGGCATAACTTTTTAATCCTCAGGAATAGCAACGCATGAAGGGTACCATAGGGTACCATAACTACCTGAACCTCCTTTCGGAAGTTGGAAATAAGCAAAAAATAAATCACGTGTTTCTCTTGTCTATTGCCAGGGTCGTATGTTTATTTGTCACCTTTACTGAAAGAAAACCAGCTGATGACACATAAAATGAAGGAAGTCACTATCATAGTATTTATTACACATTCATCTTTATCAAAATCTCTTAACGTATCGTCACTTAAACAATGACATCATATTTACTCTCGCCTCAAAAAACTGCGTGTGCTATTTATATATAAAACTGTGAGTGCTATTTATATTATTTTTAAGAGATATTTATTTTAAGCTTTTTATAATTTGAATAGGATCCAATAAGTTAAAACACGTTTGAAAACAAGTTGGAAATTTGTTTTTATGACACCTCGGGATAAACAAGACATTAAGGGTTCTCGAAGGCTTACATTGTATCCATCTAGTAGGTTAACTTTCATATAATCGAATTGAAATCAAATCGAATAGACGTCAATAAAACTAATAGTAACATCCACTTGATGTTTATTCGATGAGATTCCGATTTGAACTCAACTCGATTGGGTTAAATGTCAGCCTGCAGGTTGTTCTTACTCTTATAATAAAATTGAGCACAAGTACATTTTGTTCTTTTAAAAGAAAACAACTTCAATCTTGAACACACGTGGGCTGATAAATGCCGAGATTTTCCGTTGTTGTAGCAGGGATTTGCCACACTTGGCAGGCGGGTTGGCAATCGCAGTTTCGCATTGGGTAATGTTTTAATAGGGATGCTGCTGTTTATCCCTCCATATCATACCTATTACGACACCCACGGGAAAAAAAGGGTGGACTTATTCTATGCCGGGACCTACACAGCGATGGAGCAGTTTCATACACATATTAATTTGAAAATATTTAAGCTGAGCACGCAGAATCGAATATCTTTTTGTTTTGCTTCACAAGAAGCATTTATATGCTCCACAAAGAAGATGGACGCCTACAACCGTTGCAAAATTTATATGGGATGAATATAGGAGTAAACCGCATCGATGATGAAAAGAATTATTAAAATCGAAATAGAATTGGCGAAGTAACCGTGTTATATATTACTAGCTTTTGCCCACGTCTTTATCTGCGTCATATGTTTACTGACCAAGGTAAAAGTTTTACCTTTGACATTCTCCATTCCATATAGTAAGTGCATACCAAATCTCATAGTGATTATTCCGTTACGCCTTAACATTTACAATATTAGTAAGCATAGCCACAAACAATACAAACGAAATGAAACCCTCCTTTTTTAGAAGTCTGTTTAGAAGCTATTCGTATCAGATGAACTAGCGAGTATAAAAAATTTTTTCTTCCATAGATTACGGTTTGCTGACAGCAAAGCGATGTCGCAAGTACGGACCATAGTTTGAAAATCACCGGCAACCGTAACTGTACAAATGGAGACACCGTACTTCTTGGAAGAGGCGAGCCTATTTAGAGGTAACAAGTTCTAGAAACATTAAATAATTGCATGATCACTTTGACAAGAACGTTAATTACAAAAAAAAAAGAAGCAATTGCGTTTACTGATATAAGTTCTAATATATTGAATAATAATCTATAGAATATTTACATTTTAACAAACGACATAAGTTCTTTATGATTACACTACGAAATACTGGTATTAATTCAAAAAGAAAGGAAGTTTTCAATGTGTTTGTATTTTTTAAAAACTTTAAAAAAGATTCTAAATCTTATGATTTATTTTATTTTGTATTTTTTTGTTGTGTGAGTCATATAAGTCATTGATTGAAGCTGTTTTTTGTAGAGAAAAAACCTTATTGTCATATCCACACTTCTACATTTGACAATTCTGCATTCTAAATTCAAATATTTTAAAATCTTAATGTATTATCTATGATAATGTCGTCGTCTATCGGCGCGTTATATTCACCTATATATAAAATAGACTATATATTATTTTCAAAACTTCTATGCAGTCTTGCGAAGCTGGGCCAGATCGGTGGTATAATAGTGAATAAATATATTTATCATTTAATTTATAATTAATTACAAATGCAAAATAAGACTGCCGGCACACAACGTTCCGCGGACACTTTACGAGAAGCGATACTTCACCCATCTGTAGGGCCCTTGTGCTTGCCAAAGGGAAGCCTCAGAAAGTACAAGAGCAACGTGTAAAATTTCCATCTTTTTCTTGTCTTTTTAAGCCACCACAAAATTAAAGACATTTCCTAGTTCACTTTTAATTCTGGTTCTTCACGCGATATCTTTGCCAATTTTGAAATTATTTGGGTTAATTCTTCCCAAAAGAAACGAAATAAAAATTAGGTCCGGCCAACACAGGAATAAATCCTTATCAAAATCAATTAATCGATGCAGAATTAGCGAGGATATCGTATAGCATACACACATATACAGGAGAATTGACAATGTGATTTTTTTGGAGTCGCTTAAAAATATAAGTGTTTATATATCAACTTATATTTAGAAGAATGAATATATGGCGACTAATAAGTATATAATTCTGTACTGTTTGTACAGTATGTTAATATGCTGGATGACGCCATCTATTGGCAAGTAGTATGCAATGTAAATTGTAGTTCAATAAATGTATTTTTTTTTTATGGGTGAAAATGGTATGGTAACCCCGCCTGCGCTAACGGGATACGCTGGTGGAGCACCAGTGAAGGGTGATAGGTGAGAATGAAAACAGGCCAGTTAGCCCATCATGATGAATTCATCAGGAATTAACCATGATAGTTTCCAGGGGGAACCGCGAGGAGGTCGACCTGGTGGGGTATATTGCTAGCAATGGGATTCTCAGTCGCCATTACTAACAATCCCTTTCCCCCCTCAATAAATGTATTAAAGAAACAATCTATCTTATGAAGAAGTGAGTGAGCATATTTGCAACATACCGTCACTATATTCATATATATATATATATATATATATATATATATATATATATATATATATATATATATATATATATATATATATATATATATATATATATATATATATATATATAGATGGATAAGAAAATTCTTCAAGAACTTCTTAATTAATAATTAGATAAATAATTGTTAAAGATTAGGTATTATTTAAGATATAATAAAAATTCATATATTTGGACTTGCCATATAAGCAAACCATAGACGTAGATCATTCAACTGTTAAACCATTAAAATATTAAAATTTTCTAAACGGATAGCCTTGGCACTACACGCACTTTGTAAATTCTAACATTATTATAAAAATTGAGTTACGAATAACGCATTTAATTTTACCAAGAACTTCACACCTTCAAACAGCAATAAATAATAATAATAGTAGTTAATAAAAAAAGCTATTAAACTTACCCTGTCTGAGATAGCTTCCTCCATTTTTCCGCGTTTTAAACTAGGCGCGCGAATTACATTTGTTGCTGGCGCTACCACGCTGGGAGGCGGCGCATTCCCGGCATTGCCAGTCGACACCGGTATGTAACCGGCCTCCATTCTATCTTGTACTACATATGTCCGCTACTCGGCAATAGATGGCGTTGTACGGCAAAAATTAAAAATGGATCAATTCCTTCCGTGCGCACATTATTCAATATTCTCGCACTATTATTCCACAAAAAAAAAAAAAAACAATTTAATTCACTGTATGGACGTATATGTATTATCGGCACTAGCCATTTTTAAGGAACTGTTAAGTTGAGCACTAGCACTGAGCATTAATTGTTGCATGGAATTAAAATTAAGTATAGTCCAAACGACGCACACTAAATTCACTTATGTATTACTCAAATAATATTTAATATCACAATTAAATCACTGGAAAACAAAGCGAGCGTGACACTGCCTCGAGGTTTTCTGACTCTTCTAAATTTTCGAGTGAATGACATCCATTCACTCGCTCACTCTCAGCACCTGTGAAAAAGACAAACAATAGTGAGGTTAATTGACAAAACACAAACAGAAGGTGCTTTGGAGTTTGGACAAGTTTTGCATCATTAAACAAAGTAGGTAAAATCTTAATTTAGTATTAACACATCAAGGTTTCCAATATAAAGGTCAGTATCTATTATACTTAAAAAGTTATTTTATCACAAATTAAGTCTGAAATGAAATGCTGCAGTGTTTGTTAACTAAGACTTATGAATTATTCTATTTTCCGATCATAGAAACCTAGATAAGTTTTTAGTACTACTTAAATTCTTAAAAAATTTTGGGTATACAATTATCTAAAGGTACCTAGATAGAGCTTTATTTCTCTAATAAGTATATTAAGTACTAACAATGACAATATGGCGAAATTACGTTACACACGTATTACTCCTTAGCAAGCAAAGAATGATAATAAATATTAATCTTATCTTTACATATAGGTATATGCTATTTAAAGAATTAACTACGTAATAATCAAATGCCACAAAAGGAAAACAAACGTAATTATATAAGGTTGTGATAGATACTTAAATCAACAACATATGGAAATAACTATCCAGAAGTGCCAGAAATGCCCTTAATAATAATAATAATGTTCGTTTCCCCTTGTGTTATTAAAAAAAATAAGACACGACGTACAAAATGTCCGATGTCTATAGAGACAGCCTAGTAATTTTAACTATATTTTTTTCTTATTATAACCTTCAAGAAAAGAGTATACTCCTTTTTAAAAGACCGGCAGCACACCTGCAATTCCTCTAGTGATCATGGGCAGCGAGTGATAGCCGCTTACCAAGCTTGCTTGGTCCTTGTATTATAAAAAAAATCCCATAATAACTTTGATAATAAAGTCTTAAAGTCGATAGACACGATATCACACTTCCTTGCCCCTTACCCTCCCCCTTAATGTGTAACGTAATACATCGACGATCCCTAGCTTATAATTCATAGAACCAAACAGGTAATCCTCATAATATTATAGATGAACAAACAGAACAAACAAAGGAAGTAGCAAATGAAATCTGCTACTTACTAATTGACAATGACACATATTTCATCAATACTACCAGCCCACTTGATAGGTAAGCGTGCGTATAGAGCAGTAACTAGTCGCGGAATTTCGCCAACGCCTATTGTTAGCGGGAGCAACACATGTTCAGTATGCAAATACAAATGTTATGCAACGGCTTCAGCCACGGTGAAATGGTATTACATTTAATTGCTATTACACTAAATACTACATTCACAACCCACCCTAGCTTCGTAACTTACATGTTTAAGATTTAGTCACGAAAAACAATTTTTTTAGTGACTTAACGACAAAACGTTGAATTTATTTACGTATATAAAAGTTATAAAGAACGTATTGTACATATAAACATTCCACAAAAAAAGTGTTTCAATGACAATGAATTCCGTATCAAAATCAACTGCGTGGTTTAGAAGAAACAGAGGAAGGAGCAGATGCGGATGACTTTGTTTTTATACTATTTAAGACACTGCAAAAGGTATTTTACTACTATACTTGTATATTAAATGCGTTTAAAAATACAATAAAATGCAAGTGTACAACACTTTTATAAGTACCAAAAAAATTTACTACTTATTAATTCTTCCAAGCAGACAATATTATTAAAATTGAAACATTATAATTTATCAAAAATAAATTAGAAATAACAAGGTTTCGTGATTATGACGAACTGCATTAATGCGCAATATGACTAATTGCGATTATGACAAACTGTTTGCGTATTGTTGAGCTAGGATTATGAGAAACTACGTAAATCTCCTGACTCGACTATATGCTTTGTGATGTGAGGCATACAATCTACTCATGGTAGAGTTTGGTATTGTTGGTTGTTTGAGGAGTTGATGGTTTGACATTGTGTCAGGAATCACTACCTCATCTATCCATCATCACTTATTGATACTCTGCAATTGTATACCAATAGCATAGGCATGCTTCCATTTTCATCTTTCAAGATGAAATCATGTTACCGTGGTTGAATTTGAATGGTAAAAACCTTAAATTCCCAAGAGTGGCAACGCTTACAAAATACCTGTTCCTTGAAGCACAGTATTATTATGTAATACCTATTGATGGAGTTTTTTTTATGTCTATAATAAAGCAGTTATTAACAGTATTTAGTATTTTATAGTAGTTTTACATATAAAAGATCTTATAATGATTTTGTTATGCTCTGTCAGAGAATGGCAATATAGGTTGATGTGCCTGACAATTTGTTGTATTATACATATTTAATATTACATAATTTTACATCCATAAAGAACATTATGGCAGTCTATGAGAGAGTTCTATATTCTATATAACAGTCGACAATTAACGGCTAAAATGATGGTGATAAACATAAATAGGTACTTATAATTTGATGGGCTTGTTCGCCACGCCTTATATACAAAAAAAAAAAATTATACAATTAACAACGCCGAAGACATATTGTAAGATAATATAGCCATTATGACATCTGATCGTAGCTTGGACAATAGCAACTCGATGCCAAATCAATCATCAAGAAATCGATTATTCGAACTCGTTGATGCATGCAGAGAATCCATTATGCGTCGATTATGCTCCACCTATTTGATGATAAATATGTTGACACTGCAATGCAGATATGATGCAGACATTTGTGCAAACTTTAACTGATAGATAACACTTATACGCGTAAACCGGTGGTTCTAAAAGCCTTGAATTAGATATTAAAATTTACCCAACAGTTCCTTATTATTCTTGGAGAGAAGGGGAGGGATTGGTTTAAAAACAAAAATTTTACAAGAGACTTATTAATTACTAGTATTTTTATAATATCTAATTCGTTGATTAATTTCAACCGTAAAGCAGTTATGT
Source organism: Galleria mellonella (assembly GCF_026898425.1). NCBI lineage: Eukaryota > Metazoa > Arthropoda > Insecta > Lepidoptera > Pyralidae > Galleria > Galleria mellonella. The sequence goes on from NW_026442015.1 coordinate 2,601,642, forward strand.
TTGCATGGCTGTGTTTCGGTTTGAAGGGTTGGATATGGCGTGAATTTACTGAGTACGGAGGAATAACACCTGAGTCCTCAGGAATGGCAACGCATGGGGGGTTCATGGGCAAAAAAGTATACTCTGTTATGTCCATAGTACTGCTCATGTCTATAGGTTGGGTTAGGTTAGGTTAGGTATAAAAAAAAATTGTAGTGTTCTATATTATTCGGACATGATTTTTACAGAGAAAGTTTGCTAATATTTCATCATGGAGTAGGCAGCATTACGCCAGAAAAATGATATACACTTCAAGTAACATTACAAATTTACGATATGGAAGGGAGGAGGGGGGGAGTGTAAGACAATATTAACTGCAGACGGACTGCCAACGGAAATTGTCGCCGCAACACGCTCTGTTTAGCGTGCAGATGCCGAGACAATGTTTCAGGGTTCCTTGTGCTTTATGCGAATATTTATTAATCTTTCTTCAAATTCTTATCCAACTCACTACTTCCAATCTCTGCATTAGATTAGAAGTATTGACTCTTCACCTTTACCCTTATTCTTTTCAGCTATAAAAAATATTACCTATGAATTTTTAGAGCACAATAAAAAGTACTATACTATATGACCGTGTTGTCCAGTCATAGAATAGGCCACCCCTTCCTTTCCCATGGATATCGTAAAAGGCGACTAAGGGAGAGCGAGGAGTAGACAGCAGTATATTAAAACATCTCCAAATCCCAAATGCGGTTGCCAATCTGCCTGCCAAGCGTGACAACTACTGACAATACCCCCAAGGGCCTCCATATGTTCAGCAATGGACAGTTATAAGCTGATATGACGACGATAATTATACTTTTTGAATAGATAAATCAGAAAATAGGGTGCACTAACCCTAATATGTGTACTTCATGCCTCATAAACCCTTATCCACCTTATTCCGTTCCCTTTAATTCAAATTCTTGAGGTAATTAAAAAGCAGTAAAATCATGGTATGACAACTAGAAAACTTAAATAAATGCCATTCAATTACACCAATGGCCAAGAACAAAGCGTATCCTAGTTGAAGGATACGCTTTGTTCTTGAATGAGAAACCAGACATCTATGATCTGAGAACATATCACAATCCAGAATTTTTAATCCCGAGTCTATTTAGAAAAGCCCATCGCTCTTTCCGCGGGATTTCGTTTATGCAAAGTAACGTTCTTACCACTGCACACGGTGATGGTCGGATTTGGAATAAAATTAAAGTTATCTTTATTTAAATTATTTCTATTTCAGAATAATAGATAAGAGAACCCACAACTAACTCCTCGACTTGCGGCTTTACTATTTTTTGTACGCAGTTTCTCACGCGCCAATTTATAGCACACTCTGAATACCAATGAACCCGTATAAAAACTACTTACATGAGTAACTTATAATCATTGCGGTGATGATGGAAATTCCAGATTAGAATAAGCTTACTTTACTACAATGGTCATAGGCATACCGTCGGTTGCCAGCCAAAAACTTTTAACTAACATGGACAAAGATTTACAGGTATCAATGAAATCAAAAAGAAAAGAAAGTAAAGAAAAAAGTAATTTAATAAATCAGAAAGTAAATTAATAAATTCACAATATATTGATGTAAAAATTATTCCTCTACATAACATAGATAGAGAAACAGGAAAGTTAAAAAATATATCTACAGCTATTTTATAAATGCCAGTTAGGAGATATTAGTGGTTAACCGTCGATATTCTGTAACCGCAGGAATGCTTAAAGCCCAGTCAGTGGCCTATAGAATATTCAACAACCTCTTATCATTGTCGACCTTTACCTGTTTTTGCATAATATAAAAATATATACAAAAAATATATGCATAATATATACAAAAAATGTCTTTCCTTATAACTGAAAGTGTTTATTGCGATTATCGTATATATTATAAAGTTTAAAAAAGGTAAGTGCCAAAACGAGAGTAAACTTTTCGTTAAAAAAAAGAGTTATCAAAGTCTATTCAATTAGTAATAAACATAAGAGAAACATAAAAAAAATTCAAAAAATTGTGGAATTGAGAGATACCTTCGTAGGTGAATTGAGATAATTATTATATTTCCTTTCTTCAAGTCAAAAGAAAGGCCCGTCCAATATTTTACTATTTTTTTTTTTTGCATTATTTTGATACGTATTTTAGAAATAGATACTTCATGTTTATCAAGACAATGAATTGCGTACTTCAAACAAAGGGATCTGGGTCGCTAAAGATAAGTAAATTTCCGTGGTAAAACAAGGGCCTAGCTATATGTTCAGGGCCATTTTATATATTTGTATGGGTCATACACACAAGCTCGGGTTAAGTTAGTAAGCTCCGGACCATCCAGATCAGTAGTCCCATCAGGGAGATACGATTCGTTACTCATGTTCACATATATCTGGTAATTCAATATAAGTGCGCAGTGTCCTTATTTAATACATAAGAATTAGCAATTATTGACAACAAGTCTTTTTTATTCATTTTTGTGACAAAACCAACAGATTATCAACAGATTATACTTATAGATTAGACATATTTACGACAAAGCTATTAACACAGTCGGACAAAACATCTAATATTTAAAATTTATATTTTAATCATTTAAAAATTATTGTGAATTACTTCGTGCTTCGAAAAAGACTTACACTAACTATCAATTACAAATTACAATTAACTAAACAAGTCCTCTAAAAGAACAAGGTTCAAGTGGGGGCATCGGGGCGAACCCCTTTGCTCCGGAATCATCACCAAAAACGACTAGCCCCGGGTCTCTAGCATCAATGCCTTTTGATGGCTTCGTGAGATTCAATGGGGGAGCAGGTCGTACATAACAAAGGGAGCATTACTAACTCCTGACACCAGAAAAAACCACTCATGAGTAATAGTTGTATGACAAAATAGTTTTTTTTTTCTCTTGGAACTTTAATGGCTCATATAATCATTATGAAACTTAACGTAAAGGTAAGTATTTGACATTGAGAAGGATTGATGATTCCCTTTAGACTAGAACTTTTGATCCCGTTCAATCAATATCATCCAATCACGTGACGAAATATCAGGCACAGCTAGGTACTTTTTCAAAGGTTAAAATAGCTACCGTAATTTCTTACATAAGAGGAATTAAGATCTTAAAAACTTATAGTCCTTTGAAGTGGCAACATTTGAGAGATGACATGGCCGAGACAGTACAAATTGATGTTCATATCTACAGGCGACAGTTACCAGTATCCGTCATTGAGGAATCAGCGTGTGTGCCATTCTTAGTAAAATAATAAAAATCAACAAAATTTTGGATACAATTAAAAATAGGAATAGTCAGACAATATATGTACCTATGAACAACATAAAAATTACCTATACATATTGTGACGTCAATAGCTCGCCTTCGTTACGTGTACTGAGTACAATTGGAAGAAATAATAAATAACAGAGAATATCTGTACAGAGGCGAGTCACACAAAACTAGCACCAGTATAATTTATTACTATATATATATATATATATATATATATTTACTTTACTTTTTATAAATTATAAATTTTCTACATATATTTTAATTTTTATGTTTTTCTTTTTGTATGTTTTGATTGTTATATTTTTATATGTTATCCGTGCACGTTGTAATACAATTGTACCTCTATGGGCTAAGTACCTGATAATAAAGAATTATTATTATTATTATTATTATTATAATGACCTACATATGCCACCTATTTTTGAGGCAATGGACAAAAATATAAAGTACTCGTGGACATATGGTTTGATGAATGACCGGCGCGCCTCAGGACTCAAACTCTGAATATGCTGAGTCAAAATCACCTATTAAAACTGTATTCGAATATTCATCGAGAATCGATTAACTCGAACAAATCGCCCAAATCGATTGTTCACGGACAATTTGTTGCAGTTTTATTGTGCGGGTCGGTGGGTCGTGCTCTAGTAAGTAATAATTGCTATTAGCGGTACACGATTTGTTTTATTTTAATATTTATCAAAGGGTTATTACATAAATAAACACACATGTACTATAAATTATCTAGACTAATATTATAAAGAAGAAAGATTTTATTTTTTGTACATGTGTTTGTAGTATATTACCCCAAAACTACCTAAACGATCTAAAAAAAATTTCACCTATAGAAAACTATATTAACAGCGGATAACATAGACGGTTTTTTTTTTAATTAAAATATTAAAAAAAAGGCCGTTAAAGCTGGGATGTACTACGAGTAAGTAATCAAATAAAAAAGGAAAAAGATTTAGCAAAGGGATAATTTGTACCAAGTCGTATCGTCGTCTAAAAAGCTTACTAACGTGCAGTATATCAGTCTGAAAGGTAATGAAATTACCTAGTGTGTAGTGAGTGTGACTCAAGATCTTCATGTCACAAGGGTCAGTAACGCGCGAATGATGCCTCTGCTGTTGCAAGCAACTTAACTCTTTATTTTCGTTCGTGACTAAGTCTGGTTGGCAAACGGCCAATCCGGATTAAAGTCTTTATTACACTATTTTATTACATTATAAAACTTATTTAGTATGTAAATACGATTCTAAATTGCAGTAACAATTTTGCACTTAAGTTACTCATATGTTCTGATACTACCTAACCTAATTAAATGATGGCGAGCGAATGTAATTGACATTGTTTGAAAGATTAAACTGATTGATTGAATAGATTTGAATTCGTTCGATTTCATAATGTCTCTGGCTATCCCATCAGACAATACACTCCTGCCTGACCATGTATATAGGCATATGTTATATTTTTTTTATTATTATGAATAAAAATAGAACTGGCAACCCCGCTTGCGTTGTTAGTATACGAGGTCTGTCCGGAAAGTTCGTATAAAAGTGTTCTGGAATGCGAGAAAGAGGAGTGGGGAGGCCAGGTAAGCGCAGGACCCCTTCCTTATGTCCCTAACAATGCTTCAGTTCTGGTCTGACCGCCGTGCGGTGCGAACTGGCTTGTCACGCCATCTGTGAAGTTACCTCTTAACGAAACCCCGTCGGCATGGAGCCCGCTTCCGTTGAAGAGCAGCGCGTCGTAATCAAGTTTCTCTCGAAACTCGGCAAGAATGGCCGTGAAATTTTTGCCGATCTCAGAACAGTTTATGGGGATGATGCTGTGAAGGAACCAACCGTCCACAAGTGGCTAAAAAGATTCAGAGAGGGCCGAGAAAGAGTTCGATGTTCGGGGGATTGTCCATCAAGAATTCGTCCCTCCAGGCCAGACAGTTGATGGAAAATTCTACGTCGATGTGCTCAGACGCCTCAAAGCTCGTGTGGCACGAGTTCGTCCAGAATTGGCGCGAGAGGGGCGTTGGATTCTTCACCACGACAATGCCCCTGCCCACACCTCTCTTGTTGTCCGTGAGTTTTTGAGTAAAAATTCCATTACGGTGACCGAACACCCCCCTATTCGCCGGATTTGGCCCCGTGTGACTTCTTCTTGTTCCCAAAAACCAAATGGGTACTTCGGGGGCGGCATTTGGGGGACATAAATGAGATAAAAAAAGCTACGACGGGGCAGCTGAGAAACCTACAACCAGAGGACTTTCAAGGAGCCTTCTCACAGTGGAAACGGCGTTGGCACAAGTGCATTATGTCACAGGGGGAGTACTTTGAAGGGGATAAAATTGATTTACCTGAATAATTGTAAAATAAAATTTTTAAAAAACTTTTATACGTACTTTCCGAACAAACCTCGTACGCTGGCGTTAAGAGACGATTGATAAGGATGAAAGCAGCGGGTCTACCATAAAATGAAATTCCGAAAGTTCGGACTCAATTTCGTGTTTTTGTTTATACCAAAATCGGACCAATAAATGGAGTTTAACATTTCGTTCGTCATACATCCTATCATAAAAGTCCAAATATTTTAACATTTTTAATATTTCCAAACTATTATGTAATTTTAACATCAAATTTGTGTTTCGTTTGGCTCCAAAATTTCAGAAAACACTTCATGGTAGGCCCTCTGATCAATTTGCTTATCGTGATAAATTCAACAAAAAATAGACTCAGTAGTTGCCAAGGATAAGCACGTGGAAGTCGACCTGATAGAGTATATTGCTAACAATGGGGTTGTTAGACCCATTACTGACAATCCCTTTTCCCCATTATAATTTAATTATTAGTCTTCTCGATGATCTTTCTTTAAAATCATTAATTATATATAAACCAACTGTTTTCCGCAACATCGTCCGCGACGCAGTTTTGTCTGCAGACAACGTCTCGAGACACAGAAAACATACGAACTACTTTTATAAATCATACCAAATGCCAAGGAGCATGACCTAACCACGCCCAATACCGATGAAGTTACAGAGGTCGTTGCTCTTAAAACTGATGCATGGACAAGTTTCAATAACCTTAATTTCTATCTCTAATTGAGGTTATTAATAGGTAGAACATCGGGCTCATCGTAATACCACTAAAGGAAGATTTTTACTAAAGTTGTCTGCTTGGGCATCTCTGTCTCACTCGTGTTTCAGCCGTGAAACAACTGTGCTTACATGGCTGTTGTATCGGCTTGAGGACAGACTTTAGCTGCTTCAGAGTACGTAGATATAACACTTTAGGAATAGCAATATAGGAATAACATGAACGCGCAGTATATACGTCTGACATACGATGTCTACTTTTTCATGCCTTTATTTCTTTTCTTCTTTAAGCTTAATCTTTAAGTGACAGCGGTGGTTACCACTTTCCATTGAATGAAGCGTCGACTCGTTTGCCATTCTACCTAAGTTGCATAAAAAACCACAATTTGACATTGACCTACAGACGACCTCAGCCGAATTTTGTGGACGCGGCAAATCCCAGGCATAATAGACCTGCTATAGGGTATAAAGTTCCCTGAATAATAGCGTCATAGTAAATGATTACTAGGTGTAGGTGGTACGGACAGGTACGAAAATTTAAGCGTTTTAGGGGCCAACATGTTTCTTGAGAATGCTACAACTGACTTTAATTATATTATTGACAAAACAAAACTCCAATATTTAAATACAACGATATCTACTGATAACATTAAAAAAATACAAGCGAATAAATAACAATTCGTTGACAAATTTTAAAATAAATTTCGCTTAAGGGCCGTTTATTAAATAAGTCCTTAATAAGCAGTACATTTATTATCCTATTTCAAATAGGCTTACAGTACAGTTGTTGCAGATTTGAAATCGTAAACTTCATGAAAAATGATGAAAGCTGTCAGTAGTCGAGTGAAATATGAACGTAAACATGTTAGCCGTCATAACTTAACTAATAACTTAGATGGTGGTAACTTGTGACTCACCTGGATACCACTACTATCCTGTTAAATTACTGATATGACGCATACATGGTTGTCTGTGTGAAGAGTGAAACAACCAGTCATTGATTAGCAATACTGATTGCAGTTAGTTTTACTTCAAATCTACGAAAATAACGTACCTACGTACGGTTGCCAAGTAATTACTTCGATGTTTAAAATAAAAAAGAACTATGAAAACTATTCATGTGATTGTACCCACATGCAATAAATTATTTATAGTACTACTTCTTGTCTATCCATTTATACATTCATCAGAATTTTTATATTTATTGCTATGACGTTCATCGCGTTGTGCATGACGATAATATTAGATGAAAGACGATAGTCACCACTTTTGATTGATCAGTAGTATAAAAAGTCAATTTAAAAATCAAATAAAACAAAAATGCAGATAAAATATTTAAATATCTTATGATTTATTAACTTCAATGAAGTCAAATTTGGCAATTTTACTTGGCCATTACCTATAGAAAAAGCAAATCGAATGCCTAAGACCATTATTTTTACATACATACATTTATTTGTTTCATTTTCATGCCTCTTTAATTTTAGATTTACTCCAATTTACAGATTTAGCACACTGAACCTTCCACGTATAAGTCATTTCGCACTTGACCTCCCGCGTTATATTGCTGTCACTGACCTTTATTCCATTGACTCGGGCCAACTTTTTTGTAACCAAAAACATGTTTTCACATATTGAATCGATCTATTTTTGACTTTATTACTAGTAGACCTAGATTGAAATAAGGATAAACTTAGTAGGAAACGTATCAGGATTTTCTTGTATTGAAGGGCCTGCTTGTTGAAGATCCGTGCACTAGCGTGAACTTTCGAACAATGTTCTATATTTTTTATTGTATATTTATTGCATAGTCAATAAACAATCTTACTAAGTCTTTTTTTTTTAATGAATACTCTTAAATCCAAAGATTATGGACGTGTTTGCTTAGAATCAAAATAATAGTTTAAGAAGGTACTGTACTCTCAACACATCACTACAATATTCTAAAGAAAATTAATCCAATTTCACACAAAGTTCTTTACCGAGTAAACGAAAAAAAACTGAATAACAACAGCTCGTGCTGTACATAATTAATAAAGCATGACAAAAAATATTTCGTTTGATATCGACAGACAATAAAAGATTTACAATATTTAACATATTATCTAAATCAGTCGAGAGAACAATGCTCAGGTTACATGTGAGAATATAAGAGAAAGTAAATAAAACAAAAAAAGAAAGATCTAGAAATTACCATTAAAATGTTCCGTTTACATCAGTTTAGGCCTAATACTGTACGTTTGTGGCAACGAATAAACATTCTAAGCAGCGAGCGCAATGTACTAAACGCCGACACAAAGACAGGATGCTGGCCGATGAATTCTTAATGCAACCGATGTTGCTATTCGTATGCGATTGTTATCCATACACGAATCGAACCAGTACTATACTTACTAACAACAGTATCGTAAGATAATTTATTGTATGTACGAGTACAATACAGGTATCATTTGCGGTAAAAAATTTCAACTGCATTTAAAATTTCCTTTCACAAACAGATTCTGCGAAAGAAAATGACTAGTAATTTCAATATATTTTTTTTTATTTTATAGTCAAGTAAACGTATCATGGACGACTATATACGATTTTATATACACATTAGATTAAAAATATTTTAATTTAATACGCAGAATACAGTGTATTAATAATCGAAGTAGATTTTGCTAAAGAAAAACAATCGCTTCATTTGTGACATAATTAATATGATACCGATCGTTGAAATGTATAGCTATCAGTAGACTTCGCTTCACAACAAGTACATTTTTTATCCGCAAAGAAATATCATATGAGACCAACACAAAACCGTATCGATTGCAAAAAAATTAATCAAAATCGGTTTCGCAAACATATAATTAAATTAACAATGACGTATTGAAATAACATAATAAAATAATGCAAATAAAAATAGTATTAAGGACATTAGGTCCTTAATTCTGTTATAATTTACATACGTACATAATTTACATACGTACATAATTTACATACATGTATGGCGAAACATGTACTTATGCTTTTTATATGTCACCCCTTGTATCTCATGTTTCAAGAGAATGATAAATAAATAAATCACGAAACAAATATAAATAAAAAACACACCGGCGTATTGAGAACCATGTCCTTTCAGAAACCAACACAAATAAATTGCAAATTCACGACGTGAGTATAAAAACTCGCAACTTTAGTAAATGAACATTGTAACTTCACTGTTCATATTCGTATTCGTACATTTAGTTTATTTACAATCAAATAGACGAAACACGTTTGTATCAATACTAGCTTTTGGTGAAACCATGTAAATGTTGATTGCGCAAGTGAAAGTTTTTTGTTTTGTCTGTATATCTCTGGTGGATAATGTCAATCAATGTAATTGTTAATATGTTATTAAATTACAATAGCCCTATAGGCAATATTTTAATTGAAATAAAATAAAATTCATTACTTACCAATAGGCATGGGTAATATGAATACCGATTCCATGTTGGGTTCTGGACATTAATTTTTTTTTTATACGACTTAGAATGGCAAACAAGCTGACGGCCCACCTGATGGAAAGTGGTAACCGTCGCCTATAGACATGAGCAGTACCATGGACATAACAGTACACACACATACTGTTTCGCCCATGATACCCCCCATGCGTTGCCATTCCTGAAGACTCAGGTGTTATTCCTCTGTACCCTGTAAATTTACGCCATATCCCACCCTTCAAACCGCACAGCCATGCAAACACAACTGCTTCACGGTAGAAACACGAATGGGACAGAGGTACCCAAGCAATCGACTTTTGTACAAAGTCTCCCTCTGGTAAAGGAAAACAGGTCATCACCTATTTCGATATCGCCCATATCGGTCAAATATCTATTTTCGAATATGTTATAAGTCTGTTATCCAATATTATTTTTTGCATACTTTTAACATATTCGTTACTGGACATGAATATTATAACCAAAATATATAGATATTGCTATATATTATCCACTCCTACTTACCAAATACGTTTTGGTAATAAAAGAATTACTACAATCATGAAAAAAGAAGCAAAGAAATTTTCGTACACATTGGTATAAGCATATTTTTATTCAAAATGTGGAATCATATATCTACAACCAAATTGTGTTTTCTAAAGAAAAATAAGAACTTTGATAGTCACTAAATATATAGGATCAACTCACGAGTTAATCTTATAAATTTTTAAAACAGTTCCCATAATCGATTCAGAAGATATAACACACACAAAAAAAAAATACTCTTCAAAATAAGAACCTCTTCTTTATGAAAGTTAAGACGCACAAAAACAAAAGTTGTGAAATTTACTTAGATATGGATTACTCTTTATTACGATCAATCAATTTGTTCCTATAAGACAACAAAATTATGTTACACAACCAAAGCCATGGGACAAAGAATTGATAATAATAAATGATTGCTGACTCATAAAGACCAGTTTAGTTCCGTCGCTTTTATGACATTCATAAAAGGCACCATTTTTCATTTTCAGCCAATAATTACACAACAATGCGATGTTTGTAGCCTAAAAACATCAATATCAAAATATTTCTCCGCTTTCATTTCAAATAACACCGCAATGGAAATTAGTTCCACTGTGACGGTAAAAGACTGAAAAATCTATCCTTTAACCCAACGGTGTAGAGACTATTATAGTGCTAGACTATGTACCGGTTGATAAATCACACAAATTACTCGGTTTCCTGTACAATGAGCTAAATACAAAAACAGTGTTAGTTGTATGCAAATCTTTTAAGAAAATAAACACGAATATACATTTGTCAAATGAATCAAAATGGAGAAGGTATATTTATAAATAGATTTCTGAGGTAAGTGCCGAATACATACTTCTAAATTCCAATACCACTATCAACTAACAAAATGTGTTTAGTAATTCTCATTTCTCTTTAACAAAGGGATTTTTACTACTATTCAATAAATAAATTTTTACAAGAACATCAGCCATGATTCTTTTATCTATTATCAAATCATCATACAACTTAAAATACAAACACACATACAATTTAAAGTACACTTTGATCCACAAGATAGCGACTTTAACGTTTCGTACACACGTTACATTGAAAAAATTGGAATTTACACACTTCTTTTGGGAGTATTGTTGATATTATTTTGTAATTATATTAATTTTATGTATATATTAATTATATGTACAAAAATGTTCAATACCACATCCACTTAATTTCCAAACTACAGTGTATACATGGGTCTTCCTGGCTTACAGCCTTTACAATGGGATTCGCAATGGTTCCGTAACTTGTTGTGTAACAAATAGCAATTAGTTATCTTACTTCATGTACAGTGTTGCGTTTTGCCGTCTCTTCACTAAAAGGTATCTTAAAACATACATTTCAAAATGCAAGCAAACAGCGTGGGAATTCATACCATGAACGAACAACTACAAGATTTTTACATCTGTCTCTGAGATATTTTTTTATACCAAAGAGAAGCATACAGCCCGTCTGATAGAAAACATGCTATGGCCTATAGATACCAGAAATACCAAGGACATTGAGTGAACCCTTTTCTTGTGCGCGTTGCCGACCCTGAGGAAACTTCCTTACCGGATATTTTTAACCATATACTGAATTCGGACGGCCCGAAGCTTGGAAGCCTCTGACCCGGAGATGTGTAATTAACTCTTTTTATCACCACTTTGACATTGGAAAATACTAACATCTGACCATAATATAAGGACGAAATTCCCTCAACAAAATTGAGACATGTTTCCCACGAAGAAGCGATTTCGTGTGTCAGTATGTTTGTAGGTAACGATCTACGTAACTACGGGAGTTGGGAACCGTTATTTGCAAATAGTTTGTACGAAGTGTGAAGTAATTAACAAAAACGATGCGATTGTGAAGAAGCTTTAAAGTTAAGTAGAAAACACGACGCAATAATTGTTAACTCAGAGAAGTATAAGACTTACAGATCCGTAGCCAAATTACCAAAATGTTTCGTCTTACTTATCTGTCTAAACGTAAGTTACGCTCAATGTTAATATTTCTTTACAGACATATGAAATCAAAATCTTGAGAAAAGATATAGGATTAGATTCTTTAGAGTAGTTTCTCAACATCTTCATTTCCTTTATTTTTTTCACATTTATACATTTTTTCATAGAGGTTCAACGTTTTCCTCTAAAAAGTTTCTAATTTAGACACTACAAGTATGTAGCATTTTATCTATGATAAATGCGGCAAGAGCACCCTCGACTGACTTGCTCAGTTACTTCTTCCTTGTACCTGTAAATCTGCTAACATAGTCCTCTATCAATCACTCTCTTAACAAAGAAATAGTTATAAATACGTTAGCTAACTAATGATACAGATTTGTGTTACTCCTTTGGGTAGATGTCACCGTGTTACTTATTTCTACTGTGGAGCAACAGCACATGCATTGGATTTTGAAATAAAATTCTTAGCTATATGCCGACCGTGCCGTTGTAGCAACGTAACACTCGACCGTTCCACGTTAAAACCATCACGCAGAGCATATCCAAATCAAACATACCCAATGGAAAGGTATAGACAGCCGTCTCTCACATATTTGCTATTACCACAGACCGAAGATTTCTTATTAATACATCTAGAACCATGGCTATCACTATTACATAATGAAACATCTACTTACGCTCATATGTACAAGTACCGTGCGCGGTGCGTACTTTTTTCGAAAGGTCATATTTGAGTAGCAAATAGAGACAGGAACAGGGAGTGGTCAATGGCTACCAGCCATACTGTATCAAGTTGTATTACTAAAGAGTACATAGAATCAAGAATTAATAGATATTTTTTATATCATCTACGAATGGACTCGTTGCTAACAACCAAGGTGGTAATAAAAGACTTTGAATATAATTAATCTACCAATAATTACAGTTCATGGCAATTAATTTAGTACCTTCTAAGGTAAGGATACTTTTATTTATTGTACGAAAAAATTCATAGACACTTATAAATTATTTGAATGGATCGACTTGACATCAATACTGTTGTAGGGATCTAGTTTCACCGACAGCAAATAGCGAATTACAAAGATAAACTAATAATGTACGCTTTTCGCAGAGTAATAAAAATGTTAAGCTTTATATTACCTAAAGTGTCTTATCAACTATGGCAGCAGCAAGCTGTATATAAAATTACAGTACACTTCCATATTCAAAAACCGCGGATTGAGCCTCGTGACTTGTAACACATCTGGGGTCATTCGTACCGACTTTAAGCACCAATTCTCTCCAAATTGTTAGTCATAAATACGTATGTATCTCTGTACACATATGAGTGAGATAGTGGAATGTAAACACTGACTCGTGTTCGCACTGATACCCCACTTTCGGATTTGAGATTAAACAACTCCGTTTTATTTACTCTGAAATCTGGGGTGCCTCTTTGCCAATTTACATTTCGTTATTCTGGAAGTTCATATTTAGAATGAAATAAATATAGTCCCATTTTTGTATTTCATTTTTTGGAAAATAAGGACTATAAATAGTTTTTATTTATATAGATCTATAGAAAACACAGTAAACGTGTAATAACTTTGTGTGTGACAATTATATTATATTTTTAAATGCCTCTCTATATCTCGCTCGTTGTGGTCTGTACGACCAGTCCCTAAATGAGAGACCCGTTGGTACGGTAAAACTGAAGGCCACATGGGTTTGTATTCTTAATACCATGAAACCATAAATTCGTCAAGGTGAAGCGCACGTTATAGGTACAAGTTGTTAATTCAACGCTAATAAACAGAAGCCATACAAATTATTTATTTACCAAATTATGTTAAGTCTTAGTTCCTAAACAGTATCACGTTTCTATACACGTCGTGGTTCAGCAGTTAAGTACTGCTACCTTAATTCATAGAAGGTCGTAATTTTAATTTTAATTGCCTACTAAAAACTTTTAAATTTTATTATTTAAGTTTCGTACCTGGGTCTGTATGAGAAATTGGTTTATATAAAAAGTAATTGACAAGAATATTATTTTACATTATAAAAATATCTGTATATAATAATATCTCATTATCAGACAGTCATCAATCTGTCAAATTCTCAATCAAATGTGACAATCACACAACAAAATATATGCTTATGACTATAATTGTAAATGGAGTAATCAGAAGCATTTTCGTTTTGAGTATTCAAAAGCTCTATTTATTTACATATGTATAATTAATACTAGCTTTTAGGAAGTACCCACTTTTAAACAGCATATCAAGATAAAAGAAACATCAGATTTTAAGTTAAAACACTCAGAAACATAATAGTGAAAACAGTAGTAATACTGGAACAAACATACAAACTGCCAAATTTCTAATCATTATTGTTTTGACATCTATTGATCTTCTTATTAATTATTTTTTCTTAAATATCTTCCATATACAGTCATTGTCTAGATTGACAAGGTCAAACTAGTATTATTATTGAAAGATTTATTGCCAACTGGATGTATACTGTGGCGTCCCACACGTGATTTAGGATAAAAAGTTACTTAGGATATTGTATATATATTTGTGTATTAAATTTAATTCAACGCCATTTACTGTTTATACATAAATGCGTAATAAACATCTAAATATTATTACAAACTTTCACATTTATTATTATCATTAATGGGATTATAAATTTTAATAAAGTATGGGTGTAATTGCCGGAACTAAATGTAAAAAATGTAATGTAAATTAACCTGATATGATAGTCAGCTTTGACTGATAAGAAAGTGGCCTGTTATCTATTTATAGGTATAAAATGTGACGCAATAATATTTACTTTAGGATGACGCATTTATTGTATTCAGTTGTTTATTTAATTAATTTTTTTTTACATATTAGGGCTTAGGGCTAATTACGATGTACGTAGACTATGTCATTACAGTGACGTAATACTTTTTTTTTAAAAGGCAATGGCCTCACCTTCACTACCAGTATAAGCTGGTGGCAGGGCACCAGAAAGGTGACAGGTAAGGATGAAAGCTAGATAAAATCCAACCATGTATTAGGAACCGCATCAAGGTCAACCTGATAAGGTATGTTGATATCAAGAAAGCTATTAGGTAGAGTCCATTATTAACAATTCCTTTCCACACAGTGACAAGATATTACACTTTGATCTTATTGAAACGGCTGAGAAGCAATAAAATGACATGAATCTATCTACTAATCACACCTACATTTTGCAGAATATCGTAGAATCCTATGTAGCAGAGGGCGAGTTGTACCAGAGGGAGACTATATTCAAAAATCGTTTGCTTGGGTACCACTGTCCCATTCGTGTTTCAACCGTAAGGCAGTTGTGTTTGCATGGCTGTGTTTCGGTTTGAAGGGTGGGATATAGTGTGAATTTACAGGGTACAGAGGAATAACCTCAAGAATGACAATGCATGGGGATGTCATAAGCAAAACAGTATACTCTATTATGTCCATGGTACTGCTCATGTCTATAGGCGACGATTACCACTTTCCATCAGGTGGGCCATCAGCTTGTTTGCCATTCTAAATTATATAAAAAAAAAAAATAAGCCT
Source organism: Galleria mellonella (assembly GCF_026898425.1). Taxonomy (NCBI): domain Eukaryota; kingdom Metazoa; phylum Arthropoda; class Insecta; order Lepidoptera; family Pyralidae; genus Galleria; species Galleria mellonella. The sequence goes on from NW_026442015.1 coordinate 2,617,581, forward strand.
GCCACTATCATCAGACAATTTGCAATTTTATTAATATTTTTTAGCTCTAAAGCCCATAATTAATAAACCACTTTGAAAATTTTTATTATATCTAAAATATAGATTGGTTTCATAGAAAATGTAACAATTTAGTAGTTTATTTTTTAAATCGGGATGGTTGGTCTTATATTATGGTTTTGACTTAATTGAAGTTGCTGTCATGCTTTTATATGGTATAGGTTATGTACCTAAAGGGTATAAAGGAACCCTCATGGTGCAACTTTGTCTATCTATTCATCCATTTATCACAGCATTATATCTTGGTAGTATCTGAAGCAAAATATCTAAAATTATTACAATTAATAAGGGTATATGTGAATATAACAAGAAAAATAAAATGACAACAAACTTAGTTACAGCTTTTTTTTACTACAATTAGGCTTGGGCCTAACAAAATTCTTTTTAATTAGGGCATAAAAAGATATTTATTTCACATGAAAAATGTAATGAAGATATTTTTATTTCATATTTATATATAACACTCTCAGTTTATGTCATGTTTAAGTTAACTCGCAACTGACAGTTTTTATTTTTGTGGATCAAAATTTTAAATGATTTGCGAAACCTTCAAATATTTCATAAATCTATTTTAGCTATTTAAGTGTTTTGTCCTTTTTTTCAGTTAATTTCACAAATTGAAACTAAGTGAGAGAACACTAGTTAAATTATTAGAAAGATTTCTATAAGTAAAATAATATGATAGAAGATTTAATAAAATCCTCAGTTTAGATAAAATCCCTAAATTGAGCCTATATTGTGTTAATTTAAATATATCATGCATGAATAACAAGGAAACTATAGTTATGAACTTTATAAATAATACCTAAAGTTATGACAGGAAAAGTTGTCAGACCTTCAATAAAACTGGTTATTGCAATACAAAAATGACTCTTAATAATTGCTGAAAGTAATAATATATTAAAGAATTCAATTAGACGAAATCTTTTTTTTTTTTTTATTAATTTTATTAAATGTTTTAAATTACTTAACTCCAATCACATAATCTACCTTACAGAAATCTTCTCAGATAAATAACATTTATTTTCGGAAATGAAACAAGTTTATACCAGACTTAAAAAAATCGTAACTAAGATCATCGAAATCTTAAGACAGCTAAGTCTCCCTTCTTCATATAATTATCCCATCTTCATAATTAAACCAAACAAATGCTTCATAATACAAAGATGATTTTGGTAAAAACTTTCACCGGTTCTGCTGCAACAGAGCGATAGTAATCTAATGATATTGTCTCAGGCTACCTATAATATTCGAGCATGGTAGGTACACAATAAGTCAATAAAAATAATTGCATTCCATTTAAAAAAAAAGGCACTTACCATATGTTATTATGCATTTCCTAAGGCCAGCGCTGCAACGAATTCACTACACACAGGTATTATTATGATAAGAAATCACGGTAATATGTAAATAACATGGGTCACTTGTCCAAGCATATTCCGGGACGATTTTAACACAAAAAAGTCACTGCCACATTAACATTCAATGTACGGCTTTCAATATAATTAAAATACATATGCACAACATAAGACAGAAATAATTTGAGCAAATTAAGTTAAAAATACGAGCGTCTACAGAAGTGACACCCTCAATCGGTTGGCAATCTTATGAAATTTATAAAAAAAAATAATTGATTGATTTTATCGTGAAGTTGCAACAATTTCGTTCATTTCAAATCAGTCGTCATTCATAACGAATGAGTGATAGTTATCGTTTAGAAATAAGGTGCATCAAAATTTGTGTAAATAAATAGTCAAAGGATTATTTAAGTTTTTATATATTATGTTTTATTAGAAATCTGCAGGTTAAGAAACAACAATAATTTTATAAAGCAAATTGTTTCAACCGGGTTATATTGCAAGTTATTAGTTGATAACATGTTTACGAGGATTACTAATTTATGAAAAATCTTTTAGTTATTATTCATTTTGTCTGGATTCAGTTTTAATTTAATACATCGTGATTTTATTACATATAACTAAAATTTATTTACTGAACAGTGGATCAGTCAATTGAATGAATTGTTTGAAGTGTCACAGTCATTAATGACATTTCCCAAAGTTCTCAATCCAATCAAAATATACAATCCTGAATTACACAAAATTTCTATTAATTAATTTCAATAAATCCTAGTCTTAAATTTACTGTAAACTCTTTACTTTTCTTGAAATTTTAGGGTGTATTTTCAGTACATTAATTTACTACACAGTTATTTATTTGCTGCAATAAATAATCAAAAATGGAAGAAAATAAATCAGAAGAGTCGTCAAAAAATGAATCACAAACAGAATTTAAAAAGCCTGTTCTAATAGGACGAATTGGTAAATTGCCTAAAAAGGCTAAAAATGAATCTGAAAAATTTGTTGAGGAGAAAAAAGGAGAAAACTCATCAGAGAATATCACAGAAGCTAATGTTAAAAGTAACTTGCCTCCAGCTATGTTACTAAAGGAAATGTCTACAGTGATACCGTATAAAGAACCAAAATGGTCAGGTTTATGTCCTGATGGTAAGTGTTCTAGTCAATAATAAGTAAACAAATCTTGTATTTATATGTGAACTCTAGTCCTTATGACATTTTAACATACAACTATTTCTTATCCTTTGGATTTTTTAAATTAATTTTTACCATTTACTTAAGTTTATTTGACTTCTTTCAAATTAAATTTTAAATAGTTTTTGATCTGCCTATTTTAACATTGTAGTTTTCTTTAAGAAACTTTGCTCATTAATATATTATTACTTTATAAATACTCTTTACAAATTGCTACTTTTGTTGTTTTCATTCTACCTAATTTGAACTAAACAAGTTTTTAATGATGAAGGCTATTACTTCAATAGCTAGATAGATTGTAGGAATATTATTAAAGCCCATTGAATTTATTATGCTAATGTTTGTTCTATTGTTTATTTAAACTGATCATAATAATTTTGTTACAGGTTCAGATTATGCTTTAGAAGTATTAAAATCTGGGGTTATTGTAGAAAAAATTGAACTGACAAAAAAAGCTTATTATGTGTTTGGAAGGCTAGCCAACTGTGATATTGTTATGGCTAATCCTACCATATCAAGGTACATTGAACTGTAAAACTATATATGACTTTCGTTGGTCTTAAGTATTTCCAATGCATAACGTAACATCCCACTTGCTTGCAGCGTAATATTTAAAGTGCTAATATTTAAAAAAAGACAGTTCCTATTTATAGGTTGAGATATTATCATAGCATGCTGATCAAGTCATTGAACATTAGAAATAAAAGTACTTGTAGATACAAATATTGTTTTTAAATTAAGAAAAATAGTTAATAAGTTAAATAAGGAAGGTCTTTAGAATTCTATTTGCAGTAGGATCCAGAAAAAATATGATAACAACACTAATCAGATTCTAGGGGTGGAAAGATATAAAAAGTATGTTATAAAGATAAAAATATGTAGAATATCACATACCATTATATTAAATCAATGTTGATATTTGGCATCAATTTAAGTTTTTGATGTATTTAATGTTTTATGTATTTGTTAAGAACAAAATTTTTTTTTTGTTATCTTTTTAGTACACTTAATCCAACTGTAATCTGATTAAAATGGTGTTATCAACTGATTGAAGAATTAAATTTTTTATGTACACAATTATAAATGATTATGATATTTCCTCCTTTGTTTATAATTTGTAAAGTGTACTGAATGAAGAATTGGAGTTGTCTAAATAAGTTATTATATTTTCTTTTAATTGAAAATATGCCTCATACTGTTCATCAAGATTTGATCAATTAGAATACAACTCATGATCTGTACTGTATGTATATGCCTTGTATCTTCATATGTACCTATATAAAAATCTCCTGCCATAATGTTCATTAATGCTAATTTCTAAAATGGCTCAGTAAAACTATTTCAATTTATATATTATGAAAATTTGTATTGTTTACTCCAACTCGAGAGATACTTTTTTCCTGATAAGAAAATATATGGTAGGTGGTGGTAGGTGTCAATATGTTTGCTATTGAAATTTGTTATTGTGTACTTTAAGCTATAATAAAAATTATTAATAATTTACATTACACTACACAAAAAAGATTTAATATACAACTGTGAACTTATCTCATAGAGGGATCTGTTACAGTTAACCTTTGAGAAATTGGAAAAAAAAAACATAGAATATTTGAGGATAAAAATTGTACAGCTAAAGATACAACTTAATAAAACCTACTTAAATTACAATTATAAATGTAATATTTTAAATATTATAAAAACAGATTTTTCATATATCTTGGAAGAGTAGACAATTTTATACTAAATCACTTCTAAATACTTACAGACATCATGCAGTCCTACAATATAAAGCGTTCGCAGAAGATGGTGAACCACCATCAGGATGGTATTTATACGACCTAGGCAGCACACATGGAACTTTCTTGAACAAGGATAGACTAAAGCCCAGTCACTATACAAGGGTACGAGTGGGACACCAGATCAAGTTTGGAAATAGCACACGATCTTATATTGTATTGGTAAATTGAATCTTTTATTTAGTAAAAAACTAGTACTAAAAGGTCAATTAACTATGCCTTTTTTTGTTATTTTTTTTATATGTTACATTAATATAATTAAAGAATATAATAAAAAAATTATTTTATATTTTATTTTTTAAAAGTCCACCCTTGTATTGGTGACTTCTTTGGTATCTTAGATTTTACATATAAGAGTAGAACAGTTATTTATTCTTAAAAAATAATTATAGGGTCCGGACTTTGACTGTGAAGGTGAATCAGAATTATCAGTTACGGAAATAAAAAAGAGAGCAGAAATAATGAAGTTGGAGAGAGATAGAATGATACAGGCGGCAATAGAACAAAAGGAGAAAGACAGACTCGAAGAAGAGAGGAAAAGAGATGAACAGGGAATTGACTGGGGAATGGGTAAGGATAGTAATGTCACTAGGTTTTTATAGTAGAATTGCAGATGATTTAATTATCATTAGTACTGGAATATCTATATAATCTAATAATTAATTGTTGAAATTAAATTGTAATGCTATCATTATTGTCTCTGCATTCCTTATTTCTGTCAATGTACTAATATTTATAATTTCCAAATTATTTTAACAATACCTTGGAACACTAATCGAGAATTCTAGAATGATTAATTATTACAGCAACTAATAAAATTTTCTGTTTCAAAGGTGAGGATGCAGAAGAAGAACCAGACTTAGCTGACAATCCTTATGCCGTCACAGCCAATGAGGAGTTGTATCTTGATGACCCTAAGAAAACGCTCAGGGGCTACTTCGAGAGAGAAGGGCTCGAGCTAAAATATGACTGTCAAGAGAGAGGCATTGGACAGTTCATGTGCAGGTACTCGTATAGTCGCACAAGTAAATAGCTTAATGTAAAGAAATTACGCGTCAAAATGTTCATTCATGCATATCTCCGTAACTACTCGCAAGATTTTAATTAAATTTTATAAATATATTGTTTATTCCAACTTAAAATATTTAAATACGATATTTTATGTCTTGATAGTAAAAAATTGACTGAAAAGCTAGCGTGGTAGAGTGCAAAATAATGTTTCCCGGGCCAACAAGTACATACAAAATTTATAGTGACACCTTGTTATTATTTCCCTTCACACACGCGCAAACCATTCAACCTTTTTTTTTATTTTTGTACAAATTCTTGATATAATGTGTAGAACTCATGATATAATCATGATAGAATACATTTGCTGTACCGATTCCTTGTTACAGCCAGTTCTGACTTCTCTTAAGCAAATAAGTAATCTTATTTACTAATCTATACGTCTATACTAATATTATACAAAGAAAAAAATTGTTGGTTTGTAAAGGATAAATTTAAAACTATTCAACAGATTAAAAAAAACCATCTATAGATAACTACATTATCAAGGAGTAATGTAGGCACATATATAATTGTAATTACTTAAGTTCCTTATCCCCGTCTCTGTAAACATATCACAAACTTTAGTAAAAGCTAGTAAATTATATTTGCAGAGTGGAATTACCAATAGATGACGCTCGCGGCAATCCAGTTATCGCTGAGGTGATGCACCGTGGCAAGAAGAAGGAAGCTGTGATCGCGTGCGCACTGGAGGCGTGTAGGATACTCGACCGGGCTGGTCTGCTGAGGCAGTCCAAACATGGTGAGTAAATCTAATTACTCAGTCAGATGAAATAGTAACCCCACCCCACCTGGCTATCGTTATATGCTGGTGAAACACCACTGAGTTATGAAAGTGGGGGGTCCCTGATAGAGTCCTTGATATTTTTCAATGGGGCTGTTAATCCCCATAATTATAATGTTCCCAGCGTAGTATATTGGTCTTCAAGAATGGCAATGCATGAAGGGTATTATAGGCATTACAGCGTATTATGGAATGTCTATAGGCTAAGGTTGTCACTATTTATTTTCTAATATAAATATAAAAGTTTGTATTTAAAATTCAGCTAGTTGCAACCAGCGCCTTTGTACACGCGTGTCTATTCTATAGTTACATATACAATATGGGGGGAAAAGGGAATGTTAGCAATGGAGTTTGTTAGCCCCATTGCTAACAATATACCCTATTAAGTCAATCTCCACGTGGTTCCCCCTGGAAACCACCGTGAACAATTCTTGTTGAATTCGTCACGTTGGCCTAACTGACCTACTTCATCCTCATCTATCATCTTTCACTGGTGCCCCGCCAATGTATACTGATAGCGCGGGCGGGTTTACCATTCCATTATCACTCATTAAAAAAAAAGATATATACAATATGCACTAAAAATAGGAACTCGTATTTGTAGTAATTAATATTCGACTGCTAAAAGTTTTTGTATTGCCATTTAATATTAACAAAATTTAAAAATAGGTCGTAACTACGATTTTTAGCTAAGTAAACCTCTTAACTTCTTTTTTACCGTATACCAAACAGAATCTCGCAAGCGTAAGGAGCGTGATTGGAGCGCAGACGACTATTACGACTCCGATGACGATACGTTCCTCGATCGCACTGGCAGTGTTGAACGCAAAAGGAAGTTGCGAATGGAGAAACATGGCGCCATTGACAAGAAGAAAGATAAACCACTCACATATGATGACTTGGTGAGTATTTATACTCTCTCATATTGGTGTAATACACAAATTAATTAAATGTATGTATATCTGACCCGTTTTGCCATCAGAAAATACCTTGAATGGTGAAAATTTCGAGAGGTACTACAAGTATGTTTAAACAACTTCAATAAAAAGCAGGTATATATATATATATATATATATATATATATATATATATATATATATATATATATATATATATATATATATATATATATTTGTATGGAACTATAAGAAACTCAACAGATGTTATTAATCTTTAGACTTTAATGTTTAAAGTTCTACAAAACCAACAATTACAACTTTTTAGTTTTTATTTAATCTGCACTGTAAATGCATAAACCATAAACACATAAAAGTAACACTACATATTTTTTACAGCTTAAACAAATAAAAGAAACAGAAGAGAAGATAGCGGCAGAGGAAGTCAGACTAGAGCGTCTCCGCGCCTCCTCTAAACCCGTGCAACAGACAGACGGCGAAGCGGACGCCCTCGATGCATTCATGAGCTCCCTAAAACAAGGACCCACTGTTGCACAGAGAGCCGATATTTCAAACGCCAAGGTATGTTATATTAACTTTTAGACTTTCGCACTGCATGGTCTACTCATGATCGCGAGTGGTGTAACCTGGTTGGAACGTTGAAAAACTCAGGTAAATGGAATTAATCTCCATCTCTTATAAACTAAGATATGTTTAGTCTTTAGTCTATTTTAATAGACTTTAAGGTAAAGGTTTTTTGAAACATACAGAAACAGTTTGTAAATGAAATTAATAAAAAATTGGAACATTCATTCAATTAATATTAAATACACACAAAATATTAGATACTCTGATATCTTCTATGATCTTCTTCTATGATATTCTATGATCATATTAAATTTTCTTCTATAATCAGGTCAACTATTCGTTTTATTCCTAAGTTTCATAAGTACACATTATATTTTAATGTAATAACTAAAGATTGTACCATATCCTCTCAAGAGTAAGGCACCCAATGCTCCCAAAACTAGTTGAGCTTTCTTGACCAAATTACATGTATGTTAAACTGGCAGTTATTACATTACAATTATTTGTTTTATTGATTATATTAAAACAAACTACAGTATTGTTATTACCATTTCTATTTTATATTGATCTTAAACATTCCATGTGATGCGTCAGAATATTTAACAGTTCATTTGATTAAATGATAGATAAGCTTTAAACCAGTAATTTTCAGTGTTATCGTTTTCTATTTTAATAGCATAGTTCAGTTAGACATTAAATTTAAAAAAGAAACCGACATAAAAAAAATAACGAAACAAAAACACAAAAAGCATAAAATAAACTAACACATTAAAAAAACATAATCTGTTTCAAAATAAACTCTTTAATTATATGTCCCTTAGAATAAGATTTAATTTAATCTATATTGGTAAAATATTGAATTAATTTACATATGTTTGTATAGATGAACATACAAAAATTGAAAGCAGAGCTTACGAAAATGCACCGTTTGGCGGAGCTCGCACGGCCGGCGCATATGCCGCCATTGTTAAAGAAGGACAGCAAAATGGCTGTTAAAGTCGGCAGTAACTCCGTTATCTATGGCAAGAGGTGAGTTAGCTTACATGTAAGAACATGTAAGTTTTATACTATATATATATATATATATATATATATATATATATATATATATATATATATATATATATATAAAAATGTAATTCAAACACTTTTATGAATTGTTTAATAAGTGCCCTTACTACAAGCTTTGCTTAAAATCAAACTAGATGGTAATTAATTTAATTTGAAGGAGATTTTTCAGTATTTATTAATCCTGGTTATGTACATCATATATAAAAAATCTAATGAAAAAACATCAATCTTATAGTTTTAAACTATGCACAGTAATTATTGTTATTGAAAAGAAAACACCTAAATTTTTTTTTATTAAAACTTAGATCACAATCAACGTAACCAAAAAAAAGTAGAATTGGGCACATTCTCTTTTTTAGAATTGGTTAATTTATGTAAATTATCATTAATAATTATAAAATATTGAAGTTATTAAACAGTCTTTTAAATAAAATATCAATTGTAATATTCAAGGCAAGGTAAGGCTATAGACACCTGTAACACTCAGGGTGTAACGTGTGTGTTGTCGACCCTAAAGAATCCTTAATACACACTTTTTGCAGAACCTCATACTGTAGTCTCTGGGAAACCCTCAATATTATTATATTAATTATTAATTTTTATTCTTTTAATTACAGAATAAAATTAAAAGAAGATAACGAAAAACGTCCAAAAATAAGACAGGAAGTAAAAAAAGAAGAAACAGAATTTGTTGAAGAAATGGATTCTGATGAAGAGGTGGAAGTAAAACAATCGGAAAAAAAAAGTGAAATGTCAGAAAATGTTACAAAAGTAACTGTGAGTGAGACGACGAATGATAGCAGTAAGAGTGTAACAGACGATAATAATGAAAGAAAAAGAATGTATGGCCCCATGCGACCTCCAGATGATTACGTAATTCCAGGAGATTACTTTGATCAAGAAACTGACAGAGATCTACCAGAAATAATGGAGAAAGAAGATGTTTAATTATAAGAAATAAATCAAATGTTAGAACTTAGCAGTTTTATTTTCTCTTCTGTTTTGTAGATTTTCTTCGATTATAAACTGAAAATTTTAGTGCTAACAATCGATACAATATTTTACTCTGTGTAAAATAAACAGTGTATTCGCCCGTAATCCTAGAACTCAATTGTTAACATTGCACTTCGCGTCAGCTTCAGTGTTGTTAATTACTCCATTTGTAATTTGCCTAGCTTTTATCCTAATTCACTCCTTTTAACTTTTCGATGTTACAATAACCCTGCGTTTATATGATCAACTTAGGTCATGTAACATCCTTTCGCACAACGCGATACAAACAATTTTGGGATTTAGAAAAATTTTGACGACTTTCTATGTCGAATTAATCCCTTCTCTATGCGCCCATCGGATAGGGTTCCTCAAGGGGATCAACTTTCGTCATGTGACATTTCATCATCCATCGTTTTTTTTTTAACAGCCATATGGATATCCACCAACCCACAGTTCACTTTATTTTAATTATTCCTTTACTTATATTCTGATTTTATTATATGTGTATAACTTTCATTTAATATGGCCCGAAAATCAAAACTGAGTGAGCAACACTAGTCACCCATCTATGGTCTTTTTCATCTGTGACTATGCGTCGCCGTCTATTGCTTGCTTTTGACGTCATTCTCGTTGCTTTTTTAAATTTCCTTCGTACCTATTCTTTTCTATGTGTCTAAATGTGACTTTTTTTTAAACAACATAAATATTACAATATTAATTGATACTTAATGTAATGTATTGTGTTATTGTAATTCGATTCACTTTCTGAGATAAGTGATATTAACATAACCTGCAAACAAAACACCGCCTTACTAAAATGGATAATACCGATGAAAATGTTGAAATTGTGAGTACACTTTTATTTCTCGTTTTTATTTCAGTTTCATAGTTGTAAATAGATATTAAAACCATCTTAGATAGTACAGTTTTAGTTAAATACGCTAAAATATCTACAGTGTAATCCTAACTCCCCACAATGCGTGGTATTTATAAGCGCTTAGCTTGATATTTATTTTTTAGATACGTGATAACTACATTAATATTATTCTATATTTCCTATAAATTTATTCCCACGACGAACATGGTCCCTGTTTTTTTAACTTCATATTAAAGAATAAAGGACAAATTGTATGCAAGTGAACAGAACTTTAAATATTTTGAATATCTAGTTATTTTTATAATTTTGCCGCCTAATTTACAATGCATTTTTATCAAAGAAGAAGCTAAATCACTCGGCTATCGCTGTTTTAAAGCAAAATTACAATTTCACAGTATGATTTTGTGTGAATACAAACTACCAAATAAAATAAAATTATAGTTTTAGGTTAGATATAAGTTTAGAAAAAGATTAGTTGTTGGCCAATAACATTTGAATAGAATATTAAGCTATGAAATAAATATATAATTTGTCTTTTCTCTCATGATACCCATTATAAGGCATCTGTTAGTTTCCTTTTTTTAATGGATGATAATGAAATTGTAACCCTGCCTGTGTTATCGGTATACACTAGTGAGGGATGATTGGCGAGGATAAAAAGGTAGGACAGTTAGTCCATCATGACTAATTCAACGATAAATGAGTCACTATAGTTTCCATGGGGAACTGAGTGGAAGTCGACCCAATAGGATAGAATAGCAATAGGGGCTGACCTCCCCATTACTAACAATCCTTTCCCTCCACCTGTTAGAGATTAGGTTTCAGTTATATAATAATAAGTATATACATTTGAAATTTCAGGACTGGGGAAATGAAAGGCTGAGTCGTGCCCAACGTGCTGTTGAGGCAAACATTTATGATGTAGATTCATGGTCTTTGCTTATTAGAGAAGCCCAGACAAGGCATATAAATGACGTGCGCTCAATGTATGAGAAGCTTATTACAGCTTTTCCTACTACAGGTCGTTACTGGAAAATCTACATTGAACAGGAGGTTAGTATAACACTGTACTACTTTTTTTCTTTCTTATAAGAAAGCATATATTCTAATTTGATAGTCACAGACATGCTGAAAAGCTGTCTCTCATAAAATACATTTAATTAAATTCTCATATTTATTAATTGTCGATATATTTAATGGTAATTTTATGAACTTGCTATATTAAATTATATTTACAATGTGATACTGTGATGTAAGGCACCATACTTACCTTCAGGGTGACATCCAAATGAAGTTGACATAATTGTTGGAAACAATATACATAGCAAGTACATAAAATTCCCATTATACACATACATAGATATAAAAAAATGAAGAGAAATTGTTTTAAAAATAATAATTATAAATTGTTTCTATTGTTTCAGATGAAAGCAAGACTATTTGAAAAAGTAGAAAAGGTTAGTATGTAACATCGTAAGTTATTTAGTTGTAAGTAACATCTGTGATATTAAAAAAAAATAATTAAAATAAGCTTGTCAATGTGACAAGAAGGTATTAACAGATTCTATGAATCTATGTACATTTAGATGTAAGATGAAATAAATGAGACAATATGAAACTTTATCTTTTTTTTCGGATAGGGTGTCTGTGTTCAGACATGTTGGAGGTGATTTTTGGCAGGCAGCAAATATAGAAATTAACATCTGGTTTTTTATATTGATGTTTAAATCTTAGAAATTTATGATAATGTTGCCATAAAAAGATCACTTTTGACATGTATTTCAACCCTACATACATATCCCTGTCTTGTGTAGTTTGGCTATAAAGTCACAATTTATAACATTTGTCACAATATTTCTTTATTTTTATTTAAGAAATTTTTTTACAAGGATGATCAAGATATCCTATTTATAAAAAAAAACCAAGAAAGTAGAGATACACGTACTCCTTTCACTATCCCACTGGCAATGATGACAATTAAATCAGTTTATCTGAATAATTAAAATAGTGTTCTCATTAATGTCCACCCCCCACCCCCTTCACTTTCTTTACAATTCGTACTGTAGAGCTATACCCAAAAATTCAGTACAGTGTACACATTTTACATCATGCTACAACTATCAGTGAATCATACTAAACTAGAATTTTAAAATAATCTATTTTTGTTATATATATATATTTAAAAAATTATTAAATTTACTAAATAATGTTAAACAACTATGCCAAGTTTATTAAACATGGTTTAAATAGGCAGTGTTTTAAACTTTTTTTGTAGTAATAGAACAACTGTAAAATCTAGAGCCAAATTAGACCTTCATTTCAAAATCTGAATTTACTATATAATTAAAAATTTACCTCTATTTTCACATCAAATCGTAGCGTATAAAAGAATCGAGTGCCAAAAGCCATAAAAATTTTCTTATCTCATACATGCACACCAATTCTTGACTCCTCCCAATTAAAAGACAATCTAATTATAATAAGTTAGTTTTCCTTTATTACCTACATCCATCTACTTTAATATTGTTATTTTAGTAGACGAAGTAATACATTACTAAGTTATTAATATATACCCCAAATCAATAATTACATACATATCTGCTACACCTGTCTCCCATTGGGGCAGACAGAAACAATGTAATGCCAAATGCTTCGATTCAAACGGACCTCTATTATTTCCTCCACATTTATCAATCTTTTCATACACGCTCCCGGCTAATTTGGCTCTACTTCAGCATGTCTCCTATTTAGTCGACATATGTCCGTTTAGAAGGCACTTATTGACATCTCCATTCATTCGTGCTAGATAAATCTCTTTTGTAATTATTTTTCATCCATCCTTTCAAAATAACCAAACTAACGCAACATTTCAATCTTTGTCACTGTAAGAACAAGGAATTTTTGTTGTCACTACATCACCTTTCAGTCCACGCTTTTCTCTAATCACATTATTTTTCACTCTATCTTTTAATGTAATACCACACATCTTTCCGAGCTCTCATCTCTACAGCCTTTATCCTGCTTTCTGTTGGTGTCAGTTCCTCCTGAATTATGGCAAGGCAAGCTTTACTCAGTACACGAGATTTTTACACTCATCATTCGGAATCCGCAATCAGACTCTTTCAAATCGGTCTAGCAACTGTCCATGAAAAGATTGAACAGCCAAAGAGATGCTACACAGCTTTGTTGTACACCACGTTGAAAGCCAAACCAGATTGTATAGATCCTATCTTATTCGAATGCCTGTAACAGAATATTTACTCTCTTATTATTCGAATATACTAATCCTTATATAAGAGTTTGAATGCCCATATCAAGTGGCTGCCCACCCCATACATAGTCAGTGTTTGTCATTTCTGTCCATTCTGTTATAAGCCTTTTAAAGTCAACGAAGGCACAAAAAAGCTTGATATTGAGCTAAGGATTTCTCTGCTATGCAACAAAGGAAAAGACTTAATCCGTACATACCATACCCAGAGTCGAATTATCTCTAAAACAAACTAAGCAAGTGTTTAGGCAAATTGTAAATAAAGAAAAAAAGAACAAAATTGTGCAATACCTACTTAAACAATATAAAATTGGCATAGCCTTAAAAATATGCATAACAATGGCAGTCAGCAATTGCGATGATGTGCGGAGTTTTTCCTGTTCAAAGAGAGTGAAAAATTATAGTCGCACGACCATGACAGATAACAGATTAAATTCGTTAGCAATTAATTTCAGTAGTAAATATTGAATTTAATTTATTGCTATCTTTGAACTATGTATAACGATATTATTGGCAATTTCGAAGACTATTAATTTCATTTTTTTTTACAATTGTCATTGAATATGTTTAGTATATATTTTTAAATATACTAAATATTTATAATAAATGGCGCGCTAGAGGGGCGCCGATGAGGTGCTTGGTTTTCGCGACATTTAATCCCCCTTCGCTCATACACTTTCAAAATCCTGATTGCACATCCCAAATTTCACTCTCCGTTTCGTTCATCACTCTTAATCGAAATCCTAGCATACAAATTGCCTATTGAAAAGATTTATTTCACGGAAATTTTTGCTCTCCTACTGTGCTTGCGACTTTTATGTAGTGGCCTATTAAAGTCTTTGTCCTAGTCACCTAATACACAACTAGACCGCCAAAATTTATTATACAACAATTACAGCAGGCTTACAATGATATCTCAACCTTTTTTAAACATCCCAGTAGATAGTCTATCGAAATTCTGCTTTACTAACGTTCACTGTCTTCATTGCTTTTATTACTTCATCCATATTCATATTATTTTTACTATCAACTTCCTTGCTCATCATTTGCTCTCTGATTATATTACCATCTGCATACGTTATCACACCCACTTTTGAATCTCCCTTTTTACCTCTAGCTGTTCGAATTAAATGCTAAAATAGCTTTTGGTTCCTTACAATTCCTTTTTTGTTTTTTTTCGTCACTACTTCTTTAACTTTTTTTTTTCATTATGTGATACTTCTCTTGCAATTTTTTCAACATTATTTACGTAACCTTGCATTCTTTTATTGACATCGGTGGCCAACAAATCTATCCAAGCTTTTTCTTTAAAACCACCATGTCTTTCATATCTGCTCTTCTATCTATCTTTACTCTCACTCTTTCTATTTGTGAATAAGCCACTTATTCTTGAAACTACCAAAAAGTAATCATACATTCAGTCATTACTCATGAGTGGAAATCGAGCAGTCTTTCTTCTTCATTTTATTCACTCCTAAAACATCAATTATTCTCTCGTTAATCATCATACTTCATTTATTTTACTATCCATATGTCCAATTTGACATTCCTTTGCCCTCTTTTTGCCGTTCGGGCAAACAGGAGAGTCATGAATTGACTCGAGACGTAGCAAATCGTCATCGATGAAAAATTTATTAAATAATTATTATAATAAATAGTCTTAGCAATACAAATTAAAATCGTTATTTATGATCCTGTAAGTGTTTAATTTTTATATTTAATTGTGTATAATAGTAACTATCAAATAATTTAGAATATTTATCTAATAATCAAATTAATTATTTTCCTCCTATATGGCAAGGTAAGTTTCATTTATTGATAAAAGACACAAGTCTGCGCGTTTACCGCAAAAAAGACGCCGTTTGTCGTATCTCCTCACTTTCAGGGCACTTCCCTTGATAAAAAGTCAAGTCTAGGAATTCTGGGCGTTGATATATCTTGCGACGTCCAGTTTTGCGGTCATCTGGAGGAGAAGGCTAAGATAGCTTCCAAAAAGTTAGGAGTGCTCAATAGGGTGAGACGATATTTCATGCCAGAACACCGCCTGAAATTATATAAAGCCCAAGTCAGGCCGCATATGGAATACTGTTCTCACCTGTGGGCAGGAGCGCCACAGTACCAACTCCTTCCGTTAGACCGCATTCAAAGTCGGGCGGCTCGAATTATCGATAGTCAACGCCTTACTGTCCGACTTGACCCATTGAAACTGCGCAGAGATGTTGCATCTCTGTGCATCTTCTACCGAATTTATCATGGGGAGTGTTCTGAGGAATTGTTCGGATTGATACCTGCTGCTGATTTTTACAACCCGCCACAAACTAAAGTTTCATCCCAATCATCTGGACGAGTGGCGGTCTTCCACCGTGCGTTTTTCAAGGCACTTTCTTCCACGCACAACCATTCTTTGGAATCAACTTCCAGCAGCAGTATTTCCGAACCGATACGACAACATAACCTTCAAGAAAAGAGTATATTCCTTTTTAAAAGGCCGGCAGCACACCTGCAATGCCGCTGGTGTTGTGGGTGATCATGGGCGGCGGTAGTCACTTACCATCAGGTGAGCCGCATGCTCGTTTGCCCCCTGTGTTGTAAAAAAAAAAAAAAAAAAAATAATATCTATATATATAAAGTAAAATGTCTTGACCATTACACAGCAAAAACTGCTGATTCTAATGTCTATTTTATTTCTACACTTATTATTTATCTTGTCTTCGCACGGTTAGATAGATAAAAAGATAAATTAGTGTTTTATATTAACGTTAATAATTTTTGTTGGTTCCGGCAAAAATGGGCCACCGCTTCCTTTCCCACGAGTGTCATAAGAGGCGATTAAGGGAACTTAATAGTCGAGTGATGGAGAGTAGCGCCCCTCTTAAAACATCACCAAAAGGCTAATTGTGGTTGCCAATCTGCCTGCCAAACGTGGCAACTACTGATAAACCAACCTAAGTTTGTCAGTTTAGAAGTAAGAGGCAGTCGGTGCTGTGCACACCCCATAGGGTAGACATGGATAAGTCGACGATTTTTCTTGCGTCAACTCGATAACTCAGACGTCACCCCACTGCGCTAGCACATCTTATAGTTAACTCAAAATTGTGCCGCGACGCACAAAATATCTGGTATCGCTGTACACTGTGCTTAAAACTGGACTCCGAAAAAAAACAAGCCTTTATATTTTACTGCATTTATACCATTTATACAGTTTACAACTGCACCTATTACCCAAATTTCTCCAAGTCCAAAGCCCATTTCACTGTTTTCCAACAACTTCCCGGTACTGCGCTGTGTGCCAACTCATTTTGAAGGAGTGAATCGACACATCCAGCGCAATGAAGTGAGTTGGCGCAATTGCATGGTGTAGCGCTGTGTTACCCATGTCTACCATAGGGATAAAGGCGTTAGAATATAATAATAATATTGTATGTGTGGTCATCTAGCTGTTCCAGCGGTGTCTCATGAAGATTCTCAACATCGAACTGTGGCGGCTTTACCTGAACTATGTAAAGGAGACCAAGTGTATGTTGCCAACATACAAGTAAGTTAATATTTACATTTCTGTTTGTACCTACTATTGAAGCTGGGGGAAAGGCATTGTTTGTACTAGTGTGGTACTAGCAATATACCCTACTAACAGGCCCTTTCCGACGCGGTCCCCCTTGGAAACTATCACGGTTGATTTTTGATGAATTAGTTATAAACGGCCAACTGACTTGCTTTCATCCTCACTTATCATCCATCCTGCTAACACTAGCAGGGCCCCATTATACACATACTAAAAACCTAGCGGAGTTACTATTCCATTATTACCCAAAAAAAAATATTGAAGCTGGGCGTGAAGGGATTATTAGTACTTGTATTGGGGTCTAAAAGGTTAGTTGTTAGCAATAAACCACCATATATAACTATCAGATCAACCTCTTCGTAGTTCTCTCTAAAAACTGTCATAATTAATTCTTGTGGAATTCATCTCAATGGACTTGCTTTCATTCTCTTTCAACATTTCTCACTGATACCCCGCTAGCGTATACCAATAGTGCAGGCGGGGTTACCATTCTATTGTCAACCATAAAAAAACGCTATAGAAATTTTTCTTTGAGGGAGCTATTTATAGTAGGTAATTACAAATTTTTCATTGTGTAATCTAGATGTTCTTTCATTTTTTGTATTTAGATATAACAATAATAGGATTTTATTAGATCTCTGAAGGAAAGATTGATAATTATATAATTTCTGATTGGCATATCTTCTCAGACTATCTTACAGACCTTTGTAATTTATTCCTTTTCTAGGGAGAAAATGGCTCAAGCATACGATTTCGCACTGGAAAAAATAGGGCTAGATATCCACGCTTACCCAATATGGAATGACTACGTCACATTCCTGAAGAGTGTGGACGCTGTCGGCTCTTATGCTGAGAATCAGAAAATATCTGCAGTCAGAAAGGTTTATATGTTCTCTGTTTATATTCGCATATCAGATAGTTTTAGCGTAATCTTACTGATATAATAAAATTGCAATTAGTTTATGTTTGTACAGAGGAGATATTTAAGAAAAATTAATATGAGGGGTCTTAATAAGATAAATAAATGCTAAAACAATAATTGTTCTGGTACCATGTAAAAACTACTGCGCCAAATTGGATGCGGTTTTCTCAGTTGTATATGTATACCTAAAGGTCTAACATGTTTTCCTACTTCTGAAATCTACGCGTACAAAGTAGCCGAAAAAACTAATATAAAATATGAACATGTTCTGTGACAGACACGTTTCTTCATCTTTTTGGCCTCCTGCTCTTAGATTTAATGGATCAAATGTTGACAACAGTAAAGTAATGCCATGGACTACCTTTGTCGGGATTATGATCGTTAGCGTATTTATTTTAATCAATATTTTTTATCTTAGGTCTACCAAAGGGCCGTTATAACCCCAATAATAGGCATAGAGACGCTGTGGAAGGATTACATAGCTTTCGAACAAAGTATCAACAGTATTATTGGTGAGTTTTTACATATGAAATTGTTATTGCAGGCGTTTATAGGCTACGGTAATCGGTTAACATCAGGTGGGCCGTATGCTTGTTTGCCACCTCAGTGGTATAAAGAAAAGTTATTATTACCTTATACATACGTATATTTTATTTATTCAAAAGTAAAAAAAAAAATAACAGAACACTAATTTTATTAAAAGTTTTCATATTTAAAGAATAAAACAGAATCAAGCCGGTTCGTAACAGGTATTTTACTCTATCTTTCAATTGTCCATTTACTTAGAAATATTCTACTTATCTTACTAATTATAATTGTTATTAATTTGGAATTGATTCAGTATATTAATCCGTTACTAATTAATTGCAAAGTATTTTTTGTTACAATTTTGAATTAAATGTATTATTATTTCATGAACAGCGGAACGAATGGCTATGGAGCGTTCAAGGGAGTATATGAACGCCCGACGCGTGGCCAAAGAGTTGGAGACTGTCACACGGGGCCTAAATAGGAACATGCCGGCGACTCCGCCCACTGTCGACCGGGAGGAAATGAAACAGGTTTAAATCTCATATAGCTACAGTGTATCTTAATCCTCAGCCATGGGCATTAGAAGGAAAGGGGTTGTTGGTAATGGAGTTTAACAGCCCCATTGTCAGCAATATACCGTATCAGGTCGACTTCCACGTGGTTTTTCCTGAAAACTATTTTAGTTAATTTATACAAAAGTCGTCACGATGGACCAACTAACTGTACTTCATCCTCACCTATAATCTCTCACTGGTGTCCTGCCAGTGTATACGAATAGCGCAGGCGGGGTTACCATTCCACTATCATTCTTAAAAAAAAACCATGGGCGTTACAATTTATTATATAATGTCCATGGTGCTGTTAATCTCGGTAACGGTTACCACTTTCCATGACATAGGTTTTCAGTTTGTTTGCAATTTTATGTTGCATAAAAAAAAAAGTAGTTGAAAATGTTATTATTATTCCATATATTATAAGAATACAAAGTATATGGCAACACAATTTAAATTGTTAAAATGAAAATAAATCAAAATCATCATTATCATAGCAACCGTTATCTGTTCACTGCTGGACGTAGGCCTCCCCTACAGACTGTCATAAGGTACGGTCCTAAACGACCTGAATCCACTGACTCCCTACAATCTATTTGAGGTCGGTCGTCTATTTAGTAGGTGGTCGCTACTCAAAAACCTTTCTTTCCCTCGGTTGTCGACGAAGAATTCGAACTATGTGACCAGTGGACCTACCATGAAGTGTTTTCCGAAATTTCGGAGCCAAACGAAATACAAATTTGATGTTAAAATTACATAATACATGCCGTTTGGAAATATTAAAAATGTTAAAATATTTGGACTTTTATGATATTATATGATGACTTATATGATGAACGAAATTCATTTTATTGATCCGATTTTAGTATAAACACGAAATTGAGCCCGAAATTTCGGAATTTCATTTCATGGTAGACTCGCAGCCCTATTGCCACTTTATCTTCCTTGTCCTAAAATCAAAACGAGTAATAATAATAATGAAACCTATGCTGTATGTTACTTTTTATGCAGTTTTTCAATCATATACTGTAATTGGTTTATGTGTAGGTGGAACTGTGGAAGAAGTACATAACATGGGAACGCTCGAATCCTCTCCGCTCAGAGGACACGGCGTTAGTCGCGCGCCGAGTAATGTTTGCCATAGAGCAGTGCCTCTTGTGCCTGGCGCACCACCCTGATGTATGGCACCAAGCGGCGCAGTTTCTAGATCATTCTGCTAAACTGCTCACGGAGAAAGGGGTGAGTTCGCCAGTCGTTGTTGTATTGTGTATCTGCTATGCAAGTGTTTATATTACATTCGCGACTCGAACCGGCTTCGCACGGTTTTTGTTTTTAAATAAAAAACAGCCATGTCACTCGCTGTTAATGTGGCCTTCTATAGGTGAAAGTATTTTTTATACTGTATAAGAAATTTTCAGTTTATCCATTACTAGTTATCCGACTTGATAAATAAAAATTTTAAAAACAACATATAGTAAATCTTACTCATTGATAATGTAGGTTTTTATAGGAAAAGGTATTTTTAAATTATTTAACAATTTTTGAATGAATCCTTTACAAAAAAAGCTTTCTTAGTTTTTACCCGCCATTTTGTTTGCGGGTCAACTATGTGTTGATTGATCGGAGTAAAAAGTAACCAATCCTTCTCCATCTCAAATAGTACACGTGTACCAAATTTCATAACGATTGATTTAACTATTGAGGCGCTAAGAGGTAACGAACTGACTCACTTAAAATGTTGCAGGCGTTTAGAGGCTACACTAACCGTTTACTATCAGACGGGTTGTACGCTTGTTTAGCACCTTCATGTTATATAAAAATAGACTATATTCTTTGTTACCATCAGCTGATCCATCGGTTTATTTGCGTCTCCATATCATATAAAAAATATAATTATTTCTTGTAATTGTTTATATTTATAATAAGTTTACTATTGTAATCTTTTGGAGGAAACAATAAAGAGTATCTATTATCTATTCATCTATAAATTGTTTTGTCCAGGATTCAAATGCGGCACGACTATTCTCAGACGAAGCGGCCGCTGTATACGAGCGGGCGACGAGCGGGCCGCTCAAGCAATCTACGTTGCTACATTTCGCGCACGCCGACTATGAAGAGAGCAGGCTGCATTACAACAAGGTTAGTTTGACGGGCTGTTAATGCGATTAAACACACTCGAACAAGTTTTAATTTATCCTACTTAGGTTAACCTTAAAATCTGGATTACATACTTAAATTATTTAGTGAATTTCTAAATTTCTTGACATTGGCAATATACTTCTTTTTGTATTACTAATTGAAGAATTATGGTACTGATTGTATAAATAATAATTTGTTAAAGTAATATAGAAAAAAGAGTGCTAAATTTATAGTCAATCCATTAATGTAAACTCACTTTTATGATCACAGCATATACACAGCAGCAGGTATATATAGCACAGTACATAATATTGTTTATATTCCCAGGTGCACCAAGTGTATACAAGATATTTAGATATGGAAGATATAGATCCAACGCTGGCTTACGTACAGTACATGAAGTTCGCGAGGAGAGCTGAAGGTATCAAGTCAGCGCGGACCGTGTTCAAACGGGCCAGGGAGGACCCTAGGTAAGGTTCCAGTCGATTGATTAATAGAAAAGATCTACTGTAGCTACTGTCTATTGGGATGCCAAGTCTGTAAGGTTTGTAACATTCGTGTTATTTAATTTCGATAATGACAAAAGATATAAGAAATGAAGCTGTTCGATCTAAGTCTACGTTTTCTCACGACAATTTTAGGAAGTATTATCTTAGTTATACACATGGTTTCTTGCGCCAAATAGCTATCGGCATTTTCTTTTCTCCTCTACTCAAAGGTCTAGAAGAATGTAACATCTATAGCGCCTACTATTTCCATATTTGATATACTATTATTGATGGAACATCTGCTATAGCTGCATATACTTCATTTAAGCCACCCATTCGTTTTCAGTGTGATTATCTCTTATAATGCTTTATATTTACAAGGAAACAATAAAGAGTATCTATATATCTATAGCTACTTGAAGTATATTGGAAACACAATCTGTAAAACAGACGTATTTATATAGAACATAGGCGTATTGGGGAGGGGGACAGCCCAGCATTATCTGGTGTCCTCCCTAGAATCAAGATTCGTAAAACACTTTTAAAAATAAGTATGGGCCTCTTAGAAACAGCTGTAATCCCTACACGTTTGTTTGTCCCAGATCCCGCTACCACGTGTTCGTCGCCGCTGCTCTCATGGAGTACTACTGCTCCAAAGACAAGAACATAGCCTTTCGAATCTTTGAACTTGGACTCAAGAAGTTCTCGCATATACCGGAGTATGTGCTCTGCTATATCGATTATTTGTCGCATCTGAACGGTGAGTATATCTGTCTCGCTCATGTCTAATGTAAAAGAGAGAGATAGATGGAGTTTTTTTTGATGGGTGAAAATGGAATGGTGACCCGCCTGCGCTAACGGGATACGCTGGCGGAGCACCAGTGAAGGGTGATAGATGAGAATGAAAACAGGCCAGTTAGCCCATCATGATGAATTCATCAGGAATTAACTATGATAGTTTCCAGGGAGAATCACGAGGAGATCGACCTGGTTGGGTATATTGCTAGCAATGGCATTCTCAGTCTCCATTACTAACAATCCCTTTCCCCCCAGTCAAAGTGGGTTAGAGTTTATTTGTTACCTGTTGACCTCTCAATAGCTCAACCAGTCGTTACAAAATATGTCACGCATACAATATTTAGGATGGGTCATTATTTTTATCTTAATTAATAAATATATTCCATTCACGTAGTCGAAATTGCAGGTAAAAACTGTTCTTTATGTAATAAATGAGAATACAGTTCAGTTAGAAATTAAAATCCTCATAATATTTTCCTTGTGCAGAGGATAACAACACTCGAGTGCTGTTCGAGCGAGTGCTCTCGTCGGGCAGCCTCAAGCCTGAGAGTTCAGTGGACATATGGAACAGGTTCCTCGAGTTCGAATCCAACATCGGCGATTTGATTTCTATCGTTAAGGTAGAGAAACGACGGCAAGCTGTACTAGAGAAGGTAAAGTCCCTTTTAAATTTTCTTTTTACTTTTTTTATTTCATGTTGTTTTTACTTTTTTTTTTTTTAATGTAATCAAGCTTACAGTGTGCCTAATGAAAAGCGGCCAGCTCATGAAAGTCTACAACAGTAGAGGTTAGAAGTATCATTCATACTAAGAAAAATTTCATCAAGTGACATAAAGCGATCATTGTGATGATCTTGATTTAAAAATCATTGCTTTCTTATAGGTGTCCTAAGAGACGAATAAGGGAACTTAATGATGGAGGGATGAGCAGCAGCGTCGTCTTTAAACATCATCAAAGCTTAACTGCGGTTGCGAACCCGCCTGCCCAGCGTGGCAAAACCCTCCTCATGAGGGAGGCCTATGTTCAGCAGTAGAGGGTTAACGGCTAATATAATGAATATAATTTCTACCATCGTACGGCTCGCCATCGACAGAGAGTTCATCCTCATATCCTACAGCCCAATGGTCACGTACAGAGCGGTTTAAGAGATGTTTCCTCCCACGAACACTCAGGTTATGGAATGAGCTCCCTGCCGAGGATTTCCTAAGAGCCTACAGCATGGGGTTCTTTAAAAGAGGTTTCTTCAGGGTCGGCAACGCACGTGTAATACCTCTGGTATTGCAGGCCGTATGCTTGTTTGCCACCTCAGTGGTATAAAAAAAAAGTAATTCAACTTAATATATTGGTTCGACGTTGCCTTCCTAAGTGGAATTATGGTTGAAGTATACTTAAAATTCGGCAGGAATATTGAGTCATCATTATCATATCAGTCGTTAACTGTCCACTGCTGGACATAGGCCTCCTCCATAAGGGAAGTTTTACCAGTAGATCCCACACATGGCAGGTAGGTTAACTACCGCAGTTAGGTTTTTGGTGATGTTTGAAGAGAGTCGCTACTGACTATCCCTCCACCATAAGCTCCCTTAGTCGCCTCTTACACACCCACGGGAAAGGAAGTGGTGGCCCATTCTATGCCGTGACCTACTCGGCTATTAATTTTAATAAAAATTTTATATTACTTTTCGTGTTTCAAATTGTAATTTTTATAATTACTACTTAACATTGATAAGCAAATTAATCATTTAAAATTTATCTCTTTAATATTCCTTTTTTTTTTATACAACTTAGAATGGCAAACAAGCTGACGGCCCACCTGATGGAAAGTGGTAACCGTCGCCTATAGACATGAGCAGTACCATGGACGTAACAGAGCATACTGTTTCGCCCATGATACCCCCCCATGCGTTGCCATTTCTGAGGACTCAGATGTTATTCCTCTGTACCCTGTAAATTCACGCCATATCCCACCCTTCAAACCGAAACACAGCTATGCAAACACAACTGCTTCACGGTAGAAATACGAATGGGACAGAGGTACCCAAGCAATCGACTTTTGTACAAAGTCTCCCTCTGGTTCCTTCCTTCTTAAAGTATTGTTAAGATACGATAATTTGTTTTAGATAAAAGAGTTTGAAGGCAAAGAGACCGCTCAGCTGGTGGACAGATACAAGTTCCTAGACCTGTACCCCTGCAGTATTGCCGAGCTCAAATCAATTGGATACACAGAGGTACGAAATAATTTTACAATTTATTTATTTTCATTTAATAACGCAGCATAATGTTATATTTTTTTACATATAATGAATTATCACTAACTTCATATATTCGTTACTTATTAGTATTTAATTATTTTTTCCACACACACATATATATACCTATATCTTCACAGTTTTATAGCTCGGGCTCAACTAGTAAATCGAAACGATCTAATAACCCTTGTTTACTTTCAGGTCGCATCTATGTCTAATAAATCTTGGGCGCTTGGTGGACCTTTGGCGGGCATATCGCCAGAATTAGCAGCTGTCATATTAGGACAGAAGTATGCTTTTTTTAATGTGTTGATAGATACTATAATATAGACTAGATGGAAATTGTTTTAAACCAAAATATTATATAAATAAAAATGTGCTTGAAATATACATACTACAAAAATGCCTATTTCATATTCTTTAATCTTGACTCTATATTCTTTCTATATGTCTTTTCTTGTCCTCTTATAGATTTTCGTAAATAATATTGGTGTGAATTTTTAACAAAATTAGTATACGAAAGACTGATATAATCAGAGAGAAGAAAATACGAAAAATTATATTGTAATCTTTTTATAAAAACTAGAAAAAGTTTATACAAATCTTTGTAATACTTATGAGCAGAAGTTCAAATAAAAACACTTACCAGTTGATTACTACCTCCTCAGGGACAACGATCCAAACAAAGACATTGCTCGGCCGGACACTAATCAGATGATACCTTACAAACCGAAAGTGAACCCCCTACCTGGAGAACATCCTATATCTGGTGAGAAACATGTACATTATAACCATAGACTGAACGGGAATAGATGACGCAAGTACATCAAACTTGTGTCGTTTCTTCTCCTGATAAAAACAAAATAGTGCCATATTTTCATATGATTACCAATAGGAGCAGTTTTACAATTTTTTTATATTTGTCGTGAATATGTTATAGAATTACAAGCTATTTTTTTTTTTATTATCTAAAATTTTATTATTGTATATAATCATTAAACTTTTACTACATTGTCCATATTTAACTCGCCTTATTACGTATTTCCTGTTATTATATAATTAGATATTAGAGACCTATAAGAGATAAATTGTTTTTACAACAAATGGCTAAACTCAGTAATTATTAAAATCAAATCAAATTATATTAATATCTTCAATTAGTCTGAGAAAAAAAATCACATAATTTCAATAACAGAAAAAACGTTCATAGTCAAATCTTTTTTGATTCTGTATATATTAATAAATGTTATTTTTTTTTTTTTGGTATAATATAGTTTTTATTTGCCAAAAATAAGTATTTATTAAATATAAAAAAGTATAAATAGAAGGGGGCACCCAGGTTTGAACTGGGGACCCTACGATCTGCAGTCGTATGCTCTACCACTGAGCTATACCCCCTGTATAGTGTGTCTTGAAATTGAAAGTCATTTTTGTAAAGGATTCTGTTATAACGATTTTTTTGTTTAAAAATGTATTCTTACGACTATAATTCCAATTGGAGTAACCAGACACGTCGTCGACAGTTACATTTATAATGAACGTAATACGTAAACATATAAAGCTGTGGTCAATATTTTTTAAAATGTCGGTAATCAAAGAATAAATAGTTAATGTAGTCGACTTATTTTTTGAAACCCATATATTTTATTTAAAGCAAAAATTTTAAAGTCGTGAAAAGCATAGGTATATTTCACAAATTTTTTGGATATCACCGGTATTAGAGTTATCGGTCTAAACATTAAATCTGTAAAGTCTTTAAAATATTAAAGACTTGACAGATTTAATGTTTTCACACGAATTCGTTATTTATATACTTTTCTAGAAAAGATAGGATATATTTTTATTTTTTACACATTTTTACACATACAATTCTTTATCCAATTACATTTACACCCAACAAACATATGTCTTTCTAATAACATGTGTGATAATATGTAACAGGTGGCACATTCCCGATGCCGCCTGCGTGCGCTCATTTGTGCACGCTGATGCCGCCGCCGACCAGCTTCCGCGGACCGTTCGTAGCCGTCGACCGCCTCATGCAGCTCTTCAACAGGATCTCCCTCCCTGACAAGCGTGAGTGTTTCATTCATAGTCACTTACGAGCATAAATAGTGTTATTATTTCAAAAATTTCAATTCTTTTATTCATTTTAATCGTCTCTCAGTATTGCCACATCGGGTATGCTTTTCGCAATTTGGAGCGAAAATTTTTGTGTGTGCAAAATTATATAGTTATAGTTTTTTGGTACTTGTAATGTTTGTAAGTGTGTTAAGGTACATATTTATAGTAAATTATAATAGAATAATACAATAATTACAGAAGAAACAATCCTTTTTTTTACGTCTTTCACTTTCTGGCACATAGCAAAATGTAGTGAAAAACGATAATTTTTTTTATTGGATAAAAGTCCTGGAAATCATATTTGATTCAGAGAAAAAATGTTTGACGTTTGGATAAAAAATAAAATTCGCATCTGGCAACCGTATAATCTCCATCAATGAACAGATACATACATAAAGTGCCATAAAAATATCCAAATATCCAATGTCTGCCTGTCTAAACTCAAAATATCTCGACTAGCCTACATTTAAAAATGTAATTTGTTTAAGATGGCTTCTCACTGGATATGCTCTATTTCTTAACTCCCATAATAATTATGCAATGCTGTTTGCAAATAGAAAGTTGCCAAAAAAATCTAATCATCTTTTTTTTGCTTAGGGAACTGTTGAGCAATCTTCCCATTTGTTCTTGAATGTCTTTATTGATAAACTCAATACTAACTCAAATTCTACAACCACAAATAATCTAGATCGGTGAATTATTTGTTACTTTGTATGTACAGTTTTTCTTAAAACATTGTCCTTCTTAAAACTTTACCAGAGCCAAACTGCGGTTGCCAACCCCTCTGCCCAAAAGAAAGAGAGAAAAATATTTATTTAAAAATATTTATCAATATCAATTACAACTAAAACATAAACAATTATAAACTTAAAGTAAAAGGAAATACACAAACAAATGTATACCTTATGATTATTATAATTAGAAATTATGCGACCAAAATGGTCACCACTCAACTAAGTAATAAAGGCTGATGATGATGACGTACAGTTTGTTGCGGGTGGTTTGTCAATACTATTAATCTTTACAGCCCCAGCGCCGACCCAGGAGAATGGCTGCGACACGAAGCTGTTTGACTTGGCGCGCTCCGTTCACTGGATTGTGGATGATGAGGGAATCACCACCGTAGCCAATAAGGTAATAGTTTCTTTTATTCGTGCAAAAGAAATGTTAGTGGTAGTCGTTAAAAAAAACCATATTTGTCTTACAACCATGCGGTATACTTTTAGTCTTTATGTATTTCATAAAAATAACTCACATGCACTCCGGACATGGTGTGCTTATTCCAGACATTTAAAAGCTTGACAAGTTTAAGTCTGTACAAACTACAGATTTTTGAACTAATATTTAATTTGTAAAATTGTAAAATTTAACTTATAATAAGCCCACAGATAGAGAAAGGGATTGTTAGTAATAAGGCCTAACAGCCCCATTGATAGCAATATATCTTATCAGGTCAACCTCTACGCGGTTTCCCCTACCTATTTTCATACTTACTTATTATCTCTTACTGACGACCCACCAATATATAGTGCAGTGGGTTTACTATTTCATTTTTATCCATTAAAAAATAAACAGGTCGATTTCGACGTGATTTCCCCTGGAAAGCATCGTGGTTAATTCTTGTTGAATTTATAACGATAGACGAATTGACCATGGGATGAAAGTATCTCATCTATCATCTCTCACTAATGCCCCGCCAGCAAATACTGATAGCTCGGGGAGAGAGGAGCTTCCATTTTCATCCATTAAATAAAAATAAACGGACCTGTTTACTGTGGTATGTGTGGTATTTTCTGCCCGCCATTTTAAAAAGATCCCATCAAAGAGTTTTTCATTTAATTATGTTATTCTGTGTGTATAAATATAGTATTAACATATGAGTAATCCAGAATGCACTTTGTGACAGACGCGTCGAAGAAAAGCCGGCGAGGACTCGGATGATGACGAGTTGGGTGTAGCACCACCCGTCAACGATATCTACCGGCAGAGGCAGCAGAAGCGGGTCAAATAGATGGTTCTGACACACTCGACTAGTAGAAATATAAGACATACATATAGAATCGTAGCCTTGATCTATGTGATGTAGAACGTTTAGGTATAGTAGACGTTCTCTATATAACTGGATATAACTAGCACTGTTTTTAATTATTCCCAATGGCTAACAGAATCACCTGTTGCTACTAGCGCCATCTAGTACCGAACTAAATAGTTTTTATTGTAGAGCATAATATATAATACATGCTAGTCTCGTTTACTAATAATCCCCTCCACCACCTTCACCCATTTCATTATATTAGATTATGAGTTTCAGACTCAGACGGGCCACACAAGACTATTTGTACCTAGTAATTAATAACAATATATTTAACATGTTCACTGAAATGTTAACTACTTGATCTAATAAACGCTACCCATTTAGATGTGAGGCCTCCCTTTGATCTGTAAGATGAGTAAATGTCGTACCTATATTTTTATGTACTTCAACTTTAAGGAAAAGTTCAGACATTTGTTTTTTAATACTTACGTTACATTGTACAATACATTTTTCATGAATAATGTTGCTAAGTCATTTTGTCTACACCTATAACTATACAAAATATATAATTTGAAACAATAACATAATAATTAATTAACACAAAGTCTCATTTAATGACATTATTGTACCAATTCATAGGCTACAGTAATCACTTAACATAAAGCGGGCCGTGTATTTGCCACCTCAGTGGTATTAAAATCTACTTAATGTAATACCAAGATAGTTTATTAAATGTGTCAAATTTCAAACGATTATTATAAGGAGGAAACAAGAATATATACCTATCTATTTATAAGGATTTATTCTTCTTTCAGTCTAATATGTATCCAACCTTTTTTGTTCTAATACATGGGAAATTGGTTCTGGTTTTAATAAAGCTATACATGTGCAGTCTGTAACCTAAACTTAGATATTTTATTTTTAATGATTAATTGTATAATTATATTATCGTATGTTTAGTTAAGTAATAGATTATAAACATATTCATGTAATAAAATTTTATAATGACTTATATTGGTTTTATTTCTTCTGACACTCCTTTTCCTTTCAAGATTTTTTTTTACCATAGAATAATTGTTTTCACCATACAGTACACAATTAAGTGATTTTCGTACGTGTGTTATTTTCTGCCCATCATTTTAAAAAAGCCAATTATTTAACATAATGTTAAATCTTGGTCCTGTTAAATTATTGTGTTATGCGTATTTTACTTGAGAGTTAGATAAAAGTAAAAATGATAGAACTGAAAAATTTATAATTCTAAATTTATAGCTCACAAAAAATATTTATTAATTTATAAGTAAAAGGACAAAATAAATATTAGGTTATGAAGTCTTATAGGTTGTGTTATTTATTCCATAATTTCATTAGCTCTGCATGCTTCTTTTGAAACAAAAAATGTGCGCCTCTTTTTATATGTGTATATGACCATCTATGGCCTCATTATAGTAGTTGATGAAAGAGTCATATAAATCCAAGCTGTTTGAAAAATTTTATGATTATAAACATATTTGCTTAAAAAATACTTTCGAATTCTTTAGAATGGAACTAGTTCATCAACTACGTCCATTGAGATACGAGAATTTTAAATCTAAAAATAAGTTGAATGTTTTGTATCTAAAGGAGTAAGGTTAAATAGTTTGCATATAATCAATTATATTCTATCTAAATTATAGTTTATGAACGAAACTGAAAGGACACAAACTGACATCTTTGTTTGACAGACATTGTTGACATTTGATTAATCCAGCCCTTCATGTATTTTGGTCGAAAAGTCGAAATAGTATTTCGGCCCGAAAATGGCCTCTTTATTAAATATTTTGGTCCGTAAATCTGCTTTGGGTCAGACCAAGTCTTTACTGAATAACTTACCAGCAGTTTACAATGTAAAGTGAGTGTTGAACTTAATTATTTGCTCCTCATTTGTTAATTTACGTGTTCGAATTCGTTACGTAATTTTGTTTTTTGATTATGTAGGTTATTGTTTTGTCTAATTTAGGTTTACAAAATAGTTTTACATCTCTATTATATTCTTCTTTAAATACCCATTCTTAATTTGCTACATATTGTGAAGGAAGTTCCTATAAAAATAACAAGCAAACTTGGTTAGAATTAACTCTACCATACCTCTATCAAAATCCGATCAAGTCTTTATAATAAAACAGTTTCTGTCTGTTTGTAGATTTGATGTATATTACTTACTATAAGTAGTAGCCAACTCGAAAATAACAAATACACAAGAATTGTTTACTATTGATAGGCAATTATAATCTAACTATAATACTGTTGGCATATTAATATTCTTGATTATCTCATTTAGCTTAATTAAGCTTTTGGAATAGACCAATTTCATAAATTAACTCACTAGATGCAGTATTATAAATTACCTACGTGCCTTTATGTTTATTATGTTATGGTATGGCATAAACATTAGTAATCTGTTTATTTAAATAAAATAACAGTATAATTACTAGGCAATAGATGCATTTTTATGACACAATTGACACATTTCCCTGTTAACTCTGTTTTAGTGAATACCCTTAGGAAAATGGATATGTATTGCATGCAGGTGACTTAGGACCATTCCTTATTGGCTGTCTATAGGGGAAGCCTATGTTCAACAGTGGACAGATAATGACTAAGATGATGATACATTGAATAATAAATTGACTAAAGAATCTTAAATTTAGATATATATTTTTATCATAATTTCAAACTCAAGGGCCATAGAGTAGTGTCATGTCATTTATTTATTTTACCTACCTTATTGGCAGATTAACACATTTGTTGTGAGTAGTCAATTAAATTATCTACAATTTGGTACCACAGTTTGCAATCATATTATGTTTTTTTGTAAATGAAACTAAATTTTGGCCTTAAATTTGCTGCTCCTAAAATTTACCACCTTTTATTATGGATGAAGATGGCATGGTAACATTTCCTGTACTGTCAATATACACTGGTGAATCACCAGCGAGAGATGATAGGTGAGGATAAAAGCAGGTCAGTTAAATGAGTCTATTAGACCCCATTACTAACAATTTCTTTCCCACCAAATCTGCCATCTTAGCCTTCAGCAAAGCAGCCAGCTGGTAAATTTGCCACTGAGTACCTCCAAATATTACAGGATACATAGATATTAAGAGCACTCATAACTTTACCATACTGAAGTTCGACAATATTACAATTATCTGACTATTTTCAAATACAATTTTAAAGATTTCTATCTGATTATTTAAAATGTTTTCTATTGATAAACTAAAATGTTTATCATACAAAATCAATTTGCATATATTTTTTAAAATACATTTACATTAAACTTTTTGTATTTCCAGCTCACAACGCAAAGCTCATAGATGGATGCCAGATGCTGAATTTGTGAAGCAGTTTGAGGGTGCTGTGATGTATCCTGATGAAGTCACATCATTACTCAAACACCCTCCATATAACAGTAAATAATATACTTTAATAGCTTGTAATACAAATTTAAATACTCTTTATTATATTTTGACTGTTAAAGGTAGAGGTAAATTAAGGAGTTCAAAATAAGAGTTAGAACATCCTACTTTTTACTAGTATTATAATTGTGATAGTATGTAATTTTTTCTTATGCAACTTAAAATGGCAAACGAGCTATTGGTCCACCTCATGGAAAAAAACTGGAAGATTACTGTCGCCTATAGACATAAGCAATACCATGGACACAACAGAGTATACTGTTTCGCCCATGATATCTCCATTATGTTGTTGTCATGTATGTATAGTTGGTTTTTGTTACTCTTTCATGCAAAAATTGCTGTATGAATTTGAATAAAATTTGGTATAAGGATACATTACATCATAATATAGAATAAAGAATACTTTATATACTGATTCATATAACTGAAGCTATAGTAATGTAATGGACATATTGGGAACCAAACTTTACCTGATTTATTTAAATAAGAAATTTGATTCCCATTTTTAATACACAATTTCGTGAAGGTGATTGTCTTAGGAAAAGCTTCTTAATAAAAGCAATGAATTGTTTAAAAAGGTAGATGGCTATTGTTTCCCATTTGTGCAGAAGTGTATACAAATGTTATAATGGTGTTAATTTAGTATTTAATGTTTGAAGCACTTTATAAAAAAATATATAAAAGTTAGTTTATGACATCGTCATTAATATAGTCTGATTGTTTTTAGGTGTGATCACTCCAACGGCAAAACAAGTGCGTAATATGGTGTTGAACTTCGGACCGCAGCATCCCGCCGCCCACGGTGTACTTCGGTTGGTGCTTGAGCTTGATGGAGAGGTATTATAAATCCTTTAATAATAATAATAACAGTATTAGCCATATGCTCCATAGTTAGAAAATTTTTAAATATTCCCACTGAACAAAATAAAACAGGAGAACAAGTTTATATGACTATATCATTATATAATGCTTTTTCCTATATCTTAAATTAATCTTCGTTCTTCTTATTCCAGTATAGTAACCCCTTTTTGGTTATAAGCCCCCTCCAGCTTTAACTAATTATCCCTATCCTTTGCTTTTATTTCCCACTCTTTACCTATTGTAGTTATGATATCATTACTCTATCGTTTCCTGGGTCATCCTTTTCTTTTGTTTCCATTTGGATCATCTACCTTGTTGCTTCTACTGTCCATCTTTCTTCACAAATATAAATCTTTTATACACTCAAAAGAGCAATAGAACTGACCACCTATGATTGAGATACATAACTGTCTTTTATAAACATGAACAACACCATAAATATAACGATGTACTCCTTCATATTCTATGTGATAATCTCTGAAATATCTAGCACAAATTTATTTCTCAGGTAGTATCAGAAGTATAAAATTTCTACAAGTTCAGTGGTACAATCGTGATTTTTTTTATACAACTTAGAATGGCAAACAAGCTGACGGCCCACCTGATGGAAAGTGGTAACCGTCGCCTATGAACATGAGCAGTACCATGGACATAACAGAGTATACTGTTTCGCCCATGATAACCCCCATGCGTTGCCATTCCTTAGAACTTAGGTGTTATTCCTCTGTACCCAGTAAATTCACGCCATATCCCACCCTTCAAACCGAAACACAGCCATGCAAACACAACTGCTTCACGGTTGAAACACGAATGGGACGGAGGTACCCAAGCAATCGACTTTTGTACAAAGTCTCCCTCTGGTAAAAGATTGAGTAATAAACAATCAAACACCTTAACAAACTTTCACATTTATAATAATTATAATTGAATAACAGTATATTAGCAAGAAAGAACAGCTGATTAATATTCTATGATTCATACAGACCGTTCGCGCGGCGGACCCTCACATCGGGCTGCTGCACCGCGGCACAGAGAAACTTATCGAGTACAAGACGTACACACAAGCGCTGCCGTACTTCGACCGGCTCGACTACGTGTCCATGATGTGCAATGAACAGTGCTACAGTTTGGCTGTAGAGAAACTACTCAACATCGACGTCCCGCTCCGCGCCAAGTACATTAGATGTATGTTGTATTTTTTTTATATTTTTTAACAAGATTGTAACCTAAATATACTTGATGGAAAGTGATGTCACACATATACAATATCGTAGATGTCACAGATTATATTATTTCACTATGTACCACCACATCTTGCGATCTTATTTCCGCAGATTATTTATTTTAATGGTTGAAAATAGAATGGTAATTCCGGCTACTCTATCACTATATGCTAGCGGGGCACTAGTAAGGTATAATAGGTAAGAATAAAAGCAAGTCAGTTTGCTCATCATGATAAATTTGACAATGAACCATGAACCTTTGGGTGTATTGCTAACAATACTTGCTTTTCTCCCAGACTAATTATCCCATAGAGTACACTACACTAGTTATCTTTTACTTTAGAAACAATGCAAAGATGATTTTTTGCTTTACGCCAAAAAAATAGGCAAAATAGCCATACCTTTCCAGATGGTTAAAATAAATATCAGTAGAAATTCACAAAACTATTTATGAATGTCACAAGGAAAGGAAAAAACAGTTATTTGCCAGTCACAATATTCATCTGGAAGCCATTTTTGTTTATTTATTTATTATTAGACCTTATAAGTATGTAGTAAAATAATGAAAAAGTTTTACCTAGCCATTTTTGTGATAATTGTCAGGTCTGTTCGCGGAGCTGACTCGGCTGTTGAATCATATCATGGCGATCGGCACGCACGCGCTGGACGTGGGCGCGCTCACACCTTTCTTCTGGCTGTTCGAGGAGCGCGAGAAGATGATGGAGTTCTACGAGAGGGTCAGCGGCGCTAGGATGCACGCCGCATACATCAGGCCCGGAGGTGTTGCTATTGTGAGTGCACCTTTCTAAGTTACCTTTTTCTATTTTTATAATTTAATGGATAAACTCAAAAAGTATTTGACTGACTTTAAAATTTCATTCACTTATGAAAAGCTACATTATCAGCAAGTACAATAAGCTCTATATTATTTAAAAAAATTGAGAAATTTGCAAAAACTATTATAATGTAACTAAAATATAAAAAAATTACCTATTAAAGTTAATATAAAAGACTAAATTATTTTTCTAATTTACCCCTGAGAAGCTGGGGCGGATCGCTAGTATATAATAAACAATTGAATTCCACAGGACATGCCGCTAGGTTTAATGGACGACATTTATGAGTTTAGCAGCAAGTTCGCGGAGCGTATCGACGAAGTAGAAGACGTGCTGACCACTAACCGGCTCTGGGTGCAGCGCACCAAGGACATCGGGATAGTCTCGGCGCAGGACGCCCTTAATTACGGCTTCAGGTAGTTAAATAAATAAATGTAGGAAATGTTTATGTTAATATTAAATGTTTCAGAAACGAGTTTGGACGCGCTGGAATTTGTTGTCAGTAATATACGAAGCTTGCAATCAATTACTACCAGGGGTTCTCTAAAGCTTATTATACATCCCAAGAATCTCTACTCGTTCACACCTAGAGATGGTGTAAAGGAATAGGTACATGAAATTGTCAGAGTAAAACCATTTATTCTAATTTATTCTTTGGACATCATATATAACCGATTTTGATGAAACTACAAGTATGCTTAACCAGACATGGTTTGCCATGTAGGCAGTAAAAAGGTTAGAACATATTAGGATAAAAAATTTAAGGAATTAATTATAGAGGTGATACCCATATAATTTCTAATATATTTTTTTCCATGTTTTAATATATATATTTTGTTACCTATCGGCAGCGGTGTGATGCTCCGCGGGTCGGGTATCAAGTGGGACCTCCGCAAGGCGCAGCCCTACGACGCGTACCATCTGCTCGATTTCGACGTACCGATCGGTACCAATGGAGACTGCTATGACAGGTGACCTACATATTCTATAACCGTAAAGGAGTGAATGAATAATATTATTAACTTTTTCCCCGCTAGTTTGTACTATGGCCTCGCTACATCTGAATAAAATTCTCAATTTTATGAAATAAGAAAACAAATGTAATAGATCATTTATATTTATAATAAGTTTACTATTGTAATCTTTTGGAGGAAACAATAAAGAGTATCTATCTATCTATCATTTCTAAAAGGCGTATAAATATGAAACATATTTTAAATTGGACCATCAAGATGACAACTGTGTAAACCGCATCTAATTTGGTGTAGTAGTTTTTATATGATACCAAAACAAACAGACCCACAAAATTAAAAAAAATTGTTTAGTATTCCATTACTCTTATTAAGACTTTTCATAACAATCTTTTTCAAATGTCTTCAATGTATGTCAATATACAATGAAAAAATAAAATTTTATAATATTAGATATATTTACAATTAAGTTTTTAATTATGTTTCTCCAATGTCTAGGACCATAGTACAAGCTGTGCTTAGTTTAGAGCTAGATGGCGCTGTGTAATATATTCAATGTTATTTATTTCATTTAGATACTTGTGTCGTGCTGAGGAGATGCGTCAGTCACTGCGCATCATCGAACAGTGTCTCAACCAAATGCCGGCTGGGGAGATCAAGACGGATGACTCTAAACTTACACCCCCATCTAGGGAAGAGATGAAGGTAACAAATTGACAACCTACTAACATCATTTGTATAAAAAGTTGTATGAGTATATAATAATGAGGCAATTATCTTCTGAGAAAGATGGAAAGACCTTTGCTTCTACATACTACCCGCATAGTGCGCCGATTTAATTTTCTTTAGCCCTGAACTGCAGCCAACAGTGCTTCCCATGGGAGTTAATTATATTAATCTGTGAAAGTTTGAATTTTGGAGAAAAAATAATAATAAATGTTTAATTTATTTTTTAATCTACCTAAAATAACAATATTAAAATCTGAAAAATAATTATCGTGAGTCATACTGTATTGTAGTCGTGAACCGCGCTCATTAATAAGGGCTCCTATTGGGTTCCAAACTAGTCTGGTGTAGTAAAACGTGAGTAAAGCAGCACTAAGATCTCTTAAAATATGTATGCATACTAATATGTATATTAATTTACAATAAAAAGTCCTAGGGGCAGGTCAATCTTCAGTCATAAATAATAGTCAGGTTAAAATGATATATTTCTACAGACATCAATGGAGGCCCTGATCCACCACTTCAAGCTGTTCACACAAGGGTACCAAGTGCCTCCCGGATCCACCTACACTGCTGTGGAGGCGCCCAAGGGAGAGTTCGGCATCTACCTCGTGTCTGATGGCGGTTCTAAGCCCTACAGGTATATGAGATAATTTTCGGCTCTTCTCCTTCTATATTGGATAATAATATCAACATTTAACCATCAATATCTCCTCAATAATATGGACAAAACTGTACAAGTGACATAAAACATAATTCATCAGCCACGCCAATGGCTCGCCGGGATACGTACACCATAAGTACACCTATGAGCATAGTAATTATAAATATTTGCAATATCAAAGCCTCAGTCGACCGTGCCCTCCATTGTAATATTAAAATCTTATGCCAATAATTTCCCTAAATGTTACAACATTTGAACTGAAATACAATATGCAAACAAACTTCTTTACTGATGATGATTTATGGATGAGACAAAGATATAGTCTATTTCAAAAGAACTAGAAAGGTAACGCAATTTTATTGAAATGGTTACAAAAACAGTAAGTGAAATTAATAACAAATTGAAATGTTTAATCAACTGATTATTGTTTTGTATTATTCTTGGACGTCAGCGGACTGTAGATGCAGGTGACTCGGGACTGTTCCTTATGACGGTTTATGGAAAAGGCCTATGTTCACCAGCGGACAGTTAATTGCTGATATGATAACGATCAGCAAATTGATTGTTTGTATTTTTATTTATTAAAATATCGACTATTTGAAATCAACTATGCCCATATCCACATCACTACACATTTTGTATTATAGAGTCCTTCTATTAAATTTCTAATAGAATGGTAAATAAATGAAACAATGTTCTTCCAGATGTAAAATCAAGGCGCCTGGCTTCGCTCACCTTGCGGCTTTAGAGAAAATCGGTACAGGTCTAATGTTGGCCGATATCGTAGCAATTATAGGCACCCTCGACGTTGTCTTTGGTGAGATCGACCGGTAAATAATTTATTATGTGATAGTAAGAATTCGTTAGCTCTTAAGTGTATCTCACAATTGTATATTGACAGAAATTTATTTGTACCTACAGTGTGTAAGCGATATAATGGAAAAATAAACTATGTTTAGTTCAGAATTTATTTTGCTGTATATTTATTATATTTACAGTTCGCTAAATATAAGTTGGCCATCTAATAATAATAATTATATTTGATTATGCCCACATGACAGAAACACATACCACTATGATAGAAATAATATATAAAACAATTCTCTAATTCTCTCTTATCCCTTATTTTTATGGTTCATTTCACAAATGTATTAAGGTAGTAAGACTTGTATATCACGCAAACTGTAATACAATGTATACATCTAAGCAAAAGGAAGTAAACATAGCGTCAATATACCGATGGCAATATGACGAGCATAATGAAATTTAAATTTCTCACTGAATCGATGAACCTTACAAAACACCACATCTACAGTAGTCTTTAGTAACCAAAGGCAACATTAGAAATTTTGTTTTTTAATATATGTGGGTTATGGTAAAGAATTTCGCATCTAGTTTTTTGAAATTTATATTATGATATTTGTTGCCCAATAGGAGACTAAAAAGTGTAATTATGATATGCATAGATATTACAACCTACCTAAATTTTTTTATGCTGTATTCGCTATAGCGCAAAATATATATTATTTCTGAAATTTCGTTTTAAATCATTTACACGCTATACTGTATTTTTACCTACAATTATAAAGACTACTTTTAGCATTTGCTTCTAATAAAATTATTAATAGAGTCAAAATTAAAAATGCGACCCTTGTTTATAATCAACTTATAAAAATAATTATAATGAGTATTTAAGTCAATATACAACTTGTAAAAAAAAATTTTTATTTCTCTACTAATAACCCTGGTATGTATTCCTTCTATGGTGTAACTGGAAATACACTCGCTCCGCCTAATAGAGAGATGAGGACTTGAATCCCATTAGATTGAATTGTTGGATAGGAGATAAATTTTTCAACTTATTACCATATACCATATTATATCAGCTGTTTTCTGCTAAATGTAGGCCTCCTCCTATTGGGCGGTTTTGCTAGTAATTGCCACGTTTGGCAAGCGGGTTGACAAGCGCAGTTAATTCTTCAATCGCCTCTTACGGCACCCAGGAGAGAGGAAGGGGTGGCCTATTCTATGCCAAGATCACACTTCAACTTATTAATTTAAAATTTCCAAATTCAGATTCACTCTGGTAAATTTTATTCTAATTTATAACTTTAAATATTAATTACGATATACGATTGATTGTTTGATCAAAAATTTGCAATCTACATGCAAATGCTTTACAGACATGTGATTATAGATTTACTATGTATATAGAGATACCTACAAGTTATAATTGTTCATTTATATCAGGTTGTATTCCTTTAAAGCTTATTTTGTTAGTCCTTTGATTTTAAAGGCTAATGTCAGTTTATTTTTCTCTATTTGTTTTCTGTTTATCCTTTTTTTTTTTTGAGGCCTGTTATTTTTTTTTTTTTAATATTATATTCTCTTTTTTAGCGTAAATATATTATTTAAATAAAATAAACATTAGTAATTAGGAAGCAGTGAGTAAAAAATGCATATGTATAATACAATCAAACTATTATTATATCATAGCATAATTGTAAGTTAATTTTCAAATTAATTAATTTTAGTATTCTATTTTTTTTTTTTTATTTTTTGTGATAATACCACTCGTATTTAACAACAACTTTTAACATACGCAAATGGGATAATCCACTCACTAAACCAATAGAGTATTATTAAATCTTAACATACGATTTTATTTTGGGGGAAAGAGATTGTTAGTAATGGAGACTGAGAATCCCATTGCTAGCAATATACCCAACCAGGTCGACCTCCTCGCGGTTCCCCCTGGAAACTATCATGGTTAATTCCTGATGAATTCATCATGATGGGCTAACTGGCCTGTTTTCATTCTCATCTATCACCCTTCACTGGTGCTCCGCCAGCGTATCCCATTAGCGCAGACGGGGCTACCATACCATTTTCACCCATTAAAAAAAAAACTTAACATACGTATTTTGTTAATCGATATAGAGTTCTATAGTTTCCAGCATCATCTCAACAGCCTGAAATGATGACTTCTAGATGCAATCACTCAAATAACTTGAAATACAAATAGTGAAACAGTATACTTCTTTACAATATTCAAGGAATTATCCCCTAACCTCTAACCATTAAAAAGTTAAACCTTCTATTATCAGCTCATTTGAATAACTTAAGGGAATATGACAACTAATATTACGTGCCCGGGGGGAAAGTGATTGTTAGTAATGGAGACTGAGAATCCCATTGCTAGCAATATACCAAACCACATCGTTCTCCATGGAAACTATCATGGTTAATTCCTGATGAATTCATCATGATGGGCTAACTGGCCTGTTTTTATTCTCATCTATCACCCTTCACTGGTGCTCCGCCAGCGTATCCCGTTAGTGCAGACGGGGCTACCATACCATTTTCACCCATAAAAAAAAAAATTACGTGCCCATAGTATTTAAAGAATTTTTCTCTAACTCCTAAACTCAATGTTAGGAGTTATTCCTTCTATCAGCAACATTTAATGATAACTACCAAATGCAAGTATCCGCATAAGTTTTGAAAAATGTGAACCACCATATATGTTCCTATTAAATTTGGGGTTGCCCTTAATTTTCTTGGGATCCCATTATCAGATCCTGAATTGGTGACAATGGGACCACTTCAGACGTATACTCTTTCGAATACAAAACGAATTTTTAAAATCGGTCCACAATTGACTACGAAACTGGTGGATATGGATAAAAGATATACAATTGAATATATAACCTCCTCCTTTTTCAAAATCGTTTAAAAATTGTACTGATTTGGGAAATTTTTAATTCAATAAATAAAAAAAACTTGCAATACAAAAAAAAATATTTTAAAGATATGTGTCAGTTACTAATCTTTGACTAGTTTTTGATACTCGATTATCTAAATAATCGAGGATATATTCTCAAAGCAAGTAAACAGTAAGTTACATTTATTAAATTAATAAATTATTAGTATTGTTTTTTTATGTGCGTAACATTCTATGAT
Organism: Galleria mellonella; assembly: GCF_026898425.1. Taxonomy (NCBI): domain Eukaryota; kingdom Metazoa; phylum Arthropoda; class Insecta; order Lepidoptera; family Pyralidae; genus Galleria; species Galleria mellonella. The sequence continues at coordinate 2,659,632 of NW_026442015.1, forward strand.
CAATATATTAATTTTATATTGAACTTTTTTAAATAATCAAACAGGAATATTGAAAAATAAATACATAAAGTTTTTTTGCAAATACATATTATACATACAAAACACTCGAATCAAAACAGTTACGCTAGTGAATACAAACGTTTGTATTGTACAAGTAAACTCGCAACAATCAGAAATAAAGGCAGTGTTAATCTCTAGAAAACCAAGATCGTCAAATAATTTTAGATTAATAATATTTAATTACCTATATACAGTACAGACATTTAATTACCTATATACAGTACAGACATTGTAACATCTAAAGATGATGAAGTATGAACGCTTTTAATAGTGTTATAAAAAGAAATATTCGACATGGCTGTATGGCTATAAATCATTTGCCTGAACATTGAATGTTTAAGAAAAATAATTGTCATACATTGATACATGACGTTTGATGACATTTGTAAATTTGACAGCGACGCAATAAAAATAAACAGCATATTCTTTTGGGTGTTTTTACCGCTTTTTATATAAAAACAAATTTCAAAATGTTATTTTATTCATTTTTTAAGTCTTTAGTTGGTAAAGATGTTGTAGTTGAACTAAAAAACGATCTCAGCATATGCGGCACGTTACATTCTGTGGATCAATATTTAAACATAAAGTTGTCGGATATTAGCGTTATAGATTCGGATAAATATCCACATATGTTATCAGTGAAGAACTGTTTTATCCGTGGTTCTGTAGTCCGCTACGTACAACTTCCAGCTGATGAAGTGGACACTCAATTGTTACAAGATGCTGCGCGTAAAGAGGCTACCGTTTCTACAAGATAAACCTAACCTCAAACCGAGTATTGGCTCATTGATTCCGGTCACGAAAGCAGTGGTTGTAAATACTAATTATAAGTTTTGGAATAAACACTCGATGTGAATGAGTATTTTAATGTCTTATTATTTTACAATCGCCCATTTTTTGTTTAGAATTCCACCTTTTAATAAAGTTTTATACACTTATAAATAACTTTAATACGCCATCTATTATTCAGTAGCAAATTTATTAATATTTTTGTCGTCTATCCTGAGCTTCCACTACATCAGTGTTACTATATGTTAAAAAATAAAAATCTAATTGGGACTATTTTGTTAAATTTTTAAGCAAATTTAATATTTAATTTGTATTATCTGTGATAATTAGTTTGTAATATAAAAAAATAGTACATTCAATAATAATAAATGTGAGTGACCATCATAAACTACATAAGACAGACACGGCTGTTAAGAGTTATTCATTATTGCTGTAAACATTCTATAAAATCTTGAGAAATGATTCCTAAATATCAAAACATGGTATTACATAGCACAATTGCTTCTTAATTAATATATCTTATTATTGCTAACTTCAAAATCTTTGTTAAGTCCTACTATAAAATCATTGTTAAGATGTCTGTTTTATCATTCTGTTTAGTCGTTTACAATACGAATGCTATAAAAAATTATATCTTTTCCTACTTTTATCTTATTACTTAATAAACTTAATTCATCCTGATTATTCTATTTCAAAAACACTAGCCTTATTCATTAGGATAGAACCATAATTCATGGCTACAGAAATCTATTTCGTTTCCCGTTTGTTCTAAGTTTTTTTTTTTTAAGTTGGAAATGGGCTATTTCCAAATGAAAAAAACATAGTAGAAAACAATTTTTAGATTGGTAACTTTATTGGAAATTCCAAATCATTTTAACTCTATAATCGAGTCGATTCGATTTCGATTCGATGCAAGCTAGAGAGACGACAAGAAAGACGGGAAGGAAATTGGAGAAGCCGGAGAGAGAGGGTTTATTTTCTTCTCTGAGTTCTAGCTTTACTATACGATTCTGTTATGCTGTTCATTGAATGAACATATTGTTGTTATATTATTACATCTATCTATGTTTTATCATTTCTTCGAACGAAAAGCTAAAGAAATCTATCTACCTATATCTATTTCATCGCGAGTGATGCAAGGTGCCTCCATTTTATTATACGACAAATTTAATACAAATGCAATATTCTGATTTATGAACAAAAGTAGCAAACTATTAGTGTCTAACATGTGATTACAAATGTAAATATTTAATTGAATTTATCGCACAAAATGGACGTGAAAGGTTGTAATCGTGGGTGTTAGTTGATGTGACTAGTATATTATTTGGTTTTGTTTGGTGATAATCTTTGTGCATTCAATGTTTTTACTGAAGAACAGCGTTAATTATAACTACGTCGTTTGTGCTGAATATCTTCCGTCAAGCATCGTCTGTAGTTGCTGAATAAAGTAAGTTGTCTTTCTATATTTTGAATTGGGAATGTTTTGCTGAAGTTTAGTAGAGGATTTTCCAAAGTATATACTTAATTGTACCTACTTTTTTATCTATGTCTTGTTTAAAATAGCTAATATTAAAATATAAAATTTTTTACAATGGACTCTAGTAATTCTTAAAACGCTGAAATTGTTCTTAACATTATCCAATAGGTATGATTCCCTTAGGAATTCTCGTTTAAAATAATTAGTCTTTAAATTGGTAAAAGTTACGTCCACTTCGCCAATTTGAATAGTAGATTTGTATGATCAGAATACTATTTATAAAATTTCTTGTAATAACTAATTAATAAGTCCATACATGTAGATATTTCTTGTTATATTTTTTGTTTAATATTTTAATCAGTATTGTCAGGCGGTTCTTAGTTTCCTATGTTGGGCAGATAGCTTGCAGAGTACTGGTGACTCATTATAATTATAGATTTTTTTAGTAGTTGTGTACTGAAGCTTGCTTATATGATTTAGGATGGAAGTATCCTATCAGGGAATCATACAATAGGTTGTTTACATAATTTCATTCAAAATTTCCAGCCATTTAAGTGTAAGAATTCAAACATTGATACATCAAAATGACTTTGCACTAATACTACTATTACATTTACTACTACATATAATTACAGTTACATATTACTGAATCTTGCTGTTTTGTTTTGTTTTATATGTTAAGAGTGTTCATAATTTTTGCTTACCAAACTGTTTTTAATATATAAATTTTAACCATGTTAAAGAAAAAAATGAATGTTGAATGATATATAAATGAAAGAATATATAGAAATGATATAAAATGCATAAGATCCTTAATATGCAATACTCAGGGGAACCTGTGATACTATGAAAAGTAGGGTCAACAAAAAAGTCACAATTCAGTATCTATCAATATTCTGTCAGTGGTGTGACCCTTAGGAGCAGTTTTTGTAGTTGTTGAAGTTTGGGTGTATGGATAGGGGCACTATTGAAAAGCTTAAAAAACAAAATAATTTTTGAATAATGATGAAAAAATGATAACCCTCCCCTTCCCCCTTATTTACTCATTGCATAGGATTTCTTTAGAAAAGGAACTTGTATCATATGCTTTTTTTCATGCACTGCCCCATTTTCGAGTTATAGAGGCTCTAACATTTCTGGGACTTAAAAAAAACATTCAATAATTTTTTTATGTCGAAGTATTTATCTGTTTAGTTTGAACTTTGGTTCTTGGTCCATAGTGCCTCTAAGAGTATACATTATTCTACCCAATTTTCTGGCGGCAAGGGATTGTTATCAAATAGGAAGGTTAGTCCACCATTGATATCTATATAACATATCAGGTCGACTTCCACACAATTCCCTCTGAAAACCATCATAACTAATTTATGAATTCGTCATGATGGGCTAACTGATCTGCCTTTTCATCCTCACTGATGTCCCATCAGTGTTCAGGCGGCCCCCATCAGGCGGGGTTATCATTCCGCTATCATCTATTATTATATATTCCGTTTTCATCTATTAAAAAAAGCAAATTTTCTATTTAACAATTTAACTTTTTTTTATATTTCTAACTGATTATTTAAAAAGTGCTTTTCTAAGGAATTAAAACATTAATTATAGAATATATTACATACAAATCTATTCAAATCTGTTTTAGCTTAATTTCAGTAAGAATATTCTTAACTTAATCCAGGATGTAGTATATCTATGTAAATTTTAAACATCAAACATCTTTGCAAACTTATGTATATCATGTCTAAATAACTAAACAGATTTAAATGCAATTTGGCATACCGATGAATAATTTTTTTTATGGGTGAAAATGGAATAGTAACCCCGCCTGCGCTAACGGGATACGCTGGCGGAGCACTAGTGAAGGGTGATAGATGAGAATGAAAACAGACCAGTTAGCCCATTATGATGAATTCGTCAGGAATTAACCATGATAGTTTCCAGGGGGAACCGCGAGGAGGTTGACCTGGTTGGGTATATTGCTAGCAATGGGATTCTCAGTCTCCATTACTAACAATCTCTTTCCCCCCTGATGAATCATATTGACACTGGAAAGACTAAATATTAAGTGCCACTTTGGTTGATATTGAGCTATACATATATCATTATATTCAGTTTTTTCCGCATTAAAACCATTTAATATACCAACATTAAATAAATAAATATAAATACATATATTTATATAATAATATATTTTGCATATTTCAGGCACACACCTGTAGTTTACATACATATTACATACACATTCATTAGTGTAATTTATTTTTAATTAATTATAATTTCTACATTATACAAACATTAATGAATAAAATAATAATTAAAATAATTTTATTATAAATTCCTTGGTCATCAGGTAGGCAGTACGCATATATCTATATATATATATATATATAATTATTATTTTATCAAGACTTATTATAAAAGAAAAAAACAGAGCAATTGGTGACAATTTAGACAAGTCTCAAAATGATCAACCACAAAAATTGTTTTGGTTCACCTCCACATGGTTCTCCCAACTCACTTATTCACTTTCATCCTCATCTGTCATCCTTCACTGATGCCCAGCCAGCATATACCAATAGTGTAGGCGGGATTACTATACCATTTTCAACTATTAAAAAAATAGTAAAAAATAGAAAATAGAAATTGTGTAGCAATATAACTTTTGCAAAGATCCAGTACTGTATATATTCAGTTCTGTTACATGTTTTTTTTATCAATAAAGTTATATAATTTTTTTTAAACAAAAAAGAAAGTTGTGGAACACTTTTTTAATCAGTTGCTAAACATTGAAATCAAATTAATAACTACTGAATTCCTTTTGATTAAAGAAGAATAATACACAATCAAAATTGGGAATATACATATACATCTGAATATATAAATGTTATTTCTAAATAAACAATTAAAGTTAACATATTTACCTATTAATTGATACAAACAATGAGATTACACAATGGCCTATTCAGTCCCACGCTTTCGTTTTCTTTTAGGTAAATTATAGTTATAATTATTTAATTTATGTTATGTCATACTTTTGCCTTCTGTGGTGACTTGTTGTCTTTAATTAAAGAGTTACTTTCTAATGTATAATTCATTCTTTACCTTGTGACTTCTTGATGGAATCTCATTATATCAATTATATATTTTATTTATATTTGTGCTTTATTTTGCTGTCTTTATTATGTTCTATCATTTGTACAAATGATTGTTTTCAAAACATCATCTTCAGGCTCATGAATTTTATGTAAAAAAGAATTGGATGTTTTTGAATAATACAAAAATTCTCCCCATTTCCACTTTTTGAAAAAATAGTTGATATATGGTCAAAATAGATATGTCACATATTATCAAAAAATACAGAATTCAGAACCTCCTTCTTTTTGATATAGGTTAAAAAAATATCCCTTTAATAATGAAATGTAGTTAGATTTATATTGAAGTATTAGAGTCTAATCAGTTTGTATGATCATAGAAAAAGAGTAATATGTACATTATTCATCTATGGTATGTGATATAACAAATTATCCACTCACAGCCTTTTGAACTAATGTCATAAAGTCCACACTTCTACAGTGATTTCGTCCGTGATTATTATCTCGACCGTGAAGTTATCATTACCTAATAATAAAGAATACCGATGGCAATGACCTCTTATCATCAGTGGTATGCAAATAGGTCAATGACAAAAAGCCTAGAGTTAATAATTGAAACTGTATACCTATTGTCCCTCAATACTGTGATGTAGTGGCTGATACTGATACAACATTGTTATAAAAAACTGGGACGTATATCTTAAGTATGCAAGTACTCTAAGTAACAAGTCACTTGCAGTTACCTATTCAAGAATGGCTCCTAATGATGCTTGACCTTATTGATCCACGCCGATTAGTTAATGCACGGGTTGAAAATTGGTGCAGAAGGGGGGAAAGGAATTGTTACTAATTTCACGCATTAAAAAAAAATGGTTACAAACGAGAAAAAAGGACGAAACACAAAAAAAAAAACGTCTACAAAGACCTGTCGTGAAAATACGAGTTTTTTTATGAATAGTATTTAACGAGTCGATTTTCACACGATTCCTCTTGGATACCATTGTGTTTTTTTCGTAATGGATGATAATGGATTGATAACTTTGCCTGCGTTATCGATATACATTGGCTGGACACCAGTCATGGATGAAATCGGTCACGATGGTTTTTAAGGGTAACCATAAGGAGATTGACCTGATAAATATTGCTAGCAATGTTTAGTTATCCCTTCCCATTACTAACAATCCCTCCTCGCTCTTACCGTTGTAGTTAATTCATGGTGCATTCTTCATGATACGCCAAGTGATTTGACTTAATATTCGAATCTCACTGGTAAACCAATAGTGAAGAAGGAATTACCATTACTTATTCATAAAACAAAAATGGTAGATCTCTAAAGATTTACTGCCTTCTTTTTTCTATCCACACGATCGTAAGTAAAGCGCCCAAATCATACATACACGTGTCAATTACACGCTTACACAGTTTGTAAATTAGATGCGTATGTGTCGACAGGATTTTTTAAGTAATTACATCATCTTCATCTATTCTATATTTATGCATCACACATGTTGAATTTTGCCGTGTTATGTACTTGTTCAACTAGTTGTTATGACCGTGGGAATACTTTACTATCACGTAGTGTTCCGTTGCTTATAGTTATCCTAAATGCGGTATTGTTTAAGCACTTTATTTGTTTGTTTGTTTGTTTGTTTATATGTTATAAGCTTTATTGTATAATCATCTTCCTGTCATTATTCCTATATTTGGGGTCAGCGTAATATGTTTTCATTCATATTACACAAGTATTAAGCTTTTGATTTTAAGATTGACTAACCGTCTTCCTGACGTCAATCCTCCTTTGGGATGCATTTAATGATGGTATCCGCCACTACTGTATGGAGAAAAGGATTGAAGAGAAAGGAGAACAACTTTTTGTTCTCCTTTTTCTTCAATCCTTTCCTCCATACAGTACTTAAAAAGTTGTTAAAAATATATTGATATTTTTTTTTTTTATTTATTCTATTTTTCTAAGTGACTTCCAAAAATGGAATCTCAAATTTCCATTCATCTAATTTATTTTCGTGGTTACGTTAAGCGACTACGTCGCGAAATCTGAACCTATTTTCACAATTACTGTTGCAATCGATAGATTATTCTCCCGTATTGGTTCCATATTAATTGGGACATAAAATTCTACTAACAATAAATAATTGGTCTTTCATAATTTTGCTCCTCATTATCTTAAGTCTTATAGAATTTACACTATAGTGAGAAATAGTTTGTTAACAGTGAAACAGAATTTATGGATGAATTACTAATAAAAAAATTTGAAATAAATCATTGCAATAATTTTTGAATTTATTTGTGAAAAAATTTTATTATTGTCATCTGTTTTTAAACAACAAAAAGATTTTATGGCAGCGGTGGGATTCGAACCCACGCCATTTCTGACTGGTGCCTAAAACCAGCGCCTTAGACCGCTCGGCCACGCTACCTTTTGGTGGGGCGTCTGAAATTAGCATACACTATGGTAGTAATAAAAATTATTACAGTGCTTTTAATTATTCTATTAAAGTAATAAACAAGGAATACAATAGAAAAAATTTAACGGCTATGTTTTTTCTAAGTAATTAATTTTGACTTGAAAAAATTCAAACAAAAGATAATAATAGTATAATATATAATGTATAAAACATTTTAGTAATTAATAAAATTGTAACTAGACGATCTCTTTACATGGGACATATTTAAGAAAAAAATCATAAGAGGTGTCTTAAGTAGATGCCATAATAATAATTTTAGAAATTTTGTGTTTGTATGTTTAATCCGGTATCATGCAAAAACAACTGCGCCAAAATGGATGCGGTTTTCACAATTGTATTTCTAAAGGTCTAACTTAAAAAATGTTATATGTTTTATCTTGATACGTTATCTAGAAGAGGTCTATTTCATTGTTTTTTTTTTCTGAAATCGACGCGTACGAAGTAACGAACAAAAAGCTAGTAGCTCTCTGTGTGACCAATCAGTCTATCTCAACGGAATAAATTATTGGGACTTCTGTTTTCTGAGAAACCTTTATGAAAATTACCAAGAATATAGAAAAATTGAATGTCAAAAGCTTTTTATTTTTACATATGTAGGCATATGTAGAGATAAGCTAGGACGAACGGATTTTCTCGTCAGATTTTGTAAGGGAATAGTTTGCTCATCACACACAGCGTGCGTTGGACTAGAGTCCTAAGTTTGATTCTTGATTTATTATAGTTTAAACAATTTTGATGTGACTTTTTTTCGATATTGGTAATTTGAAAGTAGGATGGATTGATTATGATGGAATAATATTAAACAATAATATAATATTTTTTTGCTATTTTTTTATTTTATATTTTGATGATATTTATATAATACAATATTATATATAGTTACATACATAAATAGACAAGATCGAATTGGCTTTGTGGTTTATTTTCTCGACTCATAAAGCTCTAAGTTCGAATCTGGACGTCACTAACCCCCTTAATCGTAAACTGAAAATTGAAAACATGAGATACAAAACAGTTCAATAACTAAAATAGGTTTATGAGATGTTTGACGTTTTTATGAAGAAGAGGGTAAAACTATGTGTCTATTTAAATGCCCGACAAGTTCTAGCGATGCATTGGATACAAATATGCCTCGGCAAACGGCGGGCACTCTCGTATAGCAGTCGAGTAATAAGAGTAAATTTCAAAGTTAAAAACTACCGACCCAATTTAATATTTATAGCGTCAATAGTTCCACCTCGGAAATGATGAGTCAGTTTAGACTCGTTTCTGGTGCATTGCTGATTTTGAACGAATGCAGTTCGTATGAAAACAGCGGGATAAATTTGGACGCAAAGAATTGCAGTCAAATAAAAGATCTATTCTTACCAAATACATTCGATTTTATTCCAATTTGATTGCCTTAATTTAATAGTTATCACGTTGTACATATTCGAAATGAACGTATTCTGTTTGGCCTTTTTTATTGTTATGGAGGTAAACGAGCAGACGGTTTACCTGATGGGAAATGGCTACTGTCGCCCATTAACACTTGCAACAGGAGGGAAGCTGCCTACGTATTGCCGGCCTTTTAAAATTTTGTAGGCACGTTTTTTCGAAAACCTGTATTATATTGTAAGGCGAAAACTGCAGAAGGGAGTTCATTGCACAACTCAAATGCACAAGATAGAGACGAACGGTATGCACGAATAGTGGTAGTGCGCTACGCTCCTACTAAATATCGATGAGCTCTATCACTATGGCGAGAGGTATGGTGGTATAAGGGTGATGAAGGCATCAGGAAAATTGTTTTTATAATCAGTAGGGTTCGGTCTCATATTAGTTTTGTTTTGCTATTTTTAATTTTAAAGCTTCTTTTAAAGACTGCATTGCGTTTGCACCGTTTACGTGAGGTGTAATTTGCACCTGTCTAAACATTATAAGTAATTGAAGATTTATTACAAGTGCGAATAGCTTTCTTACGATTTTATTATAATTTTAGTAAGTACTAAGTTGGTTTGTTGCGGTTTTATTACAATTTTAATATGTACAAAGTGCAATGGCTTTGTTACGAGATTATCGTAATTTTTGTAAGTATAAATGTCGTTGTAAAGATATTATTAAAACCCTTACTAATATTATAAAAGTAAAATTAAGTTTGTTTATTGTTAGCGCACTAATGGCTTATTCAAGTTTCAATTTATACCACTGAGGTGGCGTCTTTTTATTTCATACAATATATTCCGGTTGAATTATGGACGAATTTGCGGGTAAAAACTAGTTTTATATAAATTTATATTTATTCATCTATTTATACACTTGTAGACTTAACAAACGCCCTCTTGGTTCGTAGGGCGTAGACGGTCATTATTTGTTTATTTTGAAGCCTCGCCGCTATGATTGAGTGTTGAGTTAAGAGGCAGGCCGTCGCGCCGTCTGCGATAAGGATTTACGATCAATACTATTCGGTGCACGTGTACTTAACATACAAACCGAGGTAGTTATAATTTACTTGTGATATCGACGGTTAATCCACCAATATCTCCTCATCACAGAAGAAATTCAAAATTTATTCCATATATTATAAAGCTAAAACGTAAAGTAGTTGATTTTAAGATAAACTAATAATATATTGATGTAAATATTATTTCATTGTGTAACATGGAAAAGAAGGTATAGTGTTACAAAAATTCAACAAATACTTTGTAAATTGACGATTTAAAAGTGCTTGGAAATAAGGTTAATTGAATAAAGATGATTTGAATTTAAATGTCAGTTAACTGATATCGGTGGCTTAATATCGATTTATCAATTAAGCGTGGAAAAGGAGAAGGTTGCCATTAGGTGTATTTTTTTTTTATATTTTTGGTGTAGATGGAATACTTATTAATTCAATTTCTTTATTTTTGACATAGTTGCGATTTGCTATTTTTCTTTCTTCATTGTTTGTTAATTAATTACTAAAATAATTTGTAGGATAGTCGATTTAAGGAAGAAAAATAATATCCATTATAATATTGATATTGCCGTGTAGTCTCGGCGTAGAATAGGGTATCCCTTTCTTTCGCGTGGGTATCGTAAGAGCCAACTAAGGGAGGGCGAGTGATAGGCAGCAGCGTCTCTCTTAAAATATCTCTAAAGCCTGACTGTGGTTGCCAACCGGCTTGCCAAGCGTGGCAACTACTGGCTAAACCCCTCCCCCCCAAGGGGAGGCTTATCTTCAGCATTGGACAGTTAAAGGCTGATATGATGATGATGATGAATACTAATATGATACTACATGTTTAAAACAATTTGTTTGTACTTTGTTTAACATGTATGGGGGTTTTAAAAGGACCGTAATAAGGTTTCCTTATGGATCAATAACGCGCATGTGACGTCCCTGGTATACAATCGTCCATAGGCTACGGTAACCGTATACCATCATCATCATCAGACGGGGTGTATGCCCGTTGGCCATCATAGTAGTATTAATTTTTTTTTTTTTTTTTACAACACAGGGGGCAAACGAGCATGCGGCTCACCTGATGGTAAGTGACTACCGCCGCCCATGATCACCCACAACACCAGCGGCATTGCAGGTGTGCTGCCGGCCAAATAATAAAATAATTAAAGATTGTGTTCCATAATAAAACTGATTTTTGAAATGTGAAAAAAAATAGTTATTTTGATGTAAAAACTAAACTACAGAACTGATTTTAAATAACTATGGGATCAGTCTGTAAGTACATCTTTTCAGATAAAGAATTTTCAAAATCGGTTTAGAACTGACTGAGTTATATGGTAACAAATATAAAAAAAATACAACCGATTTGGGAACCTCCTTCTTTTTGAAGTCGGTTGAAAAGATTTTATTTCCAAAATTGTTCCAATCGAGAATCGGACCTGCGACCTTGTACACGTAAATGTGTCGTGTGATCGTGTCTATCACGCGCTACGGAGGTCGGTCTGTCTGACTATCGCATCTGACTAACAGTTTAACATATTCACATATTCATATCACCAGAATACTGTGGTGACATCACTAGCTGTTTAAATCGTTAATAAAATATCTTGTTTTACATTGTATCTTAGTCATGCATTAATATTTTAAAGCTACGTCAAACTAGTTAATTTCGACAGTACAATTAAATCTCAATTCGATACTATTTCTGATTTGTTATTAGTAAAGAGTAGTAATAGTTACAAATTACTTAGCGGTATGCTCGGAGTCTCCTTGCGTGATAGAAACGAGGATATTCGCAAAAGAACCAAAGTAACCGACATAGCCCGAAGGGTGGTGACACACATGAGGGAAAGATCTGCTGAAGCAAACTGAAGTGGCAATGGGCTGGTCTATGTTACCAGCCCATTGCCACTTCAGCTTGCTTATCTTTGAATCTGGGCCTAAAATTTAAAAAAAATATTATAAAAATAGATCTTTACCTATTGATTACAGGAAAATCTATAAGGTCTCTGGTATTTAAAGGAATGTTGTCGGTTTTTTTTTAATATTACTATTAGGATGTAGTTGCCATCACAGTTCTGACTTGCAACAGCAGAGGCAACGCTATAAAATACTTGCGGGCAAAACTGTATAAAAAAGTTTGTTAAAAAGCGATAAATTCACGATAAAACGCAATAAACTGGTCCACGACAACTGCAACAACTCGTGCAGCAAATAGGAATTCCGCCGGCCACTGTGTTAGTTGCTGTTCTGCTTTTAAAAAGTTAGCCTTAGGGTTGTCGACTTACTTAATCACGTTTTTAACCCTGGTACCAAAGGGGATAATGAATTGTTAAAAATGGGGATTAGTAGCCCCATTGTTAGCAATGTACCATGTCAGGTCGACCTACTCGCAGTTCCCTCTGGAAACTGTCGTGTTCTATTCCAAGTGAATCCATCACGATAGGCTAACTGACCTGACTTTTCATTGTAATCTATCATTCCTCACTGGTGCTCCGCCAGCGTATACTGTTAGTGCAGGCGAGGTTACCATTCCATTATCATCCATTAAAAAAAACCCTGGTACTTATATTTATTATCTACTATTACCTTATATTTATTATCTGTGACTTTACCATTCAACTCAGTAAGTATATATTTTTAATGCATATTTATATTTGTTTAATAATAAAACTAATAAAATAAGTATTTAACTTTTTTTAACAATAGAGAAAATTAACAATTTGATTGAATCTAAAAAAAAGTAGATTGAATACTTTTTATTGTTCCTCTCAAAGGATGATACAGTTATATAACAATATGTACACAAAAACATTATTACAAGAAGCTACCTAAAGAGACAATGTTACTTTTTGCAATTTAATTTTGGCCTTAGATTGATTCCTCACATACAATTTTTTTTTTTATAGATGAAAATGAAATTTAACTCTGTCTGCACCATCGATATACGCTAGCAGAACATCAGTGATAGATGATAGGTAGTGAAGAAAGCGAGTCAGTTGACTTATTGTGAAAACATCAATAAGAAATACTCATACTAGTTTCCAAGGGAAACCACGGAAGGTAAACCCCTTTCCCGTCTCACGCACAATTATTATCATCAGTACAATTATTACATATTGCATGTAATAACATTCCTCTTTGGTTCCGTTACGTTTGCTTCACAGCGGAGATGAAGCTACGCGTATTCCACACGAGCTCGACTCGTATGCAAACACAGTTTAATATTCAACCGGTATGTACTACGCTTGTGCGTTGAATATTTTACAATAGTGTTACGGTGTTTGTAGTATTAACATGTCGGTATACCGTAAGATTAGATTAAAAATAGACGATTATTTAATACTCAATTTTGTTTTTTATACGTATTAAAACTTATCGTGTCTTTGTAACCGACATGCAAAACAAGATACTTAATTGGCCTATATTTTTTTTATATGTTACGATATTTTTTTTATACAACTTAGAATAACAACAAAGCTGATGACCCACCTGATGGAAAGTGGTAACTATCGCTTATAGATATGAACAGTACCATGGACTTAATAGAATATACTGTTTTACCCATGATACCCTCCCATGCGGTGCCATTTTTGAGGACTAAGGTGTTATTCCTCTGTACCCTGTAAATTCACTGCCATATACCACCTTTCAAACCGAAACAGCCATGCAAACTGATTCACGGTAGAAACACGAATGGTACAGAGGTACCCAAGTAAACGACTTTTGTACAGTCTCTCTCTGGTTATTTTTTTTTTTAATACGTCTATATATAATTTATAGGGCCGAAGAAAACCTAAAAAGATATGGACGGACTGTGTGAAAAATGGTATGGCTAGAATGAGAGTGAACACGAAAATGTCTGCGAATAGAAAAGAATGGAAGAGAAAAACAGTACGCCAACCCTAAATAATAATTGAGATATGGCTATAAAGAAAATACAATGATGATTTTCAATAATTCTCAACCAACTTTGTTTATTTTTGTAATTGACAATGTATCTTTCTTCTTCCGTGTTAGTCTCATAATAATTGAAATCTAGCAAATGAGCCATTTCCTAATATAACAGTCTTCTCTTCCTATCCCAAAGAATTAACCCTTTATTCATAAAAATGTCAAACCTCTCATAAACCTGTTTTAGCTATTGAACTGTTTTGTCTCTTTTTTTAGTTAAATATCCAATTTTAATGAAAGTTACAAAATAGTTTAATAGTTATAATTAAAGATTGTGTTCTATAAAAAAAAAATGAACAAAACCAGTTATTTTGATCTAAAAAATTATACTACTAAACCGATTTAGATAAAATTTCTATAAGACCAATCTGTAAGTATATCCTTTCGAATAAAAAAAGAACTTTCCAAAACGATTTATAACTTATAGAGTTATGAAGTAACAAGCATAAAAATAGAACTGAATTTAAGTTGGTTAAAATAGATTTATAGGTTTTAGTTTTTATAAGAGGGTTAACTTATAAATAATATAACGAGTCTGATAAGAATTCCAATTATAGAGGGTGTTAGCTGTCCGTTTCAGAGTCGCAATCTGTTAAACCACTTCATTAGTCATTCATGTCAGTAAGCACTAGACCTCAAGGCACTTCCCACTGCCAAATGCAGACTTCCTATTACGTAACATTGTTTTATCGACTGTTGTATAGCCAGAACCTGCTTTTGAGCACGATTTTGTCTTTGATTGTGATCCTACAGAATGTTGACAGATGTGAGTTCGGTATTTGAATTTTATGCGAATCGTGGTATCCTGGTGATAGCAATTAATACCAACATTTGAACAGATGTAATAAAATTAGACTAACAAGATAAGGGCCCGATATTTGATATACGAGTATATGGTATAAATTCACAAGTTTAGTTTTGACATGCAAATAAACAGACTTCGTGATAAAACACCGATGCATGTTTAAAAGGCCGGTACAAACAATCCCTCTCGTATTGCAGGTGTTCATGGGCGACGGTGGCCCCTTTCCATCAGGTGGACCGTCTGCTCGTTATATATTATATTACAATAAAAAAAATATTTTAAGGATTGGAAATAATTTGAATTGCATGGCGTCCCGTTGTCGATATTAGATACGGGTAGCGGCATGCCTGTAGTAGTGGATACATAGTGTATTAATGAATAGTTGGAGTATGTTATTTGAGGAGTATGAGGAAAGTGTATGGACGGTCGGAGACTGCAACAATTAGTAAGTGGTCGGCGTATTGGGAACCCCAGCTGTTTACCAGTCGCCAATTTGAGGGACGACCGATTGCCGGCTGTCAGAAATAGCGTAAACAGTTTATGGAGGTGCACCAGTCTTATGTAGTGTAGAACACGTAAACGTAACTAAATTTTGCTTCGCAACGGACAGATTTTGGTCCTCAAAGAAAAGCCACAACCTTTTCTTTAACTCTCAGTCATTATAACATTAAAATGGGATCAACACGAGATTAAATCCCTAATAAAACTATAAACGAAGTAATCGCCTAACAACCACAAAACTGTAGATAAATCCAGCACTTCCTCTTTTTTGAAGTTGTTTAACATATAACCCGCTTTAAAAAGTAGTTTTGGGGGTAATCTGTAAATGCGAATCCCAGAGCTGTCATTATAAATATCCACTAAATATAAGCGGATCTCAATGGCTCCGGCATAGACATAACATCGCGTGGCTTGTGCTTCCTAACTCGGTGTCCCGATGGACAACGATTTCTGACTAGTGTTAGTGTTGTAGTCGATATCACTTATCGAGAATTCGATTGAAATATTAAATTGTTTTTGTCATTAACATTAATAAGCATATTGTACCGTAAATTTATAATATTCAATTTTCCGCGATAAAATAATAATCTATAAATCTTATTTAAAAACGAATAAAACACACTAATGGACGACCAGATGATTAGATAAATACAGATGAACACATTATATTTAAAATATTTGAATTTAAAACTATGTTAATATGAAGATTTTGTTCCGTAACATCGTCACATCACAAAATTAATGTGGGATCAACACGGGAGTAAATTCTAATAATTAAAAAAGAATGATCAAAATAGGTTCAGAATTGGCGAAGATATCGTATAATGTTTAAAAAATATAGACTAGTTTAGAACAATTTTATTTGTAAGTCGCTTAAAATATTAATAAGCAAGTGACAAGATCATTCTTTAGCGTTTAGTTAATTTTTATACTACATTAGTAGTTTATATCGATAATTACTGATTGATTTGTAGGTGTAACATCACTATTCGACTATATAACGGGCAGTTTGTTCTATTAGAGCAGCGCTCTCGTTTAACCATTTGTCAGATGTCAGAACCACGGTCAGAATCAAGAACTCTGTTAATATTGTTATCTTCTTTCATGTTTTATTTATATAGGTACATACTAGCTTCTATTCTGGACTTCGTCTGATTGACCGAGATAAAACGTAATCTATGTTCTTCTCCATTATAAATACATACGACGCATAGAACAAATTTCATGATTGTTTATTGAGCTGTTACAGAGGTAACAAACTCACTTTCATATTTTAATACTAAACTGTTTCCTGTGCTTTTGCTTGTGTGAATAAGTATATAAAGTATCTTATGTGTTAGGATATATGTTAACCTATTCGTGTATCAAATTTCAGCTAAATCCGTGCAGCTATTTAATTGTGATTAAATAACAAACATACATCTAAAGAACTATAAAAACGATCTATTAATAATACCATATGTACGACTATATGGGACTTTCTTCCTTTCTTCATCGTTTGGTTAGTGTTTTAAATAAGTTTTGACAGAAAAAAACCGATCATAATTTGCCTAACGTCGTGATTGACAAATTGTCTGATCTATAAATTTCTATATGTTGTTCTATTAATTTCCCAAAACTCCCACGGGAATGGGAGATAACGGGTTCGTACGATTGAAGTGATGTTAAACTGCTAATTATATCAGTACTTTCTTAAATAGCTAATACTATTCACAAACATCAAATACTGTATGCTTGGCTATTTAGATATAAAGTTTTATAAAGACAGGTAACGTTTGTGTCGAGTCACCACATATCTATTAAGAAAATTTAAAACAAAGTTGCAGGTATCATCTAGTTACTTAATCAATTAAAAATAAGTAATGTTTCTGTTAATTGTCTAGAATCCATAATAAAAGCTCTACGTAGCTTGAGACTAGATGATAGTAATATTTATTTACCGACTGACTTTCAAAAAGGAAGAGGTTTTTAATTCAGTTGTATTTTTGTATGTTACCTCCACTGTGTCATTTATAAACTAATTTGGAAAATCTTTTTTTTTTATCTGAATCTATCCAAATATATTACGTAGTTTAGTTGTGAAATTAAAATTAAAAGTCGGGGTTTTTTTATGTGGAACAAAAATTTTAGTTATTTTGAAAATGGAATACTTTTCGATGTGCTGACGATACATCACTAGCCTGTTACATAACGGACAGTTATTTCTGCTAAAAGCGGCTCGCTCTCATTTGTTCCACTGTCGGATGACGGAACACGTATATGAGGGATTGCTCGCAATCGATACGTCGATATTTGTGGTATCGAAGTTTATGTGTTCATTCTGGTTTCCGAGTAATGAACCGAGAGTATAAGCTCTACCAATAATAACAACGGTTCAAGATATTGTGGTCTCGGGATGAAATGATTGGGATTGAGCAAAATACGAGTATGTTTTAGAACGATACACGATTTATGTTTCACAATTTTAGAATAGATATTATACTTACATGTACTATTTTTAGGGAAGTTCCTAAAGGCCTCCTGTTCAAATCGTTTTTATTTTTAACAGACTTCAAAAAGATGGAGGTTTTCAATTCGGTTGTATTTTTTTTAATGTTTGTTACTTAACAACTCTGTCAATTCTAAACCGATTTGAAAATTTCTTTTTTATCTGAAATAATATACTTATAGATTGGATTCATGTAGATTTTATCTTAGGTTTTTTTTTTCAATAATAGTGTTTCTTTTTGTGTTTTTCTTTCATCTGTGTAAACTTTATTGTCTGATGTATTATTTAATTGTGTACAATACTGTAATAATTTACAAGCAAAAAAGAACAAGACAAACTTAGGCTTATACATAGCCAATTATATTAGGAATGTGATACATAATTTAAACTAAAAAAGACAAATGAGGTGATTTTTCAAGTCCATCAGATATACAGTTTGGTAAAAAGTATTCTGCCTGAGTAGTTGTATATTATTTGTGTTTCTGTAGTCAAATAGATTACTATGTTTGCATAGTTGTTTCGGGTTATTAGAAGTAAATTACTGGGTAATATAGTTCGCCATTTTGAGTGGAGATCCCGCAAGGGCAAATGCAGTGTAGGACGACCCCCACTAGGTGGAATGACGACCTCAAATGCACTGCAGGAGGTCAGTGGATACAGATGGGTCAGGACCGTTCCTTATGGCAATCTAAGGGGTAGGCCTATATTTAGCAGTAGACAGATAATTGCTGAGATGATGATGTTGATGATAGTTCGCCTTTTATACTGTCTAGGTGTATTAAAGTTTAATCAATAATTATAAATAATATCTTTGTATTGTCGCTACGAACGCCATCGTATCCCATGGTCGCTCTAATGTATTCTCTTATATCCATTAAGCCATTTATTTCTATAGACTACATTCTATTAGATAGGGTGTCAGGTTGTTTATGAAAATTCGTATAAAAAGAATTACTTTGTTATCATCATTATTTTATTATCCTTTAATCGTCCACTGCTGAACATAAGCCTCCCCTTGGGAGGTTCTGCCAGTAGTTGCCACGCTTGGCAAGTAGATTTGTAATCGCAGTCAGGCTTAAGAGGTGTTTAAGAGGGATGCTACTGTCCATCCCTCGCCCTCCCTTAGTCGGTTCTAACGACACCCACGGGAAAGGAAGTGGTGGTCTATTCTATGCCGGGACCACACGGTCACTTCTCTATTACTGTTATATCTAACTTTTATTGTTTTTGATATCGAGAATTGGAAACATTGACGTCAACAGCATGATTCGGTTACGACAAACCCAGTAACTTTTATGTCTATTTTTAGATCCAATTCGTGTTTTTATCGCTTACAGGGTACGTGCGTCGAATACGAGCTGTGAAAGCGATACCATTGTATTTCTATTCGATTAAAACTAGATTCGATCAAAATTATATAATGATATAATAGTCGTTCCGGCGATCGTTCGTGTACTATGGGTAATAAACTTCCGTCACAATTAATTTTGTATTTTTAATAACAATTTAACCTCTTTAGAGGGCATTTTTTTAAACTTTATGTAACTTGTAGTTGACCCATAATTCGATAGATAGATAGATAGATTGTTTCCTGCATAAGATTACATTAGTAAGAGATACATTCAGATACATTCAATTACAAGAAAAGATTATTAAAAAATTTGCGTCATATTTTGTAAAATTTTCGACATAATTAGTACAGCTGTTTTTACGTGAAATGCTGACAAACAGATATACTAAATAAATTCCAGAATACTTGATAATATTTTCAAACATATTCACACATATTATATTTAAATTTGTATTTACTTATTTATTAGGCAATCTATTTGACTGTGATTCTTGAATCGATTCAGTGACCATATTGTGAGTGATATGTATTCGAATTACACAATCGCAAATTGATAATCGAAATTGCTCTGTTGCAAGTGATAATTATATTCTAATAGCAATAAAATCGAAACTTCGTATCGAATGAGTGTTTGGCGTGTTGTTGGTTTCCTATTTATTTTTGTTTGTTCAGTGTTTGCGCAAAGAACGAAAAACCTACATAATGCAATTGACCAAGATAAAAATAGCTCTGTCTTTCTCCATCCTAAATACTACGTATAAAATTAAATTTTGTGACGGTTGATTGAACCGTTATGGTGCCAAGAAGTACCAAATAAACAAAGGCGTATTAGAAAGGCTGCCCGCTGCTGAGAATAGTCCGGTGCACGTCAAAGGATGTAGGAAAAGCTTCGTAAAAATGTGTCTAAGAGTATATATGCGCTTTCTTTGAAGAGCTCACACTCCTCTTGGAAAATAATTCTAAATACGCCAATGTACGTATAAATAAACAAAATTTTACATTTATAATATTAGTAAGAATTATTATCTGGCAACTATATGGTGATATTCGATGATAGGGAATCATTGACATTATAAACGTCTGTAAATGCAGCGGACGTATACCGTATTGATAGTCAGTGCCATTTAGACTACTTAATAAAGTAAAAAACGACAGGACAAAAGATACAACAAAGAATGAGGGTACATTGAGACGACAAAGAAAGTACACAAGCATAATTTATAAAAACAGTGACTTTATTCGTGAACAAACACGCACACATCGATGATCGACAAGACGTTTCGTAGACACATTAAAATATTGGAAATATTTTAATTTAGGACACGGATTCGTAGGAAGATGTTGCTTCACAACAAATAGTTTTTTGCTCAAAAATCATGAACCAATTTCTATCATCACAATATTAATCTGGGACTAAAACAGCAGTAAACTATTTTGTTGTAGGAGTATACTATATTGTTGTATTTTGTTAAGAGAGAGAATGGCTGACAACCAGCGCTCTGCAGCTGTACATAATGCACTGGGACACTCACAGCATGAGCTGAGCCAGTTCCTTTGCCTAATATGAGACACTTATATATAATATTTCTATATTTTCTATTGTAACTATGTTTTTTTTTGACAATAAATATTTTCTATTCTAAACTCCATCGATTGCAGAAATAATTTTATATTAAACTAGTTCTTCAGTCTGGCTTCGTATCGCTAGATAGAAATACGAAAATAGTAGGCTACAGCCTATGTTACTCGCTGATAATATAGCTATAGGTGAAAGAATTGTTAAAATCGGTTAAGTAGTTTTTGAGTTTATCCATTACAAAAAAATCTTTCCTTTTTATAATATTAATATAGATACAGGTACTTAATTAGTAAGGAATTCGCGATGTAATCGTGTAAAAGTGAAATAGCAGCGAAAAAAGACAAATTGAAAACATTCTTCTTAAAATGTTTGCAGGATGAGTTTGGAGTTATTCCATTTTTCTTTGGATTTTGAAGTAGTTTTTTTATGGGATAAAATTTTTAATTATGTATGTTGTAATCATGTTGTAATGCTAACTCAAGATGTAACGGTCTTTGTAATTATGATTATGTCGGTCCGTCTGTTGAACCCACATGTGATAACCACGCCTTCTATAAATAAATTCGACATGACAGTAAATGCACATCTTATTACTTAAGTGATAAGGTAGAGATTATGTTGGACTAAAGCTTTGTACTTACGTTAAGCTTCTTTTGTTGGAACCGTATGTGTGGACGTATGATCTTTTTTGTGCTGTTTAATAGAATGTGTGGAATTATTTAATAGGTAGTGCATTTTTTTACTGTATTTGTAATTTTAGTTCCAGAGAAGAAATTCTCAAAATAATGCATTATTTAATAACATACCAGGCCATCTGCCTAGAGTAGTAACCAGTAACGTTCTCTCACATGCTGCTAACTACCTGATTCCTTTTCCACCAACTTCGTAAGTAACCTATGGTAAAGATACAATGATAGAGATATATCTTTAATGGATCTTTGTCCTCACTAATTGCGTGCATTGTGTTGTCTTTTACTTGATTTGGTTAGTTTTATGTCCATGTCCTGGCACTTGTTTGATGTAAAAGAAGCGGATGAAGTCACGGATATCAGTAGTATATTTAGTATTAATATAATTACATCTCTAGCTCCATAATCCACTTGAAATGTTAATTTTATTAATTTCGTCTCAGTGCGTATTCTAACTGTTTAAAAAAGAAAAGAAAAGAAAAATAAACGCGGGAAATGAGCGCTCTTGTCCGTCATAATGGAATTGTGGACTTTCATTCATCTTTGTATTCATTAAGAATGGCTTCTTTTTATAGTCATCAAATAGGGCACTTGTGCACGTTTGACTTCAAAGTATACTTAGCAGGGTTCTCCAAATTTGTTTTTTTGTTTGTAATTATGAATTGATTGCTGTAAAAGAAACTGAACTATTGACTTATTAACATTTTCAGACAGCGAAACGATCTGGAAGTACATATATACATTTTTCAGTGTTTAAAGTCTAAATGCACAGTAGTTCTTGTAAAATTAGAATCTATTAGAAAGAAAGAAAGAATATTTTTCAATTTTTATCGGGCCAGTGGAATACAAGTACTATGCTGATAAAATGTTGCAGCGTAAACGAATTTGTAAAAGCAATTCGAAATTAAAATGGGTAGATCGACGTTTAGTTTACTTAAGTGTGGCAAGACTATCTTTGACTATGAAATTCAACAACGACGATCCACACAATTCAATCGGTTCCCATGGATTATAAATTGGTCCCTGTAGATTAGGGATGAATCGACTTGTCGGTCGCGATCGACCATTTGAACTTGACTAAAAGAGTGTTTATTTTGAGGAAAACTAATATCTATGTTACGTTATACACTAACTAGACGTCAATTCTGCATCACACATCTCACAGCTCTTAGAATCAATCGATTGTAGTCTGACAATATTGAGGTATATTGCAAGCAGTTCAAGTTTGAGTACCCCTGCATGTATGATGATCTAGATAAAGAATCATAAATTTAGATAAGGAAATCAGAAAGTATAGAATTCGTAGGTTACCACAGTCGTTTAGGGATTATGTGGGTAGGTATTAATTTTTTCTGTCGATCGTCATGTCGGTTTTTTTTTTGTGGAATTATATTTTATTGACATTCAGTAGAACTTACAAATTTTAGCAAGACAAGTATTTATCGCATTTGTCTTATTCATGAGGAAAACCAATAAATGCATAATTTATAATTATATACATATACCTATCATTATATTATTTTATGAGACATAATTACAACTCTGCAACAATCTTATCATCTCTGACAGTTCAGTGATAGTGATGTATCATCGGACATTCGTCATTGATTTATTATTGATTGTCAATTAGTCCGACTCCGCCCAGGATAAATATAATTAACATCATTAATAATTATCCTTGGATATAATTGCGTGAAAAGAACTTACGTCCGGTTAAAATACACTAGTCTTTTTAATGTAAGGAAAACTTTGGAGACCTGAAAGTCTTAAATTATCTTAGATTAGTAGATAGATGTGAGTACTGTCAGACTTTTACTGGTTAAAATCCCATATTGTTTTATGGGGTTTATGTGTTGTTTTAACATTCGAAAATGACCACAGCGTCGATGGTTCGAAAATAGGCCCCTCCTCCTTACTATTTTAATTCGTTTATCTAATGGGACTATAGGACTAACATGGTAAATCCTATCTGTATATAACCCTATATTATAAATACTAATATCAAAGTTGCGTAATGTTTACAAAAAAAAAATCAGTGTACATAGAACCTCTTTATTTAAAGATGTTTAAAAATATTACATATATAAATGGGTTTGTTATTCAAAATAACGCCCTACTGTTTAGATTTGTAGTCTCAAACTTATAATGCTTGTATGGTTGGTTAAATATAAAAATATAATATTGTATTTAGTATGTCGCATTAAGTCGCCCGTCTGTGACCTACCTAACGTTGCAGTCATCGCCCTTTTGTTTTTAGTTCTTATAAGCGTTTAGGAAGTTTGTTAATGATAGGGTTAACAGAGCATTATGTGCTTCTATTTATTTGATTTTAATGGCAGAAACGGGACCCATTATAATTTCGACATGTCTGTCCGTCTGGTTGTTTGTAGGTTGTGACATATCCATTAGACAGATCTTTTACAGTTTAAGTTTGATCTTCATAAAACGTTACAAGAAGACCATTGTGCCGTTACAAAAAAGTAAAAAATTAACTAGTTTTTTTTTTTTCCAAAAGTGACCATATATCAAATGATCTCAGATCTCGTTAAAGAGGCCTATAATTTAGTTTAGCCGTTGTAATGTTTTTTATTTAACTTGAAACGGCAGCTGACGGACCATCATCATGGGAAGTGGTAACCGTCGCGTGTAGATATAAACACCTACAAGTGATAGCGCATTAGGCCTCTCGTGAGTAATTCACAAGGAATTAACTACGACGCTATCTGAAGGGACCAATCTGATTAGGTTTATTTTTAGCAGTGGGGTCGCTAATTCTGTTTTTTTTTTTATACAACTTAGAATAGCAAACAAGCTAACGGCCCACCTGATGGAAAGTGGCAACCGTCGCCTATAGTCATAAGAAGTACCATGGACACAACTGTTTCGCCCATAACACCCCCCATTCGTTGCCAATCCTAAGGACTCAGGTGTTATTCCACTGTACTAAAATGTGTCTTATCTGTGTACTAACTGTGACTGGTTACTAACAACCCCCCCGGTCTACGAACGATTTTTTTTTCAAAGTTTCTCTCCCGCAAAAAATAATGTGATTGCTATATATTTCAATTTAAATAATTAAGGACTCGTATAACTATTCTGTGTGGGTGTAGGTGTCGGTAGGTACAGAAAGTTTATTTTAAGAATGTCATTGTAAGGGACCTTGCACTTTTTACTTGTAGGTGTATATAACCTTCTAAACTTTTAAAAAGGAGGTTCTGTGTTTGTTTTGATATAAGTACTTAGATAGGCGAAATAAGGTGGTATGTTCCGATGTTCTCTAGTAATAAGCAGAGTTAATACTAAAATTGCCTTTTACGATTTTGAAATAGTGAAATATTTTTCTTATTGCAGATAGGAAATAACAAGCGATTCATATTTCTTATCAATTAGTTCTGTCTTTTTGAAAGCGGGACGACCCCACACTAGATGGAGTGACGACCTTAAATGCATTGCAGGGAGTCAGTGGGAGCAATGGCAGTCTATGGGGGGGGGGGGGCTTATGTCCAGCAGTGGACGGATAATGGGTGACTTCATTTTTTAAATATATTAAACGGATTATGACGGACGTACTCGTAATTTGGGCACATTATACCAATATCATTTGATTCTATGTATATATCTATCTGAAATATATCAAGGTCCTGACTGATTGCCAGTACCTTGATGGTGTTTGTATTCATAGGCGACGGTTAGTACGGGCCGTCGTTACTGTGACTAGTTATTTACAATAGTAAAACATGCTTAAATTTAATACTGTAATTATTTAGAAATGATGCCAAAAAAAACCTATTTTTATATATTTAAATTATTCTTAAGACCAGACGAACTTGAGAAGTTTTGATACAAATAATTTTAGTATTATACCGGCACTTTCTAAATACGTACATTAAAATTTATTTAAAACAAGAATATCATCATAAGATTCAAAGTTACACAAATGATCCGAAAGTCAATCCTCACATAGCTGGAGGGTTCAATTATCGATGTGTTGAGAAACCTTAAAATAAAGAAGTCAAAGTACAGGTTTTGTGCCTTAGATTGCACCCCACGTAAATAGATGCGCTTATGAGGGTTTTTTTTGTTGGATGAAAATGGATTGGTTACTCCGTCTGCGTTAACGGGATATGCTGGCGGAGCACCAGTGAAGGGTGATCGACGAGATTGAAAACAGGCCAGTTAGCCTATCATGATGAATTCATCATGAATTAATCATGATAGTTTCCAGGGGGAACCGCGTGGAGGTCGACTTGGTTAGGTATATTGCTAGCAATGGGATTTTTAGTCTCCATTACTAACAATTCCTTTCCCCGCGTTTATAAGGGTTAAGATGTTACCATTTACAAGTTAATGTATTCTGTGATATCTATGGTACTGTGCCATACTGGTAAAGTTTATAGGCGACGACGGCTATCATTTTTATTAGGTGAGCTTTCAGCTTGTTTGTAACTTTAAGTTTTAAAAAATTCTATACAGTAGTATCCCTGTAAAAAGAATGAATGAATCTATGAGTATTACTTTTTTATTTTATACAGAGCTGTCTATGAAAAATTCCTGCGATTGGTAGATTCGATTGTAGCTTTTAGTTTAACCTTGGCGATGGTGAATGGCCTATGAATCGCGTCTTTTATGACAGAAACCTGGCAGAATACCAACAGCTGCTATGATACCTGTGCAGTTATGCACCACAGCATTAAGCTGAGTCAGGCATACACTGACCCGTATTAATAATTAATAGTACTTGCTGTAGTATTTGTGTTGTGGCTAAATTAACCAACTTCCAAAAGGGGAAGTTCACAGTGCGTTTGAATTTTTATGTGGCTATATTACGTGATTACCTCGCCATTTCTGAGTCCCTTCTAAGAAATTATTTTTCGATCAATAGGGTTGATTTCCATATTGATTCTGTTTGTTTTATGACGAGTGAAAATCTTGTTGTACTTATAGATCTATGATTTTCTGTTCTAAATCTGATATAATGTATCTGCAAAACGTCTTTCATTGGTGTAATTAGTAAAGGTCAAAGTAGTCTTTTAATCGACTGTTTTTCTTATATTTGTTACCTCATAACTCCGTTAGTTATAAAATGATTTAGAAATATCTTTTCTTTTTTTATCTAAAATAATACATTTATATATAAATTGGTCCATAGAAATTCTATCAAAATCTATTTAGTAGTTAATTTTTATATCAAAATTGTTATTGCCATAATTGAAGTGGTTTTTTTTAGTGACTGTGTTATTTTTTTGCAGATCCATATGTACTTTGTATTGTGTTCTAAATGTTTTAAGGTTTAGCCTATAGAGACTGTAGTGTTTGCTTTAATTTCATCATGGGTGCCTCGGATAATTTCCGAGGCGGACTACACAAGTCCTCTGTCGAATATTTGATTAGTCAGCCATTTGCCACGCGGCGGACGTTGCATTATTAACGAGACACGCGGCAGATTACTCTGTAGATGCCCGTACGATTTTCTGTGAGAGAGAGAAACGATTTTAAATAGCCATAAATAATAAATTGCGTTTTACACGACTGTCCAAAAAGAAGTGTGGTATTTTTAATGTTAAGACTTAATGTTAGTGGGAGCTTTTATGATTTACCATAGCACGGCATGATCCAAGAACCAGAGGGAGACTTTGTACAAAAGTCGATTGCTTGAGTACCTCTGTCCCATTCGTGTTTCAACCGTGAAGCAGTTGTGTTTGCATGGCTGTGTTTCGGTTTGAAGGATGGAATATGGCGTAAATTTACTGAGTATAGAGGAATAACACCTGAGTCCTCAGGAATGGCAACGCATGGGGGGGTATCATGTCTATAGGCGACGGTTACCACTTTCCATCAGATGGGCCATCAGCTTATTTGCCATTCTAAGTTAAAAAAAATCTTTAATAATTTTATCATCACTATGATAGGAGAGTAAAAGTTAGACTTTCTGTGGAGACTTCGCGGCGAATTTTGCATGTGTCTTATTGATAATATAATTTGCCATAATAGTATTGTTTCACAAAAAAAAAAAACACGACTTCAATCGTCAAAACAATTTATTTTGATTTAAAAACTAAACGAAATATTTGATTTTGATGAAATTTCTATGATCAATCTAAAAATATATCCTTTCAGATAAAAAAAGAAAATAATTTATAAATTGATTTGCAAATGATGGTCTGAGCCAACAAAAAATACTACCGAATTGAAAACTCTCTTCTTTTTTTTAAGTCGATTGATAAATATATTAAAAAAGTCATTTGTCATTAATTCTCTGAACATTATAATGATTTATTGATTGGTCATGTGAATGGCGTGGTACCCATAGCCAAGCGAGCAGCAAAGAATACTGAGGAAATTTAAAACAGAAATATCAGTATAATCGGATAGTCGTAACAGGAGCTCTTTATACGATATCTGCAAGCAAAACCTAATGTACCGACGTAATGTAATATCTTTAATTAGAAATGAACCGTTTAAAATTCGAATTCTTTGAAAAACAAACCCTCGGGCCATTGTAATACGAGTCTTTTTGTCAAAACTAGTAAGAGTATTTTTTTAAATTGATGCTCAACTGTAGGGCTTCCTGCAATTGAGGGTACTAAGAAGGAAATTCACTTATACTACTGTTGGGAACGGCTATAAAATTTTGTACCTTATGTAGACGGAATAAGGCGGACTTGATTTTTAGGTCATGGTGGATCTTTCAAATTGTCTATTTTTCTATTATCTAATTTACTGCATAATTTGTTACAAGTCATGCAATCAAATCATCTCGTTTCTACATTTTATTGATCTACAAGTTTTGTTGTTATTGTCCTGTTTTACTAGCCGTTTACTCTTCGTTTTCCTTTTCAAGAATTCCATGATTATTGGAACATTTCGAATATAATGATTATGAAGCGTAATCTCGTCTAAAATTTCACTGTATTATTTAAATTCAAAGGATAAAAAGACTGATATTACAATTTTATCTAGAATGTTAAAATTTCTTTAAAAACTTTTTACGGTTTTTAGTGGTAGCTTGATGAGGCTGATCTTTTGTCGGCTTTAAGTTTTTCAAACTTTGCAAATGGGGTTGAATTCAAAGGCTTCCTTTCTATCATCTGCACCCTCCACGTAGGCTGTTGGAAACTTAAAATAAGGGGTTTTGATACGTATAATGATACTGTACTTTGTACTATTTTTAGATTGTATTTCAAACCTATTTAATTCACATATATTATTAACTTTTCGGCTTTCTGTATTTGAATGAATTTTATTACACAGATGAATCATATTCTAAATGAGTGCGAAGAATAATTTATTCACGCGGCAAAGACGAAATTATTTTGTTACGAACTGTTGTGTTGCTGTTTGTATTTGAAGTTGTATATATTCTTTTTTTTTATATTTGATTAAAATATTAAATGTGTCTTATTACTTGTTACAGATATCACACCGTCAGCCAACGTCATGGCGTCTTCGGAGAAAATATGGAAGCGTCGATGAACAGATTCGAGGATTGATAGAGGTCACACTCATAAAATGACCTGAATCTCATTGAGATAATTTATTTTGTGATACATCGCCGCATCTACGTATACATAAGGCCTATTTTATTATAAAATATTAATATTATTATATAAATCGCAGATATCACTTTCCCGGGTTCCTCTAGTTATAGTGTCAATTAACTCAAAACCAAAGCCATTTTCGTGTTAAAAATAAATAGAAAAAAAAACAACAAGTTAGGTTACTCTACCTCTAAAAAAGTTAAAACTCAAAATATATTTTTGTCTAACCAAAGCTAGTCTAAGATGTCGAACGAAATGCCAATTTATAGTCAAATAGTACCAAAATCACAATATCGCGCGAAGAATTCGAAGACATCTTCGAATCGCGCGCAAAATTTGGCGCGTACAGACTTCGATCCACTAAATTACAATAACGGTGGGAATTTTCAAATGATGACACCCATAGAGAAGGTAGAGAGGACAGAGAAAAAAGAATCTAAGCGATCGAGAGACGAGACAAGCAGAGCGAGGAGAACCCAAAATAGGAACGAGGCGAGCGAGAGTAAAGTCGAGGCATATTTGAGGCAGAATCAAGTCAGTATGAGGCAACAACAACACAGACATTCGGCTGTACGACAAGCGGAACACAGAGTTAACCTTCGGTAAGCTATTTAGACACCTTATAAACTTTAAACAGCAACGTATTCACACAAATGAATGAATCATTTTCTCCTTCTTTCTGTTTGTTGCCCGTTGTTTTCTTATGTCCATAAATTAAAAATTTACGGACATAAGAAAAAACAGGTTATGGTATGAGCGTCTTGTCAAGATTCTTAACAATTGTTATTTCCATTTAATTTTTTAAAATGGACGTGAAAAAGGCTTGTTAGTATAAAAAACATAGTTCAATTTATAATTTATTGTTACTATATTTAATACTAACATGACTATGATATTTTTTTATTTCTAGATCTCTACCATTAAACGATGTGGCAACACCACGAAGTCACGATCGAACTCCAACAGAGCGACATCGAGGCTTCCCCGAGCGAGAAAGCACGAGAGAACATCGCCGTGAGAGAGAAAGAGACAGGGACAGGGACAAGGACAGAGATAGAGATAGGGAGAGAGATAACTATGATTTCGATGGTTAATATAAATTTTTTACTATAATATTAGTAGTTAGTATAAACTAATCATAGATTCATAATTAATGATAGAAACACAAATGATCGTGTTTTTGATTTGCTTTTTAATTATTTTATTAGGCACACCATTGAGCCCTATAGCGCCAAGGACCCATGAAAAGGAACCAACACGTCCCGTTCGCAAATCTTCCTCTGCGCACAGAGTGAGCGAGACGTCAATTTCGACCGATAAGAGAAGATTCTACTGTCGCGAGTGGGCATTCCAGAAGATAGCTCATTGCTTGGAGCAGAGACCCGTTAGCAAGACTTGTGGAGCTCTTATTTTGGGTAAGTTGGATAAACTTCTTTTTTATTAGACTAGAACAATTTTAGTAATTACTTGCTTCTTGCCCGCTACTTCGTACTAGTGGATATTAGAAGTAGGAAAACCAATAAAATCACTTCTAGATGGCGTGACAAGATGAAAGTTATACCTTTTGATCTTAAGCAAAATCTTCAGAAATAAAACTGCAAAACGTATCCCATTTTGTTATTTTATACCACAAAGATAACAAATAAGCATACAGTCGTCTAATGATAAATAGTTACTGTAGCAGTAGTACTTTTTGCGTGATGCCGGAACAAATATATAGACAGACAGATAAAATTTCGAAAAAATATAGTTTTGGCCCAATAGACGGTCTTATTAAGACCGCATATACATTTTTCTTTAATATCTCATATACAGACATCGTCTAGTTAGAATTTTATTATATTAGTAAGATTTTAGTAAATTACTAAGTTTGAATATTGTATAATATTTTGTAAAAATAATCAAATTAAATTACCTGTATATTTGTCTATAATGCTTGACTGTCCGGGACCCTTAGTCATGAGTAGTTTTGACGCAAGCATGAGTATGACTTTTATTACATTCCATTAATATTATACATGCTAAAGTTTGAAGCATGAATGATGAATGAATGTCTGTAACTCGCACGTAAAAGGTACTAAATGTATTTTTTTTTGTTTTGTCTCTTGTTATTTGCAATCGGCTCTTTCATAACAGCCATATTCAGATAGTCTTGTGTAAAAATTAGCGTTTTGAGGAGCAGTCCACTGACAGCTCTCGTAGAATGATTTTGTAAAGGTCTTCAGGCTCTAGTGTCAAGGTTAAATACAAGCCATCGTCTCAGCCTTGATTGTTGTGCTGAGAGTGGTTCTCCACCCAGGTCATTTGTATGATTTATAACGCGCTTAAATGGGTTTGAATGAAATTTTGAACATGGGTAGCTTCTATATTAACTTAGAACCTAGGATTCATGGATTGATACGCAGGCAAGGAGGTGGGATACAGCTAATATAAAATATTGTGTCCTTACAAATTTTTTAAGAATAAAATTGTAATTTAATATTAATAATATATATAGTGCTGGCTTAGTGGATTGTATCTTAGTTTCTGAGACCTTATTGCTTTAACATCAACCCTTGATCTCCAGGTCTTGCCTATGCCTAAACCTACTCATTACTTCCACAACAGCAGACCTTCCCTTATTGACTTAATCATAGTTTCACAACCAAATTTAGTATTCTCCCATGGACAAATGTGTTCTCCTTTCTCACAGCATGATTTAATTTATTTGTCCTATAAAGTGCGTCCCCCTAAAAACAGGAATAGGACTCATTTACTTCGCGATTTTAAGCATATGGATGTTGAGCGTTTGAGGGAGGATATGGGGAGTATTGATTGGTCTCCCTTGTTGTTGGCTTCTTGTATCGACACCATGGTGGGGATATTGAACAGCGAGTTGCTTAAAATTTACAACATTCATGCACCAGTCCGACCGGTACGTATCAAGCATGCTCCTGCTCCTTGGCTTACCCCTATTATTAAGAGAAGTATGGCAAAGCGTGACAGGGCCAAAAGCAGATATAAACATGAGAGATCACAAGTAAACTTTGACACGTATAAAAAACTGCGGAACATCTGTAACAGAATGTGTAGGGATGCCAAACGCCGATACATTCATTCTACTATTCAAAACCTTTCTCAGACCCAAATCTGGAAATTTCTCCAATCACTGGGGGTGGGTAAGTCCTCAGAAAATTGTCAGAGCGGTTTAGATCTCAATGCTCTAAATAATCATTTTTCGTCCTCCTCTGTTACACTCAGTACTGTGACAGGCAAATACTATATCATATCTTTCTAATCTTGTCCCACCCGATTGTCCTCCATTCACTTTTAGCTTGGTGACTGTAGATGTTGTCAAGAGAACCATTCGTTCATTATCTACTAAAGCTATCGGTAGCGATAATGTGAGCCTTGATATGATCCTTCCCGTGTTGGATGTTATTTTGCCTGTGCTCACTCACATAATTAACTTTTCTCTCATGCATAATGTCTTCCCATCACAATGGAAAAAGGCTTACGTCATACCACTTCCTAAATCTACTAATCCGACTAGCTTTTCCCAGTACCGTCCCATATCTATTCTTCCCATTCTTTCAAAAGTTTTAGAATCTATAGTTCACAGCCAATTATTTAAATTTCTTTCCACCAACAACCTTTTATGCCCCTTTCAATCGGGCTTCCGACCCTCTCATAGCACTACTGGAGCGCTTCTTAATATTACAGAGGACATACGTCGGGCTATGGATAGCACAAAATTGACTGCAATTGTTTTGTTGGATTTCAGTAATGCTTTCAATTCGGTTGATTTTGATGTTCTCCTTAGCACCCTTCGTGCAGTCAACGTTTCCACTCCAGTTATCGAATGGTTCTCTTCTTTTCTTTTCGGCCGCCAGCAGTGTGTTAGAACCAATGATGGTTTATCGAACTGGGCTTCATTAACTGCTGGCGTGCCTCAAGGCGGTGTACTTTCCCCTTTATTATTTTCTATCTTTATTAATAATATTTCTCGAGTCATTACTTCTCCCTTCCATCTGAATGCGGATGATCTGCAGTTGTATCGTCACTTTATGCTGTCTGAGGTTACACAGGCAACTTCAGCTCTAAACGATGATCTACTGGCTATTCACTCCTGGGCTAAATCGTTTGGTCTTATTGTTAATCCAGCCAAATCTCAAGCTATGATTGTCGGTAGTGGCAGGCTGAGGTGTAAGTTGGAATGGTCTCAGATTCCTCCATTGGTATACGAGGGTACTAAGATATCTTATACTGATAAAGTGAAAAACTTAGGACTTATTATGGATAGTACATTGTCGTGGACCTCTCATATTAATGACATTAGTAGACGGATGTACTTTTCATATCATTCTCTCAAACGTCTCCAATACTTTCTCCCTTTCAATACCAAAATTATGCTTGCACAATCTATTCTTCTTCCCATTCTGGATTATGCCGATGTCTGTTTCTTAGATGTGACCGAGGAGCTGCTAAATAAGCTTGAGCGGTTGCAAAATTTAGCGATAAGGTTTATTTTCAGCTTACGAAAATATGATCATGTCTCGGAATACCGCACTCGTTTAAAGTGGCTCCCAATTAGACTTCGTCATGAGACACATGTCCTAGCGGTCCTTTATAATATCCTTAATAATCCCAATTCTCCTTCCTACCTTCGTTCCCGGTTCCAATTATTACCTCCTCCTTCCAGACCTAGACGTCTTTGTCTGAACCAGTCCAGGGTACTGAAGCTTCCCAGCTGTAAAACCCATTTTATGGGTAACTCATTTGCATATCGTGCTGTACAGCTGTGGAATAAACTTCCCGTGAATATTCAGAATAGCCCGTCTAGCAGTTCCTTCAAAAAAGATTAAAATCATTTTATCTTTCCAATTTAATTTAAATATAAAAATGATTAGAAGACTGTCATCATTGTGTTCTCTTGTATCTGATATTTATATGTTGTATTTAACGTGTGTATGTATGTGTGTATATGTATGTGTATATGTATATATATGTGTATGTGTATGTATGTATATATGTGAATGCATGTGTGTATATATATAATTATTTATAATTTATGTAAATATTTATTTAAATTTCTGTCTTGCACTACTACTGCCCACTCACTACTTCCTATGCCACTGCGTTAGGTTGACTGGAAGAAATCTCTTTTAGAGATAAGTTCGCCTTTGCTAACATTGTTATTAACTTATTGTTGTTACTGTATGTTTTTGTGCAATAAAGAATATATATATAATAACAGCTGATAATGATGATAAAGAATTCAATTTAGTTTTATATATTTGTAGGGGACGCGGGCAGCGGTAAAACAGCTTTATGCCAAGAACTGAGCGAGCCAGGCCAGGGTCCTCAGGCGAGGCAGCAGAGAGCACTGAACAGACGACTGCTTGCCAGGCATTTCTTACAGGTGATTATGGATGTCGATACACATCTGAATAAATGAAAAAGTCTTTTTTCTCTTTTGTTCCCTTCAAAGAAATTTTACAGATTATAAAGATTAACAATATACACACAAACAAAATGAATAATGAATTACATGAAAGCAAGATTTTTTTTAATTT
Source organism: Galleria mellonella (assembly GCF_026898425.1). NCBI lineage: Eukaryota > Metazoa > Arthropoda > Insecta > Lepidoptera > Pyralidae > Galleria > Galleria mellonella. The sequence goes on from NW_026442015.1 coordinate 2,694,415, forward strand.
ATTTTCTATAGCAGGTAGACGAATGCAAGCGAAACTGCCAATTGTTTCGATGAAGTAACTTTTTAACTCAATATTGCATATTTAAAAAAAATGTTTTAAAGTTAATAATATTGTATAATTACATAAAAAATAATTTTGTGAAATCACTATTTTTTAACTTCACCAAGAAGGAGGTTAACAATTCAGTTTTTTTAGGTTTGTTACTTCATAATTCCTTTTTTGTCTAAAAGGATATATTTACAGATTTGTACCATAGAAATTTTATCAGAGTCGATTCAAAAGTTTAGTTTTAAATCAAAATATTGGGATTTGTGACAACTGAAAGTTGATTTTCTTCCTGTGGGACACAATTTTTGATTATTTATGTTTTACTCGTCGCTTACATTATTGTAAAATGTAGTGTAACAATAGTTAACTTTAGTCAAATTGAAAATAATAGTACATTAATCACATTTACTACTTGAAGTTATTGAATTTCATAAAAAAATAATAGTATAGGGACTTCATACTTATTATTATTAGCATTATACTGATAGGTATGAGATTTATTGAAAATGGAATAGTAAAATATAAGAGAAACCATGGGCGTCGCAGTATATTCTGTGATGTTTATGGTGTTATTCTATAGGGGACGGTTACCGATTTTCATCAGATGGGCTGTCAGATCCTTTGACATTCCATGTTACATAAAAAAGTAAAAACCAAAATACTACATTGTAGTCCCAAATCAACAGTTTTCTAGCCTTTTTAACATATTTCATTTATATATAAGTATGTGTGTTTATATGTGTGCATTGTACACCATTCTACCCGCTGACATTGATTTTCCTTTCCATTTTGGATTTACTGCAAGAGAGATATCTTGTAGACTTAAGCTCGCATTTGTACATTTGTTTTAAACTGTTATATTTCCGTATTTATTACTAGTGTGTACAATACAGTATAAGTAATAAATAAATTTATAGGGCCACAACGACAGCAGCCTACGACCGAGCGAGTTCGTCCGCTCGCTCGCTATGCAGATACTGAGTCACTCGTCGCGGCGAGCGCGCACGGCTAACGAGCAAGAGGCACAGTCCGAACAGCAATCCGACTCGCAAACTAACAGGTACAAGTGTCCTGACCACACATCAATATACCTATCATACAGTGAGTTTTTTTATGCAACATAGAATGGCAAACAGGTTGGCAGCTCACCTGATGGAAAGTGGTAATCGTCACCTATAGACATGAGTAGGACTGAGTATACTGTTTCGCCCATGATACCCCCCATGTGTTGCCATTCCTGAGGACTTAGGTGTTATTCTTCTGTATACTGTAAATTCATTGCCATATCCCACTCGTCAAACTGAAACACAGCCATGCAAACGTTACTACTTCACAGTAGAAACATGAATGGGACAGAGGTTGTACAAAGCCTCCTGGTTTTTGTGTGGTTTCGACATAGAATGGGTCACCTACCCACCCCTTCCTTTCTCGTGGATGTCTTAAGAGATGAATAAGGGAATTTAATGGTCGAAGGATGGACAGCAACATCCTTCGCAAAACATCACCAAAAGTGAATAATTGCGGTTGCCAACTCGGTTGCCATTCATGGCAACTATTGGCAAAACTCCTTCTGGAGGAGGTCTGTTCAATAGTGGTCAGTTAACGACTGATATGATGTTGACAGTGGGATGAAACATTCTGCAAAAGATTAGATTAAAAGGATTACTTATTAACGTAAACATGTTTGTGAAATTAAAAATAAACCCAAAAAAATGAAGGTGACCCATTAAATTTTCCAAAACACAATTAAGAAGCACTTTTTTAATAGATGATCGTGACTGCCATTGTTAGCAAGAATCTCTAAAAATATTAGAATTTAGATAAAATAGAATATTTTCAATATTTCAGGATTTTATAGATAGGGTAATACAATTTTTGTTCTATGTACTTCAATGTCTTGAATGTGTTTTCAGGCGTAATTCTGAAGAGGAGAATCTAGTCAGCCGTTTCCGAGGACTCGGAGACGACGCCGAGGAGAGCTCCAAACCCCTGCTTGCTGATAGTGAAGGTGATTAGAACATGATATAAAAAATAATTTCTTTACTACTCTGGTTATTAAAAATACAAATGGTTATTAAAAAAACATATGCAGTTATAAATTTATTAGTTTTAAGTTTACCCAGCCACAGAGAATACGCTGTGACAACCAGGTTACTTCATGCGCTGTTATTTCTTAAGACCAAGATGTTATATCTACAAAATTAATGATTTATTTATTTTTATGCTTTTGTACATTCACTTTTAATATAGGTTATAACAAAAATGTAAATATCAACCTTGATGACATGATTTATTTATATATGACAATTTATTTATCAATTAATACCTAAACTAACATGTTGTTTTGTCTTTTACTACTAGCTACGGGCTATATTTTTTTCTTATGAAATAAAAGTATGAATTTTTTTTTATAATAAGTCTTATTATCTGTGGTAATCAGAATAATTGTATTATAATTGAAAGATCAACGTACAGACGAGGAGGACGGTGGCAGCGGGCGCCGCCGCCGCACTATTGACCGTTTGCACGAGCGCGCCGCCTATAGAGACTCGCTCGCTGACGCACAGCTCAGTCGCGCTGACGAGGTCAGGACTGTACTTTATTTTTGTCTCATTTGGTAAATAATTTTTGCATGTTTTTGAAGGAGATTTAAAAATGAGTATATTCTCAGATGAATGTACTAATATTGTATGTTGTTGTGATAACATTTGAACAGATTTGAGTAATTTTTATCTCATAAATTATTATGGTATTAATATGAGAGGATTCTCGTAATTACCATATAATATGCCTTTTTTCATCATATCAGCCTTTAACTGTCTACTGCTAAACATAAGCCTTCCCCTTGGGGGGGGGGGGGGGGTTGCCGGTAGTTGCCACATTTGACAGGCGGCCTTTCTTACCATAATAAAATACAACAATGCAGTCATTCCTGTTTCATGGCTGACAGGTAGGTAAGACTATAATCTACCCAGTCGAATCACATAAAAATTTTGCATCTGGTGTATTTAGTGTAATTCAATGCGATATGATGTGTTGATGTAAAAATTTTTTTTTAATTATAGGTACCCGAAATCCTACCTCGTGCAAGCGTAAAACCAACCAACCCATTCGTAAACGACGAAAAAGACCCAGACTTCCGCACGTATGAAAATCACGAAAATTTATTCCTACGGAATATTTCACAACGACAGTCTAAAGAGTTAAGAAATTCTAGACTATTGCGCCAAAGCTCTGAGCCATTGACGGAGAAGAAACAAGTCGTATTACAGAAAAGTCTGTCAACAGAACAGAAGAATGATAGTGCAAGCGAAACTGATAAACCCAAGATAGAGAATAGCCCTCCAAAATCACGGATCCCAGTTGCTAACTTCCGGTACCCTAATAAAAGTGATTTGCGTTCAGCAGAAAATTCTCCGAAAAAGACCGATAAAGAAGAAAGAAAGGAAGAAGAATTACCAGAATACCAGAATATTGTTAAGCCTAATTCATCACCTATTCAAGATAACCAGACTCATGAGTTGGAAGTGTTATTGGAAAAGAAGAGGTCTCAAAACGATGATGTTCCTCCACCCATACCTAGTCTACCTATAAGCCCCAGGACTTTAATAGCAAATGCATATTATGATAAGCTATTATCAGAACCTGAGATCCAACAGGCATTATTGCCTCACAATTTGGAGAAGAACCCTGATGAATGCTTTAAAAAGGCGTTGCTGTTCCCATTGTTAGAAATAGATCCGCCAAAGCAATGTTTGTTCTTGCTTGTGGATGCTATTGACGAAGGAAATGCTAATGGTAAATATAGTTTTGTTTAATTTACAATTCCTGATTTCATGTCAAGTTGCTTTTTAAGTATTTGCCTCATTCAAACTGAGGTAAAACGCTTCCTATAATTCTACCTACTTTTAGAATTACATTTATTTTGCATTTACTTGTAATAACGTTTTTTTATTAAGGTCAACCCCCAGAGGATCGCGAAGGCGAAGGTGCTAGCACCGTTGCGGCGTTATTAGCTCGTCATCAACATCTATTCCCACAATGGTTACTTTTGGTGTGTACTGCTAGGAGACACTCTAGGACCTTTACTGGCATGTTTACAGGTGAGGTGAATTGAACGTAGACATTATTACAATGTAGTTTGTAACCAAGTAAAGATGGTAATAATGAAATTATTATTTCAGTTTAATCTCTTTTATTATCTAGAATTCTAGATGTGTGTTATTATCAAAGGGTGATGGAGGGTATTGTAGGACTGCATGTTCATGGTAGATAAGCTGTTTTATACATTATTAGTATATGTAATAATTTGTAACGTGGTAATGGTATAAATATATAAAAATTACCTTTTTAACAAACTTGTTTTTGCTGATTTCAATCAGGTGTTCTGCTGGGCTGTATTCTAGATCCTTTATAAATATGTACATTTTTTATGAATTAATCTATTATGGGTCTTTGCACGAAGAGTCCATATAAAACAACCAATGTACGATGCAGGGTTCCGTAAGATCTCCCTCGACGAACTGCAGCGTGCGCATGTAGCGGCCGACGTGCAACGGTACGTGCTCGCGCGCCTCGACGCCGAGCACCGCCTGCGGTACGTATTATATATGCATACATTACATTCTTAGTTTATGTTAGAGTATTGAGCCTCAAAAACCGATCAACTTTATGTCAGCTAATTATCAAATTAGCTACCTCGTTTTTTTTATCAGTTTTCTGTACACAATGTATCTTGACGTATCTATAATGAATTATTTTAATATAAAAATGTGCAGAATCTATAAGACTAATATAGAAGTTATAAAAGAATTACTCATAACTATTTATCACGCAAAATTGTATGATAAAGTTGACCCGCTTTTCTCGAATCATTTATATGGATAATTATATAATTGTAACCGTCTATAATCCATTATAGACGGTTACAATTATAACAACTATTTGTATAATAAATATGTTTAAATAGAGTTTATGGTTGTTATGTTTTTAATTAAAGAACGTAGTGGAGAGTAGAAATAAATATATGTTGAGTTTCAGAAATAAAATTTATCTTTGAGGCTTAAAGAGTTAAATTTCATTTTTGGAATTTTCTAATTATTTGAGGTTTGGCCGTTCTGAGTTCACAAGGATTATAACTTGTTTGTTTTTTTTTTCATAACACAAAAAAGACCAGACAATTTCTTAAAATCTGTTATTAAATTATTGTTCTATAATAATTTTGGTTAATATAATCAACATTATTGTATTTGAACTACATTTTGATTGATTGTATATGTTGCTTGATTGTGTATGATTAGTGCCCGCGTATCGAGTGACTCAGCGGCGGCAGCGGCGGCTGCGGCCGCACTTGACCATCTGCGTATCAAGAGCGACGGATGTCTACTCTATCTAGAAAAGGTAAAGGATTAGAAAAGGAATGAGATAGAATTAATACATATTTGACTATTATGTCTATAATTTATTATAGCGGGATATATATCGATCACCATTATTACATCCATTAGTATAAAATCCCGCTGAAAATCATAGCTGTAGCGTACATAGTTGTATATTATTAACTGGGTGAATTGCCAGTGATGTGACGCATATAGAACTACCCATATTATTTGTTTAATAATGTTATTTCTTTTTCATAATACCTTATGTTTATGTCACACTTTGGACAAATAGTACATTGAATAGTAATCATTGTTTTAAGTTTACTATCGATTCGCTCTGGCTTCGTAGGGTTTCAACAACAACTTCGCTTTTAGGGTCCATCTATGTACCTATCAACTATCCTATCTTTCAAGCTCTACATAATTCACAAAAATTCATAGAATTTAGTTCGGCGGTTTATGTATGGCGTATCGAGGATAGAAAGATAGTTACTATTTATTGTTTCTTCCAAAAGATTACAAAAAGGGCATGTATATTTCTCTGGCAGGTATTGGACGGCGTCGCGGACGGGTTCATCGCTCTCCGTGAGATCCGAGAGATCCCCGGTACACTCAACGGGCTATACCTCTGGCTCGCGCAGAGACTCTTCCACGGCAGACGATTCACTAAGGTATCCGTGGTATTATCACATGATAGACGTCATGCGTCAACAACCGTACGTTTAGTTAGAGATTACGTTACGCTTCTAGTCACACATTTTTGATACCTTTTTTTTATTGTGTATAAGATAAAGTCATCAAACATCGGTCACTTATTATCCATGTCTTTATTATTTGCAATGTAAGTGTTGTCATTCCTTATTTAATTTTTACGTAATTTTTTTATTCTAGTATTTTATTTATGCCTCTCACTCTGCTTGAGAGATTTAAGTGAGTCGTGTCTTCTATTTTGAAAATTATTTTAGAAAATATTTGTGTCATGTTAAAACTACTATATAGATTGTAATACAAATAAGATCAGCGAAATGTACTTAAAATGGTTTGTTCCAGGTCCGCCTATTACTGGATGTGCTACTGGCAGCCCGTTGTGGTGTTACAGAAGAAATGCTATATAAGTGTTTACTGACTAAAGAGTATAGCGTTACAAGAGAAGATTTCAACAGACGGTTACATCTGCTTAGAAGGTATTGTACGATAATTACACATATAATAACTTTTTAACTTGTTCAAAGAACATTTATCACAAACTAGAGTCTATCTTTGTTTGATTTTGCTGTAACATGCAAAAAAAAAAATTGTCCACCACTCTTTAGCGTTTTTCATTTTTGATGCTTTGAGCATTTATCTGTCTTACAATAATAATTAAAATTTTAGTCTATTAGTTAGTTAGTAATTGTATTTTTTAAGGTAGTCTATGTTCAGCAGAATATAATAATCTATTAATTAATTACCATTATCATCAGGATCCTGGTGATGGAGCGGAGTACGGGATATCTGTCCATCTTTCACCATTCATTCGCCAAGTGGCTGGTTGACGTGAAGCACTGTACACGCAGATACTTGTGCTGCCCCGCAGATGGACACGCCGCCCTCGCTATGTACTACACACTTGATGCTAAAAGGTACGTTTTTTTTTTTATTTAATGCAAGGTATATATGCATCCGCCTTATATTATGCGGCCATTGTACCATAAAAACACTTGTGACACCACCTTATCGCGTCGCATGTTTCTATTATATAAACAAGGTTGACTGTAAGAGATCCCTCTATGGGATAAGTCGGCCATTGTATATTAAAACTTTTGAAGTGTCCAATGTAAATTATGTACGATAAAGATTTTACAATATAATACAATTTAGTAATTTTTTTTTAATAGGTATATTAATAAACTTTTGAAGAACGAATCGGAAATACCATTGTCAAAATAGAAGTGTTGTCTCAGAGCATATAACTAAAGAGAACATAATCCAAATCTCAGAATATTAAAGTTTAAACCATGTGGTGTTTTAAACGTGATTGAGTAATTGTAACCTACTATTTGTCCTTTAAATCAATGATATGTTTATGTTTCTAATTTTTCATTTATACTTATTTATAGGTTGAGCGCGCTCGAAATACACAACTACATCTTCCACATGACAAACCTAGAGCAGCATTTGATGACTCAGAAGAAAAGCAAAAATAAGTAAGTTTAGATAATTATATCTATAATACAATTTGCACCAGTTATTATTGTTATTATTTCAGCTGTTAACTGTCAACTGCTGAACGTAAGTTTTCTCCATTAGGGGAGTTTTTCCAGTAGTCACCACGCTTGGCAGGTGGGTTGACATCGCAGTTAGGGTTTTAGAGATGTTTTATTTATTTATTTAGGTTTACCAACAATTGTTTCCACAAAATAATGTAAATATATATACAATTATGGAGCTTAGAACTAAGTGTAACAATTTTTTATAGGCAAACACAGCATATATTGATACATGTATAACAATAAGTACAGAGAAATAAAGAGAAATTTTAAGAGGGACGTTGCTGCCAATCCCTCGATGATTAAGTTCCCTTAGTCGCCTCTTACGACACTCACGAGAAAGGAATATGTAATATGGCCTATTCTATGCCGGGACACACATGGTGTCTGTACCAGTAAGTTAATTAAAATCTAATATTTTTGGCACAGCGACCAATCGGATGAAACGGTAGATCTTCACACGCTGTTCCTGTTGTGGGTTCTGGACTCGGGTTGTGACGTGGAGGCCGCGCTCAAGAGGGAGAGCGACACTATCAAGCAATTGGAAGCCTTTGAAGCGCAGGTATTTTGTCACGAAAGTATTCGCTGTTCCAATAGAACTTAACAAAAATGTAATTAAGCGAATAATTGACTGCCTTTATAACACAGGGGGCAAACGAGCATTCGGTTCACCTGATGGTAAGTGACTACCGCCGCCCAAGAGTATATGTAAAACTAGAGGCAATGCAGGTGTGCTGTCAGCTTTTTAAAAAGGAATATGCTCTTTTCTTGAAGGTTGTAATGTCGTATTGGTAGTTGATTCCAAAGAGTGGTCGTGCGTAATTAATTATTTGTCCTGTAATAATAATCTGTCCATAAGATATTCTGCTGATGTGGCAATGAAAACATACATAAAAAATCGATTAATCGATTTGTTACAATTTCACATTTCTGTGATAATTTCTACAAAACTTGGATATTTTTTCATTAACTTCTAATGAAACATACTAGTTAGAGACATCGTCGGCTACATAATTTTAGGTCTATTGTTATATTACTGATGTTACCAGCATAAATATCAGTTTATTACTTTTTTTTTGCTGTAATATGTTTTTTTTTTTACAGAAAGATGATGGCAAATCCGAAGAGAAAGAAGCTGATGCCGACTCTGAAGGGAAAGAATCATTGTCAGGTACAACCATTATTATTGTTATTTTTGTAAGTGGTAACAAGCATACGGCCCATCTGATGGTAAACTGTTACCGTAGCCATATTGCTTTTTATTTGGCGTTATATGGCAAATTCTTGTGATATAATTTGGAATTTTGAAAACCCAATTTAAATACTAATATATTTGTTTATACAAATTCGACTAAATTTGCATGAACTGAATATGGGAATAAACTTTTTGATAAATAAATAAATAAAAAAAAATATATCAAGCGGATCAGAATTAAAAACAGTTAAACATTATTTATACACTAAGATACTTGTTAGTAATATACAACAATAAGCATACAATGTTTTGCAGACTGCCTGACTGTATTTACGTCAATGCAAGAATAAGGTCAGTCCATGGCATAAAAAGCATATTGTATTATTATAATTGTAATATTATATTGTTGCATTAGATATGGTCGCCTGGGTAGGGTTACATCATGAGATAGTTACTGTTACTTTGTAATATGGTCGGAAAATATTGAAATTTGCAATAATTTTATATTAATATTTACGTGTCTACTATTGTTAAAAATAATCTTATTTTTATTTAAACATAAATATTTATAGCAAATTTTTGCATTATAATTATCAAATTTCAATTTCGTATCAAAACGCTAGCAAGTATCATGGCGCCAATTGTGACGTCACGCTAATCACATTTCTATTTATTTTTGTTATAATGAACAAAAATAATGTATGCCTTTTGTAGTCTCTCATGGATGTATATTTAATAAAAAAAAAAAAAACATAAAATTGAGAGGGTTAAAATAATTTAAATATCTAAAACCATATAATGTATATAATAAACATGTCATTAAAAAACAGTGTTATTGAAAATTCTTCAACAAGTCCTGTAATATTGGTGCAATAAAGTATTAAATAAATAAATGTGTCAATTCTTACAAGAATACCTAGTATTAGTAGAAACATTGATATAAATTTATTTATTTATGTGCATACATATATTATAATACCTATACAGCTTACACGAGTCGAATGTAGAGTACAATGGATTTGCCCTATGGTAATTTTGTATGGAAAATATTTATAGGTAGTTGATATATTTATATGGAAACGTTTATATATCTGTTGTCCTTGTTTATAATTATTTATATGATGCAAGTAGTAGACACCACAGGAAAAACTTTATATAAGTTATCTCTGCCTATATAAAGTTGTAAGAATAGTCTTATATTTATATTTATACAAATGGTTATAGATACATTTGTATAAATATAAATTTCGCCCTATTTGCCTCTATTAGTGTCTCATTTAGAACATTCATTTATTTATTTATTACTTTTTTTATTTATTGTTTGGATTGGATATTTCAAACTACTGTCACCGATGCAATATTCCTTTAACTACATATTGTTAGCCGTATTAAATATTATGCATAAAAGCAGGGGGTATTCTGGTCCTAGTATAGTTCATAATAGTTAATCTTCAATAACCAAGCTTTTTATAATAATAATTATATAAAATTTTCACTGCCTGCTATCTTGTATATCTTCCTCGGACCAGCCATAGTGCTACGTTACCTCACCATGAACAATTCCAACGTCCACTTGGGGAGAAGGGATTATTAATGATTGTGATTAGTAACCCCTTTGGTAGCAATACAGGTTTGGTAGTAATGTCAGGTTGACCTCTTCGCGTTTCCCCCCTGGAAACCATCGTATTCAATTCCAAGTAAAATCATAATGATGGGTAACTGACCTGCCATTTCTACCTCATCTATCATCCCTTACTGGTGTCCCGACGGCGTATACCGTTAGCGCAGGCGGTTTTTTTAATGGGTAATAATGGTATGGTAACCCCGTTTGCGCTATCGGTATACAATGGCGGGGCACCAGTGATAGATGACTGATGAAGATGAAAACAGATCAGTTAGCCCATCCTGACGAATTCTACTAGTATTAGTTACGATGGTTTCCAGGGGGAACCATGCATGGAGGTCGACCTGACAAGGTATATTGCTAGTAATGGGGCTATTTGACCCCAATACTAACAATCCCTTTCCCGTTATCGTCCCATTATAATCCTTTTAAAAAAAAGGTCCACTAATGATGGTGCTGCTGTCGTTGGGAATTTGTCTTGGGGTTTTCGTTCCTAGACAAAATACAAATAAACCTATTCATAGAATCGTGTCTAGCTAGCCCATGAGACGACATGAGCTGTCTTGTTCTTTCTCACGCGAGCTCAGACTGATTCATCAATAGATTCGTTTGTATTTTGTCTAGGGGGACGGATTTGTCTTTCTTATATCCAGCATCAAAGTGTATATTTACATAATATAAAGTCAATTTCTTAAAATCAGGGAATTTAATTAATTAGGGAAACAATCACTAAACAAATATTATTTTAGCTGCTAACTAAATAGCTCTCTTGAGCTATTCTACTCTACTTTCTTATCCGCTTCTCTGTCACAGTCGTGTGTAGTAGCACGTTCACAACAATGTATAACTAATTTGGTTTTTATCTAAAGCATTTCTATTGAACTAATCAGTTTATCTCCATGTAACTGACCTACTGTTTCTCATTATTTTCAATGAATACAATTACAAATAATTTCTTTATCTCTTCCTGTGTTTTTAGTTATTAAATATTGTACTTTAATTTTATCATTGTATGGTTTATGTTTGATGTTTAATTAGTAGTAGGAAAATATGCAGAATTGTCCCTGTCCCAGTAATTATTCAGTAGTTGCCATCAATTTGTCGTACGGTGTGGTAATGTGTTCTTTTAATTAAACAAATGTTAATTGAAAAATGACCTTTTATAATTAGAATTAATTAGTCATGAATGAAAGTGTTTAAATATAATTAGTGCAGTACTCTTATAGTACTTATACAGATTATTCATTGAAAATTATCAGGTTGTCATTATGAAATTGGTTTAAAAGTTAAACAATATATATTAAAATATTTTACACATTCATCACGCGTGTAAACCTAGGAAGTAGTGAACAGTTCGCTAAAGGTAAGTTTGAATTACAATAACAAATAGCTATACACATATTAGATGGCGAAACTAAATATCAGACACTGATATACATAATGTATTCATAATTTTTACATAAATCATTTGTAAACAATCAAAGTTATTTACATGCAACATGCCCCTTTTATTATAAAACATTTGATTAAACAATGAACGGTTATCAGCACTATTGATTTTGTTTTATATTTAATGACACGTTGACTGGGGTATCGATGATGTTCCTGTATATACGAGTTTACCAGAGGGAGACTTTGTACAAAAGTCGATTGCTTGGATACCTCTGTCCCATTCGTATTTCAACCGTGAAGCAGTTGTGTTTGCATGACTGTGTTTCGGTTTGAAGGGTGGGATATGCCGTGAATTTACTGGGTACAGAGGAATAACACCTGAGTCCTCAGGAATGGCAACGCATGGGAGGTATCATGGGCAAAACAGTATATGTTATGTCCATGGTACTTGCTCATGTCTATAGGCAACGGTTACCACTTTCCATCAGGTGGGCGTTAGCTTGTTTGCCATTCTAAGTTGTATAAAACAAACAAAACAGTTATCTTCGGATTTGAGAAGTCATTCGATTGAAGTCCTATTCAAAATTGAACTACCCTATTACTAATATGATCCTAAATGAGACTTCAAGTTAACAAGATCAAAACTGAATAGGGTCGAAATTGAAAGGGTATTGAAATACTTGTTGTTTTCGCCTTTTATAAGAAAACAGTTTTGTTCAAATGAATATATTATTCTGTTTTCTGGCTTAAGGTTTTTACGTTCAATGACGTCTTAATCTACGAATTCAATGATTCAGTTAATTTACTAAAAACATTACAATGACTCTTCGGTATTAGGTATAAATTATGTAATTCGAGGTTAATAAACCTAGTAGCTCGAAGAGTAGTTTATTTACGAACCATAGTTGATGAGTATTGAATATCGTTCATAATTTTACATATTTAATTGTTCATATTTGTCTGTGATTTGATATGATTTCATATGTTCGTGTATTATAAAAAGTGGTTAATGCACTTGGGAGTCGGAAACATAAATTTCTTTCAGATCTTTATCAAATCTATAACTTATCTGCTTATTTAAATAACAGAAACAATATCTTATATTTTGTTAGGATAAATAATACTAATGTTATTGTATAGGGTAGACAATTACGAATTCCTGTAATGATCGAACTAAAATCTTCTCGTACTTTCAAATGTAATCAATTACTTACTAATCAATATATCTTTGTATATATTTACAATACTTTTAATACTATGTTTTCTTTGATTTTAAAGTTACTCTAAGTGTGGATATGCTAGAATAATCCAAGGAATTAAATTCCTCTAAACAATCGATTCTATTGATAGAATCGTTCTGGTTAGCGCACGCGTGAGAAAGAGCAAGACAGCGCACGTCGCCATCTCATTCTATCTCATAGATTCGCTAGCGGTAACGATTCTATCAATAGATTCGTTTGCTACTTACCTACGGGAGCTTGTTAGTTTCCATATTATAAGAATGGAAAGTAGTGTGAACGTCGATTGGGAGTATAATTACTTATTAAAAAATATGAAAATTGAAGGTTCAAATGTACTGAAATGTTTTTATTGCGCTCATTTTCTTAGTTTATTTTCAACCGATTTAAAAAAGTTGTTTTTTTTTTATGTTTGCTATCTTGTAACTCCTTTAGTCGTAAACCGATTTGGAAAATTCTTTTTTATCTGAAAGGATATACCAGAGGGAGACTTTGTACAAAAGTCGATTGCTTGGATACTTCTGTCCCATTCGTGTTTCAACCGTGAAGCAGTTGTGTTTGCATGGCTGTGTTTCGGTTTGAAGGGTGGGATATGGCGTGAATTTACAGGGTACAGAGAAATAATACCTGAGCCCTCAGGAATGGCAACGCATGGGGGGTATCGCGAGCGAAACAGTATACTCTGTTATGTCCATGGTACTGCTCATGTCTATAGGCGACGGTCACCACTAAATATTCATACATTTATATATGTATAAAAAAAATATTCATACATTTGGTCTCATAAAAATTTTATCAATATCGGTTCAGTAATTTAATTTTTAAATCAAAATACTTGATTTTACCACCATTGACGTCGGTTTTTTCGTGGAACACAATTATGTTTTATTTATAACATGACAATAAGGTACTGAGGAACATTAAAAATAGGTTCTGCGCATTGTTGTATGGAAATGTAGTTTTTAATATTAACGTATTTAAATGATGTCCAGTTACAGGCGATCAGTCGACCTTAGAGACGATAATGCCCGAGCTCATATCAGGATCGGGCGGGGCGGGCTGGCCGCGGGATCGCCGCGTCTTCAGGACTCTACTGGAGCTGAGTAGATCTGACTCTGTGACCGCTGAGAGTGATGCCGAGGAGATACGAGCGCTGGTATGTCCTGTCCTGTATCTGTGTCCTGTACCTGTCTCGTCTACATCACCCATTTTTCAGATTACGTTTTTTTTTTTAACTAGAGATAAGAAGTGAATGTATCAGCTGATGGAAGTGGTAACCGCCGCCTATAGATATGAACAACACCACTGACATTGCAGAATAACAACAATAAGTAACACAGTCACGCCAATTGCGTTCTTAAGCTAGGCTACAAGTTCAGAATATCTTCTTCTTCTTTTCTATTAAGAGTTTCCTCTTGTCGGTGCAACTAATTCATGCATCTTCCTCCAGTCAGCTCTATCCCAGGCCATATTCTTTATCTCCCTATACGATATGACACCTAGTATTTCCTTTATCTGTCCCATGTAGTTATTCCTTGGTCTTCCTCTTTGTCTTATCTTGCCTGCAGAATATCTTGTAACATCCTAAATACCACTTTTGCGTGTATATTCCTAAGGACGAAGGTATTATGCCTCTTTCTATAAATACATTGCCATGTCCCACTGTCCAAACTGAAACACAGCTGTCATCTTCATTTACGTTCCTTTATATGTTTATTTATTTTTTATCGACATTACAAAAAAGTATTTGTTACAAAAGACGGACTTAATATTATTATATAGCATTCACTCCCAGTCAAATTATGGACAAACAGAAATGTAATTATGCAGTGAAAAATATTGAAAATTGGTGATATACATGGAGACGATAAATTAAAACAGCTTAACATTGGTCAGAGACCGTTCTTTCTGACCCATGTTCAATGGGCTTTGAGTCTCCCGTATCTATTTACTTTCTGTAATATTTGGAAAGTTTATTTATTTATACTTTTGCACACATTAGAAAATGTCTACAGGGCGGACTTAACACCTCATGGCATTTACTACCAGTCAACTGTTATGTTAAACAGAGAGAGAGAGAGAGAGAGAGTAAATGGCGGTGCATAGATTTAAAAAAAGTTTAAAGTTGTCATTCTATCTCGTGGAAATCCATCTCGAGGAAAAGGGGAGAGTTCTGACTTGTTTCGACCATTTGAGAAACTTCAAAGAAATTATTTGTTTGTCTATGTAAAAAGAAAATTATTTCATGCAGCTAAATACTGACCAGCCGTTAGAAACGGAGGAGAGTCACGAGGTAAATGAAGATGAACAAGACGAGACGGAATTGCTGGACCCGAACTTGGTGCACGAGCTTGCTGCTAAAGGGGACGAAGAAACTCTCATAGCGTTATTAAAGGCAAGTCTACAAATTGCCTACCTAATTCTGCTATTTGTTTTTTATTGAAACGAAAAATTGTTTTAAATTATTATCTACTGTTGCAAATTTAGCAATATGTGTATAACCAGCGTTGCACCGACGTCACATCTAATTATATCGCTATTGGTTATAAATTGTTATAATAAAATTAGTGAGCCGACAAAGCGATGTTTGTACAAGAAAGATATTTAAGAAAAATTTACATGAGGGGTCTCAATAAGAGTGTTAATTTGCAGAACAGTATTTTTTGGAACCCGGTCTGAATAAATCATGTTTGAAAAATATGGTATTATTTTTAAATATTTTCAAATATGTGTCTTAGACTTCAAGGTATATATTTATGGGCCTATGTTATTGTTGGCTGAAATTCTACTCTCTCTTTTCATTTAAGAGTTTCCTCTTGTCGGTGCAACTAATTCTACTAACATTATAAAATTTACAATTTTATAATGATGTTTGGATGTTTGTTGCTCAATATCGCTTAAACGGCTGAACAAATTGGGTAGGTTATATTCTAAATATGTGCTAAAATTGAGATTTTGTATACTGATTCACATGGGCAAAGTCGCGTGACAAAGTTATAAGTTGTATACTGAGTGTATATGATTCATGTATAACAAGGTCGTTGTATGTCGGCAGCGTGCCCCCGGGCTTGCTAACGCGGTGGACGGCGCAGGCAGCACGGCGCTACACGCGGCGGCTCGCGCTGGCCGCGCCGGCGCCGCTGCCGCGCTGCTACGCGCCGGGGCCGCCGCCGGCGCCGCCGACGCCGATGGTTGGAGCCCGCTGCGCGCTGCAGCCTGGGCTGGACACACTGAGGTACTCGTTGCTTCCCAAAGTTTATTATTATTTTATTACCTCCCTTGCTAAATTACTTTTAAGTGCTTAATTGTACTAACGTTTATCATTTTACCATCTTTGTAACTACATATGTAACGTTAGTTCAGTTAAGTAATTAATATGTTTATGGTGTAAAGGTTTTGGTGAACTAGATAGAGCATGAGAATATAAATTTGAAAATGATGTACAAACATTTTTGAAGATCTAAGATAGTTGTTTAAAGGAACCGAAATTATGAGGTATTTTCTTATTTGCAGGTCGTTGAAGTATTATTGGAATTCGGATGTGATGTGGATTGTGTAGATGCTGACAATAGAACTGCTTTAAGGTAACATAAACATAGTTTTTGTTTATAATATATTCAGTAAATTTATATTATATATAAATAATAATTAATTTTAACATGACTTAAATCTGAAAAGAAAATCTGCCGATGTTAAAATTAATGTTTTTTTTTTTAAATAATGTTAAGTTCCACTGGTGGTAGAGCATTCCTTTAAAAAGACGCAGGATACTATCTATATTTTGTATCACCTAGAACGTCACCTATTAAAAGAATTCCGAAGTATCGATTCCCATACAAAATTATTATTTGCGATTTTCAGTTGAACTTACGAGATTTTTTTTCCTTGTACTATGATGAACAAAATAAAAAAAAAAAATCTGTCAAGTCGTTTCTCAGTTTTAGTGTTTTATGTAACATGTACGAATATTTTTTTACAGAGCTGCAGCATGGTCGGGTCACGAAGCAGTAGTGTCTCGGTTACTAGCGGCGGGCGCGAATCCAGACAAAGCGGACGCTGAGGGCCGGACCCCTCTTATTGCCGCCGCCTACATGGGCCACGCTGATATAGTACGAGCACTGTTAGACGCAGGCGCAGAGATCGATCATGCCGATGAAGATGGTAAGATAAGTTTTAGTTGGGGGGGGGGGGGGGTCCGGTGACCGGTGCCTCTATGTCTAGTGATCACGTATAAAATATTCATTATTTATTAGTATCCAATACCCGTTATTATTATTAAAATTCATATTTACAACCCAATTTAAGTGAAGCAATTATCGTGTTGTCTGGAAGCTGGAAGTCGTGTTGTCTTAGCGATAATGCCGTCTTTTATATCGCATTAATATTTACTGTATTTATTATTATTTTTACTTGGTGCAATAAACTGTAAAATAATTAAATATCGTGCAAATATGATACGCATATGTTATAAACAAAACTTTGTGCTATTTTATTTATTATAGAAAAAAAAATATTAAAAAATCTTGTGGTTCTATATTATTACTTGATGTATATATCTATAAATTTTCTCCTTAAAATAGTCTCTAGACATGGCTAAAATCACTACCACTTCAATATCTATATATTGGAGAGTATCTATATATAGAGTATCTCTGATCTTTGATAAAGGAATAAGAAATCATCATATATTCATTCAATATTCATTTCGATCGGATGCTTCACTTCAATATTATATATTGCGTGACCGATATTTAATTTCAAATTAAAATCTTCATAGACGGTCATCACAGTGTTGTTTCTCTTGCCTGTTCTTGCCTGGGTTACCGGGATATATTATCGACACGTTTCATTATGACAGGTCGTACTGCTCTATCGGTGGCATCGTTGTGTGCGACCGGTGCCGCCTGTGCAGCACTGCTGCTCGAGCGGGGTGCCGACGTCGCTAAGGCTGACAGAGACAACGCTACACCGCTACTCGTTGCCGCATTCGAAGGACACACGTGAGTTGTTTGTTTTTTACTTTTTTCTTGTAGTTATCTATTATAAACATAAAGTCAAATTATTGCTCTTTATGTTCAGACTATGATTGTAAATGTCAAAGTGTATGTAAATAATATTGGAGCTGGTTAATAAGTTGAATGCGTGTTGCATGTCGTCGTATGGTCCCGGCATAGAATAGGCCTATCCCGTGGGTGTCGTAATAGTCGACTAAGCGAGGGCAAGAGATGGGCAGCAGCATCCCTTTTAAAACATCTCCAAAGCCTTATTGCGGTTGCCAATCTGCCTACCACCGGCTTATGTTCAGCAGTGGACGGTTGAAGGCTAAGATGATGTGTTGCATGCGCGTGCGCAGCGAGATCTGCGAGCTGCTGCTGGAGGCGGAGGCGGACGTGGAGGCGGTGGACGCGGCGGGCCGCACGGCGCTGTGGGCGGCGGCGGCGGCCGGCCACGCGCGCACGCTGCGCCTGCTGCTGTTCTGGGGCGCCTGCGTCGACTCCATGGACGCCGAGGGCCGCACCGTGCTCAGCACCGCCGCCGCGCAAGGTCACTGCTCACCGCACACATTATAATCCGGCTCAATCTTGATCTCCATTGATTTCGATTGCTTGGGTACCTCTGTCCCATTCGTGTTTCTACCGTGAAGCAGTTGGGGTTGCATGGCTGTGTTTCGGTTTGAAGGGTGCGATATGGCGTGAATTTATAGGGTACAGAGGAATAACACCTGAGTCCTCAGGAATGGCAACGCATAGGGGTATCATGGACGAAAGGGTTCTATATACTCTGTTATGTCTATGGTTACTGCTTATGTCTATAGGCGACGGTTACTACTTTCCATCAGGTGGGCCGTCAGCTTGTTTTGCCATTCTAAGTCATAAGAAAAAAAAAATCAGTACTTGACTACTGCATACAATACTACTGCTTTGTATAAAGCGAAGGATACAGTTAAACTCTATTGAAGAAGCGACGGCTTTGGTGAATTCAACTAGACAAGGTTACTGGTTAAAGATTATAGGTTTCTCATATTATAGTTTTGTGCTTGGGGTCATTTATGGCCTTATGTGCAATGTGAGGCCTAACTACAATGTGAGGCGGTGACCTCCATCAATTAAGGTGTCTGATGACTTCATTGTAGTTGGGGTTGTAAATGATTCGTAATGGGGATCACCGCTATCCACCTACTTTCTTTTGGGATTTTTCAAATGAAAAGCGATATAAAAATAAAATTGTTAAATTGTAATAGAATTAAAATATGTCTGTTTTGGTATGCAGGTAACGTGGAAGTGGTGCGACAGTTGCTGGACCGCGGTTTGGATGAACACCACAGGGACAACTCGGGATGGACGCCACTGCATTACGCCGCTTTCGAAGGTATGAACCCCTCTATGGAAAGCCTTATTAAGTGCCAATATGCCAATTGCTTTATTATATAAGTAGCATATTGATTAATAGATATGTTATGACAACACATAATATATGTTAAAACGAGATAACTTTCAGGTTATTTCTTTCTTATGTATGTCAACGAAAATGTAGTTAATCGATGTATTTCTTTGCCGCATGCCAAGTAGGGTATTATATTAAAAAATAATTTAAATTTAATTAAATGGAAAAAAAAACATGTTTTATTTACGATGCAAAGCAAATATAAATCTGTAATGATTTTAGATGATGGTTTTTTATGCGCATTATTAAAAAATAAATTGGCAGAGAATTTTAAGTAATTAAATAATTCGTAATGAACTGTTGAAAAATTATCAGACATATAATGAATAAAAAATTAATCATTCACATTCATCTTATTTCAATGTTAGTAAACTATAAGTGATAAGGATATGGTAGTGAAATTACTGGCTACAGAGGCGTAACACTATAGTGAACAAGAACAGCAACTTATGAGGAACTATGTACGTCCACAGAGTATTCTGTAAAGTCTCTAGCGCTGTTCATGTCTATAGATTTCATTACCATCATATGGGTCGACAACTTGCCTGCCATTTAACGTTGCATAATAAACAGAAAAAAATATGAATTCTTTATAGGTCACATTGAGGTTTGCGAAGCATTACTCGAAGCGGGCGCGAAAGTGGACGAAGTGGATAATGATGGCAAAGGCGCTTTGATGCTGGCCGCACAGGAAGGTCATACCAGGCTCGTCGAGTTGTTAGTGGACGAGTGGGGTGCGCCGGTAGATCAGCACGCCCACGATGGGAAGACTGCGTTCAGGTAATGATAGTTAAGAATTTCATCTTAAATTTATATTAGCCTTAGGTTATTTAATATTTATTGTGTATAGTTAATATTTGGTAATTTAATTGCTAAGCAATTACATCACTTACTTGGTTCTCAATTTATAATTCCTTGTTATAAGCATGAAGAAGATACGAAAATTTGGAGATAATTGAAAATATTTATATTTATTAAACACTATTACTTCGCCTGTGACGTAAGCTTTTAGCGGTATAAACCTTACGTTTCATTGGTCCTCTTTAGGTCCTTCGAGCCAGATATTTTTAGAAGTCACGAAGATATGGTGTACTTATTATACATACTGTATATTTATTTACAAAAATACAGTTGCATTGAGAGCATCCTTTTCAAATGTAAAAACGTCAAGTAGGTGTCTGGTCCTAATAACCAGTGCGAGCGGTGTGATCGAGTGGTACTTAATGACTAAGGAACTTATTGGTAGCGGGATGGGCAGCAGCGTCCCACTTAAAACATCACCAAAAACCAAACTGTGGTTACCAATCCGCCTGCAAGCATGGCAACTACTGGCAAAATGAAGGAACGGTCCTTATGGCAGTCTATGGGGGAGGCCTGTGTTCAGCAGTGGACAGGTAACGTTTGATATGGTGATGATATACGAGTAGGCTACCAACCTCTTTCAAACTTATGTAGTTTTAGAAAAATGAATAGCGACGTGCTTGACAATCTTCTTGTCTTAGCAATTAATTTTACCGAACAATATTTTTGTATTGCGACAAATTTATTGTAAATATTATTCATTATACAATCTCGTACCTAATAATCTTTCTCTCACTCCTTCTGAATGTATATAATATATAAATATCATCAAGCCAACATGTGATTATTTCTTGTAATTGTTTATATCTACAATAAGTTTACTGTTGTAATCTGTTGGAGGAAACAATAAAGAGTATGTATGTGGTCGGGCGGCAGGCTGGCGGCGCTGGAGGGCCAGTTCGCGGCGGTGCGCGCGCTGGTGGCGCGCGGCGCGGCCGTGGACGCGCTGGACGCGGACCGGCGCAGCGCGCTGTACGTGCTCGCGCTCGACAACCGCCTCGCCATGGCGCGCTACCTGCTCGCGCACTGCGGCGCCGACGTCAACACCACCGACGCGGAGGTGCGCATACACACACACACACACACACACACACACACACACACACACACACACACACACACACACACACACACACACACACACACACACACACACACACACACACACACACACACACACACACACACACACACACACACACACACACACACACACACACACACACACACACACACACACACACACACACACACACACACACACACACACACACACACACACACACACACACACACACACACACACACACACACACACACACACACACACACACACACACACACACACACACACACACACACACACACACACACACACACACACACACACACACACACACACACACACACACACACACACACACACACACACACACACACACACACACACACACACACACACACACACACACACACACACACACACACACACACACACACACACACACACACACACACACACACACACACACACACACACACACACACACACACACACACACACACACACACACACACACACACACACACACACACACACACACACACACACACACACACACACACACACACACACACACACACACACACACACACACACACACACACACACACACACACACACACACACACACACACACACACACACACACACACACACACACACACACACACACACACACACACACACACACACACACACACACACACACACACACACACACACACACACACACACACACACACACACACACACACACACACACACACACACACACACACACACACACACACACACACACACACACACACACACACACACACACACACACACACACACACACACACACACACACACACACACACACACACACACACACACACACACACACACACACACACACACACACACACACACACACACACACACACACACACACACACACACACACACACACACACACACACACACACACACACACACACACACACACACACACACACACACACACACACACACACACACACACACACACACACACACACACACACACACACACACACACACACACACACACACACACACACACACACACACACACACACACACACACACACACACACACACACACACACACACACACACACACACACACACACACACACACACACACACACACACACACACACACACACACACACACACACACACACACACACACACACACACACACACACACACACACACACACACACACACACACACACACACACACACACACACACACACACACACACACACACACACACACACACACACACACACACACACACACACACACACACACACACACACACACACACACACACACACACACACACACACACACACACACACACACACACACACACACACACACACACACACACACACACACACACACACACACACACACACACACACACACACACACACACACACACACACACACACACACACACACACACACACACACACACACACACACACACACACACACACACACACACACACACACACACACACACACACACACACACACACACACACACACACACACACACACACACACACACACACACACACACACACACACACACACACACACACACACACACACACACACACACACACACACACACACACACACACACACACACACACACACACACACACACACACACACACACACACACACACACACACACACACACACACACACACACACACACACACACACACACACACACACACACACACACACACACACACACACACACACACACACACACACACACACACACACACACACACACACACACACACACACACACACACACACACACACACACACACACACACACACACACACACACACACACACACACACACACACACACACACACACACACACACACACACACACACACACACACACACACACACACACACACACACACACACACACACACACACACACACACACACACACACACACACACACACACACACACACACACACACACACACACACACACACACACACACACACACACACACACACACACACACACACACACACACACACACACACACACACACACACACACACACACACACACACACACACACACACACACACACACACACACACACACACACACACACACACACACACACACACACACACACACACACACACACACACACACACACACACACACACACACACACACACACACACACACACACACACACACACACACACACACACACACACACACACACACACACACACACACACACACACACACACACACACACACACACACACACACACACACACACACACACACACACACACACACACACACACACACACACACACACACACACACACACACACACACACACACACACACACACACACACACACACACACACACACACACACACACACACACACACACACACACACACACACACACACACACACACACACACACACACACACACACACACACACACACACACACACACACACACACACACACACACACACACACACACACACACACACACACACACACACACACACACACACACACACACACACACACACACACACACACACACACACACACACACACACACACACACACACACACACACACACACACACACACACACACACACACACACACACACACACACACACACACACACACACACACACACACACACACACACACACACACACACACACACACACACACACACACACACACACACACACACACACACACACACACACACACACACACACACACACACACACACACACACACACACACACACACACACACACACACACACACACACACACACACACACACACACACACACACACACACACACACACACACACACACACACACACACACACACACACACACACACACACACACACACACACACACACACACACACACACACACACACACACACACACACACACACACACACACACACACACACACACACACACACACACACACACACACACACACACACACACACACACACACACACACACACACACACACACACACACACACACACACACACACACACACACACACACACACACACACACACACACACACACACACACACACACACACACACACACACACACACACACACACACACACACACACACACACACACACACACACACACACACACACACACACACACACACACACACACACACACACACACACACACACACACACACACACACACACACACACACACACACACACACACACACACACACACACACACACACACACACACACACACACACACACACACACACACACACACACACACACACACACACACACACACACACACACACACACACACACACACACACACACACACACACACACACACACACACACACACACACACACACACACACACACACACACACACACACACACACACACACACACACACACACACACACACACACACACACACACACACACACACACACACACACACACACACACACACACACACACACACACACACACACACACACACACACACACACACACACACACACACACACACACACACACACACACACACACACACACACACACACACACACACACACACACACACACACACACACACACACACACACACACACACACACACACACACACACACACACACACACACACACACACACACACACACACACACACACACACACACACACACACACACACACACACACACACACACACACACACACACACACACACACACACACACACACACACACACACACACACACACACACACACACACACACACACACACACACACACACACACACACACACACACACACCACACACACACACACACACACACACACACACACACACACACACACACACACACACACACACACACACACACACACACACACACACACACACACACACACACACACACACACACACACACACACACACACACACACACACACACACACACACACACACACACACACACACACACACACACACACACACACACACACACACACACACACACACACACACACACACACACACACACACACACACACACACACACACACACACACACACACACACACACACACACACACACACACACACACACACACACACACACACACACACACACACACACACACACACACACACACACACACACACACACACACACACACACACACACACACACACACACACACACACACACACACACACACACACACACACACACACACACACACACACACACACATTGATTGATTGATTGATATTGATAACGTTTTTAATAACAAAATGAAAAAAAAAATGAAATTTCGTTTTCCATTAGTAAAGTTAGTAATATCAAATATTTTTTTGCAGGGTCGGACTCCATTGCATGTATCGGCTTGGCAAGGACATACTGAAATGGTCAATTTATTAATAAAAGTTGGTAAGTTACATTTTCTTCAATTCTTCGTTACATTTATATAAAATTACATTAATTACAATATAATATGTGTACGTCTTGAATTTATTATTAAGAAATATTTATAAAATTCATTTCATATACACATTCGTCTTTTTACTTTGTGTCAGGTGGGGCAGTGGTCGATGGCCGTGACCGCTGTGCGCGGACGGCACTGCACGCAGCAGCATGGCGGGGCCGAGCCCCCGCCCTACGTGCCCTGCTGCAGCACGGCGCCTCGCCCTCCGCTGTCTGCACACAGGGCGCCACGCCGCTAGGTTGGTACTTGCTGCTCACTGTACACTGCACATTACAGTACATGCTACACTTCACCGCGCTCTGCTATCGTACGGCGTCTTGTCGCTCATTATACACTGTACACTACGTTGTGTAGTTCACGCTGCTTTCCACAGTGCTCTATTGTTACCGTATCTAAATAATATAAATCTTACAGGTATAGCAGCACAAGAGGGTCACGAGGAATGCGTGCTGTGGTTACTGCAACATGGTGCTGATCCGTTACAAGCAGATCATTGTGGTAAGGGTTTAATCCGTTTGCCAATACATTTTAATTTCTTGCTTACAAATGTAAATTTCATGTGTATTTTCTAGTACAGCATTATATTTTTATTAGGGTAAAACTGTGATTGTTACAGCCTATGCTGTAAATACTATAAATGACGTAGTGGAGTAACTTGAAACAGTCATGCTCGCTATAAAGTTCTAACTTGTGGCGACGTGGTGGGCCGGGTTGATGCTCTAAGATGGTTGAGTGCAATGACGGCTGATCATCCATCATACTCGTGAACTCAGCTCTGCTTATGTGGCCTGGTCTGTTTGGGTTACAAACATTGATTAGACTATTTGCTTTTGCAATAGCACATGCTGGTGGTCACTCTATTCTCTGAAATTTGAATTTAAAAATTAATCTGTATTATTGTAAACATGCATAAAATTTATTTGAAAAGAACACGACTTGAGTTTCTTGTCAGTTCTTCTTATCTCGAAATCATTCCGAACTGACGGTAGATTTGACATATCATAAGAGTCAATTGACCTACATGAATAAAGATATTTTGAATTTGAATTTATTTCCTTCTCATATGAGTCGTACGCTATGTGATCCGAATGTGATGATATTTGTTGTAAATATTCTTAAGAGATTTTATGTGAAGTGTCATTGGTGGATGTTGTGTGTAGGCCGCACGCCGGCGAAGGTGGCGTGGCGCGCGGGGCACGCGAACATCTGCCGCCTGCTGGAGCGCTGGACCGCGCCCTCCGCCCCCGCGCCGCCCCTCGCGGCCCCCGCACTCGACCTGCCGCCGCCCGCGCGCCCGCCCAGCGCTGGTCAGTCATCTACGTATAACTCACACGCCGAGTACACGACAACGTCTACTAGTATTAACGGCGCTGATAAGAGAATAGGACGGCGGCAATAATAATATTAGAGAGGCTTACCAGTATAATTAAAATTTCTTGACGTACACAATATATACAATATGTCAATCTAGTAAGAAAACAAAAAAGGTATCAAAAGACATATTCAAAATATAGAAATATAAATCTAAAAAGATAAACTTATATAAAAAGAGGTCTGTCGCCAACAACTAAGGAAAGGGAATTATTAGTAACGGGACTAGCAAATAAATTGTTATCCTTAAAATATTGAATGAATTTTCATTTCTTTATTTGAAAAATCAATCGTAGTAATTAATGTAAATACACTAAATGTTTTAAATAACGAATAGGTTTCTAATTGATTTTGCAATGTACTTATCCCATTTTTTTATTTATTATATAGTGTGCCAATACAAACAATATGATTGTTAACCTCCGTGCAGGTTCTCCCGAGTACAAGCGTCGCAGCGTGCACAGTTCCAACTCTACCAAGTCGTCGTCCAACTTGACAGCTGGCTCGGCTCGCTCGCACGACCACCACGAGCACGCCGCCGCCGACCACGCGCACAATACACACGATAAGGTATTTCCTTATTTCCTAGGATGATGAAAATGCATATGACAAGTCTTTAATTACCTCGTCATTAATGAAGATATTTTATCTTGGGCCCAAACGATGTACAGTATCTCAAAGGTTAAAGGAATTCATGATTAGGCCTAATCGAGGTACATTATCTTAAAAGTTTATGAAATATACGAGGATTGTTGGAAAAAGAGTTAAATTGATTTAATTTATAGGCACACAACTGTTTTTGAACAAGTTTAATGAAACATCTATCAGACCTATGTTTTATGACAAGTGGTCATAAAAGTTATTGATATATTTTCACATACAAATTTTCTTTACAGGCTAATCGCGCAAATCTATCCCTCTCTTTCACGCAACAAGTAGCGCGATGCGGAAGAGGGAGAAGAGATAAAGAACGAGACAGTACTATACCGGAGCATCATGTTGTAGAGAAAGACTCTAAATTAAGGTATGCAACATGTAAAAGAGAATGGCACTGGCATATTCTGTGAATATGACAGAAGATGTTATGATGATAAATTTAGAGTCTAGAATATGATCACGGTTCCAATGTTTTTTTTTTTTATTTATTCAATTAAATTTATGCAACAAGATAACATGAACTTTCGACTGATATTTTTGAGCGGAAGGTGCCATCTTAGTAATACGATTTTTAGGTGGTTTTTGTTGTACATGAAAACCTAATAATTATGTAATGCGCAGGAGTTATGCAGCGAATGAGCGAGACGCCGATATCCGCGGGTACGCATGCGAGCGAGACAGGAGGCGTGAGGAACGGCACTACAGCGGGTACGAGCGGGACAACATGAGTCCGCTATATGCGTCACCTCCAAGGAGCCCTGTCAGCGACATATGCAGTCCCACGCAGCCCATACAAGCTTTTGGTGAGATGTCTGTTTATAGTTAAATTAGAGATAAATTTCGTTTTAAAAGTGAAAATAATAATGTTTTAGAGACCCTTTATATTGTATATTATATTTTGTCACTTTTTTCTAATGGGAAATTTAATACAAAAGACCAAGCAGTTCAATGGCTAAAATAGGTTTATGAGAGGATTGACGTTTTTATGAATAAATAAATTATTTTAAGAATAAATTATAATTGTGGTATTAACTATAGGTAATTAGGTATTATATAGGTACTATTTGCTGGGAAAAAAATATTCATCGCGTTAAGTCCTGATAGTGTATTTAAAATATGTGTAAACAATTCGAAAGCTTTAAAATTTTTATTAAAAGTCTATTGATATATAATATTTATACATAAAATGATATAGTAAATACAAGAGTTAACTATATTTGTGACAGAATTAAACAAGATCAACATGGGAGTGGTAGGAATGATTAAAATCCATCTAAAATTGTTGTAGATGTCGAGTAATATTATCAAAATATAGTGGAAATATGAAATACATGTATATATCAAAGCACATACTTCGCTTAAACTATATTATTTCGTCAGAAGCTAAAGTAACTTATACAGACATATATTCTTTTATTCAATGCTAAAGCAAATTTCCTTAAATATGCACTATTCCATTCAGGGTCTCAACCTCCGAGTTTAACCAATCAGCCCATACTAACAGACACGCACTTCAACCGGGACACCCACATGCGAATAATCCTGGGGAGAGACAGCAAGCCGCAAGACAGGAGTGACAGGTAAGACGACGACAGTTTTCAGAGCTTTTATAAACTCTTATATTTTTCATAAAAAAATAAAATAATCTAGTTTAGCTAAAAAGGGAAGTGATAAAAAATTAAAAGTAATCCATGTTTTATTTTTTATGATGCCTAGTTAGGGTTTAATTATTGAGAGATTATTTTTCCGCAAACTCCATCAAATTTTAAGAGAAATAATATTATTTTTTCTTTTCTTATTGTTCAATAAAAAAGCTTTGCATTAGCATGAAGGGCTTCTTATAAATGAAATATTTAAACGGGACTCACCTGTATTAAATTGGAACTGGATAAAAACAATAAGATCACGTTCTTACTTTTTTATGGGAGTCTACCATGAAATGTAATTCTGAACTTTCGGATGTCGTACTTTAGCACATGCTCCTCATATCAAAACTTAATGATGTATCTGTTTGTCATAAACTGTAGCATAGTGTGTGAACAACCGAAATAGCATTTTGACAGGATATTTTTGTTGTTTTTAACATTTTTTTATTTCTTTATATTCCGAAATTTCGAACAGATTTTCGTGGTAGATTAATATAATAATAGTGTCTCCTGTTATAAATGCCCTACAAAGTTACAGCATGTCTATATGCCTCTGCCCTATGTCAATAGTACATGCAGTGTCGTTACTTTAATGTTAAGGGCTTGATTCACAGTTGTTAATGTTCGTAAAAAACATCTTAAATATTTCATATCAGAATTCCAAAACTATTAAGATTTGTTAAGTAAATTAATAGTGTTTATTTCTGAATTGTGATCAATTTGTCAGGAAACCTATTGGGCACCTGAGAAACAGGCTCTAAATAACCTCAAATACCTTTATAAATGCTACTTAACTACGTAATTTATGTCGCTTTTTCAATGCAGACTATGGTGTCGTTACAAAGAGGTAGTGAACGATAAAGTGGGAATTGTACTCGCGGCTAGAGATTACTTGGACGCGTTTGTTTATTTAATATGTATTTACTTAATTTTAAGTGCTTGATCTTTTAAATTAATTTATTTAATTAAATTTATAAAAAACGTGTTCTCGCATTG
Organism: Galleria mellonella; assembly: GCF_026898425.1. Classification (NCBI taxonomy): domain Eukaryota; kingdom Metazoa; phylum Arthropoda; class Insecta; order Lepidoptera; family Pyralidae; genus Galleria; species Galleria mellonella. Next base: position 2,725,233 of record NW_026442015.1, read on the forward strand.
AAGTGGCGAATATAAATTTTTATATTTGTGCTCGTATGCCTACAGAGTTTATAATAGAGATATACCGACTATTAACTAACTTTATTTCGTAATTTATTAGTCGCAGTTAATTTGGATGGATTCAAGGGATGGGCAACAGCGTCTCTTAAAACCTCACCAAAAAAGCACCAAAACGTACATACGGTACCTCCAACCAACACCCCCCCCCTTCCCAATCGTGGGAAAGGCCTATGTTTTGCATTGGACAGTTAATGGCTGATATAATAATAATTTATTTGCCTTTATAGTGATTTAAAATAAGTAAAAAATGAAAATGAGCGAAATAAATAAGATTACGAGTATATCCCATATCGTGGTTGTCTTGGTTCTCTTACGTTTTGTAAAAAGTTTTGTTGGCTGCAAGAAGCTTTTAATAAATGAGCTTTTTTTAGTCGGTACATCTCCGTTATACATTTGTTGCATAACTTCGCCTGTGCTTTTGTTGCCAGATTTTTTGTTCTTATTTATATGTAGCCGAGCTTTCTAGATTTCCCCATTTATTTCCGACGAATGATTTTCTCATCTAATATTTTAATTATTGCTATTATATTGTTTTTTTTTTTTGCGTGACAATAAATAGGAGAAGAGCCGTTTGATCAGCTTTAGGAGCTATGAATGTCATATAAATACATACATGTTAAAAATAATAAATACTCCTCTTTTTGTAAACATATTTGTAATAAGTATGTTGTTCTATATTTCTTTAACGTGAGAAAATTGTTCGTTTCGAATTTAATATAATAGAGTATCCTATTAGAGAGGTGTACACATCGAAGGGTCGCCTAGCATACAACCGCATAGTGGGCAGTATCGGACGAGCGAGAGGCAGGATATTTAAGAAAACGTGAGTGAAAGAGACGGTATAATGTTTCGTTGGTGGGTGGTGACTGTACTGTGCTGTTTATATTTAAATTGTCGTTTTGGTTTACACGATATTAGCTGTTTTGATAGTGGGTTTTTATTCAGTGGTCGGGATATGAATTGCTGACAAAGATTAGAAAAATAAATACCTTTCTGCCCTGGTTGCCTATAAAAAAAGTAAAGCTCCAATTTTTTTTATTGCAGCCATTTTACCAACTGAAATGTGCAACTTTGTAGCTTTCCTCAATATAGCTTGTATCTTTCTGTTTTTTTAATTGTCGTTATTGCTACCATTATCTGTCAGATTCTGAACCATAGTCTTCCTCTAACGGTTTCCAATTTAGTTTGTTTCCAGTCCTTTTGAATCCGCTGCATGTCTTGCGGTCGTTATTAGATTGTTGCGCTTTTGCAATCTGTTTTTCGGTTACCTATCTATTACCAGAGGGAGACTTTGTACAAAGGTCGATTGCTTGGGTACCTCTGTCCCATTCGTGTTTCAACCGTAAAGCAGTTGTGTTTGCATGGCTGTGTTTCGGTTTGAAGGGTGAGATATGGCGTGAATTTACAGGGTACAGAGGAATAACACCTGAGTCCTCAGGAATGGCAACGCATGGGGGGTATCATGAGCGGAAACAGTATACTCTGTCATGTCCATGGTACTGCTCGTGTCTATAGGCGACGGTTACCACTTTCCATCAGGTGGGTCGTCAGCTTGTTTGCCATTTTAAGGCGTATAAAAAAGAATTCATACCACGTTGTGCACATAAATAATTTTATTTGCAATACAAATGTTTAAAATTTTGCAATATAAAATTTATATAATTTGAGGCGGTATATTTATAGTTACCCGGGCAGAAGCGTATTTCTTCATTAATAGTTTACAACAATTATAGGTTAAGAATATGTGTCGTTTCTGGTGTTGTAAAATTGTGCTTTGAGATGGGATGTCAAAATTGTCCAATTTTTATTTCATTAGGATAAAAAATACGTTTTCATGTTTGTAAAATAGTATTTGTTTATATTTTAGGTTCTTCTTTAAATAAATACAAATTAATTTATTTATTCGATATTAAAATTATAAATTATTATAAAATTAAGAAAGAAAATATCTCAATTAGCCTGATCTAAAATTGAACCTAGAACCTCATTTACTTTCATCTTTGCTCATCCACGAGGTACAAGTCACAGTACAGTCACTGCTAGTTTGCAAATTTTTGCTAGGATTGGCTATGCTGGTGATAGGTTTATACTGTAACTTTCATCATCATTCATCATTTTGATCATTCCTCATCAGACTGTAGTAAAGGTTTGTTTTCTATTAATTGGATTTATCTATTTTTCACAATGTGGTATATAATAGTATAAGTAGTAGGATAATATCTAAAAATTTGTTTAATTAAAAAAAAAGTAAATTTGACAATTTTTATTATAAAAGAATTATTGTATTGTATTGTAAAAATCTTTATTGTACATATTTTGTATCGGATACATTAAAAGATTTAATATACAATGGCAGACTTGTCTCATAAAGGGATCTCTTATAGTCAACATTTGAGAAGCTGAAAGAAAAGTGTAGAATGTACATGGGCAAAAACCGTACAGCTAAAGATAAACTAAATAATATCTAGTAAAATTGAATATATAATACAATAAAAAATAACTGTATACACATACAGGATTGTATTAAGATTTATCGAGTCAATGTTAACTTAATAATAACTGTTAATACTTTTTCGTACAAATGTTTCGATGAATTCGTAAATTATATTTTAGTATATTTATTTTATGGTTTTAGTGGCCAGTATTGTGTTACAAAGAGAAGAATGAAGTTTCTGTGGTCAAAGAAAAAAAGGTCGATTGACATTTCTAGCTCAACCTATACTTAAATATGCAGGAGTTAATTGAAAAAAAGAAATAAATATTTTTTATTTAAGTAAACTTAAACTTAAGCATTTTTTAATAGTCATTTTTATTATTTTACCACCTATTCGGGATGCAACGGGCAAGAAATTTTCTTCAAATACTTGAATATCAGATTTATAATTTCTGTGATTACAAAGTACTATACGTACTGATCTTAAAAATGAATATATGTGCATACAAACCATTTTAGAATAAATTTATAAATTAAATCCGTAGCAGCGCCCTGCAATTAACATATTTGTAGCATTGTTTTTATGAGAAGGTGACAGATATCAGACTTTTGGGAAGTGGCTTTTATGAAAAGAGGTCTAATAATTAACATTTTTGATGCGTATTTCTAAAACAGACTATAGTAAATATCATAGATTAAGGTGACAGTTAACCATTAGACGAATCGTATGCTTTTTCCAGTAGTTTGTAATATGTAATAATTAGTAAATATAAAGTTGTCGTTGCACTATATAATGTTTGTTTTATATTTATTATTAGTATTTTTTTATTGTTTTTTTTTTTTATGTGAATGTTTTTACTGATTTATAAAAGTGTTTTTTTTTATAAATCAGTGGAGTGGTGTTGGTTTTATTAACACTACATGTAACATCATAATCATTGACGTGGTTACAGTATAAAACTTAATTTTTAACACAATAACTTCAATTTAGTTAGGAATCTCTTGCCGCTATGTCTGCGACTTCGGCTTACTTTATTACATATATAGATGGCGTAACAACCAATAAGGTCAAATCGATATCTGTTAAAATATGCTAAAAACATTCTTTATTTTTTTTATACTTGTTTTATATTCTAGTTCAAGTTTTGTAATATTTATTCTTTTATTGTTAATTCACCTTCACATTAATGTCCCATTAAGTTTCGTAATTAGTTAATAATTTTGAGTTTTAATTAAAGAAGTTAATGTGTTAACAGTTGCTAACATTTTAACGGCGCTAAGCTTTAACAAACTAATTGTACTGATATCACATTTAGTTCACACCAAATCCTATTTTTTCAGCACTATTTGAAATTACGTTTATATGTTTAAGACTGGATTCTTACGTGGGGGTAGATTGTCTAAATCTGTAAATTATATTAGGATAGTAAACGTAATAAATAATAATTAGTGGGAAATTACAATGAATAGGCGTCGAATATAAGGTAAGATTACGTCCATTTGACGTCTATTCGATCTTTTTGCTCCGAAATATTTTAATACCTAAATTTAACCTGTAGAATAAATCCCACGTAGTCAATTTCACTCGACCACTTCATGAGTATGACGGTATAACATATCAATTAGTATTGTTTCATGCGTGTATCCGCTTGGGTTTGATATCAGTAACAAAACGGTCTCCTTGAAGATTAACAAATATTTTATTCTGTCTACAGTAAGAGCAAGAGGAACGGTATAGTCACAAATCCGGCCATGAGACTCGTAGCAAATGTGCGAAATGGACTAGGTGAGTTTTTGTATTTAATATTATAGGATAATGTTGCTGTATCTCTAAATAGTATAAAATTTAGTCTCTACTACGTCTGTCTGTCTGTTTCTCCGCTTACTTTGTCTAAACCATGCAACTTTTTTGGGCTTTAATAAATATTTACCAGAAGGAGACTTTGTACAAAAGTCGATTGCTTGGGTACCTCTGTTCCAGTCGTGTTTCACCCTTAAGCGGTTTTGTTTGTATGGCTGTGTTTCGGTTTGAAGGGTGAGATATGGCGTGAATTTACTGGGTACAGAGGAATAACACCTGAGTCCTCAGGAATGGCAACGCATGGGGGGTATCATGGGCGAAACAGTATACTCTGTTATGTCCATGGTACTGCTCATGTGTATAGGCGACGGTTATCACTTTCCATCAGGTGGACCGTCAGCTTGTTTGCCATTCTGAGTTGTATAAAATAAAATAATAAATAATATATATATATATATATAATTTTTTTTTCTTACCGAACTTGTACCAGTGCTAAACGTACGTTTATTAATAACAAATCATTTGGGAATGATTATAATGACTTGAATAATATTTGTGTGTTCCTTATAGTTAATTACAAGTTTTTACGGAATGAAAAAAAAAAACATGGAATTTGAGTACAACGTCTATAAATCCATAGTATAATTGTGGACAAAGCTGTGATATTAATAAAACTGTTTTTATTAAAATTACATTTGTGAAACCAACTTTTTTAATTAATAAATAATACTTTTTAAATAAATAATTAATAAATAATTTTCTGATAAATGTATTGATATTTATTTTTATTAAAACTTTTTATTATTTTAGATAATGCTGCGGCCAATATTCGGCGCACCGGCGTAGCTTTGGCAGCCAGTGCCAGTTCCGCAAATCCCGCAGTCAAAACGAACGCTTTTCAGTGGAGGAAAGAGACACCACTATAATACAACCTAAGGTAGAACGAAATGGATAAACGACCGCTCCGAAGAGCGTGGATACATTTCCAAATATTTGGATGCATGTCCAGTGGGTGGCTCCAAAGAGTCCAATATTGGATTGCGTCCGTGGTAGAGATAGGGAATAATTTGCAATAATAAAAAATGATAAATATTTGTTACTAATAAGGTAATTATTATAAAAAGAAATTAATCTATAAAAATAAATACTAATTATTAAAAATTGGCAATATTTATTGAACTATAAATAATAAATATATAATAGAAATTATTCGAATAATAATTATGTACTTATTCATTTAACATAATAATATTATTTACAACCTGTTTTTGATTAAAACATTTCAACCTTACACAATATTTTAAAGTAGTAGTCGGTTTAGTTTACAGATCCAACATAATCGTGTCTATAAAAATGTACGTTTAAAATATTGGATCCAAAATTGGACGATTGGAGCCAACCTTTGGACAGTCGAGTAGACACGATGCAAAAACGAACGCTTAACGACTGTAATGAATATTTTTATTTTTTTATGACTATTCTTTTTATATTTGTATACGACATAAAAATCTTGATATCATTTTTGTTTATCACTTTTGTACCTGATTATACATTATTTAATTTCAGTACTTAAGAATATGTACAAAAATATAGTTCAATTAAACTATTGTGTACATTTATCGGCTCAAGTGGTATTGAATTCAATACTCGGATGATGCGAATGTGTGTTATTAGTGCTTTGTTTGAGATCGTTATAAATTATAATTTTAACCATATCGATCGAATTATTTATTATCTTTCAATAGTAAGAGGAAAGACGACAAAAGCGTTTCAATCTGTTTATTAAGATTTCCAAATACAAAGATTTAAAAATATTTTTAAAGAATGTAATATAGGATTACAGTCTATAGTTTAAAAACACAATAGATGGCGCTTATCTCAAGTTTAAATTCATTATGTAATTCGAGAAGTCAGTTCGGATACCTAAGAGAACGGATTCAAGATCTTTTTATCTATAATAAAAATAACTTGCGTCTATAATCCCTAATGGAGCGGTCAGTGGCATGTGTCGATTGTTACCATTGTCGGTTTATATAATAATATAATGTATTTCAGAGGTACATAAGTGTTAAACAAAACAACGAATATTTTTTTTTTATTGTATAATCTCGAACATCACTGTAGAAGCAATGTATTAAACAAATATAGCATACAATTGTATTATTTAGAAATTAGTTTGTACGAACAATTATATTTAACTGGGTGATGTTTTAAAGAGTGTTTGTTTAAAATTGTAACGTCCTATCACAGTTAAAGGTGCTGTATAAGGGTGTTTAGTAATTTTATTTTGGTCAGTAATCATTTAACTAATTGATGATTAAACTAAACTAATCGATCGATTAGTTTAATATTTAAATTAAAGTTAGACTATGATTTTTGTATTTACATATATAAGAAGAAGAGAAACACATTATATCGTTTAGAAGTTTAAAAATGGGCAAAGATTTCTGACCAAAGTAAAATGATATTATCAAATTGATTTTGAATAATAAATCAGTATTAAATATTATGCATTCAATATTGTATCTTCAAAGTGAATAGTACAATGATAAAGAAGCCTGATCTCAAGTGAACAAAGCTGTAAAGTTTTTTTTTATTAGAGAAAAAAATTTTTCGTAGCTAAATTTAGACGTATAATGCATTTAATAACATGTTTGTATATTGGTATATACTAGTCTCGGGACGTGCGTACGATTTCGTCAGCAAGTTAATTTTATATTAATCATCATTTTTTTTTTCAATCATTCATGTTGATGGCTCTATTAATTCATTTATTTTTTCTATTTTCCACTTTCTTTTTTAATATTGTAAAGCGCAATGGTTAATTGTAATAAAAAGAGGAACATGTATTTATTATTATTTCTTTAAAGACTTCCTTTCCTATATGGTAAAGGTTGTTTAACTGGTTCATGTTTATCTAATCTACTTTTTAACGATTGATAAAAATATGATCAGTTTGAGCAAAGAAAAATATAACTTGTCAAAGTTACAGAGTGGACCTTGTCTTTTTATTTTTGTCTGCGTTTTGGAATTATTTTGAAACTCTTTTGAAACAAAAAAAAAATAAACATTTTATTTTAATGATTCTTAAAAGTTTTTTTTATCATTTAAAATTTTATCGCAGTATGAAACGAATTATTTCGTAAAACGTACCATTCGGATACTTTTTGTTAAATAAAAATAAAGTGTGTCTTAAGTAGGGGGAAAATTTGCTGCATGACCACCAGATTTGTCGACATAACTTTTTTTTATTATTATTATTAAACGAAATCTACGCAGTCTGAATGTAATGTCTGCACAAATATATTGGGATAACGTGACAAGTATGTAACATAGTGTAGTTTATGAAGTTTTTAATATGGCAACACCAAACGACGACGACGAACGCTCAAAACCTTAGAGTCTAGAGCCGAAAAATATTGCGAACGAATGTGTGTTTGTGAAAATTACAAGTGGCTTGCACTAGCTTATATGTTTTGCATATATTAGCAAGTGCTTCCAAAATTATGGGAGAATGTGAATGAATATATATATATGTCAACACTAATATATAATTATATCCATCTTCAGGTTTAGTCCCACATGGGGTAGGCAGAGAGAATACGTAATACGTAATAATAATCGATATAATACTATTTATTGCTTATTATAAATTTAAATTATAAGTCAGCAATCGATGTATCAGTTTAACGTTCAGAGGATTTTTTTTTTATGAAAATTAAATCAAATTGAGCTCTCTTGTTTGAGTGAAGAATTTGTTTTTTGTTATTCATACAGCTGAAGGAATACAATTTTTTTTTATTTTTATTTATGACTGGCAGGCTAATAACCTTATATTAATTAGTCATGTTTTCAAATGTATGGTGCAATGATTTCCCACTTTTGTTTAAAGAAAAATACTCTTGAAGTTAGAGTCAAAGGAGGTTGTGTTATGTTTGAATTAGAATAAAAATGTATTTGCTTATGGAACGTTGGACAATCGCCAAAAAATCCGGTAATGACAGATATAGGTATGTAGTCAGTTTTCAATATCATAATTGTTTTTAAATAACAGCTCTTTGATTTAGTCAATTGATAGCGAAATATTATTTTTTATATTCCAAAACGGCATTTATTAGTAAGACTTTCGAATAACTTCTCCTCCATGATGTAAATGATATAGATTATGATTTAATTTCCATTTAACATAGCGTGTAATGTAAAGACTTAATAATGTAATTAGTAACGTACTAGCCACAGTAATCGAACAAATGCGTGTAAAAATATTTCTTTTCTGTAGCTTGCCGCGTAAATGTGACTTTAAATATCACAGGACATATTACACAGCGCCATCTAGCTCCACTAAATGAAGCAGAGTTTGTACTATAGGTACTAAACAACTCATAGAAATACTTTTTTTTTCTAAATACACTTTTTTTTAATACCTTTGTTGGAGCATTATCACACTTTAGTTTCGTGGTTGGGCCATTGTGTGTTACGGTTAGAGTGTGGTTAATCCATCCAACCTAAACTTTTCCAGAAGATCACTGGGATTGCCACTAGAAGGCATCCCGGTATTCTAAAGATCTGCTCCAGTTTGTCGATCACGCTCCAGTGTAAATGTAATAATAATATTAAATTTCTAAAAGAATTGTTACCAGTGTGATTAAATGTAAATCTGACTTTATTAATAATTTATTTAAATACAATATTTGCCTTTCGTCGAGTTCAGTAGGCAGTTTCAGCTGTGAGAAACTGGCAACACACTCAGATGTAACTGCGAAAAAAATTTGTTGTGAAGTATTATAAAAATAATCTATAATAATTCATTGTATATTTAAGACATACTATTAAATTTTATTTACAGAGAGTTTATACCTATATAAAAGCAAAAATGTTTACAAAGTCGATTATCACATTTATGCGGCAGAGTCATTATGAAGTCATTACGAAATTATAACAAAAAAAAAATTAGAATTGAAAACAAATTCTCAATGGGTAGTTGTGGTAGTTTTTTGGAATTATTAGATATATAAAAAATGAATGATTGAAATAACGCGAGGCTGATAAAGAAACGATGTGTCCGTTTTATTTTTTATTTTTAATCTAGTGTTTCTGAAACATCGATATTTATGTAGACTATCGATAAAAATACTAAAAGTCATAATAGATATTGTAAAAAAATTACGTTACGTCTTTATAATGTGTCGCTTTTCATTAGCTTTATTAATAATAGAAAATGTGTTAATATTATTTTATTAATAATGTAATTGTTAATTGGCAATCAAGAAGTATTTTTTTTGTAATTTTTTTCTAATTTATATGTATTATTAATATCGATTATACCAATTAATCGATAATTATTTTGATGTTTGTTGAACATCACTATATCGCGTGTCATATATTGAGGCTATATATTTAAATATTAATTGGCAATGAAACGTATACAAAATATAAAGAAAAGCAATTAATGATAATGTACGAATGTTCTTATATTGTATCGTATAGTGAAGTTAAGCTGTGATCAAACGAACGCGGTAAAGTACAGAACGCGGGACATTCTGCCATTTATAATTCGTTTTAGTATATTATCATTTAATACTGTTTTTTTGATATAAAATGTGACAATAATACATGAATTATGAACTATTTGTACTAACTTAATATCTGTGTTGATGTTGCAAGGTATAGAGATAGAGGTATAATAAATAATGACGAATACAAAATATTTGTTGTCCCGCTGCTTGTTCATATCCGCGTCGGTTTGGTCAATGCTTTGCCAGATATTATAGTGATATTTACTTTATATTGTAATCACGAATCAATTCTTGCTATATCGAGTCAATAGTTTAGTTATTTTATGTGGTTTATGGTATTGATAGAGTTTTTTATTAGGTGATACTATTGCACATTAAATATATATAATTGGTGTTTATTTTTTTTGCAACCGTACAATTATACTTATGTTTTATTATAAAGTTATTATCTGAATTTGAATACTCTAAAATTACCTTCGAGCGAAATGGGACGTCAATTGTTAAAAATAAAAAAAATAATAAAAACTAGTCATTAACATCAGATCATGAATAGTTTTTTTTTATATATATATGTTCAATAAGTTGAAAAAAATTTCAGAAAATGTTGGTTCATATCTATTTTATTTAAACACCATTATTCAGAATTCTCCAGGTCATGTTATTTTTACAATTTGTATTGATATTTTGTAATATAATATGTATGTATACGTTTTCTACAAATTAGTTTATGTATATTAACCAAAATGGTGGCCTCTTTCAATGATTCTGACAACGAATGTATATCTATTGCTAGTCTGTTAACAGATATCTTAGTAACTACTGGGTAAAGACGAGCATATTTGCTAATCTTGTAACTTTTACTTTATCCCCCCCCCCCCCTTTAGAATAAAAACGTGAAGAACATCATTATCTTCCTACCCTTATCCTAATTAGTAATTGGTCGGCGTAATATGTTTTTATCCATATTACAAAAAGATTTGGCTTTTAGTTTTATGACCGGCCGCCTGCCTGACGTCAACCCTCTTTGGGAATACAAACGTGAAGATATTCTATTTATTTAGAAGTTAAAATTGCAGTACTCTTTTACCCCATTTAATTAGTAATAGCCATAACATTTAGTTCTGGTATTCCTATTTATGCACACAAGAATAATGGTTTGTCTATTTTTAGAAAAGCCTTTGTGGTGAGATACTCTATCTAGGTCTTATTAGTCTGTGTATCCTTCAGGTCTAATCTTGTATTTTTTTTTATACAGCGATATATGCTTTCTTTCTCTGATACTCATTAGTGATGAGTACGTGTAAAAGAGATGCACTAACGCTGAAACGAAAGGAAGGTGTATTAATTTATGTTTGTTTTATTTAATTACAAAAAATAATGTATGGAAATTTTATATATTATAAATTCTATCAAAATCGTAAACCAAATTGTCCGTAGTTTTACATCGATGCTTTATTGTGTATATAATTAAATAGTATAACAATATTTATTTATTGAATCACGCCCATGTAAAACTGTCTTTTTTTTGGACATTTAATTTTTATACTTTTTCGACAAAATGAATTAAATGAAGTAAAAAAGGGCTATTTACAATGTGTACTTTTGTCTACTTTTTTTTTTTTATTAAGTTAGACGGCGTAACAAATTTTGAATGTCCAAAAAAAAAAGCGGATTGGGTTTAGTTTTTGTTTTGTATTTTGCGTGTGAGTTTGGTGGCATTGTGATGTAGCTGTATAGATTACGGTGAATTTGTACGAATAGTGTAGTGAGTGCAGTACGGTATAACTGTGTTGTGAAGAAATATATTGAAATATATATAATTTCTCTTAAAATGAGCGTTTTATTTATTAAACACTTTGTTATTAGACTACCAAGATACGATTATTTCCAATCCCAATAATATTTATTTATAACTAGATATTTTGCAATTATAAATTGTAAATTTGTGTCCCCAAATTGTAAATTCCCGTGTGGTCCCGTGAATTTACTGGGTACAGAGGAATAACACCTGAGTCCTCAGGAATGGCAACGCATGACGGGTATCATGGGCGAAACAGTATACTCTGTCATGTCCATGGTACTGCTCATGTCTATAGGCCTACGGTTACCACTTTCCATCAGGTGGGCCGTCAGCTTGTTTGCCATTCTAAGTTGTATAAAAATAGAATAGGCTACTTCTTTCCCGTGGGTTCGTAAGAGGCGACAAAGGGAGGGCGAGGAATAGGCAGCAGTATCCCTCTAAAAACATCTCCAAAAGCTAAACTACGGTTGCCAACCTTTCAAGCGTGCTAACTACTGGCAAAACCCCCCAAAGGGGAGGCTTATGTTCAGTCCTAGATAGTTAAAAGCTGATATCGTCATAGTCGTAGAATACTGACGGATCTGACAAAGATTACATATAAAGATCCGTCAGTATTCTACGACTATGACAATATAATGATGAATTGTAAATTTATTTATTTAACTTTTAATTTAATTGCACCAAAAATATACAATAACAAAATAAATTACATATACAAAATGAAAATCATGTTCTAGTATAGACTTAGTATAACGAACTACATACTAAAATCTAAGAATTCTAGTATAAAAGAGTCAAATATTGTAATCATGTGCTAATTATTAAAACAAGTAATTTTTATTATCATAAAAGACAAGAACCCTTTGCAAACGTCAATTAAAAAAAAAAAACGCAGCCACGTGGCGCGCTTTTCAATTCAGCGACGTCGAGTCTCTCGATCAAATCTGGCGTAAACCGAAAATAATGGGCGGGTAATTGTCGCACGGAACCATTGTAACACGACACCGAACCCTTGTTACATCCAGTTTAGGGGCCCGTTGTTTATTATTCACTGTTTCATTCTCGTAGTTATATTTATAGATAAACATGTGGATGAAATTCAAATTCAGTTAAATATTCTGTGTCTTTTCAAAGTATTAAAGAGAAAAAAAGAAAAGTAGAGTAATTACGATCTCTTTTCCCCTACATTCGTCACGGATTTCAATACATTTTATATCTCATTTGTCACCTCTTGTGTCATCACCTGAAGGTGGACCTTTATTTATAAAAAAATCTGTTCCCTATGATGAATGAAGTACTCGACTTACTTTATTTTGCTAACGGTATTTACTAGTATCGGGAAATTATCCTAAGAATCAAAAATTTTTATTGATACTCAAGAGTTTCGACTACAAAAAAGGATTTTTTTTTATTTATGGTTTATTTTACTTTACATTTAATCAGGTAACTGATACAGTTTACCGTGTCCACATAGCTAAATATTTTTTATATAATACTTAAAAATATAGGATTATTTAAAAATCAAACCCCTTGTTTTATACAGAGAGGTTAGTTCCGCCACTCGACGCGTGGCGCGCGCGTGTGCCGTCTCAAATTCATTCGCTTGTAAACGAGCAATTGCCTTTGTTTTGATATCCTGCTCTGAAGGACTTTCTTGATGCTTACACACTTTGTAAAGTGTATTTTTAAGATTTCCTCACTTCTTTTACCGGAGAAGTATCTATCGTGTAAAGTTACTTAATTATTTTTTTATACTTTTTTTTATTAAGTATTAATTATTTAATTAACACAATTTGTGTACTTGTTTACTGTTACAAGACAGGTAAAACTAATATCACTTGCAGAAATAAAAATCAGGCTGAGATAAATGGATAAACGTATCAATTATTGATTATATTTGTGATAAAATATAAATAGCATCACAGCAAACGTAATGACGCCCACTTATACGCAGATTTCTGTCACGTGTGTCCTTTAATGTCCTTTAATTTTCTTAAATACACATATTGTACCAAAATACAAAGATAACGATATATAGAAATTATTGAAGGAATAAAAATTCTTTATTGTTTCCTTTAAAGAATTATTACAAAGATTAATAATGTGTACACAAAAAATTAATAATTACAAAAAGTAAGATAAAAAGTAGGTATTGTTTATTTTTATTTACTACCACTATATTAATTATTTAATTAAGAAAATTTAATGGTTGAGTGTTGAGGTATGGGCAGCCGTATTTTTTTTAAAACATTATCAAAGCCTAACTGTAGTTGCTAACCCGCCTGCCAAGCGTGGCAATTACTGGCAAAGCCCCTCTTTGTGGGGGAGGCCTATGTTTAGCAGTGGACAGTTAATGGCTGATATGGTGATGATGATGATGATGATAATGACATAAATTACATTAAATTACCTATGCATAATCATACAACAGTGTCGCAATGTTTATATTTATTCCGCTAATTTGCGTCTATTGTAAACAAAATATTTTTAATATAAACTCCGCGTAGATAGGTCACGTGTACTCAATCAGACATCTTGTCGAAACAAATCTGTTTTGACAAGTATAATCGAATCAGTTTGGGGGATCAAAGGGACAATGCCTGCTATTAGTTGGGTATAATTTGGTTTATAAATCTAAAAAGCTTTTATTCGCAGACTTCGCGCACGTTTAACGTTGGTCGGTTAGTGTAAATAAGGCGATAAAAATTTAAGGGCTCGGTCAGAGTCGAATGACCTATGATATTAACCTATGAACTTGAGATCTTATTGACTCAGGTAGTACGCTCAATAAAAATATTTAATTATTAATTTATTTAATAATACATTATAATATTATTAAATAATTTATTATTTTAATATATACAAAAGTCGTTTGCTCGGGTATCTCTATTTCGTGTTTCAACCGTGAAGCAGTTGTGTTTGCATGGCTGTGTTTCGGTTTGAAGGGTGGGATATGACGTGAATTTACAGGGTACAAAGGAATAACACCTGAGTCCTCAGGAGTGGCAACGCATGGGGGGTATCGTGGGCGAAACAGTATACTCTGTTATGTCCATGGTACTGCTCATGTGTATATGCGACGGTTATCACTTTCCATCAATCAGGTGGGCCGTCAGCTTGTTTGCCATTCTAAGTTGTATAAAAAAAATTATATTGCGAAGGTGGCACACTAGTATATAGCCCATCTAAACTATCACTGTAGTCTATGGACGTCTTTATCACTAGGAGTGCCACGTGCTCGTTGCTGACCCTGAAGAAGCCTTAATACACCCTTATTAAAAAGCCACATACTGTAGTCTCTAGAGAAAACTGAAGGTATACCCAGTTGAATCCACAATAATAACTGTATGTTGTAATCAATTTTATTTATTAGAAGATTTTACAATAGTGTAATAACAAGAAAAACGCGGGATTGGGACACAGTGGCATAACAAAAAAAGGTTTTTTTTTAAATTCACAAAACTGAGTACGGAACGAGTTGTAATATTGCTGTTTTCATGGATACAGACTTTAAAACCTTGACAGGGAGCTCATTCCACAATCAGAGATTTCGTGGGAAGAAACCAGCCACTTCGATCGTGTCAAAATAAACTTACACGGTCCAGGTATCTGCCTAGCTTGTTCTTGTCTTTGTTGTATGTGTATATGTGGTATTCCGATAATTTGGCTTTTTCAATTTCCTCTGAACTGGTATATTGTATATAATAAACTTATCTAACTTATTTTTTTATTACACGATTTTTTTATACATTATTGTATATTATTTTTTAAATTGATTTAATTTTATGTTGTATTCCGTATAGACTGGCGATGTTTTGCAGAGAAAAATATATCACATAGATACAAGATATCTTATCTAAGTTCGAACCGATTTTGTTTATTCTTTTTTCTGTCAATACTTTTTCCCTTTGTGTTAGTCTCATGTAAATTCGGTTTTGTTTATGGACCAAATATTTAATTGTATTTAATTTTTTTTGTATAAATAATTATTTATAAAGATAATTTTAAATGCTTTATAATCTACCCATTTCAAAACTCGCAGGGAATAAAGGTATGCATTTATTTAAACGTTAGTGGGTAGATACGTGTTGATAGAGTGATGACGCCGCGTGTTGTATCAACAATCTCGACCACTCGCGTCGCTAATTGGGTACAAAAGTGAAGTGTTACTTCAGATTTGAGGGTCGGATAGTGACGAAAGGGACCCTTATCCTAATTAAACATATCTAATGTGATAATAATGACAGATAATACAACTATAGACAATTGTTTGTCTATGCATTGGCGCCAGCAACTGTGATGTGTAATGTGTAAATAGGTACCTAACTATGGGGTCGGGGGGAAAGGGATTATTAGCAATGGGGTTTGACTGCCCCATTGCTAGCAATATGCTCTAGTAGGTCAACCTCCACGTGGCTCCCCCTGGAAACCATCGTGAACAATTCTTGATGAATTCGTCACGATGGGCTAACTGACCTGCTCTCATTCTCATCTATCACCCTTCCCTGGTGCTCCGCCAGCGTATTCCGTTAGCGCAGGCGGGGTTACCATTCCATTTTCACCCATCAAAAAAAAACTATGGGGTTAATTTTAAAGCGCCGCGCAGTTTTTTTAACCTACCTTTAAAATTAAAATTTTACTTCAATATCATAGGGAAATTTTTATTCTAATGACCAGTATGAACAAAATTTCTAATAGATTTGAGGCAAAATTATTATAAACTTTATAAATTAAGTTACAGTTTCATTCGAAAAACAAATCTAATTAAAATATTGGATAAGTTTAGAGAAAAGGTAAATTAGAATCGACTCTATTCTATAAGTACCTATTACATATTGCATGGGGATTGTAATAATTAAAACAAATTTATTTGCAAAAAATACATGTTATATTGATGTTACAATATACCTAGAAATAATAAAAGTACCTACATGCCGCATTGTACTCATAGGCTGTGCAAAATTTAAAAGTAAATACATTCACAGGTTTTCACTAATATCGTTATCCAGTCGTTAATTATTATATAAAAAAAACCATTATTTTTCATAGATTATTACGAATGAAATTTGTTTATCGCGTAGGTTTACCAAATACAAATTTACAAAATGTCACCATAAAATAAAAAAAGAATATATATAATACAATTACATAGAGAAACAGATAAAAAACGTCACATTTATACAAAATATCTATAGTTTATCATCCAGAAATTGTATAATACATTTATACCATAGTTTATATATTGATAATTGTATTTATACCATAGACATATTTACATTATACAGATCATACTATGATGAAAAGTTTGCTTGCCAGTAAAAAATATTTTAAATTATTTAGCAAGTAAGTAAGTATATTTAGAAACTTTTATCTGTTTTAAATCTCTGTTAAAAGTATGTGTATTTATTTAAATGTACTAACATTTAAATAAATACACATACCTAATGTTAACAGAGAACAGTAACTGTTGAGTTTCTTGCGGGCTTTTCTCAACAGATAACAACCTTCCGAACCCTGCATTAGATTAAAAAAAAAATACAATTTAAAAGTTCTTGTATACAAGTCTATTCGAATAAAGATGATTTGAATTCGAATATATTCTTAATAAAATTATTTCTGTTTAATTGAAATTGTTTTTTAATTATCTCTTAGTTCTCTCTCTTTTACAGGTTAATCTTCTGTCATGAAATTTGGTATACACATAGCATATATTTATTTGAGATAGAGAAAGAAATGGATTACTTTTTATCTAGGTCCTATGTCAATTAATATATTCCGGTCACACGGAAAGTCGTGGGTGGATACTTGTATTCTATAATGGACATCATGCAGACGATATCACGGTATATCCTTTCCCTTCTACTTTTCTATGAAAGTTTATAAAATACACAGTAAGCTTAATTCAGCTGTGCGCCCAATGACACTTCATAAACGCCTTTCTACTTCGGTAATGAGAACGTGACTTATCGTCAATTTGCCAACGAAATGTGTTGTGTAAACACGATCGCTATCAGGTATGGGGTGTGGGAATTTTTTATCGCCAGGAATAAGTGTTTTTATGGTGTTTAGAGTGGCAAACAAACTGACGGTTTACCTAAACAAATGTTTTATTTAATGGAGCCAGTTGAATAGTAGCCCCGGTCTGGCCTTTAGGATTATAGGAGCATATTGACCGGAAAAAAATATTATTTCGTCTTGTACATATAATTATAATATTATGTATTAGATTATATATTTTTATTTTTACACTTTTGTGTATTTTTTACCTGTGCGGTCCCGCCATAGAATAAACCATCCTTTTTTTCTGTGAGTGTTGTACGAGGCGACTATGGGAAATTATTGGCCGGGGGATGAGCAGAAACGTCCCTGTTAAAACGTCTCCAAAGCCTAACTGCGGTTGCCAACCCGCCTGCTAACCGTGGCAACTATTGGCAAAACTCTCTAAAGCTGATATGATAATAGAAACGGACACGATAATAGGACGGACCAGAGGGAGACTTTGTACAAAAGTCGATTGTTTGGGTTTCTCTGTCCCATTCGTATTTTAACCGTGAAGCAGTTGTGTTTGCATGGCTGTGTTTCGGTTTGAAGGGTGGGATATGGCGTGAATTTACTGGGTACAGAGAAATAACACTCGAGTCCTCAGGAATAGCAATGCATGGGGGGTATTATGGGCGAAACAGTATATTCTGTTATGTCCATAGTACTTCTCATATCTATAGGCGACGGTTACCATTTTCCATCAGGTGGGCCGTCAGCTTGTTTGCCATTCGAAGTTGTATAAAAAAAACACTGATAGAAAATTGCGCACACCTCTATTGCTGCAAGAGTTTAGTGAACTCTACATCACCAAGTTTTAATACGAGGGTAAGGTGAAAAGTTCTCGGTCTGGCAATGAAAGACTGTGATTTTCAGTAAAAAAGTATTTTTATTTTTCTACATAATCCCTCTTGACTTTAAGACCCTTAATCCAGCGTTTCTCTAACATCAAAATTCCTTTCTAGAAGTAAGAGTCTAGAAAGTTTTGAAAATATTCATTTACGACCCTCTCAACTTCTTTATCAGACGCTTCCCAGAAATAAATTTCTGCGAATTTGGGAATAGATAGAAGTCTGAGGGTGCCAAATCAGGAGAATATATCCCATCGCCAACGCACCCTTGTGTGCTGGTGCGTTGTTGCACAACATTTACTGCAAAAATTCATGTAAATAAACTATTTAAGAGAACAAGTTTAAACTTGTCATACGAACTAATAACATATGCACCTAGGCAAGAAAAATAAATTTTTGCTAATTAGAACGCCATTTCTGTATCAGACCGAGAAATTTTCACTTTGCCCTCATAGATACTGGCCACGATGTTCCTAAAGGGAGAAATTATTTTTATTTTATTGATGATAAAGTTTTGTGAACATTATAATTTATCACTGGAGTGTAATAAATACTGGCCAACATCATGATATGTTTTACTTCTTTTATTTTTCATCTATTATTTGCAGAACTTACTAATAGATTTTTATGTCAATTATTTGAGGAGATCATCTTACATATTTCTGAAGTCCCGTAAATTAGAAATAATTTAGAAAATTGCTTAATCGAGAATTCAACCTGAGACCTCATCTGGATTTATATCCAGATGTGCTTTATAGCACAGAGCTCACTACTGTGTCACGGGGGTACTCTTTTTAAATTTATTTATTTATTTATTTAAGTATACGAGTACATTGCTCACTTCACTGTCAGTTTCCCTAAATATGTAGTGAGCCATCGTCATCATAGGAGCAGTGGACAGCCACTGCTGAATATAGGATTCCCCTATAGTAGGGATGGCCGATTTGACTTGACCCAAGATCTATTATTTATAGATGAAACCCTGTGCGATCTACTAATTACATACTTCTTGAAATCTCGAATGAAACAACGTACACAATTAGGTATGTAGTATTAAAGTATTTTTTATTTTGTTAAGAGAGAAATCATAAAACTGGAAATTATTCTTAGTAATTATTTATTTATATTAGTTAGAGCATTAAGTCCGAGCATCTTCCGTTAGATTAGCAAAATATTATATTTTTACTTTGCCACGATCGACTCGCGAAGCCGTGATCGACCGGTTGGCCGCCCCTGCCCTGTAGACTGCCATAAGGAACGATTTTGAACTAGCTGTATCTATTGATCCTATGCAGTGCATTTGAGGTCGTCACTCCAGTGGGGGGAGAAGGGGAGGGGGTCGTCCTAATTTATCTTTGCCCGTACAGGGTCGCTACTCAAGAACCTTTTTTCCCAATCGGTTGTTTTTCGAGAGTGTGACCAACCCTTTATCACTTCAGCTTGATTATCCATCGATATCGGTACGGGGCGCCTAAACGGATATATGTCGACTAAATAGGCGCCGGGCTATTTCGGTTCCCTAGATTCATTTTATAAACTAAGTAGGTATATTCTATAAATTATTATTTAGAAAAACATGTCACAAAAGGGACTATGTTACACCTAACTTTAGCAATAGGTACGCTTAAGAAATTGTTACTGTGGTTTTTCTTTAAAAAAGCTGTCAGACAAACCCTTGTGTCGCTGCACTAGTTATAACAACACGACAATCTGTGCAAAGTGACCCCAAACGCGTAATCTTTTGATCCCTAATTGGCGCGACGTGATTGGTCGGTGTGAGGGTGCGGCGCGCGCTCTGTGCGCCGATTGGCAGGAACTGCCCCGCCCCGGGATAAGGTTAGGGTGACTGTTGAGTATTCCGATTTGATCTTGATACTTGGGATTGAAGGGTTATAACACGCATCTGTTCTGATAGCAATTTATTTAATTTTATTGTTAAAAATTTTGTAAATGCACATTATATTAAAATATAAGTAATAATTAAATAATTTACACCTATTTAAACATATGATTCGTTCAAGTATTACTTCTAAATTATACATTTATTATCTCTGTATGTATTAGTACCATAGGTACTAATAAATAAATAAATATGAATTTATAAATAAATACAATAAAGAAAATACATGGTTATTTTCTTACGAACCTTAAAAAAATACATATGTATTTTCTATTATATTTTCATATTTAACATATGATTTTACTTATAAAAAGAAAATAAAATTGTAAAAGAATACATATAATAACATAATAAGATAAATATTTTAGGATTTTTCTAAGAGACTACAGTATGGAGATTTTAAAAAGGAGTAAAGAAATTTCTTTAGTATCAGCAACGCGTGCGTAATGTCTCTAGTATTGCAGGCGTTCACGATAACCGCTTACCATCAGATGGTCTGTAACGCTTGTTTGCCATTTCAGTAGTATATAAAAAAATTATTAGTTGTCCAGCAGTAGTAGTCTGTCTATGTACATATCAAATTTCGTTCAAACCCGTTTAGCTGTTTAAGCTTCCACACTTAGATTATTATTATTTAAATATAAATGAATCACCATTTGGCATGCTTGGAAGAATAATTTAATAGGTTTTCATTTAAGTATATTAAGCCTAAAAGGCGCTGGGATAAACAAATATATTAAGC
Source organism: Galleria mellonella (assembly GCF_026898425.1). Classification (NCBI taxonomy): domain Eukaryota; kingdom Metazoa; phylum Arthropoda; class Insecta; order Lepidoptera; family Pyralidae; genus Galleria; species Galleria mellonella. Next base: position 2,746,377 of record NW_026442015.1, read on the forward strand.
ATATTCCTTTTTAAAAGGCCGGCAGCATACCTGCAATGCCGTTGGTGTTGTGGGTGATCATAGACGGCGGCAGTCACTTACCATCAGCTGAGTCGCATGCTCGTTTGCCCCCTGTGTTGTAAAAAAAATATATGTATATTAAATTGATAAAATTATCAAGATTATCATGTCGCACTACAACCGCTTTGCATTCGAGGGATCATCCGTTGAGTTACACCGTCTTGGCAATTTAACCGCTCCACAGTCATCAAGGTATATATGGGTACAGGGTAGATATAGAATAGCGCTGGGTACACACGACATTGTTTTTAAATTTATTTCAAAAATGAGGTTCTGAATTTTGTTATAAGTATCTACTTAATTATTTTTCTGTTAATGACATTTGAATTATATCAAATGTCATAAATGTCCTTATGGACTCAATCTGGAAGGGGAACTGAGGGGGGGGGGGTCAGGCAATATTGCCCAACAAATTTTAATATTATAGGCAGTTCAAACATTACACTCCGCTTATCCTGCATATTCTTCTGTCACACGTTATGCTTTGTAAGAATTTTTTTGTAATATAAAGTACATAGGTACTTAAAGTTTATATATAATCACGCTTATATATATTATTTTAATTAATATAGTAAACCTAAAACTATCTATAGACCTTAGCTATAGACATTATTCTTTTTTAGGTTAAAAGTGATTTATCGGAATCTAGAATGTATAAAAGTACTAAAACATGAAATTTTATACATGATCTCTCATCTTGAATTTATTTTAATTCTTACAGATACATTCGCAGGCGAACACAGTGTTCCTACCTTCGCGGGCAAACCTGAATTCCCGTTCAACAACTTTAAAAAATATAGACACTTATCTAAAATCTATTTGTGAACTAGAAATAGGTAATGAAATATTCTTATTGACAAATATACACTATTTTATTCAACGAATCTAGGTTACGACAGATCTGGAGTATGTCGAGTCCGAAACACGACGAATACGGAGCAAATCTATAAAATTTTATTAATACAAGTCAAAGTATAAATTTGTAGTTACATTTAAATTTTGAAAGAAATGTGATTTATTTATATTCTGAATGTGGGAGAAATTTTTACTAGTTCAATTTATAGTTTGTACATCAGTGTTCGAGGGGCCCCCTGAGCTTGGAGGGCCCGGGGCACTGCCCCGTCGCGTCGAGCCCTCCGGTAGCTACACCGCTAGTGTGAACTAAGTCTTATAACGAAATTCTGTCGCCCTAGCCGTGGAATTTCGCATCAGTATTCAGATAGCGGACATCAGATCTATATTTATTTACTCTAGGTTCACACTCTTGCACGTATTTATTCATATATTGTATTTTTTTTTATTCTAAAACAAGCAAACAAGCCGACAGCCCACATGATAGAATGTGGTAATCATCGAGACCTATAGACCTACCTAGAGAGATAGGTACCTTATGTACCCATAAGGTACCCATATTATCTAAGAAAGAAAACGTCTGACAGATAAAGTCATAGACTTATAGATCTAGAAACATATTTAGATTTTATTATTAGATTTTTGCCCACTACATTTTGTTTTTTGTACACATGAATTTAAAAAAGAATAATAATCAGACTTCTCTAGATGTCGTGTCCAGATTTTAAGTTATACCTTCAGGAATACAACTGTTAAAACAGCATTGAATTTCATGCAGTAGTTTTTGCATGATACCGGAATAAACATACAGAGAGACAGACAAAATTTCTAAAATTATTGTTTTGACTTCTATTGCTTTAATTAAGACCTCATATATATATTTTTTAAATATTCCCATGTACCTATAGACGTCGTTCAGTTACACATTTGTTATAATTAATAAAGTCAGTAAGCTAAGTTAATTTTATACATAATTTCTTTACAAACCGTAAAAGAGCATTTAGACAAGATGAAGTGAAGCTACGAGTAACATCTAGTCTGCCTACTAGGTGCTACTTAGAAACCTGTATAATATTCACTGAATTATATAGATTCCTAAGTATGTGATCTGCTTAGGTGTGCAAATTATAAATTTAAGAAATTACGTGAAGGTCTACTTACGCAATGAACCTCAACGATGGCTAAATGATACTGAACAATTTTCTCTAAATATAACAATGTATTTTGTTAGATTTTTGTGTTGTTTTATATAAATTTTGTTTCTTCGATAAATTTTTATTAAAAATTTACTTGTAAATTGTTATTTTAAATTGGTATTAAATAAAAAAAAACAAGAATGTATGTATATATAAAGAAAGTGTATCTTTTTTTATAACAAAGGAAGCAAACGAGCAATAATATCTAAGTTGAAATTTCGAAATAATTTTTTTTAATAAAAGTAAAAATAAATCTACATATCTGGCTATGTTATGTAGACATTTTTAAACGTAAAACACGATTTGATCTCAAAAAAGTTTAGACCTCCCACCCTCGTAAGGCGTCACCGCTCATCCCCTAGCATCCCCACCCTATTCTGCCACAGTTTAACCCTGCCCGCTGACGAAATCGCCTCGTTTGCGACAAACAATCGGTAAACTGGCGATTATGGTCGTAATCGATAACATTATGCCCGAAAATAATTTTGGCTGTATAGAGTTTTTTTCGTGAACTAACCATTTTTGGCGGGAAAGTTGGGTTACCTGATGTCAAAATATTTGTATTTGGGAGAAAATAATGAAAGATATCTTATTGTGCTACTGACAGCATTAGTGATATTTTATAAAAGTGTTTATTAAATTTCAATAATAATTTATATAAAGATTTTTTTAATTTATGTACTTAATAAGTGTCGTGATGCAAGAAATATATAATACATAATTATTAAAGACTATATTTTTAAAAGTAGACGGCGCAAAAGGTTTCACCATTTAAATTTAAACATATTTTATAAATTTGATAAAAACTTCTAAAAATAAGATAAAATTAAAAGTCATAATTATGTCATATAAAATAAAATATTTACATATGGAAATGTTTTAATAACTTTTAAAATTGAGAAAATGGAGCAACAAACTAGAAGCGAGTCACCCACGAACACCAATCAAGAGCAAACAAAAACTTCTTTTTTAATCGAAGACATTTTGTACCGGGGGCAACAAAGGAATTTCAAACAGCCTATATGTGAGGCACGGAGGCAATTTGAATATGAAAGGCCAGAACCGAAACCTTATTTCCCAATACCCAATGAAGTCAGGCCGCACGCACCCAGGGAAGGCTCGTATTTACAAGTTGCAATGGGTGCTTTGGGTGCATATTTACACACACCGAATACGTATAAAAGCGTGGAGGCACCGTATTTTTTATCCCAAGGTAAGCAAAAGTATTTTATTTATTTAAATTTGTTTATACATAATTTAAAAAAAACGTGAGTTAATATTATAGGTAGCAAAAAGAATGATTAAAATCAATCGAGTTATCAATTTTAGAACTGGCAAAAATGTTTTCTTGTTAGCCATTCTGTGTTGCTTAAAAAATGTCCTGTTACGCACAAAAAATTGAGTAAATTGAAAAATTTCTCGTTTTTAAGAAACATATTAGGAGATAAGATTAATAGTTACATAGCCGTTTAAAATATATTTTCTTAATGTACGCATGTACATGGCAAAATTCGAAACTATGCAACACAGGGACTTATTGCAATAAAAAAAAAACTGCAATAATAGAGTTTGTATAAAATAAATATCCTAATTGGAAATCGAATTCTTAATAAAATATTAACGTTTTTAAACTTTAATTAAATTAAAATCGTTTATTACCCAAAACATACAGAGACAATAAATAAATAGAATATCACTTACATCAGACGTTATATCAAGTTACGTTATGAAAAGTCTGCATTACCATTTTTTTTTAATTATTTGGATTTATACCGCACTAAACCCGGATAAAGTAGTTCATACATCTAAACGGAGTAGGATACGTGTTTAAAAGACTTTAGAAACCAGAAGGTTGTAGTTTACTTTTTATATTTTGTATTCTTGGTTCTAAATAGATTTTAATAGGTATATTTTTTTGCAAGCAATATGGTTTACTGCTGTCTTAGTCCCGCTAATAAGGTTTCTAAATACCATATTTTAGTATGACCATATTTTTTTGTATAATAGCAAACAAAATGATCATTATTTAAAAAGCCATCCCTCAGAGTTGAATAATAGGGGTTTTATGAATGTTTACAAGATAATTTTTACTCATCAGGTGTACCGTACCACGCGCTGTTCACGCCGTCGGAACTCTCACTGTCAGCTCTAAAGCATTGCCGACGGAGGAAGGCCAGGACTGTCTTCTCCGACCCTCAGCTTACGGGTATCTAGTTAAAATTCGTGGATAATATTCATTTTCATAAATAACCTGTTAACACGAGTTCGAGTTGAGGTATTGAAATAATGACCTTTAGTTTAATATCGTTGGTGATTAGACATTAGTTTTCAAAAATATTTCTTAGTACCTAATTGTATGAGAAATGTTCATATAGCGAACAAGTTACAAAATTTTTTTTAAAAACTTATTTCACATTTTGATTATAAAGTTTTTAAAAGAATAAGATTAGAGTGAACATACAATTGGGTTGTTATTATCAGGTCTAGAGAAGCGGTTTGAGTCGCAACGCTATCTGTCGACTCCTGAGCGTGTAGAACTGGCAGGGGCCCTCAACTTGTCGGAGACTCAAGTCAAAACTTGGTTCCAGAATCGGCGAATGAAACATAAAAAGCAAATGAGGAAACAGCAGCAGCAGAGAGGTAAATGTCTATATCTTGTAGATAGCAGAGAGCTATAAATAGAAGAAGCTTGCAGTCACGATCGCCGTTTAGTTCCGGCGCTCATTCCTTTCCCGTGGATATCGTAAAAGGAGACTTAGGGATCTTAAAAGTCAAAGGATGGGTAGCAACGTTTCTCTTAAAATATCATCAAAGCTTAACTATGATTGCCAACCCGCCTGCCAAGTGTGGCAACTACTGGCAGACTCCCTTTATAGGGGAAACCTATGTTCAGCAGCGGACTGTTAACAGCTAATATGCTATAGTATAGTAGTCAGGATCGGCCATAATTAATTTAAAGCCGTAATTTGAAACGATTTTTTTGGCGTACATAATTATTAAAAATTTAAAATCTCGCAACCAAATGAAATAAAAATGTACAGCAATAATATAACATAATTTAATTTTAAGATTAACTGGATCGATTTATGTACCTATATTTTAGGTTCCTAAACAAGTCAAGCATTTGATGAATTGTTGGGCGCTGGTTAATCTTATAGTTTAATTATTTATAAGGTAATTATTTTGCAATGTGCACTCACAAAACTTAACAATAAAAATCTAACTTAATGTAGTCATATATATATATTCTTCCTTTCTTTTAATTTTGCTGTGCTGCCCATCAAACTTGTGTTTGTGGTGTGCATGATATTTGTCTTTAACAAGTTGAAAAAAAAAAAGGATTCCAGAAAATTCAAATTTCGATTGCTATTTTTGTAAAATAATTCTCAAAATAAATTAGTCGTTATGTAATCACCTTATGGAAGTAAAATTAATAAACAGATTCAATATTAATCGATTGGTTATTATTAATAATAGGAGTTATTAATACAGAATAATAATATGTAATTAAATTAGAAGCAAGCGTAGGAGTTCTGACAAGTCCCACGATTGAATATGGCTCACCTACACTGTATCGGAAACTATAGCTAATAACGAAGTTATAACTATTTGAAACTTCGCAGCTTCTTGTTAGTTGCGGAACTATGCGAAAATTCTAAACACGTGCTAAGGTTACATGTTTAACTATTCTTGCTTATAATAGCGTTCATACTGAAGTTTAGCAATTTTTATTATTTTTTAATTATTATATAATTATTAAGATCGAGTTCCACAAAAAAACATACTTTAGTTACAGCGAGACCAGTTATTTTAATAAAATTTTTATGGAAAAAAAAAACTGTAAGTATATCCTTTCAGATAAAAAAAAAAGTATTTTTCAAATCAGTTTACTTTAGTTTAAATCACTTTCTGATGTAACAAACAGTTATGAGGTAACAAACAATAAAAAAAAAAACGATAACCGACTCGAGAACCTAATAGTTATACTACTATTTTTCATATTATACCCCTTCCTTTCCCGTGGACGAGACATTTTCTTACGACAAGAGGCTACTAAGAGAACTTGATGGTCGAGGAATGAGCAGCAGCCTTCCTCATAAAACATTTCCAAAGACAACTGCGGATGCCAACTCGCCGGCTAAGCGTGTCAGCTACTGGCGAAAACCCCTTTATGGGTCAGGCCTATCTTTAGCAGCGGACGGTTAACATCTAATATGATGATAATGACGATGATACATCTTTCATTGACTTGATCTGTTGCTCTAAAAACTAAATATTTCTATCCAATAAACCGTAATGACTAATTTCACTAATATAATTTAAAATAAGAATCACAATCTCGTACAAAAGACGGTTCCTCGTATTAATTAGCTGCTAATTTAAATAACGATCGCAGCTTAATAATGATAATTAGCAGTAACAGTTAATAAGCGTTATTACGAACATAATCGTGATATATAATTTGGAGAGATCGTTTAATTAGAGACGCTTTTGGGTATCGCTTTTAGCTCATATTTTAATATTAGAAAACATTAATATTGTAATCTTGTATTATTTAGACTTCAACAGAATATATCTGATTTAAAATAGTCACTGTATTTTTCGTTTTTTTTTTTTTATTTATTTATATGCTTTTGTGCATTCTCTTTTAATATTAGGTTATAACGAAAAGGTATACTATGTTTCTATTTTAATGACGTAACAATAACGTAAACGTAAATACGTTTGCGTTATTGGTATGTCGCTGACGGGACATGGTGTATGAGGATGATAGGTAAAGATGAAAAGAGATCTGTTAGCCATTGTAACGAATTCAACAAGAATTAATCACGATGGTTTCCAAGAGAAATCGAATGGAGGGTGATCTGATAGGATGTATTGCTGGCAATGAGGTTATTAAACCCCATTACTAACAATCCCTTTCCCCTTTAAATTTTAAATTGTTGTTTAAACGTTAAACTCTTTCTGTCTAGATAGAGCTATCCGCCAGTTTTAAATGTACCTACTCAGGGCTGTTCGATAAGGGTTTTGTAAAGTTTTTGTTAATAGTTGGAGGATAATAAATTATTCAATTGAATGACAATTAACAAATTGAAATAAAATTTTACTGCCGTATATAAGCAAATTTCGGCATAGCAAAAATAATGAGAAACTATTAGGTTCTTATTTTACACAAATACCGATAACAAAGTACCTACATTTTAATTTTGAGTAAAAGGATATAGGAGCATTAAATTGCGCAAATCTATGTAAAATTTCTTAATTATGTCGTTACGATAACGATAGTATTATGCCAATATACCTATATTAACTAGAGCTACCGTCAATAAAAGGTTGAAAAGAAGCAGTTATTCCTTACCTTCAGAAAATGTTGATGAACAATAATTACCTGATCACTCAGACAGCTGTAAAGAAAACTATGTTCAAAATTTCTTTACGTTAAAGAATTTGAAATTAAGATTTTCGTACAAGAACTAATCGATATAGCTTGAAATATCGGCAAGTTGGGTAATCAATTGGCCATATAGCTCGAAGGACCAAAATCCGATGAGATAATGTTTTCTACTGGCAAATCGGTATATAGGCAAACGATCCAGTAACGATATCAAATGGATATCGTTACTGGAAATAAGCAAGATACGATTGAGTATAGCCGGAGTATAGCAGTCCTTGAGGGAAGCCTATATTCGACAGTGGAGTTGTTAAGATGTTTTATGATGGACTGCATAACTTGGAACGTATAAGTACCTCTATAGGAAGAAGATTAAGGTATAAAATAAAAAAATTGTTATACCTACGTACCTATTGGGCTTGAATAAATTGGTACTGATAAAGGCTTTAGTTGCAAAAAAAATTGATGGGGAAACGTTCAAGCGCTTTCAAGCGTAATATAGCGTTGGCTAATTGACAGTGAAACCTCAAAGGCGGGCAAATTAAATTTGGAATAGCACCGCTTTTGTGCCACAACTCAAGATGTTCGCAGTAACTTCGTTATGGAGACAAGATGGCTGACGTCTTGGTCGCTAAGCAACGGGACGTCTTGGCGCACTCACATCAGAAGTTTCGACTTTAATATTATAATATTAAAGTTTAATTTTGAACTACGAAGGTATTATGAAGACATTAGGGTGTTGATAGCAACATTTTATAACGTAAAATCGACTTAATCTCGTTCCGTTATGGGTTATAATTATACGAACGGAATTTAATTTAATAAGAGACGAGTTTTGTGAGAATTTGTTGAGATTCACCCGATGCATAAAAATGTCTTCAGTTAAAAGAAACGGATGAAATAGTCTTTATTCAAGTTTAGACTTGAAAAAAGTGTATTTCTAAACCTAACCTAACCTAACTATTAGTAGTTGGGTACTACTTGGGTATTTAAGTCGTAATCCGTAATTAGAGCGAATCAGGTACCTGATCACTTTAATTAAGTTACCTACTAAGCGCTAGTAAATAATTATACTAAAATAGACTGTAAGGAAATAAGTCATGTTTTTACGATTGGGAACAGGAAATAATTAAAATTAAATCGTATGTGATCGTGAGACCAATTCATATTTGATTAAGTGGCTTTTTAAATGTATAATACTTAATTTAATTTATTTAACTTATTTTATTTTATATTAAATTATATATGAAATTGTGTTAATTTTATTGCATCACAAGTTGTAGTAAAATTAAATGTAACAAAAGGTGTTAATGTTGACAGGAGCAGCGGTAGACTTCTCTTCAAAGCAACCTCCACAGCATTCGGAATGCAGAAAGGTAAATTCTACTATACAGGGTGAAAGGGACAGGTTGGCCAAAACGAAAATAGATGATTTAGATGAATAGTCTGAATGACAGATTGCAGATTATTTTTCCACCGGAAATGCACCACAGCCACATGTATACGATTATTAGATTTGCGCCGCGCAATGTATTTGAAATTTTATGATTCACACAACGTGTGATTCTTACAACACGTGCTTTTTTGTAGGTATTTTCCGTACACTTGTGGCGGTAAACTCACATAGCTGATTTCACGCGTCGCGGTAGAATTGCTGTTTTTTTGGTATTTTATTATATTTCATTATAAAATATTATTATTTCTTTATATTATGTCATAATATCATAGATTACGTGATTATTAATGAAAAAAAAAACAAGGGATAAATTTTAAACATTTCTGGAAAGAATGTCTACTGGTTTTCAGTTTTTGTTAACGTGTTCCTTACAGTATTTATTATATCACTGTCAAAATTGTTGCAGCAATATGGAAATAACCTACTTAAAATATAACGCATAACTAGCAGTATTAAGGAAAGAGTTCTCGAGTTTCTAAGGGAACGGGGATAGATGTTTGTATTACTGTAGGTCGGGAGACAGTATTTTTTTTAGTAATTTTTAACAGTACATGTTACCAGAAGGATGCAGGTTGTTACATATGTCTATGACAGAAACCATTATTCAGATATGAGCAATAGATCGGTTGAAGAGATACTACATCTAACAATTGTGTGCAATTTTACCATTTTATAGGTGTATTTTTAAAAAATAAACTCGCTTCTTCTGTTACAATCATCACAGCCATTATCAGTCCACTGCTGAACATAGGCGTGGCGGATCCCATGAACTGCCATAAAGAACGATCCTGAGCCACCTGCAGAACTGACTTCCTGCAATGCATTTGAGGTCGTCACACCATCTAGTGGGAGGGGGAGGGGGGTCCTCATACACTGCATTTAATGTATTCTTACTTAGTTATATTTAAAGTATTCTTAATTTAATATTGTATGTTACCAGATGGATGAGTCTCGGATGTCGACAACACATACGTCGGACTCCGAGACAGAGCACAGTGACAGCGATATCGATATCGTCGGGGAGTCCAATTATGCACAACACTATTCGGTGGACTCGTAAAAATAATTTTTAAAAAATAATTATGAAGTTTGCAGTGGAATAGAAAATGTTAGAATGGAAAAACATAGTTGATTTTGATACCTAGATACATAGTTGAGTTTCAGTGTAAATAGATACTTATATGTTCATGCGTAGGTCTAACTAAATAGCACTAATAGTTAAGAAATTAGTCCTATTATTAATTATTTTTTCATATTTAGTTATGTATTTATTTTATGCATCATAATTTATTGGTGTTAAAATATAGAAATTATTTAAATAAAATGGACAATAAAAAATTGGATAACAACAAATTTTCTTTGCGCAATAAAAGGCAATTTCACAGTTAAGATTTAAATTCCAGTGCACGACATTTTTGAAAAATGTTTATAGACACATTTATAGACGATACTGTTGTTATGGGAGGAAATTGCTTTTAATAGGTATTATATTAGTCTGTTACACTGTGGCAAATATTTTAGTATCTATACCTTTAATATAGTAATGTACGTAGCTTAGTTTTCGTCTGAGTGGAGGTACCTACTTGCTTTGTCTCTCTTTGTCTATACCTGTGGGTTTTTTTATTTATTAATATAATATTAGACATTTATCCGACAAAGAACTATCAAATTAAGTGACATTAATTGTATATGTATGTATAAGTCGCGTGCGTTTTTATAATATTGAGTATCATCATGTAAACACTATGTATTGGTGATTGTTAACTTTTTTTTATATTATTTTATCAAATTTATATCTATTTATTTACCTACTTCTTATATTTTAGTTATAAAATATGTGCAATAATAGCTGATTTTGTATAAAAATAAGAGTGTTTCTAGTCTTGTTTGAAACTAGTCATAATACTTTGTTGTATAATACCTACATTAAATAAAAAAAAAAAATAATGAGCCATTTGTTTCACGTCATACGATCGATTAAATACTAGCAAGGATTAGGATTGATAAGTCAGTAAGATATAAGAGCTCTATGAAGCTATATGTATGCAATTAAAAAAAAAAAACCGTGCACAAGTAATATTGTGCACATGCTATAAATTGCTTAGTAATTTTGCAGTTGGACGTTTTGCAGTGTCCGGTTTAGTCCGGTAAGTTTGCCCGGGCAGAAATAATATTTACCGCACTTTTTAACGGTCAGTCGCAGTCATTTTTGCGGATTGATGTTCTTTCATTTAAAATTATTTCATTAAAACAGAACTTGATATTTATCTTTTAATTATAAAAATCAGGGCCGGATTTGCAAGTCAACTTGAGATTGATTTTGTAAGATGGTAGGTGTAGAGTTGTTCTAAAAAATAATCTTGTCCCTTTGTATGTGTGCTGTGGTAAGAAGTACTCCACTGCAAAAGAATTTCTAGTGTCTGTTAAATAATTCGATGTATTCCACCTACATTTATTTACTTGCAAGTATATACACTTACGATATCCTTTATATATATACTACTTTTAAACTACTACTAGATACTATACTTACGAGATCCTTTATACCATTTTTCAAACAAAATAAAGCTATTTGTATTTAATAAAGTTCTATATTTTCTCCTGTTATCCGAATGGTTTTTTGGACTCTATTATCGATAATCAGAGTTCAATCAACTAATGAAGTAACAATGAAATTCACCTATCAAAAAGTAAACTTGGTGGCTCTAAAATGTAATTTTTATAATGAAATATTTCGCCTAATCCTACAACATACTAATATAAGGATTCTAAAAAATACATATGTTGCCGACTTAATTGTTAAGTAATAAATTTATTTAGGTAAAATAACCTAAATATTTGAATTAGATATATAGGTTATTTAGCACAGTATGTGCAGTTGGTTTAATTGTAACTTTGTGACTAGTTCGGTTGTTTAGTCATTATAATTTGTATATATATATATATATAATAGCATATATTATATGATAAGTGAAATTAAAAAGATGAGCTCATTAAACATTAAATAGGCATAGTTAAATAAGAACTTATAGAAGTGACTGCTGTTCTCAAAACATAAATGTAAAAATTGTATTACAATTTTCTTTATTTCATAAAAATAAAGGTAGTTATTTGAATTCTAGTTTCTTTGTTAACCATAATTTCCTTACAAAACTTATGAAATGAAGTTGCATATTTACTACGTTAATTTTACCTAATATACACAGCTAATCTACTATTCTCTCTGCTTTAACTTTAATTTAACTAAATTAAACTCAATTATAAATAAATCAATTAAAGAAAATTGTTTGTCTCTGTATGTTTTTGTTACTGAGACGATACATTTATTTAGAGGAGAGGTGAAGAATTTCTTCAGAGGTGGTTTAGAATCGTGAAATTTTGCACAAAGATTCCCTATGTAACTTAATAAGTCTATGGAAAATAGAATAATATATATATATATATATATATATATATATATATATATATATATATATATATATATATATATATATTATACTTTTTTAATTTATTATTTGTTAATTTTTCTCTGATCTACAAAGGGCCATCATCAAAAATATTTAATATATAATATTATTATATATTAAATATAATGTGTTAATATTTTATATATAAATTTAACAGAATTAAATTATGGGTAGATATTTTAGTTGAGAAAGTTCGACTAACTAGCTTTATGTTAGAACTCGTGTTTGAAACATTGAAATCTGAAATCCTCGCTTTTGTGGTTGTCTATGAAAGACAAAGGCGATCTAAATTGTAAAGTTATAGAGATTCAAACTCAAAAAGTGATCATAGTGTTTGTCTGTGGATCTGACAATTCGTATTCCAACCAAGCGACCTCATGTATCCTTAATCTATGTATAAGAAAAAGAGTTGAGACACTGCATTTTATTTAAACGGAGGTCTAATTCGCAAACCGTATTGCTGAAGCCATATTCGACATTTAATATTACAAAATACGAAACATGACGGCGCTCTCTAACAAAATTTACTCGGCGACGGTCGAGATAACTTTGTTACGGCGTTCACAGAATCACACGCACAATTTGCCACTAATTTGCCCATTGTGCGCCCCCAGCGAGTGCGTGTTATTGTTGGACGTATAATTGCTTGCTTTCTTGTAAATAAAATTGTTAATTTTATTTATGGAAATTCTTATATTAACTGTAATAATAATAATAAAATAATTTTCGTTGTAAACCATTAATGTCCGATTATTGGGCACTGGTGTCCTTTTTAAAGCAGAGAGTGCACGTTAAGTAACCACGCTAGTCAGTCAGAATTTATTTTAAGTTTTTCATTTACACTGGTGTATCGCGCTATTTTTCTTAGTGTACTCTTACATATCCTGGGACGAAAAAATTTATATATTATAATTATTTTAATAAATGAATAAAATAAATATTCTTATTTTGTCAATATATAATATAATAACAAGATATAGCTCTATCTTTATGTTAGATCTTTCAAGAGAAAACTAAGTGCCCAAGATCTCTACTCTTGCGTAATCCTACTTCGTCTACTTTCATAATCAGTTTTATGATTACCTTAATGAATGAAATTCGTTTCAGAAATTCTTAACTCTTAAATAACACTGTGAATTTACTGGGTACAGGTTTCCATCAGGTGAGCCATTAGCTTGTTTGCCATGCTAAGTTTAATAAAAAAAATCCAGGCAGAACATCAAAAATATCTAAATATAAAAGTTATTTCCCGATAGCCTAATAGATAGACGGTATGGAATCTCATAGCAGTTTAACTCTTGTTAAGATCCTATAAAACTAATAAAAGCTTTGGCAATAGCTAAAGAAAAAAGGGCAGACGGCATAATAGCTATATGGCATTTCAATGTGATTATATCCAGACGTGGCACCTGTATAAAGGTACCGAAAAAAGTGCACCGCCCTATAGGTGGTGGATAGGTTAATACAAAATTAACCAAGATAACATGTATTTAATCGAATGAAACGTGACAATTATTATCTCATCGTTTAAGAAAAATAGTCTATTTTAATGTATTTTTTTTTTGCTGCATAGAAAACTAGTATTACTTTAATTATTTAGCATAATAATGTAGGCATATTTTATATCTAAGGGTCACTGTATCTACATTATTTAGTATATAAAATATTCTGTGTTTGCTAAAATTTAGTCACATAAATACTATCTATTTCTGTTATTAAATTTTATTTTTATTTTTTAGATAGTTTCTTATACAAAGAAATTAAAAAAGTAATACCCGATCCATAGTATATATATACAATTATATAAACTATTAACAAATTTATTTATTTAAGCTCAATATTATACAATAAATAATAATACAAGTAATACAGTGTACATTCATCCATCCAATAATCAAATCACTTCAATATCTAAAGCTCCTGTGCCCAAATTAAAAGAGTTGTCATCGCCCCCATGATTCAATATACGTGTCTATTGTTGAATAAATGCAATACTGTCTTTGTAATCTCAACACCTCTTGTGATACAGTTCAAAATACAATACGCAGATTTAATGGTATGTGGGTAGTACGTAATTCGACGTTATTGGGCTAGGAACGCGTCGCTTTGATCCACTTAGAGCTGGATTGAACCGGTTTAAACTCCTTAGTGTGCAATTAAGTATAATATGATACATCATGGTAATTGGTTATATATATCTAATTATATAACTAAATATTTATTTTACATAATGGTATAATAAACAAAAGAAAATTGCAAATATTCTTTATATATTATATATTTATTGGAAAACAACAATATAAAAATTTATTCCAGGAAATGGCTTAGCTACATGTCCCAGTACAATGTGTACAGCTGCACAGCGCTGGTTTTCAGCCAGTCCCTCTCTTAATAAAATACAACAAAAATGCAAATGTGTACAACTGTAATTGCTTGTTATAAAAATTATTTCTTAGGTAGTTTCACTACATAGTGTAAAACAAAGTCGCTGTCGCTGTCTGCCTGTCCCTATGTATGCTTAAATCTTTAAAACTACGCAACAGATTTTGAAGTGGTTTTTTTTAGTAGATAGAGTGATTCAAGAGGAAGGTTTGTATAATACATGCATAATATAGTGGAGGAACACTGACAAATTTAGAGGTATCTAATGTGATGTCGTAAATAAACACATTTTTTTTGCGCTTACAAACGCTGGCTGAACCCCACGAGATAAATCAAAATAATCTACTACAGTATTGTACAACTTAAAAAGGTCAACAAAAAAGTCCGCCATGGTATATGTCTATCTCTTAGGGATAAGTGTGGGTGCTAGCACTAGATAAAAAGGAAAGAAAAATTATCAGTTGGGCTCACATTTGGCACATATATAAGGGCAATATCGTATTGAGAATTAGATATTACCGATAATTATGCTCTTCTTTATTTTGTTTCTCCAATAGTACTCGTTTTAGTCTATATTTGAAGCTGAGCTCGTACATTTTCCCACACAGAGGCGAAGGCAAATCGTTCCAGATTTAGCCGTGGAGAACTTAAAGCTTTCTCTGGTTGCCGTCTTCCTATGCATAGGAAATGATAACACGCTTCCACTCTTATTAAGAGGATGTAAATCTCTCATCCAGGAGAATTTGTCATAGACCTACTTTGGTTTTTTCTTTTGTACCATATTATGTATTAGGCATGTAAGATATAGATGTCTTCTTAGGTCCATTTTCAATATTCCTTTTTTATTTAAAATAGGAGCTATTTATATCAAAATTGATCAATATCTATATGTTTTCATTACTTAATTATACTATACTTAAGTAAACCTACTGTAATAAGAAAGAAGAGATTAGATTATTAATTATTAGTAATAGTTAGTTAATATTAGTTTAGTCTTTCCTGGAATAATCGTCGTTAATTTTTCATAAATTCATTAACATGATTTTTACCTATCATACTTTACTACAACCTCTCATATCATTACACCATCACCACTTATATGTATTAATTTAAAAAGTACTCATTTAGGATCTTAATATCTCATACTAATACTGTAACAAAGCATCAATGTATATATATTTAGCTCGCTCTGTGCAAATCTGTTTATATTAAAACCCCTAGTGAGATCATTTTGATGATAACTTCTAAGAGCTATAATGACACCGCTTCATGTCGACAAATTTAATAAACTGAACAAATCAACCCCTCAGTGCGAAATAATAGACCTGTCCAAACTATTACACGACAAATTAAGTTTATTTGGGAAAATATTGTAAGGTATTAAATGCAATTTTGTTAGATTAGAGACGATCGAAGTGGGGTGCTATTTTAGTACAAGTTCTGCTTAATAATAAATGCAAAACTTTGTGAAGTTGACGAGCATATTTTGACATTTATTATTAAATAATTTGTAAATAATGAAAGTAATTTATATATAGGTACAAAGATAAAATTAATTACAAAGGTCAACGCCCTTATCCTGTGTAATTAATTTAAAATTCCTATACTGAAAGTCGCTACAACAATAATATTGTAGTACCTAATCAAAACAATTTTCTTATCGTTAATAGATTCACTTACGTATTAAATATTTAATATATAATCATAATTTAAATATGTATTCATATTTATCCAAAGTTAATCTAGATTCTATGCGTAATAATAGACATTATGCTCAAATTGGCCGTGTGGTTCCGGCATAGAATAGAAACCCTTTTGTATCCCGTGAGTGTCGTAAGAGTCGACTAAGGAAGGCCGAGAAATGGGCAACAGCGTCCCTATTAAAATATCTCTAAAGCCTGAATGCCACTGAGGTCGCCAATCTGCCTGCTAAGCGTGGCAACTACTAGTAAAACCCCCCCAAGGGGGAGGCTTATGTACAGCGGTGGATAGTTAAAGGCTGATATGATGATGATGATGATCAAATTAGTAAGTTTGCTTCTAATGAATTCAAAATGCCTTCGTTTTTGCTGCATTGGATCGGGCATTAGAGATAGAGAAATAAACCACCTAGAATCTAAACCGGTATTTTTTATGTATTATTAAAAAATCTATTCATGCCTATTTGTCTATTATTTATTTAGTATTCAATATAAGATTCAGTATAGTTTGTGTTTAAATGATATTGTGTACTAAAAGTCAATATTTAGGCCTATTTATATATTTATAATTCTTTTTAGAATTCGTATTAACATGTATCAAAATATTAAGGGTCATTACACTGAAGGACACCCATCATAGCAGAAAACTATCCATTAAGAGCGTTTATCGTTTTACCCATCTATAACGCCAAATTGTCCCCTTGTTACTACGGCAAATGTCACCTCCCACGGTAGTTTTTAACCTTTCCAAGTTAATTGACTTACGACGGTGCAAGGTTAGTACGTACCAATCCTTTTACCAGTTTTCAAGTCCCAATGGAGTTTTTTAGGATTCCGTAGTTAAATAATCAAATTTAACCTTATAATTAAAAAAATAAAATAAAAACTGAAATCGCAATACCACTAAAAATGAACAGCTTTAGCTACAGCATTAAAATATCTGAATTAAAATGATTCTTGTATTTTCTACTTTTAAGGAAATCAAGGAAGAGGGAGGAGAGTAGAAGAGAAAATAGGATGATTAAGAAGAATGAACGTCGATACTTAAAAAAATATTTTCAGTATATTAATAAAATAATGCTTTATTCAAATAACACGAAAGAGACGTTTTTAACTAGTAGCGTACTTCGGCATCACTTGTAGTTGTCAAGCTACAAAGCGAGGGGCGTCTCGTAATCTGATATCTCGTGAACATACGTACTTACCTCTAAGGGTTGCCAAAACAGAAAGATAAATATGAATAAAATTAAGTAAATTGTTTAATTTTATTTCACGTGTGAATTGTAGTGAATATTTTGTAAAATTTGGTCATTTTTTAAGGAGCTTATTAATAGATTGTAACAGTTTATCGATAGACTGAAAGTAGTCTGTTTTCTGTAGTTATCTTCATTATAGTTATTGTAATTGTAAAGTCTTTATTGTGCATAATTTATATTGGACACATTAAAACATTTAATATGCAAAGGCGGATTTATCTCATAAAGGGATCTCTTACAGTCAACCTTCGAGAAACTGATTTTTCTTTATTTATTATTTTAAGTAATTTTCCTTTAATCTCATTGTTTAATATCGTCCGTAATATAATCCATAATGTCGTCCATATTTATATACATAATATGACTTTTTATCGGAATTAAAACCTTGCTTCTCAAGTTCGAGCAAATAATACCTACACATTTAACAAATTTCATTAATAAAGCTAGTTTGAATAAATTATGTTTATTTTTATAAATCAAGATTAAAGAGAGACAACCCTAGCAGGTTCCTTGTTACGGCTTGTCACTTCTTTCAAGCGGCTCTTAGCGACTTACAGGAAGCTGTTAAAACAATATAAGTGTATGTATTTAGATTATTTTTTAAAATGCTCGTATTTTTTTTTTGTAATTACAAATACAAGTTTTTAACTATACACGTAAAGTAATGACACAAATATTATTAACTCTTTGAGTAATATATAGTTTTATAATAGCAAATAATAAGTTAACGGTTCACATGATAGAAAGTGGTAATTATCGTTTTTATATTATATAATTATGTTTTATTATATTTTATGTTTATTTTCTTTACATGAATATATAAACATGTATAGGTACTTACGACTATACTTTAGAAATAAATTGTCTTACCAGTTACTTAATTAAACTGTAATAATTTTATAAAACAGTTTATTAATGTTATTGAAATACAGTCTAATTTTATTATTATTTGCCACTTATCTATCTATGTACGAGTAATGTTACCAAGTCGCCTCATTTAGGCCAATTTCCCGCATTTTGTCGTCAACGTGTACTTTACGTCAATTATCAAGTGATTATCCTACTCGCCGCTAGATGTCGGGCATCGGATTACGCTCCTTTGGGACTTGTTAGTGTACACTGACGGCCACTATAGCATGACCCGTCTTGTTCATTAAAATGTATTGAAAATGTTCTAAAAAAGCAAAGCTCTCTATTAACTGACCATAATTATTATTCGTATTTTATTGTAAGGTAAATGTAACAACCGAACCAATAAGGCACACTTTTCTGTGAAGGCTCAAGTGTTTAAAGTTTAAATGCTTCGGGCATTTTGTTTTAGATAATTCTGTTATCTGATTATCAGCAAGTATTACTCATTCAGGGCGTGATATGAAGTTTGCAAGTTTTTATTTAATATTAGTATATTTCTTCATACTAATATTAAATTACTATAGAGTTTCAGAATATACATATATCTTCATGCAACGTTTCTATTAAGCTTGTCAAAAAGAATCAACCGCCAAAGCTCTCTACCTTAATTAATAAATTATCTCAAATCATCTACTATTTTAGAGATTTGTGGTTTATTCTAGAATATTTTAGCTTGCTTTATTCATTATATTGTAGGAGTAAGGTGACCTGTTTCACATTTAATAAATAACAGTTAATTTTTTTCGGATATTTTTATTTCCTTGCGGGTTTAATGTTATACCAGATACGATTAACATGTCCGGCTATAATATTCATACTTGTAATACATTATTCTAGGAATTATTCTGAGTAATCAATTGTAAGTATCGCATACTTGTTTATTGATAAAACGTTTTGGTATACACCTATAGTATATTTAAAAAACGCTGTAAATGACATTATATTTTTCATACTGAAGCATGTACGAGTTGCAGAATCCTACCAATAAGGCATACTGTAAAAGTTTAGAATCTTTATTCAAACAGACAAGCTCTTTTAAATTGTCAATTTTTTATGATTCTTCTGCTAAGTTCAGAATGTTGTTTACTAAAAAGAACCCGCAAGGAACTCAACAGTCACTCTTTTCAAATTGTTATATACGAGAATCAGATATCTTTTTAGATTTGTAAGGTTACTGCGACTGTAATTAGCATTAAGTTGTATTTATATGTATTATTTAATGTAAAATAAAGAAGTAAACATGAGCTGACCAATCCTCACATGCAGCATCCATTCACGTGTTTGATAGATGAGCTAGCCATCACTGCATTCAATCATATTTTAGGGAACTTAACGACCGGGATTCGAACTCGGGGTTTCATTAACGCAAAGCAACATCCTGACACGGCGTCAATACAACTACAGGTAATGAGAACAGTAGTTATCTATGTAAAGCTAGTAATAGCTTCACATAAATAGATACTACGATAACAAACAAAAATAATTTTGTAGTTGTTGCAAAATAAAATGAAAGTTAATGATAGAATACAATCAAAAAGGTTAAAAGTCTTCGCTATTTGAGCCTCTGCCTACACAGTAAGAAATTGGCGTTAGGATAGCCAAATATGAGAAAAAAGGAAGATTTCTTTAGTGTTGACAACGAGTACATCACACCGCTGTTTTTGCAAATATCCATAGGTCACGTTAACAGTTTATCATATACATAAGTTGTATACTTTTTTACCACCATCAATAATTATAAAACAACTATAAATAATTATTATAATGTTCACAACCATTATTCACAAATCTACGTATAATTTTTTTATCTTTCGTCTTTGTCACATACTGTGTTATTTTTTTCGAACAAATACTTCGTAATCTCATAGATAAAAATACTGATAATACTGATATAGAGATAATATACAAACAAACTGTTGAAGTCAGTTTGAGATTGTGGATGTAACATTACGCTTTGTTCATAATACATGAAAGTGTAACACTATTGTAATTAATGAGTATTTTATTTTAATTATAAGGCAACAGTGCAAAAAAGGTAAGTTTTTTAGTGCAATAAAAATATTAACGAAATTGTATTATCTATTTTCTTATATAATAAATTAGTATCACGATTAAGTGATGATAAAAACAAAACAAGATAACTATAGGTACAACTATATATTTCTGCGCAGTAACATTCAAGTACGGTTTAAAAAGATAATGATTTGGATAATGGAAGGACAATTTTTTATGTAACTTAGAATGGCAAACAAGCTGACGGCCCACCTGATGGAAAGTGGTAACCGTCGCCTATAGACATGAGCAGTACCATGGATATAACAGAGTATACTGTTTCGCCCATTATACCCCCTAAGCGTTGCCATTCCTGAGGACTAAGGTGTTACTCTGTACCCTGTAAACTCACTGCCACTGTTCACTGTTCTGTCTCTGTAACTGTCCACTGCTTACATATTTGCGTTGATTGACTCCTTGCAATGTATTTGAGATAGTTACTTGATATAGTGGTGGGTCGTCCTACGCTGTGTTTGCCTATATGCGGTCGCCACTCACCGTTATTCTCCATCAGTTGTCAATTTCAAATATTATTAATAAATAATGAAAGTTTAAGAAGTATTGTATAAATGACTTTGTATTTATGTTATCCTTTCGTTTGTTTGTACAAATGTAATTAATTAACTTTAAATGTAATTAATTGATTGGACTTCTAACTTGTATTTGGTTAACTACATTATATTAGTAAATGAATGAAAAATGAATGAAATTAAAATAATTAAGAAAGTAATGAATAAAGTGATTAATTTTTATCGATATGTAATGTGGCTGTTTTGTATCAAAGTTTAGTATCTAGATAACTAGCTATTACTAGGTATATTTACCTAGATTTGAGTTATTTTGCAGTATTTTTAATTCCCTACTCACAAATATGAAAGTGAGTTTGTTACCTCTTAGCGTCTTAACGGCTGAACCAATTACTAAAAAATGTGGTATACGCGTGTTATATGAAATGGAAAAGCTATACGTATAGACTACTTTTCACCCAGTCAGTAAACATATGTCTTTCACACTGACGAAATCACGGGTGAAAGCTAGTGAGTAATAAATCAAATATAGGAATAGGATACGAGTAAATAGGATTTTAATTAAAACATCATCTACCAAGATCTGGAACGGTTAATAATAATACTTATTAAAATATATATCATAATATTTTTTCCTCTATAGTCCTATAAAATCCGTTCTGTATAAAACGACAATCAATAAAGATAATATTATCTAGTGATAACCTATTTTAGTTATGTGTGATACTGTTGATATTATATTGAAAAATATATATACTTCTTGATTTATTTCAATTTTCAGGGCGATATGGGCAAGCGTTTATTGACCTGCTTTGTTTTAGCCATTTTTATGGCTACAATTAGTTGTCAGGATAGTAAGTAGCGACATCTGTTTTTATATTATCGAGTTTATTGAATGAAATTTGATACCTTTATATCTGCTTCATTATTATATATATATATATATATATATATATATATATATATATATATATATATATATATATATATATATATATATATATATATATATATATATATATATATATTTAATAAATTATAATTTGACTAATAATTACTACTCATATTTAAACGACTGAACGAAATTGAACAAAATTTGGTAGAATATTCACCCTTTACATAAGTAAAGGTGAATATTCTATATATTAACAACGAACGGCTAGCGGCAATGGAATTTAGTTTCGTTTACGCTAGCGACATCTGTTATTCAATAGAAGAAACAATATTTTATAGATGGAGAAGTAGCGGAAACAACGACGGAATCTTCAACGGATGTTAACATAGCTTCAGAATCAGGAATATGCAGAAAGTGCAAATGTAAGGATCAAAAAGTAGACTGCGCAGATCAAGGATTGACGAAATTCTTTGAAAAGAGCGAATGGGAAGGTAAGTTATAATATTTTCAAGTGACTACAAAAATCACATTTTGTGTGTATGTTATGAGATACAAATAACAAGTTCAAGGTGTGAGTTTGTGTGGTGTGAGTTTCAAAACAGATTTACTTGACTACTGCGTCAGTGTTAACGTCGATAAATTATATTGAAAACTTAGCTGCGCCTCTAGCGGATAGTTTCGGAAACTCTAATTATACCATTCAAGAGTTGCCTGGAGAGATCGCTTTTAGCGATAAGGCCGCCCATTGTTTTCTCAGTATAATCTTTTCTTGTAATTGTTTGTATCTACAATAAGTTTACTACTGTAACCTTTTAAGAAACAATAAAGAGTATGATAGATTTATTTATTTTTTATACCAAACAAACTTTTCTACGTAAACGTGAACGCATTTATAACGAAAATTTTTGCGCAGTTTACATTAACCACTGAAGACAAATATTGATTGTAGTTTTTGCAACTGATAGTATTTTTTTAACGGATGATAATGAAATGGTAAGACCGCCTGCGGTAACGGTAAACGCTGGCGGGGCACTAGTGAGGTATGATAGGCGGCAGTGAAAGCTGACCAGTTAGCCAATCGTGATGAATACACCTGAAATTCAGCACAATATTTTCAAAGACTACGTGGAGTCGAATTGACAGAGTATATTGCTGGTAATTGGACAGTTACATCCTTTTACTAACAATCACTTTCTTCCACGCCTATGTGTTTGTGAAACAAAACTTAAATTATTTTTTGGCGAAATACATATTTTTTATGATTCTTATTTGTTATAAGCGATTAAGTCTCTGTATATTATGAAGACTCTTGACATCAGAGCTGTGACCAGAGGGTGTCATCCATATTAGATTATTACACTAACTACTAAGCGTGGGGCGACGATCTGCGCCCCGTCGGTCGTTGACTCTTTCTTTTTAATAGGTGAAAATGAAATGACAACCCTGCCTGAGCTATCGGTAAACGATGGCGAGACACCATTGAGAGATGATAGGTGAAGATGCAAGCAGGTCAGTTGGCCCATAATGACCAAGTCATCAATAATTAAGCACGATTAATATTTTGGTGTATATTACTAGGCTGTGAGGCTGTTCGACTTATTACTAATAATCCCATTCCCCCCCGGTCGTCGACTCACCTCATTCAGGATCTTAATGACTCCACGCTATGAGCGTAGCGAGCTTTTTATTTATTTTCAGTTAGCGTTCTGTATAATTCATTTTCGGGCTAAACCTAATTTAAATGTAAAGGGGGTAAAGAGGTTTCTTCAGGGTCGGCAACGCGCGCGTAATGCCACTGGTATTGCAGGCGTTCATAGGCTACGGTAACCGCTTACCATCAGGTGGGCCGTATGCTTGTTTGCCACCTCAGTGGTATAAAAAAAACGTTTAGTATACTAGTTAACAAAATTTACAGTGAATTCCTTGCATACCCTGATTACTGTATAACTATTTACAGCACTGCAAGTACTGAAGCCGACGCATGTTGATATGAGTGACAATTCTTTTATAAATATAACATTGATGGCTGAACTGCCGATTAAAGTGCTGAACCTTTCCCGATGTGGCATACAGTTCATAGAGTATACCAGTTTCAAGGATTTACAAGAAATGGTCACATTGGATTTAAGTCATAATAAGTTGACTTCTGCAAAGTTGAGTCCGCATGCTTTTGAGGTAATAAATATTACTTGTTCTTGTATTTTGTTAGTTTTACGATAAAATTGTTTTTTTTTTTTTTAAGTTTAAGGTTCTATACTAATTTGAACTATATAATTTAGGAAGAATGTTTTTTAAATTGTGTTGACTCTGGACATTCGAGGTTGTGTCCCTAGTTATTCATACATATGAATTTTGTACAAATATTCCCTTGAACTACTTAAAAAACATTTAAAGTTTGTATATTTAATCGGATATCACACAAAGAAAAGCCCTTTTTCTTTTAATTTGTGGAAGTCATGTTGATCGAGTCGATAAATTAACATAATTGATTAATTTTATTATATTTTTATCTCATTTAACTGTCCACTGCTGAGCATAGATCTCCCTTATAAGGGAGGTTTTGCTTGTAGTTGGCACGCTTGGCAGGCGGGGTTGGCAACCGCAGTTAGGCTTTGGTGATGTTTTAAGAGAAACACTACTGTTCATTCCTCGAATATTAAGTTTGCTTAGTCACCTCTTACGACACCTATGGAACCCTTAAGGGAAGGAGTGGCCCATTCTATGCTGGGAATAATAGTATAGAGTATAGGTACGGCAAATTAATTAATATGATTCAATAATGTTTTATATCTTTAATTCCAGGGTCGTTACTCCCCCGAGGAATACGAACCGCTCAGCTCAATGAGACAGTTGAACTTGGCGTACAACGACCTCCACTCGCTACATCAGGATATGTTCGAGCATCTGCCAGAACTGGAGGAGCTTGATCTGAGCGGGAATCCTCTAACCACCATAGATCAAGTGACATTAGTCGCGATTTCTAGTTTGCCCATGTTAAAGGTATATACCTTTATTAGTTTTTTTTTTGTGAGATGAATAATTAATATTTTATTATAAAGTCATAAGAAGGCTAAAACGCTTCATTTAGGTCTTTAGAGTTGTAACCTTGCTATTCCATAGTCGAAAGTGGTAAGTCACCAAAGGGAGACTTTGTGCAAGTAAAAGTTGATTGCTTGGGTACCTCTGTCCCACTCGTGTTTCTACCGTGAAGCAGTTGTGTTTGCATGGCTGTGTTTCGGTTTGAAGGGTGAGATATGGCGAAAATTTACAGGGTACAGAGGAATAGCATCTGAGTCCTCAGGAATGGCAACGCATGGGGAGTATCATGGGCGAAACAGTATACTCTTTTATGTCCATGGTACTGCTCATGTCTATAAGCGACGGTTACCACTTTCCATCAGGTGGGCCGTCAGCTTGCTTGGCATTCTAAGTTGTATAAAAAAAAAGATAATTATGTTATACATCATAGATAGTAAATCCTACGATAGCCAACCCAAAGATTAGGCGTATTTAGTAAGTTCGAATGAGTGAATTAAAACTCTTTATTGTTTAATGATTTTTATTTTTATAAATAACTTCAATTCTGAATAGAGTACCTACTCCTATTAACAGAGATTTATTTTGGCGCAAACTATCTACGGTAGGGGGAAAGGGATAGTTACTAATGGAGACTGAGAATCCCATTGCTAGCAATATACCCAACCAGGTCGACCTCCTCGCGGTTCTCCCTGGAAACTATCATGGTTAATTCCTGATGAATTCATCATGATGGGCTAACTGGCCTGTTTTCATTCTCATCTATCACCCTTCACTGGTGCTCCGCCAGCGTATCCCATTAGCGTAGGCGGGGTTACCATACCATTTTCACCCATCCAAAAAAAAACTAATGTTAATGATGTCCTTCTTCTCCAGATCTTACGACTACGTTCTTGCCAACTGACAGAAATCCCAGAAAAGTTCTTGCACACGCCCCGGTACTTAGAACGGCTGGATATCAGCGACAATAAACTGACAGCTGTGCCTCAAGAGCTGGAGGAAACCAAGAACTTGCTGTTCCTGAATTTGAACCAGAACCCGATAGTTGAGATTACTGCCAATTCTGAAGATTATCCGTAAGTACCAGTAATTCTACATTTAAAAGCTGACCTGACCTATCAATTTCTGTCTTTAACTTATCAAATTTGACAATATAAGAAAGGTAACAAACAGATCCTCTAAACTGTAACTTTATAAGTTTTATTGTAATACTAGTTTATATCCGCGTCTTCGTCCGCATGACTAGGATATATTAATTGACCAGAATAAACAGTAGTCCTTCTCCTTTCTAAATAGAACGTATATATGCCCAATGTTGTGTGATTGGTACAACCGTTAAAGTGCCAAGTGGTATCAATTCATATTTAGAATATTATTAAAGATAGCCGCTAGTGGAAAACAAAAAAGAAATTTACTTATTCGAGAAACTTACGTCCTATTACAGTGCTTTCCCGAATCTTCGTAAGCTGAAGGAATTACACATGTGCAATATGCCAGCTTTGAGACAGGTCGGCGCAGGTGCACTCGCTGGCCTGGAGTCGTTAGAGAGTCTTCATATGAGCTACAACCCAAAACTGGCCGTCATCGATCCCAAAGCACTGGCAAGACCTGATGATATAGGGGAGACTTACGATTGGCCATTGATAAAAGAGGTTATTTATCCAACCTACTATCTCCTTTATTTATAGTATTTAATTTTTTTTTCAATTATCTGAGTGTATTGCTTGGATATAATATAATCAAAGATGCACGACCGCACGTACATTTTTCGAGCTTACTTAGTATTTATTTAGAAGGGGAGGGAGACTTTGTACAAAAGTCGGTTGCTTGGGTACCTCTGTCCCATTCGTGTTTCTACTGTGAAGCAGTTGTGTTTGCATAGCTGTGTTTTGGTTTGAAGGTTGGGATATGGCGTAAATTTACTGGGTACAGAGGAATAACACCTGAGTCCTCAGGAATGGCAACGCATGGGGGGTATCCTGGGCGAAACAGTATACTCTGTAATGTCCATGGTACTGCTCATGTTTATAGGCGACGGTTACCACTTTCCATCAGGTGGGCCGTCAGCTTGTTTGCCATTCTAAGTTGTATAAATAAAAATTTATAAATAGTTAATTTTAGCTTATTTAATTTAACTATTAACCTCTGATATAAGTAGTTATATTAGAGGTCTCATGTATAATGAACAAGTAGTCTTTAAATACGAGTATAAAGGCTTATGACAATGACTTACCTATATAAAGTCAAAAAGAAATTAATAATATCTTTGTAAAAGAATATTCTACCAGTAAATACAACTATTTTCGAAAATTTAACTTTTCAATTGTTCCAAATTAGTATTATGGGGTGCCCATACTAACTTAGAACAATATAAAATTAATTATATT
This sequence comes from Galleria mellonella, assembly GCF_026898425.1. Taxonomy (NCBI): domain Eukaryota; kingdom Metazoa; phylum Arthropoda; class Insecta; order Lepidoptera; family Pyralidae; genus Galleria; species Galleria mellonella. The sequence continues at coordinate 2,773,947 of NW_026442015.1, forward strand.
TAATAAATTAATAAATTTTAAAGAAATAGATTATAATATTAATATAATATAATAAATTAATTAACTTAAACTTTTCCCAAAGAGGGTTGACGTCAGGCAGGTGGCCGGTCGTAAAACTAAAAACCAAATCTTTTTGTAATATGGATAAAATCATATTACGCCGACCCCAAATGATTGGGATAAGGGTAGGAAGATGATGATGATGAACTTAAATTTTTGTTACCAAAAGTCTGTAACTGAATATTACAAGTTCCTATATAATTTTTATTATTTCATCACTGGTTTAGCGATGTATTTTTAAAAGAGGAAAATTAGCATTGCCATTTTGTAAGATCTAATACCTTACTTACCTTAATATCTTTTTGTACCTAATGTCGGTGATGATATTAATGGGAACATCTTATTATTGTTTTTAGCTATACCTCCAGTCAAACAACTTGTCAGTGATAGACTCTCGGCTGCTCGCTCGCTGGGACCTTCTGACCGCGGTCGACGTGTCCAACAACCCGTTGCTATGCGATTGTTCCACGCAGTGGATGGTCGACAACTTAGTGCCGACCATTGAATCATTGAATGTCAATGCTTCTGAGAAGCTTGTGTGAGTATTTTCATACAAATGATGTGCATTTTGGTATTTATTAAAAAGGAATCGAATCCTGTCTCGAGTCTGATACTCGAACAAATACTCGTATGGGTATTCGAGTATTTAATTAGAGTCGGTCGGTTACGAGAAGGTAAAGCTCACAAAACTAAAACATTTCTTTTTATTTTATTCCGTTTTATTGGTATTTTTTTTATACACTTCAGGTGTCAAGAGCCCATTGAAATGCGTGGATATACCATGAAGCACCTTCATGATATCCACCGCAACATGAGATGCCTTGATAAGTACGGAAACAGGCCAGAAAGAGATGGTGCTATTCTTCTTGGCTTACTTATTGGTATGTGCACTTTATTTACTGTAAATCTCAACTATAATTCCTTTAGCCTTTTTTACAAAAAGACAAAAAAATCTAAATAAATTTGCAAAATTATCTTTAAAAATAATATGAACATCTTCCAGGTGTCCTGTTAGCTGTACCAGTGATGTTGGCTCTAGTCTTGATGTGGAGAAATGGTTACTTCGCATGGATCGGCCTCCGAGGACCGAGAGATGTCTCTCGTGCTTTCTACAAACGGGCACCAGATGATGACAATTATATATAAATCCCAAATAAAATTCTACCTTTTAGTAAAGTAACACGTTATTGAAAAGATATAAAAAAAATCCAAAACGTAAATTATTGATATAATAAAATAATTGGTTGTCAAAAAATATTAATTACTAGTTTTTACCTGCGACTTCGTACGCGTGACTGGGATATGTTCTCTGAACGGGATAAAAAGAAGCCTTCTATATCCTTCTACAACCTATACAATTTGCGTAATTTCATAATAATTGGTCAAGTCGTTAATGCGCTAATAGGTCACAAATAAACAAACTAACTTTCACATTTATAATATTAGTAAAGATAATTATTAGATTGAATTTAGTTTCGAAAAGCTTATTGATTATTTTATAAAAAAGAATCGGCCGTCACTGACACTGTGCAACTACGCGGTAAAACAGACGTAAATTTTCAGAATAACCTATACTCAAAATAGAAGATTCTTCTTTAAAATAGACACAATAATCTTAATAATCTTCTTAATAACAAATTTATAAAATATTATTTTACGATAATAATTTCTTTTAAATTAATTAAATTAAACATCAATTAAAATAAGTTATTAAATATTAACAGTCATGTCGTACTGTTTATATAATTATTTATATCAGTTTTACCAGTGTAAATAAATCTGGAACAAATCGGCCAAGCCCCTAAACTAATTATTTAATTTATATAAACGAGTAAAATTGTTGAAAATAATAATAATAATACTAATATAAGTTGTCTTTTGTGCGATTTTATTAAACACAGTATTAGGGATTAACTATATGTTATTTGTATGTATTGATTTTTTTTAACATTCTACTACTAACCAGTTGTATTTTTTAAATTTATTGTCTAAAATTTTTAAGATAGGGTAAGACGGTAGTTACTTCTTTGAATTGTGAAAGGGTTCGTTCGGATGTAAGTTTAAACATTTTAGGTACACAATAATTAATTTAATTAAACTACTTAGTGCTAGTACTTTTTTTAGAGACGAATAAAATTGTATAAATAATATTGAATGCACATGCATATCATTATTATAATTTCTTTATGGAAGCGAGTCTCTCGCCATATTAAAAATATTAACTATGTTAGCTAGGTCGAGAGTTTTACTTTGAGTAATATATTAAAATAAAACAATATATAAAACGATTTTGAAAAGAGACTGGACTTTTAAATTTTGTAATAATTATATTTATTTATTTTTATTTTTGTAATATATGTAAAATATAGATCCTCCAAATTTAAAAATAACTTTTTTAATTTTTTCCTTGTAAAGATCGTTCATAATTTTTTATAAAGAGATCCATACGAATTATTTAAAGTTTGGAATGCAGTATTTTGTGATTTAAAATAGACAATTATAGCCTAGAAACAATTATTCTAAATAGGTGTAATATGATTAAGCAAAGCTTTATATTTACAAATCTTTATTTATTATTAAAATTCATTTTTCACTACTCACTTTTCCTTTTTTAATCACCCACCAAATTTTTATGAAACCAAAATTGTACTTACCTAATTATTTAAAATATGTACATAAAATATATGTTTATATAGATACACATACCGTGCAAATATTTATAAAATAAACGTAGTTTGATAAAAAATTACGAAAGTTTTATTTATTAGATACTTCGCCATCACTATCAGTGATAATGGCGGATGACAATTCTTCACCACATGTTAATTGGTCCTGTCAAAGATGTTCCTGTAATAAAGTGACAAGCGAAATTAGCGATAAATATATGTTTTTGTTACCGCGCACAAACCGCAAGGGGGAAGAAGTCGAAGAAAGTTTTTGTCACGTTTTATCTAGTGACCTCAGGAATTCACTTTTTTTTTTAAATAAAATATAGCCCATGTTACGCGTTAATAAATGCAGCTTTTAATAAGTGTAAGAATTAATAAAATTGGTTACGAATTAGAGTTTTTTTTTTATACTACTATGGTGGCAAACGAGCATATGGCCCGCCTGATAGTAAACGGGGTATACCATCAGACCAAGTTTAAAAAAATCTAATCTTTTCTCTTTGTATCGTAAGACATATGATAGATATAGTATATCTGTCGATAGATTCGCTGGTTGTTTGTCTCAACTACCTACTAGTGTGGTGTAACATACAACTATTATATGAAACGTTATGATTCGGTTTGCACTTTTTTTTAACAAGCCCATTGGCCCATAACTGGTCCATGGCTATGTCAAAGAAAAATCATTGTTCATTGATATAAAACTTCCATTAATACTATCTTACAGCATTAATCATACAAGAATAAAGGTATACAATATCGAGTATGGCGGTAAAATATATACAGATATAATAATACCTACAAAAATATTACTATATGTTGCAATAAAAAGCCACTCAAATAAGATATGATATATAAAATTCAGCTGTATTATTTTAATAGTATAATAGTATTTTAATAGCGCGTCAGAATAAGGGCATACGGGTATGCGACCCCGGCCTCCCGAGCCGCTGCAGTGTTCCAGTCCTTTCCACAACTGCAGTGTCCTCCCCCCCCCCTTTCCTTTCCCACATAAGTTCCTTATTCCTTTCATTCACCAATTTCCTTTACGCATTTCCAACGTTCCCTTCCTTTTTTCCTCAATCTTTTCCTCCATACTGTAGGTGGCGGAAACCACCAACAAATGAATTCCCAAAGAGGGTTGACGTCAAGCAGGTGGCCGGTCGTAAAACTAAAAACCAAATCTTTTTCTAATATGGATAAAATCATATTACGCTGACCCCAAATGATTGGAATAAGGGTAGGAAGATGATGATGATTATTTTAATAGTAGCGCGACATTTGACCACGTCATTCTAAATGAATACAGGAACAATAATATGGTCCATGTTCTATTCTCAACCGTTGGCCGTACTATGCCGGCTCACAAAGTAATTTTTCACGTGACGTTTGAAGGATCCTAGGTTATAAAGGGAATACTTCACAGAAAAGACCATTTTACAATGTTACTGTATAATACACGTAGGAGTTCGCAAACTTATTTGTTCGCGAGAGCAGAAGGTTTCTCGTGTAAGGATGCAGTCGCTGAACCATTCTCGTACTGCGATATACTTTACGAGTAAGTTGCCTCAATTATGCTCGAGTATTAGAGTCTAGAAAATATATAGACAGTCTGGCGAGAGGGAGATTTTGTAGATACAAAAGTCGATTGCTTGGGTACCTCTGTCCAACTTGTGTTTCAACCGTTAAGCAGTTGTGTTTGCATGGCTGTGTTTCGGTTTGAAGGGTGGGATATGGCGTGAATTTACTGGGTACAGAGGAATAACACATGAGTCCTCAGGAATGGCAACGCATGGGGGGTATCATGTCTATAGGCGACGGTTACCGCTTTCCATCAGGTGGGCCGTCAGCTTGTTTGCCATTGTAAGTTGTATAAAAGGAATATTCAAAAAAATATTCTTTTGACTTTTATTGCTCTTACTAAGACCGCTTATATTATTTTTAAAAATATCGTTCAGTTCAAAGTTTATTACATGCAGGTACATATATAGATAAATCTGTTTTGAAAGATAAACCCAATTTATAGATAACTCGTGAGAAATAACACTGAGTGCTATGGTATAAGTAATAGTAAATTTTCCGTGCCATAAGGTATTAGAAAATGTTTTGATATGTATTTCCAACACTCACAAGCTAGAAGACTGAGTCAACGTCGAATAACTATAATTATCTAATAAATAAATGCGATATCTGATAGCAAATATATACATATATATAACATAAGACTAATAAACAACTTCATATTGTTACTAAATGACTTGGCAGATATAACATTATCTTGAGATGGATCACTCAAACATTTATGGAAATGAAACAACGGACCAATTAGCAAAGGAAAGGGCAAAAAGTGCCCAAATAAACTACAAAATAGGACCAGATTCTTATTGTGGCATGCCTCAAAACCTAAAGCTCAGATATCTCAAACTTGAAAGCTTAGAAGCAGCAAATAATAGCTGGCATCTGTAACTAGGATTAAATCACTCGAAAGCCCTGATTAAGACTTTTTAGGAAATTATTCTAAGAAATTAATTCTTTTGAGTAAAAATTATATTTGTGTATTAACAAGGGTCCTCACTGTACACTGCATACTAAACAAGCATTTGGCTCAACTAGTCTTATGCCCATAGTGTTAGCAGATTTTGTCATAATGACGAAAAAACGCCGCAGCATTTAATTTGTGGCTGTACTTATTCATAAACGATATATCTTCTTTGGAAAATACATTTTATATCCTGAGGAGATAAAAAACTATCGCTACAATAGTACTTTTAAAATTCCTATCACTAATACAAATTAGTAACGAACTATAAAAATAATACGAACACAAAAGATTATGAAAAAGCCCATCTTTTAAAAATAATATTAATACCTTTACCTAGAAGACCGAGTCAACGTCGAATTGTGAATACAAATTGCGATATCTGATAGCTAATATCTATATATTGTAATAAGTAATAGATAAAGTCTATAAGAACATTCTTTCTTGTATACGATAATGTATTTATAGTTTATATTTATATATAATCATATCCTGTATCAATGAATCATAGAATTTATTGTAACAAAAATATTTTATTTCTTTTCTTTTGTTTTTTCACGTTACGTTATAAACTAATATTATAAAGCAGGCGGTATCTACTCAACTCTCTAGTAACTGTACTAAGTTTATGGTTTAAGTTTAGTATTTATAACCTATCTACATATAAAATATCGTATTCTATCTATTTATTTACACTTTTTTGCACCACTTTTAAGTGGTGCAATAAAGTGCTAGTGGAAAGTGCTGGTGGAATAATACAAAATAATATATACATTATAGATAGATAGATAGATAGATAAACACTTTATTTGAGCCATTTATGACACACGTAAATTAATAAATAAATTTATACAATCTGATTATTTACATTTTTTCAAATATAAATTATTATTCTTCTTCATATAATATTCTATTATATGAAGTATTAAGTATACAAGTAACCTATGTGGTGAGATAGATAACCTATCCGTATATCAAAATTAATTCAAATTCATTCAGTAATTTTTATAGGAAAGAGTAATAAACATTAAAAGATCTGTACAAACTTTCGCATTTATCTATAATAGTATATCAAATACATCACATATCTTTATATAAGTAAAAAGAATTTCAAGGAGTAAAACTTTGTTTACAGATTTATGGAGAATTCGGTCACAGTTATAACTTACACGTATTTACAAACGTTTGGTATCAACAGAGGTCTGTACACGCAACATTTACGAATGGTATGCTACTTTGAACTCTATTTTATGATGAATTTGTTTATCTCCAAATGTTTTTTATTTGAATTGCTTATCATATATATAAATCCAGTAAGATTATCTATAGAGTAAATAATGTTTGTAGACTGGCCATTAGGTTTTAAGGTACTAAAATGCTTGTGTTCACTCTATGTATTCCATTAAACCAGTATGTTTAGATATAGTTCATAATTACGATTCTTTAATTTCATTGCTAAATACAACATACTACGTGTATGATTTGTATCTTTTCTATAAACTATCTTCTTGCTCTCGACGATTCACAGTTTTCATATAATTAGTCAGAAATATATAATTGTTCAATTGGTTTTAAAAATTGACAACAATGTGGTCAATATAAATAGGTAAATAATAAGGTAAATGAATAATTCTGACGTTACCTCATTTCGGTACCAACCATTCCGTAATAGTCGTTTTACACTCTTACGAAAAAGTATAAAGTTTTAGGTAAAAAACTATTAGATCAGTACTGTGACTGTTAGTGCAATTCTGTTGTTATGTTTTCTATGACACAGTCTGCAAGGATATTTCAAATTTTATCTACCATAGGTAACGTCAGAATTTCAAATTTATAGTTTGGTAAAACATGATAAATATAACGTGTGTTGTGGTTTTTGCGATGCTGATTAGTTTTAGTGCATCACAAGTTAACGATGGTAAGTAATAACATATTGTCTTTTTGTTTATCAACAAAGTAATAATACAGTTACTTTGTTTAGCAGACTTTAAAAGGGAAGGGACTTAAATCGATAAACATATTGTTGTTACTAAATTAAATTTTTTTCGTTGATTTATGATAGGTTATGTTTATTATTCTTTTGTTTTTACATCCGTTTTCATATTATTTTGCGTCATAGATTCTTAGGATTTTTATTACATTTCAGAGGATTGGGAATTCAGAAATTTCAATAGCAATATTACAAAATGGGGATGAATAGATTATTAGTAAGGACTATTTAAAATAGTTTTTATTGTTTTCAACTAGCTTAAACAAAAAACAAGGTTCTCAATTCGATTGTACTTTTTTATGTTTGTTACAACTTCGTCATTTGTAAACCAACTAGCGACCCGCCCCGGCTTCGCACAGGTGCACATTACATGACATCACATTAGAAACCTCTAAAATTATCAGTGTTTCTCTACAATATTATGCATGTATTATACATATAAACCTACCTTTGAAATCACTCTATCTATTAAAAAAAACGCTTCAAAATCCGTTGTTTAGTTTTAAAGATTTAAACATACATAGGGACGGACAGACAGCGATAGCGAGTTTGTTTTATATTATGGTATGTAGTGGTGATGATTTAGAAAGTTTTTTTTTTTATTTAAAAGGATATACTTTCGGATTAGTAGTCCCGTAGAAATATCCACAATTAGTCCAGTAGTTTAGTTTTTAAATCAAAATAGTATTAAATAAAAAAATAACTGGTTTGGCTACAATTGAGTTAGTTTTTTTTCGTGGAACAAAATCTACTTGAGTAAATAAATTGTTCTTTTACAGAAACAGAAAAAATGGAAATGCCATCGAGGGAGGTTGAAGAATTAATACCAAATTTAATTTCGGAGGAGGACTTAGGACATAACAACCTAGAAAACAACGAACCAACATGGCCGCTAACAGTTTCTTTGTGCAAAAAATGTGCATGCGATAATGAAAAAGTGGATTGTAGGGATCATAACTTGCTTATATTAGAAGATGATGATTTAGGAGGTAATTTAATTAAAACAATATTTAGTAGCTAATAACCGTTAATATTTAAACAGTCGTGTAATCCAGGCATAGAATAGACTACGCCATCCTTTCCCGTGGGTGTCGTAATAGGCAACTAAGGGAGGGCGAAGGATGGGCAATAGCGCCCCTCTTAGAACATCTCTAAAGCCTATCTGTGGTGGGTCAACCTGCTTGTCAAGCATGTTAATTACTGGCAAATCTCCCCTTATGGGGAAGGCTTATGTTCAGCGGGACAATTAAAAGCTGATATCGTCACCTTTATGGTAAACTTACGAAACTGAAAAAGATACATTTTACAGGAGAACGTTTTGAAACATTAGAATGCAAATAACTTTTGATAGAAGACTACTGTAAAAGATCATGCTAACATTTTAGTTATAAAATCCTGTTTTTTATTAATTAATTATTATTATATTACAAGTATCAGAAATAATCGCATATTCGTTACTTTGCACCTTCATACATGAGAATTCCTAGGTATTGAGTTATACAACAACAAATCTACGAAAGTGGCAGTTTCGTAAGTTGCCAAAGAAAATCATTTATTTTAATATCTAGCAAACTAACGAAATTGCCACTTTCGTAAATATACCAAGGTATAAATCACGTGTTTTGAAGAGAACTTCAGTTTAAATAACAACGTTATAGCAATCATTCATGTAAAATAACTAAATTAGGATTGAAAAATTGATAAAATAATTATTGACATTTTCAAATTAAAGTGTTTATTATAGAAAATACTATAAAAATATGCTAAGTAAGTTTACTTTGGGTATATCACAAAAATATGGAGATTCGAGCTACTAGATTTCTTTAACCGTTAGAGATAGAAATTTGAAAATAAGCCACAATAAGTAGTATGACGCAAACTGTAGATTTTTAAAGAAATGTCAAATTTGAAAAAACTGCGGATTCGTAAATTTGCCATAGAGGTGACGATATAATGATGATAAATATAACATATAAGTAAATATGATATAAGTTGTAAACCAATCCATCTCGTTCTATCATCATATTCATTGTAACCCCGCCTGCGCTGACGGTATACGTTAGCGAGGCATCAGTGAGGGATAGTGAGTAGCCCATCGTGATGAATACGTCTGGAATTCAGCACGATGGTTTCCAGGGAGAACTGCACGGAGGTGGACCCGATAGATTGCTAGCAATGGGATTGATAGCCCACATTACTAACAATTCCTTAAATAGCAGGTTTTTTTTTATGCGTGAAAATGGCATGTTTACCGCGCCTGCGCTATCGGTAAACACTAGCGGAGTACCAGTGAGCGGTGATAGGTGAGGATGAAAAGGCAGGTCAGTTAGCCCATTGTGACGAATTCAATGATAAATTGGTCACGATAGTTTCCAGGGAGAACCGCGTGGAGGTCGACCCGATAGGATATATTGCTAGCAATGGGACTGGTAGTCCATATTACTAACAATCCCTCTCCCCCCCCCCATAACAGGTATTATATAGGTACAAGGGCCTCGGCCTCGCTTTGTGATTAGTTGGTCGCTTAATATATCTTTAAAAATTCTTTGAAAATACAAGTTATCCTGCCTATTATCTATTTCCAATAAATGATAAGACTGTTTTTCATTTTTAGGTTTAATATCAACGAATGTCGTAGAACTAGATCTGAGTGGAAACCCAATAAAGGCGCTAAAACGACTGCCAAAATTGCCTATAGAGAGGCTGAATTTATCCCGATGTGACCTTAGTTACTTAGACGGGTCACCATTCCTAAAGTTGAAGAATTTGGAATACTTGGATCTCAGTTACAATCAACTACCAACTTCAGCTATCACTAGAATGACGTTAGCGGCAAGTATTATCATAATTATTATCAAATAATAGTATATGTACTATATATAGTACTATATGGGACAGATAAAGGAAACACTAGGCGTCATGTCGTATAGGGAGATAAAGGATATGGCCTGGGATAGAGCTGGCTGGAGGAAGATGCATGAAGAAACTCTTAAATGAAAATGAATGAATAGTATATTGCCGTGTAGGTCCCGGTATAGAATGGACCAGCCCTTCCCTTCCCGTGGGTGTCGTAAGAGGCGACTAAAGGAGCTTATGGTGGAGGAATAGACAGCAGCGTCCCTTTTAAAAATATCTGTAAAAGCTTAATTGTGGTTGACAACCCGCCTCTCAAGCGTGTCAACTACTGGAAAACTCCTTTTATGAGGAAAGCTTATGCTCAACAGTGAAGTTAACGGTTGAAATAATAATAATAATAAAATAGTATATTTTATATACATATGTTATCAGTGACAGCATATCAGCAACGTCAAAAGGAGACTTCGGAAAGTCGTCTGCGTGGGTACCTCTGTCCCACTCGTGTTTTTTGCCGTAAAGCATCTGTACTCACATGGCTGTATTTCGATTTGAATCACAGTATATTCTGTGGTGTCCATGTTATTATTCAATGGCTGTCCAATTGTTTGTCATTTTAAATATTATAATAATAATTTAAGATTGAGTCCCACAAATCCTTCAAAAAGTGAGCATTACAAATATTGTAATATTATAGGTTATAGCACCTTAAGAGTATAAACGATCACTATGAAATTTAGTATATGAGATGAAGAAGGAAATAGGTTACTTTTTATGTCGATTAGTAAACATAATCCTGTCACGCGGACGAAGATATTGATAAAAGCTAGTTCAGTAATAAACATACAAACGCCTAAATATTTTTACAAAATTTCACCTTTCTATTCGTAATATTAGTGGGATGAAACGAGCCTATAAAACATCGTGTCTTATTGTGATAGTGATCATAGTGGGATAACTAGTAAATTTTAATTTTTTCCCGGTTGAAATAGGTAGTTTTTTGTGACGCGTAATCTTTTTGTATTTTCCATTTTTATAATAATAATAAATCATATATTCAGCTACAAAACATATTGATGTTTTATTTAAAAAAAAAAAAAACAGTGGACAATATTTCTATAATATTTAATTTTTCTTTTAACAAATTTTTACATGTACAGTTTTGTTGGAAAAGGAAGAACCACAGACAATAGAGCACACACTATCTTAAAAAAAATACAAGAGTTGCCACCTATGAATAATATTAATAATATTTTTGGACCTTTAGTGAAACACACTTAATACTCCAACACATATAAACATTAATGACAACTTTATACATTAAAATAATAATTTTCTAGAAGCAGCTAAATTGAACCCTACTTAGCTTAAGCTGCAGCGTGTTGCTGCAGCGTGTTGCCGCAGCGCTGATTTTCAGTGGTTTTTATTTTTAATAATAAAAAAATTGCTGCTTTTTCCAGGGTTATCTGGAGGATGACTTTATACTTCCAAGACGTTTTCCCAATATCAGATCTCTTAGTTTGGCGTACAATAACATCCATTCTTTGCAAAAGGACGCTTTCATATTCATGACAGAATTACAGTTTCTGGATCTTACTGGGAATCCTTTAGTTTTCATAGATCAAGTTACGATGGCTGCTATTACTGATCTCAGTAAATTAAAGGTAAACACTTTGGGAATGACAGTTTTAAATAGTATAAAACTAAATTGCTTTCCGCATCCGTCTCTCCATTTACTTTTTTAACCTACGCAATTGCAAATCTAGGGGTTTACCATGAAATGAAATTTCGAATTTTCCGACTTAATTTCGTGTTTTTATTCATACTGAAATCAACCCAGTAAATGAAGCTTAACATAACCATATAATTTTAACATTAAATTTGTAAACCGTTCGGTCTCAAAATTTCGAAAATCATTTCATGGTAGGCCCTCTGTTTATAAATGACAGAGTATTTTTTATGCAACTTAGAATGACAAAAAAGTTACCAGATGAAAAGTGGTAACGTATGTATACCGTGTATGTCTTAGCTTATCGTAAATTATTGTGAGCTTTAATTCAACTAACGTTATCGTTTTGTCAAATTTATTTTTAACGCAATGTAAAGGAATTACGACTTTCTGGATGTGAACTGGAGAGCATACCTGATGGTCTGTTGCGGAGACAGCGCTATTTGGAGAGATTGGATCTCAGCAGCAATAAATTTACCACCGTGCCCACTGTTCTGAGTGAGACTGTTAACTTGTTATATTTAAACCTCGATGGCAACTTGATCAGCTCTCTAACCGAAAAAACGTAAGTTTCCGTTATATCTATTGGAATAATAAACGAACTGATTGATCATTTGAGGGATTGTGGTAATTACTAAAGCTATGAGCATGAGAATCGCATAATGTATATACGTCCATTATCTTTCTTACTTGTTCTTATTCGTTAAGTCTCATTAGTTTATTAATTATTTTAAAGATATTTTATTCTTCAATTTTAAACATGTTTGTGTTCCTATTTCACTGGATAAATAGACAAGACAGTAAAACCTACCCAAGTGAATCAAATAAAACTCTACCAACATTTTAGTTAATCCCATTTCAAATGGAATTTGACGCAAACTTCATCTATATATATCCGTAGGAGAAATTGTAATCTAAATCCATGTCGATTAAATTATTTTAACTACTGGTTAGAAGGTTTGCAAAATTTATATTATTATTTTCAGTGCTTTGTCCAACTTGTCCAAGCTTGAAGAACTCCACTTTTCTGGTTTTACGAGGCTGCAGTCAATAGGTCCTGGAGCGCTGGGAGGTCTAGCGAATCTAGTCTCGCTTTATATTACTGATAATCCTAAATTAACGAATCTAGATCCCAATTTTTTGATATGGGAAGAAAACGAAGAGGAAAAGTGGCCTCCGATCAAACAGGTAATGGAATTCACTATTGTATCAATAGGTGCCAAGAACCAGATGATAAATACGTTAATTTAAATTATATATAGGATACTATTTGCTACGAGTGATAGAAATATATAATTTATCATAGCATATGACAATATTTGTAACAACATATCTCGAAGCCATATCTGGAAAAGAAATTATGTATAATGTATTAAAATTGACAATAACCTTACAACTTCTCTGTTAATTATATCTATTTGCTACTAAGTTCCAAATCACATTGTCGAGATTTGAATTTTTCTGAAGATTGGGTATTCATTATTTTAAGTGGTAATAGCATAAAATGTGTTTCTGTTCATTTTTCATGATATAGTAAGATATAATTAAAACAAAAAATGAGATTAAGTTGCGATAAAGATTTAGCATAAAGAAATAGAAATATGATACCTAAATGAATTGTTTTTCAGATTTTGAGAATTATAATTGCAAAACAACAACCTGAATAGGATAATTGTGAATTTTACAATATTATTTGAGAGACTAAAATGTCTAAAATTTCTAAACAATTTTTCTCCAGTTATACCTAAACAACAATAATATATCAGAAATCAGCCCCGACTATGTGGTCAATTGGGGCGAGCTGGTTGCAGCGAACTTCAGTAACAACCCATACGTATGTGATTGTAGCAACCAGTGGATGGTGGATGTACTTGTACCAATGTTGAGGAGGATTGTCAAAGATGATGATAACGCTATGACGTAAGTACGAGTAATATTATAAAGATATCTAAAGAATAACTGTCTCTTAACGATTTTACAATTCTTTATGCAACAGAATATCGGAGGAAGACTTTGTACAAAAGTCATCTGCATGGATAAATAAGAGCATATACCTTTTTAAAAGGCGGGCAGCATATCTGCAATTTCTTTGGTGTTGAGATTGATCATAGGCGGCGGTAAGGAGTTACTTACAATCAAGTGAGCCGCATATTCATTTGCCCCTTGCGATATAAAATTAAAAAAAAATTACGACTGTATATCAGTTTGAAAGGTGTGATATAGTATTGAAACTACAGAATGTAGACATTATTAAGTAGTGCCATTCCTGACGATTAAGATATTATGGCTTTATGCACACAGTATAAGGCCATAAGATCAGTGCCATAACATAGCAAACGCAATTCAAGCATAGCTTATCGGCAGAAATATAAGTGTGATAAAGTCACTTTAGTAGTTGTATTGTCCTCCTGTGGTAATTTTTATTTCTCTATGTAATAATGCTGACTTATCTGTTCGTTTCAATGAGAAGATAGCTGATACTGTCTCTGGTATAAAAAGCAACATGGCACTTTAAAGAGAAGGCAGCTGATAGAACTTTCAAGTGAATAGATTCAATATATATTTTATATATTTTGGCAGCTGTAGAAAACCTCCCGTGTTGAGAAGTCAGGCAATAAGTTACCTTCACGACATATCGAAGCAGCTAGAATGTCCATCTTCGGTTATGATGAGAACCGTGAATAGACCAAACACTGCAATAGTTCTCGGGATTATGATCGGTAAGCTTAAAATTTCACTTTCATTTAATTTACATTCTACGCTTCGCTACGTTTTTTTTCTGAAATTTATAGGGAGTATATACCATAATTTTTATTTTTTTAAATACTCTAGTTTACATTGGAAATTTTGAAACTGGTCATTTGTTTTAAAACCTATTAAGAATGAACTCGATGTCAGAAAATTTAACCAACATGAAACTGAGTAATCCAACTTAATTATATAATTGCATTTTTCTTTAAAGGGAGCAATAGTTTTTATTCGTTTTCCATAAAAAGTACTACAGAAGATACGTCTACATGTGTATATATATGCCTACATATATTCACTCCAATACAATTTTTAATAAAAGTCGTCCGCGTTTGACGTTAAAGATTCTATTTTTATAACATATTTTGTTTACAGGAATCTTCGTCACATTCCCAATGGTGTTCTTAATTGTACTGTTATGGAGAAGAGGTTTCTTTTTGAGGTGCAGGAAAAGAATG
Organism: Galleria mellonella; assembly: GCF_026898425.1. Classification (NCBI taxonomy): domain Eukaryota; kingdom Metazoa; phylum Arthropoda; class Insecta; order Lepidoptera; family Pyralidae; genus Galleria; species Galleria mellonella. The sequence goes on from NW_026442015.1 coordinate 2,788,993, forward strand.
ATGAGATCTGACGATAAGTATGAAGATGAGGAAACTGACGCGTTTTAGCTTCTAAAGTATCTCAGTGATTGAATGTGATCATTTAATATTGCGATAGTGATAGATCTCATAGAAACCTTAATCAGAGACTATAAATTTTATTTATTATAGTAAAACATAATATTGTCTCCGTCTTAAATGAACGGATCGCGTAGATCGTGTTTATAAATCATAATTACAGGAATTTCATTAGATAATTAAATAAAATAACATTTACTCCTACAACATTATAGACAGTTAATGACGAAAATTATTATTAAAGTCGGATCAAATTAAAGATTAATTCGAACAAATTTGGATACATATTTATTATTTAGTTCTATAAGGTCTACGTACATGTTAACTTTAGAAATTTAAGTTACCAAAACCATCCGCAAGAAGCGAATTAAGTTTTCAATACAAAACTATCGATGTAAACGCAAATGCAGTAGCATCGTAAATCTCACTATGTTAAACCCACATTAAGAAATAGATAATGCAGTAATTTATTTTTTTGTAAGGGGAAAGGAGAAAATTATTCATAATAAATCAAATAGTTTTGTATACTTTTAATTATAAGGAAAGTAAGCTACCAAAACATTTATTTTTGATTCTGTTTTCCCCCTAAGAACAATTTTTGTTTTCCCTATCAATAGGGAAGGTAAAAGGACTAAGTCTATACAGCCGTTGTCTTCAGTTAATTTCTGCTAATATTTCTTTTTTCCATTTTGGTATATAAGATTGCTTCAAATGTTGAAATTACATATTCATATATGCATTTATATGTTTCTTTGTTTTTTTTTTACCAACCTCGGGATGGAACCTGAGATATTCTCTTTTGTAGATAATCAACAACGACGGTCCATCAGTATAGTATAAACCTTAGTAAGTACGTTTTTAGTATTAAAGTTTATGGTACGAGTTATACTTTTGGATCGTACGATATAAAAGTTAAAACGGTTAACCATGATTAAATAATAAATAAAAAAAATAAAATAATTTATTTTTATTTTCCACATCAATTATTTATTAATTTATTTATTGTATTAAATTGTACTTTATTAATGTAGTTCACTACCACAAGCTTGAGACATTGTGATTGCAATTTTTTTATCTGTAACAAACAGAAGACTTTTCTATAAAGAAATAATTTATTTAACGTATCCCCAAATTGGGGATATTATATAAAATGTTTAAATAGTAATGCCCGGAACGCCAGACAATACTATCTGTAGTAACGACCATATGAAGAGATATATTAATTAACTAGATAGAAAGAAAAGTTCGAGTTTATATGTATAAAATATTTGTTAATTATGAATAAACATGCGAGCGGATAAGAATGAAATTTATCCCCTATATTAGCTGATTTATAACGTTGATTTTTACTTCAAACTTGAAAATATAACATCAGAACTAAAATGGAATTATTATAGATAAAAAGATCTGGGAAAATATCAAGTAACCTTTATCTAGTACTACAAACAAAAATATGGTAGAGTCACCATTTACAAGACTGTTAAAAAATTTTTACTCTTTCCAAAAAAACTATGCCTACTTTTAGATAAAACATAATAGTACTTACTGCTTACGAGAATATTCTTGAAAGAAACCGGAATCAGTATCTTTTTTATTTTCATTCGGAACCCCGCTAATCTGAACAAAAAAAAAATTAAAGCACAAATGAAAATAATATGTAAAAAAGACAATGAAAAATGGTACTACTGCTACTCAAGTAAAACGGCGCTTTCTGGTTTCCAGAGCTAAATGCAAATTAAAACGTTTTAATTCTTACTCGCTTTCTGTGGGTCCAGCGAGCCGCATCACTTGGGATCTCATGCAACGGTAGCTATGAGATGTTTTGAAATGTTGACACCTAAAAATAAAGGAATAGAGCAATTGGTGGGTTTTTCGGTTGTCATAGATTGTTTTGGAAAGTCCACAGTAGAATGATAATTACATTAGAGTTTTTGACCATTTTTTTAATGGATGACCATGGTATGGTATTCTCGCCTGCGTTGACGGTATACGCTGGCGGAACACCAGTGACGGATGATAAGTGAGATGAAAAGGTAGGTCAGTTAGCCCAATAAATTAAACGATAAATTAGTCGACCTCCATGCGGTTCCACCTGGAACCGCGTTGACCAGATAGGGTATATATCAATATACCCTATCTGGTCAACTGGTTAGTCCCCATAGCTATCAAGCGATGGGGACTAACCTCCCCATTACTAACAATCCCTTCCCCCCAGTTTTGACCTTAAAAACATCCCATTTTTATTTCACTTATATTTTATAGATACACGCTTTAGGGACCGTGTGAATACTGTCGAACTCTTATTGGCTAAAAATCTAATGATTTGTCACCCAACTTAAAGCAAAAGTGCAGTGGGATTGCGTTTGAAATCAACCATGAATATAGAGCATCCTTGGGTACAACATATGTCCATGGTACCGCTCATGTCTATAGGCGATAGCTACCACTTTCCATCAGGTGAGCCATCAGCTTGTTTGTCATTCTAAGTTGCATAGAAAAATCTTATGGGTACAAGAATAGAAACGCGATTTTATAATTTTATAATAATAAATCTATGTACAACATATTCTAGTCACCCTGTTCTTTGATACATAGATAATAACCATCTTTTTTGGACAGCCCAGGTAATATAGCTGTTTTCTGCATACCTAGTACCAATTTCGAAAGAATGAGAGTAAAAAATCGAGCATATAGCAAAAAAATTAACCACATAAACCAAAATTAATCGTTAAACGTGTTACTAAGCACAAAAGTTGAGAACGGGTGGACCAATTGGCTTATATTTTTTTAATTCGTAGAGAAATATTGATTGAATTGTCCAGTAAACAAAAATTCCAACTTTACTTTTTGGCCATACAAAATATTCCCAGTATCAATTGAAATGTTTCATTCTAGAATTGACCTCAGTGGACGTATATTGTTTGCTTTAACTTAAATAATAAGATTATTTTACAGCGCTGGACACGGTAGGTGGCGTTAGAAGCCAATTCTCAGCTAGTTATTACAATAAAAAAAGTAAGAAAGTTACTTATTACCTTTTAGGTTTTCGATTGTGGCTTAATCTGTAAAAAAATATTTTAATGTATAAATATTTTAAATCGCGTCACAGCTGTTCAAGACTAAGGGTCCCGAATGGTCGCGAAACTAGTGTAGTATTCAAAACCAAAATGCACGTAAGTAATTCGGTAGTTATTACATTAAAATATAAATGTATTTACGAAACTTTTAACAATAAAATTATTAAAAATTAAATTCTGAATAAAAATAGTTTCTGTTACTTGAATAGGTTTAACCTATTTTTCATTTCGATTATATTTTTTTTACTACCTATGTTGTACTGGTGATATTGTCACCACTTCTGCACTGATTTCGTAATTTTTTTTACAATAGATATCGTTCACTCTTATGTCGATCCTACAATAATACTGTCCTTTTCAATCGACTTGAAAAAGAAGGGGCTTCTCAATTCCGCTGTATTTTTTATGTTTGTTACCTGATAACTCCGTCAGTTTTTAAACCAATTTGAATTTTTTTTTCAACGTTGAAGTGAGTTTTTTTGTGGAACTCTATGTTCATTATTGAAATAGTTTCTTGTGGATCTCAGTACCAGCTTGTACTTTGAAAAAGTCATGCAATTAATTAACTTATTTACAAGTAGGCCAAACAACAGATACTTTTTACAAAACGCATAACACATTTTATTCATTAGTGTCTGAATTTATCTTAAATTTATTTGGGTTAAAAATAATTAATTCACTTAATTTCTGTGTACGAAATTTTAATTAAATTAATGATAATCATGATAATGATAAAATTAAAAAAAAATATATTATTTATAAAAAACTAAAATACTAACCCCGTAACTGAGACTTTTGCCATTAAATCTAACCTGAAATTGAAAATTACTAATTAGAATTCAATAAAGCAAAACCAGTGTTAGGTACCTATCTAGGTTTGTTTGTATGCTTCATACGATTTGGCATGTAAAATTACAAATAAATATAAGATAGTTTCAATTATCACTTAAAGAAATTTTGTCAAACATTGTTTAGGTAAACAGTGTTCGAAAAATTTTTTTTTTAGTAAGTTCGTAATTTTTTTTTTTTAATTTATTTAAATATATATACAATTATGGAGCTTAGAACTAAATGTAACAATTTTTTATAGGCAAACACAGCATATAGAGGGGAAAGGGATTGTTAGTAATGGAGACTGAGAATCCCATTACTAGCAATATACCCAACCAGGTTGACCTTCTCGCGGTTCCTTCTGGAAACTATCATGGTTAATTTCTAAGGAATTCATCATGATGGGCTAACGGACCTGTTTACATTCTCATCAATGACCCTTCACTGGTACTCCGTATCCAGCGTATTCTATTAGCGCAGGCGGGGTTACCATTCCACTTTCACTCATCAAAAAAAAAAAAAAAAAAAAACAGCATATATTGATACATGTATAACAATAAGTACGGAGAAATATATATAGCTTACAACTATTATTAAATGCTTAACAACTAACAACTAAAGCCAACCATATCCATAAGCAGATCCAGCAGCACGACTCATTTTATATATTAATAGATATTTCGTACAAAAACAATTGGAGTATGTAGTATTGCTAACATTGTTATTAACTTATTGTTGTTACTGTATGTTTTTGTGCAATAAAGAATATATATATATATATATATATATATATATATATATATATTTACCATCCCAATTTATATGGTGTTTTCCGTCTATTTACTGCAGAGTATAATCTTCTTAGGCCACGACCTTTAATGGGATGAAGAAAAATATTAAACCATGTATAATATCATTACTATCGGTATTAAACTTTGTAAGTTTTCTTTTGTAAACTTTTATACAAAGGAAGGACTTTAAAAGTATTTTCAATACATATTATTTATGTGACAACTGATTGTTTCCCGCGGTTTTTCCCGCGTCAATAACCTATGAATTTAAGATATAATCTACCTTGCTCTAAATTTCATCAAAATCCATTTAGCCATTTAAGCGTTATTGAAATAGCATACAAATATCTTTATAAATTTTCACATTTTATAATTATAGTATGATTTAAATTTACAATTAATATTTCGATTAATATAAATACCGTCAATAAATATAATTCTTAATCTGTCGATCTTCACGTAATGTTCATTAAAAAGTGGATAGAGAGAATAAAGAGCCAAGGGTCTTTGCAGGTAATACAAATCTTTTACTTTATTCACTATCATAATTCGTTTTAAGCATATTTAATGATTTTGAAGACTTTTTATTTCTCCTTCAGCTGAATTGCCTACGGTTAATTTGATTTATCATAGACAAAATATCTCTGACCATCCTATTAATTTCTTATAGTAACAGATATTAGCATATTTTAGTATTTTTTTTATCCCAACTAATATTTGCAATATAAAGAGAAAAGATTCGATTTTTTAAATGTTTGTTTGTAATAGATAAATTCAAAATTAGTTAATAAATAAAAAAATTATTAACTCTTTCATCTACAACAAGTTAATATATAATAAAATCACTCACGTTGATGTTCCGTAACCTCTTCATGAAATAACGTTTTGAGGCGGTTCACTAGAACTCTAGAAAATGGAATATAATTTATTATTTATACTATTAATTGATTATATTTGCGTTTTTTGCTTAGATAATTAAAGTTAATTGTTACACGGTTACGTTTATATTAAAATTTATATGAATAAGTAAGATTTCAGATTGATATAGAAATCTTTGAGGCCGATTTAATAATTAAGTAGCTCTCATTACACATATGCGAATTTATAGGCTCTCATTTCCCGCAAAGTCGGGTAATGAGAGCGATTCTCTTTTTTTCTTTAATGTTTATTTGTGGCCAAATGCCTAATTATGTAACGTTAACGCTGTGAACAAATGATAGTCAAATGAGTAAGGATTTAGTTTTTAGTAAAAAGGTTTAAAGTATCTATCCATAAATTTGCCTTTTATTGAACTTTTTCCTTAGTAGGCTCCAATTCCCCCCTTCACCCCTATAATGAAATAAAAGCCTTTATTAACTTTTTAGGTAAATGCCCCATAAGTGAAACTGACTATTTTCTTAGAGACTTCAAAAATGTTCTTAATTCGGTTGTATCTTTTTTATGTTTACTTCATAACTCCGTCAGTTATAAATTAGATTTGGGAAAAGTCTTTTTTTACTTACAAATTAGTCCCATAGAAATTTTATCAAAATCGAATAAATTGCCACAATTGATATCGTTTTTTTTTTGTGGAATATACTCGTAATTTTATTCTACAAAACATGAGCCGAAATAATGTGAAAAAATTTTAAGCCTTCCATACTAAAATGGTCCGTCCAAGTGTCAAGTTTAAAAGGCTAAAAGGTAGGAAATTTTTTTTTTTTGGAAATATTGTTCAATTTCACTAGTTGAATGTTCTAAATATCCATTTAAAGGATAGTATTAAAAAAAATATACGCTGGTTATAATGGCAGGCTACAAAGCCCTGTCTTGCCTAATTTAATGCAGTAATTTTTAACCTCAAAATAGAAAATTTCCTTCCATTAACTAAATTCTATCTATATAATGTACATAATATATTTTTTATTGTAATGTAACGTGCTGGTGCGCTTAATTTAAATAAATAAATAAACACTTGTGTATACTCACTGTTTCTCGCCTTCATTACTCATTAGGACAGTAATCAAAGAGCTACGATTCAATATATTTCTCTTAACTGTAAAAAGAATTTTTTTTATATTTTATACAATAAATTATACAACGTATTCTACCAGAATCTTTTTCTGGAGGTGAGATTCAAAATTTTTTTATATTAGCCGTCAGCTGTGAATAGATTTTAATTAAGAGTTAATATTTTTTAATAACGTCTTTTTTTGTAAAATAAACAACAAATTAATTACCGGTTGCCAATCCGCCTGCCAAGCGCGGTAATTACTGGTAAAATCCCCCAAAGGGGAGGGTTATGTTCAGCAGTGGACAGTTAAAGGCTGATATGATGATGATATATATTGAGCTATATGGTACAATAGATATATTATACTGTGCAGTCAAACCATATGTCCGTGTACCCTATATCTAGTGTATAGATGTGTTGTAAAGATGGTATTTTAATTAGGTTTTGCAATGGACTACATGTATATATATATATACTTACAGCACTTGTATGGCATTTTTAATATACTCCGGATGCGTCTGTCTAGACAATTCCTGTGAAGAATTAAAATGTATAAATTAAAGAACGAAGGAAATAATAAGGCAGAGGGTGTTCACTTGTTTCGGACTTTGGCTGAGGTTATCAGCTTCAATAATGAGAGGCGACTACAGCAACGAAGCAACATGAGTGCAGAACAAGGAAAACTCGACAAACCACTAGTCTTGTGAGGGTGGCACTTGGGGTTGCCAACATTTTTTCGGCTGATTATAGTATTTCTTAAAATAAATTATAAAAAAGTAAAAAATAGTAAAAATATTTATTAAAACAATTGTTTGTTTATTATAATATAAAATATTCCTTTTGTAAATGCCTATTATATATTAGCTACTGAAATATAGTCTTTTTGTGTATTATATATTAATTCAACGGGAATCTGAAATATTATACTATACTATATACTTAGACTATATATTATGTAGTGCGCTTGGCGATCCTAGCGATAAGACCACTTTTTGTACTTATCTTTTTATGTCTATTTTACAGCTTGATATTAATTATATTCGACTTTGTTTTAATTTCTAATTGTCACTATAAATTTTTATGTGTAATAGTTTTTTTTAATGGATGATAATGGAATGGTAACCTCGCCTGCGCTAATGGTATACGCTGACGTGATACCAGTGAGGGATGATAAGTGAGAATAAAAGGGCAGGTCAGTTGGCCCATCGTGATGAATACACCTGGAATTTAGCACGATGGTTTCCAGGGGGACCATGTGGAAGTCAACCTGATAGGGTACATTGTTAGCAATGGGACTAGTAATCCACATTACTAATAATCTCCTCCCCCGGTGTAATAGAGGTAAAAAAATAAAGGAAACAAAATGTTATATCACGTACAAGTTAGCAGATTTCTGTAATCGATATGTAGACACCATGCAGTCGGTAGTGACATCATCGGAAATATCTGGAATAAAAGTAAAACAGAGAAGAAAGTATTATCACCTATCCCTATCCTTCGGAATCCCCCAACGTAAATTAGAAATCCACCTAAGTTTAGATGTATACATTACATGAGCGGACTGATAATGGAAAATTATTTTCATTTAGAGACTCGAGATTTTTGTACCTAATAAACTTATTGAAAGAGTAGATAATAACCTGATTCTTGGTTTAACGTTGACATATTTAAAGATTTCGTGCATTTCAATGGTAGTCTGAAAATAAAATGTAAATAGTAAGAAATTGAAAAACATTACTCAAATAGGAGCAAATGTCAAGTTATTTGAGGTCCTGAGTTAACATCGTTTTTATGTTTAGCAGTAAATATTTGGAATACATATAATATATAATCTGTACCTTCGTGGTACTTAATAGATGTAAATGAAATTAATTCTTTTATGAGAGTGTTCTACCAAAGAAACATTTTTTTCTAAGAAAACGAGTCGAAATACCTACGTGAAAAGATTTTGTCTTCTTTACTTTCAACTTTCAAGTACTATGTTAATTTGAAGTCTGAACACGTCGTGCTCTTAGATCTATATACATATATCTTTGACAAGTGTTCAGTTATACTAACAGAGAACTTTTGTAAAAGGATGCTAATGCTTTTGATTCACCACCTACATGTGTACACCTACTAATTTAAATAAAGTGACTGGAATATATAAAAAAAGCAATTTATTTTATTAAATTTGGTGTTATTTTGCGGAAGTCTATATCTCTGTTTAGTTGATTAGAATTATTTCGTTTAATTCCGCTACCATTGTTATAAGTGTGACTGCCAACACTCGTAAACTGACTACTATTGTTTGAGTGTTGGCAGTGGCACAAATACTAATGGTAGCGGAATTAAACAAAATAATTCTAATCAACTAACCTACGTTATTTATATCTAATGTAATGTGTATATATATAGAACTCACTCGGATTTTATAAGGATTGGTACTTCAGACTTCTTTCTCAATGCCATATGAGCAATTTCTGTTGACGCTCCCAGTTCTAAAAATAATAGAATACTTTTCCCAATATTTTTTCTACATTTTATATAAGACCGATGGCAAAACTTAAGCAGCACAACTCAGAATACTCAAACCTGATTAATTTCATATACGTTCCTTTTTTAAATCTCCTCTGGCCCGACCGGAATCGATCACATGCCCAATTTACGCAAAGTTAAACGTCTATTATTGGCCTATGCTCCTGATACTTAGATAATTGTTTATTTACCTGCGATTCTTAAGTCGCTGCAATCTTTTTTGCTCTGAAAATAAATAAATTAAAATTTAATTAGCAGATAAAGAATAATTAAGTTATTCAATACGTGCTTTTAGATAGAACAAATAAAATAAAAAAAGATTTCAGAAGGGTTATTTTTTGTGATATAGAGATGATAAGACGAAGAACGGAGGATGAATGCGGGAGTTTTAGGGCCGTTTCATATGGCAGTAAACAGGAGAGGACTATCTTTACCAATAGGCTTATGAATGACTGAAATTATGATGATAATGACAAATTATTTCTCTTACATGTTTCTCTGCTTTTTCTTGCGCTTTAAGTGAAGAAAGATTCATACTGAAATATCGATAAGAAAATTTTGAGAAATAGAGCAAAAGAGAATACTTATACAACTTTGTAAGATTTTGAAAATGGACAAATAATTGCGACGTTGTCATGCTTCGTTAAAAACAGTCTTAATTCAAATTCAAAAGGAAGTTTATTAGAACAGAATGGTAAACTTTTGGGTTTACAAAAGATCTCAATGTTATTTGTGGTTATAGAGAGCAGATTAATATGTAATGTATGTAATAATAGAGTGTATAATAAGGTTTTTGATGTAAGTAACTTAGACACTTACATGTTTTTACAGTCTTCGATGACGGGACATTTCATTTGCCTTAATAATTCTTGTGTCACGTCTGTTGTCAAACCCATTTCTGAAAGTTTTTTTTTTTATATTAATGCGAGCAGCAACATAAAATATTTACTCACTTATTCGGAAAAACATGAAGCGTCTCATAAACCTATTTTAGCTTAAAATAAAAATAAAATGCCCTAAAATAAAATTAAAATATTCATTTCTTTTGCGCTTAATTTCCAAATTAACAGAACTGTAATAATTAAAATAGATTTATAGAAAAAAAAGTTGTTTAGTTTTTATGAAATATACAATAATAAACTCTTAGGTATCTAATTTATTTACGTCTGTAAAGCTATTGGATTCGGCTTACTTTTTTAAATGAATGAACATTGAATTCGAGCTTATTATACAATTATATAATATTTTTAAAGAAAACTTATAAAAAGATGGCAATAATTTTGTATTTTGTATTATGTGAAATCACGGAAAAAAAAGTATATATTTTAATATTTTATATTTTTTTAAATCCATTTCAACTAATGTTGACAATATGAAGCATTATCTCATCAGACATTACAATTCCTGGGTGAGCGTATTGGAAGACTGTTAAACTCATCTAGTTGTTGTAATAAATAAGAAAATAAATAAGTAAGTAAATAGCATAGGAGTTAAAACTTTATGTAGGTAGGTACCTTCAAATTTACTCTTACAGGACAATTTCGATTGTAAGACTAGGTGTAAACAATTTGATAAGTGGTTAATTTAAACCCTATATTAACTTGTAAGTTCGTTGATAAAATTTAAGTTGATAATTCAATTAGATATACAGATAATTTGTATTAGGTTGTTAATATAAGAAACTCGGGGGGAAAGAGATTGTTAGTAATGGAGACTGAGAATCCCATTGCTAGCAATATACCCAATCAGGTTAACCTCTTCGCGGTTCCCCCTGGAAGCTATCATGGTTAATTCCTGATGAATTCATCATGATGGGCTAACTGGCCTGTTTTCATTCTCATCTATCACCCTTCACTGGTGCTCCGCCAGCATATCCCGTTAGCGCAGGCGGGGTTACCATATCATTTTCACCCACCAAACAAAAAAATATAAGAAACTCACCGGTGCTGTGTGTTTTGCAATTTGTCCAATTCTGTAAGAATAAGTTTTACAAAGAGGTAATTTATCCATTTATACCTGCCGTGCAGAGTTAATATATTGTGTTTTTGAAACCTCAATTTGTACAATTCTTGTTAGTTATTTTTTTTTTCATTAAAATAAGTTATTTTAATTATTATATTTATTATCTAAATTAAAATACATACATTTAAATAAATACACATAATTAACAGAGATTTAAAAGAATAACTGTTAAGTTTCTTGTGGGCTCTTCTTAACAGATAACAACCTTCCAAACTTGCAATAGATAAAAAAATTACGATTTAAAAGTGCTTGTATACAAGTCTATTCGAATAAAGATGATTTGAATTCGAATATATCCTTACTTAAATTATTTACATTTAACAAAAATTGTTTATTAATTATCTCTTAGTTCTATCTTTTTTACAGGTTAATCTACTATCATGAAATTTGGCATACATATAACATATATTTAAATGAAATAGAGAAGGAAATGGGTTACGTTAAAAAATTACGATTTAAAAGTGCTTCTAAACAAGTCTATTTTGAATAGAGATGATTTGAATTTAATTTGAATGGACAGTAAATAAAGCACTTATTTTAATTGCCTATATGAGATTTTAATAATTTAGTAAATAAATTATTGACAAAAGCTTTTCTTAGTTCTGGTTAGTCAAAGCATAATCTGGATCTCTCTCTCCATTAGATACAGGTATAACTCACAATAAATTATTCTAAATCCAACTGTTTTTAGATTATATCTACCTCGTTCGCACGAAACTTAACAATGTAGCACAGTAATAGTGCTAAGATGACAAGACAATATACGAGCATGATTTTAAACGCTACAGCATAACAATGCCTATCAAAATTTTTTACTTGTCTTCCCATCTTGAGCAATGCATTTATAAAGTTAGAGCATTATTTTATAAAGCTGTATTTACTTCATATATAAATTTAATGAAGTAATATTGAGTGAGGATAAAGAAAATATTTAAAAAACCTATGATAAAGAAAATGATTTGGGTAAAATATAGAAAAAATTTGGCGTAATTTTCTTCATTAGTACACACGAAGCCAAGCCGCGGTGGGCAGCTGGCTTTTCATAAAAACTTACTTAGATTTCATCGAATTTTGAAAGATTATTATTGTCATGACAACCAGATAGATATACAAACCAGTTATTTGCAGTACATCACTGAATTCAAATGGAACATTAAGTATTTAAATATCTTTGAGTCCCAGACAAACAATGTCTACAATGTAGGATGATTTGTTACACTCACATGATCATGTATTTGCTTGTCAACTTGAAGCGCGAATTCTGTGGTCATTGCTGGTGTATTGCTGAAAAAAATTAATAAAGATGAGGTACAACAAAATTTCATTAATCTTTACTAATATTATAAATGTGAAAGTGAGTTTATTATCTCTGAACTCCTTAACAGTTTAACAAATCACTAGGTATTCATGTACTATATGGGATAAAAAAGGACATCGGCTAATTTTGTCTCTCGATCAGTGAACGTAATCCGGTTATGAAGTCGCGGGTAAGAGCTAGTTTAATATATATAGTTAGTATACATTTTTGTTTTGCCTACCTAATAGAAGATGGTGAGGAGGGAAGGGATTGTTAGTAATGCGGATTACCAATCCTATTTCTAGCAATATACCCTTGTCAGGCCGACCTCTACGATCACCGTGCTGAATTATAGGTTTATTTATCACGACGGGCTAACTGACTTCCCTGGGTGGGAAAGGGATTGTTAGTAATGGAGACTGAGAATCCCATTGCTAGCAATATACCCAACCAGGTCGACCTCCTCGCGATTCTCCCTGGAAACTATCATAGGTAATTCCTGATGAATTCATCATGATGGGCTAACTGGCCTGTTCATTCTCATCTATCACCCTTCACTGGTGCTCCGCCAGCGTATCCCGTTAGCGCAAGCGGGGTTACTATGCGGTTATCATCCATTAAAAAAATAAAAAAATGGTAATTATATGTTTAATTACATGAACAACAACATCACAAAAAATACTAAGCCACGTATGCGATACCAAATGCAATATAGAAATACACGCTATGACATGTAGGTATCTACAAAGTGAATTAATCTTAGCCTTCTAAAGTGGCAAAGAATGTCGTGAACAATTATATAATGTACCTACTGTTGTGCATAGTATTTGTAAAAAAATAATTAATTGCTAAATTAATTAAACCATGTTTAATGTTTTCAGGATAGGGGTGTCACATAATTACACTATGTGTTTTTGACATCATTTTTTGTAGGTTGTCGTGATTTTCTTTATACTTAACTTAAAATAACAAACAAGTTGATGCCTGATTGGCAAGCCAATGGAATTAGTAACTGTCGACTATAGATGTAATAAAACATAATAAAACCCAATATACAGTTGTTTCCCAAACCCCTTTATTTCCTAAATACCACACCAAAACCTACGAATAAAATTTCCAAACCCACAACCACACTCCTTAACCCTAAACTCCAACCCGACAGAAGCGAGCGTATACCGATAACGCAACCGCGACTGACATTGGGCCCCATAAACAAAAACCAAACACAAAAAAAGTATACAGTTGGTATATTTAAGACATTTTACATTTTTATAGCATCATTTATGGTTTTGTTCATGCTGTGGTGACGATAACACTTACCACTTTCCATTTGAAACAATGACCTTGTTTGTAAGCATGGATAATATATAGCAATATTTATATCTTGTAGTTACAATATCTGTATATATCTTGGTCCAATAACATATATATTTGATATCGGTTTACCAATATATAATATCGAAGAACCTGCTTGTAATGAATATCCAACTGGTATGTGTGATATCGCATTGAGTGTACTGCAGTCTGCCATGTCCAGAAGAACTCAATATATAGGTAGATATCCCATATTACCCATCTCTTTTTTTTTGCTAACGTCTATCGATAAAGCAAGTAAAATAAATAGATAAAAAATTAAATGCATTTTTACCTTAATATCCAAGGTTCTTTGTCTGTCTCTTGTTGTAAATTACTTTTGCTGTCCGTGTCGGTCGAAGCTGTTAATCTGGCCAGTTCTAGGACTGCCTTAATGGGGCGAGTATTTCTTTGAGCTACATTTATATCCTGTAAGTTGTAAACTCTAGAAAGTTGTCTACATATGTATGTACTTACTTTTATATTAAATTTTTTTCAAGACATGAAAGTGGAATGGAGGAACATCGTCTATACCAGATAATACAGATACTCTATCTTCTTAAGACTTTCCTTTTATTTGTGCAACTAATTTATGCATTCTCTTCCAACCAACTCTATTCCAGACAATATCTTTGACCTAGCATTTTCTTTATCTGTCCCATGTAGTTGTTTCTCCGTCTTCCTCTTCCTCTTTTGTCCTCTACTTTTCCTTATACTATGCTCTTTTAAAATCATCTCGTCGTATAAAGTGACCCAGCATTTTGCCTTTTCCATTCTATCTCTATTATATTATTTTATTCTACTCTATCTATACTATCAATATACACAATCGGGCTACTAGTGTGAGATAATAGATGAAGATAAAGTAAGGTCTGTTTTCAAGAGGTACATTACAAGGTACATTACAAATAACCCTCTCCCTCTCTCGGGTTATAAGTACGTAGTAGATATGCGTTTACAAAAAAAAAGCCCTAGTAAGAGTTATACAATCTCTGCAGATAGGGAGTAGATGGTTTTGTTTTATTCATAAGTGAAATTGTGGTAAGCTTTCCTAGACTGTAGTGAATGGCATTGAATGTACGGGTAGATATGTTTACTTTGCCACGCATTTGAGAATTTGTTTTGTTTTATCACAAACATGCGATAACGGTAACATATGTATCCTTAAATTCCTATTCACTCGACGAGGGGGAAGGTACCTGTGCTCTAACCTTCTCTCGCCGTTTGTTTCTCGTTTTAGATTTGGCTCGATTCCCGCTCTTCATTCGCCGCACCATGGAACAGCCTCGGAAGATCCGCTTCGAGCAGTTTGAGCAAAATATCACACCTTTGAACACCTCCGCATTTTGTAGATTTGTTTCGCTGCATACATCTGATAAAACATATGAATATAATTTGTTTCAACTCTCGGTTATGGTTAAGTAAGAACAGGTGACCAGGATTTATATTGTATAATATTTTAGCTCATCTTTCATTTAAATCAGATTTCTTGAAAAGTCTCAATACTTATGGCTATTAAAGAGAGTTTCTGTGGTAATGGAAACAAAACATTACTCCGATAGAATTCGGGGTGTCCCCGAATTTAAAACGTAAGTAAAACCGAAATAAATATTTACAATACGACTTACGACAGTAAATGTTCAATGAAAACTTATTACTTTTTATATTAATTTACATTGAAACAGACTGTAGTTGTAACTTTATGCAATCGTAAATGAAAAATAAATTCACATATAATGGAAAGTAAGTCACTTAATGGCCGAAGGATGGGCAGCAGCGTCCCTCTCAAAACATCATCAAAAGCCTAACTGCGGTTGCCACCCCGCTTGCCAAACGTGGCAGTTACTAACAGAACCCCCTTATGGGAAATGCTTATGTTCAGCTTTGGACAGTTAACTGCTGATATGATGATGATGATAATGGAAAGTGTTTACCTTCACCTTTAGATATGAATAGCATCATGAACATCAGAAAAACCTGCTGTAACGTACAGACGAAGTTTCATAGCAAAATAGCTAAAATGAGCCACATATCGTAGTAGCATAAGTTTTGCAATCTAATGCTACTTCTCATGCATTATTATTTTTAAATTGATGTGTTTTGGCCATATAAAAGTTAATTTTGATAGTTTGTCTGCTTACCATGTAGATACCTAAGTGACTTGGCGTGTAGATAATAGATAGCTTATAATGTCTAGAAATCTGTACCAAACTAATATGTCAATGAGTTTGTTGGGTCTTGGGGGGAAAGGGATTGTTAGCAATGGAGACTAAGAATCCCATTGCTAGCAATATACCCAACCAGGTCGACCTCCTCGCGGTTCCCCTGGAAACCATCATGATTAATTCCTGATGAATTCATCATGATGGGCTAACTGGCCTGTTTTCATTATCATCTATCACCCTTCACTGGTGCTCCGCCAGCGTATCTCGTTAGCGCAGGCGGGGTTACCATTTCATTTTCACCAATAAAAAAAATGAGTTTTTTGGGCAGAGAAGTGAATGTTAGTAATCGGGACTAAAGGTCTCATCACTAGCAATATACAGGGGCACCTCCACGCGATTCCCCTTAGAAACCATCGATCGATTAATTCATATAAATTCGTTACAGCAGGTCAGTTAGGCGTGCTTGATCTTTTCTTGTCATCCCTCACTGGTGCCTCGCCAGTGAATACCGTTAGCGCAGGCAGGGTTACCATTCCATTATCATCTCATTAAAATTGAGTTTGTTGATTCAACCAATCGTCATGAAATTCTGCATACATACATACACAGGCCAGAAAAAGGCAACTTTTTTATCCAAGTCGATGAATATCAGCCAGTTATGTGGACAAAGTCGCATGTACAGCTAGTGATTACTAATCAGTATAAACAGGTGTGCCAATTGTATATATAAATTGACCCCTTCAGACTGGTATCGAATAATCTGCATTAATCGATTGAAATTTAAATCAACAAATTGTGTGGAAATTGAGTATTTATTCTACTGGGAATTCGCTTACGTCAGACCTTGTTCTACGTGGGTGCACTTACGTCAAGATGTGATTATCAGACAGGCGAAGCATTACAGCACTAGGCCATATTTTTTACTACTTGTATAGATCGTAACATAAGCATGTTTGTTATTGTTAGTTATCCACATCATCATCATCATATCAGCCCTTAACCGCCCCCTGATGAACATAAGTCTCCCCCTTGGCGGGTTTTGGCAGTAATTGCCACGCTTGACAGGCGAATTAGCAACCGCAGTTAGACTTTAGAGATGTTTTAAGATGGACGCTGTTGCCCATCCCTCGCCGTCTCTTAGTCTTACGACATCCACGGGCGAGGAAGGGGTGGCCTATTCTATGCCGGGACCAAACGGCTATAGTCATCTATATACTAACAGCATTTGTGGCATTTATTGTGGTAACTAAAGCCTTCTCGAATAGCGTAGCCCTCCTCACGAGACACGGCTTCCTGGCAGTGCTGGCACACCTCGCAACTAGATAGGAGAAATTTCTATGATTTACAGGAAACGTATAGTATAAATTACATTATAACATAGTATCCATAACTTTTGCAATCTAATTCTAGTTTTAATTGGGGGAAAAGAAGTCGTTAGTAACGGGATCTAAGGGCTCCATTTCTAGCAATATACCCAAGATTTTTTTGTGGAATTCATCACGTTGGGCCCACTGACCTGCTTATCTTTACCTATCATCTCTCAATAGTGCCCTGCAAGGGTGTACTGATAGCGTAAGCGGAATTACAATTTCATTTATCAAGTATGAGAAAAAAAATCCAATCCAAGCACAAGAAATCAGAAATGTGCCATGCGTTTTTCAAGTCCCCATTAATTATGCATGAGAAAAAAACAAAATTTATGTAAATCAGGATAATGGCTTTCAATTAATGCGACAATTAACAATGCGAAATTAATTTTCACATTAATATTTATAGCTTGAAAGAATAAAGTCATGATATTCATGAAAAACCATAAAAATGCATATAGACTGTCTATATTAATCGGTTCTTAGTAACAGCGATCTTACCGGTCTCTTAGTTACTTCGACCAAATATATAATTTTCTAATCTATCGTTTTATAATTATTTATTGATATAATTTTCACCATTGTGTTTATAAGCAATAATTTTGTATGTTTTCACGATTTTTTTGAGGTTTTAACAAAATTTCTATGTTACTTGGCTATGTCGATTTCGTACACTTCTTGGTGGAATAGTATCCAAGACCAGAGGGCCTACCATGAAATGTTTTCCGAAATTTCGGTGCCATACGAAACAGAAATTTGATGTTAAACTTACATAATACACACCGTTTGGAAATATTAAAAATGTTAAAATATTATTACTTTTGACATTTCTGATAGGATGTATGACGAAAGAAATGTTAAACTCCATTTATTGGTCCGATTTTGGTATAGACAAAAACACGAAATTGAATCCCAAAATTTCGGAATTTCATTTCATGGTAGACCCGCTGATTGGATATATAATTTTCTATCTATCTTATTATGACTAATTAATTCATATTACTTACGCCATTGTGGTTATGAATAATACTTTTTTATATTTTTACATTTTTTTTTTGTGATTTTAACTAAATCTACATTTTGTTTTGTTTGACAGAAAGATGAAAATAAAAATGAAAATGGTCCTATTCATAGAAAGAGGTCTTATTTTTATTCTATGCCGCTATAAATGTTTTTTTTTTCACAACTAGATATATTTGCAGAATTAAAACATGAAGTTAAGAATTAAATAATCTTATATAGATAATAATATATGAATCAACTGTTATTCGTTAGTCTAGCTAAAACTTAAAACCGGCTTATTCGAATTAATTTCTTTTCATTTCATTCATTGTAATTGAGAGGTAATTTAAAAATAAAAATGTCAAAAAAAACCTAAACTTAAACTGAAAATCTAAAAACTAAAAATAGAAAATTTTCTATGAGAATTGCAACTTTAAACTATTTTTAATAGATGGCGTTATAGGTAATACGACGTTTAACGGGTTATCTAGCCTCAAACAAACATCGAATAATATTGATGAATATTTATGTATTAAAAAAAAAACTTGAGTATTTGATGATAATACGAGTATAATCTTTAAATTTCTATGACGTTCTGAGGATGGCTGGTTAATTTCATTGAATTCGAGTTGAGGAGCTACTAAATTTTGGAGTCCAGTAACAAAACAACTTTTGTAATTTATGCATTTATTTTTATTAAACATAAAATATAGGTAGGTACATATGTGACTATAAACGATTTATATAAGAATATAAATTTATATATACAAAACTATTGAGAATTTTTCAAATTATAGTTCATAAAACAGTGTTAAGGCTGATAACAATGTTAAGCAATTGTGACGTTTTAAAGTTTCATGAGTCTGGAATCTGGGCGACATTCAGACTTAAAAAATATGTCTTTTTATTACAAATGGTAAATCCATTTGTAATTGAATTTATAATGGTTAAACAATGTTGACATTTAATTAATTCATTTTAAAAGGGTACCATCTTATGATTGGTAATATCTGATTACGTCTTCAACATAATTCAGCAACTTTACCCAATGGAAATATGTAAAATCGTTCCTTTTTTTATAATTTGACTGAATAAATTAAACAGGAGACGTCTCAAATCTTCAGCGCCCTTCAATCCCTAAACTTATATTTTTAAAATTTAAAAGAAAAACATTTTCTAAATAAATAGAAACGTAAACAATATTTTTTAAATACATGTATATTTTTATATAAAAGTACCACTTGACCAGCACCATATGTTGCAATATATAAAAATAATGATATTATTTTTTTAATTAATAAAAATCACATTTTGCGACCACACTTATAATCAGACAGTGGATAAAATTTCTATACAATATACCTACTATATAACACATTTTTTATTTATTATTATAGACAAACACCTCACAAAAATTAAACTTATTATTACAATAAAAAAGAAATAAAAAAATTAGGAATCTATATTAAAATTGCATTTTCTTTTACTGGCCGGTAAAATGCGAGATAAGTAATTACTGTTATTTAAGTATAATATAATACATTATGACATAAGTACTACTTTTGTTTGCTGAGTGATATTTTTCAATCAGAATTCATGTTTTTATTTTCCTTATTGATAAATATTGTTGTATTTTATAGATACCAAATTGTACATAAATTTACATTAAAATAAAAATGAACCGTTACATGTGTTGCTAAGCGCAAAATTCGAGAACAAAATTTAGACCGAAAAAGCTCGACTAGTTTCGAGATTATTTCGTGATCCTTATTCATGAGCGGCTGTGATGCGAGCGCGAGCCTGATTGCACGCTTCTACTAGCTAGTCGAGCTTTCTTGATCTAATTACACGTAAGTTAAACCGGTAGTTATTACATTAAAATATAATGTGTGCTTACGAAATTTTTAATAAGAAATAAACTGCCTAAAAATATAAAAGCCCTTATTTTTTTCTAAATAGTTCCCAATTGCCACATCAAATATTTTTGAAGGATATCTGTCAGATCAACTGGTTTAAAATGAAAAATACACTACAATCTCAGATCAGGGCAGGCAAAATTTATTTCTCAACCATTAGCGGTGTAAACATAAGCGCTATGTTAACTTGCTTAATATAAGCAGACTATTTCATTCCTGATGTTATTAGTTTCACTTCTCACTTGTATTAATTCTCTTTTTAAAATCATTATTTGTATAGAATTATAAATAAATAAAAACTGAACTTTTTGTTATCTAAGAAGTAAACGAAATTTCAGATCGAAGATATAATTAAATTTTATTAATTCACCAGAAAAATATAACAGCTTCATTAAAAATATAATATATTGCGCACGAAACGAAAGATAAGTTAAAATTATGACGAATGTCAAAATATCACTCTATTGTTAGTTTACAAATACACAGTTTGTTAATTTACCACAATAAGTAAAAGTATATTGTAAATTCATTTGAGATCAACACTCACAAATTAAACAGGAAAAAAATAAGGAATACCCAATTTGAGATCAATAATTACATAATTTTTACTAATTATTTTTCTATAATTTCTTACAATTTTTTTCAGAGAGAAATAAACACTACTATAGATATTTTTAAATAATTCTATTTCTATTTCTACTATGTAATTTCAAAAATACTGGCCCCAAAATTACTTTCAGTTTAACTTTAGCCTAAAACTAGTGTATAACTAATTATTATATATTTCATAATAATATAATAATAATAAACTTTGCCATACTACCCAATATCTTATAAACATTTGAAACAAAACAATAAATGTATATCTCCTATATTTATAATATTTCTTTTTTAATAGGAAATAATTTTTTTTTTTATACTAATATTGCCGTAATTGCCCTGTATAATTACTAAATTTTACACATTGTGGAACATTCGTGTTTGAGCATTTTTATAATTATACATACTCATAATCTTAGACTATACAAAGGTATCGTATATTAAATATAACGTATACGTAATTACACAATTCACTCTTACACTAAATTCTATAAAAAAATAATAATAATTGAACAACTACATTATATTATGTAAATAAAAATAATAAGTTGTTTTTTTTTCTAACCGTACATGCTGTTGGCCGAAGATGACCTTTATAGCTTTACGGGATGCGAAAAAAAAATGACAAAGTAAAAATATGTATGTAATAAGAATTGCGTTGGTCTGAACAGAATCTTTATCAGTAAGAATTTATAATACGTTATTTCATAATCCTTAACAAAGTATACCTAAAACATCTTTTCTTGCAAAAAAAATAAAAATAAAAAAGACCATTCCAAATTTTTGCAGTCTTTCTATAGAATACTAGCTTTCTATCCGCAACTTTGTACGCGTGAATTTAAGAAGTAGTAAAATTGCTTAAATATACCAATTATAGATGGCGTATCAAGATAAGTTAGACTTTCAGGAACACAACAGTGAAAACCCCATTCAACTGTGTGCGCTGTAGTTTTTGCGTAAAGTCGAAATTAATATTCATACAAAGAAAATGTCTAATAATTATTGTTTCGACTTTTATTGCTTTCATTAAGACCGCTCACATATTGTTTTCATAAACGTTTTCCATGTACAGACGTTACAATTTTATTATATTATTAAGATTTTATAATATAATATTTTATAGTCTTATCCCATGCACGCGCGCCATTTTCGAAATCTTCTCTTATAACTATTTTCTTACATATTACTAACGTTGACAACTAGATTCTTCATTAATTAATAACATGATTTAAAATTATATTAAGTACACTTTAAACACCTCAAAAAATACGTTTTCTATAATAGATTTTAAATTAATACACACTTGAATGTAATTCTACGTATAATTATATTAATAAATGTTTTATATATACTGGCCCTTAAGTTAATAATGCTAGGTAATGTTACTAAAATAGCGATGTAGACAATAAAAGGAACACTAAAGATTTTCAGTAGTGCGTAAGAAAGAGTAAATCTAATATACTGGCTTTATAAACGTAATATTACATTATATATTAAACGTAACGCAAGTTGAATTGCTGAAACAGATAGCTTTATGTGGAAAATGGTATAAATATTGGCTATTCAGGATTCAGTGAAGTTCCGGAAGATTAATCCTAAAATACTGGCCTTTAAGTGTAACGTCAAAAAAAAAATGTAACATTACAATTATAGTATGACTTTTGATAGTAATGAGGATTAGCGGCCCCATTAACTGCGGTGCTCCACCAGTGTATATCGATATTAAAAATCACGTTGCCATTCTATTATTGTAACAAAAAAAAAATTATAGACACATGTAGAAAGCTACAGATATCCATTTGAGATTCAAGTTTTTGTAATCTCCCAATAATTACTACTACATGACCTTAAGTTTAATAATAACACAAATTAGAGAAATTTAGGTTGGATAACGTTACTAAATAAACACACAACACAACATAAAAGGGATTATTTGAGAGCACAAAATAAGAGTTACTTGAGATTCAAATTCCAGTAATAAATTCGCACAATTTGTAAATCCACCTGATTATGCTATATGTGTATGGTATAAAGCATGAATTTCAATTACAATTGCAATATATTGATCCTTAAAGTTTCAATATAAAACAGTGATATAAATCAATTCACAGGACTGGTGAGTAAAGTACTGTTCACACACCTCTTAGATTTCCGTCAGGGACAGGAAAAAAATTGCATGCGTACATTTTATATAAACTTCTTCACACTCACACACATATGTATATGTACATTTTATTATAGCACATGTGACCACACTATACTGAGCGAACACAAAGACAATGTGGTCCATAAATACGATTAATCAAAAAGATAATGATTTATTCTCAACGATTGACTGCATTATAAAGACAACACTAATATTTAAGGGACGTTGTTTTACCGTAAGTGTCTATGTTATTTGCGCATTAGTGACGATAATGAACACTTATTCTTATTTGATGATAAATACAGATAAATTTGCATTAATCATTAATTTTTCAATACACGAGTACAAAATTTTAATGATGTGCGAACATTGGTAACAAACAGAATGTCCTTGACGGATTATTAAGCTCTGATGGTCAGGGCTCAGAAAACTTTGATCTGGGACTGTGTGAATGGTGCTTAAAATTGAAATTGTATTCTCAAGCAAATTAATTGTAATATCTTTAAATTAAAATACTACAAAAGAGAAGTCATGTACAAAAAGCGTGTGGTAATAATGGAGATTCATAGTTTCATAATAATAATATGTATGAAATACACTAAAATTTATTGAATAGAGAGGACGACAGCTAATGGAGAATAATGGGAATGG
Source organism: Galleria mellonella (assembly GCF_026898425.1). Classification (NCBI taxonomy): domain Eukaryota; kingdom Metazoa; phylum Arthropoda; class Insecta; order Lepidoptera; family Pyralidae; genus Galleria; species Galleria mellonella. Next base: position 2,812,778 of record NW_026442015.1, read on the forward strand.
GAGTAGAATATATCTTGCGAGTACAATGAGATAATATCATTATTGTAAGTCCTGAGTAATTCAAAATCACGAATACGTTATATACTTCTTTTATAATTTTTTATATTTCGCATTCGGGAAATGCTCTTTTCATAGATAGATAGTGAGACATTATCACACTATGTTGTCAAAATAAAAAGAACCTAAAACTTTTAAACATATAAGAGTTAAATTTGCATATTTATCCTTTACAAATATTTTTCGTTTGCAAAATACTTTACACATACAAGTAAACTTCACAGGTACAGAATCCTAAATTGAACCAAAAGACCTTAAAAGTTTAAGACTTAAATTCGCACATCCTATTTCTCAGGTAGTACTAGAGCTAGTGTTATAACAACTAATGTCGTCTCATATGCAGCCCAAGATGGTCAGACCTGGCGAAAGACCGTCGACACAGCGGGCAGGTAAAAGGTCGATGGCCAGTGTGCTTCCGGGTGTGGCGAGTCAACTCATCTGAGCGGGCGAAACGCCACTCACAGCCCGCCCACGCACACGAGTAGGGCTTCTCGCCTGAAATGCAATAGTTTTAAAGCCATGAAAATAAAAAGAAAATCGGCTAATCTAACTGGAATGGAGTGAGGAAATGGATTGTGAGTATTGGGGTCTAACAGCTCCATTGCTAGGAATATACGCTATTAGGTCGACCTCCACCAGGTTCTTTTGGAAATCATAGTGATTAATTTTTCAATTCGTCACGATGGATCAACGGACCTGCATTCATCCTCACATATCATGTCCCACTGATGCCTCACCAGCGTATACCGTTAGTTGGAGACACGAATTCTTCTTCCCAACTCGAAACTGTTTTGTTGATCCTCTAAATATTTTCTAAAGTTCTGTTTGAAATTTAGTTCGACATGGAATTTTTAACAGACGATTTTCATTACGGGCAAAAAATGGTTAAAAGATAAATTTTATTGAAATTTGATATGATTTAACATTACTAAAGGACGGTACACTTTAAGGTCAAAGTTAATAATAACAAAATACCTGTATGCGTTCGTTTGTGCGCCTTCAAATGCGAACTCTTCGTATATACTTTATGGCACCCGGCCACGTCGCATTTATGGAGACGGCGTCTATTCTGTTCATTGTTAACTTCAATATTTTCATTTTCAGCTGGCTTCGTGAATGTTTTCCGTTGTGTTAATTGGCTTAGAGAGCCTGTTAGAGCGTTCTGTAGTGCCGTGTTTAGGAGAAAATTCTTCAGGTCCGCTTCTGTGGGCTTGTGCGCTACGGGGAAGGGTATGAGAGGCGATAGGAACTGCTTGTGGGGTAGATCGTGTGGTGTTTGCGGAATCGGCTGTTGTGTTGGTTGTTTGAATCTAGAAAAATAAATATTTATGTTATTACTAATGTAATTTATTACTTGTTTGTATTAGTAATTAAATTTAATTGTTATTACTAATTTAAGTTATTTCTAATTAAATTTATGTTATAACTAGATAAACACTATTGTGAGGCCTATTGTATTTTGTATTTGTAACTTTGTGATTTTTGTCAAATAATAAATAAATAAAAAAAAAAAACTTATAGAAATAATGCCCTTCCTTTCCTGTGGATGTCGTAAGTGTAACTAAGGGAACTTAATATGGTCGAGGGATGGACAGCAGCGTTCCTCTTAAAATAACACCAAAACCTAACTGCGGTTGCCAACCCTAGGTGGCCAAGCGTGGCCAGCCAAAACCCCAATAGGGGTAGACCAATGTTCAGCAGTAAACAGTTAACGACTAATATAATGACGATGATGCGATGATGCGATGATGCGATGACTTATACAAATAGTGTTTAATTTAATTTATAAATTACACTGGTCATAAGAGACAGCGCCATCTAGTGATTATGTATGCAAATACATATAAATAAGTAGACTGTTTTTTAATAGTTATAAAATATAATAGTTAAATAATTCAATGCCAGTAACGTTAACAATATTTACTTCTGCTGATGTGGTTTTGGTTTCCTTGCACTGCGGAGATCTGGCCCTAGTTTAATTTTCGGCACCTGATGGCTGGACTTGAAATGAAAAAAATAATTATCATTATCTCAGCCATTATCCATCCACTGCTGAACATAGGCCTCGCCCATAGACTGCCATGAAGAACGGTCCTAAGCCACCTGCATCCGCAGAGTCTCTGCAATGCATTTGAGATCGTCACTCCATCTAGTGGGGGGGCGGGAGGTCGGTAGGTATATTATACTAGCTATAATCCGCGGATTCGTCTATAGTCATATCGTGATGTTGAATGACCTAATAAGTTAATGAGCAATCAAATGCACAAAAAAATCAAATCCAACTGGGTACTTCGAGAGATTAGCGCGTTCAAACAATCGTTTGCTTTTTTTATGCAACTTAGAATAGCAAACAACCAATGGAACCGTCGCCTATAGACATGAGTAGTACCATGGACATAACAGAGTATACTGTTTCGCTAATGATACCTCCCATATGTTGCCATTCCTGAGGACTTCTGTGTTATTCCTCTGTATCGTGTAAATTCAGGCCATATCCCACCCTTCAAACCAAAACACAGCCATGAAGACAATTGCTTCATGGTAGAAACAAGAATGGGACAGAGGTACCCAAGCAAACAATTTTTGTTCAGTCTCTCTCTGGTAAAACTGTAAGTATAGATTATTATATACTATATTATTAAAAATCTCACCATTACACAATTGCCCTATATATTATACCTTATTTATGAATTTGAAATAGCCAATTCAGATTTTTCCTAAATTGGTCCAAGCAGAATTCGAACTCGAGACTCATTTATGCAAGATGACTTTCTTACTTTTGCACCACGGTGGGTGGTAATCAACTTAAATAATCTGAGGAATTTTATATAATGCGGAAAATATGTATAAAGTAGCGGATACGTCCTAGATGTGGATGGTATGCTAAAGCACATACTTACTGGAATAATAATTGCGTGGAAGTACATTCAGTTTCTTTGACTAACTTTGACGATGTGGGAATCGTGCCTGAAAAAGAAAAAATAAATATAAATTTTATTATTCTAACGTACCTATTAATTTTTTTTTTATTTAAAATGACCGACTATGGACTTCTTTCTCGGATACAATTCACGATGGACAATCCTCGGCGTATACTTTTGTCCGTAAAAATAAAACGCATTGTTTTTCATGCTACAGAACTACAACACCCATGTAACCATGCTAGTACGCAGCTAAGGGGGGAAGGGATTGTTAGTAATGGGGAGTGTAGTCCCCATTGCTATCAATATACCCTATCAGGTCGACCTGCATGCGGTTCCCCCTAGAAACTATCGTGACCAATTCATCACTGAATTCGTCACAATAGGCTAACTGACCTGCCTTTTCATCCTCACCTATCACCGCTCACTGGTACCCCGCTAGTGAATACCGATAGGGCAGGCGGAGTAACCATGCCATTTTCACGCTTAAGTACGCGGCTAACGCAAAGGGACAACATGCCCTCCGTCGACTAAAGCTTTTTAGTATTTTGTCTGTGCCTTTACTAATAAAAGATTATAAAAACTATTAAATTCCAATTACCGCACCTTCTTATTAGCTTCCATATACAACAGAATACAAAACACTAAACACCATTATATTCATCTCACTCGACTAATGAAGGTGTGAATGAGACAGAAACGCCGGTGTTAGTAAAAGCACAATTTGTCCATATACGTCTAGAAATTATCCAATTATCAGGTACTTTACGTTCCTACGCGATCACCGGAGGAATAGACAAAGGCAGGCAAGTACGAAACGTTCTTTTATATTGAGGTTCGGTTATATTAAAAAATATGATGGGAAAAATTAAAACGAATGTGGCGTGTGCCTCCGTGTCGGTATTTTTTTTTGTATGCAGCTTGGAATAACAAGTAACTTGACGGCCTATTTGATTGTAAAAAAGTAATCGTCTCCAGTATAGATAGATAGATAGATAGATACTCTTTATTGTTTCCTCCATAAGATTACAATAGTAAACTACAAACAATTACAAGAAAAATATTACACTGAGAAAACAATGCCTTATCGCTAAGAGCGAACTATTTCTACACTTCATAAACTCATTCGTTTGAAAATATTTGAATTTGGAACTCGAAATAGTGTGTTCTACTACACTAAATTTTCCATTCCAAAATTAAACTTTTAAAATTCATTCAGAACTGACAATGTCATCGCGTAACATACCTTAAAAAAGGAACTATTAAAATAGCTCTAACTACTGTTTAGAAAAAAAAAAACGTTTAAAAAAGCGGGAGTGTTTTTTGATCTTCTTTAAATTAATTTTATTTTTATTTATATAAGGATTAGTCTTTTTTATATATTGTGTATTAGATTGTATATTTAATTGTATATTTTGTAGTAATAGTGTTTGTTGCTGTAAATATTGGTAAGTAAATTACCTATATTAACATTATGGATCCACCTATAGACCCTGGGGGGACAACCCCCAGGTGTCTGCAAATATAACTATTCCATTCAATAATAGTTTTGATATATTGGGTGAATCTAGTATGGACACAGATGGTTCTAGCGTTGCAAGTTCTAAACGTAAGCGAGTACGTGGTGAACGTCGCATTTGCAAACATTGCAATAAAAAACGAAGGAGGCACACCAAGGGTCTTGAATCTAAAATTAAAGATAGTGATTGTCAATGTATTGAAGATGAGAATCAAACTCAAGTATCAATACCAGTTGTAAACAATACCGAGTCTGTTAAACCTGCTTCTCCACCCAGTACTTTAAGCAGAACTTTGTACAATGCCGAGGATATAGCACCTTATGTCGTTCATGTACAAAAAAATGAAACACATCCTAATGATAACACTACATTACATCCTATTGCATTTGGTCGCTTTTTACACACTAATAAGATAAATAATATAGTGAATGGTAGCCTCAAAAGAATAGGAAGAAACCGTTTATCGCTTTCTTTCTCAAATTTTGAAAATGCAAATGCATTTTTAAATAATAGTAACTTAGTGACACATAATTTTAAGGCATTTATACCTTCTTTCCATGTGACCCGTATGGGAATTGTGAGGGGTATTCCTAAAGATTGGACAGAAGAGGAAGTAATCCAAAATATATCAGTACCGATAGGTTGTGGGAAAATTCTAAAAACCAGAAGAATAAAGAAAAAGACAATTAATGAAGGACAACCAAGTTTTATTAATACTGAAACCATTGTTATTACTTTTGATGGACAAATATTGCCAAAAAGAGTATTTATGTTTTACACATCATTAACTGTAGATTTGTACATTTACCCTACTATCCAATGCTATAACTGCTGTAGGTTCGGACATGTCAAGATGCAGTGTCGTTCAAATCCTCGGTGTTATAAATGCAGGCAAAATCATACAGGTGATAAATGTGAAGTAGATGAGGAAAATGTTTCTTGTATCTTGTGTAATGGTTCTCATTCAGCAATTAGTAAAAAATGTCCTGAATATGCACGTCAGAAAGCCATTAAAGAAACAATGGCCCATAGTTGTGTTTCTTATGCTGAAGCATCAAAATTTCATCCTCCAACTTCTAAACTATATTCAGATGTATTAACATCATCATCTCCTTCCAATAAATCTCATTTTCAATCTTCTTTCCTTAAAGAGAAATCATCATTACCACATATACAATCATCATATAAAAAAACAGTTACACTTAAACCACGCTCTCCTCAAAAAATACAACAAGGATATGATCGTTCTGCCCATGAAGCCATAGTTAAGGAATATAATATTCCTGCTCCCTCTAATGGTTGTGCATTATCATCAAATAATATTGACAATAATCAATCCATCATTGATATTATTCTCATGCTTATTAAAGTGTTATCGCAATCAAAAACGATACAAACAACTTTACCACCGTCCAACGATGCCATGTACAATGTATTTTCTCAATTATTAACTTCTCACAATGGATTACAAAGTCCAAATAATTCAGTGGAACTGTCGTAGCATAACAAATAAGAAATCAGACTTATTTTATTTGATTAATAAATATAATCCTTTTATAATAGCTCTACAAGAGACTTGGTTAAAGCCAGGATATCCTTTTAGGATTTCAGGCTTTACAAGTCTCCGTGATGATAGAGCTGACGGATATGGCGGTGTTACCATATTGGTCAAAAACTCCCTTCTTTTTTCTTCTTTTTCGCTTCCTGTATATAGCGGCATTAATGCAGCTGCTATAATTATAAATGGTATCTGTTTTGTTACTTTATATATTCCTGATCCTACATGCCAAATATATTCACAACTAGAACAATTATTTTCAATTTTACCTAAACCTTTTCTCGTAATGGGCGATTTTAATGCTCAGCACCAATCGTGGGGCAGTTCTACTTCTAATTTTTATGGTGGAAAACTCCTGACGATAATTGACACTTACAACTTATGTATTATTAACTCAGATGTACCGACACGTAGAACTGCACCGAATGAAGGGTTTAGTGCTCCTGATATTTCAATATGTTCTTCTGATTTAGCTTCTTCACTGTCGTGGTATCCTCATTCCTCTACCTTCGGAAGCGATCACTTTCCCCTCATTCTTTCTTTTCCAATTTCCATTCCCTCAAGTCGAAAGAGTCGTCCTCGACTTAAATATAATTTATCAAATGTAGACTGGAATATTTACAAACAATATTTAGATAATAAAATATCGGAGTTACCTATTGTTTATCATGGAAATGAACATCAATGTTGTAATGACTTGATAATTAATATGAAGCAGGTTGCTGATTTATTATTTCCTGTTAAAAATAGTGCTTCAGGGAAAATTCCCTCCCCACCTTGGTGGGACAAAGATTGTACGGAAGCAATTAAAAATCGTAAAGAGGCTGAAAAAAATTATAATAATTACATGACATCAGAAAATTTTGAAATTTACACCGCAGTTTCACGTTCTACTCGAAAACTACTGAAAAAAAAGAAATTGGAAGGTTGGAGAAGATTTTGTTCTTCTATCTGTCCAGAAGTTAATTCATCAGTCGTTTGGAATAATATTAAAAGATTCAGATCTGCCTTTAGTGATCATACATCACGTTCTGCACTCGATTTAACTTTAGCGAATAAATTTTTAGATCGCCTTGCTCCTAGTTATGTGCCGGAATGCCTTTACAATATTTCTCTATCCGTCTCTGACGAATTATCCGAACTTGAGTCTCCTTTTACTCTTGTAGAACTTAAAGGTGTTCTAGCTTGTATTAAAGACTCTGCACCGGGAGAAGACGGTATACCGTATTCCTTTTTTAAAAATGCTAGCGATGCGACATTAATTTACTTTTTAAATATAATTAATTCCATAATTATTTCGGGAAATATACCTACTTCATGGAAGTCTCAGATTATTATACCATTTCTAAAGCCTCATAAACCACCTTCTGAACCATCTTCATACCGTCCTGTTGCACTTTCCTCTGTCTTACTAAAGCTAGCTGAACATTTAGTGAAGAACCGTCTAGAATGGTTTTTAGAAAGTAATAACTTACTATCCCCGAACCAGTTTGGTTTTAGGAAAGGTAAGAGCACCTTAGATAATGTGAGCATTCTTATTTCAGATATTCATATAGCTTTCTCACAAAATTTGTCAATCCTCTCAGCCTTTTTAGATATAAATTCTGCCTATGATAATGTAATAATTTCTATTTTAAAAACTAAATTACAAGCTTTAAATGTACCGGTAATACTTTCTAATTTCATTATTAATATTTTATCAGAAAGAACAATACATATGGATCTAGATGAAGATACCAAATTATCTAGAACAGTATGGAAAGGCCTTCCACAAGGATCTGTTCTCAGTCCAATTTTATTCAACATATACACATACGATCTAGAATCATTCCTTGATAAATCCGTCAAAATTTTACAATATGCTGATGATCTCTTATTATATTTTACTGCGAAGTCCATAGAATCTGCTTCTGCCAAATTATCTGATTCATTAGATTTGTTAAAAACGTGGTTAGATGCAAATGGTCTTAATCTTTCTGTAACCAAGAGTAGTGTAGTTTTGTTTTCAAGAATGAGATCACCGCAACAAATTAAGGTGCTTTATGATAACTCATACATTCCTATAAAGACTGAAATTAAATTTTTAGGTATCGTGCTAGATAATAAATTAACAGGTCTGTCCCACTGTAATTATATTTCCACGAAATGTGAGCGTAACCTCAACATTCTTAGGTGCCTTGCTGGAGTTTGGTGGGGAGCACATCCCGTTTCACTAAAACTTGCTTATAATGGTCTTATAAGGAGTGTCATTGATTATGGAACTTTTTTGTTAGCTCCAGGAAGTTCATTTGCTTTTAAGAAATTGGATTTAATTCAATCAAAGGCCTTGAGGATTATCTCTGGAGCAATGAAATCAAGTCCAATCAATGCTTTACAGCTCGAAGTCGGTGATCCACCTTTGGTTTTAAGAAGGCAATATTTATCTGATCGCTTCTTTTTTCGTTGTTTACAATTATCTGATCATCCGCTTATTCAAAAGTTATCTCAACTATATATCTTTATTTCGTCTTCATCTTATTGGAAACATAAAAAACCTCCATGTTTAATACAAAGTTATGAAAAATATAAATCCATAGAATCTCCCACTTTTACATCGTCCTGTTTTCCCATTTATAAATGCTCATATCAATCTTTAGTTTTATCTCCTAATATTAAATATGATTTTGGGTTATCAAAAAATGATTCAGAATTGAATGCCAAATTTATGTTTATAACTGACATTGAATGGAATGAATGGCACTACATCTTTACTGATGCATCAAAACCAGACAATAGCGGTTGTGTAGGTGTGGGTGTGTTTCATTCACAATTTAATATCGTTCAAAAAATTAAACTTCCACCGGAATCTTCAGTTTTTACCGGGGAATGCTATGGTATTTTAAAAGCTGTAGAATATATACTTTTAATGAAATTACATAAGGCAATAGTTTTCACTGACTCTATGAGCTCTTTGCAAGCTCTAGCCAAATATCCGTTTAAATCAAAACCAGTTTATCCCATTATTTGTGACATAAGACAAAGTCTTTATCTTTGCATGTTGAGAGGGTATTCCGTTTCTTTTGCCTGGTTACCAGGACACAGTGGTATTAGCGGCAATGACAAAGCTGACCTTATTGCAAGAGAGGCTGTAACTTGTGGTGATATGTATCCGTATCATAATTACTGTAGTGACCTAGCTTGTCTCCCAAAAATATATTTAAGGTATGCCTGGAAGGAATATTGGGAAAAAACAAGTACAATAAAAGGAAGATTTTATCGCCTTATACAACCCGATATTCCTTTCAAACCATGGTTTTGTAAATTAAAGCTTGGAAAGACCGCAACAACTATTATAACTCGTATGCGTCTAGGTCACGTATGCACACCTTCTCATTTATACAAGCTTGGTATTGTACAAAGTTCGTCGTGTAATTGCGGTGCTGAAGTGGCGGACTTGAATCATATATTCTTCTCATGTTCTAAATTTGACCACACCTCCCTTTTTAATCATCTCCGATCCATCCGTGTTCCATTCCCAACTTCTATTCTTACTCTACTTTCTTCCAATGATCCTATTATCTATAAAATACTATCTTCATATATATATGATAACAATATTAAGATTTAGTTATATTACATGAATACATTTATAGTTGCATCAATTGCTTTTCCTATATATTTATAAATATATTCTCATATGTACAAGTATATCCTTCATATCCTATAAATATCCTAGACCTAATCCTTATCCTTTCTAAATTCGTTTGTGTTAGGTATTTTTATTACTATTATCGTTTCCCCGTTTTGTTCTTGGCAAAATACCCTAATATCGGGGTGAACGCCACAAAAGAAGAAAAAAAAAAAAAAAAAAAAAAACTACTGTTTATGATACCAATTGTTAGCATGATTTATCTACAGATGCCCGATGAATCCAACGAGTAACATTCTATCTTCTCTATATAAAACTTTGTTTTTGCTACAATTCTAATGCAGTCTTCCAATTTAAACCTGTAAGTACGGAATGTTACGTATTATCTAATAGTTCTTAGACGTGAAAGGACTTAAGGCGATTTTATCAGAATGTGTGAATACATCAGAATGGAATATATATTAGGCTTCTTATATCTATAGAAAGCTACATTATCAGGCGTGAATTTACTGGGTACAGAGGAATAACACCTGAGTCCTCAGGAATGGCAACGCATGGGGGTATCATGGGCGAAACAGTATACTATGTCCATGGTACTACTCATGTCTATAGGCGACGGTTACCACTTTCCATCAGGTGGACCGTCAGCTTGTTTGCCATTCTAAGTTGTATATAAAAAAAAGAGTAGCATAGGCTATATATTATTTTAGAAAATTCTATCTACCCGTGCAAAGCCAGACTAGATTTAGTCTTAGATAAGTAAAGGTATAAAAGGTTGTATCGCCATGCTATGATATTTTAAACTAATTATAAAAGAAGTGAGTTCTCTTCAGTTTTTTTTTTTTTTGTCAATATGTTACGCGATTATTTCGACAATTTTGAACACATTTTTACAATACTTTTACATTAGCAATTGCAATTTATAATTTACTCTCATATAGATCTCATGTTAATTAGTTACGATGTAAACAAAAAAAAAAAATTGAAGCAAAATCATGTCGATAAACTTCGTGTTCTAAATTCAAATGTTTCAAATCTCACGTATCTAACATATGAAACATCTCGTCGTTCTTCAATATGTGAGTATCTACTAATGAAATCGCTATTTTTGCGAAGCAAAAAATAATATTAAAATAATAAATAATTTGATAATTTCCTTTACAATCGTAAATAACATCATTACGGTTACAATGACTAATAACCTATCTGTGCATAGGATAAAATCTCATGTATCAAATGTACGGATCGACGTACAGACTTTCTCTCTGACTGAATATATTGTAAACGAGATGGGTAATCTTAATTGTTCTAGTCTCAGTTCATAGTGAAGGGACAGTTTATGTATGAGCTTTAAATCAATGCGAGTAAATTACGAGTGGGAAACGTAACGGACGCTAGTTAGATTTTGTTCCAGCATTTTTATATTAGACAAGTAGTTTTTACTAGAGATGAGTAACAATCGATATTTATATATAATGTTCTTCTGGACATAAAGGACCACCCATTGCGATATCGCCTATACTATTCGGATATCTAATTCATTACGAACAGATTTTTCTTCCCCATATTATATATTGGATAACCGATTAATATATCTGTTATTTGCCCAATATAAGTATAGATATTGTAAATACAATATATAGGGGGAAAATGGATTGTTAGTAATGGAGACTGAGAATCCCATTGCTAGCAATATACCCAACCAGGTCGACCTCCTCGCGGTTCTCCCTGGAAACTAAAATGGTTAATTCCTAATGAATTTATCATGATGGGCTAACTGGCCTGTTTTCATTCTCATCTATCACCCTTCAGTGGTGCTCCGCCAGCGTATACCGTTAGCGCAGGCGGGGTAACCATACCATTTTAATCCATCAAAAAAAAAACAATATATAGATATTGCTATATATTAACCATCTTTAGTTCTTATTATGTTAGAAAACAGTAACAAAAATATTGACAAGTGATCTTAATTTTAAAACTAGTAAAACGTACCAATGAATAAAAAGTTTAACTAAGATATTTTAAACATTTGAATTTAGAATGCGGATTCATATCTCTACAAATAGATTTTCGGCGTGGTGGACTAGGTCGTCGAGTTTCCTAAAATATGGTTGAACGTAAGGATTTTTTTTTTATAATACAAGAGGCAAACGAGCATTCGGCTCACCTAATGGTAAGTGACTACCGCCGTCCATGATCACCCACAACATCAAAGGCATTGCAGGTGTGCTGTCGACCTTTAAAAAGAAATATGCTCTTTTCTTGAAGGTTCATCCGTCATACTCCTGATGGACGGATGAACGGGTGATGTTTGTGGGGATTAATCTGCTCTTGTTTGCATGTTTATTTTTCGTTTAATAATAAATACAAATAGAACTCAATGCTAATTATAGTCACAGTATCCATACAAATGTAAAATTATCTTGTACTTTATAATTATAAAAAAGTAACTGTTGAATTTCAGACAGCAATGTCTGTTGAGCAATGAAATTCCAAACCAAGCAGTAAAATAATAAAAATGGATGTTTTGAAAAAAGAGCTTGTAAACGAATCTATTTGAATAAAGATTATATCTATTCTTTTCTATTAAACACATACATAATATCAGCTTTGTGAACGCTTATTTCTAAATAAGGAAATAATACAAATTTAAATTCGTAATTGGCTATAAGTACTAAAAATAACACTAAAATGTTATAGTTTTTAAGAGTTGTGTATTTTGTAATAATAAATAATTAAATAAACATTTGGCCTTAAAACGAATAGGATTTGGCTGACCAAAAAAAAGGTAGATTCAATTCAAACTTCAAAGAATTTTAACACGATGCAGCTACACGAAAGACAAGTCTCAGATTAGATTCACGATCCGTCTTTGAGGTCAGTGTAATAAATACATTTAAAACTATTAAACCATTAATCCCGATTTAATAATTTCGTAAGAGAAATATAAGAAACAGACATTCGCTTTCTAATTTATACTAGAAATGTTATTGAGAACATTACAGCCACCTTAAACATATTTTATATCACTACACAATAGGTCTGCGATTAGTACAATACAAAATAACAATAGAAGCAATTCATGAGAGTGTCACGTAATAATGCCTTCCATTTCACGGTAAGCCAATCGTTTATTTCACGACTACATACATTCAGAGCACTGTAACGGAGCCCGTAAACTCTTAACTGCAATGATTGGTTCTGCTGATTGAAATCGTTGTATGGTACAAGTTTACAAGTGCAGCGACATCAGCGATAGTGTCTAAATACTAGCTTTAAAAACGCGTAGTGTTTTTTTTCTTAAATAGAACTTCTATATCAACATCGTTATTCCAACATTAGTATTGCCTTTTAGTTACAGCCAACTTGCAAAATAGAATCAGAGTCTAACAGTTCTGCCTAGATTTGTTTTTTTTTTTATTGTTAGGGAGGCAAACGAACAGACAGTCCACCTGATAGAAAGCGGCTACTGTCGTCCATGAACACGTGCAACACGAGAGAAGTTGCTTGTGCGTAAAATGAAAAACAAGATGATGGGTAAAAAATTGGTAAGTTTCGTGTATAGATTTGAACAACACCATAGCCCATCTGAGAAGTAAATAAATTGTGTTAAATCGAACGCAAAATTAGCTTTTTATTTATGGCAAAAAACTGTGATGTCACATTTGCGAACTTTAAACGTTTTCGATAGAATTTTCTGCATTACGTATATACATATTGATATTACATTGTTACTACATTTCAAACATAACTTAAAAAGAATAAAAAAATAACCATAAATTGCTGATTTTAACATAACATTGTTATGGTTAATAATCGCTAGATTCTATAACTTACACCCCATTCACAAATTGATTCTCACACTTTACTCGCTACAATTATGCGTGAATTTATACATTCGGTAGTCATTGTTACGCCACCGTGTTACGAAGTAAGGTGGTGGTTACACTGTAGATATGAAGCGATGCTATAAATAAGCTATACTATATAGCTACTATATAATGATACAAACGAATTTATTGATAAAATTGCTTCAGTCCACTTTCACATGCGAAAAAACAAGACAGCGTTTGTCGCTATCTCATTCTATTTTACGGATTCGCTAGCGATATTTTATTAATATATTCGTCTATACTTTATCTAGGGGACTAAGTTAATTGTAAAGATGATACGAGTACAAGTCTTAACCCAACGACAGTACTAATGAAACTGAATAATTTATTTTATTGGGACAAATAGCAGCAGTGGTAAGCAAAATCTGTAAATGTTTGTAATCTTATCATGCAAAATTGATCGCGTGAGCGCGGGGCTTGTATGAAAGTTTCAAACGTTATATTGAGACTTTGTATGTGTTCCTTGAAGTAAATTGAAGTAATTTCTTTAGTTTTTGCAATGTCAAAAACTGAAGTTGAGATATTTTAATTGTACCAAAGAGTACATTACCAAAATCAATTATTACTAACACTACTAATACAGAAGAGCTAAAGAGCCATACAATTAAGTGATTCCCATTAAAATAGATACGTGTATATTTGTAAGAAATAATAATCAATACGAGTAATAACTACTAAATGAAGCGAGGACTTCCAATGCATTACAAGGAAGTAGAGGATGCATGTGGCTCAGGACCGTTTCTTATGGTAATCTATGAGGAAGGCCTATATACAGCAGTGGAGCAATAACGGCTTAAACGATAATAAATCATCACTAATTATCGTCAGTTATTACTTTACGATGACGAGTAAACACATAAAAAAATATTTTAAAGGTTTACAGTAGCAATGAAGTGTGCACAATCTTTATACTTCCGATTCGTATCGCTGATGTTATAGCCTCTATTTATAGCCCATAGCTTTTTGTATCGTATAGTAACATCTACTGATACCGATTGGGTCGGTAAAAGTACTACTTGTAAAGGGGTCAACACACTTATCCGCGACGAATCGATAAGGAGATAATTGTTTCCATAGATACCTTGTTATATATAAAAGTTCACGGGTACAGTAATAAAAAATAACGAATCAATGTAAAAGAGTAGCTATCTACTGGTCAAGGTGGTTTTAAGAACACTGACACTAAATAAGAAGAATAGTAAAATGAATGAATAATTAAATCACGTAATGAAATAAAAAAGATTGATAATTTATTTACATTACTTACAGCACACAAATTACAATAAAAAAACATACACATAATACACAGTAAAAGAGATAAAAGAATGAAAATAAAAAAGCAACAAAACAAAAAAAAATACAAAATATATAAACCACAATTTCCTTTCTTTCCTTAATGCGTGCGCCCTAGTAACACAAAATGGCCACAACTTAGTTTATTGCTTTGCCCTTAAAAGAGCAAAACACTTATATTCTGTTGTGGCCAAGAGTCAGTCGCGATACTCCTTATTAAAAATAATAATAAAAAGAAATATAAATAAAATTCATTGTGTGTGTCCATTACATTCGCCTTCATTTGATATTATATTCTAAATAAATAAATAACAGATACCATTAGATGAGGAGTAGTCAGAGGTCACATTCAGGCATTCAGGCAATAAATATTTCCGCTACGTACCTATTAGGTATGCCAATTTTATGTTTATTAATTAAAAAATATTTAATTCTTTTTTTAAAAATGTGTTTAGTTTTAGACAATCTCAAAAAGACTTCGACACTATCTATTATTTCTGAAAAGATAATATTAATAAGTTGGATTGAGGAAGATAATTGGAGTGAGAATTTGACTGTAAATTTCATTTCCAACTAAATTTCAAGAAATGAAAAGCTTTGTTTATAACCCCGATCTCAGATGTATGGATATCACCCTACGCCGCATGTATGTTACACAATATAAGTTTTTTATTAAAACAGTTAAGTTCTGAGGATAATAATCAGTAATAATAATCGACAGAACAGACAGAAACCTTTTATTATTAATTTTAAGATCATAGACCACAGAGTCAAATATCTGAATAGCTTCGATCAGCGGGTCTACCATGAAATGAAATTCCGAAATTTCGGACTCAATTTCGTGTTTATGTTTATACTAAAATCAGGTTAATAAATGGAGTTTAACATTTCGTTCGTCATACATCCTATCACGGTTACCATTTTCCATCAGATGCGCCGTCAGCTTGTTTGCCATTTTAAGTTGTATAAAAAAAAATATATCACATAAGACCAAAGGAACAATATTTTAACATTTTTAATATTTCCAAACGGCATGTATGTAATTTTAACATCAAATTTGTGTTTCGTTTAGCTCCGAAATTTCGGAAAACATTTCATGGTAGGTCCTCAGATGCCATAATCGTATACGCCGGTCGAGTGTGTTGAGGCCTTAACGCATAGATTTGTAAGTTTAACTTTACGATCCATTTAACCGTTCCAATAGTTCTACACTGTTGTTTATTACTCTACTGCGAATGTAAAAGGAGGGTAATGTTTTACATCTTTTATGTATAAGTAACAATTGTTTGCATATATACGTGTACTAAAATGGTGGAATAGAATATGTACGTACTTTATTACAATTAAATCTAACTTCTGAGATATTATCATAACTTACAAAATGTATAGACAGATTTCATGAATTGTCTAACCGTAAGTACACCGTCTTACCTATTTCTGCTGTGAAGGAGCAAAAAGTACCATGTTATAAGGTGGTACACGTACGTGGTAAGGTGGTTATATATATGACAATCACCATAATTATCAAATTCATGCTGTTAAAGGGAAGTTATTTAGCCCATCGTGATGAATACACCTGGAGTTCAGCACGATGATTTTTAGGGGCGACCAAGTCAACCTGTCAGGGTATATTGCTATCAATGGGACTAGTAGTTCGCATTACTAACAATCCTTTCCCTCTTCCCCCAAGTGCGACAGTTGTAACTACTTAGTTAGAGGGGAAAGGGATTGTTAGTAATGGGAGTCTAACAGACCCATTGCTAGCAAAATACTCTCCTATTAGGTCGACCTCCACGTGGTTCCCCCTGGAAATGATCGTGACTAATTATTGTTGAATTCGTCACGATGGGCTAACTGACTTGTTTCATCCTCATCTGTCATCACTTACTGGTGCCCAGCCAGTGTATACCGATAGCGCAGGCTGAACTACCATTCCATTATCACCCATAAAAAAAAACCTACTTAGTTTTTTTTTTTTTTTTTTTACAACACAGGGGGCAAACGAGCATGCGGCTCACCTGATGGTAAGTGGAGGACCGCCACTCGTCCAGATGGTTGGGATGAAATTTTAGTTTATGGCGGGTTGTACGATGGTGAAAATCTGCAGCAGGTATCAATCCGAACAATTCTTCAGAGCACTCCCCATGATAAATTCGGTAGAAGATGCACAAAGATGCAACATCTCTACGCAGTTTCAGTGGTTCGAGCCGGACAGTAAGACGCCGATCGTCAACAACAACAAATTCAAACAACAACAACAACAAACAACAATCGTCAAAAACAACAACAGTTACATAAATAAATATGCTTACAACTGTACAAAGAGATGATCAGAATTTGTCGACTATTACTAATGTGGATAAGGCAATATATTTGAGATTCCAAAATGGATATGCATAATTGAAGTAAAAGTAAGTAAGTATATTTATCATTGTTTGCACCATCTGAGTAGGATAATGCAAGCATTTGCATTAGTTAAATATAAGACATTGTTAGTACCACTATAAGACTTATTTATAACTTAATCTTGTGCTTGTGTGATACGTGTTTAGTACAAAGCGGAAAGCGGAAAGCGGATAGCTTTTATCGAAATAATAATTATAATTACTATTTGTTGTCGCGTGGCGTCGGCATAGAATGAGGCACCCCTTCCTTACTTGTGAGTGCGACTAAGAGTACTTAATGGTCGAGGGATAGACAGCAGCATCCCTTTTAAAACATCACCAAAGTCTAACTGCGCTTGCCAACCCATCTGCTAAGCGTGGCATCTACTGGTACTACCTCAGGGGTTGTTCAGCAGTGGACAGTTAAAGGCTGTTATCATAATAAATATAATAATAAAAAGTTAACTCGAGATTACGGTGAGAATCTAAGTACTCATATATAAAAGAACAAATTGAATGGCTGGTAAATGCATAAAAGAAACTGTATCGTACACATGTATAAAGACCCTGTGGAAAGATCTGACATGAATTTTTGTAGAAGGATATCCCGAAATTCTCACAGAATAACAGGTATCATGCGGGCGATATAGCAGTAAGCATTGCAGTGGCTAAATGAAATTACATATATCGTCATTTATAGTTGACTCTAACTATTATAGTTAGAGTTAACAACACTATATATAACACATAGTAAAAATTACAAGGTACTTCAAAAATATTTTACACATAAGTACACCAGTTACAAAAATAAGCAATACGGGAAATCACTAAGCAATGTCTTCTGAAGACCCTTTGAAAAGAGGACGTAGGAGAAAAATAAACAACGTACGAGTAAAACAACTAATTTAAGCGAGAGTTTCAAATCCGCTAAACGCTGCGCTCGTCACACACGTAGCATAAATAGGACCATACTTGACACAAATCCAATATCAGAATAACATTGAATTATACTTAAGTTATAATAATTAAAATTATTGTTGACAACCGCTATTGTTCCGTATTCGTACAATCTACTTTGCGCTTTCGATTTATTATCATTATATTACGATAAGAGCTTGTGAATAGTGGTGATAGTGACGTTAGTGGCGGCAGACACCAAAGACAGGAACATGAGATGAATATGATATTAAATTAGAATTTATGTAAATGTTAATCAAATTAATACAATTATAAATAAAACAACACAAGATACTTCATTTCTCACTTCGTCTTTACACTTTAAAAAGTTATATATATATATATATATATATTTCACACTTTAAAAAAGTTATAGCGAAAATTTCGCATAACGTATACATAAAAAAAAATACAGTTGAATTCTCCTTTTTGAAATCCGTTTAAACATTGATTGAAACATTACTATGCAATTAGTTACTAAACTTTTAATTTTTATAGAAGATGTTCTACATAAGGCTATAATGTCAAACACTACTCCTTTATTTCCATGTAAGACAACCCTATCGCAAAATCAATGTTGTACCGTAGTCGATAAAACCGGTACGATAGTTTTATCGAAACCAGTACGCAACGCGTAGCCGTTAATTATAGTGGACGTATACACGGTCTGTACATTGTTTGGATATCGGAGTGTACGGTGTGTGGCGTGTTTGTATTTCGAACAGCTGAAAGTTAGTTACGTATGAGAAAATATACGAGTACGGTACTTCATTGGAATAGTTGCAATTTTAAGAAATAAGGATTATGTGTCGTAGTTTTGAAATTATAGTATTTTATTATAATGTCTATTATTTTCTACAAAGACGAAATAAAAACTGTAATTCATATACTTGCGTAGTGGCTAGTGACCAGCAAGGTGTAATCATGTCGGGTAATTTAAATTCTTAAAACTTGACATTCAATATAATCATATTAGAAACCTATCAATAATACATTAATATCTAATGTGATTACACTCTGAAGCAATAACGTCGTATATCTATTAGACACGCATTAACATTATAAATGTATGAAGGTTTTTTTATTATTACATTCTATTAATATTATTATGTAACGATGGACAAATGGATGGACGGATGGGTGATTTGTTAGTTTCTCGCAAAAATTACTTAACAGATTCGAATGGAATTTGGTATACGGGTAGGTCATATCTAACTTAGCAAATAGGATAATTAATATAATAATAACAGATTCACACGTATAAAGTCGCGGAGTACAGCTATAAAAGCAAAGTTACTATGTAGTATGATAAATAATTAGTCAAATATATTACGATACTACAATAGAAGAGTTATATGTGAACCAATTTAGGTCCAATGTTGGTTAAACAAGTAAATATGAGGCCCTAATTTAAAATAATGACTAACACAATTTCTTCATACCACATTTTTTTTCTACTTGGTTAATCGATAAACAATAACACTATTATCGTAACGTTCACGACACTAGAATATAAACCATATATTATAATGTTAGCGTAGTTAACGATTTACGTAAATCTGATTTCCTTCACTACTTCAATAGTAGCCGAGTCCTTAATACTTACTAAAGTTTAGGTATACTAGAAAATTACCGTCTAAAACATTATCTTACGATTTTTTTTATTTCTTATATTCAGTTAAGAGTCCTATTAAAAGAGGATAAACATATTATGGATAGGACTCGTGGAGGGAGGTCAAAATGGCCAACGATGTCTCATCCGGTCTGTATGCATGTAGTTCTTTTTTTTTTTAATTTAGTACAACACCGAAAAAAACATTTACTACTATTTCACGCCCCGACCTCGATATTAGCGATTAACATTAAGATGAGCGTGGTACGAACATTAACATAATTCATAAACTGAAGCGGATTAGGTTTAGAATAGAGCTCAAAGATAAGAGGTTAGTCTTTTATCTAGTTATATTACTAGCCAAGCCGAAACCCAGTGTTAGTACTATTCTGTATACTATTTCTGATACTAAACGACTTTCCCTAAAAAATATAATCGAAGTTTTTGAAACTTAGTAAACATATCCTGTAACCGCGGTGTTTATATAAACAATTCAAAAATATATTTTAAATATTTCCAGTTATGTACTTTATATTCCTTAATAAATACTAGCAAAAGTAGTGTACTCATAACTCACTTTAACCTAAAAAAATGGGATCAATATATTATTAAAACACTTAGCATGAATTTTAAATACACTATCGGAACTTAATGTAATAAAATATAATTACAAGTAAATAGTACCTACATACTTGCTTCTTTATTGTAGACTGTTGGCGATAGACCTCCTTTTATATAAGTTTATCTTTTCAGACTTTATTTTTCTATCTTAAATATGCCCTTTTATAACTGTTTTGTCTTTTACTATTGACATCTTGTAATCCTTTTGTCAAGAAATTATACTGGTAAGCGCCACTAATAATATTTATTTACTGCCTCTGCTCTTCCCTTCTACCAGTGTAGTTAATGCCAACGTTTCTTCTGGTGCAAATTTTTTCTTCGTGTTTAGTATTTAAAATATGTGTAAACACGAAAGTTTAAAATTAACTTAGCACGAAGACAGATAAATAGGTTTTAATTAACTTTTAAAAAAGGATATGCCTTCCTTTCGTAATAAAACTTAAACAAGCCAGTATGTTATGCAAATAACCCAACCCAACTCTACCGTCATGTCAATCAAGTTTTTTTAACAAAATCCTCCATTTATCAATGCACGCTCAATCTATTTACTTCGCCCACACCCAAATGCGGCGATGGTAATGCGTTTTTAAAGTGTAGTGTGACCATGATAATTATTGTTATACGTTTTTAATTATGCAGTGTTATTACATTAATTGAACTGATACTAAAACTTTTATTGTACCGTATTTTTCAAAGATTATTCCAATTAATATTTATAAAAATTTGCTATCTCTTATTAAAGTTAAAAATATACTTATTGAAATTATAAAACGTGAAAAGTACATGTGTTTGTTACATAATTTTCAATGTATAAAAATTATATTTTCATACTAATATTTGAAACAGTACTTGATCATTACTCTCCGTAACATGCATAAAATGTTGTCACCCGAGTTAATACTGAGAATGCGTACAAAAAAATTAATACTCAAGCCAATCGTTATAGAGTTGAAGTTTGTTAGTACACAAATGGGCATGCGATAGTAGTTTCTTTTACGAGGCCTTATATCTATGACGTAGAGTTGAATTTTCGTTAACAAATTCGCTATAATGCAATAGTTTTCTAGTTTTTGTAACGATGGCGTGACCTGGACTGGTAGCGTCTTCGGCCTTCGGGCAATTCTAATGTCCTTTAATATAAGAGCGTATGCGCACGCTAGGTAGCACCGGATTGGTGTTAAGAATTTTTCGAATATATTTAAGATTTAAGTGATCTCTAAGTGTAATAATGCCAGTATCAACAGGAACTTGTTTTTTTTTTTGAGTCTTTTCAACCGTTTTTAAAATAAAAAAGGTTTCTAAATTGATTTTAGTACTTATGGTATGCAATATCTTCGATCATTGTAAACTATTTTTTTTTATGACTTGAGCAAGGAAAATATTATGTCAGGTATACGTTTTAACGCAGTCCCTCTCGAAACAATTGTGGTTCATTCATAGCGTAATTATTTACAATGATGAGCAAATTAAGACGACTTCATCCTCAACTACGGGTATCATCCCTCACTAATAACTCGTGAGTATATCGTCATAGTCGTAGAATACTGTCGGATCTTTATATGTAATCTTTGTCAGATCCGTCAGTATTCTACGACTATGACGATATGTCAATAGTACAAGTTCACTATCCATTTTTATTCATTAAAAAATAACAGTCACGAAGGAAACCTCATTGCGTAGAATGAGCCATCCCTTCTTACCCATGGGTGTCGTAAGAGACCACTAGAGGAACTTAATGATTCAAAGATGAGCAGTAGCGTCCCTCTTAAAAAATCCCAAAAGCTAACTGTGATTGCCGACCCGCCTGCCAAGCATGGCAACTACTGGCAAAACCCCCCTTATGGGGGAGGCTTATGTTCAGCAGTAAACAGTTAACGGCTTTTTACCTTCCCCATTCTTCGATGGAAATAAATCACATGGTGATGGTGATGGTATCACGTTACGTCACATGATCGTACACCATTAGCATACACGGACCACTACTCTATCCTTATTCATTAAAATAACAGATCATTAATAATCTAAGACTAGGTATCACGCAAAAGCTTGCCCTATACGCCAATAATTGCCACGGCAATACACCGACAATGGTCCTATTTCCTTGTCCTACAAGAGATAGTAAGTAACGCGAGAGCGTAACTAGTTGTAACTAAGTTAGTGGGACAACACACGAGTCGGTAATCCATACTGTTTATCCTACTTCGTAATTTTCGGATATTAAGAAACTAAAATCTTAGTTCAGTTTTCACAGTAACCACCTCTTGACGGATCTATTGAAATAGACTATACTGTTTCAATAGAATTTAATAAAAATGTAAAAAAATTAATAATTGATCCAACTATAAGACGATCAGCTGATATGTAATAGTAGGTACAAGTTAAAAATCGATTAAATGAATCAGCAATTTAATT
The DNA here is from genome assembly GCF_026898425.1 of Galleria mellonella. Taxonomy (NCBI): domain Eukaryota; kingdom Metazoa; phylum Arthropoda; class Insecta; order Lepidoptera; family Pyralidae; genus Galleria; species Galleria mellonella. The sequence continues at coordinate 2,835,634 of NW_026442015.1, forward strand.
GATGTTTCGAGTGGTTTCGATTTGTTACTAATTCTAGACAAGTGTTTCTGTGACAATTTTAACAAAACCTGTTTACTTTTCATTAGTTCTAATAAAATAGACTAAAACAGAAATAAAAAAAAAACTTCATAGGGAGAATAAAACAATTTTGTACAAAGTAGTTTGCATAGGTCTCTGTCTAAAACATGCTTCTGCCGTTAAAAAGCTACACGTGTTTTGGATTGATATGACGGGCTAATATAGCAATAAACATTATTTCATTTATTATAGTCATTAAGAATATTTCAGTGAATTCCATTATAATAAGTGCTATACAATGACACCAATTGTCTGATTCTTAAGCTAGAATACCTTAATTATTGATTGATCTCATAAGACAGAGATACCCGGGGAGGGCGGAAGGAAAGGGATTGTTAGTAATGCGGACTTCCAATCTCATTGCTAGTAATATACCCTATTAGGTGGACCTCCCCGTGATTCCCCTGGAAATCATCGTGCTAATTTTCAGGTGTATTTATCACGATGGATTAACAGACCAGCCTTTACATTCTCACTTATCATCCCTCAAAGGGACCGTTAGCGCAGACGGGGTTACCATTCGATTATCATCCATTAAAAAAAATAAATAAACAGAGATACCAGAGAACGACTATCTGGGGGTACGCCCCATTACACCCAGACCCAAATCAATTTAGAAAAGATCGTTTCCTAAATCGACCCAACCGAGAATCGAAATTGGAACTTGCGCATAGCGATATGCTTGCCACAACGCTACGAAGGTCGTCCACGGAGTTGGTCTATAGGGGAAAGTTAGAATATACCTTTAGGTAGATCTATAGCTTGTTTTAAACAGCAAAATTAGTACATACATATGACAACAGAACGTATAAATTTTGCCATTCTCTCTTTGAATAGACGTGGTTTAAATATTTTGCTATAAATCTTCTACACCGTGTGCGGAGGCCTTAAAAACATATAGGCTCAGTATGGCATGATCCCTTTCACTCGCACCTCTTTAATTAACATAGTATAGATATAATGTGCCTAACAACGGTTATACAACATTTACTATCGAGCTCTTACTACAAACTGTCCCATATCTTATGTGTTAATCCAGGATAGAACCTATCTAAGTAAATTTTAAGTAACAATCGCCTATATCTCTTGCTTGTTTGAATTGTTGGTCTGAAGGATGAGATAGTAGTAAATAAATATTGGATAGTTTAACTCAAAATCTGTAATTTGGCTCTGTTGTTACAAGGATTTATGGTGCTCACTATTGGATATATTGTATGACTGTTTGCGACATACAAACATATGTGAATATGGTTATAATTTCAAGTACCTACATATTGTTCCGCAAAAGAAAAGCTACTTCAATTGTGAACACATTGATAAATGACGAGATGTTTCGTAGATAACCTACATTGCAAATGGTGTTACATATAGATTTTACTTCGTAATAAACAGTTTTTGCTCCAAAGAAAACATGCAGTTTCAATCTTACAAGATTAAAATAGGAGTAAAAATAATTGTGAAAATAGACATAGACTAGCGACGTAAAGATATAACACATAAAAAAAATTCAGAGAAATTGAGAATTTCTAAGTGTTTTTTAAAGTCGAACAATAATTAATATGTTATTTTTGAACTATTGTTTTGATTTACATATTTTCTGTTATTTCTGTCTACAGATGATTGGTAGATAATGCCATATGGTGTTAAGTCCGCCATTTACACTTACTTTATGTATTAAAGTTTACTAAATAAGTAATAATAAAAAAATAATTGTAATCTACTTTCCGCATAACACGTGAACAGACAAACGATAAGTTATTTATTGTCTAGTTATTAGTAGGTGTCGACTACTTTGTCATGTAGGGTCCAAGGTCTACTGGGTGACAACTGTACCTATACGTTACCGGATCTATTAAACTGTGAGACATGCGCGACGCGAAAAAGGAGGTGTTTCTGATGGGCCATAAATCTTGATCATGCATTCATGCACACCTTCATGACAAGTATTTACGGTATAGCCTTAAAGAAATAGAACTTTAACTAATTGTTTGGCATAATAAAAAGCTACAATTAGGATCTTATAAATTCCTGTTAGTTTAAAAAATATTTGATCAGGAGTCACCAAATATTGTGTATTCCTCCTACTAAAACTGTTACCCAAAATTTCCAAAAATTTTCTTTTCAAGAATTTCATTATCACAAAATTTCACGAAAAGAAAAAAATACCTCAAAATCTGCGAAAAATATACCCAATCTGGCAACGTTGAACTAGGAACAATACTACTCGACCTGGATAGTAAAGAAATAAAGGTTCGAATCCCGTCAGATCGACCTGGCGGAAAGAACTTTTTTATATGCATAAACACCTATGTTATGAGAAACCAAACAAATCAGAATACTCAAACTCGAGTCAATTTAAAGGTCAAACGAAACTAATATAATTAATAGAGCAAATACATACTGATAGCACGCAGACGTCGCCGTGGCGTCGGTGGGCGTTTCAAACTTAGGTCGACTGGCTCCAGCTGAATCGGAGGCCCGCAAGCCTGTGACAAAAATAAAGATTAATAATTAATAAGTAATAAACTAGTAGACATCTCCACAAAAAAAAAAAAAGATGGTAACTTCAATCGTATTAAAGACATTTTGATTTTAAAACCAAACTACTGAATGGTTTTTGATGAAATTTCTATGAGACCAACAGGAAATAAGGATAATTTTCTTAATCGATTTATAAATAACTGAGTTATAAGGTAAGAAACAAAAAATACAACAGAATTTAGAACCCCATCTTTTTTTTTAAAGCCGGTTGATGAAATGATTAATACTGAATTATGATCACAGAATTTTAAAAAAAATCTTTATTTGAATATAGACTTATAACTTTTTTATAACGTCACTCTTTTATATTTCTACCGTTGAGTTTGGGCTGTCATTATTTGCTAAAAAGAATCTGCAAGAAATTCAGCAATGACTCTTTTCAAATAAAACGTACAAAACTATGTATATATATTTGAAAAGTTTTTGCTAAAACTGCTGAGTTTTTGCTGGCAGACGGAACATCTTGTAACATAAGGAAACTATATAGTTCTAAAACTTAGACAAGGCACTCTAAAATAATTCCGAAAACCGGCCGACTCGTGAGCGTCGTGTGCGGGCATCAAATGCATGCATGCGATGCAAAATTGGAAATTGGAGTTTCAATGCAAGCGGAAAACAGCATGTGAATATGTAATAGCTTTTTTTCATATATTAGTAGAAATTACAGAAAAACATCAATGAAATGAATGAGTTTATTCGGGGTAAAAAAAGTTACTAGCCAATCGTGACAAAACCAGTTATTGTAAAAACTAAACTACTGAACCGATTATAATAAAAGTATATACTTTCAGATAAAAAAATAACTTTCCAAATCGGCGCATAAATAAGTATATAAAAAAATTACCTATATATATATATATATATATATTTTTTTTTTTTTATTGCACTAAAACATACAATAACAACAATAAGTTAATAACAATGTTAGCAAAGGCGAACTTATCTCTAAAAGAGATTTCTTCCAGTCAACCCAACACAGTGGCATAGGAAGTAGTGAGTGGGCAGTAGTAGTGCTAACCAGAAATTAAAATAAATATTTACATAAATTATAAATAATTATATATATTATAACCAAATTGAGAGCCTCCTCCTTTTTAAGTGGGTTGAAAACAATTTCAATTGTGACAAAATGAATATGAGAGTAAAAACTAGGTAGCAATAAAATTTATATATTGTTTATACGATATATAAATGTGATTGGACATTATTTTTTTCCCAATTTGCTGGTAATATTTTGTAAATGTTATCATATACAAAATATTACCAGTAAATTGGGAACCGCCTTTTCTTAGAAGCGCTTAAAAAAGGTTACCAAAAAATTAGAAACATGTTTAAAAAAGTTACACATATAGTCTTTCCGCTAATACTGAGACCTTACTAATGATGGTTTTAATTGAAGATGATTTGTGCAACTGTAACTGTATGTTGCGTAAATACTTGTACAATCTATGGTTGTGAAGCAGCGCCACGCCCGGTTCTTCATACACGCGATCACATCTGTATTCCATAACAAGTGGACGTGACAATCTCAAAAAAATAACTACTAGTACTCCTGCAAAGGAGGTTGTCTCTTGATGTCAAAAAACTACCAAAATATATTTTATTTTTCCCCCATATATATTTGCAAGTTTAGAACTTCGTGACTTTTCTAATGCAATCACATTTTTTACTATTTCTCACTCACACACATAATTTATTTTTTTTCTATTTTAAATACCGTTTTATTCTTTCTATAATTCTATTTGCTTTCTTTTATTCGCATACTGTATTTTATAATTGAAATGTTATCTACTAATTATATTATGGAATGCAATAAGAAATAAATAAATATAATCTAGATTTCCATACTATGACGAAGTTAAAAAAAATATATATATATATTTATTAATATTAAATTAAATATTAAACGGTACAATACTCCCACAGAATATAGAAATACATGATAAGTACAACAAAAAAATATTTCTCTCTTTGGCAGTCGGATAAAAAAGGCGCACAATCCATTTAGGATAGATAATAATTGTCACCCTTATACAAAACCCAAAGGCCTACAAATTCCGGTAGAAATGAATCATCCAGCAATTCAAGTAGTTAGTTTTGTTTGGGCCATTGTTGTAAAAGTTCCTTCCTTTTAGTATTCTATACTTTAAAAAGAATCCAACGTGACCTAGAACTCCCGCTAGCAGTGAAGCCTCACTATAACAGTTTTAATTGAAGATGAGTCGTGCAACCGGCTGTCCGTTGCGTAAACGCCGCGGTCGTGCAGCGACGCCACGCCCGATATTATTCGCACTAAAATCGCAGGAGTACCTATATGAAATTGTACTTGTAATATCTATTCTGTGACATGATTCTTACGAAATGGAAGATAAATATTATTGAGTAGTTATTATCAATTACTAGTATCCGGCTCCGGCTTCACATGGGTGCAAATTGTACAATAAACCTTCCGTTAAAATTATCTAAATAGAAGTTAAACGTGGTAGTAATGTGTGGTTTAGAAGTAAGGACAGACAGAGACAGCGATATTTTTATACTATTTAACGATATTTTTAATGCAGTTTGCAAAGGTAACGTAACAGACGATATGGAATCAAAACATCATGAAATAAAGTCATACTAATCGCTGCTTGGTGATTAAAATGTAAGTGGAATAAAGGTTCTTATGCAGGCAGAGTTTGGCCAAAACCTTACTCAGGTATTCAAAGGATTTGAATAAAAACACTTCAAAAGATAAAATAAAACATACTGAAATTATCGAAATAATAATTGATATGAAGCTATAAAGCTTCTGTCATAAGTACGTAATATTATCATATAGGTAAAGCCCACTAAAGGTATTACAAAAATATGATACATTCTAATTTGATTTATAATACAACTTAACATGCCCTATGAAACACGAAGCCACATTCATATTTTAATTTCATACTCAAAACCCTCAGACCGCAATCAAGCGTACCGCCGAACGAACTGTCAACGTTTTTGTTCATAGTAAAAACCTGGATTCATTCACGAGGAAATAGTGTTTCGCGAGTAACAGTGGTTTCCAATATTTCAACGGCATTGCGTGCATTGCAGTTAGGATGGTCGGTGTTATGCAATGGCTGCTTGGCTCACCTTGCCTGCCACGCCCCAAGCCAATCAGACACGTGGAAATTATTTCCACTTTTTATACGACGTGAAAACGAGGTTTTTTTTTTTTTTAATTAGTTGGGCATATTTCGTTAAGATGTAACTCGCAAGTCTGAAGGAATCCTAATGATCTTCACATTCACGCTCATTGATTCTGATTCAATATAATTCTTTACACCTGATAGTAAGTACCTTAGATATGCTTTTATGAAAAATGACAGATACCATAAACCATTATTCTTCTATAGTGATTTAATAGTAAAACCGAGTGAATCTCAGTATCTCATAAAAAATATTAAAAAAATTTGCCAATAATGAAATAGAGATAAGATAACCGCGTAAAATGCATATAAATAAAAAAAATTCAGGATAATTAAGTAGTCTTCTTTTAGAAGTTGTTTAAACAAATAGAAAGACGAATAAGTTGACTGACAATCAAAGCATAGCAAAATCTATACATTATAGATGATTTTTGGAAAACCCTTCAGTAACGAGAAATAATGGAATTATGTTAGCAAAGGCGTAAAGTCTTTAAATATGGAACCATCCCTTATGGAAAGTGGTAACAGTCGCCTAAAGACATGAGCAGTATCATAGTTTCGAGATAACCGCAACGATTTTGTATAATTTTTGTAATTAATCACTGACAGATAATTGAACTGTCGATACTTTTATAAATGTCAACAGTAAAATTATCCTGATCATTAATTAAGTTAAAAAAGGAGGAAAATATGTAAATCTTGTTTATCTGGTAACAACATAGATTTAGTTCATAAATTCCCATATAACATCTACAATTGATTCTATGCAAAAACTTTTTGAATGTATTGAAAAATATCATCTGATCAATGAATATTTCAGAGTTAATTTCGCATTAGATCCGCGTGAATAGAAACAACTGCTCAAATATCTAAAGCATTACACAACAAGTTTTACATTTCTCTAGCAATAAATACCAGAGACAATTTTAGGCTACACATAGAGAATTCTGATGGTGAAATATACCATAATGTCCTATCACCGAATCAATGCATTGCAAAATGGTACAAACGTAATAGATTGCAATGTGGACGGTTTGTTAGACATACCTATTTGAATAGATAGGGCTGTTAATATAAGTCTGACTACACAAGGTTTTGCTGCGCATTGCAAAAATAATTATAACACAATAAAGATTGAGAAATATCTTAAAATAAATCATCTTAAAGTGTAGTTATCGAGGTTTTTTTTTTTCGGAAAAATCTAGACCAATTTATCATGATCAAATAGATCGTAACCTGCTTAATAGAGAGGTCAAGAATCTTCGGTATCTGCACGCAAAGGGAATGTAAGAGACGCATATATAAACGTAGCAAGTGATTCACTCTATTCTACAGAGGGCCTGGCCCTCTACACAAGTAGTAAGAACTATCAATGGAATCGTTATGACTAGCGAGACAATGAGATAGAGTGAGCTGGCAACGTCCCATGTTCATTCGAACTTATGAACTCGTTTACGATAACAATTCCATCGATGGATTCGTTTGCCACTCGTTTAGGAGAACTGGCGTGAAGATAAATAGAAATACGAGCTTTTCTTTATTATTAGCGACTAAGATTGCCCATGATCACTTGCAATACGAGAGAAGTTGCTTGTGCGTTGCCGGGCTTTTAAATATTTGTAGGCACGTTTTTTTAAATTCCAAATATTACATTGTCAGAGGAAAACTAAAGACTTGAGCTCATTCCACGACTAAAATATACGAGGTAGAAATGAACAGGATGCACGGACAGTAATTGTATGCCACGTACCCAAGAAATGAGGGTGAACTGTAGCTCTATGGCGAGAAGTAGGATGGTCAAAATGTGACGATGGCGTTAAGTCATATACGTATATAATACCCTGTACTGGAGTATAGTCAAGATATTAAATTATATTGAAAAATATTGAACATACAATGGCGGACTTATAGATCAATCTCTTACAGTCAACCTTTGAGAAGTTGAAAGAAATAAATATTGTCGTTTTCCGACCTATGTTTCCTTGGGGGAAAATATTTAATTTCACTGGTATTCTACCATAAAAGGATGCTAATGATCTAGATATCGTTCAATAGAGCCTAAGGCATTAATAATGTCTACAACTTATATAAAATGGTCTCATTGAACAGCCCTATACCAAATAGGTAAGGTATCATTTAATTGATCCATTGATTTGTCACTTATCTGATGATAGCTCTGGGCTAGTGTTGCTACACTAACATTACTAAATTCTAATATAATTTTCTGAGAAATTATTATATAGTTAAATAATGTTATTGTGTAATTGTCTATCTAATGAAGAAGATTGACTCGTTTGAGCTAATAAAGAATATTATCGTACCTACGAACATTTGCGACATTTAAATAATTCAAGATAATGTTCTAAAAAACAACTTCAATAGTGACAAAATTACTACGATTGGCTTCTATTAAAATAGAACAATCAAAACCAGTTTAGAATTATTTAATCAATTATATAAAAATCAATTGAACTATTGTATAAATAATTACGAATATTAAAGGAAATATTTTTGGGTAGCCTTAACATTCAGGTAGTTTGGCATGCAACATGAACAAATAAATAAATTGCATAAAAAAAATACAATATACTACTAGTACTAATATAAACATTTAAAAAAGTGTAAGTAGACTTCACTTAGGAACTCGATCGATATTAATTACAAAGTTGACAAAGGCAACGAAAGATTTTTTTTCTTTGTAATGTAACTTTAAAAAGATTATTCGACTTTAAAAATTCTTTTACCTGTAAAAAGTTACAATAATATAGCGCTATTTCCCTAAACCTATCTCTAAAATTAAAATTTGATACCGCAGCGAAATCTTATTGTAAGAACTAATATAAACTAATTTTGTAATAGATTTAAGTGAAAATTATTATAACTTTAGTTTATGATAACCCATAAAACAATTGTTGTAAGTATGTATCAACCGTTAACTGTCCACTGCTGAACATAACCTCCCCTATAAGGGAGTTTTACTAGTAGATGTCACGCTTTGTAAGCGGGATGACAATCGCAGTTTGACTTTTGGTGATATTTTAAGAGGACGCTGCTGTCCACCCCGCTACCATAAGTTCCCTTAGTCGCCTCTTACGACACTTACAGGAATGAAAGAGATAGCCTATTCTGTCAGGACATACACGGCTAATAAAACAGTAATAACTCGTAATTATCAAATAAAATATTACATTAAGCGATAAATTTAGAGAAATGGCACCTTAGAAATGGCCGTATTAACAACGAGCAGTAAAGGCTGTATTTTACTAAAATAAAACCGTGCGAAGCCGCGACAGGTCGCTAGTATAAATTGTAACTTTTGTAATAAGAGAAACGAGTCTGCAATTAATTATTGTATACAACAGCGGACAGTTAGATCGTACCTAGGAGCCTATCGATACATCTCAGATGTCGGCTAATTTAGCGGCTATAAACTTAATCCGCTATAATCTAGATCAAGATCCAGCAATCGGAAATTGAAAACTATGGGAACTTGTGAGAAATACATTGGAACGTACTTTGTGTGCGCTGTTTTTGCGGGTACAAACAAAAACAAATGAAAATTAATAAAACAACAAGTTTTTAACATACACATGTGTATGATAAGATATTTTGTTTATGTTTAGTGCTAAGTCTTACACATGCTGTGTTATTATAATGTAATCATCATTCATCATTTGATAACTGTCCAGCGCTGAACATAAGTCCATATGTTCTCTTGATCACTAAAATTTTATCCTTCTTATTTTATCCACAATGAAGTTACAGGGGAGATCAAAAGTGTCGTAAATCGCTCCGAAAAAAAGATCTCGGCAAAGACACGGCAGTGTAAACAAAACCAAGTATTTACCTCGACAGTTGCAGGCAGCACAGCACCTCCCCGGCGCCTAGCGCCTTCCCTCTCATCCTGAAACAAGATTAATCTTGTTTACTAGCAAGTACATTGTGCTCCTTATAAAAAAAAAAAAAAAAACTACTTCAATTGTTTCAAAACATACCAACGAAAAGACGAGATTCTTCGTGGATCGATTGAAAATAGTTCAATTTAGAACGCGGAATTGTAGTGCGTAACCTGAACTTTGTTTATGATTTATTGCAATAGGCAGAATTGTGGTTCGATTTAACACAAATAGCAAGAAAGTAAAAAAAATACAGATTAATTGCAAACCTCCTCTTTTTTCAAGTTTACAAAAAAGGTGTAAAGATACAATCGTCTACTGATGTTAATTTTAATTTGGCTTCGTTATTCATGAAGGTCTCTAAGGTATCATAGCCGAAGATGGATTACGTATTTATAATATCTCTAAAAATGTGATGTGTGTGTTTATTCACGATTCATAGACGAATTTGAAATTTGGTGGTTTAAAAGTGGATTCGAACTAGAGACCTGCAGATCGCAATCAAGCGCATTCCATCTACCAAGCTGTCACTGTTTCGACACACTATTAGGAATGACAAACAAGCTGACGGACCACCTGATGGAATGTGACAACTGTCGCCTATATACATTAAGTCCATAGCATCGCTTACATAACCCGAAGGTGAGGTATCAAGAACGAGAATATCGGCGAGTATACGTAAAATGATTTGTATGAAGAGATATTAATGGAAACCTTTATCCCACTCTAATTATCCTGTAAGAGTTCTAGTGTGAAGATAGATAAGTGCCTCTTATATATTACCAATAATGAACCGGCTTTCTTATCATTTATAGTAAAACATGGTTTTAATTTTTTGTTCCTTTGATTAACTTGTAATATTTGCTCAAATTATCTACAATAAATTGACAACCCTATATATGATTACCAAATACAACGAATGTGCCAACCCTATGCCATACGCACTATTCTCTATAACCTCCCCTCGCCTCCTTAAATTAAGGCAACCTAGCCATATTTAGACTTCACCAAGGCAACACGCAACACTTTCGGACGCCAACCGCTGCAGTCCAGCGGTGAAAGCGCCAAATGTTACGTTCCCACGCTACAGTTACCGAGCGTGACTTCGCACGTCCCTGTTACACATTCTAATTTTATTTGCGACTGACAAGGACAGCGAATGTGGTCATCCTGAATTCGAAATGGACAATCGACATATGCCGATCTACTGAAGTTTTCAGTATGTACATACTCCTTATTTTATTAGGGAACTATGGAAACTATAGAGCTGAACATAAAGATTATTGTAAAAGTATATCAATAATTTATCCTATAAATATTTACATATGAGTTTTAAAAAAATCGACTACAAAAATAGATAATATTCTCATTATATTACTGTTCATGTCGACGATTAATACCAAATGAGAATAAAAAAGTAAACTATTACCTATTAAAATTTATGACTTCCATGGATCTTGGCATCATTTTACCTTCTCGGAATTTAATTGGCATAGCTATATGGTCTACAGTATTAGTAAACTTCCTATATCAGTTTTCGTACATTTTTAAAAACTATTTTAATTTGCTGTATCATTGTTACCCTATGAAATCTTTCTACACTATGAAATAACACAAAGGTGTGTTTTATGCATTGATATATCATAGTCAGGATTCAGGAAATCATACTTTGTTCTATGCAGATCACATATACGTATGGATTGCCGGAAACATTACGAAATTAAATAAGTTTCATCACGTTTCCGGTCATCTCATAATGAGGCCAAACCTGTATTATTGGAAAACTAATGGATACTGAACACGTAACAATATGATTAGTAAATTGGTAGATAGACAGGTTAATTTTACTTGCAAAAGAGAACAACTGATTGTTGTTTAAATTAACATATAATTAAAGAAAGAAAGCCCTGTCGACTGAATAAAAATACCTATTGAAATCAGTTTAGAATTAGCGAAGGTATCGCGTAACATGTATATATAAAAAAACACATGCTAATTGAGTAATTCTTTATTTTTAACTCGACTTAAGTATGTTATCTTATGATATGTATAAAAGTAATATTTTAAAATTATATTTAAAAATAAAACACCGACTCGATTGCAAAACTGACCCGATTTTGGCAATTTTTTTATAAATTAGATCTAAAAGTATCAATTTGAAAAATTTTTTTCTTATCCTTTTAGAATTTACAAATCGGTGTATAAATGACGAAATAAATAAATATCGCTGGATTATTGATTATACCTAATTATTCAGTTACATCTTCTTATCGTATTCTTTCTACATAAAAAAATTTATATATTATTTTTTTTACAACACAGGGGGCATACGAACATGCGGCTCAACTGATAGCAAGTGACTACCGCCGCCCATGATCACCCACAACACCAACGGCATTGCAGGTGTGCTGCTGGCCTTTTAAAAAGGCTCTTTTCTTGAAGGTTATGCGTCATCATATCGGTTCGGAAATACTGCTACTGGAAGTTAATTCCAAAGAGTAGTAATGCGTGGAAGAAAGTGCCTTAAAAAACGCACGGTGGAAGACCGCCACTCGTCCAGATGGTTGGGATGAAATTTTAGTTTATGGCGGTTTAGTTATTGACTGACTAAGGGGGTGTCGTTTACTGAGTGAGCGTACGAATAAAATGGATATAAGCTCAATACATGGAACAAATATTCAAATAAAAAAACACGTCATTTTGACGTTCCCAAAACATAACACCCAACACGAATAGACTAGTCAATTAACATGAAAATTTGCACAGGACTTCCTTATACTTAGTATCACATACATGTAGGTGACTATAAGGATTTAAATAATGATAAAAAAGGGGAAAGTTAGTATAGAAATTGTCGATGAAATATGAAGCAGGCAACAAGTAATATAATAAATTGTATACATTCTGACAGAAGGACATCGCGTCGATTGCATTAGATATACTAACTCCCACTAGTTCCCACGGCAACAACACTTTCTAATGGTTTGATATTTATTTTTCGTACGTTACATCGATATTAACAACTATTAACTCGTAAATCATAATAATATCTCATGTCATAGACAAGAAAACATCCTTCTTATTGTAAATGCCAAATTAATCTAAATGTTAAACATTAAGTTTTCGTCTGGTTTTGTATTTTGATAAACTCGTTCGATAATAAAAAGTTCGTGTTGTGATATAATATCTTCGCCAATATTTTGATAATTCCATTTGCAATCGACATTATTTACATTCGTGATGGTAACAACATAATATTGACACTATCACGATATAATTCGTTCTTTAGTTGAGAAAAATATTTTTTTACTATAAGAGAATGGCAAGAAACCTTAGAAATTGCCTTAGGACTCTTTTTTAAAAATATTCTGTGTGATTGCAAAAATCGGTTCTACGCCCTTTTTCCTCGTCAAATCTTGAAAAAATTGCAATTTTTTTACGGCAGAGTATGTGGAAAGATATATAACGCGCTCAAGTTCTTAAGATTCTGAATTAAGATGCGTCCGAACGGTCCGAAGTTGGATAATAGTAACCAAAACTCATGTTTTAAAGATGATACTACTTGAATTGCTTCTTACCCTCTAGACTGAGTCTCAAAATGTTGCTTTTATATATCTCTTATTATATTTTTGTAAATTATAAAGATAAAATAATTACTGGTTTACTACAAAAAAAAAAAGTAGATACCTACTAAAAATACTACCAGTGAAACTTTCAGCAAACAATAAGAAAGCGCATGTCTAAAACGGAATGACGGGAATAATCGATAGACTATTCAATTGTTCAAAGCCGCGCCCGCTTGTTTGTAAGAGCCAAAGGTCCTTACGAGGTTAATAAACAGCATCGAATGAGTGACAGTAACACTAACACTTCCTAAGACATTAAGCCATTTCGATATGACCTTCACCCAATGAAGCGAGGATGCTCTCGCGGTTTACCCTGAACAGTATTTTATAGCAGATCAGCCTGCCAAGGCAAGTAACTACTGATTTTATTCTATAACTTTATCCAGGAATTACTGTAATTAAGACCACAGTATGGAATTTCCGTTTCAATGGAACTAATGAAAATGTAAACAAAAAAAAACTGTCCCGATCAAGAGACAGTTTGCTGATAGCAAATAGTAATCCAAATAATAATTAAAGATTGTGTCTCACAGTAATAAACGACTTCAATTGTGCCAAAACTAGTTGTTTTGATTAAAAAATTAAGTTACTGAACAGATTTTTATAAAATTTCTATAGGACCAATCTGTATTTTTTTTATGCTACTTAAAATGGCAAACAAGTTGACGGCCCACCTGATGGATAGTGGTAACCGTCGCACTATAAACATGAGCAGTACCATGGACATAACAGAATATATTGTTTTGCCTATGATACCCCCCCCCCTTTGTTGCCATTATAACATTTCAGATAAAAAAATAATTTTCGAAATCGGTTTAGATCTGACGGAGTTACGGATGTTTTTTTGATTGTTAAACTTAAAAAAAAAATACAATGGAATTGAAAACCTCCTTATATTTGAAGTCGGTAGTCGGTAATAATAATTACAATAAAACTTGATTACCTTTTCACAACATTCTATTAAAACAGATTATGGGAAAAAAATCTTAGTTAAATAACAATCCTACTACTAAAATATTCGTGAAAATGTTTGAGTACGGAAGGATGTCTGGTACTCTTTCACGCAAAATCTACTAAAAAACTTCGAATGAAATTTAGTACACAGATTATACTCATATCGTAAGATATAAAATATTTTATATACTATTCCATGCAGGCTAGGCCGCGGGTTACAAATAGTTCATTTATAAATCAATAGAAGTTGCGACCTAGTAGTAACTTAGATGAAGCGACGGCCTCAAATATGTTGCTATCTAAAAGAAGTCATTGGATGCAGGTGATTAAGGATCGTTGCTTATGGCAGTCTATGGGAGAGTCCAAGTTCAGCGAATAATTATTCAATTAATAATCAGAATCAATGAATAAATAAATCGATTGTTATTTATACTAATTTCCAAAGACATCATATAATATACACTAAAAAATACCTGCAGAGGATTCTACCCCTTATTGAGGAAACTATATACCACTGAGGTGGCAAACAAGCATACGGCCCACCTGATAAAACTTCAATGAATCTTTAAATAGAACTCGATCCGATAGGATTCGAAAGCTTATCCTACAACTATCCATACTAAATGCGTTTCCAGTTAGATTGTTCACTACGAAACTCTGAAGGAGTACCTATAGCCCTTATAGAAAAGTGACAAACGAATCTATTGATGGAATCGTTGTCGCTAGCAAATATATGAGATACAATGAGATAGCGATGTCTGATATCTCGTTTTATTAGCGCATCTATTGAACAATTTACATTTGTCTAGGTGAGTAGGATAGTAAATTGAACAATCTCTTTTTTTAACGATGTTCGAAACCAGTCGAATCGAGTTCTGATAGAATTATGTTGTCCTATTATTTTTTTCCATTTTATTACTCAGGATTCGTTTACGCGGTATGCATTTTAAATTATTTTTAAACATGGTATTGAATATTTAACAATATTCAAAAACGTAGTTGTCATTGTGACCTTTTTTCTTTTTATTTCTTGTGAGTATTTTACGCGACATCTACGAACGAAAAATTGTACCCTAAACTCAGCAAGGTCACGATACCACCGGCAAATTTGATCCGGTACAGTTAGCTTGATAGCAATTTGCGTTAAAGGTTATGTAGTAAAAAACCAGTTAACCGCTAGTTAAATTAATCTAGTGAGGGATCCTTCTATGTATCCTACAAATATGATAAATGTGAAAGTTTGTAAAGTTTTTTATTACTCAATCATGTTGAAACGATTTAAGTGATGGATTAGCAGTATACAATATTTTCTTTCATTTGTATCTTATAAACGAAATACGTCCAGAAGCCTTTCCAAAGGAAAAATGTAATATCGCGATTTCTCCATCTTTAGTTGATATCGTGTTCTTTAGTAACATTAATAAAATCTGGATATTTTGGGCTGGGTCTATTGTGACGTTATTTTTATTACAGTTTAGTTTTATAATAGTTATTATATGATTTGTTAATAGTTTCATTAATTCTCCATTGATTGACAAGTCTATTTTATAGAGTACAGTCGAAATGTTTAGAATCGTCTTAAGGAGATACTACTTATTAAATTGAACTTTTTCACCAAAAAAACAGGTCACAATACAACAAAAAAATTTTGGTTAGATACTCAATTTTTTCCGTTTTTTAATTTTATATAGATATAATATTAGTTTTACATTCAGCTAACTTCAATTTCAAATGTTTAATCAAAAAATACTACCCAGGATTACTGGTGGTAATTTAAGGAGTTTTTAGGCAGTATTAAGAGCAGTCCTGAATCACCTACTTCTACAGACTCTCTGCAATATATTTCATTGAAGTTTCTTTATCCGAATATATGTATGGTACTGGTCTCTCCCTATAAAACGAGAATGGGAGCCTAATAAACCACGTTGGTCAGGTGGCTAAGCACAGATTTTTACCTCCAGTTTTCCCTTTTTTACATGATATCATAGAAATAAAAAAATCTCCTTCTAGCATCATGCTTGAATACATGCATGCTAGAGGGAGTACTATTAGGTATCTATAATCACTAGAGGTTGACTTCATATAAAGTCATCTACATAGATACCTCTGTTGTATCAGTGTTTCGGCCGAAAACAGCTGTGCCTACATGGCTGCGTTTCAGTTTTAAGGGATTGCTAGTCAAATAATAATGGACAGAGGCATAATATGTTCGTCCTTAGAAATGGTAACGCAAGACAGGTATTATGCGTCTTCTGTGATGTACATGGGCCGTCAGTTTCTATGCCATAAATGTTTTGATAAATGTTTGATATTTATTATAATTTTGTTTTCTCCACAGAAGAAGCGCTCGCGCATGATCAGAACGGGCGTGTCGCAATACTTTGATTAATAGACGCGCACGCCGCGACCTCTTTACTGACCTTATTCAAATGCAACTTGTATAGGGAAGGTCGTCAATACGAACCCATCGTGAGACGATTTAAAGACGCATTTTTAATCTAATTGCAGACAAGTTAATGCAATGTGTAGTTCATAGTGGCATTCCAAAAGAATCTCTGATTATAAAAAAAAATTAACCAAGAACGTGTAAGACTCGTATTAATAACGTTCTATTAATTTATTATTGATAGGTGACTAATGAAGCGATAGCTCTAATGATACGATAAAAAAACTAGTTCAAATATGGTAAAGGATGTGCACAGCTTTAAAATTAATAAAAAAAAATCCGTTAGCGTCGTAAAATTGATGAGAATTTTTTGTAATGGGGTCTAACGCCTATTCTTAAGAATATACTCTATCAGGTCAATCCCCAAGCGGTTCCACTTAGAAAGCACCATGACTAATTCTTAGTGAATACGAACGTTTAGACTCCCTTATCGTTTCCTCTACCACTGATACCCAGTCATTATATAACATTAGCATAAATAGGCGGTAAATGTACCATTCCACATTCATTTAATTTAATATCAATGATTTACAAGTGATGATATAAAGAACTCACCATCGACACCATCAAGGGCCTTCGTGTCACCACAATGGTGTCTTGTTAACTGAAAACAGAATTGAATTTACATAAATAATATAAGGTTAATCATTTCATTAGAATTCTTTTTTTTTTGTTTTTTACAATACAGGGGGCAAACTAGCATGCGGCTCACCTGGTGGTAAGTGACTACCGCCGCCCATGATCACCCACAACACTAACGGCATTGCAGGTATGCTGCCGGCCTTTTAAAAAGGAATATGCTCTTTTCTTGAAGGTTATGTTGTCGTATCGGTTCGAAAATACTGCTGCTGGAAGTTGATTCCAAAGAGTGGTTGTGCGTGGAAGAAAGTGCCTTGAAAAACGCAGTGTATATCCTGTATATCGACTAAAGCATTTAAAAAAAAAAACCAGTTTCACTGGTCTTCCTATAGTATCCTCCTTAAAAGGAAAACTAGATCTTTCTATTTCATTCTGTATAGAATTTTCTGTGATAAGAAAGTAAGAATATGTCACCACCATTTCATCCCCAGATTATTGCAAGAGTGAACTAAGAGAACAATACTCTTAACATAGCAAAGTGCAAGACAAGAACAAAATAGGAGAACAATACTACAAGTACAGTATTATATTAAACCACCTGGACAGTGAGCCAGTTAGTTATAGCAACCTCTCAAAGAAGATTTGTACCCAGCGATACAGGGCAGGCCAGCTGTTATTACATAATATTAATTTCAAACTATGAATTTGCATAGTAAATTTTACATAAAAAAAGTCAGAAGTCTAATTGTCTCTGGTTTTGTCAAATAACTTCATTATTTGAAAAAAGAAAAAGACAGAAGTTGTTGCAATGGAGTTTGACAGCCCCATTTCTAGCAATATGTCCTATTAGGTCAATCTCTATGTGGTTCCCCCTGGAGACCATCATGAACAATTCTCGTTGAATTCGTCATAATGGGTTAACTGACCTGCTTCATCCTCACCTATCATCCTTCACTGGTGCCCCACCGGTGTACACCGACAGCATGGGTAGGGTTACTATTTCATTATCACTTATTAAAAAACCATATGCAAGGGATAAATCGAGATAGCAGCAACTTGTATTTTTAAAGTGAATAATTCTTTTTCATGATGCAGTAACAAAAATGTACATGCAGAATGTTTGCCACTTATCTAGAGGTGATGGACACCCACCTCATACATAAATTACCTGTATATCAATTCATACTTACAAAATAATATCTCCAGTAGATGTATTGCGGGCTTGTAAGCTCGATGCACAACAAACATTATTATTTAATAAAAAAAAAATTAATCTAATACTGGCCTTAAATTATAGAATTCTAAAATTACATAAATTATATATTTTTAATTACATAATGAATTGTATGTTATTGTAGTACATAATAATTGAAATTAAAGTGTTTTTCTAAGTTTTCTAATGCTCTGTTCCATAAATGATCCATTTTTCAATCTGTAAAGAAAGAAAAACAAAATATAATAATGTAATAAACAAATACATTCAATTTTAATTTAATAATTATGACACTATGTATTTTTTAATATATTTAAATAATTATTTTTCTTTTAAAGATGGACCAGCAAATAATAGTGTTTTCCAAAATATACTACTTAAATAATTTATGTTACCTATTCATTAACTGATAATTATTAATAAACAAAATTGAACTTTGATTAAATTTTATCTTCTTTTTTATAATACATGAAAGAAGAAATAGAATGACTGATATTCAATACATACTGTCAAGAAAATTTATCTGAATATCTAATCCTCTTATATAAATAAAAGCAGAGGTAAGCAGAGATACTAATGACGAATTTTATATTTATATTTTCTTAGTATCTCTTATATTATGTGAAGTAGATTAAGATTATAATAATATTAATCTACTTCACATACCTATTAGACTTTCAATGTTTTAATGATTATGATTTTAACTGATCATAGGTATTAATTTTATAATGATAATAAAATTAATAGCTATTACAATTAGACAATTTTTAATATTACTAAATGATTACTTAAAAAATTGCCTTCTATTATACAAATTATATAGAACAAACTTATCCATATTTTGATGATTATATTTGTTTTTGACAAAAAGCATATTACCTGACTGATGTTCCTAAAAACTATTATCCACTTATTTAAGCTTAAATGCTAGTACAAACTCAGATTTTACTCAATATTTTATTTTTTTGTCTTGATATAACAAAGTTATTATGTAGTTGATGAATAACAGTATGTAAATAGTGATTAGAACAGATATATAACACGTTAGTATTATCATATTAGTTGGACAATAAATTCAATAAAAAAAAAGAATAAACAACAGAAACCATTAGTTAATCATAAACTCTAATAAATGGGAGTATAATGGGAACTTCTAAAAAGAGTTCATGATTACCTATTATAAAATTTAGGAAAAATATACTCTTTGAACTAAACAGGAAACCTACGAATAGTTGATATTCACCTACTAAAATACCAAATATCCTGCCGAATAAATTTACCTTGCTACGTTTCTAAAAATGTGGAAGTGAAATTTACACACCTGTATTTTAGAAAATGTCAGTTGAAATCCCTTCGTATCCAATTCACTACATTTATTTTGTTCACCTAATTACGTTTTTACACTTCTTAGTAATTTCAATAGGATAAGAATAACTAAAACAAAAGTTAAGTTTTCCAAAGTCACGTCACGAAAGTAAATATTTTCATCTACTCATAGAACTGTCAAAATTGTATTAACCGATTTTATTGCTGGCGCTTTAGTTGCGTACTATCTTGTGTTAAATAGATACATTTCAAACAAGTCGGATTTTAGAATGGTGAAAAAGTTTAGAAACCGCCAAAAAGTGATAGCCTTTTATTTTTTTAAGATTTTTTAATTGATGTGGTGCAGGAATTGATTACAGTTCGGATTGGGTATTATTCGGATTCGCCGATTCTATTTCGCGCAAAAGGCTGCTACTCGGCCGATGCAGCCTTCTAAAATACTGTTGAAGCAACGGCGAGATAGTAAAATAGGACCGACTGCCGTTCGCCGCGGCCGGTTTTGCGTACTGAAGCTCGGATTATCTACAATACTGCTGCATTGTACAATGCCATAATAATTACGGGACAATTACGGATACAAAACGTTCTCGCTACTGTTTAGAGGCCGAACTGCCCGCTTTTTGCTACTGTACCTGTGGCACAATGACCTTAGCAACTCGAGTTAAGGATGATTGCTTGTCGTAATTCATGTTTAATGCAAGTTATTTGACACGATGTACATAGACAAAAACATTTTACGTCAATGCACTTCTTACCAATAACTGAATTATACGGCTATAAACTAGACAACCCACGCAGTTTCTTTTAATCTTCCAGTTAATCTAGATACAACTACAATATACTTTAACAGTATTAGCTTTAGCCTATCTCGTATCCATGAGTAAAATTTTAGATGCTCAGTGATCCGTTAGTATTACTGGTACAATGATTTACAAGTCTAGTTACCACTTGTAATCTTTTATTCTTTATTCTTTATTGTACACAAAACATACTGGTAATTACAATTCATTATAAACATAATGTACAAAGGCGAGCTTATCTCTAATAAGAGATTTCTTCCAGCAAAATCTTGTGCTCCCTTCGCCGCTAAAACCAGTAAAATCACGAAATTTACCTTTAGTTTTGATGCGACATTACCAACTTGACAACCGTTGTGATTAATTCCCGGTAAATTCGTCATGATGGGTCAACTAACCTAATTTCATTCTTACCTATTATATATGTATCATATTATATACGAAATGTCACTGGTACCTTGCCAGGGTATTCCGCTAGCAAAGGTTGGGAAAACCATACACCAATGTAGTTTTTAATTACCTGTTTTAATGCCGATTTCAGGGGTACATTCTTTGAGAACGCCGCATTCGATGCAGGTTCTTTGGAAGCGTAAGAGTAGCGCTCCACAGCCCCTGACTTTATATTAATGTTATGCGCTGTATACACTACACCATACCTAAGTACCGTTCACTAAAAAAAAATTGACAAAGTACTATTGTACAACCCCATTGATACCTAGTATTCTACCATGGAGGGAGGGATCGCTAGTAATGGTCAATGGCCATTATTAGCAATATAGGGTACATTGCTAATATTGGGCAGTGTACCATGTTAGGTCAATCTCCATGCTGTTCTCCATGGAAACCATTGTGGTTACATTTCTGGCAAATTCGTCACGATGGGGCAACTGACTTGTCTTGGCAACTGACATCCTTACCGTTTCATCCTTTACTGGTGCACCACTATTATAGTATACCGTTAGCACAGGCGAGAGCACTATCCCATCTTGACCCATTAAAAAAACTACTCTATCATAAATTCCCATTTTGCCTATTGACCATAATTTGTTAATTAAAACAACATTCTATTTCTGATTTCCTTTATTTACGTTATTTTTCTTTTCTTTTTATAAAACTCGATCATTTCTTCTAAACTTGCTGAAAAGAAATAAACATAACATTATTATTTCAATGATTTTCTTGAGACTAAATGCTAGGTAGGATTATTAGTGATTTGTGGTAAGACATTTACAACTGTCAAGTTGAAAAGCCGTGAACGTTACGGATTAATTTAAAGTTTGTTTAAAAGTTAATAAGAGATAATTTAAACGTTGCCTATTTTATGAGAACCATCCTCTAGACTTTAGTATTATTTTTATATCGCATTTCTTAAATTCAGCCTTATTACTGTAATAATAATAGTTACTGCTACCAATCGTGCATAACTGTGTTTCGGTTTGATGGATGAGATATGGCACTGAAATTACAGGAGACGGGGGCATAACAGTTTAGAAATGGCAGCACATAAGGGGTACCATGAGCGTTAATGCATTTTGTGAAGTCAAAGGTGGTATTTTATAACGGATGGTTACCTCTATTTTCCATTTTTAGCTGTATAAAAAATAAACTTACAACAAGTTTCTCTTTTCAAAAGAGGAGTATATACTCTAGATTTGACACCCTGTATTAAACAATCAGTATACGATATCACTCTATCTCTGTCATTTTCATCGATTTCGTCACTGTCCATTTTACAGCCATTTAAAAGTTTAGCATATTCTATTTCTAATTGCTGTATTGAATCTTTTATCATGGTGGTTCTGAAATAAAAAAAAATGTAATTCACAAAATATACTTTTTCTTATATTGTACATTAACTTTTATATAAGAACATCAAAGATTGGTTATTTTGTTATTTCAATATATCGCATAAAAATTATTTAAAATTTTACGGGTACCGGTAAGGGAGGGGGATCAATTTTAGTGTGTGCCACTCGTAAAAACTGAAATGCGTAGGTAGGTAAGTAAGCACATAATGTAATTAGAATACACGATATTGCGAGCCTCATTCTTTGGCTGACACCTCTGAGACATCTATTTTTATTTTTATATCAGCCAGTATCCACCGCTAAACAGAGAGTTCTGTTAGTTGTTGCCACACTTGGTAGGTAGTTTAGCAACCGCAATTAAGCTTTGGTGGTTTTAAAAGAAATGCTGCTGCCCATTCACACAATTCATACACAAGAAAGGAAGGGGTGGTCTACTCTATGTCGGGAGCACACGGCACATTAAGGTATATTCGCTAGGAAATACCATGCATTAAATAAATTGACTATATAGTTACTTCTTTTTCATATTTACTTTGTGTAGTTTTACACAATACAAACTATCTTATTTTTAATGACATCATTGTACTCTAGTCCTAGTCAGTTCTTTAATGGATATTCAACCATACACTAGATTGATCATTTAATGAATTCATATTAAGAACCAAAAAATCATATCACTATTATTTAAAAAAAAAACTTACTTAATATTATTCAACGTCCATTCTGTTTGTAAATGTGATATTACACATCTCAATTCATCCTTGTCATATACCCATTTGTTTGTTTCTTCCAACTCATATGTGCAGTGAAATAAATTTAACGGTACATCCAGCGCCATATTGTATTGGGGTTTCCTGTAAGCATTCGAGTTATTATTTTATTTGTACATGAAACTTTATACGTTATCAGAAAAAAAGTTATACTTACAGACAATTATATTTACTTTGTTAATATCATATTTACTAAATCAACTCTTAAAAATTACAGATGTAACCAACAATTCATAGTATAGATAATGACAGCACTGTTAAACAAACCTGGGATTTTTTTCTATATCCAGCAATTCTGCTATGACTTCAGGTGTCTCATTCCCCTGTCCTACCAAAAGTAACACTCCCATAATACATCTGATTTGGTGCCAGAGGAATGCATTCCCTTCTATGATGAGGCAATACATAGTTGTTGCTGAAGAAATATTTAAATAGTTGTTAGTGGCAAATAATTTCATTACCATTGAATAACATCCAACAACTTCGTCTAAATACAATTTACAATCATTTACTCATTATCTTATTTTAATTTATTAATTAATTCTAAACAAAATATTAAATTATTAAATATAACATTGTATTGGAAATAAGTTTTTGTAAGGGATAACTTTTCTTTTTTTATAGGTCTAGGAGAAAGAGACGTTCTGTAATCTTGGCTTATTTCAAAAGTAAATATAACGCATTAGTTTATTGTTAAATTATTATCTTTATCTACATACGATCATTGCTCTCATCTGCTACAGGAGTAATGTCAGCTCTAAAGATTTCCCGCCGAAACTCCGTAACTCCATTACCGACATCCATTTTACAAAGATGGCGGTAGTCGTTAGAACCGAGTAGGAGCTTGCAAGCGTCCTGCATGGCGGCAATGTTTAGTGATGAGCGAGGAAAGTAATATTTATATTGCCTTTTTTTACAATCAAATCTGAAAATAAAGTACATTAGTCATTGCATCATTTTCTCAAGTATTACGTTGTAACATAATTGTTTTCTTTTTGAATTAAATAAAAAATTATGCAACTAAAATATCCCAAATTGGCAACCCCTTAAATATTTTATGAGGAATCTCTCGACTTAAGAACAAGGCTCTTGACTGTATTGTATGTCATTTTTGTTGTCAGTATTATATAGTATGTCAGTATACTGTCATAACTTGCAGGTAAAAATGGTTACTGTTGGTAACGTTTAGGGATGGCAGAGGTACAGAAAAATGTTATGGTGCTTTACATGGAGTAGGGGGGGGGGGGGAAGGGAACTTAAAAAATTATGGTACGGTATAATACTTAAATGTCCCCAAAGCTACATTACAAGGCCGTATTAAACTGTATGAAATAAAGAGTGTGTCTCTAGTACTGGATGAATAGACAAATATAATGGTCTTAGCGATTGTAAACAAAATTGCTAGTTACTTCACAAATAAAATTAAAATAATTAAGATACACATCTTACTAATATAATAAAACAATATCACTAAGAGATGTCTGTACTTGGAAGATATATACGAAAAATTAATAAGACTATAATTATTAATAACAGTCCTAAAAAGACTAATAAAAGACAAATAATTTTAGAAATTTGTCTGTCTATATGTTTGTTCCCGTAACAGCTACTGTACCAAATTGGAAGCAGTTTTCACAGTGTAGGTTGTAGGTCTAACTTAAAATTAGGTTTTATTTAGAAGTGGTCTACTTCATTGGTTTTTTCATACTTCTACAACTAAGTATATGAAGTGGCAGGCAAAAAATTAATTAATATTAAAATGAGAAGTAGTAGTTAAAAGCTTTTTAAAGATTAGAGATAGTGATAAGGCTTGACAAATTACTTGGTTACTACATAATGCCATCCTGAATATCTCATGATTTTTCCAGTGTATTAGGGTTACCACTTTCCATTATAAGTATTGACAATTTATATTTAAGTGGTATTAAAAATTGTAGGCATTTGCAAGAAAACTATAGATCATTACCTAGCACTAAACTCAGGTTTATCTTCTGGTATTGGCATCCACCTAACTGCCCTGATCTCCTTTGGTAACAATCTGTTTAGGATCTTACAGTATGGCATCTCACTTGAAATGGAACTATCTGTATGCTGCTGCTCAGGTGGATATTTACTTCGAAGAGTTATTGATATTACCTGAAATTATGTAAATTAATATTTTTATTAAAAATTTTCATATACAGTATTATAAATCGAAATATTATAAAAAGAAGAGATATTATTCTTTGTGGATATGGATGAACACAAATATTACACAATAAATACGTAATCAATTTAAAAAATATGCATAGAATACTACAATGTCAGTGAGTAACAGCTGTATATTATTTAAAAAAAAAATTAATAGGGGACGGAATGAACAATATAATACTAGTCCAACCATGATGTTGTAATTGTCTAGTATTATAGTATTATTTTGCTCACCTGTCCAAATGCACTGACACCTTTATCAGTCCGTCCACATCTATGATATTGTGATGTTTCCCGGCTTTGAATCAGACATGATTTTGACAAAGCATTGAAAAGGTGATGTTCTATTGTCTGGTTTGAATCTTCCTGTACAGCTAGTCCTTGATAGTTCCAGCCAAAATAGAGTATGTGAAGTAGGATTCGGCGATAATGACATCTGGCAATTATCCATAAGAAATGTAATTAGAATTATTTTTGTTAATCCTTGCATAAATAAATATGTATTAAAAAAAAATTACATTGGAATTGATACAGTTAACACAAACTGATTAAAGAAGATAAAACACATTTTTTATTTATAGATAAAAATAAATAATTTAATTAACATGAATAATAATTACTTTATTTATTTATTACTTTTGACAAAGTACATTTTTAAGTATTTTCAACATATTTACAAATGAATTTAGAAATATAATTAATACTATCTCATAATTGTTTAAATAGTAGGGAAGTATTTTACAGCAATTAATGACAGAAAATGTGTATGTGTTAAGTGTTAAATTATACAACAGTAAATTATATTTAATTTAAAATATAGAATTTAATTGATTACATACTCATACAGTGGTCTAATAATATTTTCAAAACCCAAATATAAATGAGGAAATTATAAAAAAAAATTCTAAATATAAATAAATAATAATATATATAATAATAATAATAATAATAATATAAGCCTTTATTCAGACATTTTTTTTTTAAAAAACAATGTATTAACAACTTATTATTTAATTGCTGTTGTCTGTTTGCTTATTAGCAAAGGCCTCCTCCAACTGTCTCCAATGGTCTCTATTACTAGCAATTCTTGTCCAAATACCCCCTGCTTCAGCCCTAATGTCATCTACCCATCTTCTGTGTGGTCTTCCTCTTCTCCTTTTTTTGTCTTTCGTGTACCAAAACATTATCTTTTTACTCCATTTATCTCTCCCTCTAATTGTATGCCCTGCCCATTTCCATTTAAGTTTTTTAACTGTGACTGTAACATCTTTAGTTTTTATGTGTTTTTTAATTGTGCTAGTTTTAATTCTGTCTGATAATCTTATCCCCATCATACTTCTTTCCATGGCATTCTGGCAATTTTGTAGTTTTTTAAAGTGGGATTTGGTAAGAGCCCAGGTTTGGCAACCATATGTAAGAACTGGTAAAATACAGGTTTCAAATAGTTTACTTTTTAAGGCTGTGTTTGTCATTTTGCTTTTAAGTATTTCCTTTAGACTCCAAAATCGTTTCCAGGCATTTCCTATACGTTTTTCAATCTCCTTTGTAGTTAAGTCTGTTGGTGAAATTATTTGACCCAAATATACATACTCATCTACATATTCAATTTTTTTGTTGTTGATGCAGATAGTTTCCCCTTTTTTCCCATTTGTCATAATTTTTGTTTTTTCTTTGTTCATAACCAAACCTACTTTTCGGCTTTCTTTATCTAATTCATTAAGCATTACTTGTAGATTGTCTCTTGTTGGGGAAAATAAAATTAAATCGTCGGCGAATCTCAGATGTGACAGGTATTCCCCGTTCATTAATAGTCCATACTCATCCCAATTTAGTTGACGAAAGATCTCTTCTAATACTGCAGTGAAAAGTTTTTTTTTTTTTTTTTTTTTTTACAACACAGGGGGCAAACGAGCATGCGGCTCACCTGATGGTAAGTGACTACCGCCGCCCATGATCACCCACAACACCAGCGGCATTGCAGGTGTGCTGCCGGCCTTTTAAAAAGGAATATACTCTTTTCTTGAAGGTTATGTTGTCGTATCGGTTCGGAAATACTGCTGCTGGAAGTTGATTCCAAAGAATGGTTGTGCGTGGAAGAAAGTGCCTTGAAAAACGCACGGTGGAAGACCGCCACTCGTCCAGATGATTGGGATGAAACTTTAGTTTGTGGCGGGTTGTACGGTGGTGAAAATCAGCAGCAGGTATCAATCCGAACAATTCCTCAGAACACTCCCCATGATAAATTCGGTAGAAGATGCACAGAGACGCAACATCTCTGCGCAGTTTCAATGGGTCAAGTCGGGCAGTAAGGCGTTGACTATCGATAATTCGAGCCGCCCGACTTTGAATGCGGTCTAACGGAAGGAGTTGGTACTGTGGCGCTCCTGCCCACAGGTGAGAACAGTATTCCATATGCGGCCTGACTTGGGCTTTATATAATTTCAGGCGGTGTTCTGGCATGAAATATCGTCTCACCCTATTGAGCACTCCTAACTTTTTGGAAGCTATCTTAGCCTTCTCCTCCAGATGACCGCAAAACTGGACGTCGCAAGATATATCAACGCCCAGAATTCCTAGACTTGACTTTTTATCAAGGGAAGTGCCCTGAAAGTGAGGAGATACGACAAACGGCGTCTTTTTTGCGGTAAACGCGCAGACTTGTGTCTTTTTGGGGTTAAATTGGACAAGATTTTGTTCACCCCAGATCGAAACTTGATGGAGTGAAGTTTCGATTTCAGACACAAGTCTATTCCGGCACTCATCGGTATGTGCCCGCGAGATCTTTGCATGACCGGTATATAATGTATCTCCTGTACTGTCGTCCGCATAGCAATGAATATTACTTATCTGTAACATATCATTGATATGCAGAAGAAACAGAGTCGGAGATAGTACACAGCCTTGCGGGACACCAGCATTCAAAGGTTTTAAATCAGAGCATGCACCGTCGACTACGACCTTAATGCTACGTTCCTTGAGAAAACTGGCGACCCAAATGCACAGTCTCGCAGGCAACCCAAATGAAGGTAGCTTTGAAAGCAGCGCTCTATGCCACACCCGATCAAAGGCCTTCGCAATATCCAGACTAACTGCTAAGGCCTCTCCCTTACTCTCGATTGCCACTGCCCATCGGTGTGTTAAGTAAGCTAAAAGATCACCGGCCGAACGTCCCTGTCGAAAGCCATACTGGCGATCACAGATCAGCCGGTGCTCTTCTAGGTACCGGAGCAGTTGACGGTTAATGATGGATTCCATAACCTTCGAGAATAAGGAAGTGATAGCTATGGGCCTATAGTTAGCTGGATCTGAGCGATCTCCCTTTTTAGGGATCGGATGCACCAGAGCAGTCTTCCAAAACTTTGGGACTATGCCCGATGAGTAGCTAAGCCGAAAAAGACGCGTAAGAACCGGAGCCAACTCTGGTGCGCACGTCCTAAGCACAATTGGAGGAATACCATCAGGCCCACTCGACTTATGGATTTCGAGAGAGAAAAGTGCTCTACGCACTGAGCTATGCGTGAATTTAATGTCAGGCATAGAGCTCCTACAACACGTGATGGTCGGTGGTGGTTTCTCCCCGTCATCCAATGTCGAGTTTGACGCAAAGATGGATCCAAGAAGATCGGCCTTTTCTTTAGCGTTCTGGGCCAACGAGTCATCCTCCCTGCGCAAAGGTGGAAAAGATGACTTACAGAAATTCCCTTGTGCAGCTTTGGCAAGAGACCAGTAGTGCTATTCTCTAAGCAAACAGCCTAGACATCAGCCTTGACGCAGCGATGAAATATTGAAATGGTATTCACTAATTCTTAAGACGCGACACTAGCGCCCAAAGACGAGCTCAAAGACGAGCGGCATAAACGGGAACTACTCAAGGCTGTGCGATTTGACATTTTGCCATAGTATTTGGTATTCACTAACAAAAATCAGCCTCGCCTTCGCCGACAGCCTAGCCTACAGCCTCGATTTCTTATGTCAAACTCAAAAGCTTTGTTTTCTACGCTGTTTGCATAGTATTCATCTAATATATTTATTTGTTTCTTGAATTCTGTGATTATTAATTGTATTGAAATTATCAATTTGTGTTTAAAAACGATTGCTGCCCGTTTATGTGTAATGACCCATTTGTTGAAAGAAGCTAAAATAGAAAATGATTGTAAGAAATGCCGACAATCAACAACTTTATGTGATGTGGATTATATTCATCATTACCGACTTTCTGAAGAATTAATCAATATGTTAGAAAAAGAATTGTCACCATGTATGCCTGTTCCAGAGAGTTGTTAAAGCTAAAGGTTTGTAACTTAAATTTTATTAATTGATGGTATTAGGTACATAAATAAATTTAAAGCAGGAAAAAGAATACTTTGCAGTGATTGTGTGCACTTGTTTATTTTATTGAGACAAGCTTAATTGTGTCAGCAGATGTTTGTGTAGGGAACAACTAGCTAGTTAATAATGGTGTGTAACAAGTATTCTAGTATGCATAATAATACTTCTGGTGTTACAAATATTCATGGATCATGGTAACCGTTTCCCATTAGGTGATCCATAAGCTTAGTGGCCTCTGGTTTTGTATAAAAATAACTATGTCTAATATGTTAGAAAGAAACCAACTTAGTTAAACATGTAGTAAATTATTAATTCATGTCAATTAATTTTTGTTAAATTAGACCACTAAATTTAGCATTCAGGTTGAAACTATTATAAAAAATTGTTTCAAAATCATAGTTTTAAAAAACATGACACACATAAATTCAGGATTGGCTATGTGGCTAATTAAAAATAATTAACATTACTTGTTTTTTTTCAGGTGATTTTGAAACTCATTTAGTAGCATGACACAAACCCTTGGACAGCCACAATAATAGTAGTGTATTGCTGTATTGTTTGTGATATGCTGATAATATGATGCAGTTACATCATCTATACAAAATGAAGAAGCACAAAAGAAAATTTTGTAGTCAAAATAAGCTAGCTATACTTTTTGTACTTATATCTTAAAACTATTTTCAAATACTTTTTTATTGTTACATTTTTGTCTACCTGTGAATTAAAATTAATATTATATTATGTTGTAAATGTATATTTTAATTTAAAATTATTATAATTAATTCATATTATAACTAGTATGGAGTAAGAAATTAAAAAAAATATTCATTAAAAATTATTTATTTGAAATTGAAACAAGTTTATAATTATAAAATTTTATTGTAATTGTGTTTTTATTTGAAAATTATATAAGATGAAACTTATATTTCAAAATTACTAATGACTATTAAATGACATAATTTAATCTTATATTTTCAATAATGAACTTGATTTAACTAATAATTCCAATAACTCTTGTTATGTTTGGCAGTGTATATTTTTAGAAATGTATTATTGTAAAATCTATTAGTATTTTAAAAACCAAAATTGAGGTTTCTCCCCTTCTTCACAATGGATGGTAGAATCATAAAGAATTACCATTTATAATATTTTAAATTTAATTGAATAAAAATTATTTGAAATTTTTTTAAAAAATTTTTAATTAAATCGTACAATGGCTGACTTTAATTTAGTCATATCTCATTCATTAGCTATAAGATATGAACTAGTGTTGTCTGATTCTCTATCAAAATTTGTTCTGTCTCTACTCGGTGCTCTTCAGTGGCAACAAATCTTTGTGAGACTACTCTCTTTCTAGTTGAGGCTGCTATTGTGAAGGAGATAAGTGTCATCGGGATACTGTCAGTCAAATGACGGCGTGGACCTAAAAATAACAATAAGACCAATTAGACACATAATTCTAAAATTATAAATTAGTTATTTATTTAAGATACTCCACAAAAATATAATTAATCCTTTTTTCTGTTCGTGTATGTCCTGTCACAAGCCATGTCTGATTCTTTATATAATCCATCAGCATCTCCGACTACTTTGCGAAGGGACCTCATTTCATGGCATGTTACGAGATATGCATTTATTTTAGTTACTAAAAATATAACCTTAAAAACAGTACAAGTAAATAAAAAGCACATTTTACTTACGTATTTGATAGATACATCCAAACTTATAAAACGTTGGTAAAGTTACGTTAATTTTATTAATTATTTTTAAAAGAGAATAAACAAATACAAAAAGTGCGCCTCTGGAATGTTAAGTACAAGGAATATAATACTCTCTACGTACCTACGTATAAGTGTTATTTGTTTATTTTACGGCAATGGAAGCAAGGGTATTCAAACAAATCTTAACTTTAAAAAACAAAATCAAATGTTTGATGTATAAATTTATGTTTATTTTATATAATATTTATTTAAATAACATTCTAAACTGAATAAAACATTCCATTTGTCAATAAAATATTATATTTCTACAGTTATCGGTTTCATTTTACGGTTTTTGTTGCAAGCCCTATCTCGTCCGTGCGCACAGCCTCGAGTTATCACAGCCTACAGTTCGTCGATGAGGTTTGACACGTTAGTGAATACCAATTACCGCAGCGCTGTAGCCACGGTCGTTCGCAAGGCTGATCAGCCTAGAGCTCGTCGGCGGGCGCAGCGTTGCGGTAGATTTTTAGTGAATAGCATTGCAGAAAGCTCGAGTCCCAGAGGGCAAACTAGCCAGTCTCTTGCCAATTCTACTAATATGCTCTGACTTCGCTGTGGCTATAACTCTTTTGAAAGACCTAGAGGCAGAGTTATACTTCTTTTTAAGAGCACTGGTGTTAGGATCTCGCGACGCCACACCTTTAGCCCAGGTTAGGAAGCACTCCTGTTTCAGACGAGATGCTGTTCTACAGGAGGCTCCATACCAGGGCTGGGATTTCCCGCCGACGGGCACCACAGAGTTAGGAATAAATAATTCCATTCCCTGAAGCACCACATCAGCAATGGAATCGGCAATGGCGTCGGGATCATCCAGTGTGAAGCAAACCTGCCTCCATGGGTAAGATGCGAAAAAAATCCGCATCTCATCCCAATCTGCCGACCTGTAGTGCCAAATGCGACGTCTACCCGTAGAACGAGGTGGAGTCGGACTCGTAAGAGGCACTTCGCTCCGCACCAAACAGTGATCCGACGATCCAAGCGGGGCTTCGACGGAGATCACATAGTTGTCTGGGTGGGTGGTCAGCAGAAGGTCCAGCAGTGAAGGTGAATGGTCCAACACATCAGGGATTCGCGTAGGCGAGGAAACAAGCTGTGTCAGACCATAAGCCAAAGCAAAGTCATGAACAGATCTTCCCGCATAGTCGGTTGTACGCGAACCAAGCCATTCGGCATGGTGGGCATTAAAGTCGCCAACAATCACGACTTCAGCGGAAGGAATCTGCTCAAGCAGGGAATCTGTAGCCATTTGGACGTGCTCGATTAGTTGGTCGGTTTCAGTGTTACCGCTGTGGGACCTGTATAGGCACGCATAGATGCGGGGATGGTCATTGTAATCTACGCGCAGCCATAGAATGGACAGGTCCGTACCTTCAAGAGTCCCAAGGCGTCGACAGCAGATATCCTCTCTGACATACGCACATACACCGGCACGCGAAACAAAACAATGTTCAAGCTTATACCCCGGGTAGGTCAGGTATGATGTTTCGTTAGGAGGGGATATCTGTGTCTCCGTGAGGAAGAGCAATGCCGGCCGCGCCGTTTCTAGGTGGTGGTGGACAGCGTTCAGGTTTGAATGAATTCCCCTAATATTACAGAGGCTCACATTGAGCAAAGGGGATGCCGCAGAAGTCTTGCTCTGTTTGCCCTTGGTCCCATAGAGCGGAATTTTGCCCCCCCCAGAATACGCAGGGCAGCCCGAGCGTGGTTGCTCGAGGGAGGATTCTCCAGCAACATGGCTGCTGGTACCTCCCTGGGGTACGTTAATTTTTTTAAATTCCACTGCCATGGTATTGAAAGATGGGGGGACGGAGTTGGGGGAGGATTTTAGGATAAGGAAGGGGATGGGTATAGGATGGGCCTCCGGACTCCCTCACTCACCATACGGAATGTGGTCAGAAGTTTAGGTGATATGGGGTCACCCTGCCTTACTCCCCTTTCTATTTTGAATTCCTTTCCTTCTTTTTCTAGCTTTACTTTTGCTTTACTGTTTCCATATATGTTCTTCAATATTCTGATGTATTTAATATCAATACCCTGATTTTTAAGTGCATACCAAATTGCCTCATGTTCGAGGGTGTCGAAAGCCTTACTATAGTCTACAAAGCAGCAGTAAAAGGTGATATTGTATTCTTTACTTTGTTCGAAAAGTTGCTTGACAACATGGATATGGTCTAAAGTTGAATACCCACTCCTGAAACCTGCTTGCTCCCTTGGTTGGTTATCGTCTAATAGTTTGGTTATGCGGTTTAAAATAACTTTAATAAAGATTTTATATATGTTCGACATAAGGCTTATGGGTCTATAATTATTCATGTTACTTTTGTCCCCTTTCTTGTGCAACAATATAATGGTGGATATAGTCCATTGTGTTGGTATTGACTCACTTCTTAATATGTCGTTAAACATATGTGTAAATATTGGTGTAAGAGTATCTTTATTGTTAATAAGAAATTCATTACTGATATTGTCAGGACCTGGAGCTTTATCCTTCTTTAGAGATTTCATAACTGTTTCGACTTCTATGAGCAAGATCTCTGGAACATCCTTTTGCTTTGTCAAGTCTTTTTGCATATTAGAGCTCTTAGTAGAATATAAGTTTTGAAAAAAATTTGTAGCTATTGTAAGTATATCTGATCTTTTGGTTGCGGATTTACAGTTATCACCTTCTATATTTGGTATCCAATCCCTTTTTTCTAACAATTGTTTTGTGGCTCTTTTTGTGCCCCCAGTCTTCTGAATGCATTCCTCCATTGTCTTTAATCTGTGATTTTGTCGGTCTTTCCTCATATTTAACTTAATTTTTTTACTAATCTCAGTTATGTCATTTCTGACTTTTTTTGTTTTATTAGTTGTAGTTAGTAATTTAGCTCTAGTTTGTATCATTTCTCTTGTTTTAGCTGTTAGCCATTTTATTTTAAGGATTTTATCATTTTTTCGATTTACAATACTTTTGTTCAGGATTTCTTGTAGTTTATCGTATCTGTCCTGAGTATTTAATTGTTTTGTGTTTTCTATAAAATCTATTAACCTATTGTTTAAGTCTTTTGTATTCACTGATTCTACTTGATTTGATTGTTTAATTTTAAAGGGTCTGTTATCTTTCTTAATTTTTAGGTTTAATTTTGCTCTTACCATTCTGTGATTACTATTAAAGTTAAGAGTTTTTATGGTCCTACAGTCCTCAAAGTCTTTACTCCTATTGGTTAGTATATAATCGATCTCGTTTTTATAGCGACCATCAGGGGATATCCATGTCCACCTATTATTTACTCTGTTTTTGTACAGACTGTTAAGTATTTTTAAGTTGTTCTCATATGCCAGTTCAATTAGTTTTTCGCCGTTTCTAGTTCGTTTTCCTGAACAATAAGGACCCAATATCAGTTCTTCCCCACCTTTTCTATTTCCGATTCTGGCATTAAAATCTCCCATCACGATTAAATTTTTATATGTATATTTGTGTATTGCATTTGAAAGCAAGAAGTAGAAGGAGTCTATTTCTGTACTGTTGTATTGCTCTGTTGGCGAGTAAACTTGTATAATTGACCACTTCATATTGGTGTGTGGTAAAGTTAAATTTAGTATTGCAATACGTTCTGATATACCAATGAATTCATCTATATATCCCTTTAGTTCTTTACTTATCAAAAATCCTACTCCATATTGTCCTGGTGTGTCTCCATTATGATAAAATACAAACTGTTTGTGATCCTCTATACTTTCGCCCAATCGTCTAACTTCACTCATTCCTACTATTGTCCAGTTTATTTTTTCCAATGCTAACATCAATTCCGCTAAGCTTTCGTTGGTGCGTAATGAGAGGGTATTATATGTTGCAATGTATATGGTTATATTATCGTTTTTCGGATTTTTTTTGTTGTGTAATGGTGTTTTAGGTGGAATACTTGGAGGGTAGTAGTCGTCTTCCCCCACGGTGACTAGCCGGCTTGGGGTGCGGTTTTCAGATGTTTGTTTATATTTAGTTCTAGATTTTTCCTTGTTTTGGTTCCAGGTTGACATTTCTAGTTTTTTGGGGTTTCTGACACTGAAGCTGATCTTCCTCTTATGTAATTAAATAAATTGTTTGGTTTCATTATTTCCTTTAAACTTGAAGCAATTAACTTTTCTGGTGAAGCAGCTTTTGCGTTTAACTTCTTTTGTACTTGTGCAATAGGAGACCCAGTCTTCTCACGTTTTCTTTTCTCTCTATTCGTATCATTTGGTTTCTTTACTATTAATTTATCTCCCCTTATATATGCTATATTGCCTTTTTTCCTCTCTTCTATCATTTTGGGTTGTAACTGTTTTCGTACCTCTAGCACTTCCTTAGTATAATCTTCTTTAATGTAAATGCTTGAGGGAAGACTAGATTTATTTTTCAATATTAGATGTTTTTTCCATACAGTGGTAAGCGAAATTACAAGGGGTCGATTTTTAGTAGATGGCGCTCCAATCCTATAAATGTTACTTATTTCTTGGCTATCTAAGGGAATACCCGATTCTTCTATAATTTCTTTTACACAATCAACAAGTTCACCCTTACTTTTTCCTTTTTCTTGGACTCCAAAAATGACCAAATTATTCATTCGTTTTTCTTTTTCCATAGTTTTAAGTTTTTGTTCCAAATATGTTACTTTAGTTTTCAAATGCTTATTTTCCTCAATTAGCGTATTTATTTTTTCATCTAATGCCACCATAACGCTTTTTGTAACTTCTGTAGTAATTGTATAAGTTTGTTGAATTAATTTTTCATCAAGTTTTGTTAGTAATAACTCCAAAACGTTTTGGTCCATTTTTGAGCTTTTTTGGTAATTTAGGGTAACTTAAGTTGGATTATGGTCACACAATAGGCAATTTTTTGATTTTTTTTTTTTGTTAGCAACACTGCAGTACAATTATTAATTGTCACAAGTTACCTATCGTTTGATGTATGCTTTTCTCAATAATTTGTGGGTAGGTAGTACTCACTTGATTTGACGCTTGATTTTCACTTCAAAGGTTATGAGGACAAATAAATAATTGAAGTTTTTTCGCATAAGTATTGGTACTTGCAGTTTGATCACTTCTTGGTTGTAATTGCTGGTGATTATTGTGTTGAGTGTTTATAGAATCACAGTTGTTTGCTGACAATTTACACTGATTTTATAAATGTTTTGCGGAGCTCACTAATGTACGTGTTTATCGATTAATAACCGGAATCGGAACATTAACAACAACAAGTACATTTTTAAGTATTTTCAACATATTTACAAATGAATTTAGAAATATAATTAATACTATCTCATAATTGTTTAAATAGTAGGGAAGTATTTTACAGCAATTAATGACAGAAAATGTGTATGTGTTAAGTGTTAAATTATACAACAGTAAATTATATTTAATTTAAAATATAGAATTTAATTGATTACATACTCATACAGTGGTCTAATAATATTTTCAAAACCCAAATATAAATGAGGAAATTATAAAAAAAAATTCTAAATATAAATAAATAATAATAGTATAAATAATAATAAGGTGTTTCTAGATAAAAATCATGATAGACCAAAAATAAGACCGACTTACTTGGTGAAATCAAAAGGCTTTTTCTTCAAATTTACCTCACTTTCAGATTGATCACTCAAATTTTTAGCTATTATATTCTTTAATTGTAAATTGTGTGCCTCCAATTGTATCAGTCTTTCAACTAATTCCTGTAAAATTCATGAAATATACAGTACATAAAAGCAAACGAGAGGTTACAATAACTGTTTAAAATAAATTATTACTGTTTTATCCAGGTTTAAAAGCTCTTCTCTGGTAACATTTTTTTTCTTTGGTTTTGGAGGAAGTTTTTCCATTTTTTTATGATATATTCTATATATGTACTATTTTAATTTATGTAATATTTTAATTAACTATGTTATTTTAAAAATAAAAAAAACAATATGAAACTGAAATATTGTGCTCATTCCAAACAGTATGTCAATGTCATAATGATTGACATTATAAATGTCAATGTAAGAACAAGAACAAAACAAGGAATAGCAAACTCTTTGTCTAAGGTCTGCCGTCGTAATTCTTAGAGGCAATCTTGGACAATACATAGCCAGAAGCCAAATCAATGAAAAAAACCAGTTAAGTGCGAGTCGGACTCGCGCAACGAGGGTTTCGTACAAAATTATCAAATAATTTTTTTTATATTAAATAACTACACATTGGCTTCTTGCCAAATTTTATGATTCTAGGTCAATGGGAAGTATCCTATAGGTTTTGATTCACTTAGCGAAAGTTAAAATATGCGATATAAATAAAACATAAACGGCTATATCTTTTGATTGCGTCAATTTAGAAACTTGAATTTTTAACCACTTTAAGAGATTGTAGACCTTAGTATATGATATTTTTTTTCAATTTGATACCTCTACGCGTTCTTAAGAAAAAGGATATTGATAGACGGATGGACAGGCAACAAAGTGATCCTTTAAGGGTTCCGTTTTTCCTATAGAGATACGGAACCCTAAAAATTATTACCTAATTCAGCCATGTGTACCTTCAAAACCTTGGTTTTCTAAATTACATTTTAGTAAAACTGTCTCCACTATATACTTAGTATAAAATACTAATCCTAAAATACTAATACTAATAAAGAAAGGGATTGTTAGTAGACTACATCCTATTGCTAGCAAGGTATATTACCCTGTCAGGTCAACTTCCACGTGGTCCCCCTGAAAATGTTATACAGTCGTACAACCTGCTTGCATTCTTTCTACATAAACTGTGTCGAATATATAACATCTAGTAATGTAAAATCTGTCATTATTATTATTATTTTTAAATAGGTTCCTTTTTAATGATAAGGGTTTCATTTATTTTCATTATTATATTTTTATCATATATTAAATTCTTTCGTATTTTTCTTTTATTTATTGTAAGTTTCTTTTTCTAGACGAAATATAATTTTATTCGATATACATATTTATTTGAATATATGGATCAATATTATAATGATAAATTGATAGTTTGGCAACAAAGAAACAGATTAATTTCTTCAGTCTTTGTAATGTTAAATGAAACAATAGTTATTTCAATATATTTTTATTGTAGATGTAGATATCGGTAACATGTTATGGAAATATAATATAATACAAACATATAGCTTTGTACAATATGAATGTTTTGTAA
Organism: Galleria mellonella; assembly: GCF_026898425.1. Lineage (NCBI taxonomy): Eukaryota > Metazoa > Arthropoda > Insecta > Lepidoptera > Pyralidae > Galleria > Galleria mellonella. The sequence goes on from NW_026442015.1 coordinate 2,874,287, forward strand.
TAATATAAGTACACCTTATACAATCGTGCACGATCAATCGTATTTTCAATAATACAGATAATTCGTGGTACAAGTACGTACCTAATATTAACAATAATAAAAAACTGACGGTCCATTTGATGGAATATAGCCACTAGCGCCTAGATAATTATTATCCAGTTTCCAAATGCAGAGTCAGTATTTAAAAAAGATTTTCAAGTATTATATACTTACATATTTTTATGCACTTGATTTAGTTAAATTATAAACTATTAGTTACATCGATAGTTCATCGTTACTAATAAGTTCGACAGTAAAAATTTTACACGAACCGAGTTAAACAGCTTATACTTTATTACGGATTTAGAAATGACAATAGACGAACATTACTAAATAAAAAAAAAAAAATTATAAACTTTTACACCATTTAAAGCACAAAACATAAAGACCGTTTATGACTGGTATAATGGAACAAATATTTTATTCTGGCTAGCGACAATTTACCCAGTATAAAAATAGATCTTAGCCAGTTAAGAAATATAAAAAAATATTCAATTGTAACATCTATTATCTATATAATGTTAAAATATAAGCATTGGTGTAGATACAACTATATTTTATCAATGACTAAAATTCATTTTGAAATTTAAATTTAAACGTATACACATGATTTCTAAACAATATATGTATATATTTCAGTAATTATATTTAATTTCCAAAAAGTATTAATTAAATACTTTGGTCCACAAGTAAACGATAAATTAAAAAAAAATCCTGAATTATGTTCAAGAGACTTATCAATATAGGTAACAATACTTATGTGTAATAACTCATTTTTCAAAAACAAATGTAAAAAATAAAAGATGTAATTATATTACTCAAATATTGTAGTTGAATACTATTAAGAGGGTGCTTCCTTCAAGACTGGAAGTATCTGCAATACTTTGCAAATTTCAAACTAAATACATTGATATAAATAGATTTAAGTTAAACTATAAATTTATAATTTAGTTTTCTTTAAAATTTGACAAATAAAGCGGACGATGCCCATCTCTTATACACCCCGAAACACCTTCAAAATTATTCTAGTAACTAATACATAAATTCGACTAAGAAATGCAATTAAATGTAATAATATCACTTGAGCATATTAAAAATTAACCACTGAAACAAAAACATGAAAAATTTAATTACTAAAAATTATTAAAATAATATAAAACGACTTAATTATAGTGTGTAATACTATTTTTGTGATAGAAAGACAATTCAAGCATGAATTCAAATTGCCTCCACTATATAGTTGTAGCTCTCACAGTTAAAAGCTATAAGCATTTTGTAAAAATACAGCAAATTATATATTACTGTTATAACATTATGTACAAACAAAAAAATATATTTTTATTACAAACAAATTTTAAAAGGAGGATCCAATAGGTAATGAAGTCTAAATTTAAAAAATGGAGGCAAAATATAATCGCATATACTCAGATAAATGTTAAATATGTTTACAAGATATTGCAACATTGTAAATTACTGTCAACTTTTGTAGTTTTCAATTCTATTTTATTTATAGATTCTCTTCTACGGTTTTAATGTACTATGGAAAAATAATATAATGAAAATACAAAAAAATATGAAGAAAACTACAAAAAAAAAGACAATTGTACCAATGTTGCTGTTTTTAGACATAGATAATAAATACTATTCTCCATCTAAGTTTTCAAAAGTTTTAGAAAACAATTTTCTTTAATTGTAATTTTATTTGGTCATACCTTATTCGAGTTCGTATAATTATTTTAACAACTTTTTGAATTAAGTTAATAAAATATGTTTCTTTTATATTATATTATAAAATTATTATTTATTTTATATTATATTATTTTATATTATTAAAAAACTTTCAGTATAAATTAATTTCATATTTATATATTTCATCATATAAGTTTTATATTTCATACAACAAACACTGTCATCAAACGTGAAAAGTGACCTTAAAACAGTTCCGAAAACCGTTGCGTTCAGTTAAACTCAATTTGAGATAGCTATATAATTGATGTTCTAACAAATTGAAAACATAATAAGGGCCTCACTGCAATAAAACGATCCGTAGATCACTTCGTCCTTTACGGGGGGGAATGATTCCCTATAACAGTATTTACTGCGTGAACATTGCTAATTAACAAAAATCGTATTACATATCACGTTTGCTTAATGAGCGTTAGATGGGTTAAATGCATGTGCAAAAATTGCTATTAAGATTTACAGCAAATGTCGCGCAATTGTCGATTGTTACAATGTTTACTGTTATAGGGAATCCATCTACATCAGGTAGGCAATCTCATGTTATTCATATGTAAAAGCCTTAACCCTCTAACCCTGTATTTTTTTCGCTTCATTTTCGCACATCGCTTTGGCAACAAATAGTAGTACGAGTATTTAGCCATCTAGCGAGATTCTGAGAGACAATATCTATCTACCAAAACAAAAATCGCGGGATAACAACGTCAATAAACTTAAAAAATGCGAGCACGTCGAAATCGCGGGATGCGTAAAATTAAACTAGTAGATACTGCACGCGAAAATCGAGTGGTGGTCAGAGGGTTAATAACATATATGCATTGTTATAACAGTTTTAACTCAATAATAAAAAATCTTAAATACATGGTACAAATGCGTTATCGTATTTTTATAATATCTAGATATACATGTATTAGCCGTCGTGTGCAAGTAGAGTATACAGCACCTATAATAAACTATTTATTTAATTAATTGATGGAAGTGATGAGCGACACAGCAGCAGGAAAGTTTGTTAGTAACTGGGACTAGAGAGTAGTTCTATGCAATAGACATTGTCAGATCGACTTCCACGCCGTTCATTCTAGACACTGCCTGTGTTAATTCATGATGAATTTGTCACGATGGGTTAATTGACCTAATTCAAGGCCGTAGCTAGACCCAAGTTTAAGGTAGGACAAAAGCACTTTTTGATAGGGCAGAAGCCATAATTTTCTTGGGGCTTTTTATTTTAAGGTAGGGCATTGCCCCTCAATGTACCCTAGCGCCCAATGCACTCATGCTAAGGCCATGACCTGACTGCATTCTCACCTATCATCTCGTACAATGATAACGTATAATATATGACGATTAATACATGTAAGAATTATCTAGTATATTATATACATTTTATCTATATAAATACACTTAGCTGTCCAGACCGTGATGTTTGCGCTTGATCCTCGCATACGGTCCAATGTCTGGATCCATCACAAAGTCGTATAGAACACTCGTCCAGCTGTTGTGTTGAGGTAGATTATCGTAAAACTCCGACGCTATCCGTTTCACCTATAAAAATAACATAACAGCCACCTTTTATTATCGCCTTGTTCGCCATCGTCAGGGAATTCATCCTCACATGTTAGAACCTAAATAGTCGAACACACTGTGTTTTCTGTGTGGTTTTCTCTCACGAACACTCAAGTTGTGGGGGGAAAGGGATTGTTAGTAATGGAGACTGAGAATCCCATTGCTAGCAATATACCCAATCAGGTCGACCTCCACGCGGTTCTCTCTGGAAACTATCATGGTTAATTCCTTCCCCTGGTATTATTTTCCAAATTTTACTTTATTATAATTTTTAATGTTATACAGTTCCGAAATGAAATTTTAATTTATATTTTTTACAAATTGTGAATATTTTCCACTATATTTATATCATGTAATTATATATAGATATATATATATATATATATATATATATATATATATATATATATATATATATATATATATATATATAAGTTATACTAACCTCAGGTAATCTCCTCCCAGGCACCGCTGGAAAGTCATGATGTTCGTTATGGTATCCCACGTTGAACGTAATCCAGTTCAATGGTCCATAGTATGAATAGGTCTCGAAACCCTTGCGGAACATATAGTGCTCAGATATGAAGTGGCCTGTGAACAATAAAAATAAAACGATGACTGCAAGTTTACTAGACGTTGAGTTTGTACTAAAGTTGTCCGCATGGGTACATCTGTCCCACTTGTATTTCTGCTGTGAAACAGCCGTGATTTAATCGCTGCATTTCAGTGTAAAGTGTGAGATATAATAAGGAGTCATGGCGATTCCATTGCTAGTAATAAACCGTCTTTTTTTTTAATGGGTGCAAATGGAATTGTAACCCCGCCTACGCTATCGGTATACGAGGCACCAGTAATAGATGAGGATGAAGGCAGGTCATCCTCATCTATCATCGTTTCCAGGGGGAACCGCGTGGTAAAACCGCGCGTATTTTATGATATTCACGGTACTGTTGACGGTTATCACTTTCCATAAGACAGATTATTGACTTATTATTTAAACTTCATAAAATATTTTCGTATCATAAGAAAATACAATAGAAAAAATGTAAAAATTCTGAATTTAACTCACCTGCCACTGGATGCACTCCCATTGCCATCAAAGATCCTACAACTAGATATACTAGCACCTGCCAACCTATAAAAGATAATTGTTAATTTAAATTCCACAATTCTTTTCCAAATGTTTTGACAAATTTCTTAGAACAAAAAATAAATAAGATATACTTCAAAAATTCTTCACATTCTTTTAGTATTATAGTTTTAGATTTAAAACCTACATTATTTTGTTAACTTTTAACAGCTATATTGGTATAATAAAGTTAAATAAAATAATATAAGAAATCATTGTATATTTCATTTCGTTCACATGCTGATTTAGTGTTGGGGCAAACATCAGGCGGTTAAGAGTTGAACCAGCTTAACAATACACTGGCTTACTGTGTAGAAATGGATATTACGATGAATCATCTCAAAAGATGAGGTATGACCCACAGCATTTGTAAACTCATGCCTTTTTCTCTTACGCGTAGGTCTATTCATACATACATATATATGTACACAAATATAATAATGATTAATATAAATACAAAATAACTTACCAAACAGTTTTACTATGACTGCGTCGAAAAATAATTGTATAATTAAATTTATAAGTTCCATAGGTGACGGTGGTTTCGGTCGCACCACCAGTGGGCGCAGTGCATAAAAGAAAGGCTGCAAGAACAGCCAAAGCAATTTTCCGCCTGTTGTGCAGAAGAGTTTAGCTTCTATAAGGGTTGGGAGATCAGTGTCTATTACTTCATCGCCTTGGTACTGAAAGAAAAAGGCGAATGTTATGAACTCATTCAGCATTCGTCATGAAATTAAGATCAAAGGCCGTAATTCACATCACAAATCTAGATTAGAATAAACCAGAATACCTGGTATATCTTTTTTTTATACAATTTAGAATGGCAAACAAACTGACGTTCCACCTGATGGAAAGTGGTAACCGTCGCCTATAGACATGAACATACTGTAACATGGACATAACAAAGTATATTGTTTCGCCCATGATACCCCCCATGCGTTGCCATTCCTGAGGACTCAGGTGTTATTCCTCTGTACCCAGTAAAATTATTGCCATATCCCTTCCCTTCAAATCCTTCAAACCGAACATGCCATGTAAACACAATTGCTTCACGGTTAAAACACAAATGGAAGAGAGGTACCCAAACAAATGATTTTTGTAGAAAGTCTCCTTCTGGTGAAAAATTATTAGGTGATTACTAAAGAAACTGTTACATCAACGTCAAAGTCCCTTCATGTGTTGCCACTCATTTGGACTAAGGTTTTATGCCTCTGTACTCTGTAATTTCACTGTAATATCCATAGGTGCAAACGAGCATGTGGTTCACCTAATGATGAGTAACTGCCACCGCCTATGAGAACAAGCAACACTTGAGTTATTGCAGGTGTGCTGCCGGCCTTTAAAAAAGAATGTTCTTGAAGATTATGAGGTCATATCGGTTTGGAAATACTACTATTGAAAGTTGACTTCAAAGCGTGGTAGTTCGTGTGTAGAACAAAGTACATTGAAAACACACGATGAAAAACACACCACTCATCATTTGTTAGGATGAAACTTCGAGTTTGTGGCGGGTTATGCGATGGTGAAATTTAGCAGCAGAACTCTTGAGAACACTCCCCATGGTACTTTCAATAAAAGATGCATAGAGATTTAATTTCTTTATGCTGTTTCAGTGGGTCGAGTCGTAAGGCGTTGATCATTAATAATTAGAGCTGCCCAATATTGAATGCGATCCAACCTCAAGGTGATGTTCTAACCTAAAGGTGGGAACGGTATTCTTTCATTCATATTATTATATGTGGGTGGGCTTGAGCTTTATACTATTGCAAGAAAAGTGTTGGTATGAAATACCGTTTCACTTTACTGAGCACTCCTACCTTTTTTAGGCTACCTTTTCTTATCGCAAAACTGAGTTTTGAGTTAGATTGTTTCGATATCAAAATCTGTTTGAACTTATGCTCAAATTCTACCTAAACTTCATAATATTAATAAAGTATAGATTTTTAATGAATATACCTATTAATAAGATTTTTGTAGTCATTACTAGAGGCGTATATAGACGATGGCCGGGTGAGTCGTGGCCACCCTAGAATTGGTCGTTGCCTCTTGATATAAGAAAAGCTTCACAAAGAATTATCTGAGAGTAAGTACATTTGCTTGTTTTTAAGAGGCTAGGCCCCCCTGGAAAATAATGTTAAATACGCCAAAGGTCATCACTATTTGGCAGGTGGCGGTACTCAACTTATATTAAATGTCAGATTAATGTGAATGCTATCTAATGTTTAGACAGACGGAACGTGTCAAATTGACACCTTTCATGTGGCGGTTAAGCAGCGACATCCGGTCTCCATACAAAGCGCTTCACATTATCTATCTCCTGTATTTAGATATGTAAGATTTAGACAGTTTATAGACGCCATATGTTATATTGTCAACATGCAGTTAACAATAAAAACAGTAGTATAATAAAGACGAGTCTTAGGTTGAGTTACACTTCAAACCATATGTACTACTTACCCTATGATGTTCCAGATGATACTTCTTGAAGCTTATTGATATTGGTATCCCGATGGGTAAATTGGCGAAGAAACCAAACAATCTATTGTGCAGGGGCCGGTTATGACCAAACGCTAGGTTATGCGCTATTTCGTGGATAGCTAAAAGAAAAATTTATAAATAATTAGTATACAATTACAATGACCATAAATTGGCAAATATTATAGGGACAATATTGTATTGTAAAGCACATTATAAAACCGCTGAATTATCTATACATGGTGAAATCGTTAGCATCCTTGTAAGCGAGACTTCTACCAGTGCTATTGATCATTTTCACTGAAATATGGTTCGAAAACGAATGAATCTAATTGAGGTTGTCAACCTGCCTGCCAGTCAAGCTATGGCAACTATTGGCAAGACTACCCTTATGGCGAGGACTTATGTTCAGCAATGGATAGCTAACGGCTGAAATGATGATGATGAATAGTCATCATTTCAGCCGTTAAACATTCAAAACGAAAAATAAAATCTCCCAAACTTACACACGCATCCAACGTTAAATTCATATGGGAGAATCGAAATGTTGTGTCAATTTTCTGTTCTAATATAGTTCTGTAGCATGGGTAGATAAAACGTAATAATTTTACCCTGTATATATTTAATATAAGGTGATGGACATATTTAAACAGTACCTATCCTAAACATAATAGTAAATAGATTCGACTCCGTACGTTAACGACCCTAGAATTAATGGCAATGAAAAATGTAAACCAGTAAAGCCGAAATATCTGTTTTCTGATGTTGAATGTATAGTCATTAAACTTGGGGGTTTATCTAAGAAAAACATTGATAACGATAAAAGTATGCGCACAGAATTACGGAGAGAAACGTACTTAATATAAATATCGTAAATAATATCAGGTTTACAAGGAGAGAAACTGAAATTGCAATAAAAACTATTAGATTGATCAAACATTGGTTGATTGGTATCCCAGAGATGGATAGCGGAAAAGATACGCTGGAGAAAGATGTTCGATTATAACCTAACCTAATTATAATCTAACCTATTAAGAAGCCGGTTAATGTTTAAAAAGAAAGAAATTAATACGAAATCACAATGTTCAATAGAACCCTATTATCAAGGTTCAAGCCTTACTGGTGTCGTAAGATATAAATTTCTAAAAAAAAGTCTGAGAAAAGTTTTGTGAAAAATTATGGACATAAACCATAATAACCATACTTCTTTGCATGCCTCACTGCCATATCAAAGTAAAACACATATACCTATGTATTCTATAAAAGACAGACATCCAATTTTAAAATTCTTACACTTGTCCGGTCATGGATTGTATTTTTTAAATTTTAAGATAATCCCTTCAAATATATTACAATCAAGGCCAATACCATAACAATGGTGTTTATACTAATTTACCACCAAAGTATTTATGGATGATATGTACTTGGATAGTCCAATTGGTTGAAAGTGGCAACCATCATTTATAGTCATGAACAGCACTTTGATTGCATTGATGATGTGTTTTCATTCCTAAAGACTATGGTTTTATGCCTTCATCTCTTTAATTTCACACACAGGTGTTTCACAGCAGAAACACGAATGGGACAAAAGTGCTTAAGCAGACAACTTAAGTTCATGGCTTTAGTTCATAATACAGTGGTTAGAAGCCATCTAGAGTTAGTTTTGGTGACTATAATACTCGACAAGCTCACATACATAATAATTATGCCTTCTAAAATATGAACGGTATGTTTCCTTTACGTATGTACATATCATATATGATAATACTCGCTATGAGTAACTGCGGTGTGACCTTGTCGTTTACTTGTGTTGACGAATCACTATTCTGTATGTGTGTTCAGTATTAGAACTATCTATAGACTTTTCTATGAATATCATCTATTGATATGATACATAATATTTATATAAAGTTATCACTAATACAGATTTATAGATGTGGTAAGACGAAAAGAGTTCGGTTTAACAATTCTAAATGTAGTGATTGTTTGCATGACACTGAATTACCTTTAAGGAGTATTAATTAAAACATTTACGAATTTGATAGTAATCATAAATTAGATATATATTTCCCTTTAATAATTCTTAGTGTATGTCCAATTAATCACTGAAATCAATATTATATTATATTAATACGGGATCGACATTTGCAGGAAACACTGACAAAATTATTAAAATAGGTTCTAAATTGATGAAAATATTACATGATTTATACATATAATAAAACTGTAGAGGTCGAATGTCTGTACATTGAAAAAAAAGACTAAAAACCGAGTCAGAAGGATGTTAAAAGTGAAATAGAACACATCCAGATTTTTTCAATATTTTTTTGTGTCTCTGTCTGTTTGTACGAGATAATCTCCGAAAATGTTGAACCGATTTAAATGAAATTTTGTATACATATTGTACCTTACATCCCTGGTCAACATTTATAATACTTTTAATTACGGAAAATTAAATAGTTCCCGTGGAATAGTTAAAAAAACTATAGTAACTTATACAGATTAGTAAACGACCTACTGAAGTTACTTTGACCTAAGGCAAAGAGTGAGAACGACACATCATTTGTTAATTTTAGTTTAGTATTCCTAGACAATAGTTCACTACAATAAGTAAGTTAAAAATGTTTTTTCGAAAAATTCGAAGGATTAACAAATACCACGCGGACAAAGTAGCGGGCATCAGCAAATGCACATAAAAATATAAATAGAGTATTTAGGTATATATATATTTTAAATACGTTTCAAAATTTTTACTACTTTTAACTTGTAATTATTTATATTGACTATAACCATGTTTTAAATTCGGGGATTCCCAACTAGTTTCTAATTCAATAGGTGCCTTTATTCATGAGTGCGTTTTATAGTTGTACCAATATTTATGCAAATAAATTATTAGTCGACTGATAGATAGTTATCTTGCTTGCAACATTGCCGAAAAGTAGAAACTAGTTGGGCGTCACCGAATTTAAAACGTGAGAAGAACCGATATAAATAATTACAATACAGTATGAATATTTGATACTGGTATGATGATTATTAAAAGATTGTTAAAAATATTCCTAAAAAAATATATATTAATATAGGAAACACGAAATTCACTCAACTAAAAAAGATAACACAGGCTTCAGCCATATAAGATTCTATTATTTAAGCATCAAGTAAGTCACTTTTTGAGTAGGTAAATTTAAAAATAATTAGCGCATATTTACTCTCTTAAAGATAAAAAAAAACATTAATGACATAATATAATGTTATGAACATCTGTTTAAACACTTAACGAAGACTATTTGATGAAATCTTATCTAAGATCTACAGTGATTAACGGACACGTTATTGTACAATTAAAAGCAATTTACTACTAGAGTGGCTTCAGATAAGACTAACATATCACTCTAGGATTAAAAAATTATGGGGATTGTTTATGGTTTATAATCTTGCGCGAAAATTGTCTGCATATGTTTTTAATTTTTTTTTTTTGTGGTTGCGTTATGTGTTACATTTAACGTCGCCAATAAGTTTTTAAAATTATTTATTCATCCCATATTATTTTTGTGACATTTGAAGATGGATGTAGTTTTTTCCAGAATAATATGTATTAAAATTTGTTACTTGTGTGGACGGTAACCATTTATAACAAAATACATGTCGCAGGCTTCAAACCATACATAGTACATACAAAAATCGCTTTTAGTCATAATTACTAGTTTGTGTAATACTTAGAATTAAACTATGCATTTTATATAAAAAAAAATAACAATTTTACTCATTGTAAAAAACAATTTTATTTTAAATTTTTTTCTTCTGCAAGGTTTTGCATGCACGCCCCTCAGGTAAAAGACTGCAACATGTTTTGTGATATGTATTTTGTCGAAAATCGGATTTTCTTACCTAACATGAGCGAGTGGTTGATGACTCCGCCATAACAATAGGCGACCAATAGCATGACTGGCCAGCTGAGTTGTTGGATGAATGGCAACACAGCCAACTGTGCGATCACCATCCCTGTCACCACCCATTTGAAAAGCGGATCGTAACCAAACAGCTGCTTTATTTCCGGATATTTTTCTGTGGGCAAAAAAAAAATGAAGTGTTTACACATATTATTTATCATTTATACATTCATATCAGCCGTTAACTTTCCTCAGCTGAACATAGGCCATCACTATAAGGAGAGTTTTTCCAGTAGTTGTCACGTTTAGTAAACGGATTGGCATGCGCAGTTAGACTTTTGGTGATGTTTTAAGAGGGACGCTGCTGCCCATCCTGTCCTTTAGTTGTAATTGTTAGTAAGTAGTAATACAGTCTACCAGCCTTATTGCTAGCAATATACCTTAGCAGGTCAACCTCCACGTGGAAATCACCGTGCTGAAGTCCAGGTGTATTCATCATGATGGGCTAACTGACCTGCCTTTTCATTCTTACCTATCATCCCTCATTGATGCTCCGTCAGTGTATATGGTTAGCGCAGACAGTTACATTATATTATCATCCATTAAAAATATTTCGGTACCTATTTATTGGGTTCCTGGAGATATACGGTGGAATAAAATGTCATTATCCATTTTGATATCGTCTATACGAGTCGGATATCTATATTCACTTCGATTGAGTTTAGCATTTCAATATTATTTATTGAATAAGCGACATTTAATATATCCGTTATTGGGATGTATTTAACAGATAAGCATTCGAACAGAACCTGTGACAGAGTCACCAAAAGTAATGAAAACACTGAACTGGATCAGACATGTATTTACGAAGCTTTCTTTGAATCCTGGAGTGGGCACTAGACAATTCTGGGCTAGACACGGCCCACCTGCCCCCCGTTTAAATATGCCTATGTGGACTATAGTTGAAGAAAATTTTGGCGGGGTTCATTTTTATTAAAATTTAAACTTAATGCTTTAAGTACATAACACATATGTACGTAAATTAGGTTCACAGAGAACCAAGGATTCATTGGGCCTGCAGTACCCAGTGTCGAAATTTACTGCTATTAAATTCAATGAAACAAATTCAGTAGATTAAAATTTATATTTATTGTTATAGCTTTCAGCATATCTTTTTAATAAATTATTCCAAATTGCAAATTTTAAATTGTAACGAATGCTTAATTCAGTTATTACCATTTCAATACTTAAATCTATTTCGTTCGCTAGACCGTAAATCATAAACCATTTATCATACGAACTAACCTTGCGTTTTATTAATTAGTTAATTTACCGAACCACTCATATTTCGGTATTATGGTATGTCGAACACCGAACATGGGGCTAAAATACTGAACAGCATGTGATCAAATAGCTCCATTACTAGCAATATACCCCCCTGTCAGATCGACCTCCACGTGGTTCCCCCTGGAAACCATCGTGGCTAATTCTAGCTGAATTCGTCAGGATGGGCTAACTGGCCTGCTTTCATCCTCATCAGTCATCTATCATTGGTGCCCCGCATGGAGACTGAGAATCCTATTGCTAGCAATATACCCAACCAGGTCGACCTCTTCGCGGTTCTCCCTGGATACTATCATGGTTAATTTCTGACGAATTCATCATGATGGGCTAATTGGCCTATTTTCATTCTCATCTATCACCCTTCACTGGTGCTCCGCCAGCGTATCCCGTTAGCGCAGGCGGGGTTACCATACCATTTTTACCCATAAAAAAAAAATTGTTTGCATTGGCAAGTTGCAGTCATATGCATCTATCAGAAGAAGATGGAACCATTATGTCGTGAGTATTACAATTTGAGAGTGTCAAACATTTCAATACCAATATCTATTAGTTTTTTTTTCAAAAGTAACCCAAAGTTTGGCAATAAAATGAAACCTGACTTACGATCAATTTGTCACGTATGCAATGCCGCTATTAGATTTTCTTAAAATAAACGTGAGTCATGATAATTTTTCCTTAACTTTACATAAGTAATTGCATTGCACTCCTTATCACCGCTTTTATTAGCATTATTATACTATGTACAATAATTTTAGGATTAAAATTTAATAGCTTAGATAAATTTTGACAAGTAGGTTATATTTAACGTAACCAGTTCCGGGACTGTCCCATTTTATAGTTAAGAATCCCGGTGTCTCCGACATGAACTTTGAGACGCAAAATTGTCCCGTTTTCGGAAACCGCACGAAAATTTGAGTAATTTAAAGACGATGTTGATAATTAAGGTGAGTATAAAAATAAATATGCCAAAAATTTCATTCCCACTTAAAATCTTCACCAGTTAGCTATATTAAAGCATATTTATAATAACTAAACATTTTGTTTATAAACTAAAATTTGTAATTAGTAACTTTTAAGCTAACTTTTTCTGAATAAATGACTTTAAAAAAGTTTTTTTTTTCATTGACTACCTGTTAATTGATCTAAATAAACAAATTTTGAGTCAAAGGATAAATAGTCACGTCTTCCAAGAAAATTGGTTTATAAATGACGGAGTTCTGAGGTAACAAACAAAAAAGATAACTGAATTGAGAACATCCTCCTTTTTTGAAGTAGGTTAAAAATCTAAAATGCTACATAATCTGCAATAAAAACTTTACATAATAGATAATTTGGACTTTATAATATGTTGGACTATGTTCTCATATTAGCCTCTTCGCATTTAACTAGATGGGCAATTAACTGTAATTAGGAGATACTCGAGAATGCTTCTCGTTAAAAGGCTGTTAAACAATCTTTTAGGCATCTTAGAGAGTAAGCGTGAGTACGATTTGTAAACTTTAAAAAGATATTTGCTTTCAAGGAATTTCAAAAGTATGAGTTTTTTTTGTTTTTTTTTTTTTGTTATGTTATAACCAGAGAAATACGCAACTGAACTGATTTGGATAATTTTTTTTTTCGTGTTTACTCCCGATTTTATAACGATTAAATCTGTAGTTTTTGTACTCAAACCAAAAATTTGCTTGTTGTGAAACAAAAGTAGACACTACCGCATTCTAAATTATTTCCATATTAGTGGTCATTTAATAAGTTTTCCTATAATAACAATAACTATTTGTCAAAAACATAGGTACAAAATATATTACAGTTTGTCTTTTAATGTTCAGTATGTTTCGCTATATTTAAAAGCAACAAATCTTTAAAGGTAATATTTATCAAACGTAATGAATCCGTTACGTTATTATCTAAACTAAAATATTTCTAAAATCCGCTATGAAGTAACGTGTAAAAAGCTAGTCCCAAAGTAAGAACAATTAGACAGGAGTGATAAAATTGTCAATTCATAGCAGGCTAGTGTATAGAAAATGTTATACGGCCGGATAACCCTGCCAAATTCAGATACAACTTGCTTGTATACTTTTTACATAAACTGTGTCGAATATAGTAATGTAAAATTTGTTATTGTCAAATAAAATAATTGACATATCAAACATTTTCTACACACTAGCCTGCTATGAATTGAGAAAATAGCAACTAAGGGTGTATCTTTCGTCCTCTTTTTACTAATTATATTTGCATAAGAAGAAAGGAGGCAACCATATGATTTACAGTTTTTATTTTATCATTCCTTGTATCTTTTCTCGTAATCGTAATATCTAATATCGTTAATAATATCTAATCGTAATATCGTTTCTATGTAATTTCTTATTCTTAGGTCCCTAAAAAAAATTTAAAAAGTTCTGTTTGACAAATGTGTGAATATCATTCACAATGTTGCACACCAAAAAGATGTTTACGTTCAGTGAATCACTGTACAAATTAGTACAGTTATGGTGTTTGAATCGCCATCGCCATCGCAACGCTTATGGCGCTTACAACATGAATTTTGATTAAACGATAATTACTGAAATTGGTACACTGAACGCAGTACATGGCGATACATATGTTTATAGTTACAAGCTGGCTTCATATAGAATTATTTCAATTATTAAAATTATTAGTTCTATTTGTTTGACTAAAAAAATTTACTTCAATTTTGGCAACCACTTATTTTGATTTAATAAATAAACTGCTGAACTGATTTTGATAAAATTTCTATGAAATCAATCTGTAAGTATATCCTTTCAAATACAAAAAGAATTTTCCAAATTGGTTCACAACTGGCGGAGTTATGAACTAATAAACATAAAAAAATACAACAAATTGAGAAGCTTCTTTTTGAAATTGGTTGAAACTAGATAATGACTTTATCATACATTGATAAAATTGATTAATCATTTTACTAACTAATCAATCAACATGTCATGCTATAAGACAAGAAGTAATATTTTTATAAAATATGGCATGGTGTATAAGATATTCTGATAATAATGATGATGATGCCAATATGGTAGTAGTCTTCCATATTGGCATCATCATTATTATTTTAGCCATTATCCGTCCATTGCTGGACATAAGCCTTCCCCATAGCCATTAAGAAGGGTCCTGAGCCACCTTCATCAATGGATGGAGTCAATGGACTCCCTACAATGCATTTCAGGTCGTCACTCCATTTAGTTGTCTTATATTGAGTTTGCCCACACGCAGTCGCCACTAAAGAACCTTTCTTCCCCATTGGTTGTTGGTTCTTCGAGCTATGTGACCAGCCCATTGCCACTTCAGTTTGCTTATCTTTTAGCATATTTAAGATTTTTCTCATATTGGTGAAAAAGACTCCAGTTTCTGCGCTTAGCCTCTCACTTGGGCCATTGTGTGTATGATTTCTCATATTGGTATATTTAAGATTTTTTTCCTGGATGGCGCGGTCCTTTAAAAAAGGCTCATATGTACTCTCAGACATGTCAGAGTATGGTCCAACTAGCCCCTCTCTAAATATGCTTAT
This sequence comes from Galleria mellonella, assembly GCF_026898425.1. Lineage (NCBI taxonomy): Eukaryota > Metazoa > Arthropoda > Insecta > Lepidoptera > Pyralidae > Galleria > Galleria mellonella. The sequence goes on from NW_026442015.1 coordinate 2,890,008, forward strand.
GGTCTTCAGTGGTTAAAGCCCATTAAGCTGAACTCACTAGTTGTGTAGTTACAATAATTGAATCAAATGAGATATATCAAATTTTTACACAATTTAGAATAGCAAACAAGGTAACGGCCTGACTAATGGACAGATATCTATAAACATATGCAAGCAAAGCAGTTTGGTGGGCCGCAGAAATGCAAATAGAAGAGACTTTGTTACCATAATCACACTGTACTCATAGACATTTATTGTAAAAAGAAAATACACAATGTAAAGTAAATAAATATACATTTATCCATACAATGACAAAATAAGTTTAATAATAAAAAAATATGTATACATTTATTGTAGTACATATAATATTATACAATTAAATAAATAATATATATGTTAATGTTATTTAATAAATGTAAATATTTGAATTAGGTGTTTGAAATAAGTGATTAAATTTTAATAACAAAAAGATTTCTTCTAACTTTTAAAAGAGGTAACTTTAAATTAATAGTTGTTCAAAAATTTGTCAAGTGAATTATCACATGAAAAACTTTCCGTCTATTTTGTGATTGGAAATACAATCCTGATAACAGAGATGTGGGTTCAAATTCCATCAAATTAATCCTATAGATACCTATATTAAGTTCTGAGAAAGTAAATTTTTAATTTATTACTTATACATACTAATTAATTTTTAGTTTAGGTTTTTTATATTAATGTGCTTGAAAAGTTAAATATTTTATTGTAGTATGGGGCAAGTATCAGCTGATAGTTTTTACTGTACTGAACTCTAACTCTATTGTCATTTTGGAGACCAAATCAAAAATAATAATATAATACAATTTTCTATTTCTATGGAAAAACCAGTAAATCTATGAGTAGCTATAGAATGAAATTAACAAAATTTCATATTCATATTATTAACCCTACTTTACCGCTATCAACAGACTCTGCTTAGGTTAATGTAATTATTTTTCAAGTTGTATCTTTGGAAAAAAGAAGTAAGCAACAATATGGTGTGCCTAGACTTGCCGGCTTTTGCTATAAATACTTTAATTTATATGACGTAACGTAACAAGTAATGTACAAATATTACCTAGTATAATCTTTCGACGGCTCGCATGCGGCTCTTCGGTGTATACCCACTCAAAATCATTTCTAGACACTTTTGCACCCATTATAACTACTTAAAAAAGTGATTCAAAGTACATTATACAAATTTAATTAACTATACGAAACTAAAACTTTCGCAAATTAGAAAATGAATGAAACTTTAAAAAAAATACAAGTGACAACAATGGAACGAAACCTTAGACACAAACTGAAATAAATATGACATGACCACAGAAGAGTGTTGCCGATGGGAAGCTTTATCAATACCTAGTTATATAGAGGATATACAAAGACAGCTGTGGGTAAGTTATCTGTGGTCGACATAACCAGCTATAGGTTATAGCTATAGCCATTAAGCATGTAATCACTATATTCTAAAAGTTGGTACAGTCCTATGTCAACGGAACCTAAAAAAAATAGAAAAATAAATAAACGTTTATAGTGTTGTCCTACTATATATATATTCAATCTATATATTGATATCAACAGTTGCCATAAAAATAAAATCTATAATATAAAATCTGATTTTTTTGACAGGTGAGTTTTTTTTTTTTTTTTTTTTTTTTTTCTTTTTTTTGTGGCGGACAGGTGAGTTAGGCAAATTCATTTAACGATAATTGAAAGTATTATGCCGATTCAAACAGCACCTAAAAAACAATAACAAATATCTAATTTTAAAGAATATATATTTACTACATTATATGCATATAAAAGAAATAGCTGTATTTAAAATAATAATAATAATATAAGCCTTTATTCAGAAAACATTTTTTTTATAACAACTTATTATTTATTTAATTGCTGTTGTCTGTTTGCTTATTAGCAAAGGCCTCCTTCAACTGCCTCCAATGGTTTCTATTGCTAGTAATTCTTGTCCAAATTCCACCTGCTTCAGCCCTAATGTCATCTACCCATCCTCTATGTGGTCTTCCTTTTCTTCTTTTTTGTCTTTCGTGTACCAAAACATTATCTTTTTACTCCATTTATCTCTCCCTCTAATTGTATGCCCTGCCCATTTCCATTTAAGTTTTTTAACTGTGACTGTAACATCTTTAGTTTTTATGTGGTTTTTAATTTTTTTTTTACAACACAAGGGGCAAACGAGCATACGGCTCACCTGATGGTTTTTAATTGTGCTAGTTTTAATTCTGTCTGATAATCTTATCCCCATCATACTTCTTTCCATGGCATTCTGGCAATTTTGTAGTTTTTAAAGTGGGATTTGGTAAGAGCCTAGGTTTGGCAACCATATGTAAGAACTGGTAAAATACAGGTTTCAAGTAATTTACCTTTTAAGGCTGTGTTTGTCATTTTACTTTTAAGTATTTCCTTTAGACTCCAAAATCGTTTCCAAGCATTTCCTATACGTTTTTTATTCTCCTTTGTAGTTAAGTCTGTTTGTGAAATTATTTGACTCAAATATATATACTCATTTACATATTCAATTTTTTTGTTGTTGATGCAGATAGTTTCCTCTTTTTTCCCATTTGTCATAATTTTTGTTTTTTCTTTGTTTATAACCAAACCTACTTTTAGGCTTTCTTTACCTAATTCATTAAGCATTACTTGTAGACTATCTCTTGTTGGGGAAAATAAAATTAAATCGTCCGCGAATCTCAGATGTGACAGGTATTCCCCGTTCATTAATAATCCATACTTATCCCAATTTAGTTGACGAAACATCTCTTCTAATACTGCAGTGAAAAGTTTAGGTGATATGGGGTTTCCTTCTTTTTCTAGCTTTACTTTTGCTTTACTATTTCCATATATGTTCTTCAATATTCTGACGTATTTAATATCAATACCCTGATTTTTAAGTGCATGCCAAATTGCCTCATGTTCGAGGGTGTCGAAAGCCTTACTATAGTCTAAAAAGCAGCAATAAAAGGTGATATTGTATTCTTTACTTTGTTCGAAAAGTTGCTTGACAACATGGATATGGTTTAAAGTTGAATATCTACTCCTGAAACCTGCTTGCTCCCTTGGTTGGTTATCGTCTAATAGTTTGGTTATGCGGTTTAAAATAACTTTATTAAAGATTTTAAATATGTTCGACATAAGGCCTATAATTATTCATATTACTTTTGTCTCCTTTCTTGTGCAACAATATAATGGTGGATATAGTCCATTGTGTTGGTATTGACTCACTTCTTAATATGTCTTTAAACATATGTGTAAATATTGGTGTAAGAGTATCTTTATTGTTAATAAGAAATTCACTGCTAATATTATCAGGATTTGGAGCTTTATCCTTCTTTAGAGATTTCATAACTGTTTCGACTTCTATGAGCAAGATCTCTGGAACATCCTTTCGCTTTGTCAAGTCTGTTTGCATAATAGAGCTCTTAGTAGAATATAAGTTTTGAAAAAAAATTGTAGCTATTGTAAGTATATCTGATCTTTTGATTGCAGATTTAGAGTTATCACCTTCTATATTTGGTATCCAATCCCTTTTTTCTAGCAATTGTTTTGTGGCTCTTTTTGTGCCACCAGTCTTCTGAATGCATTCCTCCATTGTCTTTAATCTGTGATTTTGTCGGTATTTCTTCATATTTAACTAAATTTTTTTACTAATCTCAGTTATGTCATTTCTGACTTTTTTTGTTTTTTAGCTGTATTTATAGTTATAATATAATTACAATTATATATAATAACTAGCTGATCCTGCAAACGTTGTTTTGCCATATACATTATTTCTAGAAAATAGTTTTTTTTTTATTCTGTTGATGATCAGATCATAACATTTAATAATCTCATCACTAACATCACAGCTGGTGTATCTCAGGGTAGCATCTTATCTCCATTATTTTTTTCGTTATTTATTAATACGATTCAACTTTGTACTTCTTACTATCTTTATGCAGGTGATCTTAAAATTTACTCGCTCGTTCCATTACCTTGACTCTACGAAATATATAGTAAATAAAGACCCGGTACACATATAGAACTGGTGTAAATCTAACCCTAATAAAACTCAGGCGATTATTATTGGAAGTCCAAACTACATTTCAAGAATTTGTTGAGAAAGTCTACCTCAAATAGTAGAGAGACTTTAATCAAATGTTATCTGTAAGAGATTGCTCAAGTGATAAGACCGCCTTTTGTACCTTTATGTATATATATTTTAATCTGTATTTTTTATTATTGTATTTCAATTTAATTGTTCAATTCTCATTGTATATTTTTATGTTTATGGTGCGATAAAGAGTTACATAAATAAAATAATAATTTAATGCAGCTGGATATAGTTAGTTTAACTATTTACTTGAGCTAACGTTAAATGTAACGCTATTGGGTCAATTATAATTAATCTTTCAAACAATAGCAAAATATAATAATTAGCAGGATATCTGTTATAAAAATTCCGTCTAATTACATATCGCTAGGTAAAATTTTTATCTTATTTTTCGCATATGGGGTCAGCTAAGCTGTTGCACGTCGACCCATACGGATCTTTTGTGCTAGCTTAGCTTGATCACTAGGTAAAATAGTCATTCATCAGAAATTAAACCCCAAGTAGACCAAATTCGCATATTTTTTTACAGAAATATAGCCTAAAATTGCCTAAATCTACTTATCCTGTCAAATTATCGCTATATTGATCTGAGTTGATTTCCCCGTTTTATATTTGGCTAATGGCAACCCAAACAGCCGAAGCTAAAAAAAAGTATACTCTGACATTTCCTCTCGGTCGTTGTGTCATAAACATAATATAATTCTTTCCTAAGTGTCTTTGCGAACATGGCGGTCGGTAAAAATAAAGGCCTTTCGAAAGGCGGTAAAAAAGGTGTTAAAAAGAAGATGTAAGTTTGAAATAGATTCAAGATTTTGTAGTTTATTTATTATAGTATCCATTAGATATTATAAAAGAATTCTGATCACTGTGATTGTTTTATTATTTATGGATACAAGTTTTGTCTCGTGTCCTTTACCAGGATTTCTGAAAATCATATTCGACTTGTTGTATTGGTGGCGGTTTCCAGACATTTAGTAATTTAACAGATCTGTCGTCGCAAGTGGCTACTAAATCACTGTTAAACCTTAGAGAATTTTTAGATTGAGAGGTTATGTTTTAAATTTTTGTTTTTAGCGTTGATCCCTTCACACGCAAGGACTGGTATGATGTTAAAGCACCGTCTATGTTCACTAAGAGACAAGTGGGCACCACCCTTGTCAATCGTACACAAGTGAGTGGTTTTTTTTTCTAACCTATATTATGTTATTAATTTTATGTACCGATATTTACTATTTTCTGATCGGTAGGAACAGATTATTAATTTTAGGTTTCATGGCAGTAATATTTACAGTCCACCCTTCTTGGACTTAATGTAGTTTTATTTTTCATTACATGTAATAAGCTATTTCTATAGACAGTAATGGTTTGTGCAAACCTTGTCTGTGGTCACTCAAGAGTTTAGAAATAATTAAGTTGTTATATTTGTTTGATTATATACACATTTTTCATTTAACTTTGAAGTTTTTTTTAGTTTGCTGTTCACTATTTTACTGTCCTTGTTGATATGGGTGGGGGAATGCCTGTAGTAGAGTACATACCACATTTATTATCTAGGTCAACATAATGTTTTTTAGCATTAACATTAATCAGTTTTTATGTACTTTGTTTAAAAAAAATGCCACAATACAAAGGTTTTTATATTGGTGACTAGGGCTTACAGTGGTAAACTGTTTTAACAAAATGCCTCTCCTAGAACTGCAGGTTTAATTCCTGTACAATACAGACATGTGTCTTGTCATTAGCATGTGTTTGGGTTCAGCTTGGAGGTTATGTATTTACAAAAAAACAATACAATAGAAAAAACAAATTCAATTGCTGATTAAATTGGCATGAAGGTAGATGAATAAATGATGTAGGAATGAATATAGATTAGCATTTCTATTTTTTGAACTACAGTTATAGATAACTACATATGTTTTATTTTTATGATGACACACCTAGCTCGCAATGACACAGAACTGATGAAAACATTTGTTCCCTTTTGATTTACTGCTGAACACTCTCTTTAATGTTTAAAATTGTTATGCTATATGAACATTATGCTGTATAAGTTGAATTCTTTTAGGGTACAAAAATCGCTTCAGAAGGACTGAAGGGCCGTGTGTTTGAAGTTTCACTGGCTGATCTTCAAGCTGACACTGATGCTGAAAGGTGTGTATCATTTATCATTCTAGATCAAAAATTAAACAAATATACTATATATAATTATATAACTGATGCCTGTGACTTTATTTGTGTGGTATTTGTTATTCCTGTTTAGTATGTATCAATTTATGTACCTACCTATTTATTGTGTTTGGGAATATACGACCAAAATAAACAAATTTTGTAATTTTTACTATGCCATAGATTTGTGAAAAAGTAACTTAAAGGTTGTATGGAAGAGCTTGCATAGTGTTAAGGTGGCCTTTTGTATCACTTTGTATTAATAATTTTCTTTCTATACCACTTAGGTGACAAACATTTATATAGTCCACTTGTTTGTAAATGCAATAATAATGCAATGCTAGAATACAATGTGCAGGTTGCTGACTCTATAATATACTGTGTATTAATTTGCAAATGGTGCATTAAAATCTAAAATAAATAACTTGCAGTCCAGCTATATGAAGGCTCACCTTATGGTCTTTATATCGTTACAAACTGCAAATAATAAAAGCTATCACATAAAAAAGTGCCTTTCTATCACAACTTGTAGATTGGCCTTTTATGTCATTGCAACATTTATTTGAAGTTTGTTTATCGGATTTCAAAGTTTTTTTCTTTGGGGGAAGGTATTTAATTATATATTACTGTTTATAATTACTCTTCTCCATCCAAAGCTTCCCTGGAAGAGATACCTTTTAGTAACAAGGCTACCCATTGTTTTCTGTTTTCTTATTTATTATTTTAGTGTGCAAATAAGTTTCTTTAACATTTTAGTTAATATTTAGATGAATTATGGCAATGTATGAAGTAATAATATATTAAACACTATTTTATCAGGTCCTTCCGTAAATTTCGTCTGATTGCTGAGGATGTTCAGGGCCGCAATGTGCTCTGCAACTTCCATGGTATGGACCTCACCACTGATAAACTCAGGTATGTATTCTGAATGAACTTATATTTTTTATTTATTAGGTGATCTGATATACACTTCAATAAGTTTCTGTACTAGCCCTTTTTAAAAAAAAATACTGATTACCATATGATAAGTTTGAGATATTCTGCAGTCCAGCTATATGGAGGCTTATAACTTGTCTTCATATCGTTTCAAACCTGCAGATAGTAAATGTTATCACATGATATAGTGCCTTTATACCTGTGTACATAGGACTTTCATGTCACTACTACAATAAATACATGGACCGCTATAACGCGAGCGCGATTCGCGCCTGTGAATATTATTTGCATATGGATAAGACCTCTTATTGTTTTTGAAAATAGTTTGGCATTCTCGAATTTAAAACGAGAGTAAAACCAACCATAAATAATTGCAGTTGGACTCACAATAGCTATTATGCAACGAGTTTGAGATTGAGCTACGATCCTAGTCATTTATTTACAATTTTGTAAATATTTTACTGAAATAGATATATTATTTTGCTGTAGTGTATATCACAGGTTATTTGATTAAAATGTTTTTATTCTACTACCATCAGTATGTATGTAACTGCCAACACTCGAAGATTGACCATAATTATTATTACCAGACGTTTTACAACCTTTCATATTAGCCATCAATCTCTGACTGCCATTTCATTTAGAATTAAACAAAATAATTCTAATCAAATAACCAGGAGAATTTTGTATCCAGGTGGATGGTTAAGAAATGGCAAACCCTCGTAGAGGCCAATATTGACGTGAAGACCACCGACGGTTACCTCCTACGTGTCTTCTGCATCGGTTTCACCAACAAGGACACGCTGAGTCAGCGCAAGACGTGCTACGCTCAGCATACCCAGGTATTTTAATTTAACATTCTTAAAACGGACAAAGCTTCCATTGCATATTTCCACCTCTAGCACCTTTTGCATTTCTTTTTCGAGCACTTTTATGAGGTTTTTTTTTTAACTAAGTATATTAACAATGCAATTATCTGTCAATTTTCAAAAACAATTGAATAAATGTCAATCTTTTTGATTGATTATTTAAAAATGTGTTCTGCTTATGTAATAAAACGTCAATCATAGAATATGTTACATACAAATCTACCACTAAAAATTTTGTACCTACTTAGTATTTTTGGAATTTTTCGAATATTTTTTATCAAAATCCAAATCTGGTATTTTAAATATTTACTCAGACGTGTCTACACATAGCTTAATCTTCGCTTTCATCTTGTGGTGGGCTCAGCTCGCACAGTTCCCCCCTTAAACGTACCTATGAAATGCGCAGCCAGGGACGTCATAGACATAGTTGTAGCTGTCTATGTCGGTCTATTTACAAATGATAAGCTGCGTACAGTATCGTGGCATCACCATGAACGCGGCTCGCGGGGTTCCGCCGGCTTTTTGTGGAGTTGCTACAAATCCATCTAAATTTCAAGGAAAGGACTAGTACTGCATTTTTAAAAACTTGGAATTGCATTCATATATCATAGCGTAGTCCTTATATGTGGCAACTCATAAGTGGTGCCATTGGCATCACTTTACGTTCAAGTCTGTAGGCGATGTTTACAACTTTCTGTCACTTGGGCTTTAAGTATCTCCCTGTGATTTCTTTTCTGTAGTAAGGCTACTGGAGTTATTTTTGGAAAGGGGTTATTTGATTGGCAATATCATAAAAATCCGTTTCTTATAGTTTTTTTTTTTGACTAATTACTATCTGTCATCAATTGGCTTTTGTTTACAATCTGTTATAAAAAAAAAATACAAGGCATTACTGCTTTATGTCATTTTATTACGTTCCACCACAAAATCTAGCAACATCTTCACATCTGTTGTAGAGAGTTGTTAGACGCAGGCGATCAAGGCGGGATCAAGTTATTACTATATCACATTATATATGCCACATTATTGAGGCTGTTTAAGAGTAATATATTCAGTCCAATCTCCTCCAATCTAGCCTTTATGAGCATTGCCAATGTGCTGTTAGAAACGAAGCCATTGCAACAACACAAGCAAACTCCTCTCGTGCTGCAGGTGTTAATGGCTTTCCACCAGATGGAAAGCGGTTACTGTCACCCATTGCCCTGTTTCAATGCGTTGTTATTTTTAAACATATAGAAAATCAAGTGCACATCGAGCTTCTTAGGAGCTCTTGTACCTGAACTTATGATTTTGTAATTACAAATTTTCTTTAGATCCGAATAACAAAACGACTTAAGGAATAGCTATGAACTATCATAGATCGCTACGAACGCTATACTACTAACATGAGCCGTGAGTTTTAATTTACCTTTCACTTCAGGTACGCGCGATCAGAAAGAAGATGTGCGAAATCATTACTCGTGATGTGACCAGCTCTGAATTGCGAGAAGTGGTCAACAAGCTGATCCCTGACTCCATTGCTAAGGACATCGAGAAGGCCTGCCACGGAATTTACCCACTCAGGGATGTTTGCATCCGGAAAGTGAGTCATTAACATTTGGATTAATTGATTTTTAGAAGTAGTTGAAAAAATTGTTTCCTCTTAAAAGAAGTCCTAAGGGCATTAAGAGGGACCACAACTGACTGTTTATGATTATATATCTTGTATAATTATTAAGGATAATACCTGTCCTTTAGAACTGTTATGGGAACTGGATAAAATAGATAAAGCAAAAGATGTAGATGTGAGGTACCCTTGGAATTATATTAAGTTCTTTTCTATTAAAAAAAAAAAAGTCAATGTGAAGAAATAATTTACAATATTTGAACTACATATTTTCTTTTCTAATAATTAAAATTTATATAAATGATGACACACCTAGCTCGCAATGAGTACACACATGATGAACAATTTGTTCCCTTTTGATTTACTGCTGACAATCTCTTTAAAATCTTCATTAGAAAATCGACTTTACGCCTACTAAAACAAGTCCCAATTTCAGGTGAAAGTTTTGAAGAGGCCGCGATTCGAGATCGCTAAGCTTATGGAACTGCACGGTGAAGGAGGCAGTGGTAAACGAGGGGAAGTCGGAGACAAATCAGAACGCCCCGAGGGTTACGAGCCGCCCGTACAGGAGAGCGTTTAAGTTTATATTATATGTGGAAAAATTGATTTTTTGTTTTATTGCATCATCCTGCGTACAAATTCTGAGTGCAAGTATATAAATTAGTATTACAACTAGAGGGAGAGATTACAAATATCATCTGCCTAAGTAGATAGAGACTCTTTATTGTTTCTTCTATAAGATTACAATAGTACCTCTGTCTTATCTTTGTATCTGCCACGAATCACCTGTGCTAGCATAACTGTTTAGGATTCAAGACAGATGTGGCAGTGTTTTTTTAACGCATAGTATCTTAATCCGAGGGATTGTTAGTAATGCGAACTACCAGTCCCATTACTAGCAATCTACCCTGTCAGGTCGACCTTTACGTGGTACCCCCCTGGAAACGTATTCATCATGAGGGGCTAACGGGCCAGCCTTTTCATTCTCACCTGTCATCTCACTGGTGCCTCGCCAACGCATACCGTGTGCGTGAGCGGGGTAACTAGTTCATTATCATCCATTAAAAAAAAACATCTTAGTCTTCAAGAATGGCATTGCACGAGGGAAACAATGGTCATTACTGTATTTTGCAAAGTTCTTGGTCTTGTTCATGTCTATAGATGACGTCTACCACTTTCCATCGCGGGCTCTCAGCTTGTTTGGCATGTTTATCATAAAAAAAAAACTTGAATCTATTGTCATATGACCTGACCGATCTAGAGTTGCATTGTATTCATGACTTATTGAAAGTAGATACCGTAATAATTCATGTGACCTCCGCAGAATAGGACATTTTGTTCGTCGAGAACATAATTTACGTCAGTCTCATTTAACAGACTTATATGCAATTTTTTGTTATATTGTGACGAGCAGAACTACGTGCATTGAAAATAAAAGATTTAAATTCAAAGACAATTTATATTTCTATAATATAATATCACCAAATTGTTTCATCGCTTTATTAGTCAACAAATTGCAAAGCAATGTTTAACATACGATTTACATAACATCATTATTATAAATTTAACAATTTATAATTTTAGTCTAAACATATTTTTAAGTAAAAAATGAGAAAAGTCACGTTTCATTGTATTTTATTTATTAGGTATCTACAATTTTAGTAGTAGTAGTTTATAAAAAAAAAATCAAAAATGCTTATTATTAAGTTTACTTAAATAAATTATTTATTATTATTTTTGTGGTGTGCAAAAAATTTTCCAAGTTTCGGGAAAGATCTGCGGACTTACACAAATGGCAAAATAATCTAATGGTACATTTCGTTTCCCATTTTCTTTTTAGTACTTTTTTTAGTAACAAAAAACTAAACTGCCTAGTAAATTATCAGCCAAAAAAGTTACAAAAACAATAGACTACAAATGTTGCTATCTCACCCATATAAATACAACAGGTAAAATAGTCTATGGATAGTATGTAATTTGTATCTTGCTAGGTACGTACAATGATTTTATGACGTCGTTTTGAAATAAAAATCACGAATGTTAAACTCGTAAAAATATTAACTAATTCTTAAATATATACTTAAATGCTAATCAGATATACAGAAAACAACAACTTATATATGCTCTGTTTCGATAGAATTTAATTAAAATGTGAACTAAACAAAAATAATCGACCCAATCGTACGGAAGTCTGCTTATATTCGATAGTAGTACAAATCAATTAATTGATCAAAATTAGGTTACCTTTTTCTTAAGTTCTAAGGAAACAGATTAGCACTGGTAGGTATTTATGGGCCTATACTTACTATAATTCTCTGAAATGGGAAATTGGACTTTCATTCTTACATATATGTATGTATATATTTAAATCTGGCAACTGTAGGCGTATATAAGTCTCTTAACGTTAGCCATCCACTTTATTTTTTTGTTACCCTCGTATAATTAATTTCCCATTGTATATAAATTAATATTTTGTATTGATTCAATCGTTGGCTTCTCATTTCAGAGAATTACAATTATTTTCCTCGAATCTTATTTAATTGACCATGTACATAGATAATATTTACACTTAATCTAATACTCAGATCTTTATTCAAAACATTAAATCAATCATTACAATGTATACATAAGATTTATGTTATCTCTCCTAAGAACAAAAATTCAATATCTTTGGGTCAAGGATTACTATAATAGGAACAAAGCAGCTATTCACAAATAAACTAATAGGTACTACTACCAGTGGGTACTACAAGTTTAAGGACATAACAATTTTCAAATATCGTGAAAATATCGTTGCAAATATTCAAGTAAGAAATAGTTTTAGATGAAATGTAAATAAAATTATTTTAAAGTTAAATTAGTCTAATTAATAAAGAAAAGGTTTAGATGATTTAAAATGGAATGAGGAATTTGCTCACATTTACAAAAATGATTACGATTAAATCAACAGTATCTAAATGTGGTCAAATTTAGGATAAAATGGATATGCGTAAAAGCTTTTACGCATTTAATGTAATAAAGATTCTGTTTCATAAAATGTTTTCGAAAATATGGGACATTAAAAATAATCAACAAAATTGTTTCTTTTCTATGTAACTTGAAATCTGATGGGTAGCAATAAACGTTACAGTATGAATTGTGACATTCATGGTACCTCTTTTGAATTGCCATGGACTACAGTTAAAAATTGGCGAATCTATCCCGTAAAACATACAAAATATTGTGAAATTGTTTACAAAGTTCTTTTTGAATTTTGCATATTTTTACAATGAAAATATGAATGAAATTTACTTAATAAAAATAAGTAATTGAAGAAATTTTTAAGAACAGAAATAATAGAAATAATTTATATTCAATTATTATTTTACCTAAGTCAATGATTTTATATGTCATTTAATCAGTAACTTACATATCCTAAATAATTTAAGTGATTGTTAAATCGCATTTTACAGCTTATGTCATGTTTATAAAATTATTCTTAATAAATAATAATAAAAAAAAATAAACGAATGCAATAGGAACACACTAATTGCTGGGCCCTCAAATTAATACCAAAACTTTAATTGTCGTTTTCAAAGAATGAAACTTCTGAGTGATATAACCCAGAACACTTAGACATCAAAGAATTTCGAAAATAGAATAACCAGTAGATGAGCAAACGGCGACCATTACATGTCAAAATTAAGGTTTTAGTTCTTCTACTTATCACGTGGTCGCTGTAGTTAGCTTATTTATATAAAATGAACAACTACTATAACGCAGTTAGATTGTATATGGGCGGCAAATTCGTCACATTATAGTGTGTAAGGCACGTTTAAAAAGTCGCTTTTTATAATTCACTAGGTTTTTAATTAGATCTTGCACTACTCGTACAGTCTATTTTTAAATTTTACAAATAATGCAGCATTTGCCAATCATACAGGATGTGCCCATATAAGGAGTCTTGGCGAGAGGTAAACGATACGTATTGAATGTTTACGCTACTGTACGCATGAGAAAGAATGAGATAACATGTGTACAGATTATGATATGTAAAAAAATGATGCCAAAGTACTATTGGATTTAGGAATAAGATCGTTTACCACATTTAATTGACGATAATTGTCCAGTCATGACACGACTACACGACTCACTATAAATGTTAATATTATTTACATGTGCTGCACGTAAAAAAAAGTTGAATATTTTATAGTTTTACAATTTACTTTGGTACTGAGGATAGTCATTAAAATACACAAAACATGGAAGTTTATTCTCTCAAGACATTTGCATCTTTTCCATTTCGGGCTTGTGGTGTATTGATACGCAGGGCTTCGGTCTTCTGCCGAAGATTAGTGTAAATAAGCATAGTGCTGATATGATCAGCGAAAGTATGCATATTACTCTAATGATAAGTTGTATTGCGGCCGTGGAGTAGGTGCCGTGGTAAATCAATGTCTTTATACTCTCCGGTAGTTCAGCCACACTCTGTAAATAGATAATATCGTTTATTAGATATTAGCTGTTTTCTTCGACTTCGCCCGCGTGAATTATATCAAATATTTTATATGTTAAGGATATAACCTATCAGTGTATTAAATTCAAATCTATTTAAGTGTGTGAGTGAGTAAGAAAACATTGTTATTAGGAAGTAGGATTTGGATTGATTGGTTGATTTAAATGATCTTTCGTTTTGGAAGCGAAATAAGAGGCTCTTAAAACTATAGTGTATAAAAGGGATAAAATATTGATCTTAGAGATTCGATTGTCATACTTTTTAATTTAAATTATCTGCGGTTTATATATCTTTTAAATCCGTGCAATCTCAAATCGTTTATATGTGACAAATATACAAACTTTTATATGCATTTTTACATTCGAATTATACTTTTTAGTCTTTATTGTTGTTTAAATTACATGCAACTTTCGTAAATTTCCACTGTGTTATTATATTTATGGAAATGGAAAAAAATATATCAAAAGAAAATTTGAAATAACTGCAAAATGCAATCCCAAATTCCTCTATCCGGGAGGTCAGTAATCTTTTGGGAAATTTAATTTTAGTTTCCAATCCTCCTTCTGATTTGAAGCCGGTTGAAAATGCAAAGTATCTTTCATTTCGTTGGTAAATAAGTCTATTATTATAAACAATTATTTTTATTACCAATTCAATCCACGCAACAGGCAAAATGATTCCTTGCTTCAGAAATCCAAGAGCCGTGAACATGGGCGTCTTCTTGACTTCAATATTGATTTGTAAACTGAAATATAAAATACGTTAATTATGCAACAGAGTACTTATAGTAATAGTAAAAGACATAGGACCTACCTACCTCTATAATTGTTATTGAAGTAGCTATAAGAAACCAGAGGGAGACTACAAAAGTCTTGACTAAAACGAAAAAATTGGGCACATATCTTTCTGATGTAAAGCAGCTGTTATCTACATGGTTGTATTTCGGTTCGAAGTAAGGGTGGGTAATATATTATATATTTTTCGAAAGGTGTTATGGTAGAGAAATTATAAGATACGGAAGTTTAACTTCTTCAAAAATGGCAACGTATGAACGGTGATATTCTATTATATTTACGGTCCTATCCACGTCTGTAGGAGATCTTCCATCAGGTCGGTATTCAGCTTGTTTAACATTTTAAGCTTTATAAAAAATAATTACCTGGATTTTCCATAAAGTGTCAATCCTAATGTCTGGTGTATGTCGAAGTGCGACTCGTGCAGTAGGGGATCTGGGTGTAAGCCGGTCACGTCCTCACGTAGCCGAGGGTCGCCTAGATGAAAGTGGGGAAACGAAACCAGGGCTGGAGCACCTGAAAATGGACAGAATGTGTGACTTATTATATCCTGCATTCGTCGATGCACAAATATTAAACTATAAAGGTAGTAAACAGACTTGACTGCATAATAAATATATATATATATATATATACCTAATAGTCAGTTAATGGCTAGAATATATAATTATATAGATACACATGTGTATATATAAATATATATTATTATATAGGTAACGCTACAAGAGTCAGAGGTACACATGATGACAAAGTGACCTGACATAACCTTCACTTATCTCTTTTAATTAATACCTCAACGGCATAAAATCCCGTGTAAAATAAACGTTGGTTTACACAAATATCAGAAATTTCTTAATCGATTTTAATGAAATTTTGTAAATATGATTAGTTAACAATAATAATATTTATTGAAATCAAAAAGACATGTAACATTTATACATTTGTTCCCAAGACTTCACACTAGGATTCCCTGTACGTATCGTAAAGTCACGGGCCCTCTTTTGTTTACAAATCGTATTAACTAATTTACAAACTTTAGCTATATAATCTATTCAGACATATATATACATCTTTACACACATAGTTTATTTGCTCCCATTTGAGAGATAGGGTAGTTTAAATCCGAATGAGTGGCGTTGTTTTCGACGCATCGCATCACTGTTTGATATCACTCACCCATTGTACAAGCTGTGACATTGATGACTCCCTTTGGCGGACAAGTTGCTGTATCCACATGGCAGTAGCACTGATTGTCGGGATTGCCAATTGGATCGTCGAAAACATTGATTGGCATCTTGTACCGGAGAAGGGGGATATCGTCGATCTGTCAAGCAAGATAATCACGAAGATAAGTCATTGATGGTACCTAGATTTGAACGTGTAGACTGCCCCCTAGATATGACAAATGCTAAAATTATAATCAATCATCCAAACATCTAAAATATAAACATCATCATCATCATCATATCAGACGTTAACCCTTCTTTGCATAATGGTGGAAATTTCCATCATAACATTGAATGCCCAAAAATTATATAAAAGAACAATTTCACTTTAAGTTGACCGTGTCTGGATACCTTTTTAATGTCCTTTGCAAAATAAACCATAGCTGTCAAATTTATTTTTTTAACAATTTTCCTTTAATTTTTAACATGAATTATATCGCCTTGATTTATTTCACCAATAAAAAGAAAACATGCAAAGAAGGGTTAACTTCACTGCTGAACAACAGGCTTCTTCCAATTAAGAGGCTTCGTCAGTTGATGTCACGCTTGGCAGGCGGGTTAACAACCGCACTTAGGGTTCGGTGATGTTTTAAAAGGGAGGTGGTGCCCATCCCTCGACTATCAATTTCCCTTAGTCTTATCACAATAGTTTTGATAAACTATTTAATTAGAATTGTAATTTTAGAGGCAAAGGTATTACAGAATGGATCCAATTCTCTTATAAAGGATGCTTTTATACGTATTTTGTTGTGCCTACACAGTGTTGTTCAGTTAAAAAGGCGATGGTTACCACTTTCTATTAACTGGGCTTTGAGCTGGTTTGCTTTTCCAAATTTTATTAATAACGTTAATTATCGTAATATAATAACCTTATCTAATGTGATAGGGGCGAGCCTACCACTATCACTCAGATTAATTAGTATTATTATCAATATTTTACATCAGGTAGTTTTTCTGTAAAATAAATCAGCAAACAATTTAAGGTTTGGAAGTTCTTACCTCTACGTCTTTTTCAAATTGGTAGGGCAGGCGACGACACAAATTAGGGAAGAATACGTGAAGCTTAGTTTTCTTGTCTAGTTTAGACGGGGGGAACATTGTCCCATCTGTAGCGTCGATGCTGAAATAAAATAATTAAATTTATTATGCATGTACCTAGTAATTTTATTGATGGGAGAGGATTGGTAATAATAGAGTCCTTATTCTTAGCAATATACCTATTTTGTCATGTGGTCCCTCCGAAAATCATTATGGTTAATCTTGGTGTAATAGTCATGGTTGGGGGGGGGGGGAGGGATTGTTAATAATGTAATGGGGTCTAACAGCTCCATTGCTAGTCATGTACCCTATCAGGTCAACCTCCATGCGGTTCCCCTTGGAAAACATCGTAGTTAATTCTTGTGGAATTCTTCAAGATGGGCTAACTGTGCTTTCATCCTCAGCTATCACCTTTCACTGCCCCGACAGCGTATACCGATAGCGCAAGCGGGGTTACCATTTCATTTTCACCCATTAAAAAAAAATAGTCATGGTGGGCGAATTGCCTTCAATTCATTCTCATATATCATCTTTTAACGATACCCCACCAGAGTAAACTAATTGCGTAAGTTTAGTGAAGTCTTATATTTTTTCCATGGGAGTGAGACGCTTATATTAACACCTTATCTAATGTTTTGTATGATGAATTAGGTAAAAAATTTTCATACACCAAAATTTCATTAAACATCTCTTCGTTACTTTTGCACGATGTGCAAAAGTAACGAAGTTACAGTTACAGGTTACAGTTTTGTTATTTGTCTAGATAATTAATCGTAATACACGCTCGATCATTCACTATCTAAATGGCGAGTGAAGCTGAAGAAATTTGTTTTTATTATTTTCATCATGAAGTCTAGAGCATTCCTATCATTATGGATCCTGACAGTTTATCAGTTTAATTATATGTACCTATATTGATTAAAGCCCAGGCGCCATAACAACTGATACCGAAATTTATGAACTGAAAAACTATTATTGCTAATATATTATTGCAAGTAAATTATCACAGTACTGTATAAACTTTCGACCTCAGGGATCTGATAATATTTTGAGTAGGTATAACATTGCTAAAATGTTAAACTAATTGATAACGATTTACCACCTTGTCTATAAAAAACCAGCGATGGCAGATTGGATACTGTATTTTTTTTGTAATTTTGATTAAACATTTTTTGTTCGCGAAATTTTGGAGAAAAGTGTCTTAGAGACTTAGAGTAATTTGGGTAGTTTTTTTTAACACTTTTGTAAACCGTACAGCGGTATAGAAATACGAGAAATATCTCTGTACATGGTAAAAGTCGACTGATAGAGAATGTTTGTAATATTATGTCCGCCTTATGCACCACATTTTATTGGTCGATAAAGTTTAAATAAAAGAAATAAATATCAATGATGGTAGCAAAATAAAGGAGGGTATAAGAGAAGGAGAGCAAGGTGGAAACGTAAAGTAAGGCTTTTTTTTCGTCGTTTGTTTTGTGGCATATAGAAAAACTTGGTTAAAATCGATACAAGTTTGTGATTAGGTAAAAATAAAGGAAATCGTATCAATTTGGGGAAAAAACGTTTGACATTTGGGTAAAATTAAAAAATCGCATCTGGCAATCCTGATAAAAAATAAAATTCTATAATCCCCTATAAACCTGTTTTAGCTGTTTTACTCAGGTGCTTCATAACTTCCTGTTTAATTAAAATTTTTGTTTAAAAGGATAAGACAAAACACTTCAATAGCTTAAATAGGTACTAAATAGGGCTAGAACTTAACTCTTGTTAGACATTAAGGATAAGTTTGAAATGTTATAGCTATATTTTTATATAAAGTTGATAATTATTGAAGGTGTTCATATCCATGGGCGACAGTAACTGTACTTTACTGTAACAGTAATTTTTTATCAGGCGGGCGGTCAGATCTTTTCTCCCTTCTTATATAGAGTATAGATACAGTCCATCTGATGGTAAACGGTCACTGTAGCCTATGGACGCCCTCAACACTGAAGGTAATTGAAAAAACCCTCTGAAACCGCACTGGATACAACCATTTAGGTTTTAACATGTGAGGATTAATCCCATGTCGATGGTGAGAGATTATACACGATGAGTTAATTCCCTGCGTAAATTAGGACAAACTAATTTGTAGGAAATAAAAATACGACTAATCTATGTAGCAAATGTCATTTAAATCCGTTAAATCCTTTAAAAGAGATTTTACAAAATTTCTTATTTGTAATATTAATAGGATAAAGAAAGTGGATATGAGAAAGAGTATAAAAACCGAAAATAAGCTTACCAATTTTAATTTTGAAGGGGAAGGGAAGGGACTGAGACATATAAGGGGCAACAATATTTCTGTTTACTTTTCTATTACGCTGTAGTCGGCCCTGATTCTCGAGAAACTGAACTGTTAATTATCTCCGAAGATAAACCTATGAACTCAATTAGGTATATCTCTTACATTATTCTAAAGATTCTCATTGAGCACAGATAACAAATCAATGGCCTACATTGAATGCTTATTACTTTATGAGTCTAGTGACAAAAGAGATAAAATAGGTGTAATCACTGCAAGTCCCTTATTGTTGTATAATTTTCCTGACACGAGTAATACATTTAATAATAAATTATTGTATTTTTTTATCGGACAATTTGTATTTTTTTTTTACTAATATTATATTATAATATTATGATTCATAGATCATTCCAAGGATTGACTGGTAGCATTAAATCCGCCTTTTGTAATAGTACAATTTATATCTATAATTAATTTGGTCAATAAAGTTTTTTTAAATAAACGAATTAATGAATATGTAAACAAATGACAATTGACTTGACCATATGGTAGACAGAAAATCGATTAATTAATTTAATGTTTCGGTTTGTTACTAAACTCAGTTAGAGAGTATTTCTTTAACAATTTCCATAAAACTTGGTTATTTTTTTGATTAATTTGCATTAAAATAGACTATATTATTAATATTATAACAATACGTTTAGATACAAACCAGTTAATTAGATTTTACGTGACTTCGTTTAATTCGGCTTTATTTTTTTGTTACGCGATATCTTTATTAATTTTGGTAAGTTTTAGCAATCGATAGAATATAGTAATGTAAAAGTCGGCAATATCATAAATTTCAAATTATACGCAACTAGCGATAGCGATCTGTCCTGATTTCGTACACTTTTTTTTTTAAATAATAAAATAGGTGAAAGAAGTTTTCAAATCGGCTAAGTATATTTTGAGTTTAAATTATCCTTTAAATATGTTTATGTTTCAATTAAATAGGTATATGTTTCCTTTGTTTTTCTTATGGCTTTATGCCTATATACCTGGATGTTTTTCATTGATTTTCCAAAAGCTGGATTAGCTATAAATTTTAAAAAGAGGTCCGAATGTTTATATATTACTAGCTAACCCGGCAAACGAGATTTTGCCATATAAACGCACTTTTTTGACACGCTAATCAGCTGGCGGTGTAAAATATACTTTATGACCTATTCTCATACCTACCAAATATATATAGAAAAATTCACAAAAATTGATCGAGTCGTTTCGGAGGAGTTTAAACACAAACATAGTAAGACGAGTTTTTTATATATAAGATTTAAATACAATCAAACATTAAAAAATCAGATATGTATCCGCCTACTTTGAATCTGAGCCCGGTATAAGTAGGTAACATTTATGACCTTATTTATGTGCATTTATATCTTGTTGAAATATTACATGGCTTTATAGATAGCATGACAATAATCTGGTGTTTCTTCTTCGGTGGAGTGCGTGATAACTTTAGCGGATAAGGTATGTAGTTATAGGTATAATAATAATATATAATAATCGTATCATCTTTCACATAGTCTGCTAATTTATTTTAAATCATTCTTATAGCTTAATACTGTAATATATATATATATATATATATATATATATATATATACACGTAGATATAGACTACGTAGATAGATAATGGTATAGAAACCCCGCCTGATCTGTCGGTATCCATTGGTGCCAGTTAGGGATACTATTATCACCTCACCTATGTGAGGATAAAAAAAGGTCAGTGATGAAATCATCAAGTATTTAAAAAAATATATATTCAAGTGGAATCGCGTGGTGGTCGACCTGTCACAGTATATATCTAGTAATGGGGCTGCTTAAGTTCATATTTTTATGATATTTACAATTACAAACAAGTCGAAGGCCCACTTGGATGATGGAACGTGATGATGATGTACATATGTAACATTGATGGAACGTGGCAACTATCACCTGTAACATGATCATGGTGTTGGTCATGTCTACATATGAAAAGTACCATGGACATCACAAAAAACACTGTGATATCCATGGACTAAGTTATTACGCCTTAGTACTCAGTAATATTATTGCCATATTCCACCATTCAAATCATTACTAATTGATAAGCTGATGATAATTTTTTTTATTATAGCACGACATAGGACCTCACTGTTCTGAGCGAAACCAGAACCAATATGGTCTATGAATACAATCAACTGAAAAGATAATTATTTATTCTCTATGGTTGATTGCACTATGCAGGCTCACTAAATGTTTTTTCACGTTCGAAGTTCAAAGGATTAATTAATAATTAATTTTTTCTTACGTTTTCTTCGTTATGTTTTTCATGTTTTTAAATTGCAACAAAGTATTTTATAATTATGTGCATATATTATTAGTTAGTTGAAACTATGTCAAAAATTTTAGTAAAGTAACATGGCAAAGCCTTGTACCTACCGAAAAAGTATTTTTTAAGATATGTTTATAATCTTTTTATTAAATTAAATATCCTTTTATACTATATTGAAATTAATATTTCAAAGCCGCATATAATGTAAGTGCACGTTGTAAAACTAAATTTGTTGATTTATTTAGCATCAGTTGAGTTCCGCGGCTTTGCCCGCGTGAATCGGTTTATAAAGTATTGTATTTGCTAAGTTAATATATAACCAACTCATATATCTACCAAAATTTATTCTTATCCCTTCGGTGGGTTTTGTGCGAAAGTGTAAGAAATATCCATTCATCCTTGCAAAATTTCGCATTTATAATATTAACTAGCAAATAAGAGACTTTGTACGATATTTTACCTAAGAGACCGCGCCTTTTTTTTATAGGTAAGTCAGTTAAAAATGGGAAACATGCAAATTACCATACCTGTTGCATTGTGGGCTGTCCCAATACGGCAGATGGTCACTGCCTTCCACTTCCTCCAATACATTTATCTTGTCTTTGGCTATCTCGCCTGTGTTGATGGTCAGATGCTCGGACAAGGTGTCATTTTTCTGAAAACAAAAAACAGAACAGGGTTATTGTTGTTGTAAAATCGTTATTGTACATAATTTATATTGGACACATAAAAAGATTTAATATATTATGGCGATCGTGTGTGCTCGACATAGAGTGGGCCACCCCTTCATTTCCCGTGGGTGTCGTAAGAGGCGCCTAAGGGAGGGCAAAGGATCGGTAGCAGTATCACTCTTAAAACATCTCTAAAAGCCTAAGCGCGGTTGCCAATCTGCCTGCCAAGCGTGGCAATTACTGGCAAATTTCCTCCTAAGGGGAAGGCTTATGGCCAGCAGTGGACAGTTAATGGCTGAAATAATAATACAATGGCGAACTTATCCCACAGAGGGATCTCTTACAGCCAGCCTTTGAGAAGTTGAAAGAAAACTATAGAATGTTAAGAACTATAGAACTAAAGGTAAAAACTGTAAAATTTGAAATAAAATTTAACAATACCTAGTTAAAACTAAACATGTGTTTGTGAGACAGGTAGATATATTGATCACAGATTATAATATACAGGTATATAACATATTTGACCACCTTAGTAGGGTAATGATTTAATACACCACGTCGCTTTCCGATAGTTGCGGGTTCAATTCCCGCAGGTATTTGTATTTATGATCATATCTATTCGTATTGGTTTTGGGTGGACAAAGCCACGGGATACAGCTATATAAATATATAAAATGAAATCAATGTCGTTAGCTGTACTATATTGGAACAGAAATTTCGTGAATCAAAATTTCCGAAACAACAAACATTTTTGAGTAGCTCAATTCATGTTTATTTTTTAAATAGGTATTAATATATAAATACTATATTAATATGTATTTATTTTATGAATATTTGTACATTTTTTTATACAATTTAGAATGGCAATCAAGCTGACGGCTCACCTGATAGATAGTGGTAATCGTTGTCTATAGACATGAGCAGTACCATGGACATAACAGAGTATACTGTTTCACCCATGATATCCCCATGCGTTGCCATTTCTGAGGGCTCAGGTGTTATTCCTTTGTACCCAGTAAATACTAGGTTAGTTATAAAGAAACTTAATATAAGGTTTACATACCGGCGCTAGAAGTCCAAACTTGTCAAACTTCATCTCACCGCTCCATTTGAGAAAAATTTTTGCCGTGTCAATAATAGTGTCGTCATAACCCCACAGAAACCTATTGGAGAGACACAGTATAATTTTTTTTTAATGGATGAAAACGGAATAGTTCTTCCTCCTATGTTAAGGTATACAATGACGGGGCACTACTAGAGAACGAAACGACGAGGACGAAGGCAGTTGACCCATCGTGCCGAATTCACTACAAAATAAACAATGACTTTCAGGACAACTTCATGGAGGTCGTCCTGACAGGTTAAAATGCTAGCAACAGGATTTAATCTGGATGGCTAACAATCGCTTTTGAAGGGAAGTACGTAGGGACGTATATTTATATAGGATTTATAAATATCGGTATTAGTTTTTAGTAACTATTTTAAAGCATTTTAACTATTAAATTTTTATTAATTTGTTAGATGCTGGTTTCATATGATTTTTGTGTGAAATTAATGCAATACAGTCCAGTGAGTATAAAAGGCTTTATTCCCATTTATTTTTGGAGTTTGACTTCAATACAGAAGCAATAGAACAATATTGTATTCTGTAGTCCTTACCTGTGCACAGGTAATTCGAGGAAGGCGTCATGGTTTTTCGCGAAATTCAGTAGAGATTGTAACGTCAGTTGTTGTATCGTGCTCAGATCCATGCTCTTGGTCTTTGCCACTAGACCCTGAAAAAAAGTAATTGAAAAATTAAAACGTTATACCAAATTTTATGTTTATAATTTTTTTATACCTCAAAGTTGGCAAACAAGTAATGCATCTAAGTCACTGACAATAGTTTATGTTAAATCTCTATGAAGTACCAAAGAGACGAATTTAAAAAAGATTCTTCACTTAGATTATCTTAGTATTAGTAGATTTTGTTATAAGAGACTTAACATTTTTTTTTTATTTAAATGAACCAAAAGCGTTACTCTTACTTAATATTATAAATGTCAAAATTGATTGTTTGTTTGAAACATTTTATTGTAAGGTACCGGTGGCAATTAAGGCCCACCTAAAATAATATTGCTTTAAATCCGAGTGTAATGCGTATAGGACGTCAAAAACATATTGTTTACATAGCTTGTACATGTTGCTGTAATAAATGGTGTAAAACTATTAAGAAAAGCATATTTTTTAATAAGAAAATACACTTTTTAAAAACCCTTCACAGGGGCCTTATTATACTACGGTAGTATATTAAAGCCCATATAAAATTTGCTTTATTTTCACAGTAAATCGTCTTAAATTTACCTAGAAATAAGTTTAAATAAAAGTAAATTGTTGTTTTTTACTTATTTAATCATTTTCCTTTATTTATTAAACGTGGGCCTTGTTGCCCACTTTATAATTATCGTAGACAATTTAGTTTCAAGGAACTAGTTGGTCTTAATTAAGGTACTTAGTACAATCAGAACATGTTTTGTAACTTTGAAAACTTAAATAATCAGTTCTTTTCTTATTAAACAAACAATATAATTACTTTTATATAAATTTTTAAGACTTAAAATCAGACTCTAATTAAAGGTACCTAATTCAGTTCTTTAGTATCACAATCATATTCCTAAAATAAAAAAATAGACTCTCAAAACAAACAAAAAAAAAAAATTTTCTACAAGCAAAATAAAAATAAAAACGATTAACAAACAAATTATTTATACTGAGACGGTAAGATATAGTTAAGTATCTTGTTTAATCACAGTCACAGCAATAAAACATATCTTTATCGTCGGTTGACAGTCCGACACACTCTTCATGGTACCATTTAAAACATTGGACACATTGTCGCATGTCCGAAACACGTCCTTCTTTGCAAGCATGGCAGAACCATTCAGATTCAATTATTTTTGACTTCTTAACCTTACTGCTATCTTTTCCAGGCTTATTCTTACGATCTTTAGTTTTTTGATTGGCTTTTTTTGATTTTTTCACCTTTATCATCTTATTTTCTTTTAGCTCTTCTCGTTTCTTAAAAAGGTCCCTAGTGATCCGTTGACCCCTATAATTGATGGCTTTTCTTCTTGGTTTCTCTTTGATTACAGCATAGTTTGGAGTTGGCATAAGTTCTTGAAACGGGGATTTAGTTTCCTTTGTTTTAAGACTGGCTAGCTGAGTATCATCGTCTGAGTCTTCTTCGTAGGTATATATATTGATTCTGGAGTGATCATTTCTACTCAACATCTTCTGTACAGCGTCAGGCTCAATATCAGTCTCTGAGTCTGAACTTAGAATAAGAGGACGTTTTGTCATAATACCAGATGTTGATGGTTTTGGCGATAGAGTTGAAGCATTGCAATTTGTATTTTTGCTTTGTGGTACTTTTACGGGAAAGGTTGATGTAGCAATATCAGTTAAAGCCTTTACAGCAATTTGCTTTTCTGGGGTAACAATGTCAGCAATAGTACATTCTTCGTTGTTAAGTATTGATGGTGAAACAGTGTCATAACGTGACGTTACTTCAGGGTACTCTACGTTCGCCTCAATAATAGTTGAAGTTTGTGGAGGAGGATGTTCGGTCAAGATCGCTGGTGCAAATGCTTCATCTGGTAATACATCAGGGTTAAATGGAAACAATCCAGTAGCTCGGAATCCATTTATTATATTTTCATGAATCAATGCCCTTGACCAAGTTTTTGAGAATATTTTGTTGAAGTTCGATTTCGTCAAGCGTCTGTCAGGATTTTGATACATGTATGTCATAGCTTCTTGATCCCAGTGATGCTCAAAAGACTTATTAACGGATTTATCGAGGGGTTGAAGTTCATGGGTTGTGTTACTAGGCAAACAATAAAGCACAATATCATGCTTATCTGCTTCTTCAACAATTGTATAATCCAGGTGCGAGGACGCTCCATCAAATATTAACAAGACTTTCCCCTGCGTTTTATACTTCCCCAAATGCTTGATGAATTCTATAAATAACTCCGTGGTCATACTTCCTTTTGGAGCCATCTTTACGAGAGATCCAGCTGGTAAGTTATCACTATATTCTGATTTTTGTCTTTGGCCTTTAAAGATGATCATTGGTGGGATAGCGGTACCAACAGCATTAACACACATTGCTATGGTAACATTTTCGGCGTGCTCAGGTGCAATCAAATGGACTCGACGAGCTCCTTTTTGCGCCAAAACAGTTTGTTGATGATGAATAGTGAGTCTACACCCCTTTTCATCCATATTATAGAGGCGTTGCGGGTTCTGTAGAATGTCTAATTCCTCATATAGGTCTTTCACTTCTTGGAAATGTTGAGCAACAATAGGACGGTTTAATTTTTGTGCTCTGCCTGGATTCATAAACTGGGCTTTTCTTTTGGAAATTTCTGGGTTCCTTTTCAAAAACATTTTAAGCCAGTCTTTGCCCGCAATGCCAGAGTCTTTATTAAAATTATGCTTAATATCATAATTCTCGCAAAATAAAAATGCTTGTCTCCGTATGACTTTTGGAGTGACAGGTACACCAATGTTAGCAAATCGTATAATGCGTTGTACAAGATCTTTTTCTTGGTCTATTGTTAGTATAGACCTACGACCTAAGCGCTTAATAATACTTTTTGATTTTACATGGTTTCGGAGAGTTCGTCTTGGAATGTTGTAACGTTCAGCTGCAGCTCGTTGCGTCAGCTGCCCTCGTTCTATTGCCGCCAAAGCGGCCCGTAAATTCTCTTCTGTCCACTGAGCTCTCTTTGGAGGCATTTTAATCAAAATCTGTAACAATGTTACACATATATTGTCAGTAAAATTCACATAGTAAATTGACCTAGAACACAAAAAAATCCAATCTGATACTCAAATATAAAGAGGCCAATAAGGCCCAAGTACCGTTATAATGGGCCTTATTAACCTCATGCCACATTTTTACAAAATAACCTAATAAACCTTATAACACTTTCTCTGGATAGGGAAAACCATATTCTTTGTTTTGTACAACACATACTTAAGATAATAAATACAGCATTATTAGTCAATTATTGAATTAAACGTAAAAATACTTACAGTTTCTTGTTATAAAAATTATAAAATTGCACAGTAGCCGACCATTTCATCAACGCATCGCACGTGACTGGCAAGATGGCGGCGCTAGCGACTGCGGACCAATACGGAAACATTCACACCGACATTTTGCACGTGTGCGTAAACTGTGAAGTGTCATAGAAATGTTTTTCCGCAAAATTTTAAATGTGGGCTTTATTACCCCCTGGGCCTTATTTACCTCAGGTACCTTACAATAAAGTCATAATTATAGGATACAGAGTTCTTACAAAAAGAATAACTACAATGGCAGACTTATCTCACAAAAGGGATGTCTTCCAGGCAACCTTTAAATGTCTGATAAAAATTGTAAATTGGTGGAGACAAAAAAAAAATAATTTGTTTGTTTATTACCTCTGGTGACTTAATTGCTTAACTAATTAATATGAAATTTAGTACACAAGTATTATATGGAATGGAGAAAGACATAGGTTAATTTTTATCCCCGTTACGCGGACGAAGTCGCGGGTAAAATCTAGTAAAAGTATAAAAGTAATAACTTACCAATAACGGTAGATTTGGTACGTAAACTTTATCGAAGTATGCCCCAACGGATTTCTCGGGTAAGTATCTGAAATAGTTCTTCTCCTGATAGCTTAGTTTGTCATTGTCGAACCCTATGTTCACTCGTTCAACTTGTTGTCTGTAAACATAATTATTTATGTAGATATAATAACAATTTAAAGATTTAAAATTATTTATAACGTTAGTTTACTGAAGTTTAGAGCTACATCGTAAATTTTTAAAAACAATTGAACAATTTTAATATTTTTGATTGATTATTATAAAGTTCTCTGCCTACGAACTAGAACATTAATATATATAAATGGTATATCTTACATATATACATATATATTTACTGTTAAAAATTTTGCACCTACTTTCTATTTCGTTTTAGAATTTTTTAAATACTTTTTTACCAATAAAATCTAAATTTCCAACGATAGCTTATTAAGTATAGGTACTACAGCATGATTAACGTTTCAGATCGCTAACAGAACACTTTTTAAATAATTAATTAAAAATATTGATAAGTATTAAATTGTTTTTGAAAATTGACAAATAATTATAATAAAGATAATTGCGATGTACCCATACTTCGTCAATTTAAAGTTATGAACATTCTGAAGATATTATTTTGGAAATTAAACAACATTCCATGAAGAAAATGTAACATAGTTACATAAAACATTCAGACGAATTGAGAACTTTTTTCCTTTTGAAAAAGACTTAAAACAGATTAGTGATCCCATGAAGAAAATTGTTTAGTTTTATGACTTAATACTAATACTATAAAGAAGTATGATTGTTTTTGCCAATAGTATACAAATCTATTGAAAGTTTCTGACTAAAAGCTCAAATATGGACATTGTTTTATTAATAATTTTACATCATTCTTTCGTACAGTTCGTGGCTGGAATGGGGATATTACCCTTTCGTTATCTTATTACTATTGCCTATTACGAAGGAGGTTATCACAACTTTGCTTATAGCTACGTAGCGAGCTGATTTATTTGTGATAAGTAATTTAATAACTACTCGTACGTCGCAGAAAAAATGTATATTTGTGTAAAATTGTATGTCGAAACCAACATACAATTTTACACAAATATATAATAAATGTGTAGGTATTAACTGTTTGTTCAGTAAATATAAGTAACATTAATATAGGTGTACTTATCTACAAATTTATAGACAAGGCAAAGTGTATTATAAAATATCTCGCCAGATTAAGGTTAGGTATTAAGTATTGTATTAAGCTTCATCTAATTAAGAAGATACTAGGGTTTTTATTAAAAATCTACCTACAGCAAACTGAGTATTTTTTTCATGTTTGTTACCTCAGAACTTTGGCTTTATAAAAACCGATTTGGAAAATTTAAAAGAAGTTCAGCGGTTGTGAATTGTTGAAGATTTCAAATCAAAATACCGGTTTAGCCACGATAGACGTCGGTGACCTTTTTGTAACAACAAACTATAGATGGTTTTTAAACTTTGAAAACAGGGATCGACTAAAAATAGTAATAATATATAAACAGCACGATGGAGTCCATTGAATAAATACAATACGACGACCATAGATAGAATTTTGCGGCATTTTTTTTATATTATTGAGGTGGCAAACAAGCCTACGGCCCACCTGATGGTGAGCGGTTACCGTAGCCTACGAATGTCTGCAATATCAGGGACATTTCGTGCGCGTTGCCGACTCTGAAGAAACCTCTTTATCCTTTTTTTGAAGTGCCCCATGCTATGGTCTCTTGGAAAAACCTCGGAAGGGAGCTCACTGCATAGCCTGAATGTTCGTAGGAGGAAATAACTCTGAAACCGCGCTGTATGCGATTATCTACGATTTAAGTTATAGGGGAAATTACGAATTATTATTAAATCATTTAAATGCTGTATCTCAACTAATTTATGATTAGTATAAACATACTTATAAAATTTAATTAGCACGTTACTTAAGTAATAAAAATAAGATGTTATCATATTTGACAATATATCTACCTAGCTTTAATTTTAGGTACATGCACACAATATCTAATTAGAATAATATATATGTTTAAATTAACATACCTATTTAAACCTTGACACTACTGTATCATTTGTAACAGGCCAAGTTGTGACGGTTCACCTATAGTACAATAGGTTTAATACCATAAGTACATAGAAAAGAAACAGGGGTTCCTATGGGTGACCGCTGCGAAAGCTGAGCTATTTAATATAAACAAACTTTAAAGTCAAGGTTCACAATAGTATACAGAGAAGACGTTACCATATATGAAATATTGACACAGAAGGGAAACTCCTTTGATGTGTTTCCAGAGTGTAGTGGACGTCACAAGAAAATTAAATAAATTAAACAAAAATATATTATATTTTATATTAACCAAATTATAGTTTACCTTTTTCTCATCAGGTGTAAAAAGGATGCATATAACACAGTTTAATAAGGTTTATGAGAGCCTTTAAAGTTTTATAAATTCGATAATCAATTTAATATAAAATACCAAAATACGTTAACATATAATTAAATTGAATTTAAAGAAAAGTTCAGTTCGAATAATAGGCTAAATCCGATTATTGAAATATCTACCCTTCGGTGACATAATCTATGACGTTACTAGGTGAGAAAAAAAAAATAGAAAGAAAAGGAGAGACGGCAGATCGGCGGGCGCGCGGGGGTCGCTTTTTAGGAATTGCGCAATAGAAGAAAAAAAAAAAAAAGAAAAAGAAAATGGCGCGGGAGTCGTGTTTTAAGGAACTGCGGAATAAAATAAAAAAATAACTAGGAAATAGATCTAGGAGGGACTGGATCGATGAAGGGGTTTGAGATCTTAGTGTATCACTACCGATTAAGTGTGTGAAAAGAGTCAATGAAAGACTGGAGAATCCGGTGAGCTTGTTCCATTTATTACTACGTAGTTAGATTTTTGACTGTGATCACAGGGCAATGTTTATATTACTTAATATTTTCCCACGAACTATTGAAATATGTATTTAATCAAGTCCATATACCTTTAGGTAATGCATATATCTTTAAATGCAATCACATTTGAACAAAATTCTACATCAATATAATTTCCGTAATAAAACATACTTACGTTATTCTACTCATATGCAAAATCCAACTATATGGTCGTTTGATAGAAGTTCATCGATTTGACTCAATATTCTAATTGTCCAGTTTTGGCAAATACTTATTGAATCAACTATTAAACTATTATAATACTAACTAAATTCATATCTAGTTACTATAAATTATTTATTTATTGAGGATAAATAGACTGAGGTGGCTGTGGTCTGGTCTCATTGCTGGGGAAACAACCATTGATGAGACAGAGGGGTTATTGAGTGGCGACTCTGTATATGCAAGTGTGGTGAGGGCTGCCTCCATTGGTTGGAGTGACTGTTTTAAGTGTATTGTGGGGACTCGGTGGGTGCAGGAGTTTGGGGCCGTTCCTAGTGGCAGTCTATGGGGAATTGCCTGTGTTCAGTCGTGGATTGGTGATGGTTGAGACGATGATGATGATGGAATAGTTGTATTTATTACACTATTACAGTGTTGATTTGGAACACCTGCTCATGCTTAACGTCTCATGGTAAAGTGTTTTCATACCATTGCTCGGTCAACTGTACTAATGATTCTTTTGTATACTTTTAATTATCCATGATTACATGTGGGAATTTGTTTTACACCAGATGTACAGAGAAACAGCTTAGCTGTTGCAGGTGATTTTATGTGAATGTATTACTTTTAATACATTATTGTGTTAGTAGATAAATTCATGTAACGGTGGGATGTTTATGGTAAACAAGCCTGTATTGTTTAAGTAGATATTTTGTCTTGATTTATTATAAACTTTAATATTGATTTTATTGTAGTAAACAAGCTGATAATAACAATTTTGTGTGTATTACTGGTTTCTAATAATATTTAATTATGCTGATATTATAGGTGTGGATTTAATTCCTAGTGGTAATAAAATTATCAAAGGATTCTCTGACTATAATTACTATTAACTAGGTAACTGTACCTCATGTACAGTATAAAATTAGTACTAAATGACAAGTATGAGTTCTGTATTTTACTTATATTTAGGAAGAAAGTTGTCATGGCGATAAGGTTTGTATGTGTGTTGTTTGTTTATGCTATATTGACTAGACAAGTTCAGACAGGGTTAATATTAGTGAATCTTTATTGGATTTATATTTAATATACATATTTTAAATATTTATGGGATAGAATGGAGATATACAAGTAGTAAAATATAATATTAGTATTTTATAAATTTCATTATCGAGTTAGTTGTATATGTTGGGCTGTATCCAAGGAGATATGAACCTATTAATATCAAGTTAGGACAATTACTTTAAATATCAATAAAGCAAACACTAACACTGATTATTCACTTCTTTAATAAATTTACATTAGAGGTTAGAAATCAAATAGATAGCATATTGGGAAAATCTTCACCACACATGTATTTGAGGAATGTTCTTGATAATTAGTACTGTATGTATATATTATTGCAAGTACAATTGCAATAAGAATGTTAAACTTCTAATCTTCTGTTCATTCTTGAATTTGAAAGTAAGCTTGGCTACTGATATGAATATAAAACTGCAGCATTACTGGATACTATTAATTATTTCTGGTGTAAACCATGATTATTTATGTCACTGATAATTTAGTTGTATATTACGGTTGATATATGATGATTTTATATTTAATTATATTAAACAAATACAAATAAACAAACTTGCTAGTATTTGTTATGTTGACAGTTGAGATAGATAATCAAAATTCAATTCAATACATCAATACGTCATTCAATACGTCATTAATATGACAGATGTCAAACAAAAGGAGATTATACACGTTATGATTCTATATCTAAGTCTATAGAAAATTTATATAATTTTCTGTTATTTTATAATAACTGTAGGGGAAATATTGGAATTATTTATATGAGAAATTTCACTTAAATGATATGATAATTATTTAAAGACCTAATTTCTTAGGGATTTAATCATGATGATTTAAACACTAAAACACTTGTTTATCTGAGAAATCCTCTTAGTAAATAGGTTTACTAAGACACTAAAAGGAAGTAGATATAGTATAACTATAGTACAGCTCCTTTCTATACAAATATATATTTAATCTATATCTTCACATTATAATTATGCAATATATTGCCTCTACTACTACAACATACACAAATAGGATTTATTGTCCTTCCTATATACCTATATATAATAATTGACCTGGCACTTTAATGTGTAATTTATCAGTACTTATGACAACAACAAATTAGGACTTATAGTCCTCTCTATAAAGCTACATAATTATTTAATCTGATTATTTCACTATGTGATTAATCAAACCTCTACAAATATTACAGAAGATCTCTATTACTCTCAACACAATAATAGCTTGTTGGACTTAGTGTCCTCAAACTTATAGAAACCCAACTGGTTATTTCACGAGACGTTGTTAACTTGTGATTAATCAGTGTCTTTTAGAGGACTTACAGTTCCTTTAGATATATCTCTCTAAATAAATAATTGGTTAATTCACAATGTGGTTAATCAACAATAATAATATTAAATATAATTGACTGGACTTATAGTTCATTCAATAGCACTCATTACTTTTAGTAGCTCTCGACCTATGGGTTGGACTACTCGTTCTTAGGCTCTGGCCTAATTAACAAATGTAACTTGAACCTTGAGTATTCTTGGTATTAAGTAAATAATATTAAATTGACAATGCTATGTTATGATATAGCAATTATCAACATTATATGGCTTGGCCAATTCCGGGGTGTGGAAGGTATCCCCTATCACACAAATCTTCATCTCTATCGGACTGTCTTCACAGGTGATCTCTAATGTCACATTATAGGGCCGAAGGGTTATGTCCCATCAAAGTAAGTTCTGGTGTCTGGGTGATCTCGCTTCTTGGTCTGATCTCTTGTGGAGCCGAAGGGAAACCCCCATTGAGTAAGCTCGTAACAGGGTGACGCTGGGAAACAGTTTCGTACTGTTAGTGGGTGATCTCTATGTCGCCATATAGGACTGAAAGGGTCATCGCCCATGAGTAAGCTCTCGTGTCGGAGTGATCCTGGGATTTCAGTTCCGATCTGTTTGCCTCTGGCAAACACTAATTTATACTGGAAGCATCGTGGGGCTGGTGGAGCCACTGTAATGTTGAAGTAAATGTACTTATGTTTGGTTTGGAACTGAGAATACTCATTCCCTTATTACCATCAGAGTGCATTAATAAATAGTAATACCCTTCCCTACCTTTTTGGAGGAAGAGTTATAGATAGTTGGAAAGTCTTCCACTGGTCCGGGCGTGTGAGGGGCCCGACCGCTCCCCCATTTTTTTTATTATTACAGTTATACTGTGATTTACTATTAAATTAACATAACTTCCTAGTTACATGAATTATGAGTATAATTCATTAATTATTCTTAATCCTTAAAGACTTATCAATCATCTTCATTATTTAACTCCTATCATATACCAATTAAAGAACCTTTTGGTTATTACACACACAACGGGTCCTACATTACTAGACGATCACACATTTATTTATCTGGCCAATGATCAAGTGTTCTACTATAAGATCTGTTCAATATTATGTGTTTATTGTAAGGGTTTATATGATTCATAGGATGTTTGGGGTGTATAAGGCAATATAGGTATGGGGTTATATTGAGGGTGTTATGCCATTCTTTAGGGTAAGTTTTCATTAGATTTTCATTAGGTTAAGCCTTCGTAGGCTTTTTCTTAGGCTTTGTAGGTTTTCCATGTGTAGCTTAGTTTAGAGGGTAGTTAGATTATTTAGGGTGCTCATACAAAGGGGGGGACCATCACAAAGTAAACAATTGTTTTGTGATAATTTGTGACTTGCAATAATAATACCAACTAATCGTCATTCAAACAATTTAAGTACTTTCACTCTATATCCTTTATGGTTTTTTTTTGTCATAGTTTGGTACATTTAATCGAAGTAAGTGTCCTTGCTATTTGGTACAGGCGACGTAGTAGTCTTAGGCCGTCGATATTACTTTATGTCCCTTAATTTGCACTCTATCTCCAAATATATATACTCTATCTGACCAATAGAGTAGGCATCCCGCCACTCGCGAAATAGCGAGGACAGGAAGCCTGAACAAGTGCACCTTGAACTATAAAAAAAAAGATACGAGCGACGGGACAACCGAATGTATAGTATTATATTATCTATGCTCGAATTAAAAGCGCGGTGCAGGTAAGTGACTTTAAGGGGTTGGTATTATTATATATTGCATATGTTGAATCGTGATAGTCACAAAGTTACAAAAAAAGCGACTGTGAAATGGTCTATGCGCGGTTCGCTAAATACTTATTTGACAGAATTGCACACATTTGCCCTGTTACAATAAAAAAAAAAAAAACTAGATATTACACATATTTTTAATATATGTTCCTTAGTATACTGTATGTACTTGTATCATTTATATATATTTGGTGCAATGTATAGTCTGAAGAGAAACCTTTAGACTCTACATTGCACCAAACATACCGTCAAAACTTACATAATAATTTTAATATAATTTATTAATAAAATATACAAATTTTCCCTTTTTTTTTGCAATCAAGGAAAAATATGTATGTAATACATTGTACACATTCGGTATATAGTTGTGGTGACAGAAATATATTTATATCTACTTATATCCTGTAAATAAACTTCACAATACTGAAAATAACGTTTTCGACAGCGTAAATTTGCGGTACACAACTAGTGAATGCTACATATTAAAGACTTTAGTGTTTATTTTGTTTGTCACAGACAGTTAATAAACTCTTGCTGCAGTTCTTATATTTAAGTACAATTGATACGCTCCGGATTCTCATGGATAGATAGATAAATATGTATTTTATACTAGCTTTGACAGGTAATATTTTGACATTTTGTGTTACATTATTGCGACTTTCGTAGAATTTTCCAATTTTATGAAAATAATATATAGTTATTGTTATTCATTGATAATGTAGCTTTTTGTAGATGAAATAATTATTAAAATCGGTTGAGTAGTTTTCGAATTTATCCATTACAAACAAACACACAGAAAGTCAAATAATTCCTCTATAAAATATTAGTATTAGTATAGATTATAGAAAAAGTATAGATAAAAAATTTAAACGTTCATTGATTTTATGTGAATTTTGTTGAAAATAATAAGCTAGGTTCGATAAAAATAAAATGTCTCGAATGTTAAAAATAATAAGCTCAGTTTGATGAATAATAAAATGTATGTATTATGTGAAATTTTGAAGAGAACAGCGAACTGTCATAAATTATTATATTGTTATATTTTTGTATTTAATATTTTGATTATAGAACATTAATAAAAACGACTATAGAGTTTTTACAGCAAATTTTTGTTTCATTGTTTACAAACAATTTAGTAGTCGTCTCCCGAACATAGAACACTTCCTACTACGTAATAGTATCAGCCAATATCGATAACACATAACAAGCTATGGTGTAATGAACAAGCCAAAATTAGATATATTTTATGGTATC
The DNA here is from genome assembly GCF_026898425.1 of Galleria mellonella. Lineage (NCBI taxonomy): Eukaryota > Metazoa > Arthropoda > Insecta > Lepidoptera > Pyralidae > Galleria > Galleria mellonella. The sequence continues at coordinate 2,926,767 of NW_026442015.1, forward strand.
ATAAAAAAATATTGTTGCAATATGGCGGACGAATCGTTGTATTTTACTGAAGTGTCCCAAGAGGGCGTATATGTATATATGTATTTTTTGGATATATAGTTATGTAAGTTTATACCGACACTTTGGCATGACTGATATAAATATTCGTACGTAATTTAAAAACAGTTTAATAAATTTTATAAATAGGGTGTTATTAAATGCTTGGAATTTCTACGTGTAATTTGGAAGTGGGTAATCATTTCTAGATGAGGTATTAAAGTAAAATATACACTATATTTGAAAATAGACCTTTTAAAATAGAATTGTTAAAACAGCATTCAATTTGGTGCAGTAGTTTTTACAATAAACATATACACTCTTTTCAGTACATATGTACAAACAGACTAATAAAAATCCTAAAAAAAAATGTTTTGGCTTCTATTGCTCTTATTAGACTCCTCTTATCAAATTTTTTTAAATATCCTTTACTCGTATGAAAATACAAACATAGTCCAATTACAGTTTTATTATATTAGTAGATAGATACTCTTTATTGTTTCCTCAAAAAAATTACAGTTGTAAACTTATTATAGATACAAACAATTACAAGAAATAGTCAGACTGAGAAAACAATGGGTGGCTTTATCTCTATAAGCGATCTCTTCCAGCCATCTTTTGGATAGAATTTTTTGATCGAAGGCACGACGAAAATTTTTATAATTTTTAAATACCTATGGTGATAGGATTTAATATTATAAACAGAGGGCCTACCATGAAGTATTTTCCGAAATTTCGGGGACGAACGAAACAGAAATTTGATGTTAAAATTACATAATACATGCTGTTTAAAATTATTAAAAATGTTAAAATATCGTTCCTTTGGACTATTAAAATAGGATTTATGATGAACGAAATGTTAAACTGCATTTACTGGGTCGATTTTGATACGAACAAAAACACGAAATTGAGCCCGAAATTTCGGAATTTCATTTCATGGTAGACCTCCAGATACAAATGATCGATATAATTAAATTCCAACTAGATACATAAACAATTGCAATGAGGCAGGTGTTAGGTATATTACAATTCACATACACTTACTAATACTTTAATATTGTTTGGTTTTTGGCATTAGATTGTTTAGCACACACAAGATACTTTTTGTATTTACTGATTCGCGGACAAAGTAGCGGAATACAGGTAACGTGAGCAGTAAGTAATGTTTTCCATATTACCTATTACGATTACCAATCTCAGAAGTAAACTAAACTTAAAGCCAATTAGTATTATAAGTTTCTGAGATTTCTGAATACCAATCTATAGTCGAACTATTAACTGTACGAATAGATAAACCCATGTATTCTAATGTCAGAACAGACGGACATTTCCGAATCGTTTATCTTATCACCCCTTTGTCGAATTCCGACGAAACGTTCATTCATAAAAGATAATTAATTGACAAATACACAAATAAGTAGTTTTGTAATGTTATAGTAGGATTAGATATAAGTTTTTTTTGAGCTATTTAATATCTGTCTACATGTATATATACATATAATTTTCGTTTATAAAGAAAATATAAATATATATAATATAGTCCGTTAATAACTGTATTTATAAGATAATCTGTATGGAAGTTATCTTGTAAGGGAGCAATATATATATATATATATATATTGCTGCACACACACACACACACACACACACACACACATATATATATATATATATATATATATATATATATATATATATGTGTGTGTGTGTGTGTGTGTGTGTGTGTGTGTGTGTGTGTGTGTGTGTGTGTGTGTGTATATATATATGTATATTATATATTCGTATATATATATATATATATTTTGGAATTTGCGAATTGGGAAACTATCAAGCTTCCGTTATTTTTTTCGTTATGTTTCCCGTTATTAGTTGGTTATAAATAAATACATATTATATATAATATATGTATACTCACGAGTACGCATACGGTCCAACTTCTTCAACGTGCAGTTTCTCTTCTATTCCGTCCCTAACCTCCTGCCAGTTGGTATAGTTGAAGATGTAGACTTTCATTACGGGCTGCACGGTGGGTTGCCGCCATAACGAGAACGAGAGCGTGTTGTTTCGGATCACCATGTTCTGGGAACGTAGATACATTGTTATTTACTATCTGTGCTTAGTGCTACTCGGGCTAACCAGCGCCATCTGGTGTCAATAGTTTCTATGGGGGATGGGTGGAATTGTTAGTAATGCGGACTACCAGTACCATAGCTAGCAATAAATCCTGTCAGGTTGATATCCACGTGGTTCCCTCTGGAAACCATAGTGTTAAATTACAGGTGTATACATCCTTCATTTAACTGACCTGCCTTTTCATTCTCATCTATCATCCCTCATGGGGTTACCATTTTATGATCATCCATTAAAACTATAATTTCCATGACTCGTTCGGAGGGGTTGGAGTGTCTAGTGTGAGTTATGCAATCTACGTTTACCTAAATATTTTGTGTGGAAAGCTGCACCTCCTGGCGATGTGATTGATTTCGGAAACTTAGCTTACCATACAAACGCATCGATGTAAACAAACGCAACAAATCTTAGAATAAGTACAACTTATTCTAAGTACTTGTAAGGCTTACTAGATCAAGATTGTACGTGCCTTCTGAATTACGAGGTAAGTGACAATCATTTGTTAATGACTCAAACATAAATTTGATAATTTTTGAGGTTTAATCAAGTCTACCTGTGTTACAGATACATGCTGTCTGCGTGAATGGTATAAATTACACAATAAAAAATGACCATTAAAGTTTTAGAATGGTTGCATTTTTTCCGTATTCTTAGAGAATGCTAAATTATTTTACAATTACTCATTGATTGAGATGAATATTTCCTAGTTGTGTAGACAAAGATTTAATGATAACAAATTAGCTCGATTAAGTCGTAAACTATGTACCGTGTTCAATAATCGTTTCAGAGTTATTACAAGATCATCCAATGGTATGGTAATTAACAATAAATCATAGGTATATTACTACAGAAATCTAAGTACATACCTAGGTATGTATGAATGCTTAATATTGTGTAAGTTAACAACGCAATATTGATAATCCTTCTCTTCATGCTCCGAGATTTTTTTTTTATACAACTTAGAATGGCAATCAAGCTGACGGTCCACCTGATGGAAAGTGGTAACCGTCGCCTATAGACATGAGCAGTGTCATGGACATAACAGAGTATACTGTTTCGCTCATGATACTCCCCATGCGTTGCCATTCCCGAGGACTCAGGTGTTATTCCTCTGTACCCAGTAAATTCACGCTATATTTATTAAATTTTTACCTATATTGCTTAATTTTTATGTGATTTAACACGAGGAAGGCCTTCATTCGCTTGTGTTTACTTTTTTGCCTAATTTTAATAATTCTTTTTAAGTGTTGGCCCCATATTTAGCCATGATTGAAGGTGTTATTTTTATGTCAAACGAAACTAAGCACTGTATACGGGATAATGAGGTCTAATCTTTGTCAATTTTTGTAATGAGAACACGTTATATTTATTATTATATAATATAAAATGACAGCCATTTTTTTTAAATTCTATATTTTCTTACCCTAAAAATTTTCATATTCCATTAGTAATTATTACAAACGTTCAAAAATGTGCCGAATAAGTTTAACCGTTCTTAAATAATGTTCTTAAAATTATTATCGCATTTAGTTTTGATTTAAAATCGTTTAAATAAGAACGTTTTAGTACTTATTGACGCGACGCCGCGATGTGTAAATAATAATAAGTATTTTTAACTTGTTACCAAGTTACGTGATAACAATGGTCATTGTATAATCCGTTTCAATAAAACTTTTTTTTTATGATATTACTTGTCGTGTTTTTTAAAAGCTATTAATTATCAGCATACCATCTTCTGCACTAAATGCTTTCGAATCTACAATTCGTATCTAACGTTATTTTTGTTAATCTTTTAATTTTTTTTGACATGAATTTTAAATGAGAACACTGAACCGATATTTAGTCGGAGTCCAATAGGTATGTAAAGAGTACATCTTCATATCAGCTGTTAACCGTCCACTGTTGAACATAGGTCTTTCTCTTAGGGAAAGAGTACATGCCAGCGCAGTATCTAATTAGATAATTAGATAATTGTGACCACTATGAATAGTATAGCAGTATATTCTATAAACTTATGAAATGCTTATCACTGATTAATTTTAACCTTTCGCGTTGCTTACACATACATATTTGAATTTTCAGAACCTAATGCGAAGAAAAACTTGCAAGTAAAAATAATTATAATATTATAATTATTGCCGATTGCACCATAACGACAGTTCTATCGTGACCACGACATAGTGTAATCCACGTCGAAATATCGACAATAAAGAAGCAGGTATGTAGGTAATATTTACCTGCAAATTTTTCATCACGTTATAATATTAAATTAGCTGTTCGCCTTCGATTTGGTCATTATCTATTAAAAATATTTGCACATATGATGGGGAGTCCTGGTAACTTCATTGTCAAGTTTGTGATACCATCGATGATGTATAACACATACTAATAGAGTGTCATATAAACTCAATGGAAGGAGAAGAATTCATTGGCCACTTTAACCTAAATAAGTATTGGTTTTATTCAATCTGTATTAACTGAACCCAAATCAGAAATATTTAAACATCTCTGTAAACTATTGATACCCATTAATTCCTTTCTCTCCGTGATTTTTTTTTATGGGTGAAAATGGAATGGTAACCCCGCCTGTGCTGACGGGATACGCTGGCGGAGCACCAGTGAAGGGTGATAGATGAGAATGAAAACAGGCCAGTTAGCCCATCATGATGAATTCATCAGGAATTAACCATGATAGTTTCCAGGGAGAACCGCGAGGAGGCCGACCTGGTTGGGTATATTGCTAGCAATGGGATTCTCAGTCTCCATTACTAACAATCCCTTTCCTCCCTCTCTCTCCGTGATTAGGGACAGTAGATGAAACTTTATTTAAGAAATCAGTTCCGGGTACGATAGGGTTGATATACCTGAAGAGGTAAAAGGCCTTATATTAAAAAAATACTAATAAAAAAGTCCCGATAGTGTATTTAAAATATGCATAGCACTTTTCTTATACATACGTAGCTGATAGTTACCATAGAAATTAAAGGATATTGAGAGATACTTACAGACAGTACGGCATCGTTAATAGTGTTCGTTAGACTGAAAAATATTGTGCCCATTAGACTTAGCACTAATGTTGTAGCCAGAAGTACAAGTACTGAAACAAAAAAATAAATAATTAGGACTAATATAGCGCATAAGAAATTATTTCTATATAAAAATCTGTGTGAATTACAGATCGGATTTTGTAATTCTTTTTTGAATCATTAGAATTCAGTCCCACGTCTTTCTTATATGCATCCAGAGGGAGACTTTGTACAAAAGTCGATTGCTTGGGTACCTCTGTCCCATTCGTGTTTCAACCGTGAAGCAGTTGTATTTGCATGGCTGTGTTTCGGTTTGAAGGATGGGATATGGCGTGAATTTACTGGGTACAGAGGAATAACACCTGAGTCCTCAGGAATGGCAGCGCAATGGGGGGTATCATGGACGAAACAGTATACTCTGTTATGTCCATGGTACTGCTCATGTCTATAGGCGACGGTTACCACTTTCCATCAGGTGGGCCATCAGATTGTTTGCCATTGCCAAGTTGTATAAAGAAAAAAAAAATAACTTTTCTTGACAAAGTCTAAATAAAGTTGAATTATCAATATTCATTGTTTAAATTTTTAGTATAAGTGAGTACAGATTTTAAATCAGAATAACAGATTGAAGTCCGTCTTTTCTCAACTGACTTCAAAAACGTCATAACTCCGTCGGTTGGAAACCAATTTGGAAAATTCTTTTTTATCTGAAAGGATGTACTTACAGATTAATCCTATAGAATACTAAACAGATTTTTTTCGAAATCGGTTCACTAGTTTACTGTTTAAATCTTAATAACTGGTTTTGCCACAATGATGTCGGTTTTTTTGTGAAACACATATCAATTATTTTTATAAGGAATTAAAGAAGTACATTGTGATATATAAAATAGGTTTAGAATCGACGATCTCTGGCTGACTTTGGACTAATGACAACAGCAACGTGTTTACTTAGATATCGTTTATAAGATTGGTTTATCAAGTATTGCCTTGATGGTGTTTTTTTTCTACCGACTTTAAAAAGGAAGAAGTTCACAGTACAGTTCTAGAAGTACAGTTTTTGAAAATTCTTTTTTTATATATATACTATATATACTTATATATATATATACTTTATATTTATATATATACTATGGAAAATGTTTCATGTTTGTTTCCAAATAGACTCGACCAAACATTATACTTGACAAATGAAGTAACGCCTCATACCTTAGCCTTAGTTTTCAGGATAATATTTAAATGCTTGAATTGTATTTCGTGGTATTTTTGTACTATGTAAACATAATGCGCCTATTTGGACTTCAAATTTCAACTTTAATTTTTTGTATTGAATAATAATTGATGTAGTTGAAGTTGATGAAGTTTTGGTTCAAATGAAAAGCTTAAAAAATCTTCTTAAAATCTATTGAAATACACTGAGAACAATACAGTTACAAGCCTTTCATTTAAAAACGTAAAAACTCAAATGTAATTGGTCAAGATATAACGTTACATATATTAAAATTTAGAAAAATTTTAATAAAAAAAAATTGTAAACAATTGACTAAAACAGGATTTTAGGATATTTATTCCAATAGGTTTAGCGCAGAAGATATAACTATTACAAAAAATCTCTTGTTATATCTTATTTATTATGGCATTTATGTCTCTAATTATTGTTTTTCATAATTTAATTAAATCATTAAAGTAATCAATATAATCATATTCTATATCCTTCTTATTTTTTCAACTGATAAGCGCGTGATAATTGTTAGTAAGTTTTTTTTTTTTCACTAATTTTCTCATAATATTATTATCTGTATTTGCTTGTATGAAGCTAATATAAACATGCAAACTACAAAAAAAGTCCGTTTACTTAAATTTAATAATTTATGATAGATTTATGCAAAACTTCATGTTTTAGGACTTGTAATAGGTATGATACAAGTATATAATAGTTGTACTTTAACTGCGATTAGAAAGTTATTGTCTGACTACATTGGAAACATAGACGTAATATAATATATGTACTGAAAAAATGGTAATAGAATCATAAAGACAAGAAGACAAGAAAATTTTGCACTAGTGTGCGTGTTTGGTAAATGTACGCATGCATGTAAAAAACAACTTAAATTGTGACAAGGCTTTAATTCAAAAATGAAACTACGAAACCGATTTTGATAAAATTTCTATGGAAGTAATTTGTAAGTATATATATCCTTTCAGATAAAAAATAATTTAAAAATAATTACACTTTATAATTTAAAAATAATAAGAATTTATTTTGTTAATACTCCTGCCAAATCTGCTTCGAGCTTATATTGTTTAGCCGAATGTCCTACTTGTCTATCTCGCTCTAACATATATGTTATTGTGTTTTTTTTTCACTGTTTTATATTACCAATCATATAGATTTTTCATAATCTTAGATAGGAAACTTGGTACTGCAGTTAGGTTACCATCCCAGACATAAATATACATCTAACTTTGTTATTAGCAAATTGTTATCAGTAAATTATTTTAATAACATCATAGTGAGTAGTCAAAACATATTACAGTTGATTTTGTTAAAACTTGATATACTTGCTGAATTTTATTATATTAACATTGTAAATTGGGCCGACGTATTCATTAAAAAAGTAATCAATTCAATACAAGCTAATTTTCTGTCGCAAAGAAACGTGACAGCGATAATTTTTATGACTTTTTTTTCTTGATAGGCATGTAATCTTGTGTCACTGAGATTGTCTATGGTTATCATTTGCAGACGTAATATTTTGTTGATTTATTTAAAAATAATTAAACAGAGGGGAATTTTGCATATAAATCGGCTTTTGTAGAAGTACAAAGAAGAATGGAAGAATTTCCCCAAGAAAAATATAATTAAATAAAGTCTTCAAACTGAACTGAATAAAAGAAGCTAAAACAACTGTTTTAGCTTCTTTTATTTATGCAATTTAGAATAGCAAACAAAATCAGGTGGGCCGTCCCAACTAATGGGACAGTAGTCACCGTCGTAGATATGAACTATTTGTGGTGTTATGCCATTAGTCATAAGCTGTTATTTAAATTACATATTAATTTATTTCTGGCTCGTTGTCTTCTCTCTATTTTTTTTAAATAATTTTTGAATCGTTTAAAAATTATAGCCACTTTTTTCGTGCTTAGAAAAGCAAGTAAAGCCATCCTTCGTTAAGCCATGTCGGAGGCCTTCGTGTATAACAAAAACGCTCTAGACGACAGATGGCGCCGCTCTCACACGAGTAACAATAGTATCTATATTTTTAAAAATAGAAATGGATATTTATTTCGCTATCAATAAATAGTTCTTCTATTAACATATAGTAAATACACAAAGTGACTCAGTTGGTTTTCTGATAGTAGGTAAATTTATTAAATTTTTTTATTCGATGACAACAATATTAGTAAAAAATGTAATCAATACGAACAAATTACATATTTTCTGCAACTAAAAACGTAGATAAGTTTTAGATATTTTTTTTGTGACTTTTTTGCAGCACTCCGGAAAGTTTTTTAATATTTAAATACTAAACTGCAAATAAGGTTTTATTTTACCTAAATATTTACGCACAAAGGAACTTTCCGGGATATACAGTATTATGCTATGTATTTTCTTTTAATCATCTATGATATACAAGAAGTGTGCCAAAATGTAATTGTTTATCATATCTTCACTCGTGTCAACATAAATACCTTGTAGATATACCTACACGTGGGGGAAAAATCTATATAATAGCAACTCGCCCTGGTTTCGCACTAATAGATAAGTAGATATCTATTTTTCTTTAAATAATATTCAGCCATTGGTTGAACTTACTTTTATTTCAGCCAATTGAATAACTCGCTGATATTTTCTGACGATGGCTTTCTGTAGACGATAGAGTTTTTCAAATTGTTTAATTATAATTAATAAAGTATTGGCCGGGTGTTCTCGGTATAGAATAGGCCATACCATTTTCTCCCGTGGGTATTGCAAAAGGTGACTAAGGAAACTTGATAAAGGGAGGATGGAAGGGAAATGGTTGAGGAATAGGCAGCAGCATCCCACTTAAAACTTTACAAGTGAAACTGCGGTTACCATTTCACCTGCCAAGCGTGGAAACTACTGGCAAATTCTCCAATAGGCCTACCAGTATGTACAGCAATGGACAGTTAATTGCTGATAAAAATATAGTATAAATAAATAAATAAATAAATTAATTAATAAATGAATAAATGAATAAATAAATAAATAAAGAACCTAACCTTTATTCAACTGACTTTATATTTCTAAGAACCTTATCAATGTCCATGTAGCAAATTTGTTTTCTATAACAAAATAAAGAGCTATGATAACTTATTAGGCAACTAACCTCTAAAATACTTAAATATATAAGTAAACAGTATACATATGTTGATATCTATACAAGCATGACTATGAAAACGGTTATTTTGATAAAATTAAAAATTCAGCTTTTTAATAATATATTTTATGTTGCTATAATAATTCAAGATTGCATTTTATACAAACAAGTCAATTTTAATTTTTGATAAAATTTCTATGGAACTAATCTCTATATAAAGAAAATACTATAAAGAAAAATAAATCCAAATTGGTTTATAACTGATGGAGTTCTAAGGTAACAAACAAAAAAATACAACCGAATTACGAGTAATAACCTCCTTCTTTTTAAAGTCGGTTAAAAAGGAAACGATTTTCAATTTTTTTTTGCAAATAAACACGTATTATACACATAAATAAAACGTTTATAAAAATGGCAATGAAATAAAAATGTAAGTCAAAACTAACTAACATAAAAATTATAAAAGTGTTTTCGGAAGCACGAAGTAAAATTCATAATGCATGAATTTACTGGGTACAGAGGAATAACACCTGAGTCCTCAGGAATGGCAACGCATGGGGGTATCATGGGCAAAACAGTATACTCTGTTATGTCCATGGTACTGCTCATGTCTATAGGCGACTGTTACCACATTCCATCAGGTGGGCCGTCAGCTTGTTTGCCATTCTAAGTTGTATAAAAAAAAACAATACTCGTATATTTTGAAATTATTGTGGTAGAAGGCACAGATATAGGTACAGGTACAGGTGATGGTTAGACCCCATTACTAACAATCCCTTCCCTCCAAATCGTACGTACTATCTATGATGTCTAATAATTATGATTTCTTTTTAAATAAATATCAGTCTAACGCGCAAAGGAAATATCGAATACATCGTAATTCATTGTTCATCTCAAAGGTTGACTGGTAGAGAATGCTAATTAACATTAAGTACGCTTTTTGTACCATATTTTCTTTTGGTCAATAAAGTTATTTAAATAAATAAATAAAGCTATTATTGGATTAAAATTATGAACGGCTTACGAATGGCGCTTCATAGTAATTTATTAACAGTACAGATATGACAAATTGTATGAATGTGTTTGTATGTGTGCCTGTACGAGGTTATCATAGGCCAGGAGATAAGAGCCAGACGAGGGCAATTTGAAGAAACCAAAAACGAATATGTTGTAAATACAATTATATCTATAAAGATATTTTCCTTTCATCAATGTAATTATGTATTTAACGAGAATTTAGATAGACGCCGTGGTGGGCTGGGTTTTTTCGCTTCCTGTAAGGGGTAATCAATAATATGTAACACAACTTGGAGGGAGGGGCGGTCTTGTAAAATGTTATTTCGCATTTTAAGGGTAGAAGGGGCGGTCCAAACGCATTACGTAACATTGTTTTATTTTTATTTAAATAACTAGTGTAACATATGCACCCAAATGAGAGGCTAAGCGCGGAAAAGAGAGTCCAATTTACATTACATTACAAAACTAGTGAATTAAAATCTTCAAGTTGGCAACCCTTTTGGTTTGTTTTACGGGGAATCCTCGACTGTATTGTATGTAATTTTTTTTTAAAGGGTGATAATGGAATGGTAACCCCGCTTGCGCTATTGGGATACGCTGGCGGGGCACCAGTAAAGGATGATAGGTGAGGATGAAGCAGGTCAGTTAGCCCATCGTGACGAATTCAACAAGAATTGTTTACGATGGTTTCCAGGGGGAACTACGTGGAGGTCGACCTAATAGGGCATTTTGCTAGCAATGGGGCTGTCAAACTCCATTGCTAACAATCCCTCCCCCCCCCCTCCGTCACTTATTTTGTTTCCGTTGTCAGTATTCGTTAATTTTGTGACTTTTAAGTAAAAATGTTACTTGGTATCTCCTTATGGGGGAGGCCTATGTTCAGTAATGGATAAATTAACGGCTGATATAACGATGATGATGAGGATATACTCCGAAATTGATTCTGATTGGTTTAAATTAGAAAAATCGAAGAAATTACATTTTATGGCTAAGCAGACTTAAAATTCCTGGGTTTGATAAAAGTAAAAACTTGTCTTATTTTTATGCCGTAAAAATGTGATATCTATTACATGAAGTCAAACTAATATTCAGCCTTGACTGTTCATTCAACAATTTACTCCACGGTTTCTTACATTCATCTAATTACTCTGACTGTAATTTTTATTACATAAGGGACATTTTTCGACTCACTGTAGACTTGTGCAACTAGAGTACATGCTAAGAAGTCTTTGTGTTTCAAAGTAGCTGTGTAGGTAACTACATATAAATGACTTCTATAAAAATCGACTCGAATTAGTACAAAATTAATCTTTTCGATTAAAGAAAAACTTCGAAAATAACCTTTTAGCATTAATAAAGGTACCGCATACATAAAAACAAACAATAAATAGCAGTTGAATTGGTTTCGAGTTCACTGAAAATACAAAAATGCAATACGAAAAAGAACATGTTCCAAATCCAAATTGTTAATATTCTTTTGGTTTATTCCTATCATATTACTTTCTGCTTTTATTTTGTTTTTGTTGAAACGTCGTAATCTTAAATTATCAGTCGAAGCCACCAAATTATACAGATACGTGGTTATTTAAAGATACATGAACTACTTGAATACCTACTGCATAATTAAAATGTTACAACTTAGAATTAATTATTGTGACCGTGACGCGCAAGAGTCCGGACTATTTATTATGAAATACGTCATTACTAATGCAATATCTGATACAAGGGGAGCATCGCGTTAATGATAACACCATAATTGCTAAATAGCTATGTCAGAGTACCAAAATACATGAACTATCTTGGAACATAAGGTTTAAGGAGTGTTCTTACTTCTTATTCTAGCTTATCGAAGTGCCGCTACATAAAAATTGTTTATTTGTTTAACACTTTATTGCACCAACATTACAGAATTTGTTGAACAATTTTCGATAAGTATAATGTAGTACAAAATGCGGTCTTATTTCTAAGCAAGAATAAGTAAGAATTATATACATATATTATATACACAGCACAATCATATACACATAAATATATATACATTATATATATATATATATATATATATATATACTATGGAAAATGTTTCATGTTTGTCATTTGTTTCCAAATAGACTCGACCAAACATTATACTTGACAAATGAAGTAACAAACGTTTTCAATTCTTTTTTAATAATTGAACAATTTTCTAAAGCGATTAAATAATTTTATTTGTTATTTTAATATTTGTGATTGTTTATTTATAATTATTAGTTATTATAGTGCGTTAAAACATTATTCATAGAATACTTCGCACATAAATCTACTACTAAAATTTTCGCAGCGACTTCACTTCTGAAGATTTCAAATATTTATTCTGTCATCAAACTTTAAATTTTGAATAATAGCTTAATATGAATCTTTTAGATCTTGCTACATGGTTATCCTCATATAATGAGATTTTTAATAACGAGAATAAATTATATTGATATAAAAAAGAACTACTGTAATCGCATATTCATTAAACAAACATATAATAGATATTGCATAATATATTAAAGAAAAGTTATATTCAGATCGGGAACCAAATAAAAATTTTGAAATTTGATGCTTTCCTGTTTCATTGATTTACTAAAGAAATAGAATCAAGTAGCAAGGCATCGAATTTCCATTTCTATAAATTAAATGGTAAAAAAATTGGTACATACAGGGACAAGTCACAAAAAAACTAAACAGTAAATAATTTTCATGACTTACAAAAAAAAGATCTGCGTCTTGGAACCAAATGACCTCTTGTTGAAACAAGCGATAAGATCTGGTCATACGATGTTTTGTTTATATAATTAAAAGTATAGATAGATATTCGTGATATAATTATCATTAACACTTTTCATTTATTAAATAAATTTAAATATAACATGACAGTTTTTGACTGTAATGACTTTTCTTTGAATATTTACGGTAAAATTACATTTTATGTTATTATATATTAACTATATTACGAGGCTTTATACAGTTGCATTAGATTCAAAGAAATATTAAGTTAAAAAGATTCAAATGCATTCAGTCGTTTGGTCGTGATAGAATAACGAATATCTAAACATATGTACAAATAACAGATAAAAACTATACTTACTATATTTTGTATACTTTTTATATATGCGAAAGTTTTTTGCGCATTATTAAAAATACCTATAATATATAATAAATTAACTTTAATATTTTTTTTTATACCACTAAAGTGGCAAACGACCATACGGTCCACCTGATGGTAAGCGGTTATCGTAGCTTATGAACGCCTGCAATACCAGGGGCAATACACCCGCGTTGACGACCCTGAAGAAATCTCTCTTAAAAAACAAGTAATTTTTATTAAGAACTCTATGTTGTAATCTCTTAGAAATTTGGCGACAGGGAGATCACTCCAAAAGCTGAGCGTTCGTTGAAAAGGAAATCATTCATGAACCATGGTTCATCTCTGATCCAGGCTCTAAGGTATGGAGATGAACTCCCTATTAATGGCGAGCTGCACGATGGTAGTAGTAGAGAAGTGGCCGTGGGCATCATGTTAAACAATTTTTCTGAGCACAGCCCGTTGCACAAGCGGTAGAATATGCAGAGTGCGGCAAAATCTCTTTTAAAATTTAAGGGATTTTCTCTTAAATTTTATATCGATACCACTTGTAAACCTAAGGTCCTCGATAATTATTAATAAGTATTAATTATTATTTTTTTTTTCTATTTTTAAAGAAAATTGTGATAATTTTGAGTACATAGTCGTAATTCGAAGTACAGAATATTCTTTAATATAAAGAACAGTGTTTGTTCAATTGTGAATGAGTATAAATTCTAAATAAAAATAAATATACAGATAAAATATGTATGTACACATATGTATAAAAACTGTCAGTACGTCAGCAACATGTTCCTTAGTTTTTTTTTTGCAAAAATAATGGTTGTAATAATGTTGTAACATTCGAAAAACCGGCAAAATGGAACAAAATGTTCATTGTTTTAATGCCATACTTACAGAAAGGTCGTCGACATATATCTATTGTTAAAACGTACATACAGACGTAATAAGGTCATGTCTATATTATCAAGAAATTAAATCAATATTTTATTTAAGACATTGTAAAAAAAATCTAATTTAATATCCATCTATAAATTAGTATTTTTAACAATATCTTGCATAAAATATTGGTTTGCCTTTTTAATAGAATAAATAAAATAATGGTGATAAAAATGTCTTTTTTTTGTTAAATCATTACGAATTCTTAATAGCTATGGGTTTTATTATTTGTGTGTCTATTTTATTTCTAAACTTTATGTTAATAATAGTAAGAGAAAAGAAGACCCTTATAGCAATACTGCAGTAGATTTAATTTGAAATTCTTTTGTTTTTTTTTATTTTTAAACTTTTTTAGTTATTAGTTTATTTCTAACATTTTTATTTTGATAAAAAATCTCGGTGAGGATGTTTATTATATATACAAAGTATTACGAAGTATTAAAAAGAATTTATAGGTATATATGAGATATACTATAAATAGGTACTTAATTCTCATATTATCGAGAATGTAATTATTTTAAATTTTAAAATGCGTCTACCATTCATTGACGAGACATATTTAACGAATGAGACACACATTTTTAATTGTAACAGACGACAAATAATTCATGTCTCATTCATAATTATGTACTTACAGAACGTAATTGATCAATTGTGTTTTATAAAACTGCTAGCTTTTACCCGCGACTTCGTCCTCTTGACCGGTATATGCTTACTAACCGGGATAAAAAGTAGCTCACATCCTTCTCACATGAGATATCATATAATACGAATATATCAAATTTCATAGTGATTATTTAAGCCCTTAAAATTTTGTAATATAACAAACAAACTCACAATTATAATATTAGTAAGAATTAGCTGCTACTAGAATTGTTAGTTGATCTAAGATTCGTAATATTTTATAAATTATAATTTACATTACAATTCACTCATATTAATCTATTTAATTCAGTTAATCTAATTACAACTATTTAACAGGAACACGTGTATAAAATGTATCGTCGTCATTATTAATTTAATGTTAATTAATAAAAAATTTGTATTCTGGATAAGATGTGATATTTTCAACCAAAAAAAAAACCCGTCCTTGTGTATGGCTGCCAATCATGGACTCTAACCCATGACATAAGAAGTAAACTCGCAACTTGCCAATACGCTATGGAGAGAAGTATGCTGAATGTCAAGAGATCGACAGATTGTAAAACTGCGTCATCAGGAATAAAACAAAAGCCATAGATGTAAATTTGAAAATAAAAAGACTCAAATGGAGATGGGCAGGGCACATGATTAGAGGAGATGACAAATGGAGTAAGAAAGTGACAAGATGGTATCCCAGGGAAGACAAATGGAAAAGAGGCAGATCCTGCATAAGATGGGATAATGACATCAGGGAAGTGGCTGGAAAGATGTGGTACAGAGTGGGTCAGGATAGACGAGAGTGGAAACGGTTGGTGGAGGCCTTTGCCAAATGGCAAACAGATCTTTAAAAAATAAGCAAGAAGCAATTATTAGAATAAGTTATTTTGTTTGAAGTTTTTTAAATTTTATGTTTGTTTTAATGGCAGTACTAAGTTGATCTGAATAAAGGCTATATTATTATTAATTAATAAAAAAAAATATTTATTGTTAATTACTTAAATTTTATTAAGGTATGTACATTATAATACTGTTTCTCGTATTTGCTTTATCTGGTGTTTAAATGGGAGATTTCTTATTATTAATTACCTTGAAACTGTCCAAGGTGTTTACAAGGATAAACCTATTTTATACATTCTATAATAATAACTAAATAATATAAAATAGGTACTTAGTATTCTCACCTATCATCTTTCACTGGGGGGGCCCCACTTAAAGATGATAGGTAAGGATGCCAGCGTATATCAATATTGCAGAATGCGTCAACATTATAGTTTATCACTAAATAAAAAACAAAGTGTCAATGTTCCACTGATAGGTTCCTATCTTTTCCTTATAACCACGCTAACCAGGGTTTTGATGGTTTTTGTAATGGATGAGAATGGAACAGCCATCTGCGCTATAGGTATACGCTGGCGGGGCCCCAGTGAAGAATGAAATCAGGTCAGTTGGCCGATCATGATGAATTCGAGAATTAAACACGCTGGTTTCTAGAAACGTCGACTTCAGAAGCTATATCACTCACAATGAAGCTATTAGACCTCAATACTAAGAATTATTTTTTCCCCAGGGTTTTGATATAGTGGTTTTACATTTTTTTTTATGATGTTTCTGTTTTATTGTTTTGATCACCTCTTACGAAATTCTTGAGATAAGCTGAGGAATATAACCTATTGTATTCTTATTCTGATTAATTAACCTATATCTTATTGATGAATGTTTAATAAATTGGCCTTATATATTTACCTATTAAAAAAAGTAATAACAATGTTATCAAAAGAGAGTGTGCTTCTGCAGAAACGATTAAACAATAAATTATCAATTAATGATATTACAAGGGATAATAAATAAGTTATGCAGTTATCAAAGGACTGTCATATTATATAGTATAGTGTCTTTAAATAATTGGTTTAATTAATTTATAACAGGGTAGTGTAACAATTATTAAGAGTCTAATCTAATTAAAACTATAAATATTAATTTTCAACCGATTTAAAAGACATGGATGTTCTCAATTCAGTTTTTTTTTTATATTTGTTGTTTTATAATTCCGTTAGTTTCTACAGATTTAAAAAATACTTTTTTATCAGAAAGTATACCTACTTACAGGAATTGTATCCAAATAGGTCTAGTAGTTTAATTTTTAGACTAAAATAAATGATTTTGTCACAATTGATGTCGATTTTTTACACATGCTTTAATTATATTGATATTAATTTGTAAAGATTAGTAAAAGCGACTTGACGTTTCTTGGCATTTTATTGGCTCTACCAGTTTTCATGGAATAAACATGTAGTATTTGGAAAGCAGAAAGAAGAATGAACACTAAACTATAGACCGATTCAATAGAATTTAAAGAAAATGTAAACAAACGAATAATCGACTCGACCATAGACAATGTTGATATCCAATAGATACAATAATCAATTGAATATTTCTATTTGTTAGTTTATTTTTTAAAGAGTATTTCTGTGATAATTTCAACAGAACTTAATTACATTTTCATTACTTAAATTTCATTAAAAAGTTCATTAAAGAGATTATAGTTAATTTCAAGCAATTTACAGCAAGGTTCTGCGGACGAAGTCGCGGACGCAACTAGTGTATCGTATATAACGATATTTTTCCAGAACTGGTTATTGTATACAAAGTCTGTATACAAATATGATCCATGATCTGACGGGGCAATTAGTATGATTGCTTAAGGCACTTACTGACATTATAAAGTTAACGTACGCTTTCTTTGTAAACTATGAGTATAGGTATATAAATTGGTATATAGCTAATAATAAAATATGTAATAACACATATAATTAAATTAGCCCTTTATTATAAAAAAACATATCATCATCATCATTATATCTGTTGCTGTAGTTGCCATGCATGGCACGCGGGTTTGCAACCGCAGTTAGGATCTGGTGCTGTTTTTTTTGATGGGTGAAAATGGTATGGTAACCTCGCCTGCGCTAACGGGATACGCTGGCGGAGCACCAGTGAAGGGTGATAGATGAGAATGAAAACAGGCCAGTTAGCCCATCATGATGATAACTAAAATTAAATAAACTAAAATCAATTTCAAATTTATATACTTGAAAATTCAGTCATTTGGTCTAAGAGACAGTGTTACATGGATACTGGTTACCTCACTGTAATTGCAATGTATGCATTGAGTGCGAGTAATGCGCTAGTCCTTCAACCCTATCACGTGCTTGATATGAACGATACAACAACATCTGGCGTCTCTTTCTTTTTCATACGTGCGCTAATGAAAATGTTTCTACCAATAGATTAATTTACTACTGGTGTAAGGCGGCTATTGTTAGTGTACTGTATCCTTGTTTAATTAATACAATGACATTCAATTTATAATGTAGGCATACAATTTTAAGCCAATTAAACAGATGCCAAAAGTTTTGCCACATGTTACGTTCAATGTTCAATTCATTCCATTTCATTTAGATTAGTAATGAAAATTATTATATGTATAGTTTTTTAAAAATGGACCTTCAAAAACAAAGATCTTCGTCAGCAAGCATTTGGTAATACAAGTATGTAGTTATTCCTCACTCATGCACACACATAATTCTACAGTTGAATTTTATAGATTTAACTAGATTTTGTTCTGCATATTAAGTTTAATACAAACTGCCAAAATACAAATTATTAAAAAATATAGCCAGTTTTATTCGAGATAATATAAGGATTCTAATAATACTTCATTGGTCTAAATCTGTTTAGGCATTTATGAGTTGTGGTATAAAAAAAACTCACATGCATATATGAAATCTGAAAACATTTTTCTCCTTTTCTGGGAATCATGTAAATGTTTAACCTCCTTACAATACTTAGTAACTAGGGTATCATTATCAAGTAATGAGTTTTGAGCGGAAGTGACGTATCTAGAAATTGACAACGTTATGTCCGGTACATCGTAAGTAATCTGTTAATATTTTTAGGGTTTCGTGCCAAAAAGGTTTGTCCGTTTATCAAAACGTTTGTTGTTATAATATTTTAGCAACCGTTAATGTTATCGATTTGAAATTCGGAACACTTTTAAATAAAGATAACTCTTTCTTTATGTTTATA
This sequence comes from Galleria mellonella, assembly GCF_026898425.1. Lineage (NCBI taxonomy): Eukaryota > Metazoa > Arthropoda > Insecta > Lepidoptera > Pyralidae > Galleria > Galleria mellonella. The sequence continues at coordinate 2,946,092 of NW_026442015.1, forward strand.
GGCGACGGTTATTGCTTTCCATCAAGTGGGCCCGTCAACTTGTTTGCTATATCTAAGTATCGTAAAAAAACCGCGCCAGTGTATACCGTTAGCGCAGGCAGGGTTAAAATTACATTATCATCCATTACAAAAAATCTTGTAGGATTTATGCTAAATTTTGCTTGTTTGTGGGTGAAATTTTTGTGTACATTGTTCACGGTCATTCACTACTTATTACTATGTATGAACGCTGTTTCTTTATAAACGTACAACAGTTTTTTAAGACAAGGTTACAGAATATTTAAAATGGTAAGGTAAAGGTAAAATGTAACACAATACATAGGTAGTTTTCGACAAATCGACCAACTTTCCCTAAGGAAATATATTATCTACCGTGCATTGTTTCTACCATGAAGCAGTTGTTGTATGTTTGTGTTTCGGTTTGAAAGATGGGATATGGCAGTAAATTTACAGGCAACAGAGGAATAACACCTGAGTCTTCAGGAATGGCAACGTATGGGGAATATTATGGGCGAACAATATAGTCTATTCTATCCATGGTATTGCTCATATCTATAGGCGACGGTTACCACTTTCCATGAGGTGGACCGTCAGCTTGTTTGCCATTCTAATGTTGGAACAATAAAATTTCATTAAAATCAGTTGAGCGGTTTCGTAGATTAGCTTGCATAAATATTTTATTTTTATTTTTATTATTTTTTATGCAATTTAGAATGGAAGCTGACGGCCCACCTGAAGAAAAGTTGTAACCGTCGCTTATAGACATGAGTAGTACCATGGAAATTACAGAGTATACTGTTTCGCCTATGATAGCCCCCATGCTTTGCCATTTCTGAGAACTCAGGTGTTATCCCTCTGTACCCTGAAAATTCATATCCCACCCTTCAAACCGAAACACAGCCATGCAAACACAACTGCTTCACGGTAGAAACACGAATGGGACAGAGGTGAACAAGCAAACGACTTTTGTACAGTCTCCCTCTGGTAAACATTGTGACTTGGGATTCATTTAATTAAGAAGATTGTAAGCTTCGAAAAAAAATGTACATAGATTTTTTGGGATAAACTAGCTATAGAAAGTAAAGAATAAATAAAATTAGAAAAATAAATTTTGTTTACTGTATCATCGTTACAAATGCCTAAAAGGATTTGAATGAAATTTTATAATCGTGTAGAATGTTTATAAGAATCGGTCGAGAGTATTACGCAGTTTATTGTCCGTCCATTATATGAAGTGGCGTAGTAGTTAGAACGTAGAAAATTTTTTGTTAAGTAATTGGATAGACTGGCATGTTTACGAAAAAGTCCTATTAATGATCAAACAACCATAATGTTTTCACCAATTAAGTTAATTTTCATTGGCAGTAAGTATAAGATACGCAATTTTCTTTATATTATTATGCTATATGTTGTAAGCGAAATTATGGACTTTTAAGTGAATTATTTAAATCTATCTCTAAAATTTAAATTTCAATTAGACATCATAGCGAAATCTTAATTGTAAAGACCAACATAAACTCATTTTTTAATAGATTTAAGTTAAAAATAATTTTATTTTAGTTTACGATGGTCAATAAAATAGTAATTTCAGAAAAAAAAAAACTAATAAATAGGTTTAGATACATAGCACCTTAGAATCACATTGTTTCTTACGTGATAATATTCGATAAGATCGGACCGAAAACAGCATTATAGAGTAGATAGATCCTATGTTTAAAAAAAGAATCCAGCCTAACAGATTGAATCCTAATGTTTGTATTTCTAGATCTAGATTTGGATTTTCTTCTTTTTTATAATTTAGGTAGCAAACGAGCATGCGGCTCATCTGATGGTAAGCGATTACAGCCTCCCTTTGGCACACGCACCATGAAAAAAATGAAGAAAAAATGCAAGTGTGTTGCTGGTCTTTTTAAAGAACTTTTTGGAAATTTAAAAGGATTAAAATTTCATATTTTTATTTGAAATTTATGCTAGCAAACTAGCTATAGTTAGCTAGTATAATTGTAATGTATAAATTTATAAATAGTGATAAACTTCTTTCTTTGCGTAATTATTTAACTTGTTACTGAAAATGGGTACTTTGATCATTCCATATTCTATTATTGGTGTAATTATATTCGTGACGTAGTCAAGTAACTCGAAGCATGTCATGCTTACTGCAGCGTAAATTGTCGACTTGTATAGAGCAGTAAAATATAGTTGAATGCCATAATGACTGTGCTCAGAGGAATTGTTCAATATGATGCCCACGGTCACTTTCTACTATCGTACAGCTCGTCAGCGACAAGGAGTTCTCCTTGCAGCCCAGATAGTTGCGTACACCGTGGTTTCAGAGATGTTTTCTCCCATGAACGATCAGGTTCTGAAATAAGCTCCCTGTCGAGGTTTTTCCAAGAGACTAAAGCATGGGGTTATTAATAAAGGGGTAAAGAGGTTTCTTCAGGGTCGGCTAATACCCCTGCTCGCGCGAAATACCCCTGGTATTGAAGACGTTTAAAGGCTACGGTAACCGCTTACTATCAGGTGGGCCATATGCTTGTTTGCCACCTTAGTGGTATAAAAAAAATATGTTATATTCGAGAACGGGTATTCTAAGTCTGTTCATGTTTACTATTCATGACTCATTACAAAATTTCACTTTAAATAATGTAAATACTAAATGCTGTAACGTTACTTCATTTTTTATAGATACTTAAATATTTTTGAACAGAGTGACTACCGATTTTTTGTATGTTTCTCTTGGCATTTTCTTTTGTATATCTGTTAATCTATAGGATTTATTTTCTTCTATAGCATATGTAAAGGTAGTTAATGTTTTGTAAAAAAAAAATATTAAATTAAAATAGTAATAAAATTATTTTAAAAATAAAGAAAAAACTGTAGAAATTATTAGAAGATGAGGACTGAAAATTCAAATAGGACTTATTTAAAAAAAGTACTTAAAAAATCAACTTTAAAGTTAGGTTTTAAGATTTTAAAAATAAAGAAAGTATTGATTGCCATTAATAAGTTGCAATTTTATTAAAATGGATGAATATTGTCATATTTTTAATATTTAGTAAAACTAACACTATTGGTTCATAATATTAATAGTTTATGATATGAGAAAAGTTATTTTGTAAAATCTTTTTCACCACTCGTTGAGAAGTCCTTTGCCTTGTTAATCTTAGTATTAAAATTAAAAAAAAAAAACTTATTAAGCAAAAATGTACTTACAGAAATAATACTTCTTGTCAGAGGGTCTGCCCCAACACAAAACTGACCACTGGTTTTTCACCGCCGAACACGTAAAGTTGACCGTGCCACACAGAGCACAACCTGGTATATTAGCTAGTATAGTGTCCTCCCTAATCAAAGTCTTCCCGTGCGGCGAGACGATAACATTTTCCTGGTTCTCCTTCGCCGTCATTAAGGGAGTAGAGGCCACAGTTTCAGAATTCGTACTCATCGCGGGATTTTTTTTTTTTATTAATTATTCGATCCCAATGAGCACGGAAGTGCTCTGTTTACAGCGGTCGACGGACAACTGATATCAGTAGCGGTCATAGGCTACTGTGAAGTTAATCAGACATGTTGATGTTGCTAGTTATTTTTTACAAGTAAACTGTTATCAATTTGTCGGTGTCTTCCACTCTCAGTTAATGATGTGCGATGGTGATGTGAGGACCGATGGTTTTTATCAATATCGATATTTGATAACTTGAAAAAGTTTAAATATCGTAATTCTCAAGATTCTATAGAACTATTTTTTAAATTATGTAGCGAGGTACAGTTACATGTAAATGTTACATGTAATGTATGCATTAAACTTATGTCATACCTAATGTTTTGGTTTAGCGTTCCAAGGTGTCAATGTGCTCATTAAATCAGCTGCAACATATAGCTCCAATTCAAGCATATTCTATCTTATATTTAGTGTAAATCACATTGAATTACATTACGTCACTTTTGCTCATCTAAAAATAATAATATACTAACTGGATTCGCGGCTTTGTTTAAGATAACGTTTTTCTATGTTTTCTTTCAGCATAATGTCTATTTGGGATGCCAAATTTGATTAAAATCGAATCAGCCGTTTCACATTTAAGATTAATTGTAATTATAATTTAAAATTTTGCACCTCAGAAAAAAGAGACTATATCAAGATAAAATTATAGAGAGCATTTACGTATAGATACCTAATATATATAAAAATATTTATTAATATCTTTTTTTGTTTGTATAAGTTAAAGTACAAAAAACTTAACCGACTTTAAAAATAGTCTCACACATAGAAAGGTATATCTATAATCAGCGAGTACTATGGGTTATTATAGGCTGGTAATAACAAAAAAAAAAGATATCTTTCACACCTAATACATATATATAAAAATATTTGTCGATATCGATAAGTGCAAACCACTAGAATCTACTTAAGTTGGTAGCAATGATGTTATTTTTTTAACTGAATTGAAATGGGAAGAGTTCTCGATTCGACTGGATTTTTTTTATGTTATCACGTCATTGACAAATAATTACCAGTACTGTACCGATATAATTTTTCAACTGAATTCGATATCAAACTATTGATTATTTTTCCAATGCGTTATACTTTTGCTTAAAAACCAAATTATTATTTGTTGTTTTTTATTTAAATAAATTATTTAATTCTTTTTTTATTCCCGTGTTAATTTCATACAAATTGTAACAGAATTGAAGTAGATTTATTGTGAAACTAAATCTTAAATTATATAATTTTTATCCATTTTTAAAAGGTATCTCAAGAACAAGGGGATTCGCTGTTACTCTAATCTAGGTATAGGTACAAAACTACGAAGTAGGTATATATTAAACAATATTAGTAAAAAAATCTTTGTTTTTTTTTCATATTGATTTATAGATTTGTTATTTAATTATATCGTTTGACTTATCTGTGTAGGTACGAAATGACCAGCGACACAGTATACGAGGTCTGTCCGGAAAGTTCGTATAAAAGTGTTCTGGAATGCGAGAAAGAGGAGTGGGGAGGCCAGGTAAGCGCAGGACCCCTTCCTTATGTCCCTAACAATGCTTCAGTTCTGGTCTGACCGCCGTGCGGTGCGAACTGGCTTGTCACGCCATCTGTGAAGTTACCTCTTAACGAAACCCCGTCGGCATGGAGCCCGCTTCCGTTGAAGAGCAGCGCGTCGTAATCAAGTTTCTCTCGAAACTCGGCAAGAATGGCCGTGAAATTTTTGCCGATCTCAGAACAGTTTATGGGGATGATGCTGTGAAGGAACCAACCGTCCACAAGTGGCTAAAAAGATTCAGAGAGGGCCGAGACAATGTTGATTGTTTTTTTCGATGTTCGGGGGATTGTCCATCAAGAATTCGTCCCTCCAGGCCAGACAGTTGATGGAAAATTCTACGTCGATGTGCTCAGACGCCTCAAAGCTCGTGTGGCACGAGTTCGTCCAGAATTGGCGCGAGAGGGGCGTTGGATTCTTCACCACGACAATGCCCCTGCCCACACCTCTCTTGTTGTCCGTGAGTTTTTGAGTAAAAATTCCATTACGGTGACCGAACACCCCCCCTATTCGCCGGATTTGGCCCCGTGTGACTTCTTCTTGTTCCCAAAAACCAAATTGGTACTTCGGGGGCGGCATTTGGGGGACATAAATGAGATAAAAAAAGCTACGACGGGGCAGCTGAGAAACCTACAACCAGAGGACTTTCAAGGAGCCTTCTCACAGTGGAAACGGCGTTGGCACAAGTGCATTATGTCACAGGGGGAGTACTTTGAAGGGGATAAAATTGATTTACCTGAATAATTGTAAAATAAAATTTTTAAAAAACTTTTATACGTACTTTCCGGACAAACCTCGTATCGTAGGCATAACTGAAAAATTAAATAATAAAATTGTAATTTGGAAATAAACGTTTGTTCTAATAACCGCAAAATAATTTTAATAAAAGATACTTTTATTAATATTGACAGATTATATAAAGGATTTAAAAAGCGAAAAAAGAATTAATTAATTAAAATTAATTATTTAAATTAACTAACTAATACATAAAATGGGCTAGCGAACCTAAACCATTGTAATACAGCAGAGGGGAATGTTAATTATGGGGACTTTAGTCTCCATTTCTAGCAACATGCCCAGGTTAACCTCCACGCTGTCCTCCTAGATCTAAAACGGTTAATTTCTAGCAAATTCGACACGATATGGGCCAATTAATATTATTTTATGCTTTTCTATCATCTCTCATTGGTAGGCAATTTGCCAGCGTATGGCATTAGCAAATTATTTTTTCCATTTTTAACATATAAAAAAAAAGCTTAATATTTTAAAGTTGTTGTGTCCGCTATGAGTACTTTTCAACCGACTTAAAAAAGAAGAAGGTTCTCAATTCGGTTGTTATATTGTATTGTTTTTTTATTTCTTACCTCATAACTACGTCAGTTCTAAACTGCTTTAGAAAATTCTTTTTTTATCTGAAAGGAAAATTTAGTTACAGTAGAAATTTTATCAAAATCAATTCAGTAGTTTAGTTTTTAGATTTTTTTTTATACAACTTAGAATGGCAAACAAGCTGACGGTCCACCTGATGGAAAGTGATAACCGTCGCCTATAGACATGAGCAGTACCATGGACATAACAGAGTATATTGTTTTGCCCATGATACCCCCTATGTGTTGCCATTCCTGAGGACTCAGGCGTTATTCCTCTGTACCCAGTAAATTCACGCCATATCCCACCCTTCAAACTGGAACACAGCCATGCAAACACAACTGATTCACGGTTGAAACACGAATGGGACAGAGGTACCCAAGCAATTGACTTTTGTACAAAGTCTCCCTCTGGATATGATATGGATCAAAATATATGGATCTTATATCAATATACCTATTACAATCTTTACTCAGTATGTACATGAAATTAAATAAATATATATAATTTGTGCGTTGTAGGACGAGTCTGCGATAGCAGTAATATAAACCAATATATAGCATAATATAAAACAATGTTATAAAGAGGAAAGATTTTTTGTTTCATCATATCAGACATTATCTGTCCACTGCTGAATATAAATATAATAACAAAAATAAAAATAATATAAGCATCCCCCTTTGGAGGGTTTTGCCAGTAGTTGCTACACTTGGCAGGCGGATTGGCAACCGCAGTTAAGCTTTAAAGATGTTTTAATAGGAACTCTACTGCTCATCCTTCGTCCTCCTTTTACGACACCCATGGGAAAAGTCACCTTTTACGACACCCATGGGAAAAGAAGGGGTGGCCTATTCTATGCCGAGGCTATACGATACTTTTTTTTTGGTTAAGGTAAATTAAAACTTATCCGACTTTAAAAATTGTCTCACCTAAAGCTATTATACTAGCGAGTACTATGGGTAATATAGTAGTATGGGTGGGTACACGCAGGTAACAACAAAAAAATAGATTTTTTTTTTACAACACAGGGGGCAAACGAGCATGCGGCTCACCTGATGGTAAGTGACTACCGCCGCCCATGGTCACCCACAACACCTACGGCATTGCAGGTGTGCTGCCGGCCTATATCTTCCCATGCGAAGCCGGGGCGCATAGCTAGTATTATAATCTCTTCGGATGAAGTCTTTGTATATGTATATGTATTATTTAATTTATGATTGAACTTCTTGTACAGGTAAGTTCGTTTAATCATTAATTATTATAGCAAACAATACAACAATTCATGCTTAATTATATACTTATACACAATTAAGATTTTTTATGTAGAATGTATGCATGCAGAAATGTATTGTTGGACGGTATTTTTTATTTTACTAGAATGGATAATTATTTTATTAACTACTAGATTTATTATTATAATTACTAAATGCTCATAACTTCGCATGTGTGGATTCCAGTAAAAAAAATTATACCAGATTTCTACCTACCTTCAGGAACATAATTGTGAAAATTGCGACCGATTTTTTTTTATACAACTTAGAATGGCAAACAAGCTGACAGTCCACCTGATGGAAAGTGATAACCGTTGCCTATAGATGCAGCAGTAGTTTTCGCGTGTTGTCGATTTGCCAGATACAAGCATACAGACATATCTATTTGTCACGCCTGTCTCCCTAATGGGAGAGACAATACTCTAATTATTTCGGCATCTCGTGTTCTTATTAATTCAACTTAACTCATAATTATATGAATATTTCATAAAATTTATTAAGTGACTATTGGCATCTTCTATTTACAATTTTAACTGTAATGTCTAACTTAAAATCTGGTGTATGTTTTATATAGATACGCTATCTAGAAATGGTGAACATTGGGTTTCCTACTTCGGAAATCTAGGCGTACGAAGTAATAACTTTATTTTATTTATTTCCTTATACAAAATTTGCCTGTAGTACAATATAACTATGATCCCACACTAGGCAAAGCCTGTCTCGTGGAAGTCAACGCTAGAATTTTAACAGTTATAGTGCTGCGAACAGGGTTAATTTAAATATGTGACATTGAATGTGAGTTTGGATATGCATAGGTGTTTGATGTGTGTGTGTGTGTGTGTGTGTGTGTGTGTGTGTGTGTGTGTGTGTGTGTGTGTGTGTGTGTATGTGTGTGCGTGCATATGTGCTGAGTGCGTGCGTGCGTGCGTACGTGCGTGCGTGTGTATGTGTGTGTGCGTGTGCGTAAGTTAGTGCGTAAACATTAGGGTATTTCTATATATAAAGGTCGTAAACTTTTAGTTCTGTCCCGGTAAGTAGCGGACATAAAGCTAATTTTAAATGTATATACTAATGTCTGTACATAAGAATGTATTTTTTAAAAATATTAATTTTAATAATAAAATAAAATTTAAAATATATAATTAGAAGATAGATAATGTCAATTCTACAAAATGTGTCTACTCTGTGTTTAATGCCAAACAGTAACTGCGCGGTACAGTCAATTGCAAGTACGGCTAACACAAAAAGGAATATTTATTTTTCGTAAAAAATGTTCTTTGGAGATTGAGATGATGTTTAGATGTTTGTTTCTCAATCAACAATTTTAAACAATGTACCACAAAGGTGGCAAACAAGCACTGTAGCCTACAGATGAATTTATTTGACATGTTAAAAGTGTTGCTTAGCACAGGAGTGTTGGAAAATTGAAACGCATTTTGCAATATTTTATAATATATTTGTTTATTTAAATTATATGACAGAATAATAATAGACGCATTTCATTATAATCTTTAATGTATTTGATATTTTCAATATCACACTGTTTTACCGGTAGTCTAGTTCATTGACTTGAGCACTTTACAAAATTTTGTGCAACAAATTCTTTTTCTTCCGTTTGCTTGGAAATTGCTACAATACTTAAGAAAAATAATATAATTATCGCTTCTTTTTAGCACTTCACCGACAATAATAGAAGTTATTGTTAAGTTACTTTTTAAAATTATTATTGATTTCTTTTCATGTGTGCGAACTGAAATATAACTTTTGTTAGGAACATTTATGTATCTTAAATTAATTTATTTACAATTTCCTCGCAATTTAGAGAAAAGTAACTACTATTTGCTTAAAAATTATGATTGCATCGAACAATTGAGGACCTCGTTTGGTTAAAAAGAATTCGGCCGGTGGCTCGTCTTTTTAAAATCACTTCGTAAGTATTCGGCTCCGTCTCGTCATTTGAATATTGTTGGGATGTAAATTGCTTAATTTTCTGCCGTCATTTATCTATGTGTTTTAAGTACTTATTCTTATTTACATAAACAGCAATTATTATTATTACAATATTGGGGCATTAAATTAATACGCCTAAGAAAAATACATCATAATATATTCATTCATTACCTTACATTTAAAACTAACTCATCATTTCGTATTTTAAAAATACGATTTACTTTCAATTTAAATAGAACACACGTAAGTATAATTTAAATGCAACATTCAATATTTAATAACAATGATCAAAATTAATTTGATCACAATAAGTCAGTCGAATGTTAAAATGCCATTTTTTTAACATTAAATTTCTAAAATAATAACATTAAATAATTATCTATTTAATAAGTAATAATTTATTTAAATATATAGTGAATACGGAAAAATATTAACCCATCTTTTGTCTATGGATGTTTGTTATAAAATTTAATTCGGTATTTTTATAACCAAAAATTATTGGCGGTTTTTGTCATAGACAGCGATGAAATAATAACTAATGTAGTTTTGGTGTAATCATAACAATATTTTTTTTATCCAATGATCACATGACATCAGATCTATATCTTTGGCTTAGTATATGAGATTCATTATCCCTCATCTAAATTAAATAGTAAAATGATGACACAATTAGTTTTTATTTAGATTATTAGATAGATCTAAAAGTTGATTCCACATGTGTGGTAGCGCTCTCTGGTGTCCATAATACAATTTTAAGAATATAATATACGCCTATCAGACATGTTTTAATTTCAATAATGCAAAATTGGCGGGAATTTATTAATGAGTGATGGTCGGCGATAAAGGGCGCTGCGCGACGGCTACGTGCGCGTCGAGTCCGTCGGACGCTCGTGAGTGGCGCCGAGGCCACGGTCCGCTGCGTTCTGCTAAAGTAGAATAAAATAAAATAAATATATATATACCAAAAATATGATGGCGACTTGATTGCAAAAATAATGATCAAAATCTGTTAGAAAATATTGAGGAAAAATATTGGGTAACATAAAAAACACAGTTGAATTAAGCTTCCTTTTTTGAACGACAAAAATTTTTATTACAATTGTCTATGGCTATTGTAAATGTTGAATTACAAGGTTTGCTTTTCTGGAAATTCTGCATTAGGTATATTATCATACGAAATTAAGGATATACTTTCAGATTGATCCTATAGAATGCTCTTAAAGTCGGTTTAAAAGTTACGTATTGAACTTCAAATATGTATTTATGCCACTATTGAAATTGGGTGTTTATTTATGGAAACAATCTTATATTATTTATCAATGTGAGCCCAGAAGAAATAATAACAATATAGATTATAAAAGACTCAAGGAAAAATTTCGAAAGTTAAACACTACTGGTGGTCTACCATAAAATGAAATTCCGAAATGTCGGGCTCAATTTTGTGTTTTTGATCGTATCAAAATCGAGCAGTACCAGACAGGCCGGTAAATAGAGCTTAACATTTCGTTCATCATAAATCCTATTCTAATAGTCCAAAGGAACGATATTTTAACATTTTTACTAATTGTAAACAGCATGTATTATGTAATTTTGACATCAAATATGTTTCGTTCGTTCCTGAAATTTCGGAAAATACTTCATGGTAGGCCCTCTGATCTAATATTATGATCACCTACTTTATGTTTTAAAAAGTTACTGATTTTATTTTATCGTTAGGAGGCAAAAGTATAATAACTGTACAGCTATACTTTTTGTGTTTCTTTCTTTTACGCAAAATTGGCATTTGCTAAGATTACACACGTTTATGATTTAATTTAATAATGCATCTCTACCGATTATTAATAATGATATGCTAATACGTAAGAATTGTTATCATTTATTGTAAACATGAACGCGCATTAGTTGACACGTGTATCCTACGCTAATGCAGGATAAACAATGTCTCATTAGTAACTTATTAAAATAATTATATCTATACTTCACGGAATATATTATAATAAAGGTATAGGTATATATGTAAATTCTCAAAGTACACCAGTCATTGAAATTACGTTAATTTATTCTTGACATAAAATATGTGTGGACTTTTTAAGGAACTGCTTAAAAACAAGTAGATTGGTATTTATTTCTTTATCTCATCAATAAATCGTTGTATCGTAATTACAGAGTAGTATAAGTATAAAAAATAATTTAAAAAAGTTATTTAAGATTTTTTTATATTATATAAAGAATATTACAAATTATGTAGTTTCTTATATATATATATATATATATATATATATATATATATATATATATATATATATATATATATATATATATATATATATATATATATATATATATTATATGTGTGTGTGTGTAATTGTTTGTGTCTATAATAATTTTACTATTGTAATCTTTTGGAGGAAACAATAAAGAGTATCTATCTATATCTATCCTACAAAATTCATTCTTACCTCCACTTTCAGTTTTCTGTGGTATCAATTGTCTGTCGGTGGACAGTCTTCTCCTGCCGTGTTCGTACTTGGCTTCTTTGGCTAGTAAGGCTTCCCTTTGCATCTGAGTGCGCAGCTCGCTTGGTACATCTGGTATAAAGAGCTGCATCAGGCCCGTTAGACCGAAAACCACGTGCTGAAATAAAAAAAATTATGTAATTCGGAATGGAAAACTAACAGTCGCATACATATACATATGAACAGCACTGTGGAAATCACAGAATAAACTGTGACGCCCATAGCACCTAATTGCTACGATGTTATGCCTCCGTACCTTGTAATCACAATGCCATATGCCAACTTTGCAGGTGGATCAACGAGAAAATAGTTCATTATAAAAAAAAAAAAAACTTACCTCAAAAACCACTACGAAGGCCAATCTCGCAGCAAAAACATGCCAGTAGTGTGGAGATAGTCCATACGGGTCCGGATGGTTTGGTGGGTTCCTGTACCCGCGGTAGGCACAGGTCGGGGGGTCGTATTCCTTCTCATCAGCACCCCAGTCGGCTTGATAATCAGATGTGTTGAATACTGGGAAAATAATTAAAATATTATTAACTTACCAAAAAAATCCACAATAAATACTCGGAAAATCGTAATAACACATTTTTCTTTTTAATCGGCTTCAAAATAAGAGGAGGTTATATGTATGTTCAATTGAATATTTTTTCTTTTATGTATGCCCTCTGTCTTTCTCCATCAATTGTGGAATGATTTCAAAGAATCTTTTTTTTAATCAAAAGAGTTTACTTCTGAATCCCATTACCATCAAATCATGATCTGATGATGGAATCCCAAGGAAATCGAGAGCAACCCTCAAATTTTATAGGCATAGTGTTTTATATTTGTGCAAAACTTATTCCTATGTAAATAATGTAGCTGCTAATTCAAACATTTTCATCAAATACTGACGTCATAAATATATTTTGGAACGACGTTTGTCATCAGCTAGTAAACAATAATAAATTAAAGAAATAAAAAATTTGGACACACTTATAATCAAGCTCACTGAGGTGAATCAAGAGATGACAGACGGGAAGGGATTTTTAGTAATGTGGATGTCCATTTACAATCCTAGCCAATATACCCTTTCAGATCGACCTGCCCGTGGTCCCTCCCTGGGAACAACTGTGCCGAATTCTAGGTGTATTCATCATGACGGGCTAACTGACCTGCCTCTTCATTCTCATCTGTCATTCTTCTCTGGTACTCCGCCAGCACATACCGTTAGGGAGATCATTCCATTATTATCCAGTAAAAAAAATCGCATCATAAAAAAGTATTCCAAAATGTGCTTGGACGGAATGGCGATTGAAGACTGATCGCTAATATGGAATGTTGTAGAACTCCTGTTAATAATAATAGTAGCCAGTTTTCGAGTTTTTTCTTTATACAACTTAGAATGGCAAACAAGCTGACGGCCCACCTGATGGAAAGTGGTAACCGTCGCCTATAGACATGAGCAGTACCATGGACATAACAGAGTTTACTGTTTCGCCCATGATACCCCCCATGCGTTGCCATTCCTAAGGATTCAGGTGTTATTCCTCTGTATTCAGTAAATTCACGCGTTGTGCGACTTGACGTGTTGACTGTCGCACGCATACGCATAATGGTAGCGGAATTAAACAAAATAATTGTAATCAACTAATCAAAGTGTTTGTTGTTTGCCTTTATCACGAATTATTTAAACAAAAACACCTTCTTTAAACGATATTAAGAAAGTTGCTTATAAACTTACATGAAAGCGAATGGTCGATGTAGCCAGCTAGGGTGTTGTCTGGGGAGTATACATATTTGTACACCATGCGTGGAATGAAGTCACTTGTATACGCGATTACAAAGGCCTGGAAAGATTTGAATATCAATTTAAAAAACGAATATTTCCGATATGCTAAAGTTCAAAAACTTAAGTAAAAATACAAAACTCTAAAAGAATACGGTATTCGAGTCATTAGTAAACGAATGGTATGCGGGTAGGATACAGTTTTTAGTTTAGTAACAACTATACTTACATTAGACACAACAGCGGCGTAAGTGATTCCTCGTAATATACCATACCTGGAATCAATTTGAATGGTTTTTACTATTTTGTTTTTTTTAAAGAGTACTATTTTGTTTTTTAATTGACAAAGGACTGATGTTGCCCATTATGCCACCAACAAACATGAAATGAGATGGGATATTAAAAAGGAACGGTAAGTATTTTGATATTAGTGATAGTTATAGTATCATATAAATAAAGGAAGTTAAGCAGTTATAAATCAGAGAGTCAGAATGAGTTAATATGCATAAAGTGAATGTAGGAAAAGGAATCTTTTATGCAATTCCAGACTTAATGAGTGGGAAATGATCATTTAAGGAACGGAAAGTTATATTGTTGTTATCGTTTTAAAATTCGTCCAAAATTAGACAGACAAAGAGCACGGCCCATACAGCTTAGTTAAAGTACCGAGCGTCAAAATTCACTGTTAATAAATTTCTGTTCAAATGATCATGAGTTATATTTAAGGGTGGGAGGATGGGATGGGATCAGGACATGGGATGGGAGATGGGGTGGGAGGTGGACAGATATCAATTCGATCAAGGGTCAGGGAATGTTTAAGGGGAATGTGAATGTGAATGTGAAAGGGACTCCATTTTCCGCACTTAGCCTCTCATTTGGGCCATTGTGCGTATGAGTCGTGGCTAGTGCAGCCAACCTAGCTCCGTCCAGAAGCGCAGAAGCTTCCTGGGTTCTTCACAGGCCTCACGGAGCGACTTCACCGTTCCGAGGATTTCTAAACGTTGATGGGCCACAGCCTCACATTCCAGGATTACGTGAGCTGCCGTTTCTTCGGCGTTGAAACAGCCTCGACATAGAGGGCTGTCTGTGGCTCCTATTGTGTATAGATGTTTGTTTAATGGACAATGACCCGTTATTGTCCCTATCATTGTTTTGAGGTTTTTTCTGTCTAGATGTAATAAACGTTTTGATAGTCGTTGATTCAACATAGGTACGGCCAATTTTGATTGTCTGCAATCAGTAGCCTGTATCCATCTTTGGTTTTGTATGTCAGAGGATCTTTGACGAATCCACATTCGAAATTGTGAGAATGGAAGAGGAAGGAGTGGGTACGGGCCTACCACCCTCGTTCCTGAGCCCTTCCTAGCTAGTTCGTCTGCGGCATCGTTACCATAAGATCCACTGTGCCCTCTTATCCATTGGAGGATAACACGGTTATTGGAAGATATCCTATCCAGTGAATGGTGGCATTCAATTATTAGTTTGTTGTTTGTCTTGTTGTTTCTTAATGTTTTTAGTACTGCTGCGCTGTCGGATAAGAATCTAATACTATAACCATTTATTCCTAGCTTATGTACAACTGCAGCAGCCTCGGTTATTGCAACACATTCGCATTGGAAAATGTTTAAGGGGAATATACATACTGTATGAATAGCACTAGATAATACTTGTACTATCATACAAAAATAACATTTATCACGTCTTACCATGCGCCTATGTCTTCAACCCTTTCAGCTAGAGGGCGCCTCGCTTGTGTCACCATCTTGTATGCGTCCAGTCTGATCTCTGCTATATTGTTGAGCAGAGCGAATAGTGGCGCTAGGGGGAACGCCGCCACGAACAGTGTGACGAAACCGTATTGGAGAACTAAGTAACAAATAAAAGAAAAGAATAAATTAATTTATAATAAACTGATGACGTTTTACATTTAAATGAAAGAAAATTTAAGATATATATAAAAAGGACTCTCTGTACAAAAACATATTATAAAATAAATGACTATTTAAATGCATGGATTTGAATATTGTATTAATGTGAATTGTATTATAAATGTAATTATTGTAATTTTTTTTTAATTAATATTATTGTATATAGTAATTATTATAATTACAAATTGACGTATCATAAGAATCTGTAACAGATGTATATGAATAAAGATGATTGATTGATTGATTGATTGATTGATATTGTTTACTCCAAAAGATAACAGCAACTAAAAATACGAGAAAAGATCGCACTGCGTCATGGACATCACAGTATAGTCTGTAATGTTTGTGGTAACCATCACACGTTGCTGTCTTTCAGAATTATGGAGTTATGCCTTCGTATTCTAACTGAAACAAACAAGTAGTACTTCTTGTGGTAACTTCGCTATATGTTACAAGCGTCATTTAAACAGTAGTTTACTGTTCCAATCGGAATACCTGCTACGAGATAGGAACACGAATGGGGCAGAAGTACGCATGCATACCAGTTTTTTACAATATCTCTCTGATGCCGGAAAGTTCAGTCTTATATTTGACAATCAAAAATCCAGAGTACTTAAGCTTTTCTAAAAGTTTTCAGAGATGACTTAATATTTCTATTTTCAATTCAGAAAATTTATATATTTTTTATTGCACTACTTAAAGAATAATACAAAACAATATATATAAATTACACATATGAAGTACAAAAGACGATCTTATTGCTAAAGCAATCTCTTCCAGACAACCTTTGGGTAGAGGAGAAAAGAAAAAGGTCATAGCTATTTGAAACAATAAGTGCCTACATCTAATAAAAAAATATCTACGTACTCATCTCAAGGTATTCATCGAACAGAGCCAGCCGACCAGGATCCTGCAGGTGATAGTCTTGTTCCCACGCCATGTCGGGCTTGGACAGATCCCTGGTGACAGCTCGGTGGGACCGCTGTCTCCACCAATTGTGGAACTTCCTGTAATAGTTATTATTCTTATTAGATTAGACAAAATGTAGAATCTAGAAGGTTTCTGATGAGGCTACCTGGATTTATGTGCCCTGTAAAGCAGGTAACGATCATTTTTAAATGTAACATATCAAACATGAATTAAAAAAATTCTTATGTTTGAACTGATCTTAGAGTCTCCGAACCTTAGTCACGTGACATGCAACTAACTTGTCATTGCTTTTAAATTGGAATAAAATTCTATACCGGGAGAGACCATATCCTAAATTAACATACAAGAACATACAGAATACTTTTATCTATAGCAGAAAAAAACCAAAATCGATAGACAATTGTCAAAGATATAAGGGTAACAAATATTTATTTATTTATAGCAAGGCCTGTTGCCTTGCCATTACAAATTAATACATTTATAAATATACAAAAAGCACTATCGAATTCAAAACTTCAAACTTTTTTTGTAGTCATTTAAAAGTCGCCTTTTAACAATCGGGACTTTATTGATTAATAGTACGAGCATTGGTCCAAATCGCAAAACAATTCTGTGTCAGAAATTAAAACAAGTAAGTTTCCAATTTATCTTTCTGTGATAATGAAAACAACAAATATAATGTGATCTGTTGACATGGGAATAGATCTCTTTTCTTACTGATACATTAGATCTTAGCCGTGTAGATCTTGGCATAGATTATGCCACTTCCTTCTCGTAAGTGTCGTAAGAGGCGACTAAGGGAATGGTCGACGGATGGGCAGTAGCGTCCCTCTTAAAGCATCACCAAAAGCCAAACTGTGGTTGCCAACCTACCTGCCAATCATGGCAACTACTGGCAAAACCCCGCTTCTTATGGAAAAGGCTATGTTCAACAGTGGACTGTTGAAGGCTGATACAAGAATTTAATAACATTAGACCTTAATTTAGTTGCAGATATTTGGAAAAAATAAATGATCTGTCATAACATACAATAGTAACAAATAGACGCCTTTGACATTATGAATTAAGGTTTCGAGAAAATTTTTTGTTATAAATAAAGACGGCACAAGACAACCACGACACACGTACGTACGGGTATCCCAGCTCGAGGAAGTTATTGAAGCACTGCTTGCCAATCATGATGATAGCTAATTGTATGCACAACTCGGATAGACAACCGGCAGGGTCGCAGATGTCGCCTTTCAGCTTGAAGAACTCTGATTTTCTCGCTTGATCGTCGCCTGGATAATCGTAGAATCGACCCTGGTGATACAATAATAATGAATGAATGAATGAATGAATGAGTATACTTTATTTGCATTAAACAATATAGGAGATAGGCAAGACAATTAACGAATATAACGATACAATAGTATGTTTAGGAAAGTTTTTTTTTATACAACTATGGCGGCAAACAAGCATATGGCCCATATGATAGCAAACGGAGTTACCGTAGCCTATAAACGCCTGTAACACCAGAGTCACAACTCTATTAATATAATAGAGTTGCAAGTAAATAACCATTTGCCATCGTGTGGGCCGTATGCTTGATTGCCACCTCAGTGGTATAAAAAAGCGATTATTTTATTACACTATATTCTGTTTTAAAACTATATTATTTTTCTTGACTGTACAAACTGTACCTAATATAAATAGCGCGCAAATGCTGCCCCAACATTGGTATTTTTTGCTTATAAGTTAGAAAAACATAACAGATGTGTGGTATTGTGACTATCCAAATGATCGTGAGAACCTTCTATTGGAAAATTATAATTTTTAGGCGCGAAAATCCATCAGTGAACAGATAATACTAGAAGATGATAATTCAGGAACAACATAGCACGTTTCCATTTTGTATCATTTTTCCAAATATTTCTGCAGGTGATTTATGTGAAATGTCTATGTAAATACTTTACCTATTTGTCATGAATATAAATAAGACCGTACGAGCATTTCAATCAGAAGAATTAGGGAAATATTTGACACAAGAAGCAAATTACCAACTTTATGTCACAGGAGATTAAATTAATTTTATTTAAGTTTAAACGGCTACATTGGTAAAGTTAACATAGCTATGTAGAATTATTCTTGGCAACTGTTTAATTGCTTATTGTTTAATATAATATTTGTTATATTATTTTTATACCAATGAAATGGCAGAAAAGCATCCGGCTTTCCTGATGGTAAGCGGTTACTGTAGCCTATGAAAGCCTGCAATATCAGGGCATTACGCGCACTTTGCCGACCCTGAAGAAACCTCTTTATCACTTTTTGAAGAACCCCATGCTGTAGTCTCTTGGAAAACCTTCGATATCCCTATCGAAGGTTTTCCAAGAGACTATATATATATATATCCGAATCGTTCATTCTGTAATGTGAACATTCGTGGGACAAAACATCTTTGAAATCTCGCTGTATGCGACCATCTAGGCTCTAAGATATGGAGGTAAACTCTCTTTTGTTAAATTAATTGATAAATATAAATAATAACTTGAAATTATGCAAATAGTAATTAAAACATATTGAATATGGGGGTATTATAATAGGTATTCAATTACTAATGCCTCCACATGCATTGACGCAACGCTGTCTCTTCCTCTTAATAACTAAGATAGTGAAAGTATATATTTCTGTAAGGTACGATCAGAAAAACTTTTTGTTGCGAGTTATTTAAATAAATACCTTGAAAAACGCAATGTAGATGAGCGAAGAATAAAAGTTCATGAATTCAAAGAAGAATATTTTGAATGTGTATGAGTCCTCGTATTCAGTCTGCGTTCGTGGGTTCTCCATATTCGTGAGGTATACTGCCACTTTTGCGTATATCTGAAAAAGATTTT
This sequence comes from Galleria mellonella, assembly GCF_026898425.1. Classification (NCBI taxonomy): domain Eukaryota; kingdom Metazoa; phylum Arthropoda; class Insecta; order Lepidoptera; family Pyralidae; genus Galleria; species Galleria mellonella. The sequence continues at coordinate 2,965,747 of NW_026442015.1, forward strand.
TATTGAGATACTCACGCTAAATTGAACCGGATAACTATTATTGTAATAGCAAATTAAAAGTCTCTTTAGTTAGTTGAATAGAATTATTTTGTTTAACTCCGCTATCAACATTGAGGGTGGATTACTAAGTATTAATATTAGTAGATGACTTACGATCTTTCTTAAAACATTGAATAGTAGTCAATTCCCAAATATTAGCATTAGCATGCATACTATTGGTAGCGGAATTAAACCAAATAATTCTGATTAACTAACCAGTGACATGGATTTCCGCAAAATAACGCCTAATTCAGTAAAATAATAGTCCTTTCTTACGGTTGGATTCATTCCAATAGTGAAACGTTGGGTTGTTATAATACGGTATGGTATGGTATTATAAGGAACATTTGTTTTTCTATGGCTCTTGACCATCATATATTTTAGTGATAACCATAGTCTTATTATCTTCTTCGGCCTATTTTGTATTTAATTTATTTCCGCTATATTTAATTTAAATTTTCCTATTTTTTTAATCCATTTGCCATATATTACCATAATTCTATAAGTAACAAATAAAAATATTCACCGAGATTTCTCAAGGCGGTATTATAGGCCATAGAAATTAATTTTGGATAAGTATTGGGATTACGCAAGAGAACAGAAAACAATGGGTTCTATACAAAAAAAGCAACACTGATTTTTTATAATACAAAAATAAATAAAAAATCTTACCCTGGTGAGTATCATGATAATGGTCAAGTTAATCAGCGCAGCAGTCATGGCAGTGAAGATCTTGGCGTGTCTTTTCAGAAAGAATCCGGTCCCACCATAGATCACTGACACCATGGATATACGATAAATTATGGTGCCAAGTACTGCGCCCATTACTATGGTAATCTATAAATTAAAAAAAAAAAGAAATAAGAAAAAATAAAACATTACCAGGAAAACATATGATTTAGCAACTTGATGAAACACTAGCTGCGTTTACAATATTGGTTCAAGTGGTAGTAAAACAAAATAAAGAAGTCCCAGTATTCAAAAAGCTACTTAGGACAAGAAATTTTGACGACGATATGAGAAAACCTGAACCCAACTAGATAAATATCAAATAAAAGTAGAAAAAATGTATTAATTTCATAATATTTGTGTGCTATGCTAATATCGCAATAGATAATAATTTTAGCGAGATCTGGTGGGTTACTTTTAAAATAAATTCCATTAAATCGATATTTAAAAATAAGAAATTTCGCACAAGATTTCAAGATGATTTCGCATATTGTTCTGATAGATGCATAACTTGTCAAAAAAAAAATTCTGACTGTTGTTATATGAGTGCTGTATAAAATTATTATTGGCAATATTTTGGATTGGATTGATATTGATATTAGATTCAAAAGTAAACCTGCTGGTCTGAATAATACAAGATGGACAAACATACCATAAACAATACAGCTGAGCTGGTCGCTACACATCTCATTGTCTTTTGCCAAGTTGGTAAGAATGGCTCCTTTTCTCTGGTCACTGGATTTGTCCTGAAGGTTTTCACTGACGTTTCAAACTCGGGACGAGGTTCTTCATCCTAATTAATAAAAACTATTTAATTTTTACTTCAAGATAAACATATATAGTAAGTACGTATGTCTGAATGAAATTTGAGTATTATAATGTCAGTGAGCCAATCTGATAGTAGAACTTTGAGATAACAAAATCAGAATGTGCTCGAACGAAAAATCATGCAATAGCTTATGAGCTCATTATACAAGTAGAGTATTACCTGATCGACACCGCCCAAATCCCACTCCCACCTTAGTATTGATTGCTTCCTTTTCCATAACTCCAAGAATGTAGTGGCTGGGAACACAGATAAGCAATTTAAATGGCTCGTTTGTACAGGTATCAGACCAATACGGTAATATACATTTTTCATATTAACTATGTTATCAGAGTACATACCCCAGAAGGACATGAAGATAGCGAAAAAGACGGTAGCTGGGTTGTCGAAGAGATACGTCAGCTTGGCAAATAGGCAGGAGTCAGATAAACTCTGATACTGGCAGGCTTTGTCACACAGTGGGCAGAGCGTCGTGTTACCTGGACCTTTTAGGTCGCAGATTTCTTGGCTAGAGAGAATAATTTATAAATTCAAGACAATTATATGATTAGGTTAACAATTAACTGTTACTGAAAGGTGTTTGACTGAATATCGAAGTATTTACTATGTATTTATAAATATTAATATAATTGATCTTGGCAAAGCTGGAGAAATAATAAGCATAGCCAATCATCGTAGTAATATTTGATTAACCTGGGTATATTATCTTCCGATTCCATACTCGCTAGGCCATATAGGAAACACAATGTTCCAACAATAGCTGGGGCGTAAAGCATTTTGGTGTAGAAGCCAAGCCAGCAGAAATACAGTCCAATCTTGTCCCCAAAGTATCGCCTTACTAGCCAAAGCGGCTGTTTCTTGTACCATTTTGAGGGACGAGCCCATTCTAAGTATAGAAGCTGGGAACAAATTATAAAAGACATTTTATTGTATACTTTTTTGTTTGTAGTTTGAGATATATTTATCATCTTTGTAATTTCGTTATAACCTGATGATTTAATATTAAATTTATAAAACTTCCAAAAACGTATGGTCTAATTTGGTCGATTCCAAAAACATTGCGCCTCTATCTATCTTATGGTGATGGTTACAAAAACTGATCATAAAGGTAGTAGTAAGTAGCAAATATAAAATTTCTATCAGGTTGTTAGTCATAGTTTTATGTCGAAATATTTTAGTGCATTTAATTTCATCGATCTACTACAAAAATGAGATTCTCAACTGACTGTATTTTTTTTTTGTGTCATGTAATATTTCCGCAAACACTAAATCGATTTAGATGAAAATCATTTGCAATTGCAATCAACAGGAATTCCCGTATTAATATCATATATATTAGGATGCCCCTTGTTTGCTGGGTCAGCTAATATACTCAGATCAGTGATCAGGTCTGGACCAATTTTTTTAACAGTATAAAACAAATAAAACAATGCTATCTCTCAAGTTGAAGTACATATTTACAATATTTCATTAAAATCGATTGAGCGGTTTTAGATATTAGTATGAATCCACGAACATCGTGATACTGATTTTTTTTATATATTAATGATTTTTTTTTATATACTAGTAACTTACTCTTCTATCAGTAGCGGTTCCGTCTGACAAATCGACGTCATATCTGCCCTCGTGGAGTGGGAAACAGGCCGTATACGTGCCGTCGTTGAGCAAGCGACGGATACCCATCTAATAAATAAAATAAACTCGAAATTATGAATATCATTTTAAGGGGATATTCTTTAAATCAAGCGGTATCGAACCCTTAGGTCTTAGGAGAGATTTTGCCCCGCTCTGCGTGTTCTACCGCTTGTACAACGGACTGTGCTCAAAGAAATTGTTCAATATGACTTTCTATTGTCGAACAGCTCGCCATTGACAGGAAGTTTATTCCCATACCTTAGAGCCTAGATGGTCGCGTACAACGTGGTTTCAGAAATATTTTCTTCCACGAACACTCAGGTAATAGAATGAGCTCCCTGTCGAGGTTTATCCAAGAAACTACAGCAAGTTTTTCAAGAAAGGAGTAAAAAGGTTTCTTCGGGGTCGGCAACGCGCGTAAGAAACAGTGAAAGAAACATGGGTGTAAAACATAAATAAGTTTGAGCCTCCGATATTAATTTGACAACTGGATGTTTATATTTAGTACTAGCGTCCCGTCCCGACTTCGCAGGGGTAGACATTTTTACAACATTTTAAAAAGTCGTTATTGTGACATAACGATAATAGTTGGGCATATAGTATCTTGAAGTTTTTTATAGTTATTGATATTCTCTTCAATATTGTAGAACATACTTATGTTCTATCACCGATAGATTCCGCAACGCACGCGACGAAACATATTTTATGGCATGTTTTTTACACCTTGAGTTACGTTACTAGAGTTTTAGTAAGGATCCCTAATCTTTTTTAGCAATAAATATAGCCTATGTTACTCAGGGTGAATGTATCTTTGTAATGGTGAAAGAATTTTTGAAATCGGCAATGTAGTTCTTGAGTTTATTCATTACAAACACACAAAAATACAAATCTTTAGTGTAGATGAAAGGTATATTTTGTTATATATATACCTCGAAGATCGTAAACAGGCATACTGACCGTTTGTTGGTAATCGGTCACTGTAGCCTATGGACGCTTACAACACTATGGGTGTCACGTGCGCGTTGCCGATCCTGAAGAAACCTTTATATACCCTTTTTGAATTAGTGAATTAGAGATTTTTATATTAGTGAAATCTGAGCTTAGTACTAATTAACATTCTTTTAAAAAATTACAGAACATAATGAAAAACTCTCGTCTTATTCACAATTGAGCAGGAGGAAAAAAAGGACAATGTTAAACTCCTGTACATATATTACTATCTTCAGCCTAAGTCCCTTAAGAGATAGGTAGTGAGTACCAAGCATCAAAGGCCTCAATCTGTCAGTCGATATACATTTCTTGCTAAATTTATAAAAGATATTACCAGTAATAGTAATATAGTAATAATAATGTAATAATTACTCATATATTATTCAAGATTCAATAAATCAAACATAAGACTGAAAAAACCGAGTAGAAACTCATATACTTTGTAGTTAATGTAATACAGTGAACCAATATTTTTTATCAGCTTGATATTGTGATATTTTCATACAGTTATCTACATTATTATGTTATTTTGATTTTCATCTCATAATAAAACTTGTAGGTATAGTATAACCCTTTATAATATAAATAGGAAAGTGAGTTTGTTTGTTACTTTACAGCGCAATGACGGCTTAACTTTTACTATGAAATTTGATACACTTGTACTGTATAGGATGAAGAAGAATATAGGTTACTTCTTATCCCGGTCACGGAGACGAATCCACGGATAAAAGCTAGTGTAAAGAGTAAAGAGTAAATTTTAGGAATGAATATCTGTTACCTTAGTATCAGTATTGTCATATTTGGCCCTTAATAATATTTGCATAACTAATAGGCTTCGTTGAGCTGGCGAGAATTGTGTATGGCGATCTTTGACTAGAAACCTAGAAAAAAAAAAAAAATTTGTGATGCACTTGCATATTTATTATTCCGTATATTGTGTGCACAAAATTCTCACACTAATAACCATTCAACTGTATGTTACGAATCTTTAGCTCATAAAAATTGAATTAGCTAAAATCTAATATTTATATTATATTAAATGAATCTTGGAGCTTATTTTTCAGACAGCTGATTACTAGAAACTGGTATGTGATATTTTCTTAATACAGGCAATGTTTATGTATGTATGTATTTCTGGTAATTTGATTATTTTGTTTAATTCCACTACCATAAACAAAATAACTCTCATCAAATAACTAGTGACATGGACTTCCTCAAAATAACGCCTACTTCAGTAAAAGATATTTTATTTCGTATTTTTTTTTCTAAATTAATATATTTCCTTTGTAATCTTTCTGGAAATTTAAATTCCAGGCTTTATTTTTTAGTTAAACTTACTGTTCTTCTCTTCTAATTCCTTTCTGCTCTGTGGCATCATAAAATGAGGGTTCAGGTTCGATTCTACTGTGTTCATATTCATACAGCTGTTTCCATCGTCGTCGCCATTTTGAATACCATTTCTTGTCTTTTTCGCCTTGTTTTTCGTCACTCTATTGAGAGAATTAAGAGAGAATATAAATAAAAAATAGATAATACAATAATAACTGAAATTATTGTAACAATTTAATAGGATTATACTCTTGACCATATTTATCTTATAAAATTTTTGAACCTCAACGACACTTACTAAGGGTGGGTAATATATAATATATATATATATATATATATATATATATATATATATATATATATATATATATATATATATATATATATATATATATATATACTGGTCCAATGATGAATATATTAGACTTATGCAAAAAAATTATACGGGATTTTTTTTATAAAACTTAGAATGGCAAACGAGCTGACGGCTCACCTGATGGAAAGTGATGACCGTCGCCTATAGACATGAGCAGTACCATGGACATAACTGAGTATACTGTTTTGCCCATGATACCTCCCATGCGTTGCCATTCCTGAGGACTCAGGTGTTATTCTTCTGTACCCAGTAAATTCACGCCATATCCCACCCTTCAAACCGAAACACAGCTATGTAAACACAACTGCTTCACGGTTGAAACACGAATGGGACAGAGGACCAACCATAATGGGCGATATCGAAACGGATAAGGTTCTTTTTTCCGCCATCAATGTCCAGAGAAACCCAATATATAGATATCGAATCGGTATCCATATTACCCATGCCCAATACTTACCCATGCTCTGACTGATATTGAGATAAAGCGTTTTGTCGGTAACTTCATTCCTATCACCTCTGCTAATCTCATTTCACATTTCCATGGTATATGCACCTTCAGGAACCATGTTTTTTCGTCAAATGATAGACATTTATTTTCTAATTCTAATTCCAAACCTTCTTTTATGAGATTCTCCTAAAAATATATACATATATTAATATGAGGACACAAAATTATACCCCACAGAGTATATCATAGAATAAAAAAGTTCAACTAAGATTTCATATTACTTTACTACTTATAATAGTAGTTAATTAATATTAGTAATTATTTTTTTAATTAAAGACCTAAAAACATAGGAGAGTTAAAAAGTTTTTAATGCCTATAATGTCAGTTGCTTTAATAAGTCCTCACATTCTGATTATGTATTATTAGCAACAATTACGTACTAGGTGCTTGAAATAATATGTAATTATAATTTAATTTTTAATTCTAACATGATTTTATGGTTTATTTAATTTGTAATAATTTACATAGTAGAGGGAAAAATAGAGGGCAAAAGAGGAAGAGGAAGACCGAGGAATAACTATATGGGACAGATAAAAGAAACACTAGGTGTCATGTCGTATAGGGAGGTCAAGGATATGGCCTGGGATAGAACTGGCTGGAAGAAGATGTATGAATTAGTTGCACCGACAAGAGGAAACTCTTAAATGAAAAGAAGAATAATTTACATTATATATGTTTCGATTTGCCACTTCGACTGATAATTTAACTTGTGTTAGTAGATATTTCCGATTGCATATGTCATTACCTGGAATGTCTTTCTATGCTCCCTTCTTTTGGCTTCAGCTTCAGTCATGACTCCATAGTCTTCTTCCTCGTACGCCAACACCATATCTATTCTACGACGACCGTCTCGGAATAACAGAGATTCGGGATCAAGTCCCTACAATTACATTATGAATTGAGGATTTTTAAATTTTTAATATGAACAGTTAGGATGGCTTAATTTTTTTTATTCAAACCTAACATTTACGAAATTTCCAACAGAATACATTCTCAATTTGCATGTAATTTTTTGGTGTTAGATACGCTATAAGATATATCTATATTAGAATCAAAACTGATTTTAATGAATACAGAATTTACATTTACAATGATCCCATATGGGTTCTATCGTGATTGAATTAGCAATTTTTTTTTGAGGAACAAAATGTTTAAACTTCCATCATCATATCTTTCATCATCTGCTAAACATAAGCTTTCCTCTTGGGGGGTTTTGTCAGCAGTTACCACACTTGGCAGGTGGACTGGCAACCGCAGTCAGGCTTTGGAGATGTTTTAAGAAAGACGCTGCTGCCCACCTCTCGCTCTTCCTTACTCGCCTCTTACGACACCCACGTGAGAGTAAGGGGTGGCCTATTCTATGCCGAGACCACACGTCGTATGCTGTTTACACTTTTATGGTGGTACCTATTAACTTAACTTTAACTTGTGCATTAATTACCTCTGGACTAGTTTCACCGACATTCTCTTCTTTCTCATTTGGATAATTAGGCAGTGATGGTTTCCTGTCGTCTTTATTTGTATAATCTGACTTCTTACTCTCTGATTGTGGCTGTAAATCATAATATTCATTTAACGATCTAGATATTTCTTTTTCTGAGTCTACTAAAATCCAAACCTAATATCAAACGGTGCTTTTGCCGTGCCAAATACTGAGATCTCGAGATCATATCAATATTTGTAAATGCTACCAAAAAGAAACGCAAATCTAGCTATACTCTGATCTAAATATTATATGAAGTAGAATATGAAAAACCATTAGTTTTATGATCAAGCAAAATTAATTAGTTTACTTACAAAAAAATGCTGTAAATAAGCGACATAGTCGCTTTTCTGCGGATTTCTGTTTGGACAATGACGATTAAATCCCAAGCGGATTTTTGTTTTACTGTTTTTATGTTAGTAGTATGTATTTGATATTCATACTCGAAATAAGTGGAAAAAAATCTTTTATACATCTTTTTACCATTTATTCTGTACCAATAATGCAACAACATTAATTAAAATCAACAGTTTCAGAACCTGGAAATCTGGCAGAGGCGTGCCAGGTAGTGCTGGAGCAGTTGAGGTCTCCTTGGACTTGGGGGAGAAGGCCCCAGCAACGTATGTTACGTTTCTGACAAACCTCCATCCCATACGAGCCTTGTGTTCCTCTGAACTATCTGAATGTACCGATTTAATGTCTTCTCTCAGATGCACCTAAATGAAGTTTGGAATTCAACGACATAAATTATGATTAAATTGATAAAATTAAGATATTTTTTTAAAACTTGTTAGCAGAGATGTATAGACTCGATATAAATATCTTAAAAAAAAAAGTTAAAAATCACTCGAAAGTCAATCCCATTTGTTTCAGTTTTTACTAGAGCAAAGGTAGTTTTCATTGCAGAGAAAAACATTTTATTACAGTGGCATCTTACTCGTTTGTTATATTACGCCTACAGAGTTCCAGCAATTTTTAAAAGTAACATTACAATTTGAAAGTATTTTCATGAAATCAAGAATTTTCTTGTAATAAGTAATATATCGTATCGGGTGGGAAGGGTTTGTTAGTAATGCGGACTATCAATTCCTTTGCTAGCAATATACCCTATCACATCAATCTCCACGTGGTTCCCCCTGGAAACTATCGTGCCGAATTCCAAATGTATTCATTATGATGGGCTAACTGACCTACCTTTTTATTCTCACCTATCATCTGTCACTGGTGCCCCGCCAGCGTATACCATTAGCGCAGGCGGAGTTACCGCTCCATTGTCATCCATTAAAAATAAAATATCGTATCTTGTTGCCTATGAATTAATATTAAACCTGTTCGTTTCATTGCTTTGTCTTTTTGTTAACTTCATATAGGTATTTATTGCACAGAGTATGTGTAGCACTATGTGCGTTTCACAAATACTAGTTATTTTATACATATTTGTGCAATGTGTTCAGAAGAAATCCTCTAACATGCAGTGTACTGAATTAGTTATGAAAGTCGAATTTGTTTGCAATATATTTAAATATTTTTTTAAAATAATATTTAACTATAAAGATACTAGTATAATTTACTATAAATATAATTTTATTTACTAATTTCATATCTATTTGCGTAGTTACTAAGTAATTTCACTGCAGAAATCATTAGATATTGTCAAAAATAGCTCTATAAGCATCTAAAACACTCCATGCCATTGTTTTGACAAGAACAAGGTACATATTTCTTATAAATATTTATATTTGTTCTTTTTTTTATCTAAAATTTGATATTTATTGCTATGAGTTCAAATATGACCATCAAATGACAGCAAATCAAAAAATAAATCAGTATTTTAATTTATCTTTAGTAACAAAACACAATTATCTAAGCTTAATAGAATGTTCTTACAGTCTATCAAAAAATGATAAGACATTCAATAAAACGGTTTTTTTAAATATATGTATATCATGTAATAATATATGTTTTAAATTAAGCTATGAACGTAAAGAATTTTTATAAATTAAGTTAAATAAATAATTATAAATGAATAATTCATTTGATAATAATAAACCTAAAGATTAATGTGTTGAATAAATATAAATAATATACTAATTTTCTTTTTATGTTTTGCTGTCTGTTCATTTAAAGTTATTTAATGTTTCTAATAAATTCATTGACATATTTGCTAACACAAAACCACTCGAAACATTGAGATCTAATACACAGATAACTATAGAAATTAGTACCTTTTTCTCACCCGTATCTCTTATAGGAACACTCTGAAAACATTAGCGTCGAATTTTTTCATATTGTCCAAAATTATGAGAAAGAGTTTAATTCAGCTGTGTTTGAATCCACTATTTAACCTATAAGTACATATATCTGGTACTTCTGCCTGCCTGCCTTTTCCATGGTAAAATAAAGTAGGATGAAGAAAAAAGTACATGTAATGTCGTGTTTCGGTTTGAAGAATAAGAAGGGTAAGATATCTATACCACAGTTATTTTCAAAAGTAGCAACCTTGCTGTTGTTGTCATTGTTTCAAAAGTCGTCCAAAATTGGACAGGCAAAGAGCGTAGTTCATACAGCCCAGTCATAGTGGCAACATTGCTTTAACACCATTGAACGACATATAATCAACGATGTTATTTATAAGATGTCTATGTATCTACATTGTATACTGTTATATCTATGGTACTGTTCATGTCTATAGGCGACGGTTCCACCAGGTGGGCCGTCAAATTGTTTGCCGTTCTAAGTTACTTAAAAAAAGAAGATAATTTCTGAATTTATTTTTAAGTAATAAAACAATAGAAGCAAAAAAAATTAACTTAATCATTTATGATGAAAAAATTAAGACGACAATAAAAATTTCTACGTAGACTCTGATTTTTTTTATATATATATATATATATATTTTTATATATATATATATATATATATATATATATATATATATATATATATATATATATACATATACGAACCTTGTTGGCTGGGCTTTCCATGATATCAGCTAAGGATGTACCGAAGGCCGCGTCTGGGGTGAGACTATCAGCTGACTTCCACAGTGCTCGAGGATGTAATGGTGTTCCTGGCAATGCAGACTCGTGACTTCTGCGACGTATTTTAGTCTGATAGTAAAAAAATGACATTTATCCTTTATTATTTATTAATTTGGAATAATATTTGATACTATTTATTCGTCCTAATGAAAAAAAGTATTTAATAATTGGATTTTTTTTCTATTTAAGAGCTTAAAAGCAGGAACGAAGTAGACTATCATATGCAAGGACTTAATTTTCCAGGTTGTCTGTAAGAGATTGTTTTTAAAGATAAAGTTTTTTGTAAATGCACTTTATGTATTGGTACATATTGTACCAATATTCTATGTATGCATCTAAAATAACTATTACGACTAGGTAATTCAAAATAAGCAGTAGTTAATTTTATTTATTTATATAATTTTATTTACCAGAGGAAGACATTGTCCAAAAGTCGTTTGCTTAAACACCTCTGTTTCATTCGTGTTTCTACCGTGAAGCAGTTATGTTTGCATGGCTGTGTTTCGGTTTGAATGGTGGGATACGGAGTGAATTTACAGGGTACAGAGGAATAACACCTGAGTCTTCAAGAATAGCAAACGCATGAGGCGAAACAGTATACTCTGTTATGTCCATGGTACTGCTGATGTGTATAGGCGATCACATATCGTACTTATAATAAAAAAAAATATATATATATATATATATATATATATATATATATATATATATATATATATATATATATATATATATATTACATTATACAATTGTTCACCTGTTCGTCAGTAGTGCTATCAGATAAACTAAGTTCAGTTCTGGTGGTTGACGTTGAGCTGCTCAATTCATTCCACATGTTGTGGTTGGTCACATTCGCTGTAGGCGGCTCCGAGCACGTTCCATCTGTTATAACATTACATGTTACGGGATTCACATTATTATAGATACCCAAATCAAAATCAATTTATCAAAGGAATATATATGATATTATAGTCAAGAAATGTTCACGTCGCGTCAAGATTCTCCGATCAGCATGAGTCCAAATATGAAAAAAAATTGTGAACCTTTCAAAGTAAATCGATCATGTGCTCGCGTGGTTTTTATAGAAACGAAAAAGAAATACTTATTACCTTTTCTAAATTCTTCTTTTCTTGCTCTTCCGCCGTCATCGCTGTTCCTTCTAGAAGACGCCTCGCTGTGGCTTGATTTTAACCTTTCACTTTCAAAAGTAACTCTGTCCAATACACTCTGATGTGTCTCCAATTCTTGTGCACCTATTTGCCCAATCTTCTCCAAACCTGGAGGGAGCTTGTCCAATATTCTAGGAGCACGTTGGTTGAGCCGTGCGACCACTTTTTTAACTGTGATTTCTTCTGTGTAACCATTTTCCATTGTTTATACTGAAAATAGAAAACATTAAACTTAAAATTTGGGTCCTTTAGTCTTCTGTGTCTTAAAATGTAAAACGGAACTCTTGTAAAAGTAAGTATAACTAGAATATACATATATCTAATTATATAGCGTAAATGAACAATAAAAAAGAAAGTTTGAAAATTCATTTTACCAGAGGGAGACTTTGTACAAAAGTCGATTGCTTGGGTACCTCTGTCCCATTCGTGTTTCTACCGTGAAGCAGTTGTGTTTGCATGGCTGTGTTTCGGTTTGAAGGGTGGGATATGGCGTGAATTTACAGAGTACAGAGGAATAACACCTGAGTCTTCAGGAATGGCAACGCATGGGGGGTGTCATGGACGAAACAGTATACTCTGTTATGTCCATGGTACTGCTCATGTCTATAGGCGACGGTTATCACTTTCCATCAGGTGGGCCGTCACAGCTTGTTTGCCATTCCAAGTTGTATAAAAAAAAATTCAATCCCCAAGAAAGTGAAACTTCAAAAAATCCACGCATACGAAATCGCGAATATTGTAGTATATTTGAGAATGGTGTATTTTTTACGTAACTGAAAATGACGAATTGGCTTACGGCCTACCTGATGGAACCACGATGTAACCATTGCCTGTCGCTGATACTCATTGTACCCCTCATGCGTTATTATTCTTAAAAACTAAAGGGTTATATTCCTTTTTTATTTACTGTATCGATATTTTTTATTATAGTCTTCTTAAAATTAAATACTAACCGAATACAAAAAAGCCATTGTGATTGTTTAAAAAAATAATTAAATATCGAACGCTGAAAATAGTGAAATGACCTACATATCAAGGTAGTAGTAGTAGAAATATAACCTAGCAGCTGGCACTGAAGTGACATTTGGTCGAACTCCAATCGATTTAAAATAATTAAGTGCACAACTGCAAAAGGTTTGTTTTTCGCGCGCATTTGTATAAATCTGTGTATAAAATAGAATGGCTATTCTATACTGCTTTTTTGTAACATTCAAATAGCGTGTAAATATAAATAAATATGCTCATGACTACAATCTAACGGGGTAGAGAAAGGCGTTCATAGAATGTTGCCGTTAATAGATGAACGTTAATTAATTGATGAAATAAATAGCGTCAGAAGTATCTACTTTTTTGTCTCTTATTTTTTTTGTAATTAATTAATACAAGTCACTATGTTACTTGCAAGGAGTAATACTACCTGTGGTAAGAGTTACAACTGTCCTAGCGTTTGCCTAGTATCGGCCATGTTGTTAAATAGTTATACCATATTATCACCATATTGCATACCATACAAGAGCGTAAAGCTGCAGACAAACTGCAATGCAGTTTCGCGGCACTAAGAATATATATTGTCTATGTAGTTGTTTACTTGAAATAAATAAATAAATAAAACTATCTGCAACTGAACAATAGGCCTTCTTCATGGATTTTATGTGCCACGTTTTACAAGGGGAATATCGACCACAATTATGAAGGGTAAGGAATATCGATCAATTCCTTTAGTCGACTCTTACGACACCCACGAGAAAGGAAGGTGTGATCCATTATAAACCACACCAACTACAATAGTTATAGTTGCTACTTTGTAAAAGGTATTTTTTTTTATAATTGAGCTGTTGTTAATAAAACTTTTTATTTTTAAAGGGTTAAAATCTTAGAACATATCTGTGATTAAAATGAAACCTGCTATTATGTCTATATTTTTTCTGGACCACATCCCTACAAAACATGTCTAGAGAAATTTAACATAATTTTTTTATGTTTATTATGAGATAATATTTTTTTTTTTTAATTATATATTTATAATGTCAACTTTCCAAATAATCTTATATTTTTTTTATACAACTTAGAATGGCAAACAAGCTGACGGCCCACCTGATGGAAAGTGGTAACCGTCGCCTATAGACATGAGCAGTACCATGGACATAACTGAGTATACTGTTTCGCCCATGATACCCCCCCATGCGTTGCCATTCCTGAGGACTCAGGTGTTATTTCTCTATACCCAGTAAATTCACGCCATATCCTACTCTTCAAACCAACTTCACCATGCAAACACAACTGCTTCACGGTTGAAACACGAATGGGATAGAGGTACCCAATATATTATAAATATTCTCCCAACGCAACGCATCGAAGCAGCGTATCCAAGATACGGGCAACATTACCTTTTTGGATCGCCCAACTTATTTTCTGCACAAAGTAGCTACCAGTTCTCGGGTCACCAGTAACCTCGATGAGTCCGATAAAAATTTTATTTGAATGCTTGTTTTGTCATATACTCTAATATATTTAAGACATTGATATATGGTATACCGATTACATTAAAAAATATAAGCGCGCGTGTAGATTCTCTTACGTTAAGAGCATTCATACTTTAGCCGAAGAGTGCCAACGCCATTGTTTACCATCTAATCAATTATCAAAAACAATTGATATTTTTTAACTACGTCTTTTCTCAACTGATTTGAAAAATTCTTTTTTTATATGAAAGGACATAGTTTCAAATTGGTCTCATAGAAATTATATCAATACCGGCTCAGTAGTTCAGTTTTTAAATCAAAATAATATTAGTATTCGGCGATTTTTTTTCGTAAGACAAATCTTAAATTATGTATTATGCCGAAATTGTATTGGTGTTTCTACAGATCGTTAACCAGCTTGATGACCAAACACATACGTACATACGTCGTAGGCGAATCAAACGTCATTAACGGACCATGTCAGTATTGTTCATATCTAATATATCAGATCTATAGGCGTAGCCCGCTTCAATCGATATTCCCTTTAATAATTCAAAACGGCGCCGTGTGATCGTACAAGTGTGACGGTTATTACTCTGTTAGGTAGGCAGCCCTTAGTCATTGATGAAAATAATTTGAGATGGGTAAAGGTGTACCATAGACGATCGTCTATGGTACACTAACAGCTCTCTGCTGCTTCAGTTCATGCAACTGAAGCGGCAGTTAAAATAAAAAGTATCAACAATTGTATGCATCTTCTTACTAGCTTTTAGCTTCGAATTCGTTCGTGTGGATATATTAACTGACCAAGATCAAAGTAGCCTATATCCTTCTCCCTCCCATGTAAGTGTATGCCAAATTTCACAGTGATTAGTGAAACCGTTAAGATGCTAAGGTAATAAATACTTAAGATACATACTTTCAATTTTTTTTTTATATTTATAAGTTACACAGTTGTAACATTCCAACATTCAAATATAAGTATTAGTGTATTAATTAGTAATTAGTAATAGATTGTAATTAGTGGCCCCATTATTTTTTTCATGGCTTATAATAGATGGGAAACCCTGTCTGCGCCATTGGAATATGCTGCCGGGGTGCCAGTGAGAGATGATAGATGAGGATAAAACAGGTCAGTTGGCCCATAATGACAAATTCATAAAGAATTCATCAAGATGGTTTCCGGGGATATCCGCGTGGAGGTCGACCTGATAGGGTATACTGCTAGTAATTGGATCATTATACTTCATTGCTAACAATCTCTTCTTCCCAGGCGCCATTGGTACCTTTATACCTATTAGGGCAACCTTCTCGCCGTCATCCTGATAACCACCACTGGTTCTAATTCCCACACAATTGGCTGACATACCTGATTTCATCTTCGCTAGTCTACGATGGTACCTGGCCAGTGTAAACCAATAGCACAGACAGAGTAACTTATCCATTCTCATCTACTAAAAGAAAATTCTAATATTTTTAAAAACTTTTTGAATTGTAATAAAAGATTTGGATAGTTTTTCAAAAGAGCGAAATCTCCTCACTAATAATGTACTAGTTAATAAAACTTTAAATATATAATTATGAAATAAAGTTCCCGTCATAGCCCGAAGGATAAGCAAGCTGAGGGAGCAATGGGCTAGTCACATAACTTGAAGAACCGACAACCGATGAGGAAGAAAGGTACTTGAGTGGCGTCTTCGTACGGGCAAACTCAGTGTAGGACAACTCCCCACTAGATGGAGTGACGACCTCAAGTACATTGCAGGGAGTCAGTGGTTGCAGGTGACTCAGGACTGTTCTTTATGACAGTCTATGGGGGAAACCTATATTTAGCATTAGACGAATGATGGCTGAGATAAATGTGAATGTGAGTTTTGTTTCTTATCACTTAGCATCTTGACGGCTCAAACAATCGTCATAAAATTTGGTATAAATTAATATAAATTTTATGATATATAGAGTATGAATAAAGAAATAGCCTATTATTATATTATTTTTCTCGGACAATCAACATATCCTGGTCACGCGGAGGAATCCGTGGCTAAAAGCTAGTTTATAATGTTTAAATAGCAACAGGGGCAAACGACGATGCATAAATTTACTAGTACTTATTTACTTTATAAATTTAGCACAGATTTCTCAAGCGATTCTTTGATGGGAGCATCAACAGATGACTTCATCTGTAAACTTACGCACACCCAAATAAATATTGGAAGACTTCAAATACAAATCCATTTCTTGAGAGAGATCTATCACTTGAAACCGTTATATGATGTTTAGCAAATATAATTTATAATTTATTATACAATATGTATAATAAATTATGAAATAACGAAATGACGAATTCCACAATACACTAATCACGATGTTTTCCAAGGGGAATCGCGTAGAGGTCGACTTGATAGGGTATTTTTTTATTTAATGGGTGATAATGAAATGCTAACCTCGCTTGCACTATTGCTTATCTGGTATTCGCTGACAGGAGCACCAGTGTAGGATGATAGGTGACGATGAAAGCAGGTCTGATCCATAATATTAGTAAGGGTACCATCTACTGTTTATTTATTTAACTTTTATATACATAACAAAAGTGACAAATGGCGAACATAATACTTAAAGGCATTCTCTACAATTTGACAAAAAAAATCTTATAAACTCTCCAGCCGTTATAACGTGAAACTCTGATATAAAACACAGTTACGATTCAGCATCGTCTATATTATAGACCTATATGGTCACGAGTAATTTGATATCAAGTGTCAAATTAGTCCTTGATTACCGGGTAACGTGATTTTTATAAATGGGTTAAACTTAAAGCACTTTAACCAAATTACTTCCGTCGGACAATATTTATATAGCACTTTTGTATAATTATATTGATTGATGTAGATATATGTAATACTGGCTGTATCCCACGGCTTCACCTCCGTTATTTAGTATATGAACTATTTTATATGTTAAATTCGAATATAAACAGTTCAGCAGTTATTGCATGAAAGAGTAACAAACATCCATTCGTCTATCCTTTGTTACAAACTTTCGCTTTTACAGTATTATTAATATTAATAGGATAGGATAACAATAATAATAATAATAAATAGATTATATTCAAGTAAACTTAAGAATAAGCATTTTTAAATAGTAATTTTTTTTTATAAACTACCGCTCAGTTCGGAATGCTATTTCAGCTGGGAAGAATTGGGAAAGAAATACAGCTGTTGCTTTTTTTTCAAATATATGTAAGTTAAGATTGCAACAAAAGAATTATGAATGGTTAACCGTATTGTATGGATAAAAATTAAAGTGAAACAAAAATATTATATATCTGCAGTACGCTAATAGTGTGTTATTTAATTATCTTAAATTTACATTATTTTGTCCTTTTTTGGGGGTAGAAATCTGTCAAATCTTGCCAAATTTTGGGATCGATTCTGAGGTATCATATATTATTATGGTTATATATTCGAACACGGTTACATTCGGATTGATGCAGATTGATTAATGTAAACGCGGTTTTATTTTATTTTATACAAAAGCATATATATAATTATCGTAAAGTTATATGACAGCTGTGCTGTCCTCCTCGTATGGTAGGTAGGTGTAGGAAATAATAAACAATAATATGTCACAATGCGACTCACACGACCACCCGCCCGGACGTCACCCAGAGGAGTGGCAGGAGCGGGGGGACTTGCAGTCTCAACTTTAATGAGTACATCACATCTCTCCCTTTTCAAAATATTTTAAAATTAATAATAGAATATGAATATTTTTACTCTAGGAAACTTAATTATTATTTTTTAAGCATTTTTGAATAGTCATATTTTTTATAAATCTACCGCCCATTCGGAATGCAATTTCAGCTAAGAAGAACGGGCAAGAAACTTAGCTGTTGCTTTTTTCAAACAAAGTTGAGTTTACAACAAAATGTGAAAGGATACAATTACTCACAAATTTCATATAGATACAACTACAACAATATAGTTTTACATTACAGTCATAGGTAACTAAAATAATATCATGATATTACCATATATATTATGTTACAAAATATAACTTAGGCAACTAAATATAATAAGACTGGTTTGTATAAAAATAACTATATGACTATTTCCTCTCGAAGTCCATCGAGATCTTTCTTTTCATCATCCTTATAATTTCTTACTGATCTTCCACCTTCTTAAGTATATTATTGTGTATATTTCATCTTAATTCTTGTCCCATAATTTCTTCTAGATATAGCGCCAATAAGTATATGTATACAGGGATTGAAGTATCGCATATATATTTTCTTTAATTATATTCCGAATACACTTTCTCCTATTTTCAATATCTATGTCACTATATCTTTCCCTTCCAATTTTAAAATGTTCTTTTATTGATTTGTCTCTGCCATTCTAAATAAATCTCATTATTCTTAGCATGTACAATAGAAGAGATTTTATCTCTAATGACAAATCAATAATGTGGCATGATATTGTAACTTATGAGGTATAGCAGGAGTTTATCCCTCCAGTCAGATTTTGGGTTTTAATTTATTTGTACACGTATTATAATGTCACATTTTTGTATTCTACTTGCTTCGTTCTACTGCGGTCGATATGGTGTCGAATAGTATAGTTTAATACCAAATTCTAAGCAGTTATCCAATGTTGTGCTGAATAAAGTGTCAAGTCTTGTAAAATTTCTTTTATTTATGTACTTTTAAGAAGATTTATGGTCTTATACTAAGTATATCAGAATTCCAATTAATAATTCCTACAATACATATACTGACAATATTAGAGACGTTACTATTTATAATCTCAATATTTACATAAGTATGTCACATTTATTATAGTTTAGACATCGATTAATTTTAGGAATGTTACATAATATATTGTTTTAGATCAGATGTAATGTAGACAAAATTTTATTTCTTCATGAACATTGATTACAACATCTATTATATGTACCGAGACTGGTATCAATCCTTTGTACCTTGATACATAATCTACTGTTTATGGCAACAGTGCCGGGGTGCCAGAATAATTATCATGAGTCGTAGCGAATGCTCGTCTACGCTATCTCAAATGAAATAAAAATAGAAAACCATTAATAAAGGACTCAGAATTCGTATTTAAAGAGTTTGTAATGATTGACTTTAAGGTTCAGTTTTCCTGGGAGCATCTAACTACTAATTGCATGGCTTATAAAACTTAAGTGTCCACAATTTACTAACTCTTTTTGCTTTGAAATTACGAATTACTGTAAATGTTTGCTTTTCTTTCCAGAACTCTGAATACAGTATATTTAGCGAGCTTACGCCTTCACATTTTACGTATTTGTTCAGTCATTGTAGCCAAATTTTGAGTCCATTTTCTTTTATTGTGTACCAATAAACTGATAAAGATAGATAAGTGTGACTGTGTACAACTTGTAATTTAAGATATTGATAATATACAGTTATATACATATATCTAAAATATTTACGCATAAAATCTAAATATTATTATAACACATTATCATATTTATTTCTCAAAATAGGTTACTAGTTTTATAACTTTAAAATTTTCCAAAAAATTGGTTTTCTAAGTGATTCTATAGTCTTTAGGGACTTACAAGTAATACTTTCTGAGATTAGCTCATGCCCTAAAAATTCTACTTACGATTGATTAAACATGAACATAAATCCTTTATTAATACATTATTTGTAACCTACGTGTACAGATATGTAGGTATATTATTTTGCCTTACAAAGTTAAAATACGTTGAACACATTTTTAAACTTTCGCGTTGTGAATCGCGAATTTAAATAGATGTAGGACATGTTTTAGCCTTACATCATTTGTTCGAAATTAAAATATTAACAAACAAACAGTTAATCTTGTGTAAGATATTTAATACATGTTTAGGTGTCTTATTCATTTCCTTTATTTGGGATTATTTCCAATTATTACATTTAAAACATTCATGTGTATATTATAATATACCTATTAGTTGGTGGTTTACATGTCTTGCTACAAAACCGTGACCAATATTTGTTTATATTTAAACTAAGGTAAGTCTCTGTTATTAAAAATAAAGATACTTAAAGTAATAAATTATATTTATATAATTTATAGATTTTGACACGTTAAGTTACAAGTATCATTGTTACACAAACTAAATAATATAATATTTAGTCACTGTAAACAGAGATTTGGTAAATACTGTTTAAATAAACAGAGTTTTAATTATTTATTGTAGTAGGATCGTAATCGAAACGAAATAACCACTTGCTTGTTATAAAAAACTTAAGTACATTCTAATCTCAATTTGATAAAAAGCATCTTTTAAGCCAGGTTTAGATAAAGATAAATTTATTTGCATAAACAAATCTCGTTGTGTGTGTGCAGTAAATACATATTAGGTATTTTAATTATGTAGTAATTGTAACATGTTTTTTACCAAGATTAGCATGCACATTTTTTGTTTAGGACTTTTCCCTTGACAGACAGATTCATATTCCTTTTTTCTATTCTTTAAAATAAGTATGACTAGAGAAACTCAATTCGCAGCTTTGTCTACAAGTTCGAATATATTTTCTGTTTATTTGAGCTATACTATTTTATTTTACTAAACACTTGATTTTATGATCAATATCTAACTGATGTTCATTTAGATATTGAATTTTTTTTTTTTTTTTGTTTTGTGTTTAGTAAATTAATATGCAACTTAATTGTAATATATAATGAATCATAGCAGTCTCTTAGGTACACAATAAGCTGCGAGTACAATTTTTCTCTACTTCTTCCAGATCCAACCAAGACTGACATTTTAAATGGGCCCAGTACATCAGCGAGTCTTTAGGACTCGATATGTCCTAGAATTTTGTCAGATTTTTCTTGGTTAGTTTTTTTTTTTAAGTAGTTTTAAGTAGTCCTAGGTTTTGTCGACTATTATTATTATTGTTACTTTTGTACCCGAATTGATGGGTATATAATATTATGTCAATTATTATGTTAGTTTTGTACCCGAATTAATGGGTATGTTACTTTTATACCCGAATTGATGGGTATGTTAGTTTTGTACCCGAATTGATGGGTATGTTAGTTTTGTACCCGAATTGATGGGTATGTTAGTTTTGTACCCGAATTGATGGGTATGTTAGTTTTGTACCCGAATTGATGGGTATGTTAGTTTTGTACCCGAATTTATGGGTATGTTAGTTTTGTACCCGAATTGATGGGTATGTTAGTTTTGTACCCGAATTGATGGGTATGTTAGTTTTGTACCCGAATTTATGGGTATACTAGTTTTGTACCCAAATCAATGGGTATGTTTAATGTAACTCCATCACTTTGGCAAGATATATATTTTATAGTGGAATAGAGGATGGTTAACATTTAGTTCCACCATTTTGACAAGATATTTTATAATAGAATAGAGTTACACTTAGTTCCACAATTTTGGCAAGATATTTTATAATGGAATAGAGTATGGTTAACATTTAGTTCCACTATTTTGGCAAGATATTTTATAGTGGAATAGAGTATGTTCAACATTCAGTATGAATGTAGTTATAGGAGAGTTGAATGATTGTTTGGTAACTTTATTTATTTTTTACTTGATGGATTATTTGGTTTATACTATTTATTTCGCCATATAACTATCGCTTGCACATTCATGCACTTATTTCGATTAGTGCGATATTGCTTTTGACCTAAATGGCTTATAAATCCACACTTTTAGCAAAAGTTATTTCTTGCAACACATTGTGCATCATAACTATTTTGATATGTACTCTCACATTTCATACACCGTATATTCTTCACCGAAATCTCTTTACAAGATTTGGTTTCTTTAGTGTCCTTTTACTGATCTTTCATCAGTCTCTATTGAATTGCTTCCACAATATTTATTTCTATTTAAGTAGAATTATCTTTTAACTTAAGTTCTGAGGAACTGCATTTTTCTACGATTTGACAATTGAGATGTTATAATAAGACAATTTGCAAAACGGGAATTTTATGGTGGTATATTATTTATACGTATTTATATAAATACTGTCAACTAATGATAATCGACAAATAACCAATTATGTTACTATTATTAACAAATATATTAACCGTATATCGTAGTCGACAAATGCGTCTGACTACCCCGTCAAGGATTGAATCTAAATAAAATATTATAAGTTGTTATTATTATATTTTTTTCAGAATTTTGTGTTTGTAAATGAATATACTAAAATGATTGTTCTAAAACAACCTGAAAAATAAGATGTTGCTGATGTCAACATTAATTATTTATACATATTTACAATTTAAAAAAAGAATCTGTAATTCAGGAATAAAGGCTATTTTATTTTATTTTTTATTAAATGATTATACCTACCTACCGTAATAATGTATGCTATTATAATTGTAGGCAACAATATTGTAAATGCGAATACTTGTACTTGTTGTACAGGTGGATAAATGGATTATTCTCAGTTACAAACACAGCCTTTTGAACTTATAAACCAACATAAATACGTAGGTAAATTTATGTGCCCCAACGGCGAAAGGGTAACCAATTCAGAATTAAGCAGAGAACTACCGGCAACGCTAATATTCTGCTGGTTCCTTGTAAGAAAAACAAAATCGTAACCTCAACTCTTACCAAATATCTGTCAAATAATGAAGTTAATGTGAAGTGTTTGAATATATCATAATTATCTTATGATAATTACATTTGTATTAGGTTTATACCTACATACACATCTATTTATTATGGAAGCAACCTCTATAATCGGAACCACCAATTGCATAAACTTGTATCTAAATAGATTACAGTTTATGTGGAATTATGTATTTAATGGGCTTTGCTCATTCGGATTGTACGGTGTATTTTATTTGTCAAAATAATTACTCCGACTCGGCTAATACATGCAGGCACATTTTGTTGTATGTATAGTCAGTATTCGCTGGTATCCCCGAACTACTTATCTTAAGAATTCAACTGTTATAATCACTTATACTGTGATGTAAATATAAACAGAAAGTATGCGGTACGGTATACCTAGACATCAACAAACGCCGACCATTTGTTTAGGCATGTATAGCAAGTTATTGTACGACTATGATGCGCAAACGCGTTAAAATCAGTCACAGTGTGTCGCTAAATTACAAAACGTACTATGCACCGTAATATGTATTATCAATATTTTGCTCTCTCTATACAATTTATAGAATCAAATCTTTATTTCTTTTTGAAATTGCTTTTAGTCTTTTCTATATTTAATAAATTGATTGAGAATTAATAAATTATCTTCTCTCTTCCTTGTGAATTTAGAAATTTAACAGTTTAATGTTATTCGTGTCAAGTTACATTAAAATAACAACGCAATAGTTACACTCTTTGGACTGATTAGAACAGGTAATTTTGTAGTCGTATGACATATATATATATATTTTTTACTTACAAATTTTCACCTCGTCGCCAATTTTGTGCTGTCCTCCTCGTATGGTAGGTAGGTGTAGGAAATAATAAACAATAATATGTCACAATGCGACTCACACGACCACCCGCCCGGACGTCACCCAGAGGAGTGGCAGGAGCGGGGGGACTTGCAGTCTCAACTTTAATGAGTACATCACAACAGCTACCAAATTATGGTAGATAAAATATGACATATAATAAAGGCACCATTTTTATAGGTTTTAATAATATAGAGGAGAAACAGTGTGACTGGTACAATAATTATAATTATTACGTATGTACCTAAGCTGACACTGCATAGGCCTTGGTATATTGTGCTACTCCGTGTTTATTTTAATATATACCTTAGAATCATCATCATCATTATCATCTCTATCATATAATGGCGTGAATTTACTTGGTACAGAGGAATAACACCTGAGTCCTCAGGAATGGCAACGCATGGGGGGTTTCATGTGCGAAACAGGATACTCTGTTATGTCCATGGTACTGCTCATGTCTATAGGCGACGGTTACCACTTTCCATCAGGTGGGCCGTCAGCTTGTTTGCCATTCTAAGTTGTATAAAAAAAAATTGTCTACTGCTGAATATAGGCCTCCCCATAGACTGCCATAAGGCTTGCTACCGAGTCACCTGCATTCGTTGACTACCTGCAATGTATTTGTGGTTGTCGCTCCATCTAGTAGGGGTTCGTCCTACACTTCGTTTGCCTGTATTATATTAGTATATTGTACATAGGTATGTATTTTTATTTGTAATTTTAAATACACATGTATATATGATGCAAATAAAACAAAATATTCTTCTATTACCTTAAGACAGTAACAAATTTATACTGTGGTCGTGGGGTCCTAAGGTCCGAATCTCAGCATAAACCTTTGAATTTTTGTGTTTGGATCACTCAAAAATAATTGTTACTTGTTTTTTGCTTCGGAATCCAGCAAATCACATTAAGAATTCATCTATAACGAAGGCAGTCTAGAAACTCTTGGCAATAGAGGTGGCCACCCACTATCGACTAGTAATAGTAATTAGACAGCATATCTCTAGATAATTGTGAAGAAGAATTTAAGAAATTGAAATAAATGGGCGTAATATAAATAATTATTATATCGACCTGAATAGGATCAAATTATTAAGGCCAGCCTACACGATTGTGATCTTATTAATATTAATTTCGCTGTGTCCACGTTAAGCCCTAACAGTAACGGAACCATAAGCGGCAGCGGTTATTACTGTTACATGTTATGATATTAAATTAGTGAAATTACTAGGTATGGAAGCATATGCCTTATTTCTCATGTTGTAATAAAACGATGAGAATATTTAATTAAACTCTTTTTAATTCTATGAAATAAGCGCCGCATTTAACATGCTAAAAACGCGGTCACATACATTACAGATCAAATCACAGAACGGACTATAATAATCAACTAGATGGCGCTACATGATTCCTTTTTAAATATTTTAGATACAGTAAAATATCAAAATTATGGGACAATGGCAAAATAATAGGTAGTATTTTATGTATCTTTCATATCCATCATTGGTTTCTTAATAATTTCGGCAATATACTCTCGGCGACATACCATCTAATGAACACTAATATGCACCCGTCTTCCATAAAAATTTAAACACTACCATTTTGAAACAAAATATACTTTGAATATATTTCATTATGTTTCATTTGCTAAAAAGATAGTATAGACTGCCCAAGGTTCTTCAAAGAAGGATAAAGTGTTATCTTTAAGGTTAGCAATGTTACTTTAATATTGCAACTACACTATCTGAGTACCATTAAGGAGCCGCACATATATTTGCCATCTCAGTGGCATAACAAACGATTTATTGTCTGATTATAATTTTATAGGCTAACACACACGTGAATTTATTATTATAATATATTTATAAATGATAAATAAAGAACTTTTCAAAGTAAAACAATGGCCTTATAAAAATAAATAATAAAAACTTTGCATTTTATTGTCTTCTTCTTTTCATTTAAGAGTTTCCTCTTGTCGGTACAACTAATTTATGCATCTTCTTCCAACCAGCTCTATCCCAGGCCATATCCTTTATCTCCCTATACGACATGACACCTAGTGTTTCCTTTATCTGTCCCGTGTAGTTATTCCTCGGTCTTCCTCTTCCTCTTTTGCCCAATTTTATTGTACTATTTATAAAAATAATAAATACAGTAAATTTTAATGTGAAGTGATACAAAAGGCGACCTTATCGCTAAGCAATCACTTTTGAGGCAACCTTTGGGTAGAGGACTTTGACAATCTGTCTCGCTAACGTTATGGCCCCATAGAATACACGGTTATTACGCCTACGTAGGCATAATAACTGGCGTATTCCCATTGACAGACGTACCCACCCTACTTTATTAGAGGGTAGCAGTAATTATTTCTGAATAATACATTAATAAAACTTACTTCCACTTCGAAACCACTGTGGAAATTTACAAACGTTTAAAAACAGAATGTTTTGTCGAATTTAATGTGTCCAAACTCATATGAACGTACCAATTACATTAATGACTAACAATTTCTCTTCGGTTTATGTGCGTGGGTTATCATTCATTATATTCGGAATGGCCGGTAAAATCATTAAAAAAAATACTATTCAAAATTGCTTAAATTTAAGTTTACTTGAATAAAAATATTTCTTTCTTTATCCTTTCTTTATGAATATAGAATAGATTATTTTCTACAAAAAAAAAACCTTAATTAAATCGTCAAAACTTTTTATTTTATTAAAAAATTAAACTAGTGAACCGATTTTGATAAGATTCATCATTTATCTTTTCAAATATGAAATGAATTTTCCAAATCGATTTATAACTGGCAGAGGTATGTTACTACATACCTTAAAAAAAAAAAACTAATTGAGAGCCTCCTCCTTTTCTGAAGTCGGTCGATAATAATGATGATATTCCAGTCGAGGTGAATTTTAAAATAAATTCTAAAAGAAGGAAGTACTCAAAACCTGTGTGTTTATTTCCTTAACACGTTACACAATCATTTCGCCATTTCCAAATCGAATTTTAAAGTTCTTTTTTTCAATTGGTAAGGTTTACTCCCATTATTTCAGTTGTTAACTGTCCACTGCTGAACATAGCCTTCCTCATAAGGGGAGTTTTGCCAGTAATTGCCACACTTGGAAGGCGGGTTGGCAACCGCAGTTAGGCTTTGAGAGTTGTTTTAAGAGGGACGCTGCTGCCAATACCTCCATCATTAAGTTCCCTTAATTGCCTCTTACGACACCTACAGGAAAGAAAGGGGTGGCCTATTCTATTCCGGGACCACACGGCCAGTAATTACTTCCATTTATTCCCATATTGCTTCCATGTAAATTATGTAACGAGTGAAGCTGCCGTTTTATTATGCGGAACAAAAAGTCGCTTGTTGGGAACTAAAATCTTCAACCAACATTAATCGATTCTTTACTCGTATGTAAAAAGTAACGATATTTTACTCCTAATCTTTATAGGCAATTTCACGAGATTCTTTTAGTATATTCATTACGTACTTGTATTGTATGTAATATTTAAAAATTATAAACAACTTATTGTGAAAATAGTGTTATTGCCAATCAATTGTGTGTTTCAGAGCGAACAATGGCGGCATTTTATTGTGCGCGCGCGCGTTGTGTCCGGATGAACAAAAATATATCGTTTAACAATCGACTTGTTGAACGGTGATTAATTACTGGTTAGATCAATAGTGACGGATTTGCATCGCATAAGAAAGCTCAGCATACAACATTGGAGCTACGTTTCTTGCACATTGTTATCTTCGTGTGATGCTACGCAGCTGTACTAGTAAGGGGGGAGAAGGGATTGTTAGTAATGCGGATTAGTAACCCCATTGTTAGCAATATACCCTGTCAGGTCAACTTCTTCGTGGTTCCCCCTGTCAATCATCGTGATTGATTTATTATTAGATTCGTCACGGTGGGCTAACGTGGTGGGCACGGGTGGGCCTTTTCATCCTCACTTATCACCCTTTACTGGTGCCCCGCCAGCGTATACCGTTAGCGCAGGCGAGGTTGCCATTCCATTATCATCCATTGAAAACAAAATGTGCAACTTTCGATTTTTCTTATATAAGGGTCATATCATCTCTTACTGGTGCCCCTTCGGTAGACACTAACAACGCAAGTCACCAGATCCAGATTACCATTCCGTTAATAGCTATTAAAAAAAACTAGTATGACCATTAATGTTTGAATAGTGTAATATGGTTTATTCTTTAATTTCTTCTACCCAAAGTTTGTCTGGAAGAGATTGCTTAGCAATAAGACCGCCTTTTATACTAGGTACTCTATATTTATTAAAAGAATTTCAACAAGTCCTGTAGGATTAGTGCAATAAAGTCTTAAATAAATAAAAAAAATAGTGTATTGAAAAAAAGGACGGATGTACCGTGTTCATCCTAAAATTGTCTAATGGGCACCCTAAGATGCAAGATATTATAAGTTTTATGGTAATAAGAACAGTAGAAGCCGTAACAATAGTTTTAAGAAATTTTGTCTTTCTGTATGTTTGTTTTAGCATCACATAAAAACTTTTTCATCAAATTGGATGTAATTTTCACAGTTGTGTTCCTGAAGTTCTAACTTAAAAAGTGGTGTTTGTTTAATCAACCGACATCAAAATGAAATTTACACGTCAGTTTTATTTTGTTTTATAATAAGAATAATATTAAATAATTCTTTAATAAGGTTACCAGGATCTACTTTTTATATTTAATAAATTATTATAATTATAGTTAGGTTCTTTCGACATGCAACACGACACAATGGTTCATGTAGACAGAATCCAGCCTATTTCTTAAAATGGTTAAAACGCAGTTGGAGTTGGCCCCATTTATGTTTGTTACCTTCAGTTGTAAACCGATTTGGAAAATTCTTTCTTTATCTAAAAATATATACTTACAGATTGGTTCTAAAAAAAAACCTAAGACCTGTTAATGACAAAATATAACACTGGCCAGACAGCTGTTAGTATAACAAATTATTTGTAAAGCTATTATAAACATGGAATATCGCGAATATATCATTTGACATAGAGTATGAGCAGGCAAATTATGTATAATCAATTTGTGATTATCTTTTAAGTCAATGGCAATGATTATCTTTGAAGTATTTGATATCAAGATGCCAGACAGCGTTCTCACTAACCTTTTTTTATAAGTATCATTGAGATGGTAAACAAGCAAACGGCTCATCTGATAGTAAGCAATTACCCTTTTTTTATTATTGTCCCTTCTATTATTTTCTTATATTTTTTTTTTTAATGAATGATAATGAAATTGTAACGCCGCCTGCGCTATCGGTATACACTGGCGGGGCATCAGGATGATTGATGAGGATGAAAAGGCAGGTCAGTTAGCACATCGTGGCTAATTCAACGATAAATAAATTACGATAGTTTCCAGGGGAAACCGCGTGGAGGTCGATCTGATAGGGTATATTGATAGCAATGGAGACTAACCTCCTCATTATTAAGAATCCCTTCCCCCCATACTGTTCTTATTATCATTATTAATATTATGTGAAAATGAATTTGTTTGTTGCTTCCTGGTGTTTTAACGGTTCAATCTATCGTAGGAGGGGAGGTGATTGTTAGTCATAAAGGTCAAACAGCTCCATTGTTAACAATATATCCTATCAGGTCAATCTCCACGCTGTTCCCCCTGGAAAACATTGAGGTCAATTCTTGTCTGTTACAATGGGCTAACTGATCTGCTTTTATCCTCACCTATCATCTCATCACTGGTACCCTGCCACCGTATACCGATAGCGCAGGAGGGGTTACAGTTCCATTAAAAACCTATGTTGTAAAATGATTTATAAAACAGAATTAGAAATTTATTCTAAAGAGATATGAAAATCTCTTTTTCAATTAGAGAATTAATATTAAAACCGATTATTGCTTTTTTATAAGTATTTGAAACAATTCATGTGTGTGTGTGATGTTTTCTGTGTGTGTTAGTTAGGGGACATTTGTGGCTAATCGTCGACCTGTCATTTGATAAAAATAAATCAATTTATCCTGTTTACAAGTAATGTATCACATCTGCAAATTAATGTACGAATTGTTTCTTTTTCTAATGATCAATCTCCCACGCAAAATAACCACACAGCTGATTCATATCTATAAATAGCATTAACATGCACTAGATTAGTTGAAATAATGTCTTTTTTATTTATAACACGGGACCAACGAGCATGCGGTTCACCTGATGATTAGTGATTAGCGCCATCTATGAGCACTGCAACACCGGAGGCATTGCAGTTGTGTTGCCGACCATTTGAATAGAAATATGAAGACACCACGCCGGCATACACAGACCACCAGTGTAGGCCGGCTGAAGAACCCAGCGACCCGGAGGTCGTCGCCTCCGAAGTTGAAGCCAGGTAGAGGGGTATACCCCGAGGCCCCTACCTCGCCCGTCCACACAACATCTGGCGGGCACGAGAAGCCCTTGTTGATTGATTGAATGAAGAAATATGCTCTTTTTGTTTCATTGTCTAAATATGATTTTGTCAACACAATGTTCACCAGTATCTCAGTAATAATTAAATAAGTAATTTAATATTTAATTTCACAAAAATAAACGATCGACACAAGAGTAAACTTATTTTAATGAAAAAAAAAACTGGTAAACTGCGAGTTGGTAATACACTGAGGGTTCTGTGTTTGAAATAATCTATTAAAATAGGTTTTTGTTTTTTTTTTTACATTATAATTTATTCCAATCCTATCAATATAATATATGTTGGGGAGAAAGGGGTTTGTTAGTAATGGAAACTGAGAATCCTATTGCTAGCAATATTCCCAACTAGGTCGACCTCCTCGCGGTTCTCCCTGGAAACTATCATGGTTAATTCCTGATGAATTCATCATGATGGGTTAACTGGCCTGTTTTCATTCTCATTTATCACCCTTCACTGGTGTTCTGCCAGCGAATCCCGTTAGCGCAGGCGGGGTTACCATACCATTTTCACCCATCAAAAAAAAAACAATATAATAGATGCAAAAGTTTATAACGATGGATGGATGTTTGTTGCTCTTTCATGAAAAACTACTAAATTGATTTGAATAAAATTTAGTACACGGGTACGTTATAGATATCCTAACTTAGCATATATAATACTTTATCTCATATCCTTTGTATTTACGTGATACCTCATATGTTCTTGAACACAATGGTACTGTGCCTCCGTATCTTCGTACCTACGTTGGTAATTTCACCCTTCAAACCGAGTTCGAATATCTTTAGTGTCATACAATGTTTTCAACTATATATCTACAAATAATATAAAACTATACTAGTAAGTTAGTATAGTTACTTCATTCGATTTATTAATTCGTGTCCTGTAAAGGAGGTTACTAGGTACTTCAAAATTATGTATCCTATTACTCAGATACAAATGAAAATCGACCGAATCTTGTATAGCTTATTCTCTTATTATATATACCTAATCTTATGGAAAGAATAATAAAGAGTATCCTATTTTATCTACCTATGGTCCAATCAAATTTATTTGCTTGCTTTCATTCATTCATGCTTCATTTATTACATTATATTATATCCTAAACCAAAAATCTAAATCGCATTCAAAGTTTATATTGACCGTTCGAAATCAATAAAGTTCGTATATATATATATATATATATATATATATATATATATATATATATATATATATATATATATATATATATATATATGATATGATATGATATGATCGACGTATGAATCTATGTTCTTTTCTTTTGCTAAGACGTATGAGTATTTGGTCTGTTCCTAAACCGTTGATTTACTGGATAAATTTTATGAAAATAAAATTACATACATTTTTACTTACTATACGCCCTTTACTAAAATCTTTTTTCATAAACTATAGTATTGTGCAAAACCTTTTACACTAATAATGTGCATTGCCTTCAATATCTTTATAGATACAACATTTATAAATAGACACCATAGACGCCATAAACCCCATTTCATTAAAAGCACATGCCATTAAAACTCCCATGAGGTACTTCAATGCCAAGTACGAATTTACGATACTATTAATGTCTTAATCCTTTTTAAAGTAAACGTTAATAAGATTTGCAATAGGTAAAATATTAATAGATGTAAGGTTTAAAAGTGAAATTAATAAAATACAAAATTTTGATGACTATATTTTTTGGTTATTTGTTATTCAATCACGAACCAAGGAAATTCAATGTACGACGTAAAATCGAATTTCACACGATCTGTATGGGAAGCTATTGTAGTTAATTCTTAGTAAATTTCTCATGATGACCCAAATAATCATCATTATTTACCTTTCACTGTTTTCCAACCATCGTATACCAATAGCGGAGGCAGCGTTACCAGTTCATTTTCACCCATTAAAAACTTTGTATCTATTAAGATATTAACTATCTATAAATCCCCTAATCACGTCAGAGGCGTTTTTTTTCATCGTACATGTCCTACAAACTCTTAATAATAGAGGGCGCCACCTGCACACGTTAAGTAGAGTATTTCTTCAGCTGCGTCCAACCAATAACTCGTTCAACCGCAGTTCGATTGTAACAACACTACCCACCAATAAAACGTTGCTTTTATTAGACAAGCTAATTGCAGCTTTTGTTACTCATAAATGAAACAGTTTTAAAATAAACGTCCACTATAATATTTGACTGTACATACAGTCTACCTACCTACCTTTATAAGTCAACCAGCTGCAAACCTTGGCATATGCGAGCGTACATCAAAAGCGCAAACGCAAGTGCTTTGGAACTCAAATCCAATACATAGCACAAAAAAAACCTACCTACCAACCTACCTATCTACCTACCTACCTACCTACCTATCTACCTACCTACGCTCTCAATTATATTTTCTGGACTAATCAACATAATTTCTTTTCGCAACTTCTAAAGCGAGAAGGTACTCATTCTTGTGTTTTTTTTTGTAGCTATTCTACACTACAATTATGTCGCCATTTCTGAAGATCTCCAGTAAATTATTTATATTTTATTGTACTCACTAGTGTAACATAACAAATGTGAGAGAGGTAAACATATGTACAAAGGCGAGCTTAACTGTAAAAGAGTTCTTTTCCAGCAAACCCAAAGTGGAAAAGAGCATCATTGTCAGCGGGTCGAGTTATTTTATATTTATTATGTAATTAATTTTCTGCACACTACCCCCTGAGAAAGTGTGGATTTCAGAAGTAGAAAAACATTAGTTTATCTTTAATTGTACGGTTATTACCCTTATACATTCTACAGTTTTCTTTCAGCTTCCTAAAGGTTGACTGTAAGAGATCCTTTTATGGGATAAGTCCGCCATTGTATATTAAATCATTCACCAGTGTTTAATCTGAGTTATGTACAATAAAGATTTTACAATACAATTTACAACATTAATATGAGTACTTTTTATACCATTCTCTCAAACATCTCCAATACTTTTGTCCCTTTTAATACCAAAATTATGCTTGCTCAATCCAGTCAACTTTCAATTCTAGACTATGTTGACGTTTGTTTTTTAGATGTGGCCAGTATCTGCTAATATTAGGTTTTCCCAAGAAACTACAGCATGGGGTTCTTCAAAAAGGGGGTAAAGAGGTTTCTTCGCAGTGAACAACGCGCGCGTGAATCCCCTTACCATCAAGTGGGCCGTATGCTTGTTTGCCACCTCAGTGGTATAAAAAAAACTTAAATAATATCTCTAAATACTGCACTCGTTTAAAGTGGCTATCAATCCGACTTCATCATGAGATACATATCCTATCTGTTCTTTATAATATCCTTAATGATCCCAATTCTCCTATTTACCTTCGTTCCTGATTTCAATTATTATCTCCTCCTTCCAGACCTAAGCACCTTTTATTACACTAGTCCAGGGTACTGAAGCTTCCCAGCTGTAAAACTCATTTTATGGGTAACTCATTTGTATTCCGTGCTGCACAGTTGTGGAATAAACTTCCCGTGAACGTTCAAAATAACCCCCCTATCGGCAACTTCAAGAAAAGTTTATAATCACATTATCTTTCCAATGTCGCTTGATTATTACTACAATTATTGATTACAGGATTGTCATCGCTGTGCTCTCATTTATTTAATAATAGCAACTCGCCCCGGCTTTGCACGGGTTCTTTACAGAAAATATAAAATAGCCTATGTTACTCTGAGAAGATGTAGCTTTCGGTAAAATTTGTTGAGTACTTTTTGAGTAAAATCGTAATAAACAAAAAATCAATCATCTTTTCCCGTTATACAAAATATTAATTTACATTAATACACTACCTAAACTTTCGAACCACAAACAAATATCGTTATTTTTTAGCTAATGTATACAAAAACTTAACAAATTATATACTAAAACCTTTTTCGAGATCTACTCTATCCATTGGTGAAAACAGTTTTTGAATTTATCGCGAATAACAGATAGATAGACAGACAGACGCAGCGGAGGACTGTTTTATAATATGTAGTGGTATAATCGTATATACATTAGTATTGTATATTTAAGATACAGACACAATGATTTATAAAATATGTAAATATTTATTATATGTAAATATTTTATTATTGTTGTTAAGATTTCTGTTTTACGCTACTGCTAGCCACTACTTCCTATGCTACTATGTTAGGTTGATCGGAACAGATCTCTTTTAGAGATACGTTTACCTTTGCTTACAATGTTAAAAATTGTTATTATTATTGTATGTTTAAGTGCAATAAAGAATATTTAAAACCAATAAAGTAGATCATTTCAAGATGGCGTATCAAGATGAAACATACACCAGATTCTAAGTTAGACCTTCAGAAGTACTACTGTGAAAACAGCATTGATGCAATATTTTTTAGTAATATCAAGATAGTGGAACAAATATATAGACTGATATAAAAATTTCTAAAAATGATTGTTTTGGTTTTTATTGCCCTTATTAAGACCCCGTACGTCCAGTAATTATTACTATTTTATTATATTTAATTTTTTAGATTCCATATTTGTTAGGTAACAATCGAATACGTCTTTTTTCAAAATCTTATGTTGCGTAAATAACCTATCAAAACTTGTCTATAGTATTTATTGAAAATGTTTAAAAGAAAATTTCCAGATAAAGTCGAAACGACTGTTAGAAAAGATCGTAACGAATATTTTCACTCGAATATTATATTTTCCGCGAAATCTAATATATATATATATATATATATATATATATATATATATATATATATATATATATATATATATATATACATATATATATATACTATCTCTTGTCATGTGATTTTACCATCATCATATGTAAAATCATTTCCTAACCAAGCGGAACCAGAACTATGAACTGATGTGTTACTAATTTTTTAGTACATGAACGCAAGCCGTGACTAAAGGCGTTGCACACTAAAACCGATTTTAGTAATACATCTACTTTATGTTTACCAACTTCAGAAAAGAAAAAAATCTGATCATGTATTAGATACTTGATAGATAGATCTACTCTTTGGACTGATTTTTATACAATTGTCCAAAAAAGGATTATAATGTTTTTAGGGTTCATATATGTAAGTTTCTTTTTTCCACTATAACTTCTAAAAACCTAAACAGATTTAGATATATGGAGTATTGTTAGATCTCTACATCAACCCGAATGAAACTGTCTATATATTTTTTAAATAGTTTTTGGCAAGGCAGTCGTGTCTTTATTCGCGGAACAAAATATACTTATTTCTTACGATTCAAATTGGCAAACACGCTGCCAGCGTACATAACGGATATTAATATTTAAATTTAATACTTTATTTATGTAGAAATTTAGAAATAAAAAATAAAATTAAAAATCTTTTCAATAATCGTTTGAGTGTATATCGGTGTTTTTTTTTTTGATAAGTGAAAATGGTGTGGTAACCCCGCCTGTGCTAACGGGATACGCTGGCGGAGCACCAGTGAAGGGTGATAGATGAGAATGAAAACAGGCCAGTTAGCCCATCATGATGAATTCATCAGGAATTAACCACGATAGTTTCCAAGAGGAACCACGAGGAGGTCGACCTGGTTGGGATTGGGCAATGGGATTCTCAGTCTCCATTACTAACAATCCCTTTCCCCCCTGTATATCGGTGTTAGGTACACCTAAAATAACTATGTTAAATAAATATATTTATAACATATTTAATGTATGAAATATGCATGATTTTTTAATTTGCTATTATTTATTTATTTCAAAATTATTTTATTTAGTAAGTGCAATTATCTACCTATAATTTCTTAATGAATCTTTTTAAAATAGTTGAAAAATAGAACTAATTTTTTTTTGATACAATGATGTGACGCTATTGAAATCTCTTATATGTTGCGTTGTTATTTGTGGACTAAGATTCTATATGTAGAATGTGCCTTCTGACCATGAAAACTTGAGTATCATTAAAGCCGAACGACACAAAAAACGTACATATCTGTAGCAATTATAAGTTACAATAGAATTAGTGTGCTACTATTGTGAGCTTAAAAATAGGTTAAATAGTATATTTAATGTTTTTTTTTTTTTTTTTTTTTACAACACAGGGGGCAAACGAGCATGCGGCTCACCTGATGGTAAGTGACTACCGCCGCCCATGATCACCCACAACACCAGCGGCATTGCAGGTGTGCTGCCGGCCTTTTAAAAAGGAATATACTCTTTTCTTGAAGGTTATGTTGTCGTATCGGTTCGGAAATACTGCTGCTGGAAGTTGATTCCAAAGAATGGTTGTGCGTGGAAGAAAGTGCCTTGAAAAACGCACGGTGGAAGACCGCCACTCGTCCAGATGATTGGGATGAAACTTTAGTTTGTGGCGGGTTGTACGGTGGTGAAAATCAGCAGCAGGTATCAATCCGAACAATTCCTCAGAACACTCCCCATGATAAATTCGGTAGAAGATGCACAGAGACGCAACATCTCTGCGCAGTTTCAATGGGTCAAGTCGGACAGTAAGGCGTTGACTATCGATAATTCGAGCCGCCCGACTTTGAATGCGGTCTAACGGAAGGAGTTGGTACTGTGGCGCTCCTGCCCACAGGTGAGAACAGTATTCCATATGCGGCCTGACTTGGGCTTTATATAATTTCAGGCGGTGTTCTGGCATGAAATATCGTCTCACCCTATTGAGCACTCTTAACTTTTTGGAAGCTATCTTAGCCTTCTCCTCCAGATGACCGCAAAACTGGACGTCGCAAGATATATCAACGCCCAGAATTCCTAGACTTGACTTTTTATCAAGGGAAGTGCCCTGAATGTGAGGAGATACGACAAACGGCGTCTTTTTTGCGGTAAACGCGCAGACTTGTGTCTTTTTGGGGTTAAATTGGACAAGATTTTGTTCACCCCAGATCGAAACTTGATGGAGTGAAGTTTCGATTTCAGACACAAGTCTATTCCGGCACTCATCGGTATGTGCCCGCGAGATCTTTGCATGACCGGTATATAATGTATCTCCTGTACTGTCGTCCGCATAGCAATGAATATTACTTATCTGTAACATATCATTGATATGCAGAAGAAACAGAGTCGGAGATAGTACACAGCCTTGCGGGACACCAGCATTCAAAGGTTTTAAATCAGAGCATGCACCGTCGACTACGACCTTAATGCTACGTTCCTTGAGAAAACTGGCGACCCAAATGCACAGTCTCGCAGGCAACCCAAATGAAGGTAGCTTTGAAAGCAGCGCTCTATGCCACACCCGATCAAAGGCCTTCGCAATATCCAGACTAACTGCTAAGGCCTCTCCCTTACTCTCGATTGCCACTGCCCATCGGTGTGTTAAGTAAGCTAAAAGATCACCGGCCGAACGTCCCTGTCGAAAGCCATACTGGCGATCACAGATCAGCCGGTGCTCTTCTAGGTACCGGAGCAGTTGACGGTTAATGATGGATTCCATAACCTTCGAGAATAGGGAAGTGATAGCTATGGGCCTATAGTTAGCTGGATCTGAGCGATCTCCCTTTTTAGGGATCGGATGCACCAGAGCAGTCTTCCAAAACTTTGGGACTATGCCCGATGAGTAGCTAAGCCGAAAAAGACGCGTAAGAACCGGAGCCAACTCTGGTGCGCACGTCCTAAGCACAATTGGAGGAATACCATCAGGCCCACTCGACTTATGGATTTCGAGAGAGAAAAGTGCTCTACGCACTGAGCTATGCGTGAATTTAATGTCAGGCATAGAGCTCCTACAACACGTGATGGTCGGTGGTGGTTTCTCCCCGTCATCCAATGTCGAGTTTGACGCAAAGATGGATCCAAAAAGATCGGCCTTTTCTTTAGCGTTCTGGGCCAACGAGTCATCCTCCCTGCGCAAAGGTGGAAAAGATGACTTACAGAAATTCCCTTGTGCAGCTTTGGCAAGAGACCAGAAAGCTCGAGTCCCAGAGGGCAAACTAGCCAGTCTCTTGCCAATTCTACTAATATGCTCTGACTTCGCTGTGGCTATAACTCTTTTGAAAGACCTAGAGGCAGAGTTATACTTCTTTTTAAGAGCACTGGTGTTAGGATCTCGCGACGCCACACCTTTAGCCCAGGTTAGGAAACACTCCTGTTTCAGACGAGATGCTGTTCTACAGGAGGCTCCATACCAGGGCTGGGATTTCCCGCCGACGGGCACCACAGAGTTAGGAATAAATAATTCCATTCCCTGAAGCACCACATCAGCAATGGAATCGGCAATGGCGTCGGGATCATCCAGTGTGAAGCAAACCTGCCTCCATGGGTAAGATGCGAAAAAAATCCGCATCTCATCCCAATCTGCCGACCTGTAGTGCCAAATGCGACGTCTACCCGTAGAACGAGGTGGAGTCGGACTCGTAAGAGGCACTTCGCTCCGCACCAAACAGTGATCCGACGATCCAAGCGGGGCTTCGACGGAGATCACATAGTTGTCTGGGTGGGTGGTCAGCAGAAGGTCCAGCAGTGAAGGTGAATGGTCCAACACATCAGGGATTCGCGTAGGCGAGGAAACAAGCTGTGTCAGACCATAAGCCAAAGCAAAGTCATGAACAGATCTTCCCGCATAGTCGGTTGTACGCGAACCAAGCCATTCGGCATGGTGGGCATTAAAGTCGCCAACAATCACGACTTCAGCGGAAGGAATCTGCTCAAGCAGGGAATCTGTAGCCATTTGGACGTGCTCAATTAGTTGGTCGGTTTCAGTGTTACCGCTGTGGGACCTGTATAGGCACGCATAGATGCGGGGATGGTCATTGCAATCTACGCGCAGCCATAGAATGGAATGTTTCACAATATATGTATTATTTTGTCTATTTTTTTCTGAATTAATGTTCATTTTTAACAAACGAACCGTCACTATCTGTTTTTGTATTAAATTTCGGAATAAACGTGTTCCATCGTACGCATGAGGTTTGAGTCGGAAAAAGTAATTAGGTTTCATAGTAGACCTGATTATGTTATTCTACTACTATTCGAACCAAAACATAGCATGTGTATTGATGCTTCACGACAAAAAATAGGCAAACTATGTAATTGTTGAAAATTGACGATGAAATGTACACCGTCCGATGTTTATGACGCGTGACCATTCATAATCGCGTGTGCATGCAGGATCTAACGAGATTTCTAGTCATTATAATCTGCGGTTTTCTACTTAACCACAAAGTCATATGAAGAATTAAAAAAAAAACATAAATAATCAGCTTTTACCCATGATTTATGACCAGAATGCGTTCACTGTATCCTAGTATAGATGTATACCAAATTTCAAAGTGATTGAAAAAGGCACTAAGAGATAATAAACAAATAAAAAAGCCACTTTCACAGTTATAATATTAGTAAGCAAAATAGTAACAGCAATAAAAAATATTCAAAGAGCTCTATCAACTACAGATAAGCCGCATTTTCATTTTTATACTTGTACATATATTTAAAACTTCTAAAGAGTTTAAACCAAGTTTTAATTCGTGTTTAAATCATTATTCTTATTTTATAGGTACACTAGCGATTCGTTCTTGCTATACACGGGTTGATAGATAAAAAGATAAATTTTATATTAATTTTAATACGCAAAATTTTGATACTTTGGGTTCCATTATTGAAATTTTTGTAGGGATTTCTAATTTTTTTTTAAATAATATATAGCCTATTTTACTCGCTGATAATATAGCCTTCTATATGTGATAAATTTTTATAATTGGTTGAGTTGTTTTTGAGTTTGTCCATATATTAGTGTAGATGTATAAAACATATTTTTTTCTTTTTGGTTTTGACCAAAATACATGTCGTAAATATATTTTGGTGAAAACATCAAATTATGTAGATTAAACGATGATAATTTTTATATTGTACATTTTAACTATTTTTTTTATTCTTTCACCAAAGAGACTTCTCTTTAAAACCGTCTACATGGATACCTTTGTCTCATATTTTTAATATGAAACAGCTGTATTTACGTAGCTGTTCTGGTTTGAAAGCTATAGGTGAAAATTATAGATTATAAAAACATAGCGCCTTAGTCCTTAAGAATGGTAATGCCTGAGGGATACCATGGTCCTAACAGTTTATTCTGTGATGTCAATGGTGCTGTTAATGTCTATGGGTGACCGTTATCACTTTCCCTCAGGCAGTCCGTGAACTTATTTGCTAGGTATATTATAAAAAAAGGTTATCCACAGTTTTCTAAAAAATCAGTACTTTTGTGTAAATATCTATATAATAGATACTCTCTATATTATGATATAATTATGTATTACTTACCTCATTCAGATACAATGAATTATAATTAGTTTTACACTATCACATAATCACAGCACAAATGAAACACAATATTGGCATAATATTATCAGATCGTAGACTTTAAAAAAAAATTAGAAAATTTATCGACGTAATTATTTCCCGCGCATTCCATTAAACGCGCGTTTCCGCCGGCATTCGATTTTCAAATAATCCATTCAAGATGGCCGCGTATGATAGCATTATGTACTAGTGCTGCAACTACTAATTTATCGACGTTTTTCTTTACTCCTTTTGAAAATATCTACTATACATTACCTCTGTAGTAGATATTTATTTTTTACATCAAGTCACTTATGACATCAGCAGAAAGAATCGAGTGTCAAAGGTAATCCTTACATAATACTTCTCTAGCTTATAGGTTTTTTTAATGAGATGATAATGGATTAGTAACACCGCCTGAGCTGTCGGAATACACTGACGGGGCACGGGCGAGGGATAACAAATGATAATAAAGCTGACCAGTTGGTCCATCGTGACGCATTTTAAAGAAAAGTCGACCTAATGGGGTAAATGGGGTACCCCATTATTAAAAATCTCTCCTCCCCTCAACTTGTAGGTTCTACTAGGTCAGTTCAGTATATATATTAATAAGTGATGCATTTTACAATGTTTTACAATTTTCGAATTATTTTTTATTGACTACATTTGACTATACAAATAATGACCACGTTGAAAGTTTAAACGCCTTAATATTACACGGTTAGTAAGTTAGGTAGGCACGTCCACAATAGCATTATAGGAAATAAAAAGCATCTCCATATGACCAATGGATAGGTAGTTAGTAGTTAAATATCCAATTATTGGGGGAGGGGGACATTGTCAGTAATGGGGATATTAGTACACCATACGATCTTATCCGGAAATCATCGTTATTAATTCCTAAGAAGTCGCCATGAATTTGAGCCAACTGTTCTTAGTTAATTCTCACTGTTTGATTCTTTACTGTTAACCCACCATTGGGCATCATTAACTTAGTTGAGTGCGCTATTGCATTTTCAGCAATAAAATAAAAACAAAATTCTTACATATCGATATCGACAGTTAACAACACTTCTCTTCATGGACACCGTGTAATTTGGTGACACAGGTCTATCACTACATACATAAGTATATAGTTTGATGAACACTGTCCACACAAACACGAAAATAGATTTTTTAAATATTAACACGGAAAAGGTTATACGCCTCCGTTGGAAGAACACAACAGAACAATTTTCTATATCTTCATAATTTTTTTATTAGATGAAATTATCGCGATAAACGTGTCTCAATGGACTGACTTAACTTCATCCCTTACTGGTACCTTACCAGCGTAAATCTAAAACACAGATAGGGTTACCATTTTCATTAATAATCATCATATTAAAACAAAGCTATTAGTTTACGCTGATGAATTTAAAAAATGGAATGACAGGTGAAAATGAAGTCTACTGGGTCAAAGTGACGAATTCTTCAGAAATTAACTACGAAGGTTTTCCGGGGATACTGCGTGGGTGCGTGGAGGTTGACCTGACTATACTAGATGTATGTATATTGCTAACAATGAGGGCAAGGCCACGAATTCCCCTAAAAATAATTGTATTTAATTCTTGATGAATTCGACACTATATGCCTACTGACCTGCTTTCATCCTGCCTATCATCCCTCACTGGTGCTCCGCTAACGTATATACCGATAAGAACAGGTTTCCTTCTTATTATTATCTATAACTTACTAAAGTAAAAGAGGAGATGGGATTGTTAGGAAATGGGTCTAATGACCAAATAGCTAGCTATGTATATGGTGCCTTAGATTTATAATCTAAACTTTGTCAAGTCGATCTTCGGAGAGGAAAGGGATTTTTAGTAATAGGGTATTACTAAAAAATCCCTTTTTTGCTAGCAATATATACCTGGAAACCATCATAGTTAATTATTGATGATATGTAGTATGTAGACTACACTTAAAAATTAATATAGGCTGGCCTTATCAGTCACTACTATGGAATATAATTGAAACCTGTAATGGTGAATGTAAATTTTAAAACAAAGAGTTCTAATGTACAAGAGCTAAACTATACAGATGGGCCAATTGATCTACTTTCATCCTCACCTATCATCTCTCGCTGATACTCCGCGAACGTATACCGATAGCGCAGGTGGAACAGCCATTTCATCTTCACGCATTAAAAAATTCGATATTCCTGTGGCCTTTCTTATGTTTTTTTCATGATCTAAATTTTCTTCCAATAGAGTAGACAGAGTTTCCAATCCACATTTGTCTATTAAACAACCACGAAGGTTAGATACCTACTTGGTTTAATGAATGGACTGAACACACCATACTTCTTACGGAGGTAGTGAGAACCAAATATCAAAATCTTTACATACATCTTTTGGTCTTGTCATAATGTAATGGTACCTGTATAAATCTTGAACACACCCGCAATGTCTCTGTTGTAACGGGTGCTCGTTTTTTTGTTAATGGGTGATAATAGAATGGTAACCCCGCCTGCGCTATCGATATACGCTGGCGGGGCACCAGTGGGGGATGATAGGTGACAATGAAAGCAGGTCAGTTAGCCCATCGTGACGAATTCCGCTACAATTAACCACGATGGTTTCCAGGGGGAACCGCTTGGAGGTCGAGCTGACAGGGTGTATTGCTAGCAATAGGTCAGTTAGACCCCATTACCAACAATCCCTTTCCCACCCAACGGGTGCTCGTTGGCGAGAGTAGTCAATATCAGGTAAACCGCATGGTCATTTGCCCTCTATGTTATAAAAAGAAAGAAAGCTTTATTGACAGACAACTGCATTTACAAAACAAAAAAGACAATAATGAGCCATCCAACTGCTTGGTTCTCAAGCTAAGTTTTCCTGGAGCAAAATCCCGAATACCCTACCTCGGATCAATTTACAAGTGTTCGTTACCGGGGGAAAGGGATTGTTAGTAATAGAGACTGAGAATCCCATTGCTAGCAATATATCCAACCAGGTCGACCTCTTTGCGGTTCTCCCTGGAAACTATCATGGTTAATTCCTGATGAATTCATCATGATGGGCTAACTGGCCTGTTTTCATTCTCATCTATTACCCTTCACTAGTGCTCCGCCAGCGTATCCTGTTAGCGCAGACAGGGTTACCATACCATTTTCACCCATCAAAAAAAAAAGTGTTCGTTTCCTAAATTAAATAATTCGAGTCATACACCCAGGACCTTATATACAGAAAATTGACAAGATATAACAGTTTAAATAAAATTCTGAGTTCAGTTTTCTGTTCTCAGTCTTCGATCGGGTTATTTGTAAAAAAAAAACTGCATATCTATTAAGTTTCTATACCATTTTTTGTTTTTATTGATTACTTATTCGTATACATTACTAATAGTACCTAAATTTATGGTTCGTGCATAAAATGATCGTTATTGTTTATTACAGGTACAACATTATAAACTAATTCTAGAAAGTGCTTTTAATAAGCTAAAGTTACCTATAACTAATAAAACATAACATACCCTTAAAAATACTCGTTCGTACCATCATCATACAACCCATCAACGTCCCATAACTGGACACCTGTAAAGTGGATTAAAATAGATGAGGTTTGAGGTTTTTATGTTATTTATAATGGCAAACACTACAAGAACGGCATCAGTAATGCACTGTGACACTTATGGTGTCTCTTGTTAATTGTCATTGGCGTTTCCACGAACTATGATGTTATACTACCGTACACAGTAATTTCACTGCCGTGTGCCACTTTTCAAACTGAAATTTAACCATTCAAGCATTTCAAGCACAGCTTATTATTTTT
The DNA here is from genome assembly GCF_026898425.1 of Galleria mellonella. Classification (NCBI taxonomy): domain Eukaryota; kingdom Metazoa; phylum Arthropoda; class Insecta; order Lepidoptera; family Pyralidae; genus Galleria; species Galleria mellonella. Next base: position 3,010,385 of record NW_026442015.1, read on the forward strand.
TATTATTATTATTTCAGCCGTTAACTGTCCACTGCTTGAACATAAGCCTTCCCTATAAGGGGAGTTTTGCCAGTAGTTGCCATGATTGACAGACGGGTTATCAACCGCAATTAGACTTTTAGAGATGTTTTAAGAGGGACGCTGCTGCCCATTTCCCGCTCTCTCTTAGCCTCTTACGACACCCACGGGAAAGGAAGGAGTGGCTTATTCTATGCCGAGGTATACACGGTACATGTTCTTCATGGCAAAAACACACAGAGATACCCAGCGGACGACCTTTGTATAAAGTTTCCCTCTGGTAAGTTTTTTTTTTCAATCGACTTCAAAAAGAAGGACGTTCTCAATACGGTTGTATTTTATTTTGTTTAGACCTCATAACTCTGTCAGTTGTAAATCGACTTGGAAAATTCTTACTTTATCTGAAAGGATATACTTACAGTTTGGTCCCATGGAAAATTTATCAAACTCGGTTCAGTAGTTTAGTTTTAAATCAAAATAACTGGTTTTGCCACAACTGAAGTGCATGTTTTGTGGGACACAATCATATTCATTGATACATTGTACTAACTAGTCGGCTCTTACTACACCTTGAGGAGGAATACGGTGGCGAAATGGGCTATAGCAGGGGTGGCCGACTTGACTAGATCCAAGATCCACTGTTTACTGACGAAATCCTGTGCGATATGTAATTCAGTACACAATTATGTAGCTTTGTAGTATTTCTTATTTTATTAAGAGGGAAGACATAAAACTGAAAATTATTCTTAATAACTATTTATTTATATTAGTGTGAGCATTGCGTCTGAGCATCTTCCGCTAGATTATTGAAATATTACGTATACGTTTTGGCTTTGCCAGGATCAACTGGATTAATTGTCGCAATCGACCAGTTAGCATCCCTGGGCTATAGGATACTTATTTTGTTTAATTTTCAATAATATCAGTCGATGATCGTTAATGATTATAATCACAATATAATTTAGAATCTATTCCGTCAACAAAACGATACAAACGTGGCCTAAGGATGGGTAAAAGTTTATTTTTATTTAGAAATGTCAAACTTTGTACCGACGCGATAATTTGTGGGGCGAAAATAACCAACTGCCTAAATGATGCATGACACCTCGTGACGTTTGCAATGACGTCATGTACTATGAGGAGGTCGTGACCGGAATGTTAGATTATTAATATGAATTTTAAAAATTCAGCCGCTGCTTGAGTGATGTCTGTATGTCTGTAATAAAGTTGTGTAAGGAATTGTTTTTTGAGGCAGAGAAACAGTTTTGCAACAGATTCATGTCTATTTGTCTAATTTTTTTTGATGGGTGAAACGGATTGGTGACGGTATACGCTGGTAGAGCACCAGTGAGGGATGATAGCTGTGAATAAAAACAGGTCAGTTAGCCCATCATGATTAATTCATCAGGAATTAACCGTTATAGTTTCCGGGGGGAAACGCGGTTTCCACCGTAAACCGCGTTTTCCGAATTAGGTGGTCGACCTAATTGGGTATATTGCTAGCAATGGGATTCTTAGTCTCCATTACTAACAAATCCCTTTCCTTCCTATTTGTCTAATTATATCCCATCATTGATGGTGTATTACTTGACTGCATGGACATTCCTACCATAATATGTTAAATGCAAAAGTTTGTGAGGATAGATATTTGTTAGTCTTTCACACAAAAACTATTGAATGACTTTTACACGAGTAGGCTATATCCTAACTTAACACATAAGATACATTATATACTGATTCCAGCGGGTAAAGCCACGGAATACAGTATAAAAAAAATTAAACTATGTCTCTATGTCTCTATGGTCTACCATGAAATGATATTCCGAATTTTCGGACTGAATGTCGTGTTTTCATTCATACTGAATTCAGCTCAATAAACGAAACTTAACATTTCGTTCGTCATAAATCCTGTCATAAAAGTACAAAGGAACGATATTTTAATATGTTTAATATTTTTAAACGGTATGTACCTACTATAGAATTTTAACATCAAATTTTAGTTTCGTTCGGCTCCGAAATTTCGAAAATCATTTCTTGGTAGGCCCTCTGGTCATATTACACAGCGCTATCTAGTCCCATACTAAACAGAATTATGGGTAGTTATTATGGGTACGAGTATTTATTTTTACAACACAGGGAGCAAACGAGCATGCAACTCACCTGATGGTAAGTGACTTAGGTAAATATATGGCATATAAATATGTATACATATAAAATATATGAATATGGTGTAGATACATACGAGTAAAGAGTACTACCTACGATAAAAAAAACACCATTTAAATTTATACAAACAGAAATACTCATAAATAATAATTATGTATTTTGTGTAGGACGAACCCCCTCTAGATAGAGTGACGACCTGAAATGCATTGCAGGGAGTCAGTGGACGCAGGTGGCTCAGGACCGATCTTTATGGGGGTCTATGGGGGAGTCTTATGTCCAGCAGTGGACGGATAATGGCTGAAATGATGATGATGTGGGAAACAAACCTGTTATAATTAGAAAATGATGCGTTGTTTTGACCCCTACACTATCGAAGTAAATTACGTGTAGGAAACAGAAAGTACCTATAACACCTTACACATAGTTGATCCCTTCCTGTCCTGTGGGTGTCGGAAGAGGTAATGAAGGGGATTTAACGGTCGAGGAATAGGCAGCAGAGTCCCTTTTAAAACATTACCAAAGCCTAACTGGTGTTGTCGTCCCGCCTGCCAAGCGTGGCTACTACTAGCAAAACCCCCCTTATGGGGGTAGCCTATGTCCAGCAGGGGACAGTTAACGACTAATATAATAAAAGAAAAGAAATATACTTTAACGCCTGAGGGCTGACTTGGGGGGAAAGGGATTGTTAGTATTGGAGACTGAGAATCCCATTGCTAGCAATACACCCAACCAGGTCGACCTCCTCGCGGTTCTCCCTGTAAACTATCATGGTTAATTCCTGATAAATTCATCATGATGGGCTAACTGGCCTGTTTTCATTCTCATCTATCACCTTTCACTGGTGCTCTGCCAGCGTAGCCCATTAGCGCAGGCGGGGTTACCATACCATTTTCACCCATAAAAAAAGCGCCTGAGGGCTTAACCAAGGAAATATTCTCCTAAAGGTTATTGCTTATAGGAAATAGAAATTGTATGGGATTGACATAAGTCGTAACAAGGTCAAGTGTCTTTCTACACCCAAAACAGGAAAGATAGTATAATGTTTTTTCGCCTATAACTTATTGTTTTACTTAATTCTGCCATGATAGGGATTAACTTTATCCTGACCTATTATTAGAGGAGAAAGGATTATTGGTAATGGAGATTATCAACTGCATTGCTAGCAAAATACCCTGTCAGGTTGACCTCCACGTGGTCCCCCTTAGGAACCATCGTGCTGAATTCCAGGTGTATCTATCACGATAAAGTAACTGACTTGCCTCGTCATTCTTACCTTTCATTTCTCACTGGAGCTCCGCCAGCGTATACTACTAGCGCAGGCGAGGTTACCATTCCATTATCATCTATTAAAAAATCTCTTAGATACATAAGAATAACATAAACATAATACACGAAATGTGTAAGATAATGCCTTCATTTTCGCGTACTGAGGCAAATAGTTCCCACGTATTGTCTTTAGATTGTATAATTACTTATTATATTTTAAATTGTTTTATTCGAGATTATGGTATTTACCATATTCGTACCTATATAAATTTTTATGATGATACTCTACTCAAAGTCTTTGCTACTGTATATAATCCAATACTAAAAAGCAGGCCTTTTGTTATTTGAATGATATGGTCTCTGGATTGTCCCAAATTTATTTTAAAATAGTTATACTACACAGAGGCGGATTAAATGCCCAGAGGGCCCTAGACAAGCACCTCTTTTTTCTTTACAACACAGGGAGCAAACGAGCATGCGGCTCACCTGATGGTAAGTGACTACCGCCGCCCATGATCACCCACAACACCAGCGGCATTGCAGGTGTGCTGCCGGCCTTTTAAAAAGGAATACTCTTACCTCGTGGGCGCTTTAGTACTAGTAGTAATAAACATTGAAGTCTGAAGTTACGAAGTATTTATTTGGCGTGAATTTACAGGGTACAGAGGAATAATATCTGAGTCCTCAGGAATGGCAACGCATGGGAGGTATCATGGACGAAACAGTATACTCTGTTATGTCCATGGTACTGCTCATGTCTATAAGTGACGGTTACCACTTAATATCAATTTTAATTTTTTTTTATACAACTTACAATGGCAAACAAGCTGACGGCCCACCTGATGGAAAGTGGTAACCGTCGCCTATAGACATGAGCAGTACCATGTACACAGAGTATACTAAATAAAAAAATCAGAGGGGTTGAAAACTTCATCTTTTTTGACGTTACCTTAAAAATTACCACTGGACCATAGTTTAAAAGTTATCTTATAATAAAGTAGCATAAAGTCCATTTTCTCACATTACAGTTTTACCAGTGGTATTATGAAGCTTCTAGAATGACGTAAGCAAGCCACCACGTTTTCATAATTTATATCCACGTGCTGCTAAGAATACAGTTGTATTAATAACTTATTATTCTATATATAAACGCACGCATTAAACTAAAAAAGAGTAGATAATTTTATATATGTTAGCCATATGTAGAAGTTCCAAGTTTTTCAGCGAGTTATGGAGAGGGCTGGAATTTCTTTGCGTGATTAGAATCCGAAATGAGGGCATCCATAGAAGAATCAGTGACTGATATAGCCCGAAGGCTATTGAAATGTACCTACAGTAACCCGAAGGAAGTTTTTTTTTAATGGGTGATAATGGAATGGTAACCCCGCCCGCGCTATCAGTATACACCGGCGGGGCAACTGTGAAGAATGTTAAGTGAGGATGAAACAGGTCAGTTAGCCCATCGTAACGTATTCAATAAGAATTGTTCACAATGGTTACCAGGGGGAACCACGTGTAGGTCGACCTAATAGGGCATATTGCTAGCAATGGGGTTATCAAACTCCATTGCTAACAATCCTTTTCCCCCTACCCGAAGGAAGTTGAAATGGCAGTTCGCTGATCACATAGCTTGCAGAACTGGTAACTGGTGGGGAAGAAAGGTTCTAGAGTTACGACACTGTACAGGCAAACACAGATGGAGTGATGACTTCAAATATATCGCAAGGAGTCAGTAAATAGAAGTGGCCAGGGAATGTTTCATATGGTAGTTTAAGGAAGTAGAAATGGCAGTTCGCTGATCACATAGCTTGCAGAACTGGTAACCGGTTGGGAAGAAAGGTTCTAGAGTTACGACACTGTACAGGCAAACACAGATGGAGTGATGACTTCAAATATATCGCAAGGAGTCAGTAAATAGAAATGGCCAGGGAATGTTTCATATGGTAGTTTAAGGAAGTAGAAATGGCAGTTCGCTGATCACATAGCTTGCAGAACTGGTAACCGGTTGGGAAGAAAGGTTCTAGAGTTACGACACTGTACAGGCAAACACAGATGGAGTGACGACTTCAAATATATCGCAAGGAGTCAGTAAATAGAAGTGGCCAGGGAATATTTCATATGGTAGTTTACGTATAAGTACAAGTACATATTTTAAGTGGATGATATAGTAATATTAGTAATTATAGTATAATTAGGATAAAATGGAACGGTCTCTTCGTTTTCCTTCGTCATTTTTTTTTCTGTTGTATGTGTGCTGTTGTAGTATGTTATGTATATATTTAATTGTGTATATATTATATATATATGTGTATGTATGTATGCATGTATATATGTTTGTATATGATAATATTTATATAATAGTGCGCCACCTACCCTTTGTCTTTTTCTTAATGTCCTCTACCCAAAGGTTGTCTGGAAGAGATTGCTTAGCGATAAGGCCGCCTTTTGTATCACTTCTCATTAATATTTACTGTATTTATTTGTTATTTCTCTTTTTACTTGGAGCAATAAAGTGTAAAATAAATAAATAAAAAATAAATAACCCCGTTTACGCTATCGGTGTGGATGTGGAGGGATATTAGTGAGTGATGGAAGACGAAGTAAAAAAAATTAACAACGATGGTTTTCAGGACGACCGTGAGGAGGTTGCGTTGTTGCGTATTGCTAACAATGTTTCTCCAGGGGTAAAGGGATTGTAAATAATGGGGTCTAACTGCCTTCTTGTTAACAATATACCCTATCAAGTGAACTGTGTGACAGTTCCCCCTGGAAACTATCGTGGTTAGTAGTTGTTAAATTCGTCACGATGGGTCAACTGACCTGCTTTTATCCTCACCTACTATTTCCAACAATATACTAAGGGCGTACAATACAGGAGCACCAGTAAAGGATGAAACCGTGAGGTTGAAGACTTTAACCCGTAAATACCTGAAGTTTCAAATTTGATACCGGGGTTATAAATCGCATTGGACGCCTACAATCGATTTTATTTTAATATTTGGCTGTTTACATGTTACCAAATGTTTTTTTCAAAATAAATATATAAAAACTTCGTTTTGTTTTTTTTTTACTATTTTTCCCCATTAGTAAGCACAGTAAAGGGTACACTTATATATTTTTTAATTAGATTTAAAAAATCAGGCTTTTAAGGATTAATGGATGACAATGGAATGGTAACTAACAATATACGCCGGCGGGGCACTAGTGAGAGATAGGTGATGACGAAAAGGCAGGTCAGTTAGACCATCGTAATAAATAAGCCTGGAATTCAGCACGATGGTTTCCAGAGGGAACAACGTAAAGGTCGACCTGGTTGAATTCTTGCTAGCAATGAGGCACTTAGTCTCTATTACTAACAATCCCCTCCCCCTCCGAGGTTGAAGTCTTTTTTTTAATGTATGATAATGGAATGGTAACCCCGCCTGCGCTATCGGTATACGCTGACGGGGTGAGCTTGAAGTCAGGTCAATTGGCCCATCGTGGCAAATTCACGACGATAGTTTATAGAAGCAAACTGACTGAAACCTCATTACTAGCAATGGTGTCGATTCTAAGATGTTATTTCAGTAAACTTGTCTCTTGACATATTTTAATTTGATAATTATACGAAGTTTCTGTTTTATGGATATACTAAAATTATAACAATTTTGCCTTAAATCTATTAGAAAATTAGAACAAATTGGTCCTTACAATAAAGATTTCGCTGTGATATTAAATAGAAATTTCAATTTAAGAGATAAGTTTAGAGAAATGGTATCTCAGAATCAGGAATAGGTAATATATAGCAATATCTATATATCTAATTACAATATCTATATCCTGGTCCAATAACGAATATGTTAAGTCAGTTATCCAAAAAATAATATCGTATAACAGACTTTTATTATATTCGAAAATAGATATCCGACAGATATGGACGATATCGAAATCGGTGATGACCTTTTTTAAGTCATCAATGTCCAGAGAAACCCAATATATAGATATCGGATTGGTATCCATATTCCCATGCCTACTCAGAATTGACCCCAATGGCTTCCCATTGTCTTCTTTGATTCCTAGAGGATCAAATAAAAACAAAATTATTTTGTTTGGTAAATTTTATTGGGTACATTGTATAATTATGGTTAAAACACGTGTACAACACGACGGACGGTATAATTACATCACTATTCAGTACAATTTACATTCTAGGGGTGAGATGTAGGCGTTGGACATTGACTATAAGTCCATACAAAAATATATAAATCTTATATTAATACTAACGGCAGTACTAGTTAATAACTGTGCGTATAGATGGACAAGGCACTGAAAAGGCACAATTATAAAGTCCAATAAAGATATGAGCATAGTTCGGTGCTAAGTGCTTTAATATGAATTGGCGTACTTAAGTTTGTTTATGAGTTAGGAATGGGGGGGGGGGAGCCTTGAAAGCACAATTATTTACTATCAGACATCTCTGCGCACAGCTGAAAGCTTCGCTTGTATCCAGGGGTGGGCATCAGTGAATTCTGGGGAGGGTACGGGCCATCGGGCCACCCTCCACTCAATACACCTATGGCATACTCATGTGCCATGTGCAATTTAAGATTATAACCTGATTTTCTTTCTTTATATTGATTAAAAACTAAAATAAAAACGCGACCAATTTTTTTATACAGCAAAATCACTGGTTCGAAGAAAATCAACGAACAATTTTCGGTGTTGGCTGCCCACGCATTCATTGCACATTTAAAAAAATATATACACAAACATTTGTTACTTTATTGATCATTCGTTAACTCATGATGCTTTACTATGCTGTAATCTTTGATCACTGGGACAGCAAAACTGAATGAGGTCTCCATTTAAATAGTTGTAATTTCACAAGCTAATTATTCAGTTCACATTTGTATGTATAAGTCTCTGATTAAAAATCTTGCAAGTGAAATTTAAAGCAGATTTAAATAAACATTAGCTCCCAACTTAGGATACAAGAAATGCTTCGCATATTTGTCAGAGAGTACATATTGCTCCTTTTTTTAAGAGGCAAGAACCCCTGGATAGTGATTCTAAACACGCCAATGTTTATGTGTTACCATTCATGTAATTTTCCCTTAAATTTCTCAGGAATTAGAAAGACTGGGGGACCATAGGAAAATATCTACTGTCAATACGCCATAGTTTAACAAATGCATAAGCTATACTCGTATGTTACGAATGTATTAAGTATAGGTAGCTTATTGGTAAGTAACAATCATGTTATATTGGCGTATGTTGTTATCAAACTAATATTCTTCTTTTTATCATAAAATTTAAACTTAAAATAAAATTTATTACATTACAAAATAAATTTTACACCATTCTGGTATGAATAACAAACAATTATTGCAGTATTATTTTTAAAACTTATGTTCATTTTTTGACTATGTCTATGTATATATATAAAACAGGAATTTTATAAACTTAATATGTTTCTCGTTTCCAAATATCTAAAAAAATGCATATATCCATATATAAGAGATTCTTGACACGTTTTACTTGTACAATAATATATAGATAACATAACATTAAGTAAGAAATCTTATTAATTACTTTTAAACACACAAATAAAGCTAGATAGTAAAGGAAATTATTTTTTAAAATAAAAAATTAATGGTAAAAAAACCATGGACGGAATTACCATAACAAATAAGGGCATTCGACAAAGAAATATGTATTACTTAATCCTAATTTATAAATAATCATAATTATTATTAAATTATTTTTTTTAATTAGTGACACATAACCTCGAAAAATGTGTAACGTAACTGTTGTTAGGAATGGCGCACACTGGATAATCAGTAAATGCATATTGATTATGATTACTCCTAATACACATGGTCAATTTATTATTATTGCCAATGTAAATAAAAATATTCAATTATGCGACCAAAAAAAATTATGTGACGTCACACATTGTCCTCAGTTTTTACTAACCTTATGCTGGATTTACACGATTGGCATTTGCCGCAAGCCCCAAGTCTCTACAAATGCTATACTCATACATATTCGTAATTACAAGACTTAAGTTTTCTTAAGGCCCAAGTCTTAAGCCGAACCAAAGACCGTGTTCTGTTTGTGCTTGTGGGCACTTGCCATGATATCCCCAATGTGTAAATCCTACATATTACTCATTTTTTTTATTATGGGCACATGTAATACTTAAGTTGTTGATATATATCGTTGGGTTAAAATAATTATGTTGTCTACCACAAACATTGTAAGTCATATAAAAATTAAATTTATTAAAATAGATCTGATCAAGGGTTCTTTTGGTGGTGTAAAAAAATATTTGCCTATTTTGCCCAGGCATTTAAAATCGACGGCGGAATCTTTTGCGTATATTTTAGTTCCGTTATAATAAAACACCTAAAATTATATGGTACATCGCACACATGTTATGCAAGTAGGTACATTACACAAAGACATTTTATCTACAGTCAAAACGTGTGCATAGCCCTTTAAAAGTTAGGGGCCCAGTGCTCTGTGATACAAGTGAAGATAATCAATTAGGTATTCCGCGACTAATTTTAGTAGATTCATTTAGCTATCATTAATACTTTGAGATGTGAGAAAGCTTTGGTGAACAGGACTGTTCGCTTTGAGGATCTACAAGCTTATTTATCCATCTTCCATTTATAAAATAAAATCTTGACAGGATGTAGCCAAAATTCAAGCCCCAGATGATTAGATGGACGGATAATATCGTGAACACGCATAGAAATATAAAAACTAGTGCTTACAATTTCATATATTCCTATCGTGACGACAAAATGGAATCAATTATACCACACTGTTCTACAGTGAATTATTAAAGCGCCTGTGGTATTTGTGAGGGTACTTGTATATAAAATATATACATGCTCTGCTATCTCGAGCATGCACACACGGAATACGCAGTCAGTAATGCGAGAATGGCGCTAATACATATGTACGTGCATCATTGTATTATCTGGTGGGTGAACATGGGGTATTGAGCACGGAGAAGTAGGTATTACCGCGCGTTACACTATTGCGTTCGATGGGTTTAATATGCAATATGAATCAAAACATGTTATCAGTAATACTGATGGTGAAATATTTGGGAGACTGCTTCTAAGATTTAAATTGGCCAATCAATGACCAAAATATAGGTAACATTTACAGAAAGAGTTAAAAATGCACTATATATATTACTAAAATATGTCCTACTTATATTCATTACAAACAATATCAGTCTGTAAGTGCAAATATAATGCTATCTCGTTCACGTTTGTGTTATAGTTTAGTCAAATATATAATTTAAAAAAGAGGCTGCTTACTGTAATAATGGCAATATCTAGACTTATTGTCAAATTATTCAATATAAAGTAAAAACAAAGTATGATAACAGAAACCAGATCTACTCGTAATTATAGCATATAGAAAGTCAAACAGTCCAATAAGGATCATTTACGTTATTAACATTTTAGCGCACTGCCTTTATGAGACATTGTAAATAATTTTCCCAAAATGTTTTTTTATAATTTGACAGATAACTCGACATTACCAGCCTTACGTGAAGCGCCCTCTATAACTAATCTATATTAATTGATCACTACACAGGCGTTTCCAGAGAACCTTCTATAGACAATGGGGTAGCTTCGTCCGCGCTGTCTAGTTCTCGAGTGTTCTCAGGCTGTACAGTTAGGGATGTATCTTCTTTCTTTTTCTCATATCATATTTGTGACGCTGGCATTGTGGACACTGTGCTGTGGGGGGTGGTAGGGCGCGAGCCAGCCAGGGAAGCATTGAGTGAGGCCATTGTGCCCATCTATATAATGAATAAAAAAGAAAATATTCGATTGGCCATCATATTTAAAAATATAATAAAATAGATGTAAAAAAGTTACTAAACAAATTGCTATAAAGATACCATAAACTGCAACATTTGAAAAACGGATTGTTAGTAATGCATAGTCCCATTGATAGTATCCCTTTGAAATTACCCTCTATATATCTCCACCATACAACGGGTCGACTGAAATGACTTCATCATCATCATTTCAGCCATCAACTGTCTACCGCTGTACATAAGCCTTCCTCTTAAGAGAATTTTACCAGTAATTGCCACACTTAGTGGATTGGCAACTGCAGTTAGCCTTTTAGGGGGATGCTGCTGTCCATCATTCTACCATTAAGTTTCTTTAGTCGTCTCTTACGACACCCACAGGAAAGGAAGGGATAGCCCATGCTATGTCAGGATAAAATGGCCAAACGACATAACGTTATTCTCATATATCATTGTTCACTGGTACCCCGCCAGCATAACGAGGAATTACCATTACACTAAAAAACTCACCCTTAAATGAGCCAAATCCTCCAGTTTAGTCAAGTCCGCCAACTCCAAATATAGACTGTACACGAGCACCCATCCATAGACACCACACACGCAGAAGACAATCCAACACAGGCACATCAGGATATTGTAGGCAAAAATCATGTCATTCACTATAGAAGCGAATATAAATGCCACAGTCCTAAACAATATGAATACGCCAAATGTATACAGCCACGGCACTATCCGTTTTTCGTGTTCCTGAAAATTATAATCAGGTTTTACCATAGAATGAGTTTTCCATACTTACTCCCATTCCTATGCCCATTTCTGTGCATGTAGTATTTTAGAGTTTAGGTTTTTTGCCTTAATATGTAAAAATTCTTTGTCCTTGTTTTCAGTCATGCTAATCTCTGAAACTCAATCGATTTTAATGAAAATTTATAAACGTGTTTTATTTGCTCCAACTTGAGAGATAAAATTGTCAATTATCTTGAACATAAAACAGTTCTGGAAATTTGGTATAAAAACAGATCATATTGTAGACAAATAAAATACCATTTAACCTAATTCAGATAGGCAAAGCCATATGATAGTAGCTAGTATTTAATTATTATATTGCTTACTGCAATAAGAACAGAGATCTCATGTGCATAAACCATTAAGAGATGAGACTACATCTAGTTTTAATTTTATGTTTTATTATTATATACTTGTACCTTGTTTTTAGCCTGCTGAACTAACTACAGGATGGCAGCATGAGTGAATGAAATGAATGGGTGAGTGAATATGATGTGCAAATACAAAAAGCAAATACATTGAATGAAATATGAACAAGCGTAAACAAGAGATGAGTCCAAATTTTAATAATATTATGTAAAAACATTATAAATTATTTATTAAACGTTAAATAAATTACCTTTCTTAGAGCATTAATGAGGATAATGCTAGTTATGAGTACCGCGACAGAACCAATCCAAGAAAATAATGCAAACACGATGAGAACATTACGGACTGGAATAGAGAAAAAATTTAACATAAATGTGTAATAATTGTTAACACAAATTAAAAATATATATATCAAGTAGCTTTGTAATTTGAATGTTTATTTTACACAAAAAAAAAAACAAGTATACATGCACAGAATTAATCCAGTAATTCAGCTACAACTTTTCTGTAAAATTTTTTTAACTTTCCATCATTTCCTAATAATTTTTCAAAGACATTGTTACCTTTAAGACAATACACAGCAATCAAATATGGTATTTCTGCTGGTAAGCAGCCACTGCATCTCATGAACACTTGCCACACCAAATAAAGGAATCACCAAGTAAATTATTAATGTATTGTGACATACAGATTTTGTCCAACTTTTTTTATATACTCATAAACTATGCAAAGGAAAATAATGGAGAGGTGGTCAAGTTTTTGAAAAGACACTATGACTTAATAACTCTTAACTAAGCATGTAGAATGAAGGTAAATAAATAGTAAATAAATTTGCCAAGTTACAAGACATTCGTAATTTTCCCCATATTGATATCATTTTTATTATAAAAGATTATAACAAATCTTACCTGGTGCACTACCAACATAGACAAATTGGAAACTAAGAACATAGTAGCCATAGTGTACGGAGCCAGGTGATGCCATCCCCAAGCAGTACAGGTCAAAAATGCTCTGTGCAAATGTGAACAGAGATATGAACTGGAACAAAAATAAAAAAAAAAATATACAAATACCTGATAACAATATTGTTTCTATAGTATAAATAAAATCATTATTAAAATCGGAATATTAGAATTCTTATTATTATATACATATACGTACATTAAATAGTATAAATGTGAAACTGAGTTTGTTACTTTATAATACCTAAATACTTTATAAACTTTTATAATAAGGACGACTATAAAATTTGGTATACACATACCATATAGGATGGAGAAGGATAAGGTACTCTTTATCCCAGTTATTAAATATATTCTAGTTGTGCAGACAAAATTGTAGGTAATAGCTAGTATATTCATACAGGCCTTTAGCAAATTATTATTTCTGTATACACTACACAGGACTTGGTGTAAAGTAGTGAATAAATACAATTAGCTGATCTAACAGACACTGTCCTGTTAAATGATCTGTCAAATGTGCAAAGTTAAAACGGTCATAAAGTATTTTCAATTTTCAGCATAATTTTCCATCAAAAACTTCTACAAAGTATTAGAAAACTTATAAAAAATTAACAAAATTGGTTAAGTCATTCTCAATTTACAGTGTGACTAAGAAAAATAAAGATTCATTAACATATATAGATTACTAGCTGATTCAACATTATCACTACCTAATGTCTGTATTTTTTTTATTGGGTTAAAAATATTCTATCTCTGCAGTTAGAGCAAATAATACAAATTTATAAAATTAAAACTGGTGAAGTGTATGTATGTAAAATATCTCATATTGTTACTTTCATCACAGCTGTCATCACATTACTTTATATACCCAAATATCTTTTTCTTTCTTTGCATCCACATTTTCTTTCAACCCAACTTCTTTTCATTTTACTGTCCTACAAATAACATCTTCTAGGTATTTCTTATTTATGTACATTTTTACTATATTCATTGTAATTTTGTTGTTCTTCTTTTAACTAAAATAGATGTTCTTGAAAGTAACTGTGAGTAAAAGGCATATGAAAATGCTGGAAGTAAAGGGTGCCTTACAAGAGAAATAAATCCTGTGAGCAGCGAGCCCCTCTGTAGGTCTAAAAAAAATGCATCATGCAGTATAGGCTTCTGGTACCATGGCACTCGGAGAGATCTCACAGATTTTGTTGAACGAAGATTTGATGTTGACCTGCAAAAAAAAAATGTTTAATATCTCCTTTCATTCATAAATATTTTTAATTACATACTGTCACATTTAGACACTTCATACCATATATATGTAACTTCTTAATCCCTGGCAGGTTTTTTTTAGCATAGAAATCAAGAGCAAAAAATTTTTGTTTTTTTTTAAATGGACCCACTCCTTGTTGACACAACTCATAACAGTATACATAATATTCTTGACAGTTCACCTTCACACCTTGACAATATTTTATACCTCCAGAGCTTAGAAGGGTAAATATAAGCTATTTTTGTATGTAAAGCTGATTATCCATTGCTGGCACTATCAAATAAACAGTTGATCTATATATAAACTATATGTGAACTAATCTATATATGGGAGGGAAAGGGATTGTTAGTAATGGAGACTGAGAATCCCATTGCTAGCAATATACCCAACCAGGTCGACCTCCTCCCCCTGTAAACTATCATGGTTAATTCCTGATGAATTCATAATGATGGGCTAACTGGCCTGTTTTCATTCTCATCTATCACCCTTCACTGGTGCTCTGCCAGCGTATCCAGTTATCGCAGGCGGGGTTACCATTCCATTTTCATCCATAAAAAAAAACTAATGTATATATAAAAAAGAAACTGGATAAACAGATCTAATACAAAAATAATTGTTATTTAAATATAACTTAGAAAATAATAGGCATGCCATTCATATGTACTGCAGCAATAAGAAAATTTTATTAATAAAGAAGTTAAACATATACATTAAATTCTTATTTGAAAATTCAATGAGAAAGTATCAAAATATAGTCCGGCTACAGAATTAAATAATTAATAGCATTAACACTGAACTTACTTCCCGGTGTAATGTGAGTATACAGACGGTGTGGAACGGTAAGTAGACGGCGTCTTTCTTCCATACATTTTGAATTAAACAGCAAATTTCGTTTATATTTCTAAAGTTAAACCCCTACAGAATCGAGATTAGTAGATAGTGTAAACAGCATCAACCTTAAGATGCACTTGTAAAACATGAAGGGAGATATAACTAATATTGTTCTTCTTTCATTTAGGAGTAATATTTCTAATTAGAAAATTGATTTTATAGTAGAAAAAAATAAAATAGCCACGCCTGTAAACTGTTGTTTAGCAAATTTGACAGTTATACTATACTGTTGCCAGTAATCAGTAATTAAATAAGAGTTGCCAGAAAAATAATTATGTATATTTCCTTTTTCTCGATTTTATTTTTTATGTCTTAGAAAGATTATTGTAAATATTGCTACAATAGAACCTTTTTTGTAAAAAAAATTCTTTTTGTGCAACATTCATAATTAAAAAGTAATTGTATATTTTCTTATGACAAATTATATAATAAAATATTTTCTGTAATAAAAATTACTAAAAGAAATATGACTTAAATACAAAAATATCCTTTTATCGCTCTTCGGCCTTTTGGTTAAGATCAAAGTATAATAAATAAAAAAACTTTGGTATCGTGGGAGAAAATATAATCAATGAACATGAATAAAAAATGGGCAATGAAGTAGAAGCAAAATTTACTTATACACAAAACTTTCGAACGTATAGTGGAATATATTGTACGTTAAATTCTTATCTTCAAACCAAGTCGCTTGCGGGCTAGTCAGAGGAAACTGAATGTCATTAATCTCTATTTTTTTATATGCAAGCCTTTTCTTTCAAATAAAAATAAATCTGTGATATGATGTTCGTTTACACTAATCTCTGAAATCATTGCATTGTTTTTAATAATATCATTATTATATCAGCCCTTAACTGTCCTTAACTTGTCCTTAATAGCTGAACATAAGCCTTTTCCATAAGTTTTGTGTTGCCAAGCGTGGTAACTGTATATTGTTCATTTATTCTGACAAGAAAAAAATATAGACATAGTATTCATTGAAACGTCCAAGAAAAGAATATATTCGTACCCAATAGATGGCCCCGCAAGGAAATATGTTTTTCGAGTGGTCTAGTTTTTAGTACAGAACAATGATCGCCGGCTGGTAATAATAGTGCACATAACATATATAATATAATCTGGTATCTTTTTTCAGGTCTTTGTCATTGTGTATCTGTTCACTCTCATATGTATTACGGTCACACATTCTGTATAGATTACTTCTACACAAATATCTTACGAATATTTGACGAAATTAGAATTGTTCAGTAAAACACAAATTAAAAGATGTTGTACAAGAGCCAGCAAAGTGAAATAGTATTAAGTACACTAATGTTTTGTATTTTTGGCTATAATTAGGTATCCCAATATTTCCATACCCACTACAGTATCTAACCATACCAATTAAGGATTCGCAGATTAAAAGAAAAACAAAATTGAATGACACTATACATTTTATTCGAAAGAGCAATTTTCTTCGCAATAATCTTTTCGCAAATATTTACTGTTTACATAAATAGGACCACACTGCCACAGACACTTAGGACAATCCAAATTAGTCTTGTACTTTTTTGGGTCAGCCAAATTGACCCATCCATTATAAGACTGATCACAATCCGACGTCAATGAATTTTTGTCGCATTCGATGTAATTTTTCCATTTTTTCGTGCTTTTTTGATGATTATTATCAACAGGTTTTTCATGTAGGTATTTTGTCAGCTTTTCGATTTTTTCCGCTGCAGCCACAATCAAATGTTCATGGTAAGCCGAATTTTCGATGATGGTGTTCGTCTCAGGAAAGTCGGACACTTCGGTGCGATTCTCAAAAGACAGGTCCCAGGTGTCGAAAGAATCATCTCCAACAGATACGGTGGCCGGTGTAGCAGCTGAAATTTTTCATCATTTTATGCACCTATGGAAATAAATAATGCATATTATTTGTGTGCATTTAAATTATTATGAAGTAATAAAATACACACAAAATAATTTGTGTGGTGACGCAGTAATTATACATTATGCTCTTTTTTATGTCCAGAACACAAAAGACGACTTCTGTACACACATATAAGAATGAAGCGTTTCTAAGACAATTCAATTTGAAAAGAGAAAATTTAAATATAAAATAAAAAGATTTTTAAAAATCGTGTACAATTTGTGGCTGCCAGTATGTTTGCAACAAGAAAGAAAACTGAAAAAACTCTATCTAATCACTTTTTTTGGTAACAATATACTGTACTATGTTGTGATACAATATATTTTAAAATTTCGTAAGAGTCAGTAACGCGCGCGTGACATCCCTAGTATTACAAGTGTTCATAGGCTATTGTAACTCTGTTTACCATTAGAAGGGCCGTATGCTTGTTTGTCACCGTAATAGTATATAAAGCAAGTATAAGATATGTAACTGTATAAGATACTGTAATTGTTCAAAGTATTTGAAAATAGATAATTATATAGCAAAAATACTTGCATTTTCTAGGTTCATTAGGTAGAAACCAGTCTTGTGGTCCAGACCCGCACCTATAGAACGGAGACTGTGATCCATGCATCATAAAGATAAAAGGCGCAGCCTCTCCCCTTCCAGTCATAAATTCTCTCATATTTTCAGAAAACTGGCTATTGTTTTGCCACTGTTCGAAGCATGTTCTAAAAAACTCAGATGGATTGTCCTTATTGCGGCTCAATACGTGTCGGTGGAAGCATTGTTCGCAAAATACTTGTCCGTAATAGATTTTTAGGTTTTCTGTTGGTATTGTTTGACAAAAGTCTGTAAGTACAAATTTATTTATTTATTCATTGACCTTTCATATAATTAAATAGTGTATAAGGTGGGATAAAATCATATGTCGTTATGTACCAGTCAAGCATAGACAGGAATAACAGAAAATACAAATTATTGTATTTATAGATGATAAGACTTCTCAAATATATCAGAACTAGCGGCCCGTCCCGGCTTCGCACGGGTGGATATTTTTATAACATTTTAAAAAGTGGTTACTGTGACATAACGATGATAGTTGGACATTATATAGTATTGCGAAGTTTTTTGTACTTATTGATATTTTCTTCAATATTGTAAAACATACTTTTATTCTATTGTAGTTGTTCGGAGGAAATAAGTATATCAATTAACTTTGTCTATTCACATATATTATATACTGAAGGTAAATATTATATACAAAGAAATATGTAGAAAATAATATATAAAAACGGAAATTAGAAATGTAAGAGGCGAGCGATCGAGATGGAGAGAATGATAGCAGAAATGAATGTAAATAGTAAACATGGCTGTCATGCCTCTACGAACAGTCCGAAAGATAGAAAGAGGTGAAATATCTATGTCCAATTTATTTAACCTACTTGATGGAAAAGATAGTAATGATGTTGACAAGGGGCTATGAGATGAATATGTACCTACAATATTTATTTACAGACGCCACACTATCACCAATAGTTTACGCAGCGCACGCGGCGAAAAATATTTTATAGCATTTTTTTATACCTTAAGTTACGTTACTAAAGTTTTAGTAAGGATCCCTAATCTTTTCTAGCAATAAACATAATAGCCTATGTTACTCAGAGCGAATGTAACTTTCTAATGGTGAATGTGAATGAAATCGGCATAGTAGTTTTTGAGTTTATTCATTACAAACACGCATACACACAAAAATACAAATCTTCCTTCTTTATAATATTCGTGTACATTATTGTATAGTGACGGCGTTAATAAAAAAGAATATAATAGATTTAAAAAAATATTTTTTGACTCCGAGTGAAATGATTATAAGTTCCTTAAGAAATCCTGACGAAACTCCATGACAACTCGCAATATCCGAATTTTTTAAAAACTTACAGCATTTTGCGCATTGTGGATGAAAGGTCTGCCCACCGACATCCATTTTGTTATTTTCGTCCACAGCTTGCAAGCATCGTGCGCAGATGCATTTTCGGGGCTGGCTCTCTGCATCGTTGTGCGATTTCATTTCTGTTTCAATGTAGAATTTTATGCATTTGATCTGTTACTACATAAAATAAATATAATGCAACTGCAATACTTAATCGATAACTTTTTAAACCAAGAAATTTGTTTAAAAAATGTGAACACCTATTACTTCAATCGTCATTAATGTTTGGACCCTTAAAGACTTATGATACATTTTATAACAGAAAAACCATTTTAGTAGTAAAGACTTCGTATTTACCTGCATCCTTATCATCAGTACTCTCTTTAGCTTCATGAGGTTTTGTACCAGGTGCCCACTGCATCCACCAGCTATTCGAGTGGATTCGTGGACTCTCCCCCCTAAATTTCGTCAGGACATGAGTTTTGAAGCATTCGTTACAAAACACATGGCCGTAAAACATTTTAATGGAGGTAGGGATAGTTCGGCAAATACCTTTAAAATAAAAAAACCTTTTTAAAGCAACTTTTTAAGGTAATTTCAATTATGGAAGATTACAATAGAAAATAATACCTATATAGCTACTAAAAGTCATGAGATATTACTAGATTTATAAAGGAAAGAAATGACAGTATTTAAAATATTACAGGATAGTAAATCTATGGATGCCAATGGCATATTCTATAACCGTTCTTTTTAATTTTTTTTTTATGTTGTATGTTATATTTTAAAGTGAATTGTGACTGACAATTTCAGCCGTTGTCTACTTTATTTTAAGCGGAAACTATGATAATGATGAATAATGCAGAAAGCAACTTACAACACGTACTGCAAAGCCTATGAAAGTTTTGACCTTCGATGTCCACTTTATCTTCAGGCTCTATCTGCATGAAACATCTAGCGCAATAGCATTTCTTTGGTTGTTCTTGCGAATTCATGTTTAAAATTATATGGTACTTTCAAATTTATAATTAGAAAATGTTAAATGAGTGAATTTAAGCAATAATTTTTTTTTATGTAATCAATAAATTATTTCCATGATAGTTTAATATGAAGGGAAATGAGAATGAAACAAAAGAATTATACAATAATACAGAAGATAGAAATTTAAAATTTAGAACTTTTCGACAGCATTTTTAAAATAATGAGTTTTATTAATTTTATGTAAATACTTTTTCGATTTTTTTATAATTCTTCTGTCACATGTTCTTCGTGTATTTACATAAATAACAATTACATAATTTACAATCTAAACTAATTAAAAATTTGTATAAGAAGATAATTGAATTCGTACAAACCGGGGCGGGTTTCATTATAAGAGTCCTTATCTAAAAAGGTCTCTAACTTATCAGCTCGGAAATAAAAACTTTAAATTGATTTTTATAATTTCTTTTTACGCTTCATTTCTTTCGTTAAAAGAGGTAATTTTCTTAATTAATGACTACATATTAGTTTTAAATTTGCGTACATATTTGTATTTCCATTTCGATTTCAAATTTCTCGACTTACGATGTTGAATGTTTGTAAGCACTAGTGACAGTTACGATTAATCAATTTAAGTTAGTTATTTACAACACTAGTAGAGCTTATGTGTATGTGTGATATGTGTTCGTTGTTTGTGTTATCGTGTTTTTATCAAAAAAGTGATGTTTGTTAAATTGTTTTGGATTAAATCTACGCATATTTAGTGGTAAAGTAAATTTCTTATCTTTTCATAGCATATTTGTTTAATAATACGTTTGTATAATACAGATTGCATAGGTTATGAGGGTCGTTCAACGGCCGAACCCATGTTTTTGATGTTTTACATTTAAAAAAGTATGCTATAGTCCGGGTGCGGTCCTTTATAGGATATACGATTTCGTAATTAAAGAAATAAAATCAACTTTATGTCTCCTACGTTTGGTATTTAAAATTTTGGAGGAGTAAAATCGTAACTGGTTTTGTTTTTTAGAGTTCAACTTATGACCTAAATGTTGAGGTTTCACGTTCGTGACCTTCAATTTAAGCGATAAAACAAATTATAGAAATAAATTACATTTTCTTTGGAAAGTATCGAAAATATATGTATGTTATTTAAGAAGATACTTTGACATACTTTTTATTTCAATATTTTCATTGTAGAATAATTAATTGATATAACATATATAAAACCACAGAAACAAAATGCTTTGAACTTCAATAGGTTCAAGGCACTCTCTCTAAATAAATTCTACCAGGAGAAGAATTTATATAATATCATCTGCTTGGCTATTCATGTTTCTGCCACCAAGCATCTGTTCTTATAACATTGATAGTTATGGTAGTGAAATTATTAGGTACAGGCAATAGAGGCATAATTCTTTAGTCCTTAGGAATGGAATGGTTTATGGCAATGGAATATAACTGTTGGTTTATACTTTAATAAGTCTGTTTCTTTGTTATATTTCCAGTAATTTATAATTTTTTTTTTTGTATAATATTTTTTTTTATATAAAATAAATAATGAATTTATTTAAACCAACTAATTGAACATTCATTTTCCTGATATGTATTGTATACAAGATTCCACTATTTTCTTGTTGGAATAATCATTTGGGATTATTGTGATTCTAGTCGTTGTATGTATACTCATATCATTATTTGGATTAATTGTATTGAGTATAGATTTATATGGATGAAGCAGTATGTCACAACTGTACTAGTTGTGACATGCTACTTCATTCATATTATATAAAAATAAATAGTTATTAATATGTATTATCATAATATTTAATAAACATTTATCTGTGAAATATCTGTGATATCAATATTGTAGCTGAAATATTAAAACTGCTATAGAATAGGTCTATTGAGTTTATGTAAAAATGTTATTTTCATAATGATTGTACATTGTAATATTATTGTTAAAACAGTTTTCAGTTGGATTGTCAATGTTTTTAAGGATTTTCCTATTTGAACTGCTGTTTTGGATAATATTAAACTCTTACTACTGTAAATCAGCAATCTGGATGATGAAAAAAGTTCTTTATATAATAAATGTTATTAAATATGTACATATTATATGTGTCTCCCGTTAGGGTGGGCAGAAATAATGGAATGTCAAATGCTTTCATTCAAATGAGCCTCCTTCGCTTCCTCCACATTCATTAAATTTTTTATACACACATACATCAAGTATAAATAATTATTATTATTAATTTCCTATAACTCATGAAATTTTTTCATGCACCAAGAATATTATTATTATTAATACATCTTTAGCATATTCAAAGCAAAATGAATCATGTTATTGTTATGATTAATATTAATTTGGAATTTAACCCCTTAATTTGATATTCTGGTGACAGTTTTATTGAATTGAAAATATGGAAACCTTATAATATGGAATGTAAATGCATATAGGCATGTTTGAAGTTATTATAAACTTATTTGTTGCAGAATGGTCCACCTGAATGTTAACAAAAGAAAAATGTCCCGCCATGAGAAAGCAAAAAGTGGCTTTGTAAGTAATGCTTATAATATTTTTAAATTCATTTAATTATCTTTATTTTCAAAATTTATCATTCTTTCTAGATATTTATGACTTTTTACTTTTTTTCCTTTATCTTTAGACCAAGGGTATGACAAATGATCACTTTCTTTCATTTTTTAAATGAAATGAAAATGTCCTTATTTTTATTGAGTGATATTTTAAATTGACTCAGTTATTTGATCACTTTGTACAAAAATCTGAATAATTAGTCAACTAATTAGTAATTGTAAATCAATTAAAAAATGAGTTTCAGATCACTTTATGTATCATATGAAACAAAATCAAAGAGGTTTGCACATCACACATAAGTAATATCTCTAATGTTGTGGGCAATTATGACTTGATGTTCACTTATCATATACCTGCTTGCCATTCTTGTAAAACAATTTATTTTAGAGGTTATTTTTTTGGTAATTGAGAATCTTATTTTGTACCCTATTTTTTTTTTATTGTTTGCATTATTTAACAGATAGACCTTCATAACAGATTTACCATCTTAGATACATTCTCTCTCTTAGACTAAGGTCTTATGGTCTGAATCAGCTAAATATTATTGATTGATTTATTCCATAAATGGATAAAATGATAATGATTATATAAATCATCCATTCATCATCATTTTCCTACCCTTATCCCAGTTATTATTTGGGGTCGGCGTAATATGTTTTTATCCATATTACAAAAAGATTTGGCTTTAAGTTTTACGACTGGCTGCCTGCCTGAACCCTCTTTGGGAAATATAATATAAATCATCCATTATTATCATAAATTAGATCTTCAACTATATCCCATTTACAAACAATTATTTTATGTTTAGACTTTTATTTTAATAGCTTATGCACAACGGTTCTGTGACATTGTGCGATGAACGATACTAGTATTGTCTGCAAGTAAATTCTAATAAAATTAATTTACAAAAAAAATATATTATTATACATGCACAATATAGTACTTTATTTTATTTTATAATTTATTTAACGTTATACTAATAATTATTATTTAAATCTTTATCTTTTAGCTTTGCTCTAAGTTATGTAGATTATAGGCATTATAGATACTATTTGCCTCCTGTCATTTAAAGGATAAGAGATGAACTAATCTTCCAGTGTAATTGGTTCTCCGATCGGAGGAAAGGGAGTGTTAGTATTGGAGATTTAACAGTCCTATTGCGAGCAATATACCCTATTAGTATGACCTCCATGCGGTTCCCCATTGGAAACCATCTTGATTAATTCTTTAAGAATTTGTTATTAGGCCAGCAGATTTATTTTTTAATCCTCATCTATCATCTCTCACTGGTGCTCCGCTAGCGTATATCGATAGCGCAGGCGGGGTCACCATTCTATTATCACCCATTAAAAAAAAATCGTACCCCCGACCCACCTTACGACTTCAAATGAACTTTTATTTATCAAACTACGATTCAAGTCGATTTACTTATTTTCTAGGTTTGAGTAACGTTTATGCCAACGCTACTTCTAAGGCTTTGTTTGTTAATCAAAATGGATACCGCTTCTTAGGTTTTCAGTCATTTTTTACGTGATATTCTTTTAGTGTAGGCGTCAGTGAATCACTGAGTGTAATGTAGTGATTGTTTCTTTTTAATATTGTAATTACGTCATACGAGAGATGAGGGCGTTATCAGCACGTGGAATGTAAGAATGAATGGAAGATAAGATCATAAGATGAACGAGCCAAAATGTAAAATATTCGAGTGATGAATGACATATGTATGTAAGAATTAAGACCGAGATAGCGCTATGATATATAAATATATGTACATACTTGTGTAATTTTATATTTTATGTATGTTGTTTAAATTTATCCCGCAGTTTTACATCTCATTTATCCCTCCCACTACTATGAGTACAGGTCTCTCCCGAAAAGGAGGATTACTAATATATTTTTATATATTATTTACACAAATTATAATATGATTAATTTCGTATATCTCTCGATGGCATTATGTCGTCCACATGGAATGCCTATTCAACTCGTTTATATAAAATGTGTCGTATTAGGAATCGGTTATCTTTTTATTGGGTGGAAATGGAATAGTAGCTACGCCCGCACTATCGGTATACCGGCGTGGCGCCAGTGAAAGATGGTAGATGAGAATGAATGCAGGTCAGTTAGCCCACCATGACAAATACGATAAAAATTAACCATGATGGTTTCCAGGCGGAATTGCGTGGAGGTCAACCAAGGTGGAGGAGAATGAGGGAGGATATATTGCTACTAACAATCCCAGGTATCGGGTATTGTGACCTTTTATACCGCCCCGGAGATGAAATTGATTCGCATCGTTTTTCGTTATCTCAAACCAAAATTAGATTAGGCTTGGAGCAAGTCTAAATCATTGTTAATATGGTAATCATGGCTACATATAATATCAGATAATACAATAATATGTGTATAATTTTCCATCAAAGCCAACACGTGTTGCCGCCGTAATGTTATGCACTTGTGTACACATTAATACCATAAGCTTTGTTGCCGAGATTACATTATATCAGCGGCCGAATTATACGCCTTGATTCAGATTGTAATTTTATTGTATTGAAACAGTAATAAGGGAATTGAAAATAAAATGTTTTTGTAGTATCCTCTGGGAAACAATACGTGCCGCATTTTATACGAATTTGATTATTATTAGGCGAGACTTCTGAAGGTTTTGTTTTTTTTATTACGTTATATTTAAGTCAATTCTAAACTGATCTTTACAATTATTTTGTAACTGATAAGATTTACCTAGTTGTTGATGGCATGTTAATTTTGTAAAGCCGTCATAGAAGTTATTGAAGGGAATCCTTTTCTACTTGATCAAGCGGGTATCCTGAGCTGAGCCGCTGCCTAATCGAGACCTATTGTCATACGTACCGACGCCGTGTCGTCAAACCTAATGGTTTTCAAAATTCGAAGCCTTAAAACTACAAGACACGTGGTCTGTCCGTCGAGATATGTCGAAGCTGCCGTTTTGTTCACTGGGCTGGGGGAGGGGGCACGTGAAGTTCGACCTGACAGAGTATATTGCTAACAATGGGACTGGTAAATCGCATTACTAACAAACCCTCCCCCCTACACACATGAGGGTAGTTCATCATCATCTTAAACCTCTACTTTCTTTTCACTCTTTTTGGAACTCGGTGCTTGAAGCTGTCATGTCCAGCATAAATATATTTTGTGATGTCCATGGTTCATATCGTCCACAGTTACCACTTTGGTGGGCCGTTATTGTTATTCTGCATAGCATATAAATCGTGATAGCACACCGTCAGTACTGCACCGTCTCTTTATTTGGTAAACATCAACACCTAAACAATAGATCGTCGTAATAATTGCGTAATTACAGCTACAGTTTGTATATTTGATGTCGAAAATAATGGAAGTAAGTAGTTAATTCTAGTAATTAATTCGATACGGTGATTGTAATTGGCTGAAAGTACGCTCTAGATATTTTTTAAGTTTATTGTGACGTCATTCAAGGATTCCAGTGAAATATCACCTGTATATATCTATCATATATATAATAATAAATGTAAAATTTTATATTTATTTACAGTTTTACATTTCCTTCCAACCCCCTTATACAAGGTACAAACGATTCTATTTATGCCAGGTTGTCTATAAGAAATCGCTTTTATCGATAAGACTGCCTTTTATGTATGCGCATTCTGTATAAATGTAATAAATAATCCTTGTTATATCTCTTTTGTGCGTAATAAAGATTTTATTATTATTATTATTTTAACGATAGATTCGTTTGTTGTCTGGGGAGTGGGGAGAGGAAGAGCAGGTTGCTTAAAACTTTATAGTATTCATCTAAAGCTAAGATCTAAAGATAGAATCTCCTCTTGTTAGAAATATTGTTATAAATAATTTTGAAAGGTAAAAAAAGCTAACGGCCCATTTAATAGAAAATGGTCACCGTCACCTATAGACATGAACAGCACAGACATGATGGCCGTGGCAATCTTTATACATTATCATTCCTGATTTATAGAGTTGCCCATACAGCCGACTTTGTTTTCTAATACAATCTCCCCCCTGTGTCGATTAAAAATACATTCCATACATTTCATTCATTTATTCATACTGTTGTTTATTTCACGAATATTCTGATTCTTATCAGCAACACCTATTTTCTGATTATGCGCGATAGATAACGAAATTACTTTGTGACACAGTTTGTAATGAGACATGTGACGGTCGGTTGTTTTAATGTAGAAATCATGTGTATTAAAAAAATAATACTAATTGAATAATAATAATTATTATTATTATTGTTTTTGGAGAATTATTATTAGTAGTGCTTAGTGAGCGATAATGTGCAAGTGTTGTGTACTTTCAAAGTTTGTTTTTTATTCAGTATTAGGTACTTATGTACATATTGATTACCTTCGTCTTTTATAGTTACCATTTATCTATGTCTTTTTTAGATTTCAATGCGGAAAACCTTAATTTACATTTTCTTAATGCTATGAATTAAAGAAACTACTCGAAAGAAAGAGACCAAACGATTTTCCACTCTTATTCACATTAATGTAAAATTATATCTTCTATATTTCTATAATATAGCTAATAGTATATTCTATAATATATATAATAATAAGGGGAATGTTTAACTTTATATTAATTTTCAGAAGCCAATATTGGCTCTATTGCTTGGGTTCGTTCACTATTTCAATTTGACTCTTGTTAACGAAAAATTTAAAAATTGAAGTGGATTGTAATATTCGAATATAATGAAGGGTATAATTACATAGTATAGTGCAGTATTAGTGTAGTGTCATAACCAGAGGACTTGTATGAAACGAAGGCGGTCTAGAAACTCTTGATACTAGAGGGTGATATTTACGCACGAATAGTAATAGAGTAATGTAGCATAATGTACAACCAGCATACACTGCCTAGAATGAAAAGGAGGGAATCATGGAGAAAGAAAAGGGTGAGTTGGGTACTATATTAATTTAACATTATATACCTAGGTAAATTTCTTGATTTTTGTCTACAAAAGTTATTTTTAAAAGTATCACAGTAGATATACTGTAATACTTTTAAAAGTTCTAGTAGTAGATATACTAATTAATGTAATTACACTATTTTAATGTAAATCTTTCTTTTTTTTTTCAATTTATTACGAATATTCCTATTTAAAAATGTAGTTTCACGAAAAAAACTACCACAATTATAACAAAATTTATATAGGGCCAACATGAAAGTCAATCAGTTTAGAATTACAGAAGATATCATAGAAGATGTAATACCCGTACGCGTAAAAAAAAGCCGCGACCTAACTCTTTTTTATAATCACGTAAAAATGCAATGACTGCATATTTATTTTGAGCTCGCAATTTCCATTTTGATATGGCGTTTTGATAATGTTTAATATTATAAAGGAATTATAAATTTATTCATACTGATAACGATAAACAATAGAAAAAAATCAAATTTTTATTATGCAATCGATTAAATGATGCAGTGTGACTATCATTGTACAGTGTGTTTCACTAATTAAATCCTTTGTCGTCATCACGCATTAAATAATGAAATCATACGGAACCGTAATCTCTATTGATATTATGTATAATGCGATAAGTCCAAACTGACGCATCGCCGTTGATCCGAACCTATCAAAAAAAAATCGTCGCGTCAAATCTGCCTTTTGGAAATTGATTAAAACTTTTGAAATTATATAGTGTTTTCGTTGCAACGTTCCATAGTAGATAGATACCCTTTATTGTTTCCTCCAATAGATTACAACAGTAAACTTATTACAGATACAAACAATTATAAGAAATTAATATGATTTAGATTAATTTCTAGATTTTCAAAAGAACAACTTCCTAAAGAAGGTTCCCGGTTGGCCTGTATTTTTTTGTTTGTGTATCTGTTACAGAATATATTCGTTAAATTTGATCCGATCTTGCAAATTGCTAATAAATTATTTTTGCTATCAATAAGGCAAAAATATTATATATATTTAATTATATTTATAAAATATATCAATATTACTCCTCTTTGCCCCATATAGTTTTTGTTATGACTGACGCAATTTTTTATGCGGTGCAAAATGCTAGGAATGGAGGCAGCGAAACAAATTGTCGGCGGACCCTATATTAGCAATAACGTCAGTAATAAAAGCTAATCTCAACGAGCCTTTAATATTTGTATGCACTGATGATATCATTGTGACATCACGCTGGGTCAGTGCCGACTAGTGTTTGCCATACAAACTCATATTGCAACATGTGGGTGCTGGCAATCTTGTTAAAACGCTTGCAATTATGATAAACTTTATTAAACATAAGGCTAAACATATTGCAATGTTTATTTGACAGCAAGCTGATTCAAATAAATGTTTTTTTTTTATACGGACAAATCACACAGATTGAGCCAGCCCCAAAGTAAGTTCGAGACTTGTGTTATGGGATACTAACTCAACGATACTATATTTATAATAGATACATATATAGATAAACATCCAAGACTCAGGCCAATCAGGAAAAGATCGTTTTCCATCATGACTTGGCCGGGGATCGAACCCGGGGCCTCCAAGTCGCAGGCAGGCGTGTTGACCGCTGCGCCACCGAGGACGGCTTTTTTATTTTGCTCCGTAAAATAAAAAAGCCATTTCAATCGAGTGGCAGAATATTAATTTACCAAAATTTTCGGAGGAAAAATCAGTTTGTAGTCCTTTATAATCATACCGGCACGCTGATCGATTACTTAACTGTTAAGAATAGAATAGAATAGAATAGAAATCATTTATTCAAATAAACTTACATTGAAGCACTTTTGAAAAGTCATTACATTTTTTTTAATTTACCGCTCGTTCGGAAAGCTGTCTCATCACAAGAAGAACGAGCAAGAAACTTGCGTGATGCTCTTTTAAATAATTTTATTATTATTTTACATTTTTAAGTTTAATTGTGTGAATACAAACCACCAATTAGCACTAATTCAATTAAATACTCAAAAAGAAAAAAAAATTGAATACATAACCAACTGGTTAAACAATTAATAAGAGGAAATCAGTCATAGTGATTAGAGCAGACCAGTCCCTACAAGCAGCACCCGTTCACGAGTATGACGGATGAGCCAGCCATCACTGCGCTCGACCATATTTTAGGGAGCCCAATGACCCGGCCCACCACGCCGCCACAAGTCTGGACATTTTAGTGAGCATGACTACTCAAAACACTAGACCACGTCAAAGCTACTCACAATTGCCATCTGATAGTTATAGTATTCACATTTTACATAAGAATGCATGCGGCAATTAATACAAAAAACCGCTACGCTTTCATATTTCTAAAATTAATCAATTAAATCAAGAAAGCAATGAGAAAATAAAATTATAACGTTGTATGCTAATAAACTAATTATTTACTTGATATGTTGTCATCTATGAATTCGTCTATCCTGTAATAGGCTTTCTTACATAAAAATTGTTTAATATAAGATTTGAATTGCCTCTCTGTCAGATTTAATGCAGATTCCGGCAGTTTATTATAAAATCTTATGCAATTACCATAGAATGAATTACTGATTTTGTGCAGACGGCATTTAGGTAAAATAAGCTTATTTATATTGCGTAAGTTTCTACTTGTACAGTCTTTGAGTTTTTTAAAACTCGCTAAGTTCTTCCGTGTATACATAATATTTTCATAAATGTATTGTGAAGTAACTGTGAGGATATTTGAGTCTTTAAAGCACTGACATAATGACTCTCTTGAACCCATACCATAAATAGAACGTATGGCTCTCTTTTGTAAAACAAATATAGTATTTATATCGGCTGCTTTAGCCCACAGCAGTATGCCATAAGACATTATGCTATGGAAATAACTAAAATATACAAGTTTAGCCGTCGCCACGTCTGTTAATTGCCTAATTCTTCTAATTGCATATGCAGCAGAACTGAGTCTACTGGCCAATTTTGAAATATGGGGCCCCCATTGTAATTTCGAGTCCACTGTTATACCTAAAAAAACTGTATCATTAACAAAATTTACTATTTCGTCATTAAGCAATAACTGTGTATTTATTAGTCTTACATTAGGAAGTGTAAATTTTATACACTTTGTTTTGCTGGAATTTAATAATAGGTTATTACATGTAAACCAATTTAATATTGCAGACATAGCACAATTTACATCGTCTAATTGATTACTTTGACGTCCAATTTTAAACACTAACGAAGTATCATCCGCAAACAGCACTATATCTGCAATTTTCTCTACCATAAAGGGAAGGTCATTTATGTAGATTAAAAAGAGAAAGGGGCCTAAGATTGACCCTTGTGAAACGCCCATCTTAATATTAGCTCCCTTAGATTTTACACCGTCAATATCTACAGTTTGAACCCTATCCTCTAAATAAGTTCTCATTAATTTTAGATCATTATCTCTTATACCATAATGTTCGAGCTTGTACAAAAGCGTTTTATGATCCACACAATCAAATGCCTTTGATAGGTCACAAAAAACTCCGAGTGCATCCTGTGACCTCTCCCAAGATTCGAAAATATGTGTCATTAGCGCAACACCTGCGTCAGTGGTAGACTTGCCGGCGGTGAAACCATATTGCTGACTGTGAAGCAGTCCGTTAACCCTGAAGTGATGTAACATTTGATTTAACATTATCTTTTCAAACACCTTACTTAGAACTGGCAAAATAGATATAGGTCTATAGTTCCCTGGCTCAAATTTATCTCCTGATTTAAATAGTGGGATTAATTTGCTAAATTTCATTAAATGTGGAAAAACGCCATTATCAATACATTTATTAAAAATAGTGGCTAGATATGGAGCAACAATATCTATGAAAGAACTAACTACTTTTACAGACATGCCCCAAAGGTCTTCCGTATTTTTTAAATTTAGCTGTTTGAATATTTTTATGATATGAAAGGGGCTAACATGTGAAAATTTAAATCTTAAAGAACAACAACCGATATTAGTCTCTAGTAATTTTTTTGCTCGAGATTGAGATGAGTCCAGAGAAGATGTAATATCAATCGGAATATTAGCAAAAAAATCTTCAAAAATATTAACTACATCTTTTGTTGTTGTTATTAATTTATTATCATAATTTAATGTAAATTGATTACAGGCTATTTTAGATCTTCCAGTTTCTTTATTTATAATGCTCCAGATGGTTTTAATTTTGTCAGAAGACTGCTTAATTTGTTTATTAAAATAATTAGACTTAGCCATAATACAAACTTTTTTAAAAATTTTAGAATAATTTTTTACATAAGTGGTGAATTTGTCATCAAATCGATATTTTTTTTGATCGTATAAATCAAACAAAATATTTCTACTTTTAAGTATTCCTACTGTTGCCCATTCCGTGAATTTAGATTTAACATGAACTTCTTTTTTCTTGAAAAATTGTTCATATTCTCCGGATAAAATATTAATTAGCTTGGTGTAAAGATAATCAGGATTATTACTAGATTGTAACAGCAAATCCAATTTATTTTTAATCGCGCTTTTGTATTTATTAATATTGTAAACGTTTATTTGTCTTTTTGATTTTTTATTATTGTTGACTTTATTGATTTGACTGCTAAACTTAACAACTTGACCACAGTGATCTGAAGGAAGTTTATTTATTATGAATTTTTCTGTATACTCGCAGTTACAAAAAACATTGTCAAGACAAGTAGCAGACGTGGCAGTTACACGAGTGGGTTCATGAAAGACATGACATAAATCAAATGACTGAAATAAACTAATAATTTTTGTACATGTGGGTGTGTTACAAAGAATATCAACGTTAAAATCTCCACATACAATAATTTTTTTAATACTATTAAATACTTTTTTTAAAATATCCTCCATCACCCCTTCAAAAACATTGTAATCACTATTAGGAGGCCTGTACACACATATAAGGATATAATTTTCTAGTTCTATACAAGATAATTCTATACAACACTCAATAGAAAGTCTAACAATGTCAGCACGTTCCTTTACTTTAATATTATTTCTTGCAATTATCATAGACCCGCCTCTGTTAACTGACTTTCTATTGAAGCAGCTGACAACGTTATAATTATTTAAATTGAACATCATATTGCTTTCTTTAAGCCAATGTTCTGTGAAACAGACAATATCAATATTATACTTTTCTAAAAATAATTGTATAATTAACTCACTGCCGGGAAAACTTTGTATGTTCTGATGAACAATTATTAATTCTGATTGCTTTCCCTTTGTCTTTGTGAGCAGTTTAAATCTGCAGTCATAGTACTTATGTCACAAATATTAATAGAATTATCTGTTATGTCAGCATTTTTATGTTTAAGTTTACCATGTAAACTGTTCATGTAGTCAATATTATAAGCCACTAAAGTGGCTATTTTATTTTTAGATGATTTAGAAAGATACATTGTATCTTTTGTCAAATAAAAATCACTAATAAAACTATTAGTATCAAAAAATGTCAAAATGTCACTATGACGACATGTCAATGTATGTAATAAGTTATTCAGGTAATGTACCTTACTGTTAATTTTTTTATGAAGATGTCTATTTGTGTAAGGAAAAGCGCACAATACAATCTTATACACATTTAATTGTAATAAATATTCAATTCCTTTAATTACATCCTGCCTATTTAATTGAATACTATTACCAAAAAATAACACAATTGTGGTCATATTGTTCATTTTCGTAGACTTAATTTTATTTATTATTTGTGTAAATGATGCTTCTGGCATGCAGTAGTTTAATAAATCACCCTTAAGATGATACTTCAATATAGACCCAAAGTTACAGCCTATTCTGTCAGAGAACACCATTGTGCTACTCTTAGGGTTACAGTCACTGGCACAAACACCCTGAACTTCATTTTCCAGCACAGTTACAACTGAATTATTATTTGATATATTTGTGTGATTACATGTACAATGCTTAGTCAACGACTCAAAACGGTCAGCATTGTATTTACTGACATCAATCAGATCATCCATTGCTAAAATATGCTCCTGGATTTGTTTCTGAGAGATAATATACTTTGTATTTAAATCATGAAGCGAAGATTCTAAACTATTGATTTTTGAAGTTAGGTAGTCTGTATCAATGTCATATAACTTTTGGCTTTCCACTAACTTATTATTACACTTATTAATGTAATCATGCAATTTTAAATTATTCAAAGTGGTTTTTTTCAATAATTGTCCCTTTTTGCAACGCTTATTTAATATATTCCGATTCTTAATTATAAACTTTTTTAGTTAAGTTACTACCTAATAAGCCTTAACATATCAACCGACTGCAAAAAGAAGGAGGTTCTCAATTCTGTTGTATTTTTTTTTGTGTTTGTTGCATCATAGCTCTGTTACTTCTAAATGGATTTGGGAATTTCTTTTTTGATCCCCATTTTTGGTCCCATAGAAATTTTATCCTAATCGGTTAAGTAGCTTAGTTTTTAGATCAAAATAATTGGTTTTGTTACAATAGAAGTAAATTTTTTTTGTGGTACACAATTTTTAATTATTTATTTTTTATTATTATTTAAAAAATATTGCATGATCACTTCATAATCTAATTGATACATTCAACTAATTGTCAAAAAAAAATGGTATTATGTAGCACAATTGCTTCCTAATCTGTAGATATAATAATAATTTTAATTCCTAAATCACTTTTCATCATCATATCAGCCATTAACCACTGCTGAACATAAGCCTCATAAGGCATGGTTTTGCCAGTAGTTGCCACGCTTGGCAAACGGGTGGACAACCGCAGTTAGGCTTCGGTGATGTTTTAAAAGGGACGCTGCTGTTTATTTCTCGACCATTAAGTTCTCTTAATCGCCATTTACATCTTCGGCAAAGGAAGGGATGACCTATTCTATACTTGAACCACACGGGTTTGCTTATAGGTAATACAAAACAATACCATAGTTCTTTTTTTTTTATACTACTTAGAATGGCAAACAAGCTGACGACCTACCTGATGGAAAGTGGTAACCGTCGCCTATAGACATGAGCAGACCATGGACATAACAGAGTATACTGTTTCGCCCATGATACTCCCCATGCGTTGCCATTCCTGAGGACTCAGATGTTATTCCTCTGTACCCAGTAAATTCACGCCATATCCCACCCTCCAAACCGAAACACAGCCATCTCCTTATGGTTATAGGTGACGGTTACCATTTTCCATTAGACAGATAAGGCGTCCACTCTTAGTCACTTATAGAACTTTAAAAGAAAACTACAAAATTTTTAAAAGTGTTTATAATATTAATGATTTGAAAGTCAACATTTGTAAATGTCTGCAGTTGATTTGTGAAGAATGTAACGAACGGGTTTTCGGTAGGGCTCGGCTTTCATTTGTATAAATTAACTTTATGCAGTCAAAATATTCATAAGAAGTTTGTATGCGACACAAATAAATAAAACATATAAATAGATGACACTTGGCAGTTAGAAAACTTTTGAACTTAACCACTTAAATAAATTTGAATCATATGTTGCTCTATGAAGGGCGAGGAGAACAGATGATTAGATTTGTTGCGGAGCAAAGTGTAAATTTACCATTTTTCTCACAAATGTGAACCATTTGTTGCTTTATTTTTATTTCGCCTTTTGGCGAGGGCAAAAGACTATCAGCTTTGTTGCGGAGCAAGATGTAAACTTGACATTTTTCTCACAAATGTGAATTATTTGTTGCTTCATCTTTATCTCGCCCTTTGACGAGGAGAAATGAATATCAGATTTGTTGCGGAGCAAAAAGTTAAGTTTACATTTTGGTAACAAAAATATTATGACATCAACGTGATGGTAAATTATGAATTAAAAATAATACTAAAAAAATCTATTTATAATTAAGGTGTTAATTATGTAAGATTTTTTATACTAATATGGTGGCAAACAAACATACGGCCCGTTTGATGGTAAACGGAATTATCGTATCCTATGGACGCTTGTAACACCAGGGACGTCACGCATTGCCGACCCTTAAGAAACCGTAATATGCCGTTTTTTAAGAACATTGCCAAGAAAAGATAGCCACAAAACAATAACTAAATTGATATTCGTCAGTATGTATCATTCACATTCCAATCATCTTATTTGTATGTGTCAAAATCGAAGGCCAATTTAAATTGAATTTATTAATTACAATGTAAAGCTAGAATCTTTTTTACAATGATGTGTATGCACCTTGATCACGCCTGTGTAGCGGTTAAAAAGGTCGTTTATAAAATAAATGAGCCCAAGCGTCAGTAATGGATTATTCTTAAAACTAGTATCTGTTCCGTTATATATGGCTATAGAATCGACCTTATTCCGGTCACGAGCCCGCATGCTCCAGCTGAGAACGGAAACTGCGTGGAAACCAATGATTTGTAGAAATAGAAACTCTATAATTCTGTGCCACTATAAAGCTCTGTGCATACGATGAATATATTGTAAATACGTTTAGAAACGAATAAGATTGTGCCACTATAAAGCCGTCCGCGTACGATGTACATATTATTCGCGTACAAATTATAAATATCGCACAAACACAAACAACTTTCTGAACATGAAAATTTTAAATACCCTATGTCGCCAATTCTGGACCGATTTTCAGAACTTTTTGCAATCGATCTATCGTCATAGTCGTAGAATACTGACGGATCTGACAAAGATTACGTATAAAGATCCGACAGTATTCTACGACTATGATGATATGCTATACGCAATAGTTTTAAAACGGTTGAAGCTAATAGTGTATCTTTGTAAAGCAAATTCTGCTTGCAAACATTAAATGCAATTACGCAGATCCGCATTCTAAATTCAAATGATTTCTCTGTTCGTATTTCGTAGATAATGAAACATCTCGTCTAATATTAGTGTAGATTGAAATCCCTCATTATTGCAGAGATAAATGTACTTACTAATGATCTAATATTTTACAAGTTTTCTAATAATTTGTATGTATTCTGTATGTCTATGTAGTCTGCCATGAGAATAATTCTTATCATCGACTGCTGAACGTAGGCTTCTCAAAAAGGAGGCTTTTCCAGTAGTGCTGCGCTTGGCAGGCGGATTGGCAATTGCAATTAGGCTTTGGTGATGTTCTAAAAAAGACGTTGCTGCCGATCCTGCAACCATTAAGTTCTGGTAGTTGCCTCTTACGACACTCACTGGAAAGAAAGGGGTGGCCTATTCTAT
The DNA here is from genome assembly GCF_026898425.1 of Galleria mellonella. Classification (NCBI taxonomy): domain Eukaryota; kingdom Metazoa; phylum Arthropoda; class Insecta; order Lepidoptera; family Pyralidae; genus Galleria; species Galleria mellonella. Next base: position 3,047,506 of record NW_026442015.1, read on the forward strand.
GCCGAAACCAGATGGTTTTTAATAATTGTAATGACAAGCAATATTACTTTGATCTTGGAAATCAAAGGTGCGGCAATCAAATGTAAATGTAAATTGAAACATCTACATTACAAAATATGATAAGTTAAAAACATTTTTAAACGATAATTTTATGGGGACTTTCCTTATAGCCAATTCCATACAAAACTGAATCCTTATTTATTTGTGTAGCAACTAATCAAATACGATAGTAGTTTTAAACAGGATAAGATTACTAATACCTAGATTTATAAGCATTCCAATTTTCCTTCAAATAATTCAATTTTAAAAATAAGAAATGCTATTATCTTTAAAGAAACTTAAATAAGCTCAATTTATAGGCAATCGAAGACAATAAACGAATCAGTTATTTGATTATTTTGTTTAATTGTGCTACCATTTAGTATGTATGTGATTGTCAACACTCGGCACATACACTAATGTTAGTGGAATTAAACAAAATAATGCTAATCAAATAACCAGTGATATGGACTTCCGTAAGATAACGCCTAGTTCAGTAAAATAATAAAGGAATTTTAATAATTCCTATCCTATTAATATTATAAATACGAAAGTTTGTAACAATAAATGAATGGATGTTTGTTATATTTCATACAAAAAACTACTAAACTAGGCATTCTAATTTAGCACATAAAATATTTTATAACGCAGGCGAAGCTGCGGGATGCAGTTAAGTAATTGTTAAAATTCGTGATTGACAGTATTTACATACGTTTAAAAAAAGACAAAAAACACACAAAGAAACCAGTCAGATATTTTTATAACTATTTTTGAAAGAGTATAAGATTTTTTTTATGAAACTTAGAATGGCTAACAAGCTGACTGCTCACCTGACGGAAAGTGGTAACCGTTCGCCTATAGACATGTACAATGGATACTGGATATGGATGTAAACAGTACCATGGGCAACACGTTTCTAATAATATAAATATGAACTTTTTAAATTTATAAATATCGGGGTCTAACGCATGGGAAAGCACGGACTAGATTATACAAGGTGTTCCACTAGTGAAACTACATTTTCCTCAAAGAATCATGATGCGAAAAAAGGACAAAAAATTTTTATGCTACTAACACGATGCGTCCAGCTACTATCTTATTAGAATGAGAGGCTCAAAATTCTCTATCGATATATTTGTTTTTGTTATTACTGCCGTTTATTTCGGCAGATTCAAGCAAATGACGTAATGCCCCTGCCCATATCATTCGTATTAGTCACAGTAAGGACACCGTCTAGTCTGTGTACCGAGGTCGTTGCGTATTATATATATATAGGTATTTGTGCTTTGTTACAATGGCCTAGGGTGTGTATTGGTGCTTCAATGATATTGTCGACGATTTCCATAGTCTATGGCAAAGTTTGGTTAGCAAAAATTAAGTAAATAGTCCAATAAGATTACCTATCGGATGTCAATAAACTGTCAATCATAATAACGAGTACACACCTTTAATGAAATATAAATAACCTTATTAATATAAAAAAAAATTGTAACCAAACGATGTCTGTACATGGGAGGTATTTAAGAAAATAAATATACTAGTAGATGATAAAACAATAATTTTTATAAATTTTGTGTTTGTCTATATATGTGATATGGCAATGAATTTACAGGGTACAGAGGGTGTTATTCCTCTATACATCTCCCATAGACTGTCATTAAGAACGGTCCTGAACCACCTGCATCTACTCACTGTAGTATGACTATAACTTTGTTTACATATAGTATAACTTTGGGTACATTGCTTAAATAAATCGGAATATAATTTTGAGTGTTAAAAACGTAGTGGCGTTATATTTAATTTTTAATTAATGGTTCGAGTCCCCCGGAGTCTTCATAAGCGGCTTTCCATAAGACAGAGAGTTTTTGTATGTTAAGCAATTAAGTCGCCGTTTACGTTCCAATTTTAACCAATAGCTTTTTTTAATGAATGACGACGACAATAGAATGGTAACCCCGCCTGCGCTATCGGTATACGCTGACAGGGCACCAATGAGAGTTATGTTAATAGGTGAGGATGAAAGTGAGTCAGTAAGCCCTTCGTGACGAATTCAAGAATTAACCACGATAGTTTCTAGGGGGAACCGCGTGGAGGTCGATCTGATATATTGCTACCAATGACGACGTTAGACGGTTAGACCACATTACTAAAACTTTTTCCTCTACGAGTATAGTGTTTTCTCCCGTGTTGGTTCGATATGATTTGGTAACTGAATGACAATATCGTTATTTCTTGTTGCGATGAGAAAATTTGCCGAGTTATAGACCGACAGACGACCATAAGGGTCCTCTTCTCCAGTTTACCACGAAACCATAAAACACATTGGCCTTGAAGTGAATCATTCGATCTGTTGAGTTCAGCGGATGATCACCAATCTCTGACTAATTATTACATCACTATACAACACAAATGGCTATTTATAACATGTTTTTATAACATAATAAGTTTTTACTCACGTAGATTTCTTCTACGTGACCGAAATGTATTGAATATGTTGAAAATTACCCTACATCCTTTTCTGTCCCAAATGCTACGTGTATATAAAATTTCATTACGATTGGTCGAGTAATAATTATTCACTTACCATCAGGTGAACCGTATGCTTAATTGACACCTTAGTGATATAAAAAAAATAAATCTAAAAACAATAAACAAACACTTTTTATAATTCTAGTTGTATACCGCAGCCTAGTCCGCGTGAAGTAGTATATAAAGTAGTTCATATTTTTATAAGTAAGGATGTAACCTATCGGTGTAACAAATTTCATTCAAATCTGTTTAGTAGTTTTCGCGTGAAAAGCCATCCGAACATTCTTACATCACATTTGCATTTATGATAGTAGATCCTTGTTCTAAAACTAAAATAATAACGCATTTATTATTATGAAGGGGACTTCAGCGGTCGACTAGCCTGATTCATACTGAAGTCACAAGTTTTATCTGGCCAGACGAAAATTTTGTCTTCATTTTGATCTCTGACTAAATCCACAGTGACGCAAGAAAAGCAAATATATTTGCAAAACAGTGGCAATACCGCCCACAACCTAGTTGCCATGATTTAAATCTATCTCATCTGAACTATACTCAGAATCATATCTAACAAAGCGATATTGGAGGGGGGGGGGGGGGTTATTAGTAATGGGGACTATCGGTCCCATCGCTAGCAAAATAACCTGTCAGAACTTGCACGTGGTCCCCTTAAAAAAATATAGTGGATAAACTCAGTGAATTTATCACGATGGACCAATCCGACTTTATTCTCACTTATCATCCATCACTAGTAACCCGATAGGGGAAGGGATTGTTAGTAGTGGGCATCTTACAGCTCCATTACTAACAATACATCCTATTAAGTCGACCTTCATGCGGTTCCAGACTAATGGGATTTCTTTCATCCTTATCTATCATCTTTCACTGGTACCCCATCAACGTATACCGATAGCTCAGGCGGGGTTACCATTCCCTTATCACCCATTAAAAAATAGTACCCCACAGCGTAAACTAATATAAAATGTAGGGTTACCATTCTATTTCTATCCATTAAAAAGTATCTCCCCCACGATGATAATCTCATTAATATAATAAAAATGAAAGTTTGCAGCGATGGATGGATGGATTTTTGTTTTTATGGATAATGGAATGGTAACCCCACCCGCGCTGTTGGTATACACCGGCGGGGCACCAGTGAAGGATGATAGGTGAGGATGAAGTAGGTCAGTTAGCCGAATGTGACGAATTCAACAAGAATTGTTTACGATGGTTTCCAGGGGGAACCACGTGGAGGTTGACCTAATAGGGCATATTGCTAGCAATGGGGCTGTCAAACTCCATTGCTAACAATCCATTGCTAACAAAGAGTAACAAACATCCATCCATCGGGGGGAAAGCCCCCGATGGATGGATGTTTGTTACTCTTTGACGCATAAACTATTGAATGAGTTAGAATGAAATTTGATACACAATAAGGCTATATCCTAAGTGCATAGCATAGTTTATATATTGCTTCTCACAGTTGAAACCGCGGGATGTAGCTAATCATCATATAAATCATCAGTTGTCTGTGTGAACAGCAACAACCTAGTAATTTTCATGTTTCATGAAAGAGACAAACGTAACCGTCTATCTTAATATGCCCGAAAACCGTGAAATAGTCATATGGTCAAGTTAATTGGTTTACAGAACGCTAATTAGCGGATCTTGTATTTATAGTGTGATCCTATGTTTTGCAAATTTACTAGCTTTTGACCGCGACTTTATCCGCTTGACTGGGTTTTTTTTATGGGTGAAAATGGTGTAGTAACTCCGCCTGTGCTAACAGGATACGCTGGCGGAGCACCAGTGAAGGGTGATCGATGGGAATGAAAACAGGCCAGTTAGCCCATCATCATGAATTCATCAGGAATTAACCATGATAGTTTCCAGGGAAAACCGCGAGGAGGTCGACCTGGTTGGGTATATTGCTAGCAATGGGATTCTCAGTCTCCATTATTAACAATCCCTTTCCCCCCAGCGCTTGTCTGGGTTATGTACGCTAATCGGGATAAAAAAAAAAACGTCCTTCTTATAGTAAGAGTTCCGTTTCATATAGTAAGAGTGCAAAATTTCATAAAGATTGGTTAAGCCATTAAGACGCTAAGAGCAAACAAAGAAACAAATTTACTTTCACGTAACATTAGTAAGGATATTTCCCCTAGTTTGGTTTTTAAAGTGTTCCCCTTCTTTATGTAGATATTAAATTGCACAATGACGTTCTCACTAAATGACCACAAAAAATGTTTACCTAATGTCAGTTTGTGAGTAATGTTTTTTGTACTGACAAATTGAATTTGGTTACAATACGACAGTATGAAATGTTTCATATTTTCATTATATTATAATAATAATTTCTACAATCGAATATGAGTATTTACAAAGTTTAACGTATACGTATGAAAATTGAAGGGCGACGTTTAGAACAAACAACGTTTAAATCGCTCGCTCTCGTACTATAAAGATATTTTGTGTCGGTTATGTCTGATGCTTGAAGCATCTGATGTATAGTAAACATCGTTACCAAGATAATAAGCTCAAATATTAGCAAAATTTTTCAGTGTTAATGAATGATTGGTTGCTAAGATAAACCATGAATGGCCTTGAATCTTTATATATAAGATATATATATATATATATATATATATATATATATCTTTTTGATAGAAATTTTTAGTGAAACACATTTATAAATTGCCTTTCAATCTTGGCATTTTGGTATGACGTTTGTTTTCATTGTTTCTCATAATAGGTTCTTGTTTATCTGAACAATTAGTGTAATTGTGGAACATTTAAATGTGTTGAAAAAGTTAAAGAGAAAGATTGTATTGTTTTGCTTTAAACATTTTATTTTCTAATTAAATCACCAATCGGTTTGGCCTTCAACGTTATTACCTCAGGTGTTCTGTAACAAATGTTAAGTGTTAGTTAAGTACACAATATTTTCATTTTCATGGCCTTGATTACGCTTTTCTTTTCAGATAGTATTAAAAATGAGATCCGACTATGAATACTTGGAGTGGCGCTCGCGCAACTTTAAAATACAGCACCAGTTCTAATTTCAAATTCGACCGCGATCTACGTCTGACCGTTAACGATTATGACGTAATGACGTCATGTATTGTATTCAGTGTGTGCTTAGTGCTATATTTTTTTTTCTGTGCATTTAGAAACGTTGATCGTATATAAAAATATTATGTTTTATTGTAACTCGATAATAGTGTCCCAAGTCCAATAGTAGAAATAAAATTCTATAAAATTACATTTTTTACATTCAGGTTCCATATGTGATAGGTGCTTTGAAAACACTCGCAAGAATAGGAGATATTCAAATATTTGCGTTTAATGTATAAAAAATAAGTGAGCGGATGATGTGTACAAAATAAATACACTATTACATACTCAATAAGTTTACATAGAGTTGGAAGTGATCCAAAGTCAACGTTTTTCTCAGAACGAACTCATTTACCGCTCAAGATGTTGACATCATATATCTTTCTTGTATGTTTTTATTTACACTCATAATGCACTGGTTTTGGCCGATAGTTTCGGTAGTTTTTACATTTATTCAAATGGTTAACACTTAAACTTTGTACCTAATTTTGTAATTTTGTCTATCCGTCTATCCATATGTCGTAGTTTATGCTTAAATTCAATATTTATGAATATATAGTAATATGAAGATAATGTGAAAAAAATAGAGTGCAAATTTTGAGTGTGAAGTTACATAGATAGCAAGTTTGTTTTATATCATGAAGGTGGCAAACAAGCGTACAGCCTGTCTAATGGTAATCGATCACTGTAGCCTATGAACGCCTGCAACACTAGGGTTGTCACGTGCGCTTTGCCGATCCTGAAGAAATCTTAAAACATTCTTATTGAAGAACCCCATACTGTAGTCTCTAGTGAAAACCTCGGCAGGGAACTCATTACCTGATTTTCTCATTAGCCTGAGCGTTCGTGGGAGAAAACTCCTCTGAAACCACAATGTGCGTAACCATTTAGTTTCTAGCGTGTAAGGATGAATTCCCTGTCGATAGCGAGTTTGGCTAAACCTTGTAAAAAGATACTCAATTAGAAATAATATATTTTAATAGTATCGGATATTGTTTTACATTAGAACTTTAAACAATAATATGTAAATACGTTAAAAAGAATTTTTTGAATGCAATACTAAATGGTACGTTTTCAGTCAACTTCAAAAAGAAGGGGGTTCTCAATTTAACCGTTTTCTTTCCTGTTTTTATTACTCGATTCCATCGCAAATTTTGAACTGATCTTGATAATTCGTTTTTTATTCCTATTACTAATTTTAATTCGGTGTGTCGTGTATTGATTTTGTAGATGGTCGTCGGATTAAAAAAAAAAATAAACTAAAACACTTCGAAACTAAATTGAAAAAATTGTAAACAATGACATTTTATATTAGTTTACGGTCCCCATCCTCAAGATTTTGTTATAGCGTAAGGATTCATTAAACGCTAATTTGACTGTGTCATTGACCTCGTACACCTCGACCTTTGTTTACGAGGGATGGGAAGTGTGACAGAGATATTGAGAGGAGAGTAAAAGCGGGAAACAGTGTTAACGGTGCACTGCTCTCGATTATGTCAAGTAAAAATGTATCGAGCAAAGCTCGCCTTGCTATAATTCAAGGAGTACTGACACCAACACTCATGTATGGAAGCGAATCGTGGGTATGGCAGAAGAAGCATGAAAGTAAGATAAATGCTGTACAGATGAGAGCTTTGAGAAGTATGTGTGGTATTACTTTAAAAGATAGAGTAAGAAACAGTGTGGTTAGAGAGAAGTGTGGACTGAAAGACGATGTAGTGACAAAAATTATGTATATGTATATATGTATATGTATGTATGTATTGACCTCGTATCGGCATCCATGGTCAATTTACACTACAATATTAATATCTCTGTTACGTAGCAAGTTGTTGCGTTTGTCCTTGGTTTGTCCACTTTAGTTATTGAATATTATTTAAAAAAAAAAGTCTAACAGCGTTTATTTATATTTGATACAATAATTTTATTATTGAAATTTGTATTTCGTTAATAAATAAAAAAAAAATGAAATAATAACTTTTTAATTGCGGTTTTATTTTATAGTCTTATTTCAATAGAACAAAGATAACCAAATTTTACTGAAATTATCACAGAAACTCTTTCTAAATGAATTTAATATCAAATCGAAGCATTCAATTTAATTGATTTTTGATTGGTTGTTGTGTTAATATCATCAGATTGTCTTATGATGGGATCAGTTATTCAATTTGTTAACATATTTTTTTTATTTATTTATCTATAGAAGTTCTAGTAACTTGTCTCTTATACTATATATTATATCTTTTTGGTATTATTTTTTCATATACTTATTATTTAAATGGTATATACTTTCGTTAATTTCTATTGAAACACATTAATATATTACTTATACATAAACGCAGTGTAGGACGACCCTCCATTGGATGGAGTGAGGACTTCAAATACATTGCAGGAATTCAGTGGATGAAGGTGGCTTAGGATCATTCCTTATCGCCGTCTATGGGGGAGCAGTGGACAGATAATAACTCATATGGTGACGATGATACTACTTATAGATTTCTAGATTCAAAGCAACTCTTTCAGGTCATTGTGTACATAATCCCACTTTTAATTTTTGTGTCATATTTAAGAATAGTTTTGCTTTTATTATTTTTGGCGATTTGACAACACGCTTCATTGCCTCATTACCTCCAACAGTCGGTACCAGATCGCTGTAAAGTGCACTACGAAAACACGAGTGTCCAATTATTTGCAACTGAATTATGTTATTTAATCTTCACAATAATTTTGCTAAATTTATCATAATACAAAAGTATTTTTAGTGTCGAACTGCCAAAGTGTTAATAAAATTCAGTGTATTATCGTATCCATTTAAATTCTATTTATTTGTGTGTATTATCATAATAGTATTTAACTATACATCCAATTACTTATACAATTAGAAATTGAAATTGTTAGCTTTCCACGAGTATTCTTTAAAATAAATTGAAAATTTTTATATAGAAATATTCAACAGGTTGAAAACAGATTTATAAAAATAGCTCCTAGACTATTCAAAGTCCATGAAGATGTAGGCTTCAAGTTCATAATCTATATAACCTTAAATAAATTAAAATATATATCTAATTCTTTAGCAATATTATATTAGGACTCGGTGAACAGTGTGAACACATTAAAAATGGACACTATAAAAGTAGTTGGAGAGTTTGTCAAAGAAAAATCTCCATTTTTGGTGAGTAACATAAAATTAAACTTTACACCAATAACATAAGATTTGAATTCGTGGAACAATGTGTACCGGATTAAGTTTTAGTTTTATTAATTGAAAGTAATCAAAACTCACCTTTATATCAATGGCATAAGCTTTGAGTTTGCGGCACTGGTCGACTAATGAAGTTATTTGTGCACGCCACTTCATCTGAGTAACTAGGATTTATTGATTGACTAGGCATTAGGGTAAAAAGTAGTTTATGTCCTTATGCCAAACATGACGAATGGTTTTCTGTTAAGGTTTTAAAAGGTAACAAACAAACCTACTTTCACATAATAAAACTAATTAATATTGTTTTATTATTATATTAATATGTGTGTAAAAATGTGTATTAATCTAAAACTAAATATATAGCTAAAATTTGTTAATAAAAATAATGATTTATAAACAGAAGGAGGGCCCATGACTTCACGGAATCCTGGTGTGAAGTTTTGGGAATTAAATCTATAATTTTTACATGTCTTTTTGATTCCAATAAACTATTATTATTATATTATACTAATATTATAAATGAAACGGATAAAAACTAAACTGTAACAAAATTATATCAATGACATACGGGCTGTGAAGTAAATTGTAATTTTTTTTTCGCATCATTGTTTCCCTAAAAAAATTTGCCTTGTATACTTTAAATTTTTTTACAATTTTCTCCTCTCCTACGTCAACACAATTTTTCTGAACGTGCCCTGGTCATCGATGTCTTTCTGTGTCTATAACGCACGACATAATTGACAAAAAAATTAATCAAAATGTGGAACCACATTTCTAATATCATCTTGAATTAGTCTATAATTGCTTTAGTTTCTCAGATAAGGGAAGTATAAAAGTTAAAACGAACGATAACAATGGATAACTATTGCTAAACAATATTGACTCGGTTTCACCGTAATCGATTGAGCCGCCATCGATTCGCGTTGCGATTATTTTAAAGCCCTACAAGGGTAACATAACAATAACACAATGGCCAATGCTTTGGCTGACGTCGACTTGTTTGTCAATGGCATTCGATTGTGACCATAGATAGAGGATTCATTTGCCGTTATGTGTGTAAGGAATTAATTGGATTTTCAATGCAATATTTATATAATTCAAGTGATTAAAAATAATAAAACGGTAGAAATGGTGGTAGTGATATTGTCTCATGATAATTTTTTTTTTTGTTGGTTAGACTATGGTAAGAACTTTCCTACAAGTGGCCTGTTATTGTATTTTGAATCTTCATGTAAACAAATTTGTGAACCATAAAATTCCCATTAAATAAGGTAAAAAATAACATTGACCGCTGCAAGGAAGCTCATAATGGCTTGTTATCGTAAAGAACTTAAATTTCTGGATACTCATTAAAAATCAAGAACTTGAGAAATTTTCGCTGAGGACTAATTTTAAGCCGATGAAGCACTTTTGAAGGGCGATAAAATGTGTCTTAGGGATTTGAAAATGATGAGATTTTCTAAGATGTTCAAATACTTTGTTAATATTTTCATCTTTAATTTCATTTAAGAAGAGCATCTTGGCCTTTAGAAGATTTGGACGTAACTTTCACGTTTTATTTATGGGTATTTTTTTGTCAACAGCTGGACACATGGTTTGGGAGGCCGAAGAAAGCCGGCGGCGGCATCGAGCGCGGCTACGAGACGGTCCCGCGCGGGGCCGAGCCGAAGCCCGAGGACGAGGCCGCCGCCGAGTACACCAGCAAAATCAAGGCGCTCGATGACAACCAGCTGTCTAGAAGATTCGAGGAAATGCTCGTAAGTCAACTTCAAATACATATGAATGACGTCAGTTGTTTAGTGCCTCAACACACCGTATTGTTTGTTGACTGTCGCGAGTTCGATCCTCGTACAACAAAAATATTTGTATTCATGAGTATGTCCGTTTGTATTGATCTGTTGTTTTCTATGTATAATACGAGTATATATTAATAAAAGAAAGTATTTAAATAGTTTACCAGTTGTCTAATATTCATAGTACAAGCTTTGTTTAGTTTGGAAGTCGATGACGCTGGGAAATGTGTCCAGTGGTATTTATTTATTTAAAGAATTTGAAATATTCTTATCCCATATTCTGATAGCGCTCGAATTACCATAGATTTTCTTAGAAAAGCCCATTTGCTTTTTTTTTAAAGTCAAATAACTATGCATTCTCAAAGTATCTGCAATGCTTATATCGAGCATTCATTAAGCTATTTAACTCTTGAACAGATAATACATTGTAAAACAGACTTTGGAGTCGATTATAAAGCGCAATTTCTGAAAATCTATCCCTAAAATTAAAATGTCAAGCTTGCAACAAAAATAAATTCATTTGTAAAAGATTTAAGTCACAATTTAGTTAATGATGGTTAGTAATACCATTAGCAGATTAAAATATTAGGTTTTTGTTTAAGAGATAAGGAATTGATCCCAATATTATCCTTATAAGCATTTAATTAACATTGAATACATTGAATTCACTTATTATATTACAAGTACTTAGTAAGTAATCCTGCGGAGTGAGGCCCTGGTGACCTGTAATACAGGTATTCTTATACCATAATATCTCAGGCATAAGTCTCTCATAATTATATTTATAATTTGATTACTTTAATATAAGCATATCTCATTGTACTTCACTGTGAAGAATTGTGAAGAGAAAATAAATCTATTATTATTTATTATTCCAGTCAAAAACGTCTTTATTAAATATCTACAAAGCACCTTTTACTAATATATATATAATTTCTGCTATTCACAGAGCGACATGAACCTGAGTGAGGAAAAGAAGGCTCCGCTCAGGAAATATTCAAGAGATCAGAAACAGAAAATGCTTATAGCATATAAGTTTGTTAATGCCCAGGTTTGTATATCTGCATAGTATAAAAAGTCGCTTCCTGCCATCTATACGCTTAGATCTTTTATTCAACGTAAAGGATTTTAATGCGGTTGTCATCAATAGATAGAGTAATTCAAGAGAAAGGCTTATATAGTTTAATATTATTTTGTGTTAATTTGTTGAAATATGACGACAAAGATAGCTTTCATCGACGATGCTAAAATATAACAAAATAATGTACGATCAAATCTAGATACATATAGCTTTCCAAGTCCATTTTAATATTTAAAAAAAAAATACAAATTATGTGGAGTTTTGGTCTATGTTCAGCAGTAGACAGTTATCGGCTGATATGATACAATAGTAGTATTAATAATCATTCCATACTGATTCCACACTGATACCACATTGTTTCTACATAGCACGCGTGCGAAGACGGGGCGGGTCGCTAGTTCTCTATACAATGGCTTTAACATTATAATGAAATCGAATGGGTACTGTCTTCACTACTTGATAGAAAGCGGTCATGTGTAAATACCATGACCTTCGCAACGCAGCGGTGGTTGAGTTATGTGGTACCAGGTTCGATTCTGGGACTCAATTTAAGCCACTTTTTTTTTTTAATTGGCTAGGATCGGGGTATTGTAAGGTTTGTACCTTATAAGGTATCATAGTTTGATTATATTAGGTGGACTTTTCTTTATTACGAAAACAAAAATCCGCCAGATGTTGCTTTACTGTAGGTAAGACCATGGTAGGAAATATTTAAGAAATTATGTTCTTAAGAGCAATAGAAGCCAAAACAATATTGTTTGTCCGTTCGTACGTTTGTTTCCGATATCACATAAAAACTACTGCATTCATTGCATATTATTTCAGTAGTACATAATCCACGCTTATGTATTTTTTTTATAAAGCACTACCAGTATTAAAAATTTTATCTTCTCTCATCAGGAAGGTCGTTCAAAATTCGAGAAACCCTCCGATTACGTGGCCTACCTAAGTCAACAAGAGCTCTCAGTCGGGAAGCTGCACAGCTGTTTAGAGAATCTCCGTATAGCCCTCACCAACAACCCACTGTCCTGGATAGAAGAGTTCGGCACCAAAGGCATCACCACTTTGCTTGCTACCCTCAACTTATGTTACAGCAAGTAAGTGAAATCCCCTTGTTTATATTTTAAAATATTCTAATATAGCTATTGAACGGTTGTCTTATTCCCTTGTGCTAATTTTGCAACTTGAATGTGGCAAAAAATAATTAAAATAGGTTTTGGAAAAAAATAAGACTAAATATTTGTAAAAGAAAAATAGAGATAAATTTTATTAATATAATAAAATTGTAACTAAACGGTATCTGTACAAGACAAATTAATATGAGGTGTTTTACAAAACAATAGAAGCTAAGACAACAATTTCTAGAGCTTTCGTTTATCTATCTTTTTTTTTTGTATATGTATGTTGTAATTTGTGTGCTGTAAGTAATGCAAATAAACTATCTATCTATCTATCTGTATATTCGTAATACCTATACTACGAAAATTGTTATTGATTAAGTAGCATGTAAAATGTAAAAGTTGTAGGTGAACATTATTAAATAAATAAATAAATAAAAACTGCGTGGCCATATACAATTGCTGGAATTTAAAAGTATTATCTTTTTACATGCTGTCAGTGGCAGAGGGTTTTATCGGTAAGTGGTGTATTAAAAATTAATTTAAAAAAAAATTAGCATTAGAGTGTAAGAATAAATTTATTTCGATTCTGCCATGAAAAATTTATATTGTTTATTGTTATTATAATTCTTTTACAGTGGAGCTGTGTATAAATAAGTAAAATTATTCTAGGGTACATCCACAAGAGAAATAGTCCAACTCAAAATTGTGAGAGATTATGCAAAATTTGCTACTGGTATACAAATGAAAATAACTTTATTTACTCAGAACTGATACACACTTTTATTATATGTCAGTTAAGATTAAATTTTTGGATGAATACTGTGATTACCAACAGAGGATAATGTCAAGTCAAAATTAATGCTTCTCATATATGAGTAGTAACGACCACAATATACTAGTCTCCATTAAAGGATATGACAATTGAGTAACACCCGTTCACTAGTATGACAGTTGAGCCAGCCATCGCTGTACTCAACCATTTTATAGGCAAACAACTAGCTATTATAAACCTAATTATACTAATGTCTGTTTTCAGCGATTCCCGATACGATCGTGTCCAGTACGAATGCATTAGATGCATATCCGCCATATTGAACAACACTGTCGGAATCCGGACGATGTTCGACTGCAAAGAATCGCTTCCAGTCCTCGCAAGAAGTCTGGACGCGAAGAAACCACATTGTGCCTTAGAAGCGGCTAAAGTACGTAGTACAAATCTCAATTAGGAATCTATATAGTATACAGGAGCGTCGACTCCGTGGGTGCTCAGCTCCCACTAGAGTAAATAATGGTTGCGGAGCATCCAAGACACTAGACATCATAATATAACCAAAATAATTCTCATCTCATTATCTATTATATAGGTCGCGTCTGATTGTCTAGCAAGCAGTGTCCGCCTATCAGCTGAAATAATGATGATGTACCTAGTTATCAAAAGAACATGAGCGCCCCCGAGGTTTAGAACCCGGCGTCCCTGATATAGTATAAGCATTTGCTTAGCTAGTAAAAGGGACACCTTGTACATGATGCCAGATCGTGTATAAGGTGCGGGTTCAAATCCCGTCCCCTTCGCTAAGCTAAACGAAATATTACACAGAAAAAGCGCCATAGGGTAAATAAAAGATAGCACCAAATTGGGACCATTCCAAAATCCAAACGACTTTGGAGTGTTCCTTTTTTATCGTCATTTTTTCATCATCAGCCAGGGTGCATGTTGTCATCAAAAATAAAAAAAAAGTGCTTAGGTGTACGTCAGTAATGAGTTGTAACTTTTTAATCATCAATATGAAACCATGAAAGTCTTGTTTCAGGGCGCTAGGAATGCTAAATTCCGTCCTGATAATAGATTCTCAGTTTTGAGAATTACATGACGTTTTCGATAATAAATTATATAAAAATAAATATTAATCGTATCTTATTTATGTCTATTTCAGGTTCTAGCCGCCATCTGCTTGATTCCGAATGGCCACGAGAAGGTTCTAGAAGCTATAACAATGGCTGGGGATTCAAATCAGCGGCCGAGGTTGTTGCCAATCCTGGAAGGGCTCCGTCCTAATGCGCCGGAGAGTTTAAAGGTATTTTTTTGTTCCGTAATTGTTAAATTTTATGCTTTGTAATGGTTTGGTTGTCCAGCTGAGAAGATGCTTTTAAATGGAAGTAGAGTATTGCTATCATGAACTTCACAGTATACTGTGATACCCTTGTTATAATCAGTTGCTGTTCGTTGTATTCGTTAATTTGCTCATATTTTTTGTGTCTATATGTGTGTTACTAATACTAGACAGGTTTTGATAATCCTTTTTATTTTCAATATGAATTTATATTTACTTCTGTTTTGGTTGTAATATATATATATATATATATATATATATATATATATATATATATATATATATATATATATAATATTTAAATTTTAGTATTATTTTTTAACTGATACAATAAATAAATAAAATTATTATAGATAACTTTTTGAGTTTCGTTTATAGACGGGGTGTATGCAACTGATTAATGCAATCATCACAGACCCGGAAGAATTAGAGTTCAGGATGCACCTGCGTTGCGAGTTCATGAGGACCGGACTTATTGATTTGATTGGTAAGCAAATAATTTTATGGAACCGAAAATACAATGTGTCTATTTGCCTTCATGCCAAGTCCATTGTGACGTAAAGAGAATGAATCAAGTGGCAAAGGCCTAATGTTACATTTCTTGCTTCATCCACTTTTACAACTCATCTTAACGTCGATTTTTTTTTTATGATACTTCGAGGGTCAAGCATACTGACAGCCGAGTAATCGAAAGTGGTTACCGTCGCCTATATTCATGAACAGCACCACGAACATAACAGAATATACTATAATTACCATGAGTAATCTCCATGCGTTGTTATTCCTGAGGACTAAGGTGCTATACCTCCATTCTATACCCTGTTGATATTACTACTATATCCCACTCATCTAACATAAAACACAGGAATGCAAACTGCTTCACGACAGAAACATGGTGCAGGAGATTCTTGACTTCTCTGTCTTATAGATTAGTCTATGTCTTCCCCAATTTCTACAACCATCTGTTTTCGCATTGTATATAACTTTCGTCTGATAGTCTTTCTATAATATATCCCTATTTTTTCTTTATTCTAACTTGAGGATCAAATGATTTATGTGATTATCAGATGACCTATCGGATATCAACAGTACTAACCATATATACTGTTATAACGTAATGCTGGGATCGTTCCAGTCTTCTACATCTTGCTTCTTTAGCAATTGTTATTTTATTCTATTTCTTTTTTTTTTTTTTGCATGTTAAATTGATCGTGACTAATGAAATTCTTCAGACGATCTACGTAAAGACGCGGAGGGCGCTCGGCAGATACAGATGAACGTGTTTGATACCCACGCCGCTGCAGATCAAGAGGAGTATCTAGCCAAATTTGATGATGTTAGGTTAGTAAAAAAAAACCTAAAAATCAATATATTAACATATGATTAGATTCTAGATTACTTTTTTTACGCTTTATACTTCTGTAAACGAGGTTTTAGATTTTCTAAGACAATAAGAACATATAAACATATGTTCATATTGTATCTTTCTTTAAAGAAAATAATAAAAGGTATTCTTTCTTTAAATAAAGTTAGTGAAGTCTGGCAACATTTGCATATTCGAAAACCGTTTTATTATATATTTATATATTTCTGAATTTATATTTATTTTGTTTTTAAATGGCGTTATTTTGGGTAAAGACTCTTAGTAAAATGTACAGTCTCTGTTTATGCCGTTATATCAGTCCATATATTTAAGATTACTAAATTATTTATATTTAAATTTACGTTTTTTTTTACAGGGTCGACTTCAACGACGCGAATGAATGTTTCGAGCTGGTGAAGAACCTAGTGATGGACACACCGGCAGAACCTTATCTTCTCTCAATATTGCAGCATTTACTCTTCATCAGAGACGATGAACTTATTAGGTAAATACTCTCTAAAACTGTATGAGAATTTGAAACAAAAAAGTATTAAATCGTTTTTTAGTCACTGTTTTTAAACCTTTGGTCACTGTCGAATTGTATAATAGTTTTATACAGAAAATCGAGTTATTTATATCCATCATTTTCCTGTAACATATTTGGAGTTGTCACCTAATGCAATGTTGCTAATTTTCAACCGACTGAAAAAAGTATGAACGAAATTAAAAAAGAATGAATTAAAAAAATAACGAAATTGAGAGGAGGTTCCTCTCAATTTCGTTATTTTTCTTTTTGATCCCTACCTCATAACTTCGTCAGTTCTAAACCTATTTCAAAAATTGATTTTTTATTTTATCTGAAAGGATATACTTGCAGCTTGGCCCCAAAGAAATTTTATTAAAATCGGTTCAGGAGTTTACTTTTTAGGTCAAAACAACTAATTTTGTCATAATTGAAGTATTTTTTTTTTTGTCTAAATTATTGCATTTGTCTATAAAAAGTCGTCACTCCAGGTCCTTTTTCCTTCGTCGTTTATTCCAATTTTTCGAGTTTGAGCGGATCCAATACCCTGTCAGATTAATGATCCTAAAGATAAGTAATAAATGCATACATTAGTATTTTACTCCTTGTTTTTGTTTGTAAAATTTTATTATTGTTCGGCAGGCCGGCATATTACAAGCTCATAGAAGAATGCGTCACACAGATAGTTCTGCATAAGAATGGCTACGACCCTGACTTTAGAGCGACACAACGTTTCAATATAGATGTCCAGCCACTCATTGATGGACTCATAGGTGAGTTTTTGGCAGCCATAAAAACTATTATCATAATAGGGTGGGGGGGGGGGGGGGGGGGTTCAATTATTACGTATCGCACTTGGAAGAGAAGCGGCGGTCTTGCAAAACGTTACAATCCGTTACAACTGGTTTATTAATATTTTTAGAAAAATCGAGAGCAGAAGAAGAACGTAAAGTAGAGGAGTTGAAAACGAAGCTGGAAGCGGCGATCGCAGCGCGGCAGGAGGCGGAGGCGCGCGCCGCGCATTTAGAGGAGCGGCTCAAGGGCGCCCCCGGCGGCGGCCTGCCGCAATCTACCGTCGCTGCTATCGCCAAGGTATGCCCACCGCTGCCCACGTGGGGTTACCTGCGTTTCCCATGATATAACTTCATACTTACACTTGTTTATGATATTTAGAAAGGCAAATAAGCTGATAGTCCACCTTTTTTATGAGAGGCAAACAAGCTTACGGCCCTGATGGAAAGTGGTAACCGTCGCCTATAGTCATGAGCAGTATCATGGAATACCCTTCATGCATTACCATTCCTGCACAGCATTATGGACAGTCCTAAAATATACAGTGATGCGTTCATGCGTTATCTTTCTTGAGGGCTACGATGTTATATCTCCATAATCTGTAACTTTACTGCTATATCCCACCCTTAAAGCTGAAATATTGCTACATTAAGTTAAATTTTGTAATTTTTTTTTTCTCATTTTATAATTCTCAAAAAACTTCATATAAAATAGTTCACAGTTTTTTTTAAAGCTAAGATTAGTACTATATTTGCGTAAGTTCTTCTTTTTTTTTTCAAAAAAAGGGGTAATGAGTTTTCTTCAGGATCGGCAGGGCACGCTTAAAATCCCTGGTATTGCAGGCGGTCAGACTACAATAACCCCTTACCATTTTGTTTGCCACTTCAGTAATTCTAAGTAAAAAGTTATATTGCATAGTGTTTTGGTATTGCGCCGCGGAAGATTCGCTTAATGTGACGTTTATTTGTAGGAAAATCTTAATTTTCTTGTAAACATTCTTTCAGGTTATCGGTAGTCCCGGTGGCCCCCCGCCCCCACCGCCCCCTCCCATGCCAGGAGGTGAGTCTTCCCTCTCTATATAATATGGGAAAAATTCACTAAAATCAAATTTTACCTTGCATGATTGTGTCGTAACACGGTAATATATATATTTTTATATTTAATTTATAAATAAACATATTTACTATAAAAAGATCTGACTGAATACTTGAACAAGATCGAAACGTTTTAATAAATTAATTATTTATTTAGCTAATGGGTTCAGTAAAGTAATTGATTATACATCACTACCGCATCCTGAACTATTTTCAAGTACAGTAGTAGTAAATTAAAATTAGTAAAGTAGTAGTAGTAATGTAGTAGTAAATTATTATGTTTATAATAACTCATGTTCAGTAATAATATTAATTAATAAAAATAATCGAAAATACTCTAAATAAATAGAAGCTGGGAGAGCTTTGAATCCCAAAAGCAAATATATTTAATTTTACTACAGATAACCCTGTCTATTGGTTTTATTTCACTTTGAATGTTTTTCTATAATTATGTAATATTATTTAATACAGCAATAAAATATCTATTGTTCACGCGTTAATATTACTCACAACCTCACTATTACATGCATGTGTATACGCACTATAGCTATCTATCGGTGTGTGCTTCTAGGAGGACCGCCGCCGCCGCCTCCTCCACCGTTACCAACAGGTAGGACATCATTTCTTATTAAATATTCTTTATGTTACAAAATAATCTTGTAATACTTTTTTCCTTTATCCAAAGGTAGTCTGGAAGAGGTACTACATATGTATAATATATATATATATATATATATATATATATATATATATATATATATATATATATATATATATATATATATATATATATATATATATATATATACAGGCAGTCCTCGTACTTACAACATATTAGGTTCTCGAAAAACGCAACATAAATCGAAACGACGTAAGTCGAGACATATTTTTTCATATATTTACATGTAAAATTCAAGGGTTAGGATTCACACAGATTCAAAATAAAAAAAAAAATACTGAGCATTTATAACAAAGGATATACATACTTTATTATCAAAAGTAAATTCTTAAAATAATTATATATGAAGTGGAGTAAATTCTCCTATGCCGGAAATCGAAACAGTTGACGTATGTTTGAGGAATAGTGTCAGAACATTGTTCGACGTAACTTGAAATGACGTAAGTCGAGGACCACTTGTTTTGTATTATTCTTTAAGTGATACAAAAACGGGTAACAAAATAAATAAAAATATAGGTTTATGTAATTAACCGGGACAACATGCATGTAAATAAAGGAGATAGTAAATCTTGGCTTATAACCAGTCGCTATCATTGTGATAGAATGTCTATCATTTAATATACTTAATACTATTATATATTAATTATTAATATAATTATGGGATTCGATGTTAAAGGAATAAACATGATATTGCCAGAGAGGGATAGAAATCTATTTATGGAAAAAGACAAGAATTTAACTACAACAACTTATGAGAATGGATTATGGTTAAATTAAAAGAGTTATTATTAAATACAGACTCAATTGTGCACTTTTGATATTATTATAGGAAAATCTTTTTTTAATTCTTCAATAATTTTTTTTCAATTACTTAATTAGATTTAAATGCATGCCCACACGTTATGAAAGCAATTTTATGTAATTGTATGTGTCTATTAATATTCAAGTTATTGGTGAACGCTTAACTCATTGCATGCCAGCACTATAGCTATGTCGGTGTGTTCTTCTAGGGGGTCCAGCGCCTCCGCCTCCACCCCCAATGCCGTCAGGTTGGTATTATATATACACATAATATATATTTTCTATGCTTTATCAAGTATAAACCGTTTTGTGTATTACATAGCATATTTTATGATATGACGCAGTTAAATTAGCTACACATTAACTACGGCGTTTTATTTAATTTGACATGCCATCTGGAAAAAAATAGCGAACTTTTACGAATCATGTCAAAATTCATTTTATATACTCAACCGAATGAATACAGAACTGAGAACTCGATTGATTTTTGAGACATTTCGCGTTTTTAATATAACATAAATACACTGATTTAATCGGTTGTTTTGTGGGTAATTAATCATATTAAGATTTGCATAAAATGTTTATTAATCCATCTGAAATTATTATTAAAAGAATGTTTTTAATTGTAATTATCCCCACAGCAGGAGGCGGTCCTCCCCCTCCGCCCCCACCGCCAATGCCAGGCGGGATGGGCGGTCCCCCACCACCTCCAATGCCGGGCATGGGAGGTCCCCCACCGCCCCCAATGCCCGGCATGGGGGGACCTCGACCGCCCCCGCCACCTGGTGGTTTCATGGCGCCGAGGATGGTATGTATAATTTTATTAAACTTAACTAAAATTACAGAAAATGTCACTGTGTCTACAGACCGAACGTTTGTTCAAAATTTCCGAATGGAAATACTATAAAAACAGTAATATCGTTTCATCACTCGAAAATTTGAAATAAAAAAAAAAGGTATCAATAAGACACATCACTCCATCTTGGAACGTATCGATATATTTTAACGTAGGTATGCACAAAATTTCGATCCGAACTTAAAATAGGTAGATAATTTATGGTCATTTTGCAGATAATTTACTTAAATTTGATAGTTGCTGTTTCAATTATTCTGCTGAACTTTAACTCGATTTATGCTTCTAGCCGCAACCAGACGTTCTTCCTCACGGTCTCAAGCCAAAAAAGAAGTGGGAAGTGGAAGGGCCCCTCAAGAGGGCAAATTGGAAGACGATTATTCCGCAGAAGATGTCGGAAAAGGCGTTCTGGGTCAAGGTAACCTTTTTAGATATTAATTTTAATTCCAACAATACTTATCTAACCCCTAATTTATATAATTAATTATTAAATAATAATACTTTATAGTTGTGTGGTCCCGGCGTAGAATAAGTTACCCCTTCCTTTCCCGTGGTTGTCGTAAGAGGCGACTAAGGTAGGGCGAGGGATGGGCAGTAGCGTCCCTATTAAAACATCTCTAAAGTCTAAGTGCGGTTGTCAATTTGTCTGCCAAGTGTGGCAACTTCTGGTAAAACCCCTTAAGGGGAAAGCTTATTTTCAGGAGTGAATAGTTAAAGGATGATATGATGATGAATAATTTATAGAATATTAAATAAAAAATTCATTTTAGACTTTTTAGACAAAAATACTTTAATTAAGAGGGAATAATTGTATGCATTAGGTTCAAGAAGACAAGTTGGCGTCACCAGACATTCTCAATGGACTTGCGCAGAAGTTCTCCAGCAAACCCGTCGCCAAGAAGAACGAGGACTCTGTCGATAAGTGAGTTTACTTCATCACCACACCCCTTTCATGCTATGCCCATTCATCTAACTTTTTTTATACTACTGAGGTGGCAAACAAGCATACGCCCCACCTGATGGTAAGTGGTTAACGTAGCCTATGAATACCAGGGGCATTACGCGCGTTGCCGATCCTGAAGAAGCCTTTTTACCCCCCTTTTGGCTGCATTTGTACATCTAATGGTGACAAACATAGTATAGTATTCTATATAAAATACTTGTTCCTTCTCGGCTTTTGTATAAGTAGATAGTCTAAGAATCTTTATTTTCTTTTAAATAAATTACAGCTCATGTTATTCACTAATAATGTTGGATTTAAGGTATCGATGAAGTGACGACTTCAAATGCATTACAGAGAGTTAGTAGATACAGGTGGTTCAGAACTATTCTTTATGACAGTCTATTGGGGAAGCCTATGTTCAGCAGTGGACGGATAATGGCTGAGATGATGATGTGGCATTCTATAGATGAAAGGGTTTTTGAATCGGTTAAATATTTTTTTAGTTTATTATAATTATTTTAGTATAAATATGCCTATGTTTTTGCAAATTTATTTTATTATCAATTGATTGATGGATCATAATAAGTTTTAAAAGTATTAGTGATAGTCTACTTGTTTATACTATGATTAGCAAACAAGCTGATGGCCTATGTGATGGAATACGATAACTGCCTCCTATAGATTAGAACAGTACCATAAACATGGATTTTGTCCATATTAGTTAATGATTTATTCTTATATCTCATATATATTTGACATTATTAAAAAGGAAAAAAATATTGATAAAAGATTTTTTTGTATTGATCATCATACATGTATTTTTCCAGAGTGCCAACCCTGAAGAAAGTTAAAGATCTAAAAGTGCTGGATAGTAAAGCAGCTCAAAGTCTATCTATATTATTGGGCGGATCTCTAAAGCATATGTCGTATGAGCACATCCGTACATGCATACTCAGATGCGATACAAACGTGTTGACAGCGAACGTACTAGATCTGTTAATACAGGTATGTGTCATTGTATACACTTCTGAAATATGAAAATTTACACTCTTTGTGCACGCACGCACTCACGCACGCACACCCACACATCCACTCAGACACACCCTATAACGTACGGTATTTTTTTTTTGTATTATCTAATAGGAAACTAACTAAAGTTCCATCTGGATGAGTGACAGTTATTTTTCTCAATGTCCTCTACCCAAAGGTTGTCTGGAAAGGATTCCTTAGCGATAAGGCCGTCTTTTGTGTCTCTTCTCATTAAAATTTACTGTTTTAATATTTTTATTTGTCGCAATAAAGTGTAAATAAATAAACAAATGTTTGAATCAACACGACATTTTCCAGTATCTACCAACAGCGGATCAGCTCAAAAAGTTAGCGGAACTGAAATGCAAAAGTGAAGAGTTGACGGAAGCGGAACAATTCGCGGCCACGGTGTCCGATATAAAGAGGCTGGTGCCGAGACTGAGGAGTTTGGCCTTCAGGGAACACTATCAGGAGATCATATCTGAAGTCAAACCGGTGAGTTGTCAATACCTTTACTGGTCCATTAAGCCGTGACAGGTAAATTGATGGAGGCAAGAAATTTATAAAGAGTGAAATTGAAGTTGTTAGCTGTAGGAAACATTAAGAAGACGAGTATTAAAACGTAAAGTTCCTGAATCAAAATTAAAAAAATACAAAAATTTTGAGCCTTCCTCGTACTAACCCTCCCTCTATTCGTTGATGGAGTCGGCATCACTGGCGGGTTCGTGGGATAAATGAGACAGCAATATCGGATGTCTCATTCCGACTCGCGGACTCGTTGACAATATCGATTCCATCGACGAATTCGCTTGCTGCTTCTCTGGAGGGCTAGGTCTATTTTCATCATGATGGGCTAATTGACTTGTATAATATTTTTCTCTCCTCACCTATCATCACGCGCTTGGGTATACCGATAGAGCTGGCGGGGTTACCATTCCATCATCATCCATTAATAAAAAAATCTCCTCCCCTACTAAATTAATAGGGGATGCGCTGTTTGTATGGGGACTCAAAGTTTTAGCGCGTTTTGATCTACGTTTCTTTAGTAAAAAAAATTAATTTGGATAGAAAAAATAATATTAATAGTAACACAATCCATTTCTTGTCACAAGACAGAGACAGCTATGTTAATGAAAGACAATGTTTATTGCATTGGTCTCGTAATAGTGCATGGAAAATGTTGTAAATCGTCGAATATATGAAGTGATTATTAGAAACAAAAAACGTATTCAAAGAGAATTGGTAACAAAAACTGGAATATTTTGTCTTACAGGATATAGTATCGGGTACTGCGGCGTGCGAAGAGGTGAAATCGAGCGGAAAGTTCGCGAAGATTCTAGAACTGTTGCTCTTACTGGGCAACTACATGAACACAGGGTCCAACAACGCGGGTGCATACGGTTTCGAGATCAGCTTCTTGACTAAGGTTTTTAAATTTATAAATTTAATTTTATAATTTTCACACCTTGTAATTTAAAATGTGAAAATTTATTTATAAATATACTTTATAGTAAACTAGGAAATTAGACGCAATGTGACACTGATGGAAAGTTTGACAGACATAGCAACCGAATTTCTTATTGTAGATACCTATTATACATTTTGTGAAATTTCTATAAGACCTTTTCATGCAAATTGGTGAAAACAGTGATGCTGAACAGGATATTGTTTTAAAAACATAAATAATTACTGTTTTACAGTTAACAGCAACAAAAGATCTGGAAAACAAACAAACCCTGCTGCATTACCTAGTCGAGACGATTGAGAACAAATTCCCGGATGTGCTCACGTTTGCAGACGAAATGCCACACATTGACAGGTAAAATTAACGTACATTATCGTTATTTTTTATTATTATTTTATTGCATCTTAAAATAATAGTATTTTATGTATTTTAACTGCAAAAGGCTAATAAAATGTATATAAAGATAACTTGCACATGTCCGTTATCCTATTTTTTTTATGGGTGAAAATGGAATAGTAACTCCGCCTGCGTTAACGGGATACGCTGGCGGAGCACCAGTTAAGGGTGATAGATGAGAATGAATTATCCGTTATCCTATTAGTATAATAAATACGATATTTATTATACTAATAGGATATTTGCTGCTTTTTCACGAAAAAAATAATATATAGGAAATAGCTAATTTGGAATAATCCTATAATAATTACAATAAATTTGAGAATAAATAAAATAAAATAATATTTTGTTAAGTTTTAAGAAGGTTTATAGAAGGTTATCAGCGGTCATTTAAATAAAAAATGTACCTATCATGGTTATAACCAAAGAGAACATTTCGACTATAATTACTTAACAGCCGATGCCCCATTTAATCCAGTATTCGTTTTTGATAATACGCCTTGCTTTTATAATACAGGGCAGCGAGGGTATCCATGGAGAATCTCCAGAAGGCGCTGAAGAAAATGGAGAACGATATAAGAGCTCTCGAGACGGATCTGAACAACTCGAGGGTTCCGCAGTGTCCCGACGATCTGTTCCATGAGTCTATGAGTGTATCCTTTGTATTTCTTGAATATTTTATATTTTCTTTTATATCGCATAATTAAACTACTATCTAAGAGGTCCACCTGATGAAAATGCAGCTTCAAAATTAAGTAATTGGTAAAGTATAAAAAGATCTAAACATTGCTCCATAATTGAATGAAAGTAAAACGCTAAGGGAAATGAGAACTATTCTCCTACAGGAAAAGTTCATTCTGTAATAAAAAAAAATTACTCTAACTTCACAGTACAAAGAAGTAAGTTGTGTTGTTACTTTTGTAGATCAGTCTTTATAACATTACTATTACATTTCCTTAACGAATATTACAGTCGTTCGCTAAAGAGGCCCGTGAACAATGCGATCTGTTACATTCAATGTGCCGCAAGATGGAAGCATTGTACGGGGAACTGGCTGAATACTATGTATTCGATCCACATAAATACACTCTAGAAGAGTTCTTTTCGGATATCAAGACGTTTAAGGACTCGTTCATGGTGAGTTATGAATAATATTGTCATTGTTTTATAAGCAAATGTGTCTTCAGCGATAGAGTGATACGTTAACCGCTGAGGTCGACTCAATTTTTATTTATGAATCAAAATAGCATTTTGACTTCGTTAAGATCAGCGCACATAGCCTCTGCATCTTTTCATACTTAAGTTCGCCTACAAGAATAAGCTAGGCTAAGTAACTGAACTATATGATGTATAATAAAGAATAGAAAAGACAAAATGCTAGGTCACCTTATACGACATGACGATTTTTTAAAGAGCATACTAAAAAGAACAATAGGGGGCAAAAAAGAAAGGGGAAAGTCGAGAAATAACTATGTGGAATGAATAAAGCAAAAATTAGGTGTCATGTCGTATAGGTAGGTTAACGATATGCCCTGGAACAAAGCTGACTGGAAGAGAATACATGAATTAGTTGCCCCGACAAGAGGAAGCCTTCTATATAAACGATAATAAATAAGTGCTCTTTGCGACGGATAATATGCGTTACTCTATCTTTTATTTTCACGTTTCAGTATATTTTTAATGGGATAAATATGGTACGGTAACCTTACGCTTTTAATATACGCTAGCAGTTTGTCTGTCAGGGACAATAGGTGAGAATAAAAACAGGTCAGTTACTTCATTGTGACGAATTCGACCGAAAATACTAAGTTAATTAAGCTAAGCTCTCAGAGTGATCTGCAGCACGCACCAAAGATTGTTTTATGGCTGAGATTGACTTATTATGCGACTGCACAAAAAAGGAGTGTAATGTTTTCGTGGTTCATGTATGTATGTCAGTTTTTTTTATATTCCATCATAACTTCTAAATGTTTCGTTTTAGTATGCTGAGGAAAATGTACTTAATAATACCAGTTTACGACTGTGTTATTTATTTATTATTTATTGGCTACATTACAAAAAATGTCTGGTACAAAAGGTAAGCGTTCTCTCTTAGTCAAGCTTTGGCAAAACAGAAATGTTATGTGTGTAGACGGCGCACCACGAGAACGTGGTGGGGCGCGAGACAGAGGAGCGCGCGCGCCGCGCCAAGGAGGCGCGCGAGGTGGCCGAGCGTGAGCGTCGCGACCGGCAGCTGCGCTACAAGCAGTTCGTCGACATGGAGCGCGCGCAGGACGGCGTCATGGACAGGTGCATACACGGCCACACACCACACACCACACACCCACACGCACACCGCACATGACACACCCACACCGCACACCACACACTCACACCGCACACGACACACCCACACCCACACCGCACACGACACACCCACACCCACACCCACACCGCACACGACACACCCACACCCACATTGCACACCGCACACCGCACACCCACACCGCACACGGCACACCCACATCCACACTCACACCCCACACGGCACACCCACACCCACACCCACACCGCACACGACACACCCACACCCACACCGCACACGACACACCCACACCCACACCCACACCGCACACGACACACCCACACCCACACTGCACACGACACACCCACACCCACAGCGCACACGACACACCCACACCCACACCGCACACGACACACCCACACCCACACTGCACACGACACACCCACACCCACAGCGCACACGACACACCCGCACCCACACCGCACACGACACACCCACACCCACACTGCACACGACACACCCACACCCACAGCGCACACGACACACCCACACCCACATTGCACACCGCACACCCACACCGCACACGGCACACCCACATCCACACTCACACCGCACACGGCACACCCACACCCACAGCGCACACCGCACACGACACACCGCACACCCACGACGCACACGGCACACGACACACCGCACACCCACACCGCACACGGCACACACACACACACACACCCACACCCACACCCACACCCACACCCACACCGCACACGACACACCCACACCCACAGCGCACACGACACACCTACACCCACACTGCACACCGCACACGACACACCCACACCCACACCGCACACCGCACACCGCACACCCACACCGCACACGGCACACACACACCCACACAGCACACGACACACCCACACCCACACCGCACACCGCACACCCACACCGCACACGGCACACACACACCCACACCGCACACGACACACCCACACCCACACCGCACACGACACACCCACACCCACACCGCACACGGCACACCGCACACCGCACACCGCACACCCACACCGCACACGGCACACACACACACACCCACAGCGCACACGGCACACACACACCCACAGCACACACTCTTCTCCTTACATAACTGAGGCTAACGCCACACGAAACCGATCTTCGATGTTGTATTTTCGACGACGGAACGTCAGTACGTCAAATTGCATAAAATTAACTAATACGGATTACACTGCGTGCAAGATCGGTCATTATGTCGACGTAGTGCTACTGTTTTGCTTGCACCTGGCATCTGTTTAGTTGTAGGCTTGCGGATCTTCCGCACAGGGATGATAGGTATCGATAATTGCGTGTCTTCATATGTGACAGTAAATTAGGTAAGTTCAGTAAATGGTACGCGTTACTGTTCGTGTTAGGAGGAATTCATATTCATTCATATAACTGAAGACAGGACCAATTTATGAGCTCTGTTCGCAATCACCGTTTAGGCTTATTCCATATTTAATATTTAAAAATAAATCTTTTTTTATACAATGTCAAACAAGCCAATGGACCACGTAATAGAAAATGGCAAATCCATCCATTTTCAGTCGCTGATCTTCCGTCGCGGAAATAGTGTCTCTGTATAAACTCGTAGATAAAACGGTGTTTGTTATCAAACTCCTCCGAAACGGCTTTACCGATTTTTATAAAATTTTGTGTGCATATTGGGTAGGTCTGAGAATCGGCCAACATCTATTTTTTATACCCCTAAATGATAAGGGTGACCCTCCCCAAAATTTTTTTTTATATTTTTAACAAATTTTTTCCATTTTTATTTTATTATGATTTAGCATTAAAAAATACACACAACTTTAAATTTTCATCGTTTTACGATCAACCCCTTTTAATCGCGATTTTTATATTTCGCAATAAGTGATAAAACAACGTTTACGGGGTCAGCTAGTAATAAATATATATATTTTTAGATCCAACTGCGACTATTAAAATGTTACATTTATTTTTCAGTTTAATGGAGGCACTGCAGAGTGGATCGGCGTTTAGCAGAGAACGACCAAGGAAGAAAGCAAACCCACGGGCGGCCGGAGGTAATTACATTTCTAGTCTTATATATAATATAGTACACATTACATTTGGGTTTTCAATAATTAATAATTCATATACAATTTCACACTGGCATTTTTATTTGCAATTAGAAAAAAAAAGAAACTAAATGATTTGTAATCATAATAACCTTTCATAAATGTTTCAATACATTTCATTAATGTATTTCACTTTTTTAAATATGTCTAAGTTATATAAATGTTCACTGGCACATTATATTTTAGTTGCTTGAAGCAACACGATTCTTCACGTTCTTTAGATATAAACTATTAATTCGTTAGTATTTTTAATATACTGCACATATCATTATCATTATCATCATCATATTAGCTGTGAACATAGGTCTCTATCTACGGGTGCTTTGTCAGTGGCTGCCACACTAACTATTTAAAAGAAGTCTTATTCTCTTTTTCATTAAAATTAAAATAAAATGTCTATAACTTTTTTTATTTCAAGAAATTAGTCTAAAGATAAAACACTTCGTTAATAAAAATAGGTTTATTAGACGTTTAAGATTTTTAAGATTAAGGAGGATGGTGTCTGTTATATTTAGCATAATTTCTTAATAATTTAATGGTATCCCATACATTTTTATTTCAATACATTTCACAATATTAGTTCATAATTTTTTTTTATATACCTACGTACTATGACATATGTACATGTTTGTGGAATTTTGCACGCTCACTAGTAGAGGATCTGATTGAGGATATCGTGGACGAAGACGGTGTAGTGCATGCGATATTGCACAGAATCGAAGGTGGGTCGACGACATTAGTGCACTCCCCCCAACTCCCTTTCCCCGAAACATGTACTTGGCTGTATATCTATTAGCTGAACTCCAAATGTATGGAATAGACACATTATTAGGATATGGCACTTATCATCTTACAAAATTAATTCTACCATATTATGATACTTAGACTCTAGTATGATATTAGGTAAAGTTATATTTTTTACTCCTCTTAGTATATAAAAAACCCGTATTCATATATAAAAACACAATATTTTCCGAAACCGTTCAACTGATTATAAATAAAAATTGTCTATTATTTAGATAGATAGCATAGTTTTCATCCCGATAATGGAAAAATGAACCCGGAAGGGGTCTAAACGTTTGTCGGGTCAGCTAGAATATTAATAAGTTTATTAACTGTATAATATTTACCCAGCGGGACTTCATGCGATAAATTTTTTTTGAGCAGGTGTGTAGGTTCTATTTACCTGCAAAAAAATTCATTTCGTTAAATCTCGCTAATGTATTTAAATATAAGTAAATAACGTGAAAATTTAAAATTGACTATGTAATATTATTTATAATACTTGTACTTGAATTTTAATAAGTACATATTTGTCAATCTTTGAATTGACAGGTTTCATTTTTTTAAAATACTACCTTTTACCTGCGACTTTGACCGCGAGACCGAGAAATAATCACTGACCGGGATAAAAATTAGCTTATATCCTTCTCCATCCCAAATAGTACGTGTGTACTAAATTTCATAGCGATTGGTTAAGCGGTTAAGGCGCTATAAGGTAACAAACAAGCTCACTTTCACATTTATTAGTAAGGATTAAACTTAAAGGACTACAGTCGCGAGCTAATGTCTTGGAATACAAATAATAAGCTCATATATATTGTTTATAGATTTTACCACAATGTAGCCACGCGGAGCACAGTGTACTGTTTGCAACATTAAGTATTGTTTGTTTTTTGGTTTTATAATAATCGAGTGATTTCCTTTTAATGCCATAATTAAACATTGACTGGACTATT
The DNA here is from genome assembly GCF_026898425.1 of Galleria mellonella. Lineage (NCBI taxonomy): Eukaryota > Metazoa > Arthropoda > Insecta > Lepidoptera > Pyralidae > Galleria > Galleria mellonella. The sequence continues at coordinate 3,078,610 of NW_026442015.1, forward strand.
AGCACTCTTACCCTACTTTTTTTTTATAAGCAAATAACAGTATACAAGGTGTAAATTGTATTGAAAAATACAAATCCTAAAAAGAATGTTTTTAGCATTTGAATTTTCAAATCAATTCTCGAATTCTGCGAAGACTTTTATTCGACTATATTTTTTGTGTGTTTATACCTTGTATATAACTGAATAATGTGTATTATTGAATTGAAGCTTGTTGTACAATTAACAGTTTTGTTAATTTAATATTAATGTGGCCTTTTTTTTTAATGTATTATGTACTAAGTTTTTATACTAATATAATTAATTATAATATACTTAATTAAATCTAATGTGTTTCCCGATTCCTTTAACGCAATTTTTTTTAAAGTGTCGAGTTAATAGGCATTATTTTGAATGTGTGTGTAACACCTTAGACCTCACCGTCACTTAACATCTGGTGAGATTTTGATCAAATGCGCTCAAGTTTAACGTAAAAGAAATTTAGCCATCAAATGCTTGAGTTTTGCTTGGTGTTTATCTACTTAATTTTATTGACATGGTAGAATGCATTTTTTTTTGTCATAAACAATATTCATAAACAAATTTTCATTACCTTGTAGAATTAATTTTGTTATATACTAGTTTTTTTTACAGACTCTGTGTTAACAAGGTATCCAAGTAGGTTACTCATGGGAACTATCCCCTGAAATATATATGTACATAATATAAATATAGAACCTTAAAATATATTGAAAAATTTAACGTCCTATCAACTCGATCCGACGGAATCCGAACCCACATCTATGTTATCCAGAAGGCATACTATCAAGTAGTTTTTTCAATCTCGTGAACGTTACTAATCACCATCGTGAGAAGTAGGCGCCATCTATCGTGTTAATGAATTATTATTTTACCCCTTGTGTTCTATATTTTTCGGATACCTTTGCGTCAACTTTATATGTTATATATTTTATTCTTAAACATGTCCAGCTGCTAAAATGATATAGGGGGTTCAAATTTTTATTGACATTTTTCGACCCATGTTCCTTGTTTGAAAATATTCAAATTCATTTGTAGAATACTTCCTTGAAAGGATGCTTGTAATTCCAATATTATTCTGTATATACATACATATTTAAAATATAATATTTTCATATGTGGTGTATTAATATTGGTAACAATTTTTCAGCTGAAAGGAGGGCGCAACTTAGTCGGTCGAGATCTCGGTCAGGATTGACGGGGCCGATCATTACGCGAGAATTAACCAAGTATGATTTATTTTATTTATTTCTATTAACATATATTGAACTAATAAGTTTTTTATGATGAAAATGGAATGGCAACCCCGCCTTCGCTAACTGTACACGCTAGGGGGACACCAGTGAGAGATGATAGATGAGAATGAAAACAAACCAATAAGCCCATCGTGATAAATTCATCAGAAATTAACCATGATAGTTTCCAAAGGGAAGAACCGTGTGGAAGTCGACCTGATTGCGTATATTTCTAGCAATGGGGTTCTTAATCCCCTTTACTAACGATCTCTTTCCCCCCTGAACTAATAAATTAGGCAAATAAAGCTGTCGTCTAACTAAATCATCTTGTGTAAAACACATAATTTTACACAAGTTGTTTGTTGAAAATGGAGGTTTAAAAAATAACTGTGAGATTACAGATTAGTTAAGCTTGTAGCATCTCAGTATTCATGAGGGGTTAAATGGGCTTTACAGTGTCTCTTGTAATATCTATGGTGCTGTTCAAGTCTATAGGCAACGTTTATCATTTCAAGTGGACTGTTTTTTGCTTTGAATTTAAAAGAAAATACTGTATTGTTGCTTGTTGTAATTGTAATACCATTGAGTAAAAGATATGAGAATTTTTTTTTTTATTTATTATAAATAAATATTGTTCCAGTGAGCTGCTCAGCAATGCGTGATGTTCAAGCTCATATCAAGTGATATTAGTACTATGTATATTAATTTAGTTTTAAGTGAAATAATAAAAACGAGAATATTAAATTGTGCCTAAGGACTGTTTCAAATTGGACGAAGCGCTAAATGTCCAAGACAATATTACATTCAAGATAAGTTATCGTAACGTAAAATCATTTTATAATACCATTAATTTAATATTTGTTGGCCACTACTAGACATCGGGTTCTTCCACATATTACCACAGAGAACGATCCTTAACTACTTAGTAAAAGTTGCTTCACCCACTCATTGTATATTATTGATACTTATAGAATGACCGTATAAAGTGAAAATTTATTCATGCTCAAATAGTTTATAACGGTTTATAGTTTATATATATATATATATATATATATATATATATATATATATATATATATATATATATATATATATATATATATATATTCTGACTACATCAGTTACTTCTGCGCACATCGTTTATAAATAAATACTAAACATTTCTTCCATATATTTAGTTTTTTTTATTTAAAGAAATTTACAAGAGACTGTCTTGGCTTTTTTTTAACGCGTTACCATTTTTCGTGTATTACTAATGTAAATTTTTTGAATATTCGATAATATTAACAAAAATGCAAGGATATATTTTGAAAGCTAGGTTTATTTGCACTTCGTCGAGTTTGAATAGGGCCTTTTTTAATTTTGGCCGTAAATAATGCTATATTCAGTTTATGTAAATTGAAAATGATAAATCAGAATTCAATTAAATGGAGAAAATTACTAAAAACGATGAAATAGTAACATGAAACATTCCAGTGATTGCCTCATCGCTCGTTTTAATATTTTTTAACGATGATTTTTTTAAAGTGTTACGACAGCTTGTGTGCTGTTATAAAATGATCTAATGTGTTTTTATCGATCATATCAACGATTACTATTGTATTTAATAAATAAAAGTGGTCGCTAACTCGCACATCAGGATAAATCTTTGAATTTTTTGTCTAATTTCTGTGTATAAAATTTAAACAAAAAGAACTATTTTAAAAATTGAATTAACAAAAATATCACAGAGAAAAAATAAACAGAATGTATTCTGACAAGATATTGTGTCATTATTGAAGATTTTTGTGTCAAACGTAAACGTAGTATGAACACAGGCCTATTAGATTTTCTTATTTAATAAAATTTTTAATATGGCTGTATACATGTCTACTTAATATAATTTACAACAATTATAAAAATTTCCACTTTCAATTAAAGTGGAGTTCTGTAAAAGCAAAAGTACGAAATACAAAATACGAAAGACAAAAGTTGCTCAAATGTTTTCCCTTTCTGACATTCCAAAATGATTGTTCTACGTTTGACGTAATGAGATACAATAAATATAAGAATAAGAAACGAGGGCGCCACTGTGCACACAGGATTTTATACATTTAACAGATGATATATAATAATGTCTAAATTATCTTAAAATATTTTATGAAATTAAAATAAAGTCTTCTAAAGTCCAATATAACGAACTGTGTTAGCTAAAAATAAAATATTATGTAATAAATTTATTAATTACTATGTAATCGTACAGGTTTAATCATACAATATGTTAATAAACGTAATCCATTCCTTAAAAGTAGTGTAAGTATTCATTAATAGGGTCTCAAGAAATATGTTTTGACTTCCTACAAAAAAAAAATAATAATACAAAAAAAAATCATTAAAATTCTCTACTACTAAGAATACTAATACTAGTTTTAAGGATTTGGTTACGTTAATTATACTATATCGGTAACACTAATTGCTTATACATTGTTTCCTAAATAGTTATTCGCTTTACTAGTGCAATTAATAGAATAACATAAAGTAAAATCAGTATCAGGTATGTAATAACAGAAAGTGAATACATTAAGCGTTTATTGTAATAAATTTTAAATGTAAATAATATTTTACAGCAAAGATGTAAAAAGAGCGTATTAAGGTTTGTTCAAGACTGGCAACGCGCACGTGATACCCCTAGTGTTGTAGGCGTCCGTAGCCTATAGTGACCGTTTACTGTCAGACGGGCTGTATGCCTGTATGCCTTTGCCACTTTCATGGTATAAAAAAAAAATAAGTATTCGAACTTTTAGAAAAATATTTTCTGATACTGATTGTACAATCACTTTCATTGTGGCTTCGAAATAAATTTTATCCTCTGTCTTTCCAATCGTACGTAATGTTTGAATATTAGAGCTACGTAAACTTTATTAAAAACACATATAGTTGTTTAATACATTAGCAGCATTAAACTTTATTTTTAATTGTATCAATGTTAAAGTCGAGTCTGAAGTTTATTTCTCAAGCCTAGATATTTCTAAAATCATAAAATAGTTGAGCGAAAATTTTATGTACGACCACCAACATTTAAATTTAAAATAATTTTGTCTCAGATTAGAAATTTTGGTTATTACTGAAGTTGTACCCCTTCAGAATCGATATCATCGTCGCTTTAAAAAATTTAAAGACCTAATTGTAGTAAGACTTGAATGCTGTTAGCAATTTATATGGCGAGTGAAAAGTTTAATAACAGTCTTCCATATTTGAATGGAAATATTTCTTTTTTTAAACACCTATTGTATCATAATTTATTAACATAAATTTCACCGAACCGCTTATAAAATTTTATTTTTATGATAAAAAAAAAAAAAACATTTTAACAATATTCTAAGTCAGTTACAAATATTACAAGACACATTACAAGGTTTAATTTTATTATTATAGCAATGAAGTTTTATGAGTGTTTAACTATTTCTAGAATTTGGCTGACGTCTTTCAGTGATAAAATACATCACAATTAAGACTGTCGTGAAAAATATACGCTTTATTATTGATGGAGGGGATCAAAATGAATATATTTTTTACATTTCTTTCAAATATGTATAAAGGGCTATAACGATGTATATTAATTTACATTTATTTGATCCCCCAATAAGCAAATATGTAGCATAAAGAGGAAAATGTAATATTTTACGCAGTCACGTGTCTCAGCTGTCTTATGTTTATGAGAGGATTAATACTAGTCCTATTTTTGATCCATTATATTTAGTCTTATATTATATAAATAGAGAATGCCCATGCAAATACTTTACCATTCAATAAGTTATTTTTTTTATCTATTTGTACATGAATAGGATTCCAATAATATTTAATTAATAAATGTGTATTAATTTGTAACCAATACGAACTTGCTGTTCTTAAATTGTTGCATGCCTGATTAGGTATAACTGTTGATACTGATGTCAAATCCAAAGCAATGGTTACTGCTATATGTATGTACACAGTTAGCAATAAAATTCTATTCTATTATGTATATTTATTTATGTAATATACCAGAAGAAATGGTTCCCAATTAGAATAAAAAAAAATAGACTTGGTCTGGGAAGTTTTTAATTACTTGCAACCCAGAAAAAGGGCGCATTTTGTTTTAATAAAAAAAAAGTGTCAACTTGAGCCTTTAAAATTTCAATTTAGCTGACTACATGTTTACGAATACGTTTTTGACACCAGATGCTCTATCTATATAATCTAAGATTATCATCATCAACGTAAGACATTTTTAATTTAGGTGGTAATTTAGTGGCTAGCAGTCAGATGGCAAAAAAAAAGTAAACAAGCTTTATTTTTTTTTTATAAATGGGTTTAAAGCCCATGTTTTATTTGTGCTCATCTTGGAATCACTGTTTCATCTACAGTGACCTCTAACTGTTATAAAGACCCCCAAATAAAAAGACTGTTACATGTCGTAATGTCTATGTTTTACTCAAAATTAGCTTTAAGCTATTTGAGTGTTGTAACCTCCATTTTAAAATTATTCGTAACGCTGTCTATTCTCTGTTCATTCGAATTACGAAGATTTGTATGTATATAATGACAACGTATGCAAAGTTCTAATAATATGTAAAAAAGTTATTATATAGTTAAATTTTTTTCTTTTATTTTTAGCGTCGAAAGATGTATATGTAATTTTTTAATTATTTTAATAACTACTTAATTTAGTTTTATATAGTTAATCATCGTAAGGACGTAGTTTAGCGCTATTCTTATATTAATTATACATGTAAATATATTTTTGTAAAATGTTGCATTTTTCATTGATTAAAATGTTTTTAAAACTAGAATATTTTATTATTGTTACCTTTACTTTTTTTTTTTCTTTAATTTGCCCAAAATTGCCAACTACAACAGACAGGAAACAGGACGGGAAATGAAGGAACGTATAGGAGAACGTTTAGATACTGAAATGAAAAAGTATTTCATATCGCCACTTACTCCTAAACTGAGCAGTTTTTTAGGTAATTAAAAAAAAACCTAGTCAGTTGTACAGTACTTTCGCATTTTAATTTAGTAATACCTAATGGTTAGTCTTTTCGGAGCAAAGCCTTATTGTAAACAAAATCTATATCGAATGTAAACATAATCAGTGATTTCTATATGGAAGTCAATTTTTACATATACTAGTGCAATAACTCACGGTTAATTATTCATAAATTAATTAAAAACCTATCATCCAAATTTTTTTTATACAACTTAGAATGGCAAACAAGCTGACGGCCCACCTGATGGAAAGTGGTAACCGTCGCTTTTAGACATGAGCAGTACCATGGACATAACAGAGTATACTGTTTCGCCTATGATACCCCCCATGCGGTGCTATCCTGAGGACTCGTGTGTTATTTCTCTGAACCCTGTAAATTCACGCCATATCCCACCCTTCAAATCGAAACAGCCATGCAAACACAACTGCTTCACGATTGAAACACAATTAGGACAGAGGTACCCAAGCAAACGATTTGTGCAGTCTCCCTCTGGTAAAAATTTGAAAAGAAATTAAATTTCTCTATACAGTTTCGTTCTAAATACCTCAGAAGGATACAAATATATAGATAAGGATATGAATATAATTTCTTGAATCAAACAATTTCAAATTTTAAAAAACCCACTTTTAACAGTGAAAGTGGAACTATCTAAAATGCAACTTTTGCAATATCATTAGAGAGTATAAAACAAAGTCGCTTCCCGTCTGTCTGTTCTTGTAAATGTTTAGATCTTTAAAACTACGCAATGGATTTTGATGCGGTTTTTTTAATAGATAGAGTGATTCAAGAGGAAGGTTTATATGTATAATACATGCATAATATAGTAGAGGAACTCTGACGATTTTAGAAGTTTCTATTGTGAAGTAATGTGCACACGAGCGAAGCCGGGGCGGGTCACTAGTAGGTCATATAACAAGGTACAATAACAAACGGTTATTGAGTATGTAAATAGGCAAATAAAGGATGATAATATGTTACCGTTACCTTAATAAAACTATTTATAGCCCGTACTACGAACGAGTTAAAACCATGTTTTCTCTAAATAAATCATATTAGATGTAGTGTTATTTGGAACATTTGGCAACCTCTCCGATGGGCGTTACCTACCACCGCAATTATTGTCACGCCCATATCTCAAATGCGACTATCTTTCATGTATAACAGCGTCGCGATATTGCTATACACATGAGAGAACAGAAGCGCTATAATAAACTGCATTATCAACCAACTTCAAAAAGAAAGAGGTTCTTAATTCAATTGTATTTTTTATGTTTGTTACCTCATAACTTCAAAAGTAGACCGATTTGGAAAATTCTTTTTCTTTTATTTGAGAGATTATATTTACAGATCCTATAGAAATCTTGTCAAAATCTGTTCAATAATTTAGTTTTCAAATCAAAAAAACTGATTATGCCACAATTGAAGTGATTTTTTTTATGGGACACAATCTTAATTACCTTATTTTAGTCAAATAAAAAAAATATGATTACGACTATAATACCTTATGAGTAAACAGACTCATTTATCTACTTTTGCTGTGGAGAAAAACGTAATCATGATGACATGATATCCCTTCTTTCCGCCGAGCATACAACGTAAGAGGTGGCGAGCCTACCGCTGTCGCTCGCATTATTTTTGTTAATAATATAATATTGTTTTGAAATTAGTGCTTCGGATGTTAGTTGGATAATTAAATTGACACAGTGGTTATTCAGATTGCTTAGTGTGAATTATCTGAATGTATCGATACCTATACTCAGCATTTTTTAGTCGAAGGGTAAACGGATGTCATGATTAGTTGTTCGCAACATTAGCCAAAATGCGACTTACAGGCGATCGAAAGATAATTTTCAAATTAATGAAACCGCACTAAGTACTCAGATACGAACTCACGACCTTTGCGTCAAAGTAAAGTAACATTAGAAACTTTTTTGGTCACTTGAAAATATAACCGTAAATAAAATTATAAAATAAAATATAACTATATAACCTAATATTCTATATCTATTACACAAGCCTATAACGTCGTCTTGGGCGGAGTCAAACCCAGAGCCAAGCAACGCCCATCGGCGCCGGCGCATATATTAGGCAAAATAAATTTCGCTTTAGTAGACGGCATTAGAACTATTGCATATTATTTTTGTAACATTAAACGATAGGTTATTTAAGAATATCTAATATACAGGTCTGGGGGAACGAAAATGTTAATAATGGGATCTAAATGATCCCTTGCTAGTAATCAGGTCGACCTCCACATGTTTCCCCCTGAAAACTGTCATGGTTAATTCTAGTAGAATTCGTCACGATGGGCTAACTGACCTGCCTTTTCATCCTCACCTGTCATCCCTTAATGGTACCCCGCCAGCGTATTCCGATAGCGCAAGCGAGGTTACCATTCCATTATAGTTTATTTTATCAACTGTAACTTTTAAGATTATAAAAAAAAAATATTAGGCGCCATATTTCCTGTTTCTAAAATCTGTCATTCGAGGATTCAGCCTGCTGGTAAATTTATCACTAAGTACTTACATGTCTAAAATTAATTAATGATATTATTATGGCAATTGCAACTGACTGCAGTTTTCAAATTAAAGGTTTTATCTACATTAATTGGGGACCAATTTTAATGTACTTATTAGATGGGTCGTTAGCTTGTTTGCCGTAGTTTTTTTTATGGGTGAAAATGGTATGGTAACCCCGCCTGCGCTAACGGAATACGCTGGCGGAGCACCAGTGAAGGGTGATAGATGAAAATGAAAACAGGCAGTGATACACACACAATACAGACAATGATAGTTTGCAGGGAGAACCGCGAGAAGGTCGACCTGGTTGGGTATATTGCTAGCAATGGGATTCTCAGTCTCTATTACTAACAATCCCTTTTCCCTCTACCTGTTTGCCGTAGTTGTAAGTATAAAAAAATGGGTAGGTCCCTACTATTAAAGAAACAAAAAGACAAGTTTATAATTTATTTATTGTCTACTTAGCTATTTAACTATTGATATGTATATAAAATCTCATGTCTCTGGTATTTTTCTACATTTTCTTAATATTCTGAATAAATATTTACATCATAGAACTTAACTTATTGTACCTAAATATATTAAATGGTTTTAGCAACAAATTAAATATTTGATTTTATTTTTAAGGTTGGTATTAATTTATTATATTTAACATTACTACAATTACGGAAGTACCTACTATTTTACTTATTTAAGAGTAACATTTTATTATACGTAAATATATTTGTTAATTTTGAGCAAATTCTATTTAGCATGTTTATGTAATGTCTACCTAAGCTTATTTTAAATTAAGTCCAAATCCCGTTGAGCATTCTGATTTGAATTGATATGTATTAAAAAAAAAAAAACAATAAAAATTATCATCGTAATACAAATACTATGAATGCTAAAACTGTCATGCATTCATTAATTTCTGAGTAATTCAAACCAAATTAAATTCGCATTTATTGCATAAAATTATCTAATTACCTACTTTCATTTGAGCATTTTACCCCATTTCTCCAGTATACTGTAATACCTAGCCCTCTAATATGTTCCAATAGGAATTGTCGGGCAAATTTTATATCTATCAATTGATCATTTATCTGCAAAAACATAAGAACAGTTTAAAGTTTGATGTTGCAGACTATGTAGCGCGCTATACTTTATATTTATGAAATAATTTAATAAATCGATTCCCGCAGTTACATAAACTACCTCAAACATATAAACAAACAACTTTTAAACCCACAACTGCTACCATGTGAGGCGGCCCCCGATTTCAAGATATTTTACACCGCCTTCGTTGCCAGACATGAAGGGCATTGATGCCAGAGACCTGGGGGTAGCCGACGCCTATGATGATTTCGGGACATAAGAGTTCGCCCCGAGGCCCTCATCTGAACTCTTCTAGGATGGCTGAGAAGACGCGGTCGTCGTTATACAAGGTCTCTAACATACCAATATGTTAAAGATCTTGTATAACCTCTACGTATCATACGAGCCTCTAACATTTTCTTTCCGGACAACCATTTACCTTGTTCTCCAAGCAATTGATAATTTGAGATGTTTATAATAATATAGACTAGGATTCCAACTTAAATATGTCGGATTGCTTAGGTATTATTTTTTTATCTACTACTGTAGGCAACAAATACAACCCTGAAGACTTGATTAATGATAATCATGACTATACCATATTTTAAGTCGCTTCTAGAGACAAATCTATTGATAGATACATTTTCGTTCACATATGTAAGAACAATACCCATTGTATTGCTGTCTTGTTCAATGTCGTTTCAATCGTTACAGATAACGTATCTATCGAATAATTCGTTCGCCACTTGTCTAGAATTTCACAAGAAATCTCAAGTAGATTTCTTATAACGTCTGGACACATTTTTAAACTTTCTAATCTATGGCCCACACCGTATATTCTTTAAGTAGTCTGTGAGCTTCAGGGTCGGCAACGCGCGCGTAATACCTCTGGTATTGCAGGCGTTCATAGGCTACGGTAACCGCTTACCATCAGGTGGGCCGTATGCTTGTTTGCCACCTCAGTGGTATAAAAAAAAAAAAAGAGCTACACTGATTTCTTCACTATGTACTAAGACCAAAGATTCAGCGAATCTGAATAACAAACCGATACCAGTACCAATTTCGGAGTACTTCTAGGCTCCAGTTTGAAGAGAAATCCCGGGTATTTACTAATGTATTGAAAGCTAAATGTTGTCCTTGCATGCGTCATGCGTGATTGTCTTTCACTGCTAACGCTTGCACGATGCACCGTAGTCTTGCAAGACTGTTAACTGCACAACTGGGGCTCTCATCTGGAACATAACATTTATCTTAAATATAAAGGAACGTCCAATATTTACGCGAAATTTAATTTTTTTATTTCAAACATAGATACACAGATACATTCAAGAAGAACTTCAAACATATAAAACTAAGTATTAAGTATGATTAAGTAAAATATTTCGTATTGTCCCGGCATAGAATAGGACGCCCCTTCCTTTCCTGTGGGTGTCGTAAGAGGCGAAAAAGGGAATGCGAGGTATGAGCAGCAGCATCCTTTCTTATAACATCTCCAAAGCCTAATTGTGGTTTCCAATCCGCCTGCCAAGCATTCAGCATTGGACAGTTAAAGGCTGATAATGATGATGATGAAGTGAAATACTAACTATTAAGGAATGGCGTCTCTTTTTCCATCTTGGTCTCCCGTGAGTCGCAGTGTGACCGGGCGACTGTCACCGGCGACTCCATGTAGCTCTTACAGCTTTCAGACTCCAACTGAGGAAAAGAAACTCCCTTACAGCCTGAACACAATTGCATATAAATATAAATTCATTATACATCCATAACATCCATTATCGTTTAAAAAGTGCACACCTTACTGTTCGGAAATAACATGACGTGGTCTCGAGGTTAGCACATTATATCCTGTACATATACATAACAGAATATAACATAATGGAAGGTCTACTATAAAACCTGATTTTTAAAAATCCAACCTGAATTCCCCGCATATAATGAAGCAACTTCAGAACGAAATTAAATGGATTAAGATTCATTATGAACTACACGATAAAGTTTCCAAACTATTGAAATGGTATCATTGTTAATAACATTTCTTTCTTTATTTTATTCAGCTGTAATTTTGTTCGGTTCTGAAATTTCGTGATTAACGTATATGTCAAATAAATGATGATTTACCTCTTTCGGTCAACTAATTTGCTATTTCTAATGTAGGTATTAAACTTTATTAGACAAATAAAAACAAAGAAAAAAATAACAAATTTAATTTTTATAAATAAAATAAAATAGCCATAAACTGTAAAAGCAAATCGGATAGTGTTAAGTACTCTATAATTTTAAATTTTATTTCTTAAAAAAATTGCAATTTTAGATTGTATGTGAGACTATTTTGAGTAGTCTATAAAGCGGGAGCAATTCATACCCGAATTCCGACCGTAAAAAATATCATAATCGGTCTATAATTAACAAAGATGTCGCATAACATATTTACAATACACATACATTAATGCGAGAAGTTCTCTATTCTCGTATTTGATGTGGCTTCGAAATACTAAACACACACTAAAATAAGCATCAAATGTTGGTTAAAACAATTTCGCTATCCACAACATTTTATGACCACCATATTTATTCCGTTATGGTCTTATTACAGACTGTCTACACGCGGTAGCAGCAATTAAAATAATTCGATATCTTCCCTCCGTCTTGTCTGATTCTATTTCGATGCGCGCGCGCACGTGTACCGATAAATAATCCGTGGACATGGATTAATGACAATTTAACATCGCGACACGCACATAACAGGGTTGTCAAAACTTTGTAATTTATTTTTTTATTTCGATATAACACAAACTGAAAGAGGGCATTGTGAAAGTGTTATACCTATTTTGGACCCCGGACAGATGGAAAAACAAACTATATATTTTTTAACTTTTACAGAAATAAATTAAAAAATTAGTTGTAAAACCGTAATTCTTCTGATGCAAATGAAATGCATGATTAACTAATTATATATAACTTAATACAAACGATGAGATAAATAAAAAAATACGTCTAGTGTTTTTAACAATTTTTTTTAATTCAGTTGACTATATTTATACTATTTTTTTTTTATTAAAAAATATAATTGCCAGTGTTTAAGTATAATAAAAAAGTATTAAATTAATTCAAAATCGAAACTCGGACACAGAGAAAGTGAGGCGGGGGGAGGGGTAGGATGTAAGTATACAAAAAAAGATTAATTAATTTTTTAAGCCTTATCATAAGTAATATAACACTATATCTACTAATATATTTATAAAGCAACTTTCAACATGCATATATCTTTTTTGTAATGGAGTGCCAGTGTCTCTTGTTGAATTATACTACTCAGAACTAAATATAAAATTATCAAATAAAATTCAGTACTCTAAATTCTATTATATACCTAGTTACCGACCGACTTATTAAGTCGGTCTAAAACGGTCTAACTAGGTATAAAAGTAAAAAGTAAAAGCATCTTGATAAAATAATAAAACTAAATATAAAACATAATATTTTGTAACAACCCTGAAAACAAGTGACGCGTGCACCACCGACGACGTTGCAAGATCGGTGCCTACAGAGCTTTTCGTTCATGCTGACCGGCATCTACAAAAATATATCAATATATTTATAATAATGGATTCTTTTCTATTAATGTAATTATAATTTTATTTCCATTTGTTATGTTCGCCGATGGCTTTATGTGCTGCAACGGTGAAAAGGTAACTCAAATATTAGGTGTTTTCAATTTTCCAATCTTCTAGAATCTAGAAAATAGCCTAGAGTCTAGACTAATTTCTAAAACTATATACATTGTAGATAAAAACAATGTGCTCATTAATAAAGTCCCTAATGGGTTCGACAGAGACATTTCTCAACTGTTTCTGTTATTGTAAACATAACCTTTGCATGTCCACATTTTGTCTAGCGTATGAGAATAATTTTGGTTTATTATCGATGGTGAAAATTTAAATTGACAAGCCTTTGATATTGGCTAGATTTTAAATCATGGCCTTTGTCTTTATAATCTATAAGTCGGAGTAAGTAGATTACTAATTGACTATTATTGGCTGACGACACTCTCTGCTTTCTATAATCGATGGTAATTTATGATTAAAATTTTCCTTTTCTTATTTAATTATAAATCACTTTATAAATTACCTTTCTTAAAACACCTCTCGTATATTACAGAACCTAAACATATCTGAACGGTACATTCATATCAAATTATTACAGCGATCTCCCGAACTGATGTCGCGAATCAAAACTTCTTTGACGGGAACGTTGTGACATATGCGCGCGCAGAAATAGCTATCCGGACAAGATGGCGGCTTGCACAAAATAATAAACATAATTTGATTCATGCTCAAGAGTATCAGGTTTAAAGGAATAGCGATATTGATACTCTACTTTGCATCCGAACTCAAATTGGTGCAACTGCACCTATAAACGTGGATACAGAAAACATAAACACAGATATGCACGAAGTGAACACAATACACGGTCAGCTCTTATAAACCTATTGTACTGGGATTTTTGTTGATGAAAATAAAAAGGATGAAGTCAAGCCATTTGGCTCATCGCTAGGAATTAAAAATGATGTTTTCCTAACCTTAACCTACCTTAGAGCATATTGCTAGTGATGGGGCTAGCCACCCCATTACTAACAATCCCCTACTGTAGCTACCTACCAGGGTTGTATTTCGATCTGAAGGATAAAATAGTCAAGATACATTTTATTTCATTTATTAAACATCTTACTATTCAAGAGTGACAAGCAACATTGAAAACCGCAAATTTGCAGTTACATCACAAAAAAAGTTTTAACAATTTTTTTAAATTTAATTTTGTAAAAAATCCTCGGGTTGTAAGTGTCTGACTTGGTTGGTTTTTATGAAGCTTAAAATAGTCAACAAGCATAGCGTATCTGATAAAAAGTAGTAAATGACATAGAATAGTACTTGGACATGAATACCGCCATGGACATCATAGAAATCATAGTGATTAACTAACGCCTGAAACACAGGTTTTTCATGCCTACCTCGGGAGTTAAAGACTTCACACTATTTTGTAACAACAAGTGAAATAAAGATTTATTACCTATTATTATTAGTGACGACTATGCGTTCCCTTTCTTGAGGACTAAAAGTTCAGTTGCCTTGGATTTCATTGCCATATTCTAACTTTTAAACCGAAATACAATCGTAGAAGCTGCATCATGGTAGAAACACAAATGTAATAAAGGTACCCAAACAGGTGACTTTTGTACAGCCTTCCTATCTATCTATCTATCCATTTAAGAGCTGCGCTCTTGTCGGTACAGCCTTCCTAAATATACAAAATTTATTTATTATTCTGAACTTATTATAAACTTTTTCATACAATTTTGCGCGATAAATAGAGTGATTCCTTTATAACTTTTATATTTATTTTGTCCTATAAATAATTTAAATATAATATTAACAATTACAGTACATCAATAAATTACAATTAAGATACAATGTCTTATTCTATTACTAATTATAAAGTCTTCCAACGCACCACACCGAGGCATTGTAATCAAGATACTGACAGCATTACCTCTTAAAAATTCATTTTATTTATTAAATAATTAAATATAGATACGTCAAGATACATTGTGTGCGTAAAAATATAAAATATTAATAAAAAAAAAACGAATCAGCTAATTGGAAAATTAGCTGACAAAAAGTTGATCTTTTTTGAGACTCGACGCTCTACCCATATAATCCAAGAGTCCAACTTACAACAGCAGCAGCTCGCAGCGCCGCTTGCAGCCGCTCGATATGCTGTATAGCCGCCCGTAGTATCTCCAACTTGGGTAATCGCCCGCTGCCTGCGCGCGCTCTGATGCGAAGCTCTTCAAATGCCGCGTTTACCTGTGTCAAAAGGTCGGTATTATAGTAACATACCACCTTTATGTAGATTGCACTTTTCTTTGTAATGGTTGTGATCCAGATTTAATTTGTAATTTAGTCGTATATTTATATAAATGACTAGCTGTTGCCCGCGACTTCGTCCGCGTTTCCGTCGTTTTTCGTAAAATAAGTAGCCTATGTCCTTCCTCACGATTCAGTGGTTTTTATGTAACAGACACATTTCCCTTCACTGCTCTGCTCCTATTGATCATAGCGTGATGAAAAGTATACTATAATAATCTGTCCAGGAGTATAAAGAATAATTGTACCAAGTTTCGTTAAAATCCATCGAGTAGTTTTTTAAAACGAGTAGTTTAGTAAAAATTTTACTGATTGCATTTTTGGCATCAGTATCGATCACTAATCTCCCCCTGATAGTTATTATTTTGGAAATATATTTCATGTACAGAATTGACCTCTCTACAGATTAATAAATATGTATCGTACATTAATCATCTATACTTATAATAATAAGTATAGATGATTAATGTGCGATTCATTTGTTTTTTTTTTTCTGTTTTTACTGCGTCCGATTTGCGCCACCTTCTCTGTACTTACCTACTACTTTATGTGAAGTTGTCTGTAAGAGATTGCTGATAATGTAAGATGCCTTTTCTATTTGCATCATCATCATCATCTCAGCCATTATCCGTCCACTGCTGATCATAGGCTTCCCCAATAGACTGTCATAAGAAACGGTCCTGAACCTGCATCCACTGACTTGCAGGGAGTATGCACCATTGGGGAGTCGTAGGGAGGTTTGGAACCAAACCATTTGCATATTCTATATCAATAATCTAAGTATAGATACATTTTTCTTGTTCCAAGAAAGATTTTGTTAATATTATTACCCTCGGTAGCAGAACCAAAATTTAAGAAAGAAATATTTCCTAAATTGACTTGGAACAAGATTTTGATTTTAAATATCCTTATATTCCAAGTAAACTTCTAAAATCCTAAATGTATGTAACAATAAGATATATTCTAATATATATAACTGATACTCGTTTATATACCGATGAACATCGCTCGACATAAAACCCCAATGGACTAAATCAGAAGAATCCAATTTAAAAGTTTGGCCTATATTTCTCGAAAATCGATTTTACTTAGCGACCCACCATGCAGGTTATGATATTATTATTACATCGATAGTGCAGTTGGCTGAATTTAGGAAGGTTCTTGTGTATAAACTACAACTATGATACAATTCGAAATTGAACAATAGGTGTTTTTATATTTTTCCGTGCATCTTCACGATATCGTACGATTTTCAAGAAAATGTGTACGTGTGTGTGTATGTGTTATATTATATGTATAATGTATGTGATATATATTATTAATTATATTATTCTTTATTCTTTATTGTACACAAAACATATTGTTAATCACAATTCATTATAAACATAATGTACAAAGGCGAGCTTATCTCTAATAAAAGATTTCTTCCAGCAAAACCTTTTCATGTAGATTGTGTTATTTTAAAAATAAAAATAGGCAGTCATACGATCTGCATATATTGTATAAACTATAATTAGTATATATATAATATAATAGTTATATTATTTACGTATTATGTATAATATTATGTAATTAGGACGTTACTATCATAAAACAGTCCGTAGAACGAACGCAGTAGTATAGTGATCTGTGTTAAAAGAGAATTAGAAATAAAGCGATTCATAAAAGAAATTAACCAATTAGTCTTTTTTTATATAAATGTCAAAATATTTTTGTTTATTCCGATAATATATTGTTTCCGTCATGATAATATAAATCTCGGAATCGTGTCGGTTAATGTAAATGGTCCGTGGCTAATAAGCGAGCGCGGGCATCCGTTGGTTTAGGCATTTTACACACCAGATCATATCGTATTTTTAGATATTTTTACCCCGGCCATTTCAGGGTTAGCCATTAGGTGGTTTAAAAAAACTGTCAAGTACGAGAGGTCCTTGTGCTCGTTTCATACTGTTACGAGACTAATTAAAACGGAAATCCACTAATTAAAATTTTAAAAATAAGATGTAATTTATCAAATAAAAGTTAACTATATCTTTTTAAATTTATAAACCAATAACTACGTATATAAAAATTATTACCAATTTAAATAAATAGAATACTGAACATACTTCAAAATTGTTATGTAATATCTTTAAGCGGTAATTTGTACATACATTTATTTACCAGTCAATTCACGGATACATCGTCAAATAGTATAAAATAAAGTTACTCTCCGCGTCTACCTGATTCTCTGCTTAGTTCTTTGAAACTATGCAACGAATATGGGTTTCATTATCATTGAGATTTTTTACCGAAGATTTATATACCTATAACTAACTTTATGCCCGCTACTTCGCACGCATGGATTTCAAAAATCAATAAAACAGTCCACTTCTAGGTGGCGTAAAACAAAATATATATCAGATTTTAAGTCACACCCTCAGAAATACAACTGTGAAAAAAGCGTTCCATTAAGGGATGTAGTATTTGCGTGATGCCAAAACAAATACACAATTAAACATAATTATTAAAACTAGTATAGTTTTGTATTCCATTGGTCTTATCTTCAATACCTCTTAGCTATTTTTTTTAAATCTCCCATGTACAGACTTCGTTTTGTTTAATGTTGCATATTTTTTTATGCAACTTAGAATGGCAAACAAAGTGGCGGCCCACCTGATGGAAAGTGATAACGGTCGCCTATAGACATGAGCAGTGCCATGGGCATAACAGAGTATACTGTTTCACCCATGATACTCCCCATGCGTTGCTATTCCTGAGGACTCAGGTGTTATTCCTCTGTAAGTTCACTGCCATATCCCACCCTTCAAACTAAAACACAGCCATGCAAACTAGTATATTGTATATTATATGCATATTAACACCGATAATAAGATGCACCCGTGTAATACCGTGCTGTGTCACTAGTCTAGTATAATCTAAAGCAATTCCTCTTGTATATTTAGTTCAAAGACTTTCGAGGCCAACGTAATGATTTAGGGTCCCTACATGCAGTGCGACAGCGTCCTAACATCATTAGAGCGACACAAAGACACGGTCCGCGACAGATTTATCGTTGGCCAATCACAATATTTAACGCCACTACAAAACGGTACAAGCATTTAAAAATAAAAATAAATTGTAGCGTCTTTGAGTGCGGCAGTAAATTTGTTTTTATGTGAAATTAAGATGTCCGTCGTATATTCAGATGTTTATTGACGGTGTGTTTCTATTTTTATTGGTAGGGTAGCTGCGGGCGGACGGCGGGTGGGTGCGACTCGAGGAACCCGCGAAAACGGCATTACTAAGTTACGATAAATTAGTATGCACTAATTTATTATTACATTCTAATTTATCATTATTATATATTTATTTTAATTTATTAATAATTCAGCCCAATACAACAGTGTTACTATAAGAAAACTCTTTTAGAGTCAAGTTAGCCCTTTATCGATTTCTTTTTCTACTTAATAATTTTATAATCTTTTTTTTTATGTGCACAATAAAGTATAAATATTAATAACAATAATATTTTTAAGCAAATTCAAAAAGAAAGTTCCCTGTTGCCCTGTATTTCTTTTATCTATATCTATACTTTTATATTTATATAATAACTCGTCGTATTATAAATAAATAGGGGAAAAATATTGTCGTTTGTTTGTAATGGATAAAATCTAAAACTAGTCAACCAATTTTTAAAGTTTTTTCACCTATAAAAAGCTATTTTGAAAAAAAAATTGAGTTTTCTACGAAAATTACAATAATTGTAAAAATAATTATAATTATAGCCCAAGGTATCGAAAATATAAAATACTAATTTATCTTTCTATCTAGCTACTCGTGCGAAGCCGGGGCGAATAGTTAGCGCACTTATATGACACGACAGCTTCGCCAATCTAAACTGATTTTAATAATGTTTTTGCAGTCAATATAATTTACTTCCTTATTGGTTCATTATGATTTATGTAACAATTTTTTTTTTAAAGAAAAATTTAAATCTAAAATGACAATAACAATGTTTAAAAGTCTATAACAGTTACTTAATATAAAAAAGCATAATAATAACCGACCGACCCTTAATTTAATTAAGGCAGCATTTTATAATGTAACTATATTATCATGTATTTAAGGTAAATATAAATGTATGCTTTATTTGTTGTCCTTAAATAAATAAACAAATTGCTAAGATAAAAAAATAAATAATATAATAAAAATGTGTATCTAAGTAAGTTCAAACATCAGAATATTCTAAATCAAGCTTTTAATTATCTACACTTATTTAAAAATAAACTCCACTCATGGGAGCTATTTTAAAATATATGCAAATATGATTAGTCAAATTCATTATTAATTTTATAGATTCATTAAAATATTAAATCGCTCGACTGCGTACAGCTTAACTATTCATGTTTACATTTTGTGTGCTAGCTTTTTTGTAACTTTTATTATTATTTACCTTTTTTTGTCTTTTTACTATATTCTATGCACGTTGAAGGACGATATATAAAATTTTTGGAGTTGAAATCTATTTAGTAATCATAATTTTATGATCAATACTTTCGTTGAATCTGTACGTTACAATTTGGTATTTTTTCTTTTTGATTTGATATTTTTGGCTATGGTTTTAATAATTTTATTTATATTTATCAATAATCGATATATATATATATAATAATCAATAAAAATTAATAATTTAATATATTTATCACCTGAAGCACGCGCCGAGTATAAATGCGAGTAATTGATTACTTTCAGATAAATTACTAAGACTTGAGTAGTAAGTCTATCTGCATCTATTTATAAATTACTAAGTTCGACAAACAGACAGACAGACGTGCTAAGATTAAAATTATTCATTAATTATACCAAGCAATCTAAAATAAAACATACATATTTAGTTTTGCTTTGTTGCATGAACTCACTTAAAGACTTCATTATTATCATATCGTATCAGGCGTTATCTGTCCACTACTGATCATAGGTCTCCTCCTTGAGGGTTTTGCCAGTAGTTGCTACGCTTGGCAAGCGCGTTGGCAACCGTATTCAAGCCTTGAAGATTTATTTATTTATTTATTCATTAAAAATAATTACAACATTATAACAGCAAAAGCCAAATCAATGTTATAAATCTAGTGTGCTAACATACAAAGTTATAATAAAAGTATTTAATCTTATTTAAGATATTCCAAGAGGGAAGTCGGTGCCCATTGCTAGACCATTAAGTTCCCTAAGTCGCCTCCTACAACACCCACGGCAAACGCAGCGGTGGCCCATTCTACGCAAAACCACAAAGCAAACATGAAGAGATTTAATAACCATAAACTTAGGATGAGACCGATTACTAACGTTTAAAAACCTGTCGAATGTAAAAAGATTAATTGAAAAAGTCACTTAAAACTTGACAAGTAGAATTTATTATAGGGTATTATCCAAAGCATATTTGTATTACAAAAACGTACTATTCGCGCAATATATTCTATAGGAAGTCGAAAATCATTAGGAGAAAAATTTTAAAGAAGTAAATATTCTCGCTGTAGCTTCACAGTAGTAATCTTTTTTTTATATACGTAGGAATCTTTAACTGTTTCTTAAAAACAGCGATCTTAATATAATAATACAAAGTTGCTATTCCGAAGTATCGTTTAGAAAAAGTTGATAGGTCTTTTATAGGAATGGGCATTAAATGTTATAATAAGATACCGAAGGATATTTTGCATGTACCTTTTAATAAATTTAAAACGATTATTAAAAAAACACTTATTGAATAAGGCCTATTACACTTTAAACGATTACTTGAATAACAAGCGTGCATGGTGTTAGTCGATCATGCACGGGCTTTGTAATGATCATATAATTTTAGACATAGTCATCACTTAAATAAATATACGTGTACTTATAATATATGTATATGTAAACAGAGATTTAAAAGAATAACTGTTAAGTTTCTTGCGGGCTCTTGTCAACAGATAATAACTATCCGAATCCCGCAGTAGGTTTAAAAAATGACGATTTAAAAGTGCTTGTAAAGAAGTCTATTTTGAGAATTGAAGAATATAAGATTTAAGAATTTGACGAAAGGTCGAGACATGGTGATACTTAGTAAGAAGGGTCCCTTGGAAGTTAAAGGAAACTTAAAGAGCCTCTTATGAAACTCGCGCGCTTCTGGTTATTGATAATTTTTATTCTCATAAAAATTTTTAATTCTATTTCTCACAAATACTAAAAAGAAGGAATTGAGGAAAAGACGTTACAAAAATATTTTTATTTGTTTAAAAAAGTTTGGAAATAAAACAGAATTAAGTCATTAAGTCCGCCTCTTGTACCAAACATTTTGTTTTAATGTAGTCAATAAAATAGCTTTATATAACAGAACTTTGATCAGTTTCGTCACTTTTCTATAATAAATGTGCTTTTCTTCTACACTCTTGGATGTCACACTGATTTTACGTCCGCCGTTGTCAAGTTAATGCAAGTAAATGAACTGGGTTGGAAATAAAACGGCTCGTGAGTTAATAGCGTTTAAAGTGGGCTTTTTGTGGACGACCGGTCCCACGGGACACGGGTGTCACAACAAATTAACTGCAGAGTGGCGCATCACTAGAGAAGTGTAGGGTTGGTCCGTTATCTATGCCATATAAAAATATTGAGAAAGAAATACAATAGCTTAGCAATACTTTTTATAAATTTTATTGATAATTCCAAATAAGCTCCATAGTCACTCTCTCTTTCTTCTTTTAAGATCTTCCGTTTGTACTATTATTCTGTTTTTATTATTATTATTCTGAGTAAAAGCAGTATAACAGTACATCCGTTTATTATAATGGTATACAATGGCAGGGCAATAGTGGAAGATGAAAGATAATGCCGGGACCACACGACAGCCCTTTATACTAGAGAGAATAAGATGAAACCACACACAGTGGTTCCCAGGAGGATGAAACCAACTGATATGGTTTCATGATCCTGGAAACCACTGTGAGTGGTTTCATCTTATTCTCTCTAGTATAAAGGGCTGTATAGAATGAACCATCCCTTACTCTCCCGTAGGTGTCGTAAGAAGCGACTAAAGGAACTGAATGGTCGAGGGATGGCCAGCAGCGTCCCTTTAAAAACATCACTGAAAGGTCGATGGACCGCCTTTTAGGTCAAAGGGTCCGAATTTGTCGTCAAAATGTATTAAAAATTAAAAGGCAAAATTAGTCATCAAAACTATGTCCGTCTTCTCATCGGTCTTTTTCAAAGTCCTTTTGTTTTGTCCCAAGCTGTCAGTTTTAATTGTCGAATGTCTTAGCGGCCAGCGATAAAACCGGTCAAAGAGGCCGCAACATCCCCACCTCCAGTATTGGAAGCCAATACTTCAGGCGTGGCCTAAGCGCGGACGTCTAGTCTGGCCAGTTTTGTCACTGGTCGCTTATAGAGTCCGGTCGAAGTCAGCACGTCAGCTACTCGAACCTTGCCGTCCTTCCCAGGATACACTGCCGTCACTCGTCCTTTGGGCCACTGGTTTCGTGGGAGTTGATCGTCAGTTACAATTACAACGTCATCAGTCATTAATGGTCGTGTTTCTTGTCAAAACCATTTGTCTCGTCTTGTCAAAGTTGGTAGGTACTCTTTTACCCAACGTTTCCAGGTAAGGTCGGCTAGCCGCTGGGAGTGACGCCAGGATCGTCGCAGTATGTCACCGTCGTCAAAGGTACTCAAAGGATGGTCCATGTCATTTGTCTTCGTCATCAAAAAGTCATTCGGAGTTAAAGGTAAGTCGTCGTCCTTGTCAATAGGTACATACGTTAGTGGTCTACTATTTACAAAATGTTCTGTCTCCGCTAGGAGTGTTGACAGAACTTGATCACTCGGCGCTGTTTCTTTTAGAGTGACACGGAGAGCAGTCTTAACAGAGCGCACCATTCGCTCCCAACAACCTCCCATATGAGGAGCGTTAGGGGCGATAAAGTGCCAGTCAATTCCCCTGGTACTTCCCATCCTAGTTAGTTCGTCTTTGTCCAAGGCCGCCACGGACAATTTCAGCTCACGGTCGGCTCCTTTAAAAGTGGTGGCATTGTCACTCCATATTTGTCTTGGGCAACCACGACGAGCAATGAAACGTCGGATGGCCATGATAGCACTGCTTGTTGATAAATCATGTGTCACCTCAATATGGATAGCTCGAACCGTAAGACAGGTGAAAAGAGCTCCATATCTCTTCTCTCGATGACGGCCTACCTTGACCAGCATTGGGCCGAAATAGTCCAGACCCGTATACTGGAAAGCGCGTCCACCAGGAGTCAGCCTTATATCGGGTAATGACCCCATCAGAGGTGGGTCAGGTCTTGCTCTCCTTATTCTACATAACTGACAGTCGTTCCAAATAGACTTGACAGCGTTCCTTCCACCGATTATCCAAAAACGTTGTCGAAGATTATTAAATACCAGTTCCCGTCCACTATGGGCTGCATCTTGATGGTACTGGTGCATGATGAGACGCGTAAATTTGTCTTTTGGATGCAAAATGATTGGGTGTCGAGTGTCATTGCCAACATTCGCTTCGCGAATCCTCCCATCAACGCGGAGAATGGCGTCTCCATCCAGAAATGGCGTTAATTGGCATAGAAAACTCTCTTTGTCCACTTGTCCACATTTTTTAATATTTTTAATATCGTCAGAAAATATTCTTCTTTGACTATCCTTAATAAGCGCCTTCTCTGCTTCTTTAACTTCGTCCGCTGTCAATTCACCTCGTTTTCTGTTATCTTTGTGAATCCAGTTACATACAGCGCGGTAGAACCACGCGGTACTTCTTATTAGCCTCCAAAACTTTGAGAATCGGCTGACGTCAGGCAGATTAACGGGCATTTCAGTTAAAACTAAGATGGTTTTCACCTCAACGTCGTCAGGATCAACAATGAATTCAGTCTCTTCTGACGGCCAGAATTCCTTGGATCCCCGGAGAAACTGTGGTCCATATAACCATCTCGTATTATCCTCGGTAACTGTCTCTCTAGTTGCATCGTCTGCTGCATTTAGGCCTGACGGTACCCACCTCCAGTGATTAACGTCGGTTAACTCGGAGATCTCGCTGACACGATGGGCGACGAAAGGCTTAAAACGACCGCTGTCAGAACGAAGCCAGCTCAGAACAGTCATAGAGTCAGACCAAAGTGTTATGCTTGCATCAAAGTGTTGCTTCAATGTGTGAGCTAGTCTAGCACCCAGCAAGGCAGCCTGTAACTCGAGGCGAGGTATGCTCATTACTTTGAGTGGTGCGACGTGAGCACGTGCCAAGACGAAAGCTACATGCCAACTACCATCTGACATCTTGACGCGTAGATATGCAACGCTCGCATAAGCCTTACTGCTTGCATCGCAAAAAATGTGAAGTTCTAAGTCAGCTTGTTTGTCACACATGTCAGTAAAAAGCCAACGAGGAAGTCTAAAGTCGCTGACCTTTTGTAATTCCAACAACCATAACTGCCATTCCTTGAAACTAGTCGATTCGATTTCATCGTCCCAGCTGATTTTGGATTTCCAGACATTTTGCAGGAGAATTCGCCCCTTCACTGTCACATATAAGAGGAAACCCAAAGGATCAAAAATGGACATCGTCAATCTTAATATGTCACGCTTGGTTGGTTTCTTCACCCCTGACTTAATGTCCTCGCTCACCTTAGGAAGCTTCAATAGAAAGATAAACTCATCGGAATCCTGGTTCCAGCGCACTCCAAGCACACGTTCTACCTGATCATCCTTGGAGTCAGAGAGGATCTTCAGGATACACGGGGATAGCTTGTCTGAAGGTAAGTGTTCCAATAGTGTATGAGAATTAGAGACAAAATTCCTTATATTGAAGCCGCCTGCAGCATGTATACGTATTACATCATCCACTACGCGTACCAAGTCATCCTCATTGTCAAAAGAGTGGATGTAGTCGTCGACGTAATGGTGGTCTATAATAGCTTTGACAGCTTCTGGGTGAGTCGCCTCATATCTACGAGCATTCAAATTTTTTACATATTGAGCTGATGATGGTGAACAGACAGCTCCAAAAGTCATGACATTCATGACATAAACGTCATTATTCCAGAGAAGTCTTTGGGCATGTCGGTCATCTTCCCTAATAAGTACTCTATGAAACATCTCTTGGATGTCACCAATTACACAATATTTGCCTAGACGGAACCCTAATAATACAGCAGGCAAAGATGTTAAAAAATCAGGTCCACTCAATAAGAAGTCATTGAGTGACTTACCGTCAGACTTAGCTGCACAGTCAAGTACAATTCGCAACTTATTAGGCTTATTAGGATTAAAAACGGCAAAGTGAGGAAGATACCATGTCTTATTGGTCTGGATCGAGGCCTCTTCAGGAGTTAATTTTGAGATGTATCCTTTATCAACATTCTCCTGGATCTTCTCCTCATACTTGACAGCAAGCTCAGGATACCTACGAAATTTTCTCTGGATACCTATAAGTCTACTCTTCGCCTGTGGGTAGCTATTCGGGAGCTGAACGTCATCAGACCTCCAGAGTAGGCCGGTCTCCCATCGTCCTTGAGGCAAGAGTTTCGTGGTCTGTTCCATAATCTTCAGCGCCAGCTGATCCTCTCGAGAACGAGGAAAGTCACCTGTCTGCTTCACGCCGAAAGACTCTGTGGAAAAAGATCTCTTAACGAGGTCGTGTAATTCGTCACAAGAGCATAGATGTAATATAGTTCTGTCATTCGCTATACTACGAAGTCCTATGTTCCCATGTACAACATAACCCAAGTCCGTCTTAGATATTATAGGTCCGTTCTTATGTCCTTGTATTATTTGTCTAGTAATAATTAAGTCAATATTATCTTGTCCAATTAATAATTCAATCTTTCTAGGTCGTATGTCATAGTCTGTCACATAGTCAGTCACATAAGGAAATTTATTTACAATATTTTTATATGAAATACTATCTACTACAATATTCAAATTATTTATAGAACGAACACTATTTACACTATACACATTTTTTTCATTCAAACCGCGAATATTAAATGACACTATTTTTGAGTCCGTCTCTGTGGTTGACATTCCGGACACACCACGCATGTGTAGATTTGTCGTCGGACCAGTAATGCCTGCCTTCTCGAGCAGAGCAGCATCAACCAGGCTCACAGATGCGCCTTCATCAAAGAGAGCGAAGGTAGTGACGTCACCTTTTGTACCTGATACAACTACTGGCACGACCTTCAGTAGTACATGCGAGCTTTGACTGTCGTTGCTCACTGTCATTTTGGCATGGTTAACTGATATTACTCTATCATCAGTATCGTTGCGTGGGGCAGCATGAAGCAAGGTGTGATGAGCACGGACACATTCAGGAACAGAGCATTTAATTTTTCTCTTACAGGCTTTTAGTTGGTGTCGTACAGATAGACAAGAGAAACATAACTTTTTGTCAGTTACCAACTTCCAGCGGTCGTCTATCGTCATCCGTTTGAAATCATCACAATCACTTAGTCGATGATTACTGTTGCAGAGCACACATGTAGGTGATGATGATGAAACTGTAGCTACCACCGGTCTCCATGGTCTATGGTCAGGCTTGGTCGGCGGCTTCGCAACAGTATTATTTACAGTCCTTATAGGCAGCGGAGCAATATAAGTGGCGGCGTTAGCTACGGTCATGAGCCACTCAGATACATGACATAAAGTAGCAATATTTACATTTTTATTCGATATATACATACTCCATTGATATTTCAATAGTGACGGCAGTTTACTTATTATTTCTCGAATTAAAGTGGGATTAGTCAGATGTCCAACCTCTTCTGTCATTTTCATCGTAGCTACAACATTTTGAATTGCAGTCGCATATTCTATTAAATGATTGACGTCGTCATGACGGACTTCACGCATGAGCCTTATTTTATTCAACATGACTTCTATGATTAATTCAGGTCTACCAAATCGTAACTTCAATGTGTCTATTATTAGTTTTAGGTTTGTAGCACTCACCAACAGCGCAGATACAGCGTCACGCGCACGGCCCTTCAGGCAGCGCGCTAGTCGTTCGATGTTTTCATCGTCGCTATAACCACACAGCCGTGTTGTCGATATATACTGCCTATAGAACAACGGCCACTCATCAGGCTCACCGCTATACAAGGGCAGCTCCTTTGCGCTTATTTGCCTGGCTAGGAGTTTAGACATGTTCGTGTTGTCATTCTCTAGTCTGCGTGTAGGAATGTGTGGTGGTACAGGCATCATTTCAGGCTGTGTCTGTGTATCAGTATTGATAGCCGTCGAGATAGCGTGAGGCATACTAATATTATTTTGATACACCATACCTGAGGTTGTAGGCAGACGTAGGGACTCGCGTGACTGTGTCCTATTGAGCATGAGGAGGTTCTCTTCATCTTCAAGTGCTTGTGCTGATAATGCAAGTTTTTCTTCGATGAGTCTGGTTTGTATCAACGCGCGCTCTTCCGCGGCTTGCAATTGTAGTTGTAGGAGTCGTTGTCTTCTTACTACAGTCGATGTGGACGTACTAGAGTGCGAACGGGCGGATGGCGTGGGTGAGGGCTGGCGGCTACCGTGGGCGGACTGTCGGTCGTGTTCACCCTGGTCAGCAGTAGCAAGCAGCGTCGTCGGAATTGTCGTCATCTTCGCTTGTCTTCGTGTCTGCACCATAGGTTGGTTGTAGTTTGTTCGAAGGACCACTTGAAAGGTCGATGGACCGCCTTTTAGGTCAAAGGGTCCGAATTTGTCGTCAAAATGTGTTAAAAATTAAAAGGCAAAATTAGTCATCAAAACTATGTCCGTCTTCTCATCGGTCTTTTTCAAAGTCCTTTTGTTTTGTCCCAAGCTGTCAGTTTTAATTGTCGAATGTCTTAGCGGCCAGCGATAAAACCGGTCAAAGAGGCCGCAACAATCACTAAAGGCTAACTGCGGTTGCCCATCTGCCTGCCAAGCATGGCCACTACTAGCAAACCCCCCTCTATGGGGGAGGCTTATGTTCAACAGCAACAGTTAGCGGCTAAAATGATGTTATTTATTATTTTATACAACTTAGAATGGCACACAAGCTGACGACCCACCTGATGGAAAGTGATAACCGTCGCCTATACTCTGTACCCTGTAAATTCACTGCCATATACCACCCTTCAAACCGAAACGCAGCCATGCAAACACAACGGCTTCACGGTAAAAACACTTATGGAAGAGAAGTACCCAAGCAAACGACTTTTGTACAAACTCTCTCTAGTTTTAATGTTGATAAGGAATTGTACATACATAAAATTTGCCTAATAAAATACTTTTGTTTATAATTAATAATAGTGCAGCGACACCCCTGATGGAATGTCGCACATGGGAGTGATTTCAAAGTTCACGGGATTAATTTCGGCATCAATACATGCCAGATCGAGAGGTAGAAAGCTCGCTTCCGTTTTTACACTGGTACCTACTGACAGTGTAAAATAAATAAACCTTTAAATAAAGTTTAAACCCGCATTCGTTCATCAGTCCAGTAAGTACCACATTATATTAAAACCCAGCTGATTATGGGGTTTTTCTTTAATAGATAAAAATGGAATGGTAACCCCGCCCGCGCTATCGGTATACACCGACGAGGCACCAGTGGAAAATGATAGGTGAGAATGAATGCAGATCAGTTGGCCCACCATGATGAATTCATCAAGAATTATGAATTTATCATGATAGTTTCCAGAGGGAACCGCGTGGAGGTCGACCTGATTAGGAATATTGCTAGCAATGGGATTCTTAGTCTCCATTATTTACAATTCCTTTCTCCCCGCTGATTATGGGGTAGGCTCATGTTCAGCAGTGATATGATAATAATGATGAAACCTTAATTGCAGAACCCAAAAAATTTTATTGATAATTTTATTTTATTATGCAATTTTAATATTATCATAATTATGTTAAAACGAATAGACGTATTGTCTATTTTATACCTATATATTACCTTTACAAACATACTAATACTGAGGAAAGAAATTGTTAGTAATGGACCATTGCTAGCAAAATACCAAAATAAACCAGCCCCATTGTTAGCAATATACCTTGTTAAGTCAACCTCCCCGCTGTTCCCCCTAGAAACTGATTCTTGAATCCGTCACGATGGGTTAGTTAGACCTGCTTTTGTCGTCACCTATCATCCCTCATTGGTGCCTACCAGCGTTTACCAATAGGGCAGGCGTGGTTACCATTCCATTTTCACCCATTAAAAAAAACAAACACACTAGTACTAAATACCCAAGAATAATACAAAGGTCTTATATTGTGCTGAAGTCGAGATCATCGAAAAATAATTGAAAAGTCACAAGAATAATGTAGAATAAATTATAAATAAATTTGTTCTGCAAAGTAATTTAGTTTTTATTATGTTCTAATTCTAAACATGTGAAACCGGCACACATCCACTTGTAAGGGTAATAAAAATTTTTGATCCGCCTTCGATTCCGGGCTAATCCCATAATCTCGTATACGTGACATACAGACGGACGACACTTTATTTATATTAAATCTGGAGACATCTCGTCACAGGAGATTAAAGAGTTAAACTAAGTCGGCTACAAGAATAAATTGGAATGTCTTTTCAAATTTTCTTATAAATAACAAAAGACACTTATCACCAAAAATATTCCATCGTACCTAGGTAACTACCCAAAAGTTCAAATTGGTTAACGGTCAAATCCATTATGGTAATATAATTCTAAATTTAAATATTTTCGATCTAAACCTTATTATTCAATCGATTATAAAAACAAATACCTATTAAAATTGAATTAGAATCGATGACGTAGGTAATTAAGTATGAAACTTTGAGTTGGAAACGTCTTTTGTTGTATAATCGTGATGAAGTTTGCACGATGCAGGGCTGCAGGAAGCGAGCACAATTTACTTCAAGGGTGAACTTTTTAATATCACTGAATATAGGTACACATTTATTTCGTTACAAGAGGAAGTGACGAGAGGAACCTTAACGATTAACTGTGAGTGAGGGCGTTCAATACTAATGTATATAACATTGATAGTTCTCAATATTTGTTTACGCCGTGCTAAGAGGCAATTTCATAATTCAAAGAAAAAAATCACTTATTTGTAACCTATTATTCATTAAGCTTTCTACATTATTAGATAATTATTATTATCATAATTATTAACTGTGTAGTGTTGAATATAAGCCTCCCTCATAAGGGAGAGCCTTACCAGTCGTTGCCATGCTTGGTAGGCATAAGCCACCCCTTTCTTTCCCATGGATGTCGCAAAAGGCGACTAAGGGAACTTCGGGGATTGTCAGCAGCGTCCTTCTTAAAACATCCTAAAAGCTTAACTGCGGTTGCCAACCCACCTACCAAGCGTGGCAACTACTAGGAAAACTTCCCTTATGAGGAAGACTTATGTCCAGCAGTGGACAGTTAACGGCTAAAATAATTA
The DNA here is from genome assembly GCF_026898425.1 of Galleria mellonella. NCBI lineage: Eukaryota > Metazoa > Arthropoda > Insecta > Lepidoptera > Pyralidae > Galleria > Galleria mellonella. The sequence continues at coordinate 3,109,800 of NW_026442015.1, forward strand.
TAATAAATAGGTATGTGTATGTTTATTACGCATACACTTAATATAACGTAAGTAGAGTTTACTTTTTTTTTGTTTTTTTTTTTATTTGTTCTTGTTTTGTGCGCTACTGTGTGGGCCGCATGCTTCTTCGATTAAAATATTTCTTTCTTCTCCTTCTTCTTCTTCAGAAGAAGAAGAATATATATATAGAAATATATTTTCCTTGGTCTTATTTTGTAGATATGAATATCACAAAAGATATTCGAATATAAAACAGAAGCTCTCAAAATCTCTGCTCGGTTTAATTTTTTTTTTTATCTAACGTAGTTTTGAACTGAAATAATAGTAGAATAGAGAATTATTTAGGTAATTTATTATTTTTTTTAGAATCCACCCTCTTATCTATGACTAACAGTAAATTTGAAGAATACATCAGTTCACTTGAACATAAGAGCTATATAATTCATCTGAGATGAGAGCAAATTTTCACTTATCATCATCAGTGATTCAATGGGATCTTACTAGATCTGTTCACACTAGTGTAGTCGGATATTGGAACCAATTGCAAACAATTACAGTACTCTCTTGGAGACCATTCACATGGTGGACTTAGATGAGACTTTTATTATGACAATAACGGAAAACTCAGGGTGTATCTAATTTTGAATGATAGTTTTTCATTAGTAACATACATTTTTATAATGGGCTAAATGGCAGATTATATATATTCTTTACTGCACTTGTAAAACTGCACTTGTATGTTACATTTAAAAAAATAAAACCGTTTAATAATCTATCTATAAATGTTGTGAGCAAGGGTTATATTGATTGGTGAGACACCAAAAATTAACAAATTTTCAAATATTTTATAATACTATTAAAGAAGTAAGGATTAGACATAAATGATCTATTGCCATGGACTGAACGACTGATTATGATGTGAACATGTCAAAGATAGTCGTATTTATATATAAGTATTTATCAGACCTAACAACAAATTATGGGCGTGCTAGTAAATAACAACACCTGAGTGTAATTGTTTGAATTTATTTGGTGGCCAAAAAAAAACGATAAACGTGAACAATTCCGTACAAATGTTCTGCTACCGGAGCACAAAATTATTTTATTGTATTCCAAATCCGATTATAGTGGAAATCCAATGAGATATACTAATATCCACATATTGTAAGTCTTACAAGTTTGTAAGCATTTAAAAAACATATACGTAGGTATAAAAAAAAAATACAGGCAAAAAAACTTGTTTCGATAATCTTTTATATTGTATTTCCATTAAATTTCATGTTACTACAGAGAGAAATGTACTGTCAGTAATGGAGTCTAACAGTCTCACTGCTAGCATAATACCCCGTCGGGTCGACCTCCACGCGGTCTCCCCTCCCCCTCCCCCTGCCCCTGGAAACCATCGTGATGAATTACTGTTCATTTCATCTTGATAGACCTGCTTCCATCCTCACCTATTATCCCTCACTGGTGCGGCGAGGTTACCATTTAATTTTCCAGCCATCCATTAAAAAAAAATTGTTTTCTTAAAAATGTTATGTATTGTGTCGTGTTTTGTGCCTTGAATATTTTTCTTATACTTGCAAATCGCACTTTGATAAACATTGTAATAGCACAATAATTTGATGAAATTATTGCTTTGTTTACATAATATTCAGTTTGCTAGATGGCAGCGATGCCAAAAGTATTTTATTTATCCTCGTATTGTAGATTTAATAGTAGGTATTGTTCAATTTGTATCTATTTGAATCTAAGGGAAATTTATAACAAATGCATATCTACCCTATCTACTTATAAATATTTATATATATGAAGCATTTGTGTCAAATAAATTGTCTTTGTGGTTTAGGTAACATGTTATAATTAACTTTTTTTTTTTCATATATAAAATAAGAAAATTAGACTGAAAATGAGATACTATCTACTTAATATTATTCATTCCAATATGGTACCCTCTGTACATTCATAGTTTCTAGTGAATGTCTAGATAATTATCGGCAAACCGATTGTGACGAAAAAACTTAAATTATTCAAAGCTTTTCGGATTGAAACAACTTTGAAGTTACTTTCGTATACTAAAATATTAAAGCGGGTGAATCGGTCCCCAGCATCGATTGAAAAAACCTTTGGTCGATGAAAAATTTAACAGGAAAAACGCACTTTTCTTAGCCGCCGGCGCTCCCGCAACGTCGCAGCTTTCCGTCGGTCGACAGCCGCCGTTTTCCTCTTACACGCTTTGCATGCCCAAGCCAAACATCGTCTGCTTGGCCCCAAAACATGTTGCACGTGGTCTTCTTCTTTCGCGCCATTTTCTCCGCCATTTTGGGTTTCAACATTTTTTACCTCATTTTTCACTTGGCAACACTGATCTGACTTTTCGCTCGCTTTTTGAAAATCAAACTCTTTATAATTATAATCAAAGACACTATAACTCATTTTGACACTTAACGAAAATGGCCAGTGTTTTTATAGTTACTCCACAATAAATGTTTGAAGATTTTGGTTTTTTTTCGGGCGTTCGTCGCCGCGACACACGCGACACTGCTTAGTCGAGGGTGGACTCGAGATTTGAGAAAATATATGCTATTAATAAACAGTCTAGCCAACGTTGAGAGATGCCAATTTATTACTGTTTAGATTGAAATTGATGCTGGCAATATTTTTCCGTTAAATTTGTTACGTTGAAAGCGTGGGGACGTTTTTATTCGTAGCTCGTTTTCGTGTTGTGAATCGATTTTTAATGTGCCGTTTCATTTGAAATATACAGTCGGTGTTATAATTACAATAAATCATGGTAAATGATACGTTCATAATAAAAGAAAAGAAATGTACTGTTTATTGTAACAAGGAAGAAAGTTTATATACTGGAAAAACAATCCAGTTAACAAACAATTTATGCGTAATCCATACAATGAAGGATTACGCATAAATTGTTTTGTTACCTTGTCTTAATACATTCCGCAGGAGGGGAGGCGGGAGATTGTTAGCAATACTGACTATTAGTCTCATTGCTAGCAATATACTCTATCAGGTCGACTTCTACGTAGTCTGCCCTGGAAACCATCGTGCTAATTTCAGACCCATCACGACGAGTTAACTGACCTGCCTTTTCAATTTCATCCATCATCCCTCACTGGTGCCCCGCCAGCATATACCGTTAGGGCAGGCGCGGTCACCATTCCATTGTCATCTATTTAAAAAAAATACATCCCGCAATAAATAGCAGTATTTGGCATATATCACTCTATCTAGATAAAGTATACAGCCAGTCTAGTATACTCCATATAGTAAATTTTGCTTCTCAATAAACAATTTTTTATTACGCAAAAATAAGCGACATTTTTAATCGTTTGCAATAAATAGCACAATTAAAAGTATTTACGCACTCTATCTAGGTAAAATATATAGCCAAATACGTATCTACGTAGCAGATTTTACATTGAAATAAGCAATTATTTATATCGCAATGAAAAACGCCGTTTTTAATTGTCACAAATTTTTTATGGAACACGAAAGAAACTTACTCGTATTAATGTTAAAAAAATTGTCGACCTTAAAAAAAAACCGCTTTTCTGAAATACTTGAATCTTTTTGAAAAACGAAACCTTTGGAGAAAAAAAAACTGCTTTTTGAGAATCAATATAAATAGATATTGAAAACTCAAAAATATAATACAACTTCAACTCCTATTAATGATATAAATGCGAAAGTTGGTAACGATAGATGAATGAATTTTTTCAGACAAAAACTACTAAACGGATTTAAATGAAATTTGTTACATAGACAGATTATATTCTAATTTAGCACATAAAGATTCATATAACTCACGCAAGTGAAGCTGCAGTATGCAGTTAGTAAGCGATATCCCTCCTTTTTACTTCGCCGTAGTCGAATAAATAGACAACATGTTTAAGTCGTTTCTGGTCGTACATTTTATGAATCTCAAAGCTAAACTAAACATCTCCATCTCCAAATTATATGCAGTCTTGCCAGTTTTGTTCCCGAAGTTCGAAATTAAAAACTGGGTGTAAGTATGTTTTATCTGAATACGCCATCCAGAAGCGGACTATTTCATTGGTTTCCCATCAAAAATCCAAATTAAATCGCTAGCCAAAGCTATTCGCATAAAAATTGCTGCACAAAATTAACTATGGTTTTCACAGTTGTGTTTCTAAAGGTTTAACTTAAAATCTAAAGTATATTTCACAATAATACATCGCCTAGAAGTGATTACCTACTTTCACAATCCACGCGTACAAAGTTGCGGGCAAGAGCTAGTCTACATTAATATTATAAAAGATAAAAGTTTTGATTATTTGTTTTTAATTCATAAACTCAAAAACTACTTAACCGATTTTAAAATTTCTTTTATTTATAGATAACTACATTATCAGAGAGTAGTAGGCTATATATTATTTTCAAAAGTCCTGTAGATATACCCGTGCGAAGCCGGGTCAGATCATTAGTTTATAGTAAAATTATAGTTATAAGCAATTTTACAGTGTGACAAATTGTACAAAGTCATAAGTGTAAAGTGACAGGACAGTACATGGCGTCACAGTACTGGGGCGGAGTGGAGGGGCGCGCGCGCGCCGTACGGCTCTCCGCCGGTGGAGGGATGCTGGCCGGCACAGGGCGGTCCGTGGAGTCGCCCTGTAATAAAAAAATATAGTTTGCTGACGTCATTGATAGATTTTGCGGTCTTATTTATATCTTTAATAGACAATATAAGAAACTTACGGACCTGGTAAACGTTTGTATTACCTCTTACCGCCACTTTTATTATTAAATCTGCCATTAACTGTCCAGTGCTCAACCTCCTCTAATCCTCCTTCTGCTTCCCCTATAAGGAGAGTTTGCCAATAGTTGTTACGCTTAGCAAGGTTAGCAACTGCAGTTAGGCTTTGAAGTTGTTTAAGAGGGACGCTGCTTCATATCCTACGATCATTAAATTTCCTTAGACGCCACTTCCGACACCCACGGGAAAGGAACGAGTGGCCTGTTCTATGCCGGGACCACACAGCATTACCGCTACTTACCGGAACATTTTTCTCGGAATTTTCTTATATTATACTTAAGTTAAACATATAATACATATAATGTAGGTGGTGAGTAGTAAGCGAATTTCTTATTAAAAACTTAAGTATATATTTTTGGTGGACTGACAAAAACACTAATATGAAAATATTTATTTCTTTTTATGGTGTAATATAAATTGTTTTGGTGACAAGTAAAATATTCAAAAAATATATAAATATAGAAGATAGTGCTCCAATCTCATTTTATTTTTGCATTTATTTTAATAATAATACCTAAATTCTTCTTAATCCAAAACCGCAGTTCATATTCACATTCATTCACATTTTTATTACTATTCAATAAATAGGACTGTTCTGTTTTGTTATAAAAAAAAGTGAAACCTGGCGACTCTAAACATGCCTATAACCCCGAACACAACATCCCCCGTTGATTGGGGTGTGATCCGCAACAAGGACATCTGCGCCATTAAATTAACAATATACGATAACTGTGCAAAACAAAACGATTAAAATATAAGAAAACCTTCGTGGAAAATATAGTACATTTCATGTGACGTCCAACAGCACCTGAAAACCTAAAAACAAAACGTGGACACATTCCTCAATGGATCAGTTGTAGGTGAGTGTAACGATTTTTCGTGTTCTTATTTTTAAAACTGTTCTATTTTTGAATAAACTAATATTTTTTTCTAAATATGTCTTAATTAAAACAATATACATTTTTTAACGTCTAGTTTTCATTAGAATTTCTTTTTTAAATTGGCAACCTGTGATCTCACACTTTTTTAGGGTTACGTTGAGAATATATACTTTTGAGTAGGCGAAAAAAAATTATAGGAAAAGCTCCATGTGATATTTCCTTTACTTTAGATTTTTTTTTAATATTAGTTTATGCTCATAATATCTAGAACTTAGTTACAATGACCTAATTTTAAGATGTCACTTACCCAGATATGACCTAGGTCACATTCGTTTGTATCTAGGTATTTAAGATTTGTCTCAACCTTATATTACACTTACATATTTTCTTGGAAAAATTTATTTTTTTATTTTTATTTTATTTTTAATCGTGACTATTTGTTATAGCACAGATAATATAATAGTTACACTAACCTATTTAAATATAATTTATGGTCGGGATTCGGTCAATTATCGTTTTCTATATTTTTTCGTTTATATTTAAGGTACAGTAAAGTTTCATACCTTCTTTTAATGAATTTTAAACAGAAGGAGATTCTCTATTTGTCCGTATTTTTTTAAATATAATGTCGCTATATTTATAATTCATTTTTAAATTCAGTTAGGTTTTCTCCCATTTTTAATTAGAATTTTTATTTAGAATATTTTTTTTTTTGTGCAGAATATATTTTATCTTTACTATAGTGTATAAATATAAAATTGTATTTGATTGATACCTCTTGGCACCAATCGAAAATTACATGTAAAAATATTATAATTAATACAATATACGACAACGAATACAAGATAACGAATCTGGAATACTATACGGATTGGAACAGGACATAAGCTATATATCCCGGTCACGCAGACGAATTCGCAAGTAGAAACTAGTAATTTATTGAATAATAAAATATTTTAATGAGTTCAACATAATTTTTAATACATTTCCCAACATTGCATTCTATTCAGTCACAATGAAAAGTTAACCATTTATATTATTAAAATAGGATTGACGATTTTTGGTATTCGTGGGACAATAAGGGAAGAATTCTAACTTACTTAATACCATACTACTGGCTAGGCAGTTTGATAGATATATAAAGATATGTACTAATTTGGATATATTTTTAATTATATTTATTAGTATTAGAGAAACAATTAAAGTTGTGTAGTTAATGTCAAAAATCAAATAATATTTTTATACCACTAGCATACGTTGTAAACCATAGGTTATAGGCGATACCTTTACTATTTTCCGTGAGGCACACCGACAGCTTATTTGCCAATCCCACTTGAAAATAAAATAAAAAGTTTCATAGTACATATTTTTTAGATTTGAATTTGTTATATCCATGGCATTGCTCATGTTTATAGGCGACGGTTACCGCTTTCCATCAGGTGGACCGTCAGCTTGTTTGCCATTTTAAGTTGTATAAAATAAAAAATAAATAAAAACCTTTACAATTTTTTTTTAATTAGAATAAGAAATCACCAGGCACGACCTTCTCGTATTATTCAATTACACCTGTCATTAGTGAACAGGGGAAAAGAGAGAGTGTTAGTAATGGGGTCTAACTGTCCCATTGCTAACAATATACCCTATCAGGCCGACCTCCACGTCATTCCTCTGATAATTATTGTGGTTAATTCTTGTTGAATTCATCACAATGGGCCAACTGATCTGTTTTGATCATCACCTATCATCCCTCACGGGTGTCCCGCCAACGTACATCGCTAGCGTAGGCGGGGTTACTATTCTATAATTATCCATTAAAAAAAAAACATTAGTAAACAAAGTAAGGGGTGACAGAAAAGATCCCCATGGGTCGAAGTTCAGGATGGTTAATCCTGACCTCAAACGCGATCAAACATGCAGTACCCTTTTGAGGCGAGAATTAAAAATTAGTCATGTGTAAGTAGAAGTCGCAACCCTTGGGTTACGTGCCATCGAGTGTTCAATAAAATAAACAATTTATAAATTAATAAATAATACATTTAGATTTCTCTAATTAATGCCTTTTTTCTTTTTCATTTAAGATTTTCCTCTTGTCGGTGCAACTAATTCATACATCTTCTTCCAGCCAGCTCTGTCCCAGGCTATCCTTGACCTCCCTATACGACATGACACCTAGTGTTTCTTTTATCTGTCCCATGTAGTTATTTCTCGGTCTTCCTCTTCCTCTTTTGCCCTCTATTTTAATTAATGCCAAGTTCTAAAAATAAAATATCTATATTATATACAAGATTCATAGTCATAAAAGATTTTATGTGCCATGTGTTTCCATTTACTTATTTATTATTTATTGGCCACATTACATAAAATCGTTTAAAATAGAAGGTAGACTCCATCTCGAGAATTCATGAAACTTTTCTAAGGAAAGTTTAAATCTCTCCTACATATTATGTATGCACATCATATTATCTTAATATATGTAAATCTAGTATCATGAACTTCGTTCACGTTAATCATCAAAATTGCTCAACCAATTTTAATGAAATTTTGTTCTAGTTTTTATCCTAGTAAAAAAAAAGTGATCCCATAAGTAATGGAAAGAAACAGTGTTTTTTTTTTACCATTCCATTATCACCCATTAAGGGTGATAACGGGAATGGTAACCCCATCCGCGCTATTGGTATACACCAGCAGGGCACCAGTGAAGGATGATAGGTGAGAATGAAGCAGGTCAGTTAGCCCATCGTGACGAATTCAACAAGAATTATTCACGATTGTTTCCAAGGGGAACCACGTGGAGGTCGACCTGGTAGGGCACCAACATATTGCTAGCAATGTCGAACTCCATTGCCAACTATCCCTTTCCCCCAGGAAACAGTGTTTACCGGGTCAACTGACCCAGTATATCATACTAGTATTATTAACAGAGTTATTCACACGCACAGTCTTCTGAAGGTTTAACTTCAAGTCTCTGTTTTATCTTGATTGCACCACATAAAAGTGGTTACCGACTTAAAAAAATCTATATGCATGAAATTGAAAGAAAAACCTAGTTTATAATATTTTTTACACCACGAAGATGCCAAACAAATATAATCCGTCTAAACGTGGTAAACGGTCACTGTAGCCTATGGAAGCATGCAACACTAGGGGTATCACGTACGTGTTACCGACCCTAAAGAGAACTTACTATACCCTTTTTCAAGAACTCCATACTGTAGTCTCTAGAAAAAACTTCGGCAGCGAGTTCATACCACAGCCTCAGCGTTCGCGTACATATATACGTGACCATTTAGGTTCTAGCGTATGAGAATGAATTCCCTGTCAATGGCCAGCGGTGCGATGATAAAAGGTGGCTGTGGGCATCACTTCAAATAATTCCTCGGTACATAATCCGTTACACAAGATGTACTCGTAGAACACACAAAGGGAGGCAAAGTCTCACTTTAAACTTAAGGGCTCGATATCGCCTGTGAGCTTGAGATCGTCGATTATTCTCATGGCCCGTCTTTGAACCGCGTCAAGAGGACTAAGCTGGTAATCAGATGCTCCGGCCCACAGGGGTAGTAGTACTCTATAAGGGTACAATAATAGTTTATAATATATAAATATATTAAGTAAATTTATAATTATTTTATTAATTCTTTAAGTTATAGTAAAGTTCGCCATATGTAGACACTTGTTTACTCTATGCATTATGTAAATACATGGACAGGATCTTCCTGTTGATTTATACTTCTCACCACATTAAATCTCACTATCATAATGGAAGAGGCGTACATATTAAAAAGAAAACCATAATTAACAAATAATGAATAAAAGAATAACACCAAATAAGACAGTAAAAGTAAGAGAGCTGCAGATAAATTCCAAAGCGGCTTAGAGGCGTTATAAATGTAATTATTTAAAATGTATAAATTTTGTAAAATGTAAAATTATTTAAATTTACAAAAAAAAATACTGACTATGTGGCAAACAAGTGATTATGATTTAAAAACTAAACTTCTCAGCAGATTTTAATAAAAATTTTATGGCATCAATGTGCAAGGATATCCTTTCAGATAAAAAAAAACAAGTTTCCATATCGGTTTACAACTGACAGAGTTATTAAAGGCAAAGAACATTAAAAAAACATACAAAAGTATTGAGAAACTCCTTCTTGTTGAAGTCGGTTGATAAATAAATAGAAATGATAGTGAAAATTTATAATTTTTTTTCATTAACAGTTAAATTAAAGTTATAGTCTATGAATTTACATTTCACCATTTAATATTCATATAACTACATGCATTATAAATTCAAGATAAAAACGATAACTTTGATACGAATAAGAAATGATAGGCCCGCTTATTAAATACGTTTTACTCATTATGAAAATGAATCAAGTGACAATGGACTCATGAATATTTTCCGTGTCTACAGGTAATGAAGCCTTTGTAAATGAACGGCCGCGTTAGCGCTGATGACGTCGATATGGATCCCAATTTGATTTTGTGTCCTCCAGACACCGCCTGATTTAGGTATGTACTAGATCATACACATCTACATTCTAGATGGAGCGTCAAATATCAAAAAACGTCTTAAAAATATCAGCAAAGTATTGGCTGAAAATCATCTTCGTTTAAATAGTCTTTTTTACAAGCATTTTAAAATCGTAATTTTTTTAATCTACTCAGAATTCGTAAAGTTATTATTTTCTGAGAAGATCCCATATTTTTTTATGTAACATATTTGTATATCTATTGTGCTCTTTAAAACTTGATCGTAGGCCCGTGATATAATTATTCCGACTAATAAACTGCAAAGGCCGTGGATATGAATGGCCGATGTCAGAAATTGTGTCAATTTAAATTGAACCGACTGTAATTAATAAAATTTTAAATCTTCGATCATGAAAAACATAGATAACATAGCAAATGAACTTGAGTGTCGTTAGTGGATTCTCTGGGCATATCTTTTTTTTTGTGAATGAAAATGGAATGGTAACCCCATTTTCGCTATCGGTATACGTTAGCAGGGTATCAGTGAAGGATGATAGATGAAGCAGATCAATTGGCCCATCATGATGAATTTGTCTAAAATTAATCACGGTTTCCAGGGGAAACTGCCGTCGCGGAAGTCGACCTGTTAGGGTTTATTGCTAGCAATAGCCCTATCAGATCTCATTAGTAACAATCCCTTTCCTCCCTCTCTGGGTATGTCGAACGTTATACATTCACTACAACGGTAATAGTTGATGTAGATTCTGATTATTTTTTATTTCGCTCACTATCAGTGCAGCGGCGCGGTGTGCAAACGAGAGAGGCGCGATGCACCCAACGGCCAGGTGACGCTGTCGCCTACACCCGCGGAACATGTCATGGGACTCAATAGAGTCGCGCGACTTCCTCGGGTAAGCGACATCTATAATATCGTCATATCCGTCTTTATCTGTCTTCTGTTAAACATAGTCCTCCCCCATGAGGGAGGTTTTGCCAGTAGTTGCCACGCTTGACGCCAGTAGTTGGCCACCCCTTCAGTATCGTACGAGATAACTAAGAGAAAGCGAGGGATGGGTAGCAGCGTCCCTCTTAAAACATCTCTAAAGCGTAACTGCGATTGCCAATCTGCCTGCCAAGCGTGGCAACTATTGGCAAAACAACCCAAGGGGAAGACATGTGTTCAGCAATGGATATTTAAAGGCTGATCTAATGATGATGGTGATATTAACTTGACCATTGGTGATATCATGTCGTCTTAGTGTGAAATGGGGTACTTAAATTACTTTGACGTTTTTGTCGTGTGTTTTTTTATTTTTAAATTTTGCCAGTAGAATTGTTTGCTTGGGTACACCTGTTTTATTCGTGTTTCCACCGTGAAGCAGTTATGCTTGCATGACTGTGTTGCGATTTCAAAACCGAGATATGGCTGTCATAACACCATGCTTCTGAGGAATATCAAATAATGAAGGATTTCATGGAAATCGCAGTGCATATTATGATATCATAATGCCTTTTATGTCTATTACCGACGGTTATCACTTTCTGTCTGGCAGGCTATCAGCTTATTTGCTATTCTAAGTTGTATAAAAAAAACTTTAACTATTTCTAACGTTCTAGCGGGGTGCCGGCGCATCAGTTGTCGGCGACGCGACTACTCAGCTCACCTGACCCGTCGCGACACCATCTCGATGAGCAGCCAGGTTCGATTCTAATAGAATTCCAACGATAACTGTAAAATGGGATGAAAATGGAATGGAATACCCGTTTGCGCTATTGATGTATACTCTGGCGGGGTATTAGCGAAGGATGATAAGTGAGGATAAATATCGGTCGTGATGAATTAATTAAGAATTTATCAAGATGATTTCTAATAAACCCTCCCCCCCCCCGGTCCCCAAACCCAATGATAATATTCTTGCCACTTAATATGAAAATATGTTTTGAACCTTTCATAAAAAGATATTTTGTTTATTAATTATGCTCCTTTGAAAAAACTACGTTTGTTTCTAATATTTTATTGTACTTAGAAATTATATAGAACAGGTACTCTCTTTGTAAAAGTTGAGAAATGGTATGGATTAATTTATAAAATAACTCGAATTACCTGCCTTCAAATTTTCCAGAAGTTTACCCATTCTCTGAGGATTATACAGGGGGAGACCTGCGCAATGGTGCTCTACGTTGGGGCTCCAGGTTTGGGCCAGCTCACCGTCCTCCCACCGCTGGGCTGCTTGACTGTTTCCGTGTTTGCCGGTCAAGGTTGGACCAGTATCTAGCCAGGAGAAAGGTAGAGAATATATATTTTAAAGACTAAAGTACTAATTAGCGCCATATTCACAAGAGACATAATATCTTATTTTCGAGTGTAATAATGCATGAGGCTTATTAGCTCCACTATGTCGTTTAAGTTTAGGTTTTTTTTTAATGAATAAAATTGGAATAGTTATCTCGCCTAAGTTATTTATTTACACTGGCGAACTACCAGTAAGATTGAAGTTTTCCAGGAACTAAACACGATGGTTTTCAAGAATGACCACGTGAATGTTGACCTAACTAGGTATTTTATTAGCAATGTAGCTACTAGTCCATGTTATTAATAATCCTGTCCCACCCCAAATCCAAATACGTGTATAATATGTAGATACAGATACAATAAAGTTACTTAACCCTCGAGTTACCCCGAATGTGTACCTTGTTATGCCTGGGACACACACAAGCGAATACAACGTCAATCAGTTGCCCACAATTATGCATGATTCATCATTGATATGATTTACAGATCGAGCGCGGAGTAAGACTCTACGGTCAGAATGAACAACGCCTAGCCGTGAAGATTTGGCTGTCCGCCCTTCGTGGCATCCGACACCGCACCGACAAGTTCACGCTACTTGGACATTTGTACCAGGCGTACATGGACTTCGGGAAGTACAGGCTAGTACTCAAACAATTCCATCCTATTAATCTTATATATAAAATTCTCGTGTCGCGGTGTTTGTTACCAAACTCCTCCGAAACGGCTTTACCGATTTTTATGAAATTTTGTGTGCATATTGGGTAGGTCTGAGAATCGACCAACATCTATTTTTCATACCCCTCAATGATAAGGGTGACCTACCCTTATATATATTTTTTTTATTTTTTTGATATTTTTATTTTATTATGACTAAGCATCGAAAAATATATACAGCTTCAAATTTTTACCCTTTTACGATCAACCCCTGTATTTTAATCGCGATTTTTATATTTCGCAATAAGTGGTAAAACAACGTTTACGGGGTCAGCTAGTTATATTATAAAAATGCAAAAGTTTGGAACTATGAATAGATATTTCTTAATCTTTCTTGCAAAAAGTACTGAAAGGATTTGATTAAATATGTGGTGAAACTGCAGAAGACAGCTATACTAGTTGTCTATCCCAGCTTCACCCGCGTGAAAATAGCCATTCAAACATTCAGATTAAGTGATATAAAACGATCATATATAATTAATAGATTGTATGGAATAGAGTAACGAATACAAGAAATTCTTAATTCATCTGTGTGTATGAATATATTTTTTGTGAACATATTCTGGAGTCTCTGTCACTTTTTTACTAAATGATTCTCTATTTTTCTATAGGAATTATGTCATCCTAATTTTGTCGAAATTGATGAGTTTGTAGATTTAAATTTTAAATAATATTTTCTTTTAATACGCAGAGAATCTCTGGAATTCGCTAACCGTCAACTTGGTATATCCGAGGAGTTGGACTCGGCGCCAATGCGAGCGGAGGCTTACCTGAACTTAGCACGCGCTCATCAAACCTTGGGTGGTCTGGACAGGTCTGTATATATTAATTAATTTATTTATTTATTTATTCATTAGTACAAATATGTGTACATGGCGGACTTAATGCTAAAAGCATTCTCTCCCAGTCAACCATAGGGAAGTGTCAGAATACTCGAATGCGGTACTACTAATTATTGATATACATACATACTAAAATTACATATATAAACGAATAAATATATATGAATAACAAATATACTTACACATATATGATATATACTATATTATACACGAATTTGGGAATAATATAAAGCACTTACTGCTCGGATAAAGATAAAAAGTGAGCGTGAACGCTTTTTTTGATAGACGGTTTAGTCGGTAGTCTCTTAATGGCATCAGGAAGCGCGTTCCAAAGTCGTGAAGAATGTAGGAGAAAAGATTGAATTATACGATTTAAAGAAAAACCTAATTGTAACGTAGAGTTTGGTTTGTTCACGAATTCTGTTTAAATATCAAACCATGATCCTTCTATCATATTTGGAAAGTAATTTATTGTATGTTCTATCATATACACGGTGCTGTTCTGGGTTCTATTATCATACTTCTATACTAGGATCGTTAGTTTGCCAGTTCAGATTACATAAATAAACACACACCTACACACAAAGACCGAGGAATGACAGAATGTTTCATAAATATATCATTTAAATATTTGAAATTAGAATACGGAATTGTACAGCGCTAAGGAAGTGATGTTTTCTCTTTACTTTCTCTGTATAACAAAATGTACAAAATATATTAATTTGCGTTATCAATCTCTATTCCTCAGAGCTCTGTCGTACGCTCGCCATGCCCTCTACAATGATTGCGGAGGCGGGTCAACTGCAGGCTGCGTGCACCTCACAGTGGCAGCGGTAAGCTTGGAGCTGGGGGCATTCTCCAAAGCGATGGATGGCTTCCAGAAGGCACTGGCGGTTGCACAGGCGCAAAATGATAACACGTTGTTACTTCAGGTATGTTAGATCTGATGAGAAAATAATATTACATTGATGAAAGTGGGAACGAGGTACATAGTAAATGTTGTCAAATGTATAGCAGACAACAGTGTTTTTGTTGGAAAATGTAGGTTAAATAATTATCAAAAAAAAAAGAATTATCGAAATCGATTTCGGTGTGTTTGGTTCATACTTGCCAGTACCAGTGAGGCATAAAAAGTAACGATGAAGGAATTAAGTATGATAATTTGTAGTGACCGCGTGCAATAGCATTATAACTCTACAGAGAATATTATTATTATTTAGAAGATTAGCAACACACGTGCAATTTCTCTGATGTTGCTTATAGGCGGTGGTAATCACTTACCATCAGATGAGCCGCAAGCTTGTTAGCCCTCTATTTAATTAAAAAAATTCGCAATGGGGTCACTAATTCTGTTATTAACAATTTCTTTCTATCGTAAGTAATTCATGGTGAATTATTCATAATGGGTCAACGGATCTAATTACATCCTTATTTAATCTTCCTAACTGGTCCTCCCGGGGGGAACGATTATTAATAATGGAGACTAAGGGCCCCATTGTTAGCAATATACCCAACCAGGTCGATCTCCACGTGCTCCCCCCTGGTAACCATCGTGCTGAATTCCAAGTGTATTTATCACTGTTGAGCTAACTGACCTGCCTTTTCATCCTAACCTATCATCTTTCACTAGCGCAGTTAGTTAGCGCAGGCAGGGTTACCATTGCATCATTACCTAATAAAAAAAAACTGGTCCTCCCGCCAGCATATACCGACAGTATAATCGGAATTGCCATTCCCGTCATGTCATTAAAATGAATCCGTTTGGCTCACCGGTGCAGGTGTACGTGGGCCTGTCGGAGCTGTGGCGGCGGCTGCGCGACGCGGAGCGCGCGGTGGCGTGCGCGGCGCGCGCGTGCGACCTGGGCCGCACGCCGCGCGCGCTCGACCTCAACACGCGCCACCACCGCACCGCGCTGCTGCAGATGGCCGCCGCGCTGCGCGCCCGCGGCGAGCTCGGCGACGCGCACGACTACTGCAACGTTAGTATCGCCACCTGCATATTATACCAGTACAGCTGCTGCCTGTACCTATACTTACACAACACCGTGAGAAGCGATAGCGCAATTTTTCAAAATACGAACTCCCAAGATTAAAACCCAAACATCAGTTTTTTTTTTTTTATAATTCAGTGTTGTCTGAGAATGAAGCATGCAAGAAACTTTTGATAGATAGATAGATAGAGAAGTAATAAATTGAGTCACTTACTTCATGCTTTGACACGTAAATTTGTTACCCGATAAGCAATAACAAAGGCCTTTACGAGTATATATAACTTAGACTTATATAGTTATAAATTACTTAACTTTAGGTCTCCGACCTCAATTATTGCGACATGCTCCATTACTGCATAAGTACCCCCAATGTATTTCAGGCTACCTCAAACGCATTCAATAAATTAAGTAATACACATGATTATCGCAACGTTAGTATTTGCATGAAACTTATATACTTAATTATATATTATATCTCCAATTATTTACAAAGCATTTATTACTATACTATATACTATCTATCAAAGTATATATGAACTATGTTACTATAGCACAATGCTCCATGTTTTTATTTTGCGCTTAATTTTTCACACATTGTCGTTTCAACGTAATAAAGTTTTAGTTTATGGATTACACAGAGTCCACTCGTAATCGTATTGAGGTTTCGATCACAAAAATGTTTAATTAAAATATTCTGAATAGATATCTCACCAAAAATTTGTTGTAACAGGAGGCACTGCGACTGGCAGCGGTGGCGGGTGACCAGGGTTGTTATGCGCGCGCAGTGAGGATAGCCGGCGACGTGTATAGGCGAAAATGTGACATTGGAAAGGCGCTAAGGTAGAGAGCAATTTCCTCTGCTATCTTTAATACATTTAGATTATGTAAGCAATTATAAAATTTTACGAGAAACTCATGAGAACCTTACGAGAATCTTCTGTTTGAGGAAAAAGCATCACGCTCGCTGAGCGATGATTCTATATGAAATGACTTATAAAAGTCGATCAAGCAAGAGATATAATGAGAATGATTAAGAGATCTCTGGTCTCTCTAAAGCCATCTGTTTAATCCAAAAGCTTAATAGACCAGATAGAAAACAATCGTTTTAATAATTTCTATATCTTTAACAAGTGAATTTCTATTTTATTCAAGGCACTACGAAGTAGCAATGGGGGCAGGCCAGGCACTTGGTGACAGGCTCGCTCAGATGGAAGCTATGGATGGTGCGGCACGGTGTCTCGAAGCTTTGCGTCTGCAGGGCAGGATCTGCAATTGTAGACCGTTGGAGTTCAACACTAGGTTATTGGAGGTCGCGACTTCAGTTGGTGCTAAGGTGAGGAACTTTATATATTACTTATAATGACAGACTAAGATATCTTTTGATGAAATCAAAGGCAGACTATGTACAAAAGTCATCTGTTAGGTATCTTTGTCCTACTCTTGCTTCTACCTGGAAGCAGCTGTACATGGTTCTATTTCGGTTTAAGTAGTAGTATATAGCAGTCTACAAATAACATCATAGTCCTTAGGAAATGCAACGCATGAGGGGTACCATGGGCGTCACAGAATGTTCTGCACCTATATATGGGACACTACTCAATCCTATACCTTGCATAACATTCACACTTTTGTAAGTTTCGATATGAAACTTCTTAAATAAAGGTGCTTCTGTACCAGATGCTAGTGCGTCGCGTGCGACTCCGGCTCGCGGAGATCTACACGGCACTGGGCGACAACAACGCGGCGGCGCGGCAAAAGCGCGCGGCGGCGGCGTGGGCGGCGCCTGCATGCGCGCGCTGTCGCGAACCACTTGCCGAACAACCTGAACCGCTCGCGTCATTGCCCTGCGCTCACATTGTCCATCACGCGTAAGTGTATTTGTTTGTAAAGAACTATACAAAAATACCAGAGGGAGACTATATAAAAGACGTTGCTTTGCAAGTATTATTATGTACTAATAAGATTTTTTTTTTAAAAGACAACTACTTAAGGCATGAAACATATCCATAAATGACGAATATTTCGTAGACAAATTTGTTTTATCCAAATTGAGGTTTGTTATCTATTGTACTTGGCAAACAGTTCGCAGCCCATTTGTAGCCAAACGTCACAAAAACGATATGTGACGAATAGTTGAGACTGAGATGAAGGATAGAAGTAAACCGTCTAGATTGCTAAAAAATGTTAATAACAGAACACAAATGACGCATAACACATAAAATATTTAAAAAAAATACAAACGAATTAAGAACCTCTTTGTCGACTGACTTCAAAGAGACAGAGATTCTCGATTGGATTGTATTTTTCTATATTTATTACCACATTACATCGTCAGTTGAAAACCAAGTTGTAAATTTATTCTTTTATCAAAAAAGATATATTTACAGATTAGTTCCATATGACGTTTAATCATAAAATCGTTCAGTAGTTTAATTCTTAAATTAAAATAACATGTTTTGTCACAACCGAAGTCGATTTGTTTATGGAACTAAATATTCATTATTAAGTTATTTAGTTTGTATTTTATAGAGGATGTATCAATGACGAAAAGAATGGTGTTCTGATATCAGATGCATGCCTGAGTCGTGGTCACGGCGCTCGACTCGTAGTGCAAGCGGCGCAGCGGGCGCGGCATGTGCGGCGACCGAATGTGCCGAGTGCGCGTCGCCGCGCGCGCCCCGCGCCCCGCCGCCTGCGCCGCCCGCGCCTCGCACACTGCCGTCGCAGGTCTGTCATACCCATTATCTATACACAAATGTATAATAAAATTAATAATAATAAGCGCCACTTTTACGCAGCAGTTGCCTGATCTTCATGCTAAGATACCCTATGTTATGAAATATCAGATAACGGACATCTGAAAGCACAACTCAGAATATCTAGACCCGAGCCAATTCAAAAAAGTTCGTTTTTTAAATTGACCCGATTGAAAATCTAATTTGGGAGCTCATTTACGCGAAGAAACGCACTTGCCACTATATCATGGAAATTCGAAAAAAAATTAACTAAATGGTGTTACATAGGATATAAAGATATGAGAGATCTTAACAAGAGCGATTAAAGACAAATATTTTTTAAAATTTTTGTCTCTCTGTATGTTTATTTAGTTTGGAATTGGATGTCATAACCAATTGGATGCGGTTTTTACGGTTGTGTTCATGTATTACGAACTTATAATAATGTACATTTTATCGAAAGTATATATGTTATCCTAAGTGTATATCTCAAAATCCACGTGTAAATTGCAGATAAAAGCTTAATAAAAATATATAAAATTAAATTGAAATAATAAAATATATGTCGTGTGATCCCGGCATAGAATAGGCCACCCCTTCTTTTCCGTGGGTGTCGTAAAAGTTGACTAAAAGAGGGCATGGATAGTAGCATTCCTCTTAAAACATCTCCAACGCCTAACAGCGATGGAGAATCCGCCTGTCGAGCGTGGCACTTACTAGCAAAACCTCCTATGAGGAAGGCTTATGTTCAGCAGTGGATAGCTAAAGACTGATATGATGAATAAAGTATTATTATTAAATCATTAGCTAATGTTGTACCTAATTCTAATTTCTGTTTATTGACGCTTGCATGTAACACTGAAATGTGAATGTAGTATAGAGATAATTGCTACAATTTATTATATAATCAATAGAGATATTCATATAGAATTTATTTCATATTAATCGCCTATTAATCGTAGAATATTTGCTAAGTAGACACTTTTATAACTAGATCTTTTATTTATCATGTAGCTAATTCTTTTGTCATAGTAATTTAATTTTGAATGAAATTTTTAAAGACTTTGTTTTCTTTTTCTTTGTGTACTTTAGTTAATATTTAATGTTATATTTTAATTCTTCATCTTAGCGTCATCTCGGCCTCTGCCAGGGTCCACAACTCACAATTGAATTTGGCTTTAAATCTAAATTGTTATTTGGACCCCCGGTGGAACCCGAGGAGTAGGTCATCTGAACTTCTAAAAGTGAGTCGTTCACCACTCCCACCCTCATTTCTGTGGCATCACCTGTCAATTTGAGGGCCATGATTGTTCCTATTACTGTCATCGCATTACCTTTGTCGTCATTTGGAGTTGGCGTTATATACTTCCTTTCATTGGTGTTTGTCAATCATCATACTTTCGTATTTGTTTGTTATGTCGTGGAACATTAATTGTATTTAGTACGCATATATCATGTGTTCCTT
Organism: Galleria mellonella; assembly: GCF_026898425.1. NCBI lineage: Eukaryota > Metazoa > Arthropoda > Insecta > Lepidoptera > Pyralidae > Galleria > Galleria mellonella. The sequence goes on from NW_026442015.1 coordinate 3,129,994, forward strand.
TCAGTCAATTTTACATTTCATTATTGCGTCTTTTTTTTACAACACTGGGGGCAAACGAGCATACGGCTCACCTTTCTTTCATTTATAATTATGTAATAAAGTTTTATATATTGTTTAATAAGTATTTTCTGTGTAGGTACATATTTTAATGTTCCAAAAATGGTAATAGATAAATGAACTTTTTTTGCATAACATAGATGGCGTTGCATAATACAAACAAAAACATTGATAGTTTTCTACGGCCTTACTTATTCTTTGGCCATTAGTTTGTTTGCCATTCTAATTGCATAAAAAAATTACACCAATCCAACTGAATATACGGGGTGCATATGTTGAAAATTGTTTTGTAATTAAAAAACAAAGAAAAAATATCACATGTACATGATCTTAAGTCGTACCTATGTGTGAAAATGAAACCGAAGCTTTCCGTTAGATCTAGAAAAGCGCTTATGATTTTATTTTTTCATTAATTATTTTACCGTTTCTTGTAGAAATTAATATTTGCTTCTTAACTCATTTAGACATGAATTAGTTGCACCGACAAGAGTAAAATTTTAAAAGAAAAGAGAACTCATTTAGAAGCTCTGTGGTCAATCTTCAAACCGAGCCTATTGTACGCCATTCAATAGTATTATATTATGTATGGTCAAACTATGTATCAACAAACTGATATTTTCTTTTATAAAGTAAAATAGGCAATGTGCGATTGTCTGAAATTTATTCATTTCTTTTAATTTCAGGACTTCCCTTTCGGCACCCCACCGACGCTCCGTGATTCGGATCTGAACTCCGTGATATCTGATCATAGCAGTCAACAAGCCACATCTAGTGTTTAATTTTTGCGACATTAGACTACCTACATGATTATATATGTATTTTTTCAGTCTTATCAATATATACTATACTACACTAAATTAGAGTTCATTATAAGATGTATTTTCTTGCAAATTCATCATTATGAAACTTAAAAGTGAATATTAATATTATTTATATTAGTTACAGTCGTATAACAGGTGAGTTCTTTTTTTTTTTTTTCATTCAAACACAATTTTTAAGGTAGAAAACCTGATTTAGCTTATCTAATAAATGAGCCAGATTACTACCAGTATACAACCACTATACATTTATACATACTTAGTTATATTGCTTTTATAATGCTTCATTAAAAAATTTACACTAGAAGTAGGTAGAGTGTGGCGCTCTCACGATAAAACTTTATATGCAGCTTTCATTTTACAAAAAGGTCTTGAACTTAGCTTAAATTAAAAATGCTAAATTACGCTGCGGGATATAGATCTCCATCCTACGAATAATAGTTTACGTCGTAGAGTTAAAATAGAACAAAGCTACGCTATAGGGATACAAGTCTACGTAATGAGCAATAAATCAATGACAGATCATAAATTCAAATAGTAAAAATACATAGACAGACGCTACATGCGACGTTATTCTAGCCTACATCGTAGACTCGTAATCTCTCGTAATTCTACGGCATAGCTTAGAATAAGCTACGCTCAATAGTAATTCAAGTAAGGCTACGCCGTAGACCGTAGACTCGATCCTTCCTTTCACTACGGCTGTGACGTCACAATGGCAGATATTAGGGCAGTAAACGGATCTGCCTGGCTAAGGTAGGTAAGCTATCATTAAATATAATATTTGCGCTACCTATCCGTAACTCTCTACCCATCCAGTTAATATTTAATATATTTTTTTTTATTTGATAGCGACAAAGCGAAGTCTTTTATCGAAATTAATATGAATGGATTTATCCTCAATAGTTCCATGCTTTTGATACTTTATAATTTCAAAATAATATTTTTAGGCTTTAAAAAAAATATTACAAAAAATGTAAGGGGAAAAGGGTGATAGAATATTTTTACGGTGAAATAAAAGATAGTAAAGAATCCTAATGGAATTGTAAACGATTGGAAAGGAACGAATGTCCATATCCTTTTAAATTAATCTATTGTATAACTTTAGGATACGATTCCTTTAAAAGATACGCTTTATTAACCAAAAGGGAACCTTTGTTTTTGTACGAATTATTATAAAATTAATTATATACATACATAAAAAAAAGGTATTGATGTATATTTAATAATAATTATACATGTATAAATCCGTTTAATATGTAATTAATGGTTTTCGAAAGAGTATATACGCTTATATCATAAATTAAATTTGTTGCTACGTTATTATATTTTTGTTGTAGCGTGTAATATGTAGGAACTAAACAAACGATATGTAGATATAATTCCAAAATGTTCCGATTAAAAAAAAACACTTATTAAATATTCTAAGTCCACGATAAATAATTCTCAACTGCCAAGTAGGTATGGTCAATTAATGTAAGAACACAACAACATAAAAAATAATAATAATAATATAAATACATAAATTCATAATCAAATAACTGCACTGGTTTTAAGGGAGAGCACTCTATATGGAGTAGTGAAGAAGTATTATATATAACATATCCATTTTTTTTTTTTCCAAAAAAATAGACAATTTATAATACAACCTAATTCACCTAAAGATATACAGAGTCATTTATTCGTACTTATATTCTAGTTAACAATAACTTTTAATAAAGAAAATCCACATTATTATTATTTATTTAGACATCATCAGACCCTTTTGTGATTTGATTTGATATGCTTGTTATTTACTATTGAGTGAAAACTTTGTACGTCTGCTTAAATAAATAAATATTTGGAATCAAATATGGATCAAGTCGAAACAATTATCGGAAATGACAAAAATATTGAGTTCTTTAATTTTCCGTTAGATATGTATATAGACATTGATATAAATTATATGTTATTTAATGCTAACAAATTTTTAGCCGTGTCTTCATCTATGTACTCTTCCATCTCCAAAAGTTCCTGTGTATCCAATGGTTGAATCATCAAAGTACCAACGAACAAAGTCGCTGTAATCTGTCAATTTATTAACAAATATAAATACTATTTCACTACTCCCATAAACCAAAAAAATTCATAAATTATATCGACGTTGCTATATAATTATGTTACAAATCCAATTTACATAAAATATTATGTATATAATAATAATAGTAACAGTACTGTTATTACTACCTGTAAGTATATTTTGATTTTATTAAAAACAAACTGTTAAAAAATATACAGTTTCCGATATGTATATTAATTTATTGAAACATACTTATCGCATTACAGTAACATAAAATTAAGAAGTATAGTTAGAAAAATATTATATATTATAACTATTTACATTGTGAAATAAATATACATATATACGTAAGTGCAGTCAGCTCCATAAATAATCGTTGTAATAATGTTAAAATATAGATATTTAATATCAACAAATCGATCTAAATTAAAATCCTTACATTCCTTTATTTTCAAACAAAGATCTTCGATTTTACTTTGTTATTAATATAAAAAATATTTATGGAGTTAATGCATTTTTTAATCAAATTTATTTAGACATTTTCTTTTGCTTGCATCAAATTTTTTGGATGACATTAAAAATAACACGCTAACCTCGTCAATTCTGGACCGATTTTGATGTATTCTTTTTGCAATCGACAGAGATCAATAATTTTATTCCTGTTTGTCCCTTACCAATTTTATTACAATTGTTTACGATGTAAGCAATATGAAAATATCTAAATAACTTCTGATATTATATTATCAACTGAAGTATTTGTAACACGTTTGGAATATGTGTATAGATGTTACAAATGCAACAGACGTCCTATTGTGTCCTTCTGTCATTGTACCTGCGCAAATGAAAACGTCTACTTAAATATATAATTCCTATTTGTCAAATATATAATACTATATATGTATAAAAATATACGAAATATACCTGCCTACTTTATTCTTCGTACTAAAAATTAAACATTCGATATTTTGTTTCTGTAATAGTCTTGACTCGGTGTAACAAAAATTATATTGATATATTTTAACTTTCTCACACTAAAACTAGCTATCGTAGTTGAAGTGCACGATATAATATATATATATATATATATATATATATATATATATATATATATATATATATATATATATATATATATATATATATACAAAAATAGATTTAATTTAAATATATATTTCCCATGTGTTCTGTCTAACATATTATTATTGTATGATATCGTATGATAAACTATTGGTTTGATGCAATAATATTTATTGTATCTACAAATATATTGATAGTGTCAAATAAAAGGATCGTTTTAATATTTTGATAAAATCAAAATATATAATAAATAAACTATTTTAAATTAATTGTAATTACTATTAAAACAAATTTTCTTTAATTTACAATATAATACTATTCATCTTATATATTATATGATAAGTATTAAACCACAATCAAAAATATTTCTTATACATGATTGTGAAATGTTGGTGTACGACATTCTCGTAAGACATTACGATGCGTTACAAGGGCGCGAAGTGGGTTCGAACAACGCGTTACGTAATATTGTTTTTTTTTTTTTTAATTTAAATAAAAAACCAGGGAATTAAAATCTCCCAAGTTGGCAATCCTTTTCGGTTATATTTTACGGGGAATCCCTCGATTATACAGTAGGTCATTTTTATATTGTTTTCGTTGTCGGAATTGATTAGTGTTGTGACTTTTAAGTATAAATGGTCATTTGGAGGTTAAGTAACGTTTAAAGAGGGGAGGGGGAATACAAAAAAGTTTTTGTATGAACAGTGAAAGGGTAAAAAGCTTTGTCTGATTTTGTTGCTCCTTCTTCTTAATTTAATTATATTTAGTATAATACTCATTTAACAAACCTTAGATAATAAAATTTACGTGACTACGTGTGTACTATCTTTATAAAACAAACGGATGCATTTATATTAAATTAAATGTAGTTAAGTGAATGTTTTTTTAAATATTTCACACAATAAAAAATAACATTATCAAACTTAAAATGACCTTTTATTTGACAAATTAACTTTATTTTACAATAATATTGAGTGTTATTTTAAAGCACGCCAAAATATTCCTATGTGATTCTGAACAAAATAATAAAATATATTATTGTTACTAAAAATAAACATGTAGTTGTGAAATTGGCGTTGTGTTAATCGGTCATTTTAGATAAAGTTGAAATATGATTGTTCGTTATATTTTAAAATTTTAATTGAAATATATTGGTTTGAGAATTACTTGTTTTATTTATTGCATAAAATGCTTCGACCTTTCCTTCCAACTTAATTAAAAGCAAAAAATGGCAAAGATAAGAAATACCTAGGTAACTAATATTAGCAGTGCTTCTTGATCTTTATGATCATTTTGAAAAGACCGCCGTTCGTCGACGTATCGTTCGACGACTACCGGAATTGTCGACAGAAAGCGTTCCATAATACGCACTTAAACAGTATTTTATATGTGTGCACTTCAAATGCCTTGACATGAAATAAAATATTACCATTCAAAGTTATATTGTAATTATTTTATCTTCATTTTATATAGATTCTATTGTGATTTGAACATTAAATTATATTATTTGATATTAACGTTGACTTGTCAATTTTGGCTGTTTATATTTTTGTCTATGCCGCAAAGAAAAATAACAAAAAGTTGTTTATAAAAAAAAACTTCATTTGTATTGATTTCTATCGCTGTCGCCCAGATTTTCTTGCAAAAAAAGTCCTAATATTTTGAATAACCCCATAATTCTTGCGTGAAAACACTCAAGGTATACGAAAACAGTCAACAATATATTTTCGGCTCCGTTTGTTAGTCTTTTTATAGAGCTGTTTAACCACCCGTAACGTGTTCATTAATAAAATTTAAATATCTAGGTGTTTTCAATGATATTACACTGTTTTAGGTGAAAATGAGTGCTATAGCGCAGCAAGAGTCCTTGGTTAAGGAGAGTTTATTTCAATTCATCACTAAAAATATCCCATCTGCAAATTTAAATGTAATTGATGACATAGTCTTGTCCTACGTTATATCTATCTTGGAGGAGGCTTCTCAAGATCCTTGCTTCGATGTCGAAGGTAAGGAATAATGTAGAAAAAGAATATTTTGTATATCATAAAAATACAAATTTTTAGTCCAATTCCAAAGTACCTACTAGATTACTTAGGGAGTCCATTTTCAAGGTAAGAATGACGTCGCCTTTTTCATTGTTTACACGAGGATTTCATCTAAATAAAATAATACTAGTTCCAGAAAACCTGTTTCATTGAATATGCACCCTATAATCTTGTTGAACTTTTACTTATTTCATTTAAATATTATTGAAAACCTTGTTTTTTATTGCTTTTTATCCTTCCCTGTTTTATAAAGTAAATATAAAGGTATAAGATATTTTGTGAACTTGAAATGCCTTTTAGCTATGATTTAAGAAATGTTTAGATGATCTTTTAAAATATTTTTAGTAAAAGTTTAAACTTCAATTTGAGGTGTAAACAATATAATATTAGGATTTATTTAATGTAAATAAACCAATTTAATATTGTCATTCTGAGTTACTTGTAAAAGAAGAACTACACCTAAAGAAATAAAAAACAAGTTATAAAACACTTGAGTTTAAAGTCTCTCTAAAGTCATGAAAATCTTAAAATAAGCAAAATGTAAGGTACATTTTACCTACAATCTACAATGTTAATTGCTTGTTATCAATTAGTAGGAGTAGAATAGTTGAATACCAATGGGATATATTCATTAGTCACTAGACTGTTTCTTAACACAATGATATTTTTACTACAGGTTTTATAGAAATGATGGCAGCATATATCCCAGAGTTTGCTGGCATAGATGCTGGCCAGGTGTGTTCATGGGTGTTGGAACTCGAGGCAGAGTTGTCTCGCAGGACTGATTCTGACTCAATATCTAACCATGGTAAGTTTGTGATTATATCTTCTTTTAGTATTTATTTACAATTTTAATAATAATCTTTAGAAATAATTATTTAAATGTTGATTATCTCTGTTTGATGATTGTAGAAAGTAACCTACTTTATGTTTAGTTATGGGATACAATTATTTAGCAGAAATATTAATGAACAATACAACATGAATCACTAATTATTATCGATTAGTAATCAATTTATTGATAATGTTAAAGAGTATGTATCTTTTATATAATATATTTTGTATCATTTTATATAAATGATATATGACTACTTAAAGGGTTTATAGTGTTTACATATTTGATTATTAAATTCTAAATCTTTGAATTACAATTGGATAATATTCAATCAACCCAATTTCTAATCAAAATATTTTATTCCAATTTTTGTTTGTTTTTTACTAGATGAAACAGCAGGCAGTGACAAAATAAGCGTCACTTTGCAGAACTTGAGTGAGATGTTGCCGTCTATTACTAAAAACAATAGGTATTTTCTTACTATTCTTTCTTTATGTTTTAGCAATTCTAATGCCATGTGTTTCCACCTATAAATCAATAATTTGAATATTTATTTTATATTTTAATATAGGTTGTAATGTAAATTGCAACTTTTACAAATTTTGTTAAAACATATATTTATCAATTGTTTATATCATTAAATTATTAGATTAAACAGAAGTTTGAGGGTGTTAAAATTCAATATTAACCTTAAAAACTTATGCGAATAATTCATAATTCTGTACTGTAAAACAAGTTTGGTTTTATTGAAGTGAGTTTGAATATAGTGTGTGCACCCAGGTCTCACACCAACTCTGAGAGCTCTGAGTCAACGGAGGGCGGACGGCGCCTTCTTGACGGCGACGAGCATGCCGCCCAGTGCCGTGCCCTTCACGAAATGTTCCCCAACACTTGTGCTATGGAGGTAAGCTAAAGTCGCTACAAATTTGCACATCTTGTCGAATTACATACCTGAGACTCAATTCTAAACTAACATGATGTCCAATGCGAATGTGTTGCAATAACCATGGCTGCTGCAGCTGTACATAAGCTAGGAATAAATGGTTTTAGCATTAGATTCTTATCTGAAAGCGCAGCAGTAAGCATTACGAAACAACAAGACTAAGAGGGCACAGTGGATCTTATGGTAACGATGTTGCAGACGAACTAGCTAGAAGAGGCTCAGGAATGAGGGTGGTAGGCCCGTATCCACTTCTTCCTCTTCCATTCTCACAACTTCGAATAAGGATTCGTCAAAGATCCGCTGACATACAAAACCAAAGATGGATACAGGCTACTGAATGCAGACAATCAAAATTGGCCATACCTACGTTGAATCAACGACTATCAAAACGTTTATTACATCTAGATAGAAAAAAACCTCAAAATAATGATAGGGACAATAATGGGCCATTGTCCATTAAACAAACATTTATACACAATAGGAGCCACAGACAGCCCTCTATGTCGAGGCTGTTTCGACGCTGAAGAAACGGCTGCTCACGTAATCCTGGAATGTGAGGCTGTGGCCCATCAACGTTTAGAAATCCTCGGAACGGTGAGGTCGCTCCGTGAGGCCTGTGAAAAACCCAGGAAGCTTCTGCGCTTCTAGGCGGAGCTAGGTTGGCTGCACTAGCCACGACTCATACGCACAATGGCCCAAATGAGAGGCTAAGCGCGGAAAATGGAGTCTTTTTCACATTCACTAACATGATGAACATCCATGTTAATAACTCTTCACCACATTTCATATCATCAACAGCAAAATATAATCTTATTATACCACAAAAGTGGTAAACAAGCAAACAGCCCGTCTGATGGTAAACAGTTAAAGTAGCCTATGAACGTCAGCAACACAAGGGGTGCCACATGCATGTTGCCGACCCTGAAGAAACCTTAATATACCCTTTTTGAAGAACCTCAAACTGTAGTCTCTAGGGAATAACTCAGCAGGGAGTTCATCCCACAGCCTGAATGTTCGCAGGAGAAAATTCTTTTGAAATCTCACTGTATTCTGTATCGTACTGTAATCTCTGTATATTCTTGCTGAATGATGGACCTATTGACCTTAAGTCCATACATTTAATTTTACATATTAGAATGTACTATTTTTTAGTTTATTTCTTATTGTTTTTTTTTTTGTGTGCTTGTTATTGATATTTTGACCAAATATTTATTTATAAACTGTTTTTTTCTCTTTGTGTATAAAGGATAGTGTTTCGTGTGTCTTTTTATGGCTAATAATGGAACGGTGATCCACCTACGTCATCGGGGTATGCTGACAGGGTATGATATTGGTGAGAAAGAAAGCAGATAAGGCTCATTGTAAAGAATTCCCAAAGATTTAACTACGATAGGGGACCTCCCAAGTTGGTTTATGTTTTACGGGGAATCCCTCTATTATATTCTTTGTCATTTTGTTTTCAGTATTCCTTAGTGTTGTATCACTTGGATGTTACGTAACCAGTGTGACCGTTTTAAGTGTATTCAGTACCAAATTGGTATAATTTGGGCTCCGTAAAACTAATTTAGTTTTTTTTTTTTTGTATCCTTTCATATAATAATAAGTACAAAAGGGAACACGGATTTTTTGTTCCTTATTTATCTCACTCTCTCTTTGTTATCGTCCGTGTGTAGTAAAGATAATGTAATATGATTCTAGTAGTAGTGCTAGGTGTTGTAAATGTTGAACAGTTTTGGAGCAAATTAGGTTGTATTGTTAACAGTAAAAATGTTCCTAAGTACAAAAATTTGACTAATTTTGTAAAATATCTAATGTGCATACCAATTTCACACGCTGAATGCGAAATAATTTTTTCAAAAGTTAATCACATAAAAACTAAATACAGAAACAGGTTTCTAGCTAAACATTTTGCGTGCCTATTGTATGTTAAGCAAGGTCTAAGTGAAGGGAGTGTAGCTTGTGTCTCATTTGACCCATCGAAAGATATAGTAAAAAATAATCCGTCGAATACTGACTATTTGTAATAATACTTTATGTAAATATTATTTGAATATGTCTGTATAATGAAAGTGTGTAATTGGTAAAATAAAAAAAAAGTAACTGTTTTAATTCAATTTTTTCTCTTCAACATTTTATTTTTACTTTAGTATATTTTTAGTATAATTCAGCATATGTTTTGGTATTATTTAGTACTAGCACCTTATAATTTTAGTAGATCACCACTTTTAAAACGGTCGCACAGTACGTAACATTTAGGGAGAGAGAGGGAGGGATAAAAATCTTTAAAAGTTACGCTACGTAATAAGTACTACGTAACGTAAGGACGTGCAAGTGCACGTTCTCATAGTTTTCAAAGAGGACCACGTGAAAGTTGACTACATAGGAGGGTGTATTTATAACAAAGGGACAGCTGGTCCCCGTAACTAACACTCATGTTCCATATGCGGACAGATCAAGCACTGCGTTTCGATCGCCCGCGGAGACGTGGAACGCGCGGCCGCGACGCTGCTGCACCGCCGCGAGCAGGGGCAGGCGCTGTCCGCAGCCGCGCTGCACTCCGCCGCCCGCCAGCCGCTTTGCGATGATCACGAGCTCAAAAACCGCATCATCGCACGGTGAGTTACCACTTCGCATTCTGTCAGCCAATCTAAGACACCATGAACTCAAAAAAACCCGCATCCATGGTATGCATGGTTAGAGTGACAGCTCTGCCAGCACCCAACCACTTCGCAACAATATTATCGCACGGTGAATTACTCAATACATCAGTTCCACTATATTAACCACAAAACATCAAACTACAGCAAGTACAACGGATTGTGCTCAGAGAAATTATTCAATATGATGCCTACGGCCACTTTCTATCATCGTACGGCTCGCCATCGACAGGGAGTTCACCCTCATACCTTACAGCCTAAATGATCGCGTACAACGCGGTTTCAGAGATGTTTTCTCCCACGAACACTCAGGTTATGGAATGAGCTCCCTGCCGAGGTTTTCCCAAGAGACTACAGCGTGGGGTTCTTCAAAAGGGGGGTAAAGAGGTTTCTTCAGGGTCGGCAACGCGCGCGTAATACCTCTGGTATTGCAGGCGTTCATAGGCTACGGTAACCGCTTACCATCAGGTGGGCTGTATGCTTGTTTGCCACCTCAGTGGTATAAAAAAAAAAGTCACTTCCCAAACCTTTGCTACAATCTTAAGCCTTAACAACCACATCATTGCGCGGTCAGTTACGTCGCGGTTACTATTTTACAGCCTTTTTTAACTGCGTACGATCACAAGTCCAATAGCGTTAAAATCACATTATCAATTATCCCGAAATCACAGAGTGAAGAAGATGCTAAAGAAAAATGCCATTCAAATATAACGAGATCATCATTAAAATTTCTAACATTTATTTACAGAACCTTATATCAATATAGAATTTAAAAAAAAACTTATATTTTTCTTAACATGGAGTTACTATAATTTTTCATATATATTCATAATACATTATGACCTAGTGGGTCATAATATTATGAATAGCTTAGCGTGTTTAACTTCGCCTAAAGTCTCTTTATTGTTAGTATTTTATTTCATTTTACAGTTATTCTTACGTTGACAAGAATTCCGATACAAAGGAACATAAGCCATTAGCACCGAAGATTGAACCTAAGAAACTGGTGCGTTACCGAGACAACAAGATAGTATCGCTCAAGGGAGAGAGGTACACGGAGGTGAGTTATATAAAACTTTTTGCTCTGTTATATATTTTTATTATACATACATGCCTGCTAAAATATCTAAAAATTCTATCTTAACATGAATTCTGATTAAATTTCCCTCTGTAATACTAAATGTGAACACATACTTAAAAATATCCAGCACGAAGGTATGTCTCTCACAGTCTTCCTCATTTCAACAAATATCTCTAATCCCTAGGTACTTATGAATATGGTGATATCAATGTTTGTGCTGATCTCTACTGCTCTTAATATTTAACTATAAATTGATTTTATGAACGCTATTTTCTACTATATAGGTGCCAAAATCCGGTATCGACGAGGAACATTTGAAGAAACCCAAAAAACAGCACTGCCCTTAACCATTAAACCCACGTCAGTACGGTGTAAAAGCGGTGACTCCCGCTATATCGGTGTCCTTTATAAATTTAGTATTCCTGATATATGTCGGTGTTAGCCCCGCACGCCCCAAAGGCGCTTATAAGCGCGAACTTTCTAAGCAGACTCCTATTAGTAAGCCCATGCTTTTGTGTAAGAAAAATAATTCTATTTGTACGCGCGTACTTTCTTGTGAATCTTACAGTAAGCGCGAACTTTTATATTTTAAATCAATAATTACTATTTATAGGCGCATTTTAATGGTTTTATCGTACAATCATTATGCGCCTGAGCGCTCAACAATAGTTAATTCGCGCGGACATGTACCCGATAAGTGCATATTTTTATTTGTTGGTATGTGTATAAAGTATGGTGGAGTGGTTTTGAGTCTACTGTTAAAAGTACACGTAAACCGTGTAATGTACGTCTTGCACGATAAAAACATCGCGAAAAAATCTAGTCAAGCATATGGATATATTATTTTGAATCTCTGTTTTACAAATGTTTATGCGTTATCCTATGTCATATTGACATATTTCTCTTATGTCATATTGACAGTTAACGTCATTCTGATATTGGCTTCAGTTTTAATATTTAGTGTGGCTATGAGCCTCACTTTGAATTATGTCTTTTTAACAATTAGTTTTATTTCGACGTGTATCCCAATGATACTATTTCCGCGTTCAAAGCCCTTGCGGCGTGCGTTAGTGATTCGTGTTTGTAGTGTCTTAGATTTAGAAGCGCGTGATTCGTACATAGTTTATTTTTACCCGCTTTTTGCCGTAACTGATTTATTTTGGGTTAAGTTGTCTCGGCGACAGCAACTTAATGACATGGACTGTAGTTATGTTAAGTTTAAGTTAATTCGCACCGTATTTATTATCGTTCGTAAGCTCACGAGGCAGCTGTGTTCCAGTATTATTTTGTCTGTGGCATCGATTGTATCAAATGACGTCGTAGGGTCGGTATGTGTTCAATTTAGGAGAATTGTAACAAATTGTGCGTGCGTGTATGGTTGTCGAGCCACAGACAAGAAATTTTTATCTATGACGAATATCGGAAAGATAAAATGGCGCTCACTGAATCGTCAAAGTGACGGTGACAATTGTAAGTGTTGTTTTATCGCCCCGATTAGTAACCTCGAATTCACTCTAGTTTTAAGTGACAAGATCTGTATAATACCTGTGATTTTTAATTGTTATTATTTTATTATTAATAATGTAATTCCTATTGTAGTTTTATCGTTTTTATATACATCTGTGATTATGATGCCATTGAATTATACGATAGTTTACACCTTAAGTGGTTTTTATAATTTTAGTTTAGGATTTTTATTGCCGTTTTTCATCCGGTTCGTTATTAATTCCGTTATCTTGCTATTGTGATGTAGATTTCGTTTAGAAATCGATGTCAGTGATTCATATATTTTTAATGTAGCTAGTAATTCGAATTTTAAGCTGTCTTTAAGACAGCATTGAAATTATAGCTCTTTAGAGCAAAACTTTACATTTATTAGAAATAAACTTTGTTAATATATAATATGAAAGAACTGATACCAATTGAATTAAGCATAACATTTCCGGTTTAGAGTCCTGGTTGTGATGTAAAAAAAAAAACTCCCACAAGAAGAAATTGTGTATTGGGATGGAACGATTTTTTGTATAACTATGACATACAATAGCAATACGATTGCTCAACCAAGCTACATTGGACTATATATTAATTGCAGAGATGTTGTTTAAAAATATATAGAAATGTATGGAATGTGGATTCCGTCAGTATAAAAACTAGAAAACACGTAGAGGCTTATCTGACAGGGTGAACATATTATGCCCCGGGATGTTTGGGTCTAACAAAATGTGTAGGATGATTTCTCTAAGCCGCATTTGAAAATGTTATAATTGTCTATGGTAAGGTTTCTGCTCAATAGTGATATAAGTAGCATCATACCGTATTTATGGCTGGAATATATACTTTCAATACCCTACATCCACAAAATACAATCTCATATGAGTACTAATGGAAATAAGTTGCAATTTGTATTAAAATATTTGCAATAGATATATTAGATAAATTGGATGTAATATTGAGTATTATGGAGAGAAATGATTGACCATTGATATATGAACCAATTAGAATTTAAATTATATGAATCACTTACATCTTCGAGTTTATATGAAAATCACATTATATAAGTAACATTAGTAATTACTAAATAAAGGAATCCTGTATCTTATGATATAGGATTCCGTTATGTTCACTAGGGTTGGCAACTTCTAAAAAAATGTATTAAAGTTTGAAGGGAATGAAAATTAAACAGTATTTATGAAAGGCACATATTTTTTCGTAGTACTTACACTGGCTTGTATTTAATGATTTATATGTTTTTGAAATTCTTTACAATTCGCAGCACATTCCAAGTTTATCTTCTGGCTGTGGCTTAATAATGCTTATAATGACATTATAAAAACAGTTTACGTACCACGTTTTTGGCCAATCTAATAAATACAGGGAAATAAATTATAACTAAATTAACGAGTCTAATCGAATGGTTGGCAACATGGCAACCCTAATTCTAAATCTCGAATGTTTAGTATTCAGTATAATAATGATAATGTGATTCTCATACAAATATTTATACTCATTTTTTAATAGACTGATTCATTACGATCTCATGTGATGAGGAATGGTAATCTTCGTTTTTAGTACAGTCGCCAATAAAAATAGTCGATCAACTGTAAAGTTTCAGTATTATAATTCATATATTACTTTTTTTTATTAAATCTGATGATATATTTATTTATATCATTTGCAATGAAAGTACGTCTATGCACGATTTTTCGAGCCATTGACATGTTAACAATAATATGTTAAAAAGAACGGGCGTTTTTGTTGCCGACTGTACATTGTTCGGGTGGCCCGAATTTTCCATCTATGTATTTATTTTATCAATCTGACTATTCGTGTCGTTAATTTGAATATAACTGTAAAGTTGCCTCGTTGCCATGAAATTAGCCGAAGAATTCGATTTTAATGGATCTTGTAATTTGAATTAAATTTAATTTAATATAACTCAAAATCCAAAGCCAGTTCCGACAAAGCGGCATCTTGATAAGTCAATGAAGTATATCTATTTTGCTACCTTTGCCAGCCTCGAGCTATTCACCTCAGATATAATCTGGACGAATGATGTACAACAATACAGATAATAATTAAAAAAAAAAAAAACAGGCCTTAAGTATTGAATTTTCAAATATCTTGTCTGTTTTACATTGCGCAGTAACAGGATAGTTGTTTTGCATAAATTATAACGAAAAGATTTTAGATTTTTTTTTTATTAGTCATGTTTGCTCGCGAATTAATAAAAAATAAATAAAACGAAAACGGTTAACGGTCATGATAAAATTCGCGTCTAGTCTAGCCTAGCAAATGTAGCAGACTAATAAATATACTAATTTATTCTAAAACGACACGATTATTAATTTGGCGTTATAGTTATATTATTGTTGATTATTATGTATGAAACTGAATCAAATGATAGTGAAATCTTATGGACATATTATTGTAATGTTAGTGTTTTTTTTTTCTGTTCAAGAACAACTCGACATACAGCCTACTGAATCATAGACTGTGGTTATTTCGAAAAATTTAATACATGATTTCGTATTATTATATATTATATATATTATATAGCTATCTATTTAATATTATATACAGCGCGTAACAGAAAGAATATAATAAGCCGAAATGTATTATGCATGAAAATGTTCGTTTAGAACCTTCCATGCAAATTGCGCGGTCACGTGATCAGTTTAGTATGACAGATTCAACATTTTTATTATATTCATAATTATATTTCTAGTATATTCCACTGGGAAAGTTATAGATATTGTGACTAAATTTCAGCTTATTATATATCCGTTGTATTTTATATACTTATATTTTTGATAAATAGATTAATGGGTACATGTTAGTATAATTTTTAGCAAATATTTTATTAGATTTATTTTAATTTTTTAACCAATTATTTATTGTGGATCAAATAAATCAGTTGTTCCACATACATGATCATTATGTTGTTTTGTTTGCGATTGGCAGATCGAATGCAACTTTATGAATGATTACTAACGAAAATATAATCACACACTGAACGCTAATTACGGTCACCATAATAATTCTCATAATAAGTTTACCATGTCATTTTCAGCGCCGGTTTAGGGCTTATATATTTCTTTGCTTATTAATTGAATTTTATTTGACTTAGGATAGTTCCTATGGCAAAGATGTTGAGACATATGAATCATTTCAGTTGAATTACATGACATATAGTTATATAGTATAGAATAATAAATTTTTTTTTTATTTTTTCTGTGACTATAATGTTCACACATTTTTAATTGAGAATTTAGACAAGTTTATGATCTGTCCACTATTGGACATAACGCTATAAATGTATACCACTATTCAGATATCACTCACATTTGATTCGGTCTATACTAAGCGATTTAGCCAAAATTTTGGTGCTAAATTAGTATTGAAAATGCCAAAAGCGTTAGATAATGAATGTTTTAACAAATTGACGGTGACCATTACACGCATTTAATGTATTTTTTTTGTTGTTATTGTAAAATTGGATATTTTAATGTGATCTATAAAAGTTATGGCGCTTTTTAATTTAAATGTAGCAAAAGTATTAAAATTATAGGGCTAATGCATCATGCCCATTCCTAGATGTGATATTGTACAGTCAAATGCAGTAGTATATTGAACTTGTTTAACATTAACCTTTAATACCAATTAGAAAAAAAAATGAGTCATGTTACGACAAAGTACTATACGATTATTGCAGATGACCGTCATATCGATTGTTCGATAGTGATACCTAATCTGGGATACATATATGTACATTTATTATTAGTGATAAAAAAAAAATTAAAAAGCGCCGTAAATATTTTAATGTATTTATTGAAATTGTTGTAGACAGAGTTGTCTTATACATTATCTAAAAATGTTGAGGTTCATTAAACTAAGGTTTGATTATTATAACTGAGCGGTTAACAAAACAATATGATTTAACAAATATAACGCATCGTATATCACAAATATTAGGTATTATTACAACACAATTATTTTGGAACAATTTTATTTTATAGATATTATAGTGAAAATTCTTTATTCAAAACAGCCAATGATTTTAAAAATCGATTGGCTGTTTGGAATTTGAAATTGTAATTTGAGAATACATAAATATGACACGTTAAAAATTAATGCGATGTATTTATATATCGTAGTAGTCATATGCCCTTTGCCAACTTTTAATGACCTTTTTACATGGACTTCGTAAAAAGTTTATATGACGCTCCTACGGAGCTGCATCTATGTATAAAATTTGAGGCTAACATAAATATCACTGGACATATTTGCACAACGCCATCTAGTCCCAAATTAAGCAGTGACCACGATTGTCATACATTAAAGAATCGAATATAAAAATAATTATCAAAGTTGATTCAGATTTGTGACGAAAATATCGCGTTCTAATTTGTCTCAATTTTTGTGTACGTTACACAAAAAATTGAGGCAAATTAGAATGGCCGCTCGTCGGTAAAGTAACTACTTTAGAATCATAAATAGTTTTGATTTAATGGATAACACCAATATGGCTAACATGCAAATTTATATATTCTCATTGTATAATTCAAAGTCTGGAATGAAATTATTGTTCGAAGATGTAATTGATGTTGCAAGTACCAGTAAATTCCATTCTTGTGTTTGCTAAGGTGATAGAGCGTTATACATAATAGCAGATTGTTATAGGATTGAAGTGCTACATATATATGTATGTACAAAATTGAGCCCTATTCGAATATAAATTTGACTCTATATTCGACAGTCGTTTCCGAACCGCTCGCTTCTTATAGTAATCAAACCTAAAGCCCCTATATATATTACAACAGAACCAGTACAAAAAATCTGGCATCAAAATCACAGATTATAAAAACATTAAAACAAAAATCGCCGCATTTATTTTCTGAATATTATTATATTGTAATAAGAGGTTTTTTTTATTGAATTATTATAATTATTATTATTAAGTGTAAAATGCGATGAGCGCGCACTTTGATGTCATATCTTCGAGTCTGAACTTGAACAAACATTATATTCAATATAACGTTAAATATCCCTTGGTTTTGAATTTTATTTCGTCACTATCTTTTACCCGCGACTCCATCCGCTTGACCGAGACAAAAGTAGCGTATGTCCTTCTCCATCTCATAAAAAAGTTATATACTAAATTTCATAGTGATTGGTTATACCGTTACAGTAAATATCGTTACTTTCACATTTATAAAATTAGCAAAGATTATATCATGTCTTTCGCCTTATGAGGTTCCGTATTCGAATAACGGAAATAGAAGCTGTTTTCTTTTTCAGTCGTCGATCTATTTTTCCCACTCCAGAAAAAAAAATTGCCGCCCTTAAAATATATTTTTTTTTATACAACTTAGAATTGCAAACAAGCTGACGGCCCACCTGATGGAAAGTGGTAACTATCGCCTATATACATGAGCAGTACCATGGACATAACAGAGTATACTGTTTCGCCCATGATACCCCTATAGTAGTAATAGATAGTTGCAATTCTTGAGGACTCAGGTGTTATTCCTCTGTACCCATTAAATTCAAGCCATATCCCACCCTTCAAACCAAAACACAGCCATGCAAACACAACTGCTTCACGGTTGAAACACGAATGGGACAGAGGTACCCAAGGAATCGACTTTTGTACAAAATCTCCCTCCGCTGAGGGAAGTAAGCTGAAATATGTTAACTCGCAGAGAACTCTGGGCCCGACTGTATGTTCTTGTTAAGGTCTTTCTAGCCGATTAATACTTAAAATGTACCTGAAACTCAAGACGTAGAATACTGACCTTCTTAATGGTGTAAATAATAAAAAAATACATAGGTACTTTTATCGTATCGCCGTATGGTCGCAGCATAGAGTGGGCCACCACTTGCTTTCTCGTAAGTGTCGTAAGAGGCGAGTAAAAGAAGTTAATAATCAAGGGATGAGTAGCAGCATCCCTCAAAAGCAAAATTGCGGCTAAACCCGCCAGCCAATTGTGGCAACTGTTAGTAAAACTACAATAGGGGAGGCTTATGTTCAGCACTGGACAATAAACGGCTGATATGATGGTAATGAGGGATACTCGTATTACAATATTTGTTTCTTTACGATTCTTTGTTACTCCATTACTTTATTTAACACGTTCGGTGCGAGTGTCGAGTATGCCTCGACGGAGCTTATCCCTTCCCCCGGCCTACCGCCGAGGGTGCCTCGACGCTGGGTTTTTCATTTCAAATCCCGCCAAGGAAATTCCTTTGCTGGCGCGTGTGCCGACTACGCCTCGACAAAGCTTTTTTTAATTGAAAAACGTAATTATAATTTTTTTAAATATTTTATATGTGTATTTGGGTGCAGAAGGAATATTTTAAGAAAAAAAAAAGTGCTCGCATTTCGGAAGACCCCGGCAAATACGAGGTTTGTCCGGAAAGTACGTATAAAAGTTTTTTAAAAATTTTATTTTACAATTATTCAGGTAAATCAATTTTATCCCCTTCAAAGTACTCCCCCTGTGACATAATGCACTTGTGCCAACGCCGTTTCCACTGTGAGAAGGCTCCTTGAAAGTCCTCTGGTTGTAGGTTTCTCAGCTGCCCCGTCGTAGCTTTTTTTATCTCATTTATGTCCCCCAAATGCCGCCCCCGAAGTACCAATTTGGTTTTTGGGAACAAGAAGAAGTCACACGGGGCCAAATCCGGCGAATAGGGGGGGTGTTCGGTCACCGTAATGGAATTTTTACTCAAAAACTCACGGACAACAAGAGAGGTGTGGGCAGGGGCATTGTCGTGGTGAAGAATCCAACGCCCCTCTCGCGCCAATTCTGGACGAACTCGTGCCACACGAGCTTTGAGGCGTCTGAGCACATCGACGTAGAATTTTCCATCAACTGTCTGGCCTGGAGGGACGAATTCTTGATGGACAATCCCCCGAACATCGAAAAAAACAATCAACATTGTCTCGGCCCTCTCTGAATCTTTTTAGCCACTTGTGGACGGTTGGTTCCTTCACAGCATCATCCCCATAAACTGTTCTGAGATCGGCAAAAATTTCACGGCCATTCTTGCCGAGTTTCGAGAGAAACTTGATTACGACGCGCTGCTCTTCAACGGAAGCGGGCTCCGTGCCGACGGGGTTTCGTTAAGAGGTAACTTCACAGATGGCGTGACAAGCCAGTTCGCACCGCACGGCGGTCAGACCAGAACTGAAGCATTGTTAGGGACATAAGGAAGGGGTCCTGCGCTTACCTGGCCTCCCCACTCCTCTTT
Organism: Galleria mellonella; assembly: GCF_026898425.1. NCBI lineage: Eukaryota > Metazoa > Arthropoda > Insecta > Lepidoptera > Pyralidae > Galleria > Galleria mellonella. The sequence goes on from NW_026442015.1 coordinate 3,150,320, forward strand.
CTCGCATTCCAGAACACTTTTATACGAACTTTCCGGACAGACCTCGTACAGTGCCGCACCGAACGTGTTAAATGGTTACATCAGAATTGTACATCAAGTCATAAACTAACCACGCTATTGAGAAATAAGGATAACTGGTAATACCTATCTTACTTTAACCATGATTTTGGCTTCACGTTATCTAAGAACATTTACAATATCAAATATAAGTATATGGTAATATTATGTGCTTGCTAGATTATATACCACCTGACTTATAAATAATATAAGTTCTTAAGCGAAAGCCATAAGGACTATTTTATAATTTAATTTAACATTGAATAATAGTTTTAAATGCATAATCATAATGTCAATCAAAACAGTGGTATTTTTTACATTTTAATAATATATTTATATAGCTATTTATCGAGTTCCTTAACAGATATTAATTAGTTTAATCCAAATCCACGCGTGAGACAAGTAACTCGACATTGCCTGAAAAAGTAATAATTAATCCATTAAGAATAAATCTGTAGCTTTTATGTTACCACATCGCCAATCAGACTAAATTCAACATAACACCAAAAAGTTAGCCTATACGCGGTCACTACTCAAGGTCATAAAATGAAATTATTGATGTGATATATGAATTAGTCCGCAGTCATATAAAAATGCCTCAAGCACCGATTATACAGTGTAATAGTTTCAATTTCATGTATATTTATATATAAAGACAGAGGGGATAACCCTTACAAAATATTCGTATTTTTTTTTCATTTTCAAATTTAGAATTCAATGTAAAAGAAAAAGTCAACGCTTCAACAGCTAAAATATGATAGGTTTGAAACGTCTGACGTATTTATGAATATGGAGGTTATTAAGTAAAGCAAAGCTATTATATATAACTACCTACATAGAATAAAAAAGTATTAAATTAGAAATCGTAACGAATCTGTAGTTTGATTCTTTGCATTTTCTGATACATAAAATATATGAGTATTAAACTGCCTGTTTATGCAGAAGATACGCATAGATACGTTATCCGTACCTAGTAGGCATGGGTAATATGGATACCGGTCCGATATCTATATACTGGTTTTCTCAGGACTTTAATGGCGAAAAAAAGGCCATTCACCCATTTTGATATCATCCATATCGGTCGGATATTTATTTGCGAATATGTTAAAAGTCTGTCCAATCTAATGTTATTTTTTAGATAACAGACTTTTAATAAATTCATTATTGGACCAATATATAGATATTGTAATTAAAATATATAGATACTGCTATATATTATCTACCCGTAGTACCTAAGCATAATTGAAGTTGAAGGTTGGTATTATTTATATCATCAAAATTTGAAACAATATTTACGTCGACTTATAATTGAAAAATTACTAATTCGATAACTAGGCTAAATAAAACTACGTAGTTGAATACTAAATAAAGTTTATTAACTACAATATAAATACAATAAATAATTAAGTATTCCCAATTTTAAGGTAACTACGTGGTAATAACATAAAAATGGTCGTGCACACACCATGTTCTAAAAAGAAATCGGACTTAATTTTTTTTTTAATACAATGCCACATTTCCGTAACTTAATGGCCGCCATATTCATTTTATACTATCTTCATGTAGCCTTTAGCGCTTCCACGATAATATACAAGAGATACAAAGATACTCTATTAAATTCCAGAAAACATCGTTTAAAATTTCAAGTAGTTATGTGACCTCACAATTTGTATGAAAGAACATTTTTCTATTTCGACTTTTGCTTTTTATGGCAACAACATTTTATTTTACTCTTTGGTACATAAGAATAAAAAATATTTGTATGTGCATGACCTATTTATAATTACTACAAAATAAGATCAACAAAATCAACTTAGAATGATATTAAGCAAATTCGACAAAATAAAATGTTTTCGAAGCTAATATTTGTACAAATTTTACAAGATCTATTCATTTTTGTAATAATTATTTCTACAAACAGTAATGTACTGGTACTACTTATAAGATTTTTATAAAAAGAAAATGTAAGTTTTTACAAGAAAATTCACTAGTAATATAAAAGACAAAACATTATTGTCTTGGAAAAAAGTGTAAGGTCAGCAAAAATATATATATAATATAAAACAGAAAGCTTTCTTCTTCACGCTAACGCTTTGTATTCTTAAAAATTTATTAAAATTCAAGCTGACCATACAAACTACATGTGTAGTAAACAAATACTGAGACATATATTTCTTGGATCTCTATTGTAAATTATATAACTAATTTAGGCTGATGATAAAAATTGCCTCTAAATACGAAATCTAAAAAAACCATTTCTGAGGGTATATTACATTCGTGATTATAATAATCAGTAACTTTATATAATTTTAATGAGTCAATTTATGAAAAATATTAACAAGAGCGAATCTTATTCATGTAAAATGTTATTAACAATGAGTTCAAACTATGTACATGTTATATGACATTCATCGCGATAGGAATAATACACCTCATTTAAATGGTCCATAAAATTATCTATTCACTGTACCAAAAAGTGTTGCCATTGTACTAAAATTTTATATTTATATATAATAGAAGGGTGGGTCAGTGTCACTAAATATGGTTATTTTTATATTGTTTTTTTTTATATAAAATCAAAAATACCATCAATAAATAGAATAATTACACCAACTGGTTTTGTGAATAGACAATAATGAGATTTACATTTTGAAAATTGTAGCGTAGCACCCGATAATTTACTCTAATTATGCTGCATAAGATACAATATTTACAAGCCTATGTTACCTATGATGGCATTGACGACTTCGGTCGAGGTCGCAGTGCCACCAACGTCGGGGGTCAAGATGCGATCCTCGTTGATGGTCTTGTACACAGCTCGCTTCAGCAGATCGGCATGGAAAAAGTGGCCGAGGTGCTCAAGCATATCTATTGATGCATTGATCATAGCCACTGGGTTGGCAATGTTTTTGCCGGCTATTGCTGTGCCTGGAATCAATTAATTATACTAATTAAAATCTATTTAAAAATACTATTCAGTATACTTGTACCTAGTCTTGTAAATAGTGCACTATTTTTTATCAAAAACTATTAACACCCCTTATACATTTTTTTAAATATCTCTTTGGCATTGTCTTGTTACAATTGTATCAGTAAGATGTGACTTATTATATAGTTAACAATCTGTATTCCGCGGCTATTTTGTGTTGTTAAATAGTCTATAATTTTCTTCAAGTAATGTTATCAAATTCAAAAAGAATTTTTCAAATTCAACTACTAATAATAGGGATTAACCCCTTTAGGTCATACAAACTATTCTGCTTTATCTATGGTACATTTTTTAGGTTGTAAAATAAGATAATTAGCATCACCCTAGTTCTTAAGCGCAGTTTTATAATGGTAGTACAATGAATAAAAATTGTCATAATACATGGTATACTGGGTTGTTCATGAATTATTAATTGTATGAGCAATAATGCCCATTTTTGCTCTTAGCTTGTTTTTAGGCATTTATTTATGTAGCCTTTAAAGTGGTCAGACAATAAAGGTAAGAGAACCTTTAATTTGCTAGATTTGTGCACCTCACTCAATGTCCAATAGCTACTGTAACCATCTACCATCAGACGGGCTGTATGCTTATTTGTCATCTTTATGGTATATAAAAAAAATGTGAGATATTATTTAATGTCAATCATCTTTTCAATTATTAATAGTAAAATAATTGCCTACACTTAAGTATATAGGTTTCACCAAGTATTTAAAACTTGAAAAACCAAAGATCTTAACCATATTAGATAATGTTCCATCTCATACCTGTGTTCCTGGTACCGGGCTCGAAGACTGCGTAGTGGTCGCCATAGTTCCTACCAGAGAGCAGGCCAGCACCTCCCAGTAGTCCACAGACCACGTTGGATACAATTGACCCATAAAGGTTAGTCATCAGCATCACATCAAACTGGTGCGGCCTATTAATCAGACAGTCTATATTTTTTTTTTATACCACAAAGGTGGCAAACAAATATACAGGTCTAATGGAAAACAATCACTGTTACATACAAGGCTTGCAACAACTAGGGGTCTGAAGTGTGCATTGCTGTCCCTGAAGAAACCTTATTACACCTTTTTTGGAGAACTCCATACCATAGTCTCTAAGGAAAAGCTCGATAGGGAGCTCATTCTATAGCTGGAGCGTTCACAGGAAAAAAACTCCTCTGAAAGCTCATTGTACGTGACTATTTAGGTTTATTTAATTTCATTATAGTAAGGTAAACTATGTGTTTGTTATTCAGTCTAAGGCCTGATCCCCTCAACTCTTTTATGCGAGTCTAGCATTACTAAAATATAGTTATAAACATTTCACATGTTATAAAAATAAAGTACCATAATGCTATGCATACTTAGCGACAAGCTGCATACAACAGTTATCAATGATCATATCATTGTGCTCAATGTCAGGGTACTCCTTTGCCATCCGCCTGGATGTCTCCAGGAACAGACCATCTGATAGCTTCATAATGTTTGCCTTGTGCACTGTGGTTACCTGAAAAGTAATAATTCTATTTATAATTGGAAACGTCATGTGATCTTTTAGATCAGTTTAGTTGGTAGTTGACTGTATTAATTCCTATTTAAGTTGTAAATAATCACAAAGATAAGTACCGAAAAACCCAATCAAGCTACAATATAAATAATAGTATTGCTCAATATAGTATGACTGGTCACTTTCTCCAAACTTCTAGAAATTAAATTTGTTGATTTAGTTTTCTAAACATTCTATCTTACTTAGTCAAATTAAAGCCAGTCATATTTGTAAACAATCACATTGTTTAGTGAGTGATAAGCTTTATCAGTAATGATAAAATTACCTTCTTTCTGCCGTTTCTCTTGGCAAATTCGAATGCAAACCTAGCGACGCGTTCTGAATTACTGGCTGTCACGACTTTCATGGACTCAATAACTCCATTGACAGACTCATGTTCCAACATGGCATATTCACCTTCGGTGTTTTGCCTGAGAAGCAATTAATTCTTAAAGTTCCTTCATATATATTCATAGCCAAAAAAATGCATAGAGATGTATTGTGTGTCATGCACTAACAAGCCATGATGCTGACTACTATTATCTATGTCAAATTTTAGATTTCTTGCTCCTTCATTGCAAAAAAAAAAAAATAAGAAGCTAAAAAAAGGTCCATTCTAAAATGCTAATATATTCCAAGTCAAAGACTTCTGTTTTCTTTTGAACAAAATTATATGAAGAAAATGCCATTATAGCACATATTTAAATCTTCATATTTCTTAAAATCAAGTGAAGAATAGTTTGTTAAATCTACACTCTTCTACTAAGTTCCCTTTTCATATATAATAGGAGGCAAAAACATTCATACAGAATGCTATTTTTAACAGTATTACCAAAAAGATGTATTATCTTACCTGATAATAACAACATCAATATCCTTATGTCTAGTTGGGACACCAGGGAAGGATTTGCAGTTTAGTATATATGCATACATGTCGAGTTCATTTCGAAGAGCTACATTGCGGGAAGTTACATATGCAGCCTCACTTTTGGTCTCAATGTTGCCCTGAAAATAGTAAAAATTGCCTGATTGTTTACCATATTGTTTTTATATAATTGTTTTCACAATTGTTCTTTTTTGTAAGTAACAAATTATAAAATTTTTCTTTCATCTTCTACACAATGGTTGCCTGGTATTATTCCCTAAATGGTGCAAGAGTAAATAAATAAATAAATATTTTCCAAGAAATTAGTATAAACCACATCTGTAACTAAAATAAAGTTTAATGTGTAATAATGTTTTACATTTTTACAAGTAATTATTTATTTAATATAATTTACCTATCTAAAATCGAGAATCATATATTAAATAAATTATATACTGTTTTAAAAAATATATAAATTACTATTAATATATTAAACATTATATACCCAAATTAAACTGAGAATGTACTAAGAAATAAAGATGTTATTATTAAAACATTAATAAAAATATATAAATTAAAATATGCTTGTGTATGCTATGTATTTAGAATACTTTTTACATTCCATCAAAATTATATTTTATTTTGTATAACAACAACATTTAATCAGTGTAGAAATCTCTTTTAAACTATGTTCTAAATTAAACATGTAAAATGAATAAATAAATTACAGGTTACAACTACTTACAGGAGGTAAAGTATCAATTTGTAATTGGAGGATAAACAATTATGTAATAAATCAGGTACTAGATATATTCATGAAATAAAATGTGTGACCAAAGGGTTGATCAAATTATTTATTATTTACATATATAGCAGTTGCTAATAAGAATAATTGTTTAATAATAGAAAGAAATAAAAATTTTAATTGAGCTGTTACTAGTAAAATTATTACTAGATCAACTCTGATACAGAAACCTACCTTAAGGCCGACGCCATTTCTTTTGATAGTTGTAATAGCATATTGTACATCATCATCATTGTCCATTGTTGGGTCAATATCCACTACCTCAAAGTCAACAGGGGCACCAATATACCTGTAATTCGAGAATCTATAATTACAATTTGATCAATTGATTATTTCAAATAACTGTGATAAAAAAAAAAACACCCCTATAATAAGCCTCTGCTCCTTAAATGTCAGGGCAGGATTGTTGAATACTTTTCAACAAAAACAAAATAAATAATATACCACAGTATTACAATAAAAATAACTGCCATTATGAAGAAACACTTAAATTGTAACATTTAATAATCATTAAAGAAAACTTAGCAAGAATTTAATATCTCTACAGTTGAGAGTAAGGGCAGAGACTGGTTACATCCAGCCAAATCTTATTCATTTTTACAATATGGTGAATATAGTAAAATAATACAAATGTAGGCTATATTTGTATTTAAATCCATTTATAATATTTTTTATGTAAGTTGGTACAGCAAAGAAGCTAATGACTTATCTGATATAATTCATCATCTACAAACATAATAGACAAACAAACATAATGTTACCTCATCCATATCCTGTAATTCCAACTTCATTTTAAACCGAAACACAGCCATTCAAGCACAGCTACTTTAAGGTAGAAAAGCAAGTGGAATAAAGGCAACTAAGCAGAAGACTTTTATACTAACAGTCTGCCTTGCCTGTGCTATACAAAACAAATGGAGTGCATCCAAAGTTTCAGATAGGTGAAAAACACAACAAAAAGTTAATCTTACTTGAAAATATCTCTGACGTAACCCATGCATTCGGGGCCGATGCCTCCACCAGGCAACATGGTAACGGCGTGGCGGCCACCATAATGAGCCTTTGGGATTAACTTCTGTTTCCTGATGACTGGAGTTTTATGCTGGAGATCGAAGTCTGATAGAGTAGCAGGCGCTGCGGCCGAACTCGCAAACGATACATTTCGGAATTCAGGGAGAACCTTCAATTTAGAAAATAATCTCACAGCCATCCTTTTGTTTTATTCTGCGCCAATGGAGTAAAATCTTAAAAACTCAGCTGACAGTTGTTAAATAATCACAGGAAGAGGAAAGAAAAGAAAAATTTTCTTTAATTTTAACAGCAGATGGTGCTGTAAATGTCACAGTTTTACGAGATGGCGCTGCTGTCTACTGTCAAATTGACGTTAAATTGCAAAACCAACTCACATGTTTCATTTGTTAGATTCAAGAAATACTTTATTTTACTTAGATTCTTAGAACCAATTTAATCTTTAATATAAAAAAATATTAAGTTTTTTTCACTACAAATCATAATTAAGTATATGAAAACAGCTTTCAAAAAATTATTGTGGCGGATATTGCATCTGGCAACTTTTGGTATCAAAAATGAAAATGACATGTATAGATGCCTTAGTAATCTATGTACAATTCTTTTGCACGAACGACTGCGGGAAGGGCGTCCATTTTGCTTCGCCATATTGAATTTGGTCGGACATCTTTGGACGCCATGTTTAGTCGGACATATTTTATAAACATTTTCGCGTAATATTCAAATATTTTTCAGTCTAAATAGTGAACTTTTTTTCACTGAAAACTGTGACATTGATTGTAGTGAATATTGAACAGGAAAATTCTGAATCTACGCAGTAGTCCATATCTGTCTCCAGGGGGCCGTCCAGCTTTTGTTACAAGATAAATAGAGGTAAATTATTTCTACCAAAAACATCTTACTTTTTGACACATCGTAACAAGTGTTCCTCTTTTTCTATGTAATTACGTTTTTTATGTTCCAATAAGGGAAGATTAAATGAAGGTCATGATAAGAGACTTTCGTCTTTATAATCATTGGCGTGGTCATTTTATATTTATTTAGAAAATTGGTACAAATCAATCGCTCCGGCCGGTTGCGCCAGTTCAATCACACCTGCTGCAAGCTATAGCTGTTTTTAAATACTTCAATGTAGTTCTTTATGTAGTTAAGTATATTTTATTCTCTGCGGGTGGTAACAAAGAATTTGTGCATATCAATTAGGTACTAATTCCGCAGCAGACGTAACGTTAATAGTACCTATTGCATGATAAGTGTCATTCAATACTCTTCTATACGTTCGATTTTAGAATCTTTCTACACACTATTTAACTAATTGGATCGATTCGTTCTATTTAAGTACTTATTGTAGGACTGTATGACTAAAAATATCTTTGATAAGCAGTTTATCCTATACGGTTATTTATATCATAATTGAGCATTGTTTGTGTACTTCTAATCATTTGTTTATTTTTAATGTGTTATGGAGGCAAAGGAAATAATGTTCTCATGATACAGCCATTTAGTTTTTTTTATTATCCATCAAAACTTGTTTGATAATTCTTGCTTTATTTCTATATAGTTAACCTGCATTTCCTTTTTTATTAAAATAATCAGTTTTGGTTTTTTGATATATAATCTTGGTTATAATTAAGTTTTTATTCCTAAAACTTTAATGGTCTTTGAAACTCTACCAAATTATGTAAATTATGAAATGATCAATAGATCTATTACTATTTTTAATTACCCTTAGGGTATGCACTGACCAAAATTTCCTATTTTACAGCTAAGCTTTTTGTTATACTAGTCAGATTGTAATAAATAATTAAATAAAATAATCATTCAATCATGTTAGCAAGACATTTCAAGTTGTCAAATGTCTAAACAAATATAGAGTAAATGAAAGACATTAAAAGTGGGTAGATAAATGCCCCAATATCATATTACATTATTTAAAGGCAAGTATAGGTATTACATGTAAATCTAAATATATTATATGACTATTGTTGACAAACTTGAATAAATAAATGGCAACAACAATTTCTGTTTGCCTATATAATAGATTGTATTATAATTAAAAATGTTAAATAGATAATAGGTGTGACCAATCAGAAAAATACCTACCTATTCCACTTAAAAGAAATGCTCACTTACACACCAAATACATATTGTGAGGTTATGTGTGCAATTCTTATAAATCAATTAACATTTGTAATGCGAGAACAAAATAGGATTATAAGCTTCCTGTACTCTGGTGCTTTAGTGTGAGATTATTACTGTAATGTACCTATTAATTAAATTCTGTGTTGTTGAGGTTTCAATAGCGTATTTAAAATATTAGTGGATTGCGCTGTTTCAGAGATTAATAGTTAATGAAGATAGTGACACAGGATTTTGAGGTCATTATCAAAGTCAAGATTAATTTATTCAAGTTGAGCTTCAAATCAATTATGTAACCAATGACAATAAACCCATATTTAAATTTTAAATTCAAATCTTTGTTAATGAAATTGTAATCCTGCTTGTGTTGTTAGTTTATGCTATCTAAGTATTGATAAGGATAATAGACAAGGATGAAGGCGGGTCAATCAATCCATTGTGATAAATTCAACAATGTAACCATACTTGAGTTTATCAAGCGGACTGGAGGTATTGCTAGCAATAGGGTAGCAAATACCCATTACAACAAGTCTCTTCCTTCTTGGATATTATTGATTTTTTTAAGAGAAATAGAAAAGTCAAGATCTATTAATATTCCATATTTGTTGAATCTAGCTCCACAACTAAATGCTTGTTTGAACAGGAAATAAATGGACTGACTGGATAAGGAGGTCTTTAATTAACACAATCATTTAAAAGTTATTAAACTTAGTCTAATGATATATAATAATCTTTCCATTAATTTAATAGTATAATTAACATTTCTGATTATTTAAATACTATCATAAATAAATTATAAAAGTAATTTTTTTTTTAATTTCGAAGTGCAATAGACGGAATTCTATTAGCATGGTAATAGAATAATGAATAATAATAGGCAAAGAACAGTTATTCACATAGTTTTCAATGGACTTCAAAGAAAAGGTTCTTAATTCAGCTATATTTTTTTTTTAAGTTTGTTACCATAACTCCATCAGTTTTAAACCAATTTGGATTTTTTTTTTTTTTATAAAATGGCTATACTTACATATTGGATTGAAACTGGCTTTATCATTATTAAAGTCAGTTTTTTTTTTTTTGGAAAACACAATTTTAAATTATTTTAATATCTCAAAATATATGCGAAACTAGCTTATTTTTCCTCTTACAGAGTCCATTTTTACTTATCGGGCTAAATACTATCCTATCTCTAAATTTGGAACGGATAATACGCATTTAGGAAATTTCATTAAAAACGGATAAAATGGTTTTGGAGATTAGTGTGTACCAATATTGACACGGCATTTTCATATATTAATATTTGTATTACATAACATACTGGAGTTCGACAAATAAATACAAGGGCTACTCTCACTCCATGTACAATAGTTCCTTTGTGCATATCTTAAAGTGAAAATAAACTTTTGAACTACTCACCTAAATAGTAATCTGAGAGAACAACATAGTCATCATGTTCCTTTTTCGATAGCAGGTGAAAGGTGGTGCGGTTCAAGATGATGAACCAGGAGATTATGTGCGAGGTGGAGATCGGCACGCACGGCTCCATGGTTGAGATCGATGGGGATGACCAGGTCGGAGTCAAGGTGAGTCGTCAATTGCCAACAAGCCATTATCAATTGTATTTATTATTTAAGAAAGTATCAAAATATACCTTTACATTGAAAATCTATAAAAATGAATCACGGAATGTGTTGCTAAGCGCAAATCTCGAGAACAGCTGAACTGATTTCGCTAATTCTTATTTTAGAATATTCCTTTAAGTACGAGGATGGTGCTTACAGAGAGAAAAATTTTAAAAATTTAAAAATTCTAAAAACACTTCTATACTCCCATACAAACAATTCGTAATAAGACTTAAAAGGCAATTTGAACTTTAATACCATACCATAAAGTTCAAGTGTCAGTGGAGAGGTTCCGGGAAGGCAAAACAATTGAGTGACGTTAGTATCTCAATATTTATACGATGGTAGCATTAGTCAAACAAAACAAATAGCAGATTAAATATTAAAAAAAAAATTAAAGAATCGACTGTTAGGCGGTACGAAGTTCGCGGGGCCAGCTAGTAAATAATATAATAAAATGCAACTGCACATATCACACAGCGCCATCTAGTTCAGAACTAAACAAACATTGTGCTATGGATACTAGACTCTGAAAGACATACTTAAATACTTTTTATATTTTTTTTATAAATACTTTTATATACATAATGAACATCTAGGTCTAGATTCTAGACCAATACAAACAGACATGACTAATACGAATATTTGTATTGTATGAAAATCGAACTCTTGACTATTGGTAGGTGAAACAATGTGTTAAGGTCATCTCAAGAGTAAAATATTTTACACGTTAAGTTACAAATGTACCTTATTCTACCGATTTGTAACTATTATATAGTAAATAAAAAGACTACTATATATTTAAAAAAAAAAAATTGAATGAAAGTTATCTTAGTCTTTTAGTAAATCTATTCTCATTATGAAAATATATAAATATGCACATATTCACAACTACAACTAGAATTATTCTTGGCTGATTAACATATAGTACACCACGCGGAAGTTATTCGACTCCATAATTTAAGCTTCAAGAACTGCAATATTCATTTGATTTACAACTTCCTGCATACAAAGTAACGTTCCATATTGAAAATTATATTAAATCTGCCTATTAGCATGCCGTTTGAACTTATGATTATGTGACAGCGTATATGTGAAACAAAACAATCTCAACACCTACTTATATTGAATGTACATACTATGTTTTACATATCTCTAACGAATGCAAGTGGCAACAGCTTCTGAGTGTGAATGTATACTCAAATACGAAACGAGATATAGCAATCTATACTAAATGTGGCCTTATGGCCGATTTTCCTAGCTTTTTATTCCTAGCCGGGTATCGAACTCTCCTGACATAAACCAGTAAGATAAAGTAAATGACCCATTATTATCATGCTTCTATTAGTTACGCCTATAACCTATACCGCCACCGAGTATCCTTACGGAAATACCTTTTCACACTAAGCTAGATGTGTAAAAGGAATCACAAATCTCGTTTTTAATTTTCCACACAAAACCACAGATGTAATAGATGTAATATAAAATATTCCCAGTGGCGTTAAAACCGGATAGCACTCACGTTACGTTAATACGGCATAAACACTGAACACTTGCATGCATCTGACATGAAACTATGTGAATAAGTTTATACAAAATGTTAACATTTTTTCTCTATTTCTGAAAAATATTGATAGGCCGTTGCCCCATAGCTGTCAATAGCAAATAAAATCCCTTCAATTAACTCGTACCATATTTCAACGCATGTTGAATTAATACAATATCTTTTAAATACACAAACGGGACTTACGCAATAAAACCTTTGCAGATAAACAATACCTACATACCTGTTTCTTTATTGCCGATAATTTAATTTAATGTATAATTAACATAGAACTACAGTTCTAGAGATCCCCTTAAATAGTTTTATGGGACTCTTGATACCTACATTCTTATAATACCTGCATTCTTACATTTCCACATAATTGTAATCTCTATTATATTTGTGTTCTAGTATGAAGAGATAGAAGCAGCTCAATATGAGGAGTACATAACGGATGATCAATATGAAGAAGTGGAAGAACAAGTCATTGGTATGCAGCATTTGGAGGAAGGTACTTAATTCAACATCTTGTATTACTATACTAAACATACCCTTATATCTGGAACCCACACAGATAATGTTCACAATGTTACAAAATTATGACCAAATAGATTTATTTTACTGCACTATAGGTTATCAAATGATACTGAGGTGACTACATCTAATTAATAGAAGCTTTATATCTATGACAATAAGGCTTTTTGTAACTACAAGTGAGTTAAATTTCAGTGGCAATATATATATATATATATATATATATATATATATATATATATATATATATATATATATATATATATATATTTTAAAGTAGACTACAATGTAAATATCAATATTATAAATTGGGTAAAACTTTTCAGAACAAATCAAAGTATAATAAGTTTACGTTCTGAGCAAAATCAAATATGTAGTAATCTCTAACCCGGTTATGGTATAAGTACTTAGTTATTCTTATGTAAATGACAATGAATTCATGTCCATTTTATTTCCTCATTTTTTTTTTATTTATTTTATGTTATTTTTCTTTCGTTTGTTATTATTATTTTATTTCTGCTCTCTCTTTCTCTATTATCACTTTTAATTCATCATAATTTGTTTTCATTCCTTTATATCATAGATCCAGCTCCTGTCCAGCCCTGTATTGCACGCACTTATACAGCTAACATGCGGCCAACGTTATGATTTTGAGTGAGACGGGTTTATAGTTTTGTCTGCATTTCACCAACGGCGTAGTAGCCCCGGGTGTTGATTGCTTTTGTTATTTTTTTGTCTCTAAAATAGAAAGTGGATATAGCTTATAAGCCACAATGGGTTTGAATAATTTACCTCAATATTAAAGTGAACTAATCCTGTCAACCGGAAGTAAGCCGAAATCAAATTGAAATCGTTTTATTATATAGCATATTTTTTAGTCACTTATGCACTTGTGTAATTTTTGTAGAGTAATGTAAAAGTCAACTACTACGCCCGTCTCTCTGTCGTATTTCCTAGAGAGTTAAGACTAATTATGAATACTAAACCCCTACACGGTGTTAAGGTCTAAAATAAGCACAATATTAAACTCTCATCTTTTTTATTTAATTTTCTTTTTTATTGAATACACTTTACCGATAATCCTACTTTCAACGAAAATTCACCCGATTTGGAAATGTCGGCTCGTTGCTGACAGATTACAAAATTGCAGTTGGCAGTGAGGAGGTGATACTGCCCGGTATATCTGGCGAGGAGGTGTTGAACCCTAACGAGAACCCGTACGACCCGATATACCAAACCCCGCCATCTAGCAGCAGGTATGTATATTTTTATTTCTTTTATAAAACTCTTACATTTATACGGTCTTACTACAAAAATAATTAAACATTTGGCTCAATTTATTTATTTATTCATTAAAAGCATTCTCTCCCAGTCAACCTTAGAGAAGTGTCAGTATACTCGAATGCGTTACTAGTAATAATTGATATACATACATACAAAATTTTACTAATATAAACAATACATATGTACACATGTATAAAATATATTGTACACGAAGATGAGAATAATAGATAGTACTTACTGATTCTCTTAATGATTACTCGATTCTTAGGCGTTATTTCTTTAAACCTATCCTCTTAACCAAATATTAGAATTTTATATTTTCTCAAAATTAATCCTTTTATGGACAATCATAAATTAAATTTATAATAGTTTTAAATCTATTAGAAATTTTGTAGAACCTATTCATAAAGATTTCGTTATGATATCAAACTGAAATTTAATTTTTAGTTAAGTGGTGCCTTAGAATCCACTTTACTATGTATCTATATAGATTTTAACAGAACCATAGAATTTACTTCTACATTGCTGTATCAATATGTAATGTATACCAGATTATAAATCGGACCTTCAGGAATACAACTGAAACTGCACCCAATTTGTTGCTGTTGTTTTTACGTTATGTCGATTCAAACATACAAGATAAACAAACTTTCTAAAATTATTATTTTGGCATCAATTCACCTTGTTAAGACCATTCAAGAAAAAATATTCTTAAATATTTCCCAAGCACAGACATAGCCTAGTTGCGATTTCTTTTTATTAATTAGTAAGATAATCTATAGATTATTGTAACAAAATTTACACCTTTTATTTTTAATAAATAATACTTTGTTTTGTTTAGACATAAACAGATGTTATATACGCTTTTGTAAATATGTTTTGAATAGTCGTTTGTATTTTTTTTGTATGACGCATAATCTTTAATTATTTATTTATATGCTTTTGTACATTCACTTCTAATAAAGATATTAGGTTATAATGAAATATACAAAGGCAACCTTGAGAATCTGAAAGGTGCGTACTACAGAGTATAGATAAATAAAATTATAAATATTTATAAACATAAAATAACTATTATACATATAAATAACTTAACTGTCAATTGTATTGTAAATTTTTTTTATTTGAGCTTTGAGGCATGAATGGTCTGCGCCATTCTGATATCATTTGGGAGGGAATTCTAAATTTTTTTTTTCCAAAATTTCCAAAGCAGCTTGCACTGTAAAGGATTTGGTTGGTTTCTTTAATAAGACTACCTAAGCATCACTTATAGTCTGATGAATTATAATTTAAATAAAATGTAAATAAACGAATAATTGACACAACCAAAAGATAGTAAACACACACTTCCTAATCTCCCTCCGTTTCCTTCCCAATCCTATTCCAAGCTTGTGAGCACATCCAACTTTAAAAAAAAATATAACACTTTCCTGAAGTTGACTGAGAGAGAAAGCTTTGAGAATAAAGTCCGCCTTGTACACATGTACTAATGAATAAGTAAATAAGATAGTAGAAAAAACGATAAATTAATTATTTCGATTTGTTACTAATTATACTTAAAGAACGTTTATAATTTTAACAAAACTTGATTACATTTACATTAAGTTGTCGAAGTCTAACAACGTTTTGCATTATCTACCGATTTTCATTGTCTATTTAAAAAGTGCTTCTATTATTATACTACCACCACATAGTGCCTAAACCTAGTGTACAATTTTTTTCTTTGATATGTACATAATAGTATTTACATCAAAATAGAAACCAGAACATAGAGTACTTATTTGAGAGAAAATTATATAATATATTAATAGGCAAATATAAAGGCAAACAAGACAGCGCCATGCTGATTTTAATAAATTTATTAAAGTCAAAAGAGATCGCTGACTCGTCCCGGAAGTGCTATAAACATTTATGTATATTGATAATATAAAAATAATAGGCCACATATATAAACTGCTTCTTTACGTCATTTAACAATATGATATTTGTTCCAGAAGAGGTCGAGGCAGACCCCGTGCCAATGCTAACATAGCAAACAATATTCACCATCTGATGCCCATTGGTAAGTTATAAACTTATATGTCACAATATCAAAATCATATTGTTTTTTTTTTTGTCTGGGAATTGAGTTTAATTCGAACTGATGATAGGAAAACATCACAGTACAAACCCCTATACAAGAGGTAAATGAATCCATCTATGAAATCGATAGAATGAGATAGCGTCGTGTGCTGTCTCATTCTATCTTATGCACTCACGATAACTATTCCATCATTAGATTCGTTTACCGTTTCTAAGAAGCCATGATTTTTAGCATCATCGATCGTATTGGCAATGTATTTATTATATTCTTGTAAAAAGATGTAAGAGTTATTTAAAAATTTGAATTATGATAAAGTGGAAGTTAATAACTAGTTTTGAACTGAACAATTTCTCACAGTATTAATATGTATTGTCTTTTATCTCTCTCATATGTAATTTTGCTGAAAAAAAAATCATAGAGTATTGACATTTTCTAAACAAGAATGTGCATGCACTGTTATCTGTATCTATTATTAATTTTTATCACTGTCTATTTAGCCATAAAAAAACAACCAGTCAGACTTCACATTTATATTATTAAATCGGCTTTTGCTTTCCAGGCGAGGTGCCCATGGGCCTAATGGAGGGAGTGGGCACTAACCGCGGCACAGCGCGCCGGTGGGAACAGAAACAAGTACAGATCAAGACTATGGAGGGCGAGTTCTCAGTTACTATGTGGGCTACTGGTGAAGATGATGGTATTTATTTTATTTTTTTAATTATTTAAATACAATATTAGCGATCTGCCCCAACTTTGCATAAGTAAAAAATACAAATAGATAAATTAATAATAGAATAGAAAGAAAAATTTGTATTTTATGTTAGCATTGAGCATGTTTGATAGGCAGCAGCTTCCCTCTTTAGACATCTCCAAAGCCTTCGGTTGTCAATCCACCTGCCGTGGCAACTACTGGCAAAACCCCCCAAGGAAGAAGCTTATATTCAACAGTGGACTCATATGATGATAATGATGATTAGCATTAATAAGCAAATTTTTGATACCTTTGGTTGGAATATGCAAAAATCTATATCAGTGGTCTTGATAAGGGCAAAACAATAATTATTAGAAATTTTCTCTATGCGTCTATTATGTTTGTTTCGTAATCAAAACTAAACAAACTAAACCTACTTCAATTGGATGTGGTTCTCACATTTCTATTCCTGAAATCATATTTAGAATTTATGTTAAACCATAAATTCTGAATATGTTTTATCTTAGACCATCAAAAAGTTGTATCTATTTCATTAATTTTCGCACTTCTGCAATTCACGGGTATTAAATAGCCGGCAAAAAGTTACTTCTGTAAATAGCTGTTATTTTCTATTGGTCTAAGTAAACAATAAATAAAATAGTATTTTATTAAAATCAACAAAAAAGTATACTTCTAAAGGTATACATGTGAAATTTAATCTTTTTCAATTATACTTAGCATAATTATTCATTCCAAGTACCTTTTTATTATATAGTATAAGTTAATTTGTCTTTCTACCTGTGTGAAGCCGGGGCTGGTTGCTAGTATATAATAGGGATTTTATAGCAACACAATACAATCATATTACTCAAGTCTTCCATATGTTATGGAACACAGCGTAGTCTGAACTCTCTATCGCAAATACACTGACTAATTCTGACCCACAGTATAATCTGGGTTTTTGGATAAACCGTGCAGTGGCCATCTCTTCAAGGCCGCCACCACGGACCGGCGTCTAGCCCGTCAGAAATTTAGACTGTGAGCTTTACAATTTATCAAAAAAAAAATGTATGCAACAATGACACCAGTTAATGACTCGCTTTATAATTAAAATATTATTTTCAGATGATGGTTCAAACCCTGAGCCCGATCCAGACTACACGGAGTACATGACTGGAAAGAAAAATATATTAGGCAGTGAAACTATGCCAGGTAACTGTTGGTATATTTTGTTAGCGGTTAGTTACAAGTTGTATACATATACAGATATACCAGAAGAAGTCTTTGTACAAAAGTTATTTACTTGGGTACCTCTGTCACATTCGTGTTTCTACCGTGAATCAGTTGTTATCATGGCTGTGTTTCGTTTTGAAAGGTGAGATATGGCTGTAAATTTACACGGTACAGAGATATAACACTAGTCCTTAGAAATATATAAATTGTGAGTTATAGTTACTTTTTTTTCACCTTAGAAATGGCAACACATAGAGGATATTATGAGCGAAACAGTATACTCTGTTATGTTCATGTCAATAGGTGACGGTTACCACTAAGGTAGACCATCAGCTTGTTTATCATTCTAAGTTGCATAAAAAAATTAACTTATAACTTTGAAAAAGAACTTAACCAATCACTATTAATATTGGTATACACATACTAAATGGGATGGAGAAGGATATGGGCTACTTTTTATCCCGGTTAGTAAACATACCCCGGCCATGTGGACGAAGTCGCGGGTGAAAACTAATATGTAATCTATTTCTTTGTTTTGTTTAAGGAATGTCGTTTTTATTGTTTGCATTATAATACTCATAATAAAATAACAGCAAACTTCCTGGTTTTATTTGAAATTAATACTGACACATTCTAATTAATTGGCACCTCAAAAATTTTGAAAATGAGTTAAATTATTTTGCTGCAGGTTCCATATAGGAAAGGTAGCCTGTTACTAAATAATGTGATTGTCTAATACGATAAATACCATTTCAGGTCTAGACTTGTCAGATCCCAAGCAGTTAGCGGAATTCGCCAGGCCCGGTCATAAGATACGGTTAAAGAAGCCTTCACCAGAATCATCTGATAGAACTATAGGTAAGTCACATTCTTACTAAACGAACATCTTAATTGACAAATTAGCTGTGTAACCTTCACCTATAGCCCCTACCTGGTGCCGCAACTGCGTATACTAATAGCACACACGCGGTAGCTATTTATTATGGTTTACCGAGTACAGCATGAAACAATAGATGGCAACACTGGAGGTGCTTAAAATTGGTTAACTCAAGTACTTAAATTTTTTTTTTACGTGTGTATGGACGACTTTTAAAAATTGTATTGTATCGAGGCAATGTCCTTTTTTTGTCAAAAATTGTATTTTATAACATTTGTCGAATAAAATCTAAAAATCGAGCTTATTTTTTATCAATTATACCACACTGCCATCTACTGCAGACATGAGTACATATCAGGTCTATTCAAATAATATCCCTAGAGATGTCAACTAGACAACCTTGTCTCAAAAATTTATATATAATTTACAAAAAATAATACATATATACATTTTGTACAAAGTCTAAGTAAATAGTTACTAATTATTAAATATTTTTTTCGACAGCATGTCCACACAAGGGCTGCACGAAAATGTTCCGTGATAACTCCGCCATGCGCAAACATCTACACACACACGGACCGCGAGTGCATGTGTGCGCCGAGTGTGGTTTGTATTAATATATAAAAATATATTCACTGTAAGCCATGTCAGATACCTTTGTGTATATCAAAGATGACCTAGAAACTATTGACCCTCACATTTTACCAGAGGGAGACTTTGTACAAAAGTTGATTGCTTGGGTACCACTGTCCCATTCGTGTTTCAACCGTGAAGCAGTTGTGCTTGCATGGCTGTGTTTCGGTTTGAAGGATGGGATATGGCGTGAATTTACTGGGTACAGAGGAATAACACCTGAGTCCTCAGGAATAGCAACGCGTGAGGAGTATCATGGGTGAAACAGTATACTCTGTTATGTCCATGGTACTGCTCATGTCTATAGGCGACGGTTACCATTTTCCATCAGGTGGGCCGTCAGCTTGTTTGCCATTCTAAGTTGTATAAAAAAAATCATGAGTTTGTGTCTATAATTTGAAATATTGAACTTTATGAGTATTGACAAAGAAACACTTATAATCGTCTGTGACAAAATAAAACTGTATATGGATGGATACAACAATTATGTAATATTCCAAACCAAATTGCAGAGTGACCAAGCTGAAAAGATCTTATTTCTGGGAAACTACAGGGCTAAGGTGCCTCATTGTATGAAATAGTAAAACTTACGAGAGCGTATATCTCTAGACGATATATAGCGTAGCACAACACACGTGATGAAAGCTCAAAGACCTATAATAAATAGATTATCCTTTAAACAAAATAACAAAGTACAGTCAACACCAGTTACCAACAGAACAGTTCATGCCTAGCAGCTACATACATAAGTGTAAATTTTATTTGCAAATTTTTATTTAATTTCAATATATGACAATTATTATTCCAGGTAAGGCATTTGTAGAGAGTTCCAAGTTAAAACGTCACCAGTTGGTGCATACTGGAGAGAAGCCATTCCAGTGCACGTTTGAGGGGTGCGGCAAGAGGTTCTCATTGGACTTCAACCTCAGGTATGACTCATTACCAATTTATCGAGGTATATTTTATATTTGATATATATCACAGGTCAGTTAGCCCATCATGATGAATTCATCAGGAATTAACCATGATAGTTTCCAGGGAGAACCGCGAGGAGGTCGACCTGGTTGGGTATATTGCTAGCAATGGAATTCTCAGTATCCATTACTTACAATCTCTTCCCCCCCCCCCCCCGGTATATTTTATATCTAATATAAAATATATATATATTTTATGGTCATAGAAAATAATGTAGTACTTTGACTTAAACTTTATTGTTGTTTATTTTTAAATCGTGTAAATTTCATCAGGCCATTGTCCCTCTAGACAATGACAGCGAAAAAAAGTTTATTACCTATTTCGATATCATCCATACCAATGGGATATCTTAAGTGTTTAAGAGCAATAGAAGCCAGAACAATATTTTTTAAGAAATTTTGTCTGTGTGCTTAATCCAGTGTCACATAAAAACTACTGCATCAAATTGGTTGCATCAATCGCTTTATGTTTTACTTTATTGATATTCACGCATACGAGGTAAAAGTCGAAAAGCATGTCTACTTGAAAGTAAAATAATATTTATTTCAACTATTACTTTTATTTCAGAACCCATGTTCGTATTCACACCGGGGACCGTCCATACGTTTGCCCGTTCGATGGGTGCAACAAGAAATTCGCACAGTCCACCAACCTCAAGTCGCACATACTCACACACGCTAAAGCCAAGTATGTATGTCCAAATACATTTATGTAGTCTAGCAAATTTGTTATGTTGCGAAACAAATTGCCAGTATTTTCTTAAGCACAAATCCTCAATAATTTTTTTTTAATGTTTGAAAATGGAATAGTAACCCCATCTGTGTTATCACTATACGCTAGTGAGGCACAAATAAAAGATGATAGGTGGAGAAGAAAGCAGGTTATTTGGCCTATAGTGACCCCATTCTAGACTCCATGTATCTAACTATCCCTTTCCCCTCCAGCTCAGTTGATGTTTAAATACTCAATTGGTTGGAAATAGTTGTAAATTTGTGTATTTATAATATTTAAATGAACCTATTTAATTTAAACTGAAAAATCTCTAGTTATTTATATTAAAAAAAAAAAAATATTGAAATAATATTTATTTCATTGTTTTAACCTTCATTATTTCAATTATTAATCTAGTTTTTTATTTGTTACAGCCTCCCCCGCCCTATGCTAGTGGTAAATGAATCTATATACATAAATTAGATACAGTTTCATTAAGAAATTTAAGAAAGAAGATATCAGACTATAATTCTATCTCACTTATATGATGATAGCATAATAACCTATCTTTGAATAGATTCATTTTCGACTTGTCTAGGGATCAGGATTCTTTTTTTATTTATATATCATAAACCTGTCAAATGGTCAATTCCAGATCTAGAAGTTCCCTATCACGCAACAGCGGCAATAATTACGAATCGGCGCGAACGACACCACAATTCGTACAGCTAGAGATGTCACCTGACGACTCTAACCCCCAGCTCATCTTCTACGCACATGACTGAAGTTCCGCACAGCTCGCCACTATCGCCACGTCCACCACGCTCACCAAGCATCTTTACACCAATACTCGGGGGCTGGTACGAGTGTTGTGACGTATCGTGCGATGACGCTCTAGTGTAGTGCTAATTAAAATTGTGAATGCGAGACTCGAATAGCAAGACTCTGATGCAGATTTGCAAGACTGGTGATTGATAGTAACATAGTGTTATAATTTTGTAGTTGTTTTAGTGTAAATTGGATGTGACCAAAGTTGGAGTAATTAGATAGAATAACGAACGCCATTTTCTTTATTAGAGACAGTATTTTCTCTGTCCGCCCATACCTGTATAAACTATGGTACCTTCTGGGCATTCAAAACAATGTTTATGTACTATGTATAGTAATCTCTCTTTATCTCTGCCATTTTTCTTAATAGATGAAACTTTCAATATATTTTGAAATAAAAAAAGAACATGAAATAATTATGTTTTTAGAAATTCTAAAGCAAATACAATAAAATACATTAAGTCTTAGATATCTACTAGTTGTTTGCTTAGAAACAAACATGTAGATGATTCTAAATCTGTTCAAACTCAAATCATTTTAATAACTTTTTTTAAACAATTTTTCAGAAGTTTGAGAGTCTACCGTGAAGTGAAATTCCGAATTTTCGGACTTAATTTCATGTTTTCGTCGTTCATACCGTAATTGGATCAGTAAAAAGAGCTTAACATTTCATTCGTTATTTTCTTAACAATATATTAACATTTTATGATAATAGTTCAAAGAAACTTTTTAATATTTTTAAATGGTAAGTATTATGTAATTTTGACATTAAATTTGTATTTCGTTCGGCCCCGAAATTTTGGAAAAAGTTTTATGGTAGGCCCTCTGTTTCACGTGCTTACCCAAACTGAAGATGAGCAAATTCTCTGACGTGGATACATTACTATACATAATATAAAAATAAGAAATATTGTTTGTTGCTGTAATTGCAACAATGACTTATACTAATACAAATTTTTGCACTTGTCTAAATATGTTCACCTTATCAAAACTTGAAATAATGTTTATTGATTAAATATTTTTGTATACTAGTTGGCAGGGAAGTATACGAGAGGCCTGATGATAAGTGGTAGTTACTGTAGCTTATAGATGCCTGCTCCATGTGACGTAATACATGTAACATACTGTTAAGCAACTGATCACGCGCTGGGATGATGCTAGTCCTAGATGCTTTATCACATGCGCCAAATAATGTCCAATCTTTCCCACATCTAGAAATTTGTATTATTTTGATAATAAAATCATTAAATATTGTGTGACTTGAGAACTGACTGAACCAATTTATCTATTTTTTAATATTTTAAATAGCCCAATTAAGATAAAAAAATGTAAATTAACAATTGTCATCATACTTTCAAATGCAAGAACTTAATTTCTGTCTACCTATATTTCAACTAGATATTTCTAAGAACGGCTTAGTATGAAATACAGCTTGTTAGGCATGAGTAATATTGTGTATGTGTGATAATGAAGCGCAACTATATATTGGATTTTAAATATATCCTTACTATACATAGGCCTCCCCTATAGACAACCATAAGAAACGGTCCTAAGTCACTTGCATCCACTGGCTCCCTGCAATTAATTTGAGGTCGTCTCTCCAACCAGTAGGGGTTCATTAGACACTGTATTTGCCCATATAGGGGTATTCTAAACTGTATTTGCCCGTACTGGGTCGCTACTCAAGAACTTTTTTTCACAATTGGTCTTTGAGTTATATAACCAGCCCATAAGGGCATATCGCTATGCTCGAAGTTTCTTTGTGTAACTGAAATGAGGACATCTGAAATAACCAAAGTGACCAATATAGCCTGAAGGATAAGCAAGCTAAAGTAGCAATTGTGGGTAAAAGTTGCTAAATATATAAAAAAAGATTGACAAATATTTAATTTATAATATATGTCGCCCTCCACTTGCTTGTTACGTGTATTATGTCAATGATTTTTTTAATGAATAAAAATGGAATGGTAATTTCGCCGATAATGATTTATGTTGGCGAGATACCAATGATGAGTGTTGAATGAGGATGAAGTCAGGTACAGGGTACTATTACTGGCAATGGAGCTATGCTAATGGTATGCATTTCATCTAAGTTATTAGTGGCCCTATAGATTTATAAATCTTCAACTAAAAAAGAAATGGTCAAAATTCCTAAACACTAGGTTTAAATACCTGAGAATGTACGCTTGAATAACCTGTAAATTTTGTACTATAATTTATAGATATGCCAAAAAATAACAATTGTAATATATAAGTTGAAATAACGTTAAGTAAGGAGAATGCATAATCTTATGTGTAACTAAAAGAAAAATATGTGGCTTTGAGCCTAATATTCAATTAAATCATAACAGATTTTTATTTTCAGTATTGCTTTCTTCATTATTCTAGTAAATTGAATTATTTGTTTCAATGAACTTTTATTACTAACGTAAGTGTAATGTGTCCTGGGACCTTTTCTTCCTTTACATGTTTATTTTCAAGTTATCTTATGTAAGCAATATCATATCCCAACAGTAAAATTGAAGATAACCTTCTGAAATTACAGTAAAATCGCAATTTTATTTAATTAATAATTTACATAGTGATTAAAATAATTTGATTTTGAAAAGGTTGAGCTTATATTCAATCTGTCATTAACCAAATGTGTATGAAGTAACTTCGTATGGTTTAAAGATGTCGCGTATTTTTTGAACTGACCACTGTTTATTTTACTATTACTATTAATAATATTTGCCATAAGTAATATCGAAATCAAGATATTTGAGTTTAAAATTCTACAAATCTGTACATAGTACTGAGAATTTTAAACTTTAATATCTTATAAATCGATAATTTTACCTATATTCTTTCATTACTTTAAACATAACCTAATTTTTTTTTTAGTTTTACTCAAATTTATATAAAATTAATAAATGTTCCTTTATAAAATGATCATACCAAAAAAGGTATGTTTATACCGTCATCGTCATTACGACGAAAATGTTTTAGTCTCACTAATATGCATTCTCCTTTAGTGCGCACATGGAAAAATTTGGTAAAACCTAAGAATTTTTCAAACATATTAATACCATATTTTTCTGAACTCACTGGCATTTCTAATTGTGTAATCAGTAGCAGCTTGTTAACCCCCAAGGAGTTAACATTACACCATATCTCTGCATCTCATAGTTTGAAAAACGATGTCAGTGCTATTTTACCATTGCAACCAATATTTTCCATATGTGCATTATTAATTTTCTTTTTTAGGGCATATTAAGAGAATTGACGATGTTACTCGTCACAAACATAAAGTTTTGTAATGACTGATGTATATATTATGTTTGTTTTTCATGGAAATTTAGCTGTATTGCATTATTTATATTGAAAACATATATTGCTTTTTAAAATTTGTTTTTAAAGGCCCTCTTGACTAAGAATTGCAATATTATGATCTTTTTTTTTTAAACATACTTTTTTTATATGTTACATCACTCCAATAAAAATTGTCAGTATATGTCTTTTTTTTCTAATATTATTTTTTTTAAACGTATCAACTACCAAAGGATCAATTTCATTACTAAAATTGTTATTAAAATAAATGTTTTCTGCTAATTGGTGTTGTAAACAAATGTATAAATAATTTATGTTCTGAAACATTGGATGGTACATGTTAGTTTAAGTAAAGAGGAGACACAGAGAACATAAAATTCCAATTATAAAAAAAGACTTCAATATACAATCAACGCCTTTTAAGTAAATTACCATGAAATTGCATGATACAAACCTTATTTATATACATATATTTTCATTCATCTGTTTCTATGTAATATACATAAATTAAATTTGTATATATATATATATATATATATATATATACAAATTTAAAAAATATCTATTAGTTGTCTAATACTCACATTATTAGCTGTATTTAATTTGGGACTAGATGGCGCGGTGAGATAAGTCTAACGCACTATATAATCTAAAAGTTTAATGCTATTATATCCACTGCTAATACAATTCCTTATATCCGATAAACATAAAAAGGGCCTTTTAATAACAAATTTATAATTGATTAAACAAAATCAATATAAGTTCCCTAAGAGTAATTTATTGGAACACATACATATTTTTTATATAATATATAATTGTGTAATATAGTGGTGCAATACAACTGAATAGTTTTCTTAATCGAAGTGAGAAGGGACAAACAATAAATTGTAAATATTTATATTAATTGTGTTTAATTTATATATCACCACATCTAAGACTAATAAATAAAATCTGATTACACCTATCAGGCAAACAGTATTGTATGAATTTTGGTGAGATAATTATGATGATAAATAAGAACAAAATGTTTCATTCCTATGGCAAAAATAGAGAAAATTGCCGCGTTATAAATAAATAAATATATGCGTTGTAATCCCAGATGGAGGTATATCATCTATTACTGGTAGACGTTATGCTACGTGCGGCACATTACGCCGAACATATTTGAATTCAACATCGCAAGCCCACTCTTTTTAGCCAAGAGATCTCTATATAAACATAAAATTAAAGACAATTTGACCTAAGGTAAAAGGACACCTAAAGGTCCCGTCAAAAAATCTAATTCATTAGCTTTTTTAATAAGGTAACTTATAAGCAACAGAAAGTTAAAGAAAACAAACCCAGACTCAATATAGAAATGTGCGTTTTCTACTGGCAATTGAACTCGAGATCTCATTTATAAAACGAGTTCACCACTGCGCTGCACTGAGTATTCTATATTATAATTCTAGCGGCCTGTCCCGGCGTCGCACGGATGGACATTTTTAACATTTCCCTTCACTGCTCTGCTCTTATTGTTCGTAGCGTGATGAAAACCTGCCCAGGAATATGAAGAATAATTGTACCAAGTTTCGTTAAAATCCGTCGAGTAGTTTTTGTTTCTATAACGAACATACAGACAGACAAAAAATTTACTGATTGCATTTTTTGCATTAGTGTCGATCAGTAATCACCCCCTGATAGTTATTTTGGAAATATATTTCATGTAGAGAATTGACCTTTACAGATTTATTATAAGTATAGATTTGTTCTTCAAGTAAAAGATAACAGAAAAAACTTTTTTCTCAAACATGCTTGGAAATGTGAGCATTATTTTGACAATCTTCTTCGAGATAAATCAAAATTGCCGTACTGGCCAGATACATGCAGGCAGCGGCCGGCAAAAGTTGTATGAAAATACATATCTGTCGTGTTTTGCGGCCAGATAAATTACTATGTAAACTCATATCTGTCCTATAATTTAAAAATGGAATGACCTTTTACTTCGAAACATAGCTACCAAGGAGGTAACTAATAAAAGGTTTTATTTAAATTTCGAACTGGCTTGCAAATAGAAAGTTGTTTATTAAAAAAAAAAACAAAGGAACATTATGGCGCGTAAAAAATTATTATTGTTGGTTATTCGTCATTGAACTTAAAAAGTAAAATTGTGTTTTTGGTTTCCGAGCATTGTTTGAGAAAAGTACTATACAAGCCTTGACCACAACTAGTCATTGATGGACGATTACGATTACGAATCTTTATGATTATGATTATGATTACGAATGTGTGCCTCGGCTACGCCTCGGCCCACATTTGCACATTCGTCCATCAATGCCTCAGTTGCTGGCCGCTGCAGTAATGTACTATAAGAAACCTCATCAAATCACTCGTCACTAATGAACAAACCTAATTATTTCAGTAACTTTGTCGAAATTACCTAAATTAATAATTTAAAAAAATCCTATATATAAATTTTGTATAATTATAACAAAATCGTTAAATATCGCTATCTTGACTGAATATCCGAACACACAATCTATTAAGCGTGTATTCGAACGCAAAATTTGACAACTAAACATTACTATTGATTGAGTGACGTGTAAAGTGTATTCGTCGGCGCCCCATAATTTTCTTATTTCTAAAAAGAAAAAGCTCAAAATGAGCTCTTTCAAACGTGATAAAAAAGAAGAGGAGGATAGTGGTGGCAATCCATATCAGAATCTGGACAAAACGATTGTATTACAAGAAGCCAGATACTTCAACCAGACTCCAGTGAATCCACGAAAATGCTGTCTGATTTTGTCGAAAGTTCTCTATTTGTTGAATCAAGGAGAAAAATTTACTACACAGGAGGCAACTGAGGCTTTTTTCGCTACAACAAAACTGTTTCAATCGAAGGATGTCATGTTACGACGTATGGTTTACTTGTGCATAAAAGAACTGAGTACACTGGCCCAAGATGTAATAATTGTTACCTCTTCCTTGACTAAAGACATGACTGGCAAGGAGGATCTATATCGAGCAGCAGCAATAAGGGCTCTATGTAGTATAACTGATAGCACCATGCTGCAAGCTATAGAGAGATATATGAAACAAGCGATTGTAGATAAGAATCCTGCAGTGAGCTCGGCGGCGCTCGTATCCGCTTTGCATTTATCGTCGACCGCTCCAGATTTAGTTCGGCGATGGGCGAATGAGGCACAGGTTCGTTATTTACTATTACCTCTAGCTTTTTCTCTGTGAATTAGGATTAAAAGGGTTCTATTTTAAATTAGAATATGGTCTATTGACATACCAATTCGCATTTAAATTTATTCACTTATTCGGACATGATTTAGTAACTTTAACTCTTTACAACCTTTTTCTTTTTTAATTTAATATAGCTGATCTAACTGATAATGTAAATTTCTATGTGAAATAATTTTATTATGGTGAAAGAATTTATAAAATTGGTCTATAATTTTTTGTACAAATAAAAATTAAATATTTTTTCTTAGTGACCTACCTAAGTGATTTTTCATGATGATATCTACTTTTTATTTCCTATCTGTAGAATCATATTTTACAACTGCTATACATTTATTTTACGCTGTATTCTCTCTGAATTAAGATGAATCTATTGATATGACATTCATACTATATATTGTATCAAAAATATTGATAAAAATCATGTACTTAAAAACATTGCTCTTCTTCCTTATCCTTCCTCTTCTAATATGTGTATATATATATATATATATATATATATATATATATATATATATATGTATCTCTGTATCTATCTATATCTGTGTATCTATGTGTGTGTGTATATATATATATATATATATATATATATATATATATATATTAGAATATATATATATTTGAGAAGTAAATTTGTATGTAAATATTTTCCAGTGGTAGTAAAGTAGTATATATAATGGAAACCTGTGTTAAAAAAGAATTTCATTTTTATAAAAAAAAGTTACCAAGTACATGACATAATTTACTTAGAAGGCTTTCTCAAATGTGTAATTGTAAAAATTTTACCTTTTATAATGTTTAAAGGAAAAGGAAGACAAAGGCATCATTATAAGTAAAATAAAAAAAATGAGGTTCTTCTGAATAATTTTGTGCACATATGTGTAAATTCTAACTCTTAAATCTTGTATTGCTTAGAAGCTTATACATCTGAGATTTACTGCTAATATAATAATAAAATTCTAGGAATATGAAAATGGTTAAGATGATAAGTTTTTGTATTTTATTTTGTTACAGGAAGCCATCAGTTCAGACAACCCAATGGTGTCATACCATGCCCTTGGAGTTGTGGCTGGTTCCAGAAAGAATGATAAGTTATCAACAGTAAAACTTGTCACCCGTCTTGCTCGTTCTCCTTTAAAATCTCCATATGCTCTTTGCCTTCTCATTCGTCTTGCTGCACAACTTGTAGAAGACGATGATTCTGAAGCATCTCAACCTTATATTGAATTTATTGAATGCTGCCTTCGCCACAAATCTGAAATGGTAATCTATGAAGCAGCTCATGCAATTGTGAACCTCCGGAAAACTGCAAGGGACCTTGCCCCCGCTGTTTCTGTGTTGCAACTCTTCTGTGGTTCTTCTAAAGCGTCATTAAGACTTGCTGGTGCTAGGACCCTGGCGAGATTGACAGCAAAACACCCTACAGCTGTTGCTGCATGTGCTGTCGACTTAGAAAACTTAATATCAGATCCAAATCGTTCTGTAGCCACTTTAGCAGTTACAACTTTGCTAGCAACAGGGGCAGAGAGTTCTGTTGATAGACTAATGAAGCAAATATCAAGTTTCGTGTCTGAAATTTCTGATGAGTTCAAAATAGTTGTCGTGAGGGCCATAAGACGCCTATGCACCAAGTTCCCGAGAAAACATCAGTCATTGGCAGCATTTTTAGCCGGGATGCTTCGAGATGAAGGTGGTTTGGAATATAAAGCTGCCATTGCTGACGCTATAATTGCTTTGGTTGAGGAAAACCCTGATGCTAAAGAGACAGGTCTAGCTCATCTATGTGAATTTATTGAAGATTGTGAACATACAGCTTTGGCTGTACGTATTCTGCATTTGTTAGGTCGCGAAGGCCCGAAATCCCGTCAACCATCACGTTACATACGTTTTATATACAACAGAGTTATCTTGGAGTCCGGACCTGTTCGTGCTGCCGCTGTTTCCGCTGTTGCCCAATTTGGTGCTCAAAGGCCTGAATTATTGCCTAACATTAGCGTTCTACTGTCAAGGTGCCAATTAGATGATGAAGATGAAGTCAGAGACAGAGCTATATATTTTAGTGCGATCTTAGAAACTGGGGATCAGCAACTGATTAATGATTACATTATAAATGTGTCTAAACCAAATCCAGTTTTGCTTGAAAAGGCTTTAAGGGACCATATCGCAACACGGCCTGAAGAACCGTTTGATATAAACGCAGTACCAACGGAAGAAGAACCAAAAGAAAATAAAGAGGCAATTGTTGAGATTGAAGTTAGGAAACCAGTTCAAGTATCGATGGAAGAGATGTATGCAGAACAATTGTCGAAGATTGCAGGTATAGAAAGGCTGGGGCCAGTATTCAAGACCAATAATCCAGTTGATTTGACAGAAGCTGAGACGGAATATAGAGTGCGTCTGATTAAGCATATTTTCGGTCGTCATGTTGTATTACAATTTGAATGTGTGAACACACTTAGCGATCAAGTACTTGAAGATGTTCATGTAAGATTGGAATGTCCACCTGAATATGAAGTAAAATCCATTACTCCATGTCAAAAATTGGTTTATGATAAACCTGACAGTGTGTTCGTCATTGTGGAATATCCAAGTGCATTTTTGGACAGTCTAGGAACCTTCGGTGCTAGCTTGGAATTTACAGTCCGCGATTGTGATCCTAATACGGGGGTTCCTGATCCTGGAGAAGGTTATGCTGACAATTATCCACTGGAAGAGTTTGAAATGGGTTGTGCTGACCAGATTCGCGCTAGAGCTGCTACAGACGATTGGGAACAAACTTGGGAGCGTGCAGCAAACGCTCCTGAAGCGTCAGACACATTTATACTGTCGCAGAATGACATAAACGATGCAGCTAAAGCTGTTTGTGAGCATCTTGGTCTGCCAAAGAATGCCATAATAGGAGAAGCTGTCAAGGAGATCCGTGGTGGTGGTATATTTAGAGGAGGAGCACCAGTATTGGTAAGAGCTCGTTTAGCAGGAGGTAGTGCTGGCATTACCATGAAGTTGGCCTCCAGATCCCCTAGAGAGGACATCGCACAATTACTTCTTGCAGCAGTAGGATAAACAGTGTAATACAATATTTGATTTCCAACTTATATGTCGAATTATAATGATATGTTTTTATAGGTTATTCTGTCATTGAGATATGTGATGTATACTTTTCATATTTTGTAGGCCTGGCCTACCATAGCCAATATTAAATGTTCATTACAAATTATTACATAATTATACATGTTATTTCCTATGAACGAGTTTTAATAATATTAACTTTCTGAAGCTATAATAATTATACTAATATGGTAACTAACATAATAGCGTGTACATAACAGGCAATAGTAAATATTTATAATAGGACAGTAGTTTTTATTAATGGGTGATAATGGTATGATAATCCCGCCAGCGTTATCGATATTCACTAGCAGGGCACTAGATTTTTTTTTTAATGGGTGAAAATGGTATGGTAACCCCGCCTGCGTTAACGGGATACACTGCCGGGGCACCAGTGAAGGGTGATCGATGAGAATGAAGACAGGCCAGTTAGCCCATCATGATGAATTCATCAGGAATTAACCATGATAGTTTCCAGGGGGAATCGCGAGGAGGTCGACCTTGTTAGGTATATTGCTAGCAATGAGATTTTTAATCTCCATTACTAACAATCCCTTTCCCCCGCAGGGCACTAGTAGGAGATTATAGGTGAAGATGAAAACAGGTCAGTTAGCCAATTGTGACGAATTCAACAGGAATTAAACACGACGGTTACCAGGAAGAAACGATTTGGTAATGTAAGGTAAATTGCTAGCAATGAAGATTACCGTCCCCATCCCTCTTCCCCTATGGAACAGTATTGAATATATTGTCATGGTCATGGCCTTGGTCTGCCTTTTTAAGCCGAACAATATTATATCGCAATATTACACTATTTCTATAGATGGTAACATACAGAATTAAATGCTAAATATTTATTTTGCCTAGAGCGGAAAATAGCCAGACGAGACATTTTAATGTCTACACAGATTCACTAAAAGACCTGGAAAAAACCGTGTATCATTGGTTTGTCATTAGTACATTAAATAAAACCAGCATTATTGATCATATTTTATTATCAATCAACTTTATAACAAATATAAAATTTGGAAAATAAAAATGTAACAAAAAATGCTTTAAAGCAACAGAAAAGGAACAGAAAATTTATAATCAACAATAATAAATTTTGAAACTTATAGCCTTATGTAACAAGGGTATAGATTGTCTAAAATAACATGGCACACTCCTCTAAAGCCCGAATTATAAACGTGTGAGTCAAATTCTTTACAAGGTTTCGACCAAGAGCTATAATACTCCAGACCGCCAGACCACTACTGAAGACGTTTCCTCAAAAACACAAACAGAAAACCACGTCTGTATATGGTAACACACATTCAAATAATTTTAGGGTTGTCATGTAGTGTAGACAATTTATAAATCTCTTTTTGTTTAATGTATTTAGAAGTAATCAAAGAATTTATTTAATGTATGTATTTAAAGATAAGTAATGATTACTTACGAGAATATTCGCGAATCAAGTTGGCCCAAGTTCTACTCAAGAGATATCTACTTACCTACATTACTGTGTAACAGTGTCCATAAAGATATATGTAACAAACGGAATATCCAGCGATACTCATAAAACTAAACTTTATACAAACTGCTTAAAACATACATTTTCTCTTATAAACTATATATTAGTGGTGGGTTATATTTTCCGAAAGGTTACAACCTTTTGAATCTTCGTCCTCAACTCCTTAGGAATAAGAACCGTGGATGTCAACTGTGATATCCAGGTGTTGATTCAGGAGCGAATCCAGCCCTCAAAAAATATGATCAAAGCCACCCGAAAATTGGCCAAGCGAGAGTCTGAGAATGAATTCGCTCATGACTCCTACAAAAGAGATGTTTACAAAATCTGGACCAAGATTTTGTTCAGTATATACCTACGTGGGCAAAGCCGATCACTAATAAATTAATAAATTTATAAAATGTTAGTATTTTCAGTCTTCATAAGTGAAAAAAGTTACAAAAACATAAAAACAATCGATACAATACCATCAGCCTATCGACGATGAAAGTGTGATATCATAACTTTGAGAATTGTGGGCATGCCTATCGTTCCCATAACGGTGGATCCGTGCTTGCATTGATTGTTTTTCCTATTAACATAACATATTGTATTATATTTATATATAAATATATGCGACGGTTGCTGCTTTCTATCAAACTACTTATTTGCCAGTCTAAATACTGTCACCTTATACGCAAATTAGACTATATGAACGCATTGGGGTCGATTCTGAATCACCATTTTTCGAAATATATTTAATTTTGACCTGCGAAATCTTTATGGAAGAATATGAACTAAATTTCTAATAGGTTTATTTAAAAAAATATTATAAATTTAGTTTAAAATAGTTCATAAAACAGTAAATTTGCGAAACTACCAAATTAAAATATTAGCTAAAGATTAAATTTAGAGAAACGGCGCCTCAGAATCGATTCTATTATATATTTACAATATATTTTGAATAGAGTGACTCAAGGTAATATTGCATTATAGAAATATTTTCACTTAAAAATAATCAGTCCAATATTCTTTAAATTTTGCATGATATACCTACACGACGTTCGACTTGACTATGAATACGAGGTCTGTCCGGAAAGTTCGTATAAAAGTGTTCTGGAATGCGAGAAAGAGGAGTGGGGAGGCCAGGTAAGCGCAGGACCCCTTCCTTATGTCCCTAACAATGCTTCAGTTCTGGTCTGACCGCCGTGCGGTGCGAACTGGCTTGTCACGCCATCTGTGAAGTTACCTCTTAACGAAACCCCGTCGGCATGGAGCCCGCTTCCGTTGAAGAGCAGCGCGTCGTAATCAAGTTTCTCTCGAAACTCGGCAAGAATGGCCGTGAAATTTTTGCCGATCTCAGAACAGTTTATGGGGATGATGCTGTGAAGGAACCAACCGTCCACAAGTGGCTAAAAAGATTCAGAGAGGGCCGAGAAAGCATCAAGAATTCGTCCCTCCAGGCCAGACAGTTGATGGAAAATTCTACGTCGATGTGCTCAGACGCCTCAAAGCTCGTGTGGCACGAGTTCGTCCAGAATTGGCGCGAGAGGGGCGTTGGATTCTTCACCACGACAATGCCCCTGCCCACACCTCTCTTGTTGTCCGTGAGTTTTTGAGTAAAAATTCCATTACGGTGACCGAACACCCCCCCTATTCGCCGGATTTGGCCCCGTGTGACTTCTTCTTGTTCCCAAAAACCAAATTGGTACTTCGGGGGCGGCATTTGGGGGACATAAATGAGATAAAAAAAGCTACGACGGGGCAGCTGAGAAACCTACAACCAGAGGACTTTCAAGGAGCCTTCTCACAGTGGAAACGGCGTTGGCACAAGTGCATTATGTCACAGGGGGAGTACTTTGAAGGGGATAAAATTGATTTACCTGAATAATTGTAAAATAAAATTTTTAAAAAACTTTTATACGTACTTTCCGGACAAACCTCGTACAGTAACATAAGGTATCAATGTAAAGATGCAGGACCGATGGAGACCTACTCCCTAATTCATAAAAAACTAAAACCTCCTACAAACCTATTTTAACTACTGCAGTGGTCTCTTTCTTTCAAATTGGGAATTAAACTAAAAAAAAAAAAAGATAAAATAGTTCAAGAGCTAAAATACGTTAATGAGACGGTTAACGTTTTTATGAATAAGAGGACTAAGTAGACTGAGATATATTGAGATAATAGTCGCTGCGAATGTATCAGAGGCGTTATAAAAGTAGATGCAGATGCGTATGAATAAAAGAATAGGTATATATACTTATTTCTAAAATGTAGTTTAACAGCACATAAAAAGTATGAAAGTTTAAAAATTTTATGATACAAACGTTACTTCAAAAGCAAATTATGAAATCTTAAACTTGCAGCAGTAAATTTATCTCTGCATCATAGAAATAACCAACTTAAACAACTTTTTATGTTTATATCATAGAAACTTATATATTAAGTACTTACTTAAGGAAAGATTAAAATCTTTTCTAAAGTTTTGACAACTATAAAATAAAAGTATATAAATTTTCTTAGCACGTATACCCACCTAGCAATAATTAAGTGACTGCCTAATAACAAACTTTTGTACTTTAAAAAGTATCAGGGTGCTTCACTAAATTCAACACCTTGAAGCAATTCTATGGCCACGATAACAATGAACACTTATAATTTATTGTCGAAAAAAATTTACCCATGCGAAGCCGGGTCTCAGTTCTAGTATTATTACATAAACGCCCAATACTCTTGACCGGTGTATCATAAAACTGGCGTGATATATAAATCGGTACAACCTTCTTTGACTTTTATCTAACCACATTTTTTAATAATGTTAGTACAGATACTCTATCTTTGGTTTCGACTACTTAAACAATAGCACCAATTACTTAATTTTTAATTAATTACCCTGTATCATGAGATACTATGAGATAGACAAGGTACATCTAATTTACCTACATAAGCTATTACGCTAAGGTCGAGCCAATTCAGAAATTTCTTAAACACCTGAGTATCAAACCGACCGACCTCATGCAATACAAAGTGCCGAATACGCTACGGTGTCATTGTACAATAACATATAATTTACCTAATATAGGTACATAACAATATCTAAATTAAAATATAGAAAATTTATGTCAATTAAGAATCTTCCATTTTTTGTCAATCTATTTCAACCGAGACCTTTTTCACGATAACATTATCAGGAACATTATCAAGGAAGTAGTGTTTCTCTTTAGATAAAATCACTTCTAAGATATAAATTATATGTATGCTTACGTACGGAGAAACATATAAATTTATACTCTATATAGTATACTTAATTCTCAAATAAATTGTAATATTTAATAGTCTGCAGCGACACTGTGCTTATTGATGCGTCGTCGTCATCAGTCAACGCTAGCATCATCTTTAGAGCATTCTCCAACATTTGTGCTTGCTCCAAACATTTTGTTACCACTTGTCTGAAAACAATACATATGTTATAGTTAATTTTAAACTTTCGCGTTGTTTACACGTATTTTTTAAATACACTATCGAGACGCGATATTTTTTTGCAGTAAATTAGTTATTTTTTAAGTTAAAAGTTAATACCTACATACTAGGTTTTATTCCCCAAGATTATAGTCTGGTCTAGATTAGGGACTGTTTTTCTTTTTCAGTATAAATTGTAAAAGTAACGTATTTTCAGAGTTACCAAATACTGTTGGCATATTTGTAAATGTTCAAACGTTCAATCTCATTTAAAACTTTTATCACTGTTATTAACTGAATCTTGCTCAGCAGTCGGTCAGCTGTTCGACTACATAGTCTGTCTATTTTTTTTTTTTTGATGGGTGAAAATGGTATGGTAACCCCGCCTGCGCTAACGAGATACGCTGGCGGAGCACCAGTGAAGGGTGATAGATGAGAATGAAAACAGGCCAGTTAGCCCATCATGATGAATTCATCAGGAATTAACCATGATAGTTTCCAGGGGGAACCGCGAGGAGGTCGACCTGGTTGGGTATATTGCTAGCAATGGGATTCTCAGTCTCCATTACTAACAATCCCTTTCCCCCCCCCCCCCCCCCCATAGTCTGTCTATTGAAGGATAGTATTGCGGATTTCAGTTCTCTTTAGTCTAAGTTGAATTGTGTCTGTTAACAAGACTCGATGTAAAATTGAAGGAATGATTTGAACGTGTAATATGTAGTATTATTGATTAATCGGTGAATTGCTCTTGCAAAATGAACTTATTATTATTACTATTGTTATTTGCCTGCAAAAAAATCTCATCCGGTTAAGCCCTAATAGCGTATTCAAAATATATACACTAGAGGAAAAAATTAAGGTATAAAAAAAAATCCCACATTTTTTGAGGTTTTTCAAGTACTTGATGTACTTGAGTTAAAAAAAATTTAGTTACCTGTATCTCGTCATTCGTTTGTCAGTAGATGCTTGTATTCCGGCTTTGATAAGTAGTTCTTTTAATTCACTGCTTTCTTTGGATTCTCTTTGAATTATACTGAAAATTAAATAAATGTAGTATCATGGCTTTGGATTCTTGCAAATTCTACGTCGCCAAATTTGCCTGTCTAATGTTACATTACAAATTATCTGTCAATCATTACTTTTAAAAACTAAGGGTGGATGTAATATCTATCGTGTAAACAACATCATCATTATCAGACTTTAACTGTCCATTGCTGAACATAAGCCTCCCCTACGAGGGGCATTTGCCAGTAGTTGCCACGCTTAGCAAGCGGATTGGCAACCGCAGTCAGGTTTTAGAGATGTTTTAATTGGGACGCTGCTGCCCATCTCTCGCCCTCTCTTAGTCGGCTCTTACGACACCCACGGGATAGTAAGGGGTGGACTATTCTATGCCGGGACCACATGGCCAGAACAATATAACTATAGCAATGGTAAACAACTGTATTCCTGTAAATCTTCTATACTAGTAGGATTAGTACTAATTACTACAAAAAAATTGAAGGCATGAAGGTCAAACCGCTTTTTCACTATTATTATTATTATGGTATATTCGTGAAGCAGTTGTGTCTGCATGGCTGTGTTTTGGTTTGAAGGGTGGGATATGGCGTGAATTTACTGGGTACAGAGGAATAACACCTGAGTCCTCAGGAATGGCAACACATGGAGGGTCTCATGGGCGAAACAGTATACTCTGTTATGTCCATGGTACTGCTCATGTCTATAGGTGACGGTTACCACTAGGTTACCATCAGTTGGGCCGTCAGCTTGTTTGCCATTCTAAGTTGTATAAAAAAAAATGCAAGGATGGAGGTTTTATGTGCATACTAATAACTGTAAGTAACTAGCTAAGTATATAATACATAGCATTATAAAGAATAATCACCCTTTCAACTTATCGATGATATTCGCAAGGTGGCAGTGCGTGAGTGACGCTTTGTTGTGGAGATGCCGTTTTTTCTCGTCTTGAATGTTTTCATCATATTTAAATTCTGCTATATTGTCATCTCTGTAATTGGTAAATATATGTTATTGTGACGAGAGACAGAGAGAGAGAAGATAAGAGAAGGATAATGTGAGAAAGAGTTGCCTACAGCTAGGGAGATTTAGCTAGTTGTTAAAATCTTCAGAATTTTAGTTGCGAGGTCTAATCCTAAGGCGTTAAATTGAAGAATCTAATATAATCATCTATTAATGGGTTATACACGTCAGCCTGTTAACCTCCAAAAATAAAGAAAGAGAGAGAGTTTTGCCACGATTGAAGTAAGTTTTTTGGTGACCTAAATTATAGAGAATAAAATAAATTCAATCCTCTTTTCACAAAAAAAGCGTATAGTTCACAAAAAAGTTAAAGTGAATTACAACTACAAAATAAATTTGCACTTTAAATACTTACATAAATTTATAAATTGATTTCAAAGAACCGCTTAATTCGATTAGAAATATTTTCAACAATGAATAAGCCTGCATACTCTCACTCTCGAAACCACTATCGTTTGTGCAATCGTCTCTGTTCGTATCCGAGCCTCCAATTGCGGATTTATTATTCGCAGTATAATCATTGTCATTATTCAATACAACAGAATCAGTATTATTTATTGTAACCTTATTTATGTCATCATCGTCAATTACGTTTACATTATTTGCAATGCTGAAACTTTCATTTCTTATACTGGATAATGGTAATGTGTTATAATCCAACGCTTCTAGGTTACACAGAATTTTCGACTTCTCCTCGAATGCATCAATTAGTCTTATATTTTTTATTACTTTAGGTCCATTATTTAGAACGTCATTTGAAGTGTCACCGTGCACGGCTGTATTAAAATAAACATCATCTCTTTCACTAACATCATGTTCTTTATCTACATTTGCACATTCTAATTGTCTTGTATAATTTGACTCGTCAAGTTTTGTAAAATTGTTATTGTCTGTACTGTCTACTTGTTGTGGAAGTTTAGTTTCATTACTGATTATTATGACGTCATTTATTTGGCATTTTACTTTTGTTTCGTTTGTCCTAGTACCTGTATATGCATCGTCTATGCCCGGTTGGGCAAGTGACAGAGATTTCGTGTTATTAATAGTTAAATTTTTTAAATTTCTCCCGAATGTACGCACTATTTTTGTATCGTTGTTAATCGTGTAGCTTTCTTCTTTCGGTGTTTCTTTTACCTCGACATTTGTCTTCCACTGCGGGAAATGTTTCTGCAGGTACTGCAGAACCTTCGATGGTTCTTTTACAACTGTTGTTTCGGGAAAATACATTTAGTTTACCGATTATATGTTATTATTTAAAATACTTGTACTTAGTTCCAATATTTTTATTGTAAAAAAATTTGTATACATACAAAAACTTACTTTTTTTTTCAACTAACTTTTTTAGTTTTTTTATGTTTGATACCTCATAAGTCCATCAGTTATAAACCGTCTTGGAAAATTCTTTTTTATCTGAATGGATATATTACAGAATGATTCCTTAAATTCTTTATAAATAAGTTCAGTAGGTTAGTTTAAAAAAAAATTGCTACGATTGAAGTTTGTTTTTTTTTTTTGTGGACACTCTGAACTTATTACAATAATATTAAGACAATATTATGATATAGTGTGATAAAAATAAATTACTCACAACATTTTCTTGGTGTTACAGTCTCTTCTTCTAAATTATGGCTGGGGACTGAATGTGGTACCAAATCTTTTTGGTCGAGTGACGGAGGCTTTTGGATGTTGTGTATCAAATTTATAAGTAATTGTTCCGCTTCCGAAAGTGCTTCACAATCTGGATAAACCGCCTGGAAAATATTACTATTTGTTCTACTACTAATATTATTTGATAGTTGGTAAACATGTTTTCTTACTCGATCATGTTTATACAGCTGGATGGATTTGAACGAAAATATAAACATAGATAAACGAGTCTAGATTAGCTCATAGGATACTTTTTCATGCAGATAAAACAATTTTTAATGGGTGTTGAGTGTGAGTGATAACGGTATACGCTTGCGAATATCGATGAGAATGAAAAAGCAGGTTAGTTAGTCCATCATGATGAAGATACCTGGAATTAAGCACGATGGTTTCCAGGGGGGGCCACTTGAAGGTCAAGGTGACAGGGTATATTGATAGCAATAGGGCTGGTAGTCCGCATTACTAACAATTACCTCCCCCCCCCCCTAGAAAAAAACATTAGGTACAGCTAATAAATTTTATAATAATACGATAAGATAGATTACATTAAGAATTACAATGTGTTTCAAGGGGGATTGTGTGAACGTCGACCTATGAAGGTACATTATTAGCAATAAAGTCCATTATTAAAGATACACTGCACTCCATCCCCCCACATCATCATCATCATCAGACATCGCACTGACATGCTGTGGCATCGAGCTTTTTTGAGTAGTAAACCAATTACTCACCTGTAAGCTCTCTAACAATATTACAGAACATCCTGTAATTTGCATAAAGTCATTCGCCTGCATATTTGAGTCCAGTTTACCTGAAATATGTAATAAAAATTAATTAATTTAAATAGAATATAAATTATACTAGAAATAAAATTATCTTTTATTTATTATATATATAATATACCGTTTTCAGAACTACTGTGCAACATTATTAATAATTTGTCTACAACCACTACCGTATTCTGGTCTTTGCAAACTTCTTTAATGCAAACCGTTGCTTCCTGGAGTGTCCATGGCGGACTTAACGGTAGGGAGTTTGAGTCCCCGCATCTCTGTAAATATTTATGTTAAATATGTATGTCAAAACGAATTTAATTGAAAACAAATGTAAGTGTTAAAATTGCAAAAAGTGTTTTTCCAAACTCAAATATTTTTTTTAATTTTTTGATGGTTTATGGCGACTATATATAATTTTTAGAGTAAGTGTACATATATCGAATATTGTATTATTTACGTGTCCATAACGGCAATAGACAATACAATAGCACTGACCCCTGGGGGACTGTCCCCACTGGGGGAGCGCTGCTACCTCCCCCCCCCCCCCATTGTAAATTCGACTTTGCAAGATTCAAGTTTATTGTATATTTCACAATAACTATTGAAGTTGACAGAACATTTGTCAGAATGAACTCAAAATATTACCTGTAATAAAATAGTCAATGCATCTTCCATAATTTGTGAGTATGAACAAAACAATTCATCAATTTTAAACTTGATTGTATCCTCCATGTCTTTATTTATCACATTGAAACTCTTCAAAATATCATCTAAAGAAGCCTCAGGATCAATTTTTTGACTCTCATCTAATACTGGCATGTTTTTGTATCCATTCTCTTTTCTAGTATGCGACAAATTCTCTTTATCAAATTGATTTTGAATTTCGAATGTACAATTTTCGCGGCCTAATTGATTTGAATTGTCAAAAACATTTTGACATCTTTGTTCTATGGTATTTGGAAAGTTAATTAATATATTTTGTAATTTATTTGGCGGTAATTCTTTTCCAGAATTTTGATTATGTGATTCGAATGAGTCTATTTGATTTTCAATTTGTCTATCTGAGTTGTAATCATATTTTTTAATTGTTACACTTTTTCTAAACATATTTTTTAAGTCTGCATTAATATCCGGACAAATTCGACTATCACGTTCATGGTCGACCTCGCATATTTTATTTTGTACAGATATACCTTCAAGATCTGTATTTTTAATTTGGTCAAATTTTATCGGAGACGTATTAGCATCCGCCATATGCTTGACTATTTGTACCTGGGACTTATCAAATAACGGTTTCCTGGATACATTAACTGTAAAATCGATGGTTTTGCTCAATAAAAAAGGGTTCAAATCATTTGCACTTTGCAAAAACAGGTTTTCATTATCGTTTTTTACACTGACGTGTAGCTTTTCCGGTTCAAACGTCACTTGCGGTTGGACGCCATGTTTGATTTCGTCCAGTTTGTAACAATGTAGGTGTAAAGATTCTGCTTTTGTATATAATTTTGCATCATTTGTTAGTAGTACCTAAAATATGAACATCAATATAAGAGAGAAATAGGCGCTATTCCCAAAATTATAGTTCCCTGATTTTTGCTTTACATGAATACATTATTTCATACAATTCACTCAAGTTAATTCGAGCTTTTTTTAAAGTTTGAAAATGAAATAGTAACTCCGCCTGCAACGCTGCCATCAGTATACGCTGAAAGTGTACTAGTGAAAGATGATAGGTGAAGATGGAAGCAGGTCAGTGTGATGAATTCCACAAGAGTTCATCACTATGTTTTCCAGATTTATTGATGCATTAATACGACATAAATCGTATTATGATTTGTATAAATACTTCAAGGTGCCGTCAATGTACATCAGATATAAGAAAAATAGTTTCGATCCATGTACCTACATTGATAA
This sequence comes from Galleria mellonella, assembly GCF_026898425.1. NCBI lineage: Eukaryota > Metazoa > Arthropoda > Insecta > Lepidoptera > Pyralidae > Galleria > Galleria mellonella. The sequence goes on from NW_026442015.1 coordinate 3,193,721, forward strand.
AAAAGGTGCGTGTTTTATGAACGCCATTTTTTCGGAACCTTCGATTTATAAACATTGTCACAAAAACTCATACGTCATTTCCGGACGTATTTTGACCATAGATATATCAATAAAACAATGCAAATTTAACATAATTGTAAATGTATTTATCGTTTGTTTATTTTATCATTTCAACCATTAACTGTCCACTGCTGAACATAAGCCTTTCCCATAAGGAGAGTTCTGCCAGTAGTTGCCTCGCTTGGCAGACGGATTGGCAACCGCAGCTAGGTTTTTAGATGTTTTAAAAGGGAGGCTGCTGACCATCGCTCTACCAGTAAGTTCCCTTATTATCAGTTCGAGGTGAATGTATGAATGTATGTATATATATATATATACATACATTCATACATTCATACATATATATATATATATATATATATATATATATATATATATATATATTAATATATATATATTACTACTAAAATATAAAAATTCTCCATACCACATGGTAATTTTGTCTAGACTTCTTCAGGCAACAATTCAAAATTCTATCTATCGCAGACATATTTTTGGCCGTCTCACTGGTTTCTAATTCCTGAACTGTAAAAAAGAATTAAATTGCAGAATTATCACTAAGTTTTTCCCGCAATTTGTGGATTTAGGAAGTAATTAAGCACTTTTATATGGCGCACCAACATAATCATCATAACAGCTGTTAACTGTCCAATGCTGAACCTTGACTTGGCTTTCCCCATTAGGGAAGTTTTTCCAGTAGATTCTACGTTTGGCAGGCGGGTTGGCAACCGCAGTTAGGCTTTCAGAGACGTTTTAAGAGGGACGTTTCTAGTCATCTCCCGCAAGCGCTAACTATATGCTGGCGGGGCACCAGTAAAGAATGATAGGTGAGAATGAAAAGGCAGGTCAGTTATTAACCCATTGTGTTGAATACACCTGGCATTCAGCACGATGGTTTCCAGGTAAGACCACGTGGGGGTCGACCTGACAAATGTATTACTAGCAATGGGGTTGGTAGTCCGTATTACTAACAATCCCTTCCTCTCGCAATGGGGTTGTTTTTTTAATGGGTAATAATGAAATGTTTACCCCACCTGTGATATCAGCATACACTGGCGAGGCTCCAATGAGGCATGATAGGTGAGAATAAAAAAGCAGGTCAGTTAGCCCACTGTGACGAATCTAACAATAAATCAATCACGATGGTTTCCAGGGGAAACCATGAGGAGGTCGACTTGACGGGGTATATTGATACTATCAATTGGGCTACTAATCCCTTCTCTCCATAATAGGGTTGTTGGACCCCATCACAGTCACGTCCTCCCTATTATAGAATTAGAACTTACCGACGATATGTGGGGGCGATGCGGTCAGTTTGCGGACTATATGGCGCGCAACCACTATTCGCCGCCCGCCGTCCTCACCGCGCCCTGCTGCCACCATCACCTCCATAACGCTACGGGGAACCAGGAGCCGGCAACTCGAATCTACAACACACATTCTGTTTAGATGAATTTTGATCAAACAAGCTAATTTATTATTGCCTTACACTTCCAGTTTCAAAGTTGCCTAAATATTGTTAAATAGAGATTTCTACCAAGCAAATTAAGGATGGAGAGAAATAATAAAAATTGTGTCTGCTCAAGCCCTAACAATAGAAATAATAAGACATATAAATAGCTAAAGAGAAATTTAATCAGTGACGGATGATAAGTGAGAATAAAAAGCAGGTCAGTTAGCCCACTGTGACGATTCTAACAATAAATCGATCACGATGGTTTCTAGGAGGAACCACTATTTGACCCCATTACTAACAATCCCTTTCCTCTCGCAGGGAACGGGTCGTCCTACACTGCATTTGTCCGTACATACCCCCATCGGTTATCGGTACTTCGAGCTATGTGATCAGCCCATTACCACTTCAGCTTGCTTATCCTTAATAGTATTATTATATAGTACTTATTACCTAATTTAACAAAACTGTCTATAAATGCTAACTCCTCCAACAGTATCTCAGCGTCCACTACAATATACCAGATGTCAGATTGTAGATGCGATGGAGCCAAGTTCTTTAAGATTTTCAGAGTGTTCAGTTCCTCTTCATAGGTCTGAAAAATTGACTTTAAAAATATAAGATACGGTCTAACAACAAAAAAGTCTAATTTGCGATAATCAGATATTTAACACATGTTTAAATGCTTAATTAAAAAAGCGTATCTAACATCTGCTTATGTCTATAAAAGTGGCAATTATTGTTTTGCCAATAGTTGTCACTCTTAGCAAGCGGGTTGGCAACCGCAAGCTTTTCGTGATGTTTTAAAAGGCTCGCTGCTACCCATCCCTCGAACACTAAATTCTCTTAGTCGCCTCTTACTCCACCCACAAGAAAGGAAGGGGCGGTCCCGGTATAGAACATGCCAATGTCAAAATAAGCCAGATAAATTAGTGTAGTGAACCTACACGATCGGATTAATTCCCGTCTTCTATAAAGCATAAAGTCTATCTTTTTAGAAATAGAAGCATTTACAGGAATAAATTTTATTACAAGACCGTATCCTATCATTATCTTAATAATCGTGTTTATACGATTTTGAATTATGAAATAAAAAAAAAAACACGATGGCCCTGTCAAAAACAGACTAATTTCAAAATACCTACCATAATAGGAATATAACAGTGTACACTTTTTTTTCAATGATTGGCATATTCAAAATATTTCCCTTAAAAATGGCATTTTTTTTTTATGTAACTTAGAATGGCAAACAAGCTAACGGCCCATGTATGTACTCGCAAACACGTCATTTTTAATGTATGATGACTATATGAAATAATGAAATGGTAACCCCGCCTACGGTATCGGTATACGCCGGCGGGGCACCAATGCGGGATGATAGGTGACGATGAAAGCAGGTCAGTTAGCCCATTGAGACAAATTTCACTAAAATTAACCAAGATGGTTTCCAGGGGGAACCGCGTGGAGGTCGACCTGATAGAGTGTACTGCGGCAATGGCTCTATTACTAACAATCCCCTCCCCCGACATGTTTTTGCGCGTAGTTAAGCTTCACTCGCATCCTGGGGTGGATCATCAGATAATTAGGTAGGGGAAGGAATTATTAGTAATAGGGTTCAACTGTCACATTGCTAACAATACACTCAATCACAGGGTATATCGATAGCGCAGGGGCGGGGGTTACCATTTCATAACTTTCCCATTAAAAAACAGACAATTCGATGTTGGAAACCCCACTCTCCTTACAAAAGTCTATGTACTGTGTTTCCATAAATTGAGTAATTCCGTAAATATATTTAAAATGTAACCACAAATGGTGCCCCATTATACTTACGTTGTTTACATTCCCTTCATTATCGATATAATATACATCTTCACTGCTAAAATCGTCTCGAGTCGTCAGATCAAAACTGACTCTCTTCTTCCCAATTGGTTTTGCGATTTCCTCTAAAACAGTATAACAACTTTCATTTTTAGAAACATTATTGGAATATAAAAATCATATAACAATAATTATTAACCTTATGACCGCGTATTTTTTTTTTTCACAATAATAGAACACATCGCTTTGACAACAGCAGTTTACAAGCAGTACGGGTATTTAGCCATCTACCAAAACAATGTCAATCTACCAAAACAAAAACCGCGGGATAACAACGTCAATGGACATACAAAATGCGAGAAAGTCGAAATCGCGGGGTGCTTAACAGGAGGCTAAGTAATCGAAAAATTACGAAGCGGCTGTAATTCACGTTCGCACCTTCTACGCCTGGGCGAATGCTCGAGTGCAAATTAAAGTCATTTTGCATGCATCAACATTTCATACGGTATATGCTACAGTAGAATCTCGATTCTCTGAATCAAACAAAACCAAGGGTATTCCTTATAATCGGAAATCTGGATAAACGATTTCAAAGTCAAATAAAACAATATGTAATTAAATAATAATATATTTTTATTATGTAAAAGGTTTATTCGTCATTGAAACAATACGATATAAAAAAAAATTATGACCTATAATGTATTACAAAATACCTATTGGCCACATCAATACATAATACCATTTATAAATAAGTACATAGAGCTGTAAAGAATAAGTCTGGATAATCGATGTTTAGATAATTGAGATTCTACTGTAGTTACTTTATTACAGTTGGTTGTTATACTTTCTCATAAACTTTGTATAGGTATTTTTTGTCTGTGGGATTATAGCTTCCAAAAAAAAATAGGTCAATATATCCTTTTTCAACCCCAAGGCAATAATGATTAGAGGAATAAAGCACACCACCAGAGGGAGACTTTGTACAAAAGTCGATTGCTTGGGTACCTCTGTCCCATTCGTGTTTTAACCGTGATGCAGTTGTGTTTGCATGGCTGTGTTTCGATTTGGAGGATGGGATATAGAGTAAATTTACTGGGTACAGAGGAATAACACCTGAGTCCTCAGGAATGGCAACGCATGGGGAGTATCATGGGTGAAACAGTATACTCTGTTATGTCCATGGTACTGCTCATGTCTATAGGCGACGGTTACCACTTTCCATCAGGTGGGCCGTCAGCTTGTTTGCCATTCTAAGTTGTATAAAAAAAAAAAAAAATAAAGCACAATGTCAATGTAAAACTTAAAATCAAAACCTATGCCATACCACTTGACCAGTGTGGTACTAATATGTTAATATTTTCTCTTTTGGGGATTGGTTCCCAGGAGTGGGATGTTAATCCTTACTAATTTTATAAATCTAAAAATGAGTTTCTTTGCTTGTTTGTTACCTCATAGTGTCTTACAGTTTAAACAATCACTATGAAATTTGGTAATAATACCAAGATGAGATGACGAAGGATGGAGAATATGCAATATTATGGTACTATAGGATGGAGAAGAATATAGACTACTTTTCATTCTTCTTCATCTCATATAATATCCTTCTCTTATAAGGATTAGTTCTCAAAAGGAGGATATTAATCCTTACTAATATTATAACTCTGAAAGTGTGTTTGCTTGTTTGTTAGTCATAGTGCCTTACAGTTTAAACAATCACTATGAAATTTGGTATTATATGGGATGAAGAAGGATGGAGATGTATTATTATGGTAGTATATGATGAAGAATATAGGCTACTTTTTATCCTGGTCTGTAAATATATACCAGTGAAGCAGGTGAAGTAGCAGATAAAAGCCACATACCTTCTGTATCCATAGAGAGATTACCCAAATCTATAGATTTCCTTCTTTTTGCCACCAGCAAAAATCTCAAATCAGTTTTGTCTAAAGCATCCAATTTTACAATATTTTTCTCAACATCATCCTCAACTTTATCACCTGATCTTACAGGTGATGTTTTCAGAACTGATATTGAAGTATCAGTTTTCATAGGTACTTGATTTATTTCATTCCTTGATTCTGAGTCACTTTGAAATTTTTTTTTTTCATGAGCTAATGCTAATAAAGTTCTAAATGTTACATTATTATTATTCGTTTGTACTGGGGTTGTTGGTTCAACTACTTGAGTAATTGTGATTTGGTTGTCAATTTTAGTATTTGATACATTCGTCAAGTTGCTTAATAAGTTATTTGTCTCCTTTATTTTATTTTCATCATTAAAACTTAGAAGGGGTGTTTCAAAGTTCTTAAACCTTTTAAACAAAGGAATACCACAGGTCTGTGGAACATGTGCATGGTTTTCTTCTGCAAATGTTTGTGTTTTTTGATTTACTGTTTGTTTTATTGGTGTACTGGTTACAAGTACTGGAGTTGAAAGTTGAATAGGAGTCCATATAACATTTTGCATATATGGACCTGATTCTGTAATATATTTGGGGAAGATAACTTGGCCAAATACTGGGGTTGGTTGCGTTAGGTTTACAGGCTTTTGTGGGGGATATTGATAGTTCATATAATTCACATGTGAACTAGTAGGTATTTGATAATCTGCTGGAGGACTTTTTGGTTCTGGATAATTATGGGATTTATCTGATATATTTTCTATATTATGGTCCTTTCTTACATTTTTTTTCTGAAAATAAAAATATATATTCAAGTTGGTTCTTACTTCAGAAAAATTCATGTTACTTGTATTATTGTTTTCTATACCTGAATTATATATATATATATATATATATATATATATATATATATATATATATATATATATATATATATATATATAGTATTTAAAAATATAATAATAATAAAGTACCAAACAAATAGACTAATATAAAATAAAACTACTAAAAATCTAGAGGCAAACCCCAGAACACCCAGACCTTAAAGTACAATAGAATTTCATTTATGTTTGTCAGATACTAAAACCTGGAAAATTCGTAATTTTTTTACATTATCCAGAAAGTGGTATAATAATTCATACCAGTACCTGGTTTATTAACAAAAAAAATAATATAATAATCAAATAATCAAAAGAAAATAATAATATAATTAAAGGGTTCCACCATTGCAAGTTAAATTTAAAAATAAATATATTTGTTAAATAATAATTAGTGTACTAGACACATACCTTATTTTGATAAAGCAACATTGCTCTATCGTCAAAAGTTCGTTAAAAATAAAATAAAATTTGTATACTTACATCAGTATCGTTCAAACTCCACGCGGTCTCACCATTTGTAACATTAAAATAATAGAATTTGCCTGGAAAACTTTTCGATGGACATAAAATCCAACCACTATTATCTTTCTTATTGGGATTCATTGTTTTGTTTTATATATAGTATCATATTTTATTACAACTCCACATTTTTCTTAGAATTCGATTTTTTATTCTGAATGAGAAGAAATCTGATAACTTTTGTAAACATTGAAATAAAACAACCCGCTAAACTTTTTGCTGACACCCGCGAATATTTTCATTTGTAATTTTTCTAACGAATGAGATGTGATATCACAGAGCCGGCACTGCTGGTATATTGATGTAATGGGAAAATACATCTATGCATCCATTTAGAAATATCGAAACTATAAAATAAATTAATACTCATAGTGTTTTACGAATATTTTAAATATATCTTTGTCCAAAATATGTATATAAAACATTAATATGCGCGGTAAAAGAACTGTCTACTTTATAATATAAAATTTTTAATTCTATGAACTGGAAGCATATTTATGCTTTTTTGTTCAAAGTGATGTGGGTCTGATGGGCTGAGTTACAGATTATCTCTGCTACTGTAGATGGTATAAACATGTCTGTCGTCTGAGCATAGACAGAGGATAGTAGTAGTAAAGATAGTGAAAATCTTTGGCTTTGCAAATTAGTAAAAATAGAAGGTAAACTAAATTAGGTAGGTATAGTACATGTTCCGTAGTACAGGTTATTATTTTTTTTTATTCTTCTGCTATTAGGTAATTAATTGATCGTTAATATATAATATTCTAACATATAATCCTATAATCGCTGTAATCCAAGGTTGTATTCAGTTGTAATGTTATGATATGATGACGTCATCTTTACAGAACTATACATAAGCTTCCCTAAAAAACTTCCCTATTGGAATCAAATAAACATCACATTATAATAATATTAATAAAAAATATTATATTATTTACTTATTACTGTAATACAATACATATCCTTTCAAATTCAATAGTAAAGATGGTAATCGTTTCATATGACTTAAATAGAGGACTAAACTACACTGTTTCAGTTGTCAATTAGTAAAAATTAAGCTAAAAATACCTAACATTCTAAACCTAACACGTACCTACACAGTTTCCATCACCATGTGTTCTTTTAATGAATCTTTTCATGAAATTTCCTATTTTAAATATTTAAGATAATTAAATTATTACAAGTTTAGGATCAAATGAAATCAAAGTTTCATTTTAACCCTACTAATATTATGAAATGTGAAAGTTTATAAAGACGTTTATATATATGTTACTCAATCACGCTTAAACGATTGAATAGATTTGAATAAAATTACGAGTATAACTTTATAGATATTCTAACTTAACATTTAGGTTCACGAAGGCAATGCTGTGAGGAACAGTTAGTTAAATAATAATAATAAAAAAATGCTCACGACAATAATACTTAGACGTTATTCTGACTATATTTCTTCGAGCGTATTAGAGACTAAAATGGGTTGTATCACAATAACAGAGATAATATAATACTATGCAATAGGGAATGAGCTTATCATCACTCAGATTAATTTTCCTAGTTATATCACCTAATAATTGAACGATACATAAATTTAAATATAATATCATAACCAGACGAAGACTTTGTACAAGTCTGCATGGACACTACCCTCCAATTTGCGTTTCTGCTGTGCTTGTATAGGTGGTTTGGTTTGAAGGGAATATGACAGTGATATTACAGGGTACGGAGGCATAATCTTATAATACTTAAGAATGGCAACGCATGAGGGACACCACAGGCATCATGCTGTATGCTATAACGTCCATGGTGCAGTTAATATTTAAAGGTGACAGTTATCACTATCCATCAGGTAGTCGGTTAGCTAGTTTGCCATTCTAAAAAAATATGAAAAGGTATGAGAAAAATAAAATATATGTGTATTTTTTGTTATATTGTATTTTTTATTTACAAAACATCTCCTTTATAATATTAAAATAAATTGTGTCATGTCTTAAAGCTAATAATGAGCAAGTTAGATAACAATATAGGAACAATCACAGCTACATACTACCACCCACATTGATTCTTAGTTAATTATAATTACCATACTGTACAATGTGCCGCCTTTAAACGTAGTATAACGTTCTCATTACATCGATCTTTGAAACGATTCGAATGAAGAAAGTCTCCGATCAATTCATCTAATCGATCAATCTAATCAACATTCAAAAGATCGATTACGAGAAATTCGATCAATCTTTTTTTTTTGTATAAGTTTACGTCTACAGAAAAAGGAAAACTGCATAAGGTAAAGAATATTTTTTACACCAAAGAAAAAAATGAAAAAGCTAACATAATCATAGGTATATAAATTAAACAATAAATTTAATTGTTCTAAAAAAGAAAGTAAATTACAAGGAATGGCAACTTTCAAATGATATACTTGTATTATATACAATATAATTATTATAGATTTTACTTCGATAATCCTTGGAAAAGATCGATACTAAAAATCAATATTCGGTCAAATCGAATCAAGATCGCAAACCCTAACACCACTCCTTTGTCTGTTTTCATTATTGCCTATTCAAGATGTAAAAAATGATTAATGAAACAAAGTACAATACAGTAGTACAAGAGAGGAAAATCTGGAAATAAAACCCTAAACCAAGCCGCGTGGCAAGCGTGGTAATAGTACTTATAGTTTACGTCCCCTTTGGAGAGAGACCCGTGCCCAACAGTGGGACGTTATGGTTGTTAATGGGAAATACCAAACCGTACCGTAATTGTTATTAAACCATTGTACCTAATAATGAGAATATTAAATTTTATTTATTAATTAATTATAAAAAAATATTACATTATCACAATTTTGACACATGTTTACTATACCTAATGACATTTTAAGTCCATATTTTAATTAGACTATAAATAGTTAGGTACTTAAATAATTTAGCAAAGTAGGTACCTACATAATTACAATTTTTAATATAAAATGCCACTGTCTATATTTTAATAGCTCTTTTCCCGTAGGTGTCGTAAGAGACGACTAAGTGAGGGCGAGAGATAGGCAACAGTGTCCCTCTTAAAATATCTTCAAAGCCTAACTGCGGTTGCCAATTTGCCTACCAAGCATGGCAGCTACTGACAAACCCCCCAAGGGGGAAGCTTATGTTTAGCAGTGGCTAATATGAAAGATGTTCACTATAGGTACATTATTTATTTAAAAATAGATAAGATACATATCTTGAACATTTTAATAGCTGTTACTGCATATCTACATCGATATTTCTATAACCCACCACATAGATGTATGCTTATGAGTTACATTTATCAAATTTCTGCAACCTCCAGAAGGTTGTTGATCTATCTAATGAGAGATCACCAAGCTCCATACTGCAATTATTAAATTTGGAATCATCCACAGAGTAGTACAGTAAAACATAGTTTTATTATATAAAAAAAAAATGCCAGATCCTTGTCAATATTCCTTTTTGTTCAATATAAAAAAAGGTAATCACATAGCTGGGAATTACGCTTACGGCCAGACCGATGGCAAACAGTGACTGTAGTATATGGATCTTACAAAGTGGAGTGTGTGTATTTTGCTAGCTCTAAAGATACATTATCGTCCTTTTTGAAGAGCACGATTGCTGTAATGCATTATGAAAACAACGACAGGAAGCTCATCTAATTTCATTTATATCTATTTAATTTTTACTAATATTTTGGTAAACAATCATAAACGATCTATACCAACACAAGTATCTACTTCACATTATTGTAAAGTACCAACTATATTTATAGGTATTCTTGCAATACCAATTTCTATTTTAATCACATACTGTAAACTTATCAATTAACCGTAATTTATAGGTATTTTTAATTTTTAACGCCCCACATTTCTAATTAATATTCAGTCTTTACTGTTTATTTAAATTTAACATCTAAAGAGACAATTATATGCTTACAATATTATTTTCGCTTATAAATTTTAGCTAGGAATTTTTAGAAAGGCTTCCTTTTCATAAGCATATAGTCTATTATTTGACAATATCTGTGAGTTACTGCTCTTGTAGTGTAATAGAGAATTCAACATTTCACTACGTACATGATAATTATAAATATTTTTGGTTAGAAAGTAACAGCCTAGTAGTAATAGTAGAGATAAGATCACATATGATAAAGGAGGTAGAACAACTACTATGAAATATATGGTCCATCTTATTTTTGGTGGCAGCCCTTCTTGATTCTGAAATATAAGCAAACAATTATGTTATTAATAAACATTTGTTTAAAGAAAGAAAGAAAGAAATATTTTTATTCAATTAAACTTAGATTTACGCATTTTTTAATTACTATTTTTTCATTATTTTTTTTTAAAAAATTTTATTTATTAATACTAATTAAAGACTGTGTCATACAAAAAAGGACTTTAATTAAGAAAAAACCAATTATTTTAATTTAAAAACTAAACAACTGAAACAATTTTGATAATATTATATGGGTCCAATTTGGGGGAAAGGGATTGTTAGTAATGGGGTCTAATAGCGCCATTACTAGCAATATACCCTCTCAAGTCGACCTCCACGCGGTTCCCCCTGGAAACCATTATGTTTAATTCTTGTCAATGCCACCCAATGATGGGCCAACTGATCTGCATTCATTCTCACCTATCATCTTTTACTGGTGCCTCGTCGGTATATACCGATAGCACGGGCGGGGTTATCATTCCATTTTCACCCATAAAAAAAATATGGGGCCAATTTGTAAGAATCTCCTGTCAGATAACGGAAGAATTTTCCAAATCGGTTTACAACCTTTGGAGTTATGAAGTAACAAACATAAACATATACAACCGAATTGAGAACCATCTTCTTTTTGAAGTCAGTTGAAAAATGATACTTATCATAATGAAATAAACTTACGTATTCCGCCCAAAACAACGGCAGCACGAGATTAGAAAACTTGGAGTAGGGAGAACTGAAACGGGAAATGTCATGGACCCACAGGTTGCTTTGCATTCGTGCCACCGATCGAAAAGGAATGCCAGTTAGCTGAAAACAGACAAACAAATAATAATTATAATTACATCGAATTTTTTAATCTACTTAAATAATCGTATAATTTCCTTTTTATGATATTATATATTTTTTTATACAACTTAGAATGACAAACAAGCTGACGGCCCACCTGATGGAAAGTGGTAACCGTCGCCTATAGACATGAGCAGTACCATGGACATAACAGAGTATACTGTTTCGCCCATGATATCCCCCATGCGTTGCCATCCCTGAGGACTCAGGTGATTATAAGTATGATTATATTTCTATTAGAATACATTTAAATGTAAATTATATGAAGAAGCAACGTTCGTCTCCAATTGGGGTAGACAGAATGTAGGCACAATGTTCAGCTCGATCCAATATAATCAAATGTCTAAAAATTTTGAGGTGGGCATAAGACAATTCTGAAGTGGGCACGCCCCTCCACCCCTTACAATTCAAACCACCTCCAGATAGCGTATTAAGATAAAACTATATAAGAAATAAATAAATTCACATTAGATGAAGAAATCTAAATAATTTTACCATAGTTTGTCATCTATAAAGGTTTTTTTAACCCTACCGCCTAAAGGTGGATACAAAAATAAAAGAAATATAGATATATAGATAATTTATACAAAAATAAATCCAATCAATCTACCCCATTCTAAGTTGTGCTATTCAGTCAATATTGATCAATTTCTTATGTCCGTTTTCGAGATCGATTTTTGTAAGATCAATATTGTGAACTTTCGTTTTTGTTCTTCCTGAAAGCATGATGGAAGCTATCCATTGCATAATCCTTTCCGATTTGAATCAAATGCCATATTTTTGACCAAGACAAGTAGCACTGCTCCAATTTAAACTAAGGGTCTACCATGAAATAAGATTCTGAATTTTCGGACAATTTTGTTTTTCTGTTCATACCAAAATCTATCCAGTAAATGGAGCTGTATCTATCCAGTAAATCGCATAAATTCTACCATAAAAGTCTAAAGGAACGATATTCTAAAATTTTTAATATTTTTAAACGTCATATATTATGTAATTTTAACATCAAATATCTATTTTCTTCGACCCCGAAATTTCGGATTTCATGGTAGACCCTCTAAATTCTTTTACGTTATCCACATTCATAAACGTACTTATTTATACAAGTTCGTCATTAAAGGTACTAAAATTTAATGTACTTACAGGTTCAACTATTATGTAAGAGTTGTGCTTATATCTATCCGGTTGGAGTCCTGTCACGTATTGATCTTTTGGTGGTCTGCCGGTGTAGAAGTGTGGATAAGATGCTACCATTGGAATGTCTAGAAAAAAATTCACTCTCACACGATTTTTAAGAAATAAAACAACAGCACAGTCCCACATTCGTTCGTAAGTATTATCCTTAATTTACTTGTATGGCCAGATAGGAAGTTTTAATCGTTGAAAACAAATATTAATATATTTTATTATTTTTTTAATAATAATATATTATTAATAATATTTAAGGAAGAATAAAAAATCTATCTAGAAAAAAAGAGAGCAGAAAATTTTTATGAAAATTCCAATAATTTTTTTTTTAAATTATCACAGAATCACTCCCTAAATTAAATTAGTGACAAATGTAAGCATTTAATAAATTAATCAAATTTTTATTTGTATTGAAAATCAGTAGTCAATTATTTGTTTATTTATATTTTTTATTATGTTCAATCAATCGTGGACTTCTCATTGTCCGCCTTATGTTGTGCGGGCGGGCGAGGTAGGGGCCTCGGGGTAAACTCCTCTACCCCGGCTTCAACTCCGGAGGCGACGACCTCCGGGTCGCTGGGTTCTTCAGCCGGCATACACTGATGGTCTGTGTATGCCCGCGTGGTGTCTTTTATGTTCAATATCAACGAACTATAGAACATTAGCTTTATGCACGCTACTTCGTAGATCAGTAGTACAAAAAATTTTAAGTAGTACTACTTCATACTACTAGATGGCGTATCAAGATCAAATACATGCCAGTTTTTAATTTAGAACTTCAGGAACGCAACTGTGATGAAGACTGTATCCAATTTGTTGCACTAGCTTTTGAGTGACACCAGAATAACAAAATGCAAGACACAAGATAGACACAGACAAACAGACTGACAAATTGATCTTCTATAGGTCTTATTAAGACTCCTTATATTATTTTTTCTCAAATATCCCCCATGTACAGACATTTTCAGTCCTATTACAATTTTATTATATTAGCACGTTTCCCATAAAAAAATGTCAATAATTTTTACCTCGCTATAATAATCTTGTTTTAAATTATTTATGAGAATTTATCACAACTTACTGAAATAGCATTTCGAAGCGTCGCTCAAACCAGCTGGCAATGAAGGTACCATGTCGTAACAGTCAGTTCCATTGGTGACCCTTTCAAATACTGACTCGGAGAGATTGTATCTGTATAATGGCACGTTGTCTAGTGTTAATTCACCTAAAACATTTATATATTGTGAGACATTTGAACAATTTATTAATTAAAATTGTTTAGTTTAGTTAATTGTTAATTAATTTTAAATTAATTTGTTTATTCATCAACTGGCTTCATGAATACTCATTGTTATTGTTTCTTTCACACACGCCCACTCTAATTTGCCTTACTTATTTTAAACTTATAATTTTCTTTTGTAATTAAAATCCGTTATTTGCTGTATTTTACCACAGGGAGACTTTGTACAAAATTCGTTTGCTTGGGCAGAGGTGGGAGGGACAGAGGTGTCCCATTCGTGTTTCTACCGTGAAGCAGTTATGTTTGCATTGCTGTGTTTCGGTTTAAAAAGTGGGATATGGCAGTGAATTTATAGAGTACAGAGGAATAACACCTGAGTCCTCAGGAATGGCAACGCATGGGGGGTATCAAGTGCGAAAGAGTATACTCTGTTATGTCCATGCTACTGCTCATGTCTATAGGCGACGTTTACCCTTTTTCATCAGGTGGGCTGTCATCTTGTTTGCCATTCTAAGTTGCATAAAAAAAAATATAAAAGACTTAGCATGTAAGTTATTTTGTAAGAGAGCTGTGGTTTTTTGTTTGAAGTAAAATAAAATGGATAAACTATTGAAAGCGTAAGGGATTCGAATATGCGCCTTCTATTCTATGCTGTCCCGGAGTTAGTGTTCTGACAAACTATTTTTGGAACTGATAAGATGTTTGGCCACCATAGAAAATGCGGGTTTAATCTCTCTCTCTCAAACGTTTAAATGTTTTTTTACTACGTGAAATGACATTGACATGACCATAACCATAAGAATAAGGATTGCTTATTCTTATGACAAAACTATGGCTGTAACAGAATGTTAGTGCCCCGCCCAGTGGCACCATTATGCATTTATTGACTCAACGCCACTCCTGTATACTGAATTGCAGTTATTAAAAAAATACCTACGCAGTCTTAACACAAAAAATATTTAAAACACTGTCTATCTGAACAGAGTTTAACGAAACTCTATTTAAGTGACCAAATATTGTTTAGTTAGTATTTGTTTGTAATTTTATGTATATTTAATTATTTCATTTATTTTTATTTTATTTATATTATTAATTTTATCTATATTATAAACAAATGTTATAAAATGTATTACTTCAAAAAACCTTTAATTATTATTTTTATTAAATAAAACAGATTTTATTGTATTTAGATATAAATAGATATTTTTTCATTTATTTGCGTAAACTAACAATGATAAAATAAAGAATAATACATAACTCTCTGATTGCTCAGCAGCCAGATATTAATATATTTAATGACAAAATAGATATATTTTTAAAATGTTGTTCAAAATTTTTAAGTTTGTAAAGTAAACCTATGGCTCACTACACGTTTTGGAAGACTGTAAGTGTGGTGAGTAATTTATAAATAAATAAATAAAATAAATAATATTAATAAAAGAAAACATTGAAGAAATTTGCCACCAACACCGATTGCCACAATTTCAAATTCATGTTAAATACGCTTTTGTAATAGAACATCCAAATATATATTAAACACCTGTCTATCGCAAGTTTAACTTTTTTGTGATAAAACGGCCAATAGTTGTATATCTACTTTGTAATAAACTTTAAAACAATCTTAGGTGGAATTTTTGTACAACTAGGTATGGCAAACAAGCTAACGGTCTGTTGGAGAGTGATAACTGTTGCCTGTAGATACATGAACAGCATCGTGGATATAAGAGACTGACATTCATGGTACCCCTAATATGTTACTATTTCTAAGAATTAGACAATTCTGGAGTGGCCTCATCCCTCCACCTAAACACGCCTATGCTAATAAAGAAAATAACAAAAAATTTCTTACCTGAGTTTCCTTTCCTTTTTTGCTTAAATTTCGCAATAAAATTGAAATAAAAATGATATTATTATTTTTAAAATATTATATATTTTTTTATTAATATTAATTAACCATACTCACGGTCGAAGTAAAGAGGCATCAGTTTGCAGACAGTTTTCCTCCAGTAAAGTACCACGTCTTTCTTTGTGAGACGCTGTTGGTACATAACTCCTTCAGAGGAACCAAAAATTCTATCCGGACATTCCTGGAAACAGGTATAAACCTA
Source organism: Galleria mellonella (assembly GCF_026898425.1). Classification (NCBI taxonomy): domain Eukaryota; kingdom Metazoa; phylum Arthropoda; class Insecta; order Lepidoptera; family Pyralidae; genus Galleria; species Galleria mellonella. The sequence continues at coordinate 3,209,963 of NW_026442015.1, forward strand.
AACAGAGCCGGCCTTAGCTTGCCTGCCTAATTTTCAACCGACTTATAAAAGAAAGACGTTCTCGATTTGGTTGTATTTTTTATGTTCGTTACCTGAAAACCCCGTGTGACGGTTCGCCTATAGTACAATAGGTTTAATACCATAAGTACATAGAAAAGAAACAGGGGTTCCTATGGGTGACCGCTGCGAAAGCTGAGCTATTTAATATAAACAAACTTTAAAGTCAAGGTTCACAATAGTATACAGAGAAGACGTTACCATATATGAAATATTGACACAGAAGGGAAACTCCTTTGATATGTTTCCAAAGTGTAGTGGACGTCACAAGAAAATTAAATAAATTAAACAAAAATATATTATATTTTATATTAACCAAATTATAGTTTACCTTTTTCTCATCAGGTATAAAAAGGATGCATACAACACAGTTAATAAGGTTTATGAGAGCCTTTAAAGTTTTATAAATTCGATAATCAATTTAATAGAAAATACCAAAATACGTTAATATATAATTAAATTGAATTTAAAGAAAAGTTCAGTTCGAATAATAGGCTAAATCTGATTATTGAAATATCTACGCTTCGGTGACATAATCTATGACATTACTAGATGAATAGAAAAAAAAAAGAAAAAAAGGGAGAGCCGGCAGATCGGCGGGCGCGCGGGGGTCGCTTTTTAGGAATTGCGGAATAAAAAAAAAAGAAAAGAAAAAAATGGCGCGGGAGTCGTGTTTTAGGAACTGCGCAATAAAATAAAAAAGATAACTGGAATATAGAGCTAGGAGTGACTGGATCTATGAAGGGGTTTAAGATCTTAGTGTATCACTATCGATTAAGTGTGTGAAAAGAGTCAATGGAAGACTGGAGAATCCGGTGAGCTTGTTCCATTTATTACTACGTAGTTAGATTTTTGACTGTGATCACAGGCAAAGTTTATACTTAATATTTTTCCCAACAACTATTAAAATACGTATTTAATCGAGTCCATATACCTTTAGGTAATGCATATCGTTTGTATATCGTTAAATGCAATCACATTTGAACAAAGATCTACATCAATATAATTTACGTAATAATAATACATACTTACGTTATTCTACTCATATACAAAATTCAATTATATGGCTGTTTGATAGAAATTCATCGATTTGACTCAATATTCTAATTGTCCAGTTTTGGCAAATACTTATTGAATCAACTATTAAACTATTATAATACTAACTAAATTCATATCTAGTTACTATAAATTATTTATTTATTGAGAATAAATAGACTGAGGTGGCTGTGGTCTGGTCTCATTGCTGGGGAAACAACCATTGATGAGACAGAGGGGTTATTGAGTGGCGACTATGTATATGCAAGTGTGGTGAGGGCTGCCTCCATTGGTTGGAGTGACTGTTTTATGGGTATTATGGGGACTCGGTGGGTGCAGGAGTTTGGGGCCGTTCCTAGTGGCGGTCTATGGGGAATTGCCTGTGTTCAGTCGTGGATTGGTGATGGTTGGGATGATGATGATGATGGAATAGTTGTATTTATTACACTATTACAGTGTTGGTTTGGAATATCTGCTCATGCTTAACGTCTCATGGTAAAGTGTTTTCATACCATTGCTCGGTCAACTGTACTAATGATTCTTTTGTATACTTTTAATTACCCATGATTACATGTGGGAATTTGTTTTACACCAGATGTACAGAGAAACAGCTTAGCTGTTGCAGGTGATTTTATGTGAATGTATTACTTTTAATACATTATTGTGTTAGTAGATAAATTAATGTAACGGTGGGATGTTTATGGTAAACAAGCCTGTATTGTTTAAGTAGATATTTTGTCTTGATTTATTATAAACTTTAATATTGATTTTATTGTAGTAAACAAGCTGATAATAACAATTCTGTGTGTATTACTGGTTTCTAATAATATTTAATTATGCTGATATTATAGGTGTGGATTTAATTCCTAGTGGTAATAAAATTATCAAAGGATTCTCTGACTATAATTACTATTAACTAGGTAACTGTACCTCATGTATAGTATAAAATTAGTACTAAATGACAAGTATGAGTTATGTATTTTACTTATATTTAGGAAGAAAGTTGTCATGGCGATAAAGTTGTATGTGTGTTGTTTGTTCATGCTATATTGACTAGACAAGTTCAGACAGGGTTAATATTAGTGAATATTTGCTGGATTTATATTTAATATACATGTTTTGAATATTTTATGGGAATAGTATGGAGATATACAAGTAGTAAAATATAATATTAGTATTTTATAAATTTAATTATTGAGTTCTATGTTTATGTCGGACTGTATCCAAAGAGATATGATCCTATTAATATCAAGTTAGGACAATTACCTTAAATATTAATAAAGCAAACACTAACACTGATTATTCACTTCTTTAATAAATTTACATTAGAGGTTAGGAATCAAATAGATAGCATATTGGGAAAATCTTCACCACACATGTATTTGAGGAATGTTCTTGATATAGTACTGTATGTATATATTATTGCGGGTACAATTGCAGTAAGAGTGTTAAACTTCTAATCTTCTGTTCATTCTTGAGTTTGAAAGTAAGCTTGGCTACTGATATGAATATAAAACTGCAGCATTACTGGATACTATTGGTTATTTCTGGTGTAAACCATGATTATTTATGTCACTGATAATTTAGTTGTATATTACGGTTGATATATGATGATTTTATATTTAATTATATTAAACAAATACAAATAAACAAACTTGCTGGTATTTGTTACGTTGACAGTTGTGATAGATAATCAAAATTCAATTCAATACATCAATACGTCATTCAATACGTCATTAATGTGACAGATGTCAAACAAAAGGAGATTATACACGTTATGATTCTATATCTAAGTCTATAGAAAATTTATATAATTTTCTGTTATTTTATAATAACTGTAGGGGAAATATTGGAATTATTTATATGAGAAATTTCACTTAAATGATATGATAATTATTTAAAGACCTAATTTCTTAGGGATTTAATCATGATGATTTAAACACTAAAACACTTGTTTACCTGAGAAATCCTCTTAGTAAATAGGTTTACTAAGACACTAAAAGGAAGTAGATATAGTGTAACTATAGTACAGCTACAATAATTGTATGGGACTTACTGTCCTTTCTATACAAATATATATTTAATCTATATCTTTCACATTATAATTATGCAATATATTGCCTCTACTACTACAACATACACAAATAGGACTTATTGTCCTTCCTATATACCTATATATAATAATTGACCTGGCACTTTAATGTGTAATTTATCAGTACTTATGACAATAACCAATTAGGACTTATAGTCCTCTCTATAAAGCTAGATAATTATTTAATCTGATTATTTCACAATGTGATTAATCAAACCTCTACAAATATTACAAAAGATCTCTATTACTCTCAACACAATAATAGCTTGTTGGACTTAGTGTCCTCAAACTTATAGAAAACCCAACTGGTTATTTCACGAGACGTTGTTAACTTGTGATTAATCAGTGTCTTTTAAAGGACTTATAGTTCCTTTAGATATATCTCTCTCTATAAATAATTGGTTAATTCACAATGTGGTTAATCAACAATAATATTATATATAATTGACTGGACTTATAGTTCATTCAATAGCACTCATTACTTTTAGTAGCTCTCGACCTATGGGTTGGACTACTCGTTCTTAGGCTCCGGCCTAATCAACAGACTTAACTTGAACCTTGAGTATTCTTGGTATTAAGTAAATAATATTAAATTGACAATGCTATGTTATGATATAGCAATTATCAACATTATATGGCTTGGCCAATTCCAGGGTGTGGAAGGTATCCCCTATCACACAAATCTTCATCTCTATCGGACTGTCTTCACAGGTGATCTCTAATGTCACATTATAGGGCCGAAGGGTTATGTCCCAACAAAGTAAGTTCTGGTGTCTGGGTGATCTCGCTTCTTGGTCTGATCTCTTGTGGAGCCGAAGGGAAACCCCCATTGAGTAAGCTCGTAACAGGGTGACGCTGGGAAACAGTTTCGTACTGTTAGTGGGTGATCTCTATGTCGCCATATAGGATTGAAAGGGTCATCGCCCATGAGTAAGCTCTCGTGTCGGAGTGATCCTGGGATTTCAGTTCCGATCCGTTTGCCTCTGGCAAACACTAATTTATACTGGAAGCATCGTGGGGCTGGTGGAGCCACTGTAATGTTGAAGTAAATGTACTTATGTTTGGTTTGGAACTGAGAATACTCATTCCCTTATTACCATCAGAGTGCATTAATAAATAGTAATACCCTTCCCTACCTGCTAGGAGGAAGAGTTATAGATAGTTGGAAAGTCTTCCACTGGTCCGGGCGTGTGAGGGGCCCGACCGCTCCCCCATTTTTTTTATTATTACAGTTATTCTGTAATTTACTATTAAATTAACATAACTTCCTTGTTACATGAATTATGAGTATAATTCATTAATTATTCGTAATCCTTAAATATTTATCAATCATCTTCATTATTTAACTCCTATCATATACCAATTAAAGAACCTTTTGGTTATTACAAACACAACGGGTCCTACATTACTAGACGATCACACATTTATTTATCTGGCCAATGATCAAGTGTTCTACTAAAGATCTGTTCAATATTATGTGTTTATTGTAAGGTTTTTTAAGATTCATAAGATGTTTAGGGTGTATAAGGTAATATAGGTATGGCCTATATTGAGGGTGTTAGGCCTTTCTTTAGGGTAGATTTTCATTATATTTTCATAGATTTCATTAGGTAAAGCCTTCGTAGGCTTTTCATAGGCTTTGTAGGTTTTCTATGTGTAGGTTAGTTTAGAGGGTAGTTATTATAAGGGGTGCAAAGGGGGGGACCATCACACCCGACAGTTATAAATTAATTTGAAAGCTTATTTTTATCTGAAAGGACATATTTACAGATTAGTTCCTTAGAATTTTTTTATTATAAATTAAAATAATTAGTTTTGCCACAATGCAGCCGATTTTTTTTTTGCAAAATTCAATCTTAATTATTCGATGTCGAAAACGTACATATCTACAATATATTCCTATATGTATTTATCAATTGTCCCTTCAAAGCGATGTTGAAAGGAAAAAAGATGTTCATACAATTGTTTATAAGCAGTAAAAAATATAATTATTATGATCCCGTAGCGAAAAAGAAAAAGGGGTATCGAGCAGGCCGACAAGTTGATTTTAAGTACCGTTCTCTAAATTTATCTCTAAATTTAGAGAATTTAAAGGTAAGTTACACTGTAATTTTTTTTTTGATACTTTAGAAATGTTATTAGAGTATAGTATGGACTTGTAAGAATTTAATGTAAAACATTTTTGACGCAATTCAACTGAAAATTTAGTTTATACTGATCTTTAAATAATTATTTCGCTATATCAAATTGAATTTTTAATTTTAAAGATAGAAAACGATGTTTCGTAATCGTCCCAAGGTTAGGTACGTTACGTACCTAACCTTGGGACGTTGTTAGGTATGTCTTTTGCTATCTGAGAGTTCCTTCCCCAATCCTGAGATGGGCACCAGACAATTCTTAGTTATGCACGAAAAAACCGGCGTCTCCTTATATAGATAGATAGATAAGTACTCTATATTGTTTCCTCCAAAAGATTACAATAGTAAACTTATTATAAATATAAACAATTACAAGAAATAATCACAATGAGAAACCAATGGGCGACCTTATCGCTAAAAGCGATCTCTTCCAGGTAACCTTTGGATGGAGAGGAGTAATTATAAACAGTTAAATACACTTATGGCTGTTTTTTATTCAAAAAACCAACATAGAATTTTATTGTTTAGTAAATACACATTATATTTTATTACGGTTTAATAATTACTATTTTAATCAAGAAAGTTCGACTGGTTTAGTTAGCAGTTAGGTTCGCGTTCGTGTTACAGTTGCTCATCACTAAGGGTCCCCGATAACACCGTAATTAGTCAAGCTTTCTCGACTAAAATACACGTAAGTTAAATCTGTAGTTAACATCGAATTTGATACGTTTCTTTACAAATGCGCCTTCAAAGGCTCTTGGCGTCCTATATAAACCTTGACGCGCTGGCTCCAGCTCTAATCGAAATATCCGAGTTCTTGTAGATGGATCAACTTACCGCTTACTCAGTGTTAAAAGTGCGTGAACTTACATTAGGATCATAACCAGGTAACTGTGGTTGTCCTCGAAATCTATCTATTTGGAAGAACTCCTCGTCGCCCCACTGTTGACCAATCTTCACTGTGACCTCGTCGGTGAAATCAGCGTAAATCTATAGAATTAATGATAAAGTTCATCTTATCTTAGTAATATAATTGTAACTAGAAAGTTAAAAAAATAAAGGATATATTAAAATATCTAATAATAGGAGGAGTCTTAATAAGACCAACAGATGCCAAAACAATAAATATACAATTTTATAAAAAAATTGTCTGTCCATCTGTCTGTATGTTTGTTTTGGCATCACCCAAAAACTACTGTATCAAAATGGATGCGGTTTTCACAAATGTATTCCTAAAGGTCTAAGTACAAAGTCTCTCTCTGGTGTACTAGTATCCTCAGTACACAAACAAAGCATAGCTTGTGCTTAGTTTGAAACTAGATGGCGTATTATACGAAATAACGTGTCATTCTAAGAATATAACATTATAATTGTTAAAAAGACCTACATTAATTTTAATTAGAGAGAAGTAAGCAAACAAGGGCAAACACAATGTAGAACGACCTCAACTAGATGGAGTGACAACCTCAAATGCACTGCAGAGAGTCAGTGGATGCAGGTGGCTGAGGATCGTTCTTTATGGCAGTTTATGGAGGAGTGGAGTTTATGTTCAGCAGTGGACAGACAATGGCTGAGATGATGATGAAGCAAACACTTACTCTAGCCAGCATTCCCATATTATTAACAGGCACTAAACCTGGGGCAATATTTTTAGACGTATCCAATATCGGCTCTCTGTAGTCCCACAAATATTCATAAATAGTCTTCTTCAAAAAGAATTTGCTGCCATGCGTGGTGACCATCAAACGGAATGCAGTTAGTACGAAATAATTCGCGTCGTGCAAATACGAAGACATTGCCTGTAATTAAAAAAAAAAAAAGCTATTATTTAACATTATCACTAGAATTATATGCAATTAAACGGCATTATAAATTAAAAAAATAACAAGTTGCAGACTTGCTGTTATTATGGATCCTATAACAGTATATTTTCATTATTATAATTTAAATAAACAATGAACAATAAATGGCTAAAATTGATGTAATTAGGTCATTTAAATAAATTTTTCAAGAAATAAAAATAATATATTGTTATTATTATAATTTATATAAACAATGAACATAAAATAATGGCTGAAATTATTATAATGAGATCGTTTTAATACATTTTTCAAACGATAAAAATACGATATTTTCGATAAATGTGATAAGTTATGAGCAATATAGAATTGCAAATAGAGATTTTATGAAAACAATGGACACTAATTTATTTGAGTTTTATTGTATAGTAGCCTTTGCTCTCGAATCTTTACATGTGAATTTTGAAAGTAGGGAAAATATTATTATGAAAATAAATTATGATAAAAAAAATTTACTAACAATACGTTAATTAGTATTAAAATATATCAAGTTCGTAGGAAAGTTTAAAAATTAGTTGGCAACATTTTCACTTTCAGTTTTTAATTTGACTTTGGCGCGAACTACTGACTCACTTCTTTTTTAATTGCTAGGTGAATATAAGTACAATATAAAATATAATATTTTTTCCCACAGACAATTTACATAATATTTAGGACAATCTAATACAATCGACCTCAATGTCGCTGGACCAAGACCAAACACTTTTGTACTTCACATAATTTTCATCGTTTGCATAATGAACACTAATCGTCACTACACTCAAGATAGGGTTGCCATTGATCTATTAGATCAGAAGAGTAATTCTCCTAAAGGAGATCTAGATCTTATAAATTTGTATTTTTTCATGACTGCCCTAAAAACAAAAACCCGAAACTTTATCAGTTGCAAAAATAATGATCAAAATCGGTTTTGATTTAAATACTTAATCACGTTACATAGCTATAAAAATACAAATGAATTGAGACCCTCCTCAAAATTATGCGTTTCTCATATATTGTTGTAGAGTGGATCATATAACACTTATGCTGTATGATGATGATGTATACGTCTTACCCCAGGGGTAACTATACGGCTGGTAATCACCCTCAAAGGGAGGGAGAAGAGATTGTTAGTAATGGGGATAAAGAGCTCCATTGCTAACAATATACCCTACCGGATAGTACTACTCTCTCTCGAAACCATCGTGGTTTTAATGTCCGGTGAATTCGTCACCATGGGTCAATGACCTGACTTCACCTTACCTATCACCGTTAAATGGTGCCTCTTTTTTTAATGGGTGAAAATAGAATGTTAAGCCCGCCTGGTTTATCAGTATACGCTGGTGAGGCATCAATGAAAGATGATAAACGAGGATAAAAGCAGGTCAATTGACCCGTCGTGACGAACTCATCAAGATTAACCAAAAGTGGTGGAGGGGAGGGGAAGGGATTATTAGTAATGCAGACTACCAGGCCTATTGGTAGCAATACATTCTGTCAGGTCGACCTCAACATGCCCCCCCCCCCCCCAAAACATTATGCTGAATTCCAGGTGTATTCATCACGATGGGCTGACTGACTTGCCTTTTCATTCTCACCTATTTATTATCGCTCACTGCGTATACCTTTAGCGCAGGCGGAGCTATCATTCCATTATCATCCATTAAAAAAACCCTTTAGTGATGGCTCGCTAGAGTATACTAACAACGCAGGCAGTTTCCTTCCAATTTTCATCTCATAAAAAAAATTACACTCAAAGTCCAGGGATAACTAGTTTATTGTTTTCTACTCTTTATTTTTTTTTTATAACACATCGTGATATAGTATAATATTATACAAGCAAATGGCAACCCTATTGTTAGGCTGTTACTTACGTACTAAGTATTTTATAGCAATTACTTAAATTATCAATCCTTGACACGGTCTTTTAAAGAATTATGTGGCCCTATGTTATTATCTTAACATGTATCTAATTGTGGGCGTGTTCCGGTTATTTTGAAAAGACATTAAAAAGAAGTTTGTTGGTGTTTATTATAAAATAGCTTTGAATACTCAACTCCGTCCGGTTTAGATAAGTACTGTGATTAAAGTTCAATATGTGTGTGTGTGGTTCCGGCATAGAATGGGCCACCTCTTCCTTTCCCGTGGGTATCGTAAGAGTCGATTAAGGAAGGTCAAGGGATGGGCAGCAGAGTCCTTCTTAAAACATCTCTAAAGCCTAACTGCGGTTGCTAGTCCGCCTGCCAAGCGTGGCAACCACTGGCAACCCCCCTCCCCCAGGGGGTGGCTTATTGTCAGCAGTGGACAGTTAAGGGCTGATATGATGATGATGATGTATGTTTTATCTTGGCTTTGTGCTCCCGGCATAGAATAGGCCACCCCTTCTTTTTCCGTAAGTGTCGTAAGAGATGACTTAAGGAATTTAATCAAGCTATTCGCTTATAAGATATTACGAAACTAATAAAAAAAAAATACTCACCAATAAAGCTAAATTTGGCACTAATAAGGTCGCATTGAGGTCTATAGTGTTCTCTTTGGGCAGGAAGACGGGATACCTCTGACCCGTAAACGTCATTGTACTATTTTCGTTAAACACTATATTTCTATGCACCAGTTTCTCTCTGAAAAAAAAAAAAAACAAAACAATACCTAATTAATTTTAACGACTCCTAAAATAAGGAGAAGATTTCCTCTCCTTTTTGTAATGGACATACTTATAAATACGAGATTTAAAAAAATATTTCATCAACAGTAAGCTATCAGCGAGTAATGAAGGCTATACATTATTTTCTATCTTCTATTTACCCGTGCGAATCCGAGTCGGTTCGCTAGTCATAAAAAATATAATCTAATTGAGAATCTTCTCTTTGTAATAATTGCGAATAGATACAAAAATATGATTATTATATGGATGAAAGAAAAATTACGAAAGAGATTTATCAAGCAAGAATGAATGGAGATGTCGGTAGGGACCACCCTAGACGGACGTATGTCGACAAAATAGGCGACGTGCTGAAGAAGGGCCAAATTAAAATTACCCGTAACCGGTGAGCGTGTATGAAAATATTGATGAATGTGAAGGAAACGAAAGAGGTTTGTTTGAATCAAATCATTTGGCGTTCCATTGTTTCTGCCTACCCTAATGGGAGACAGGCGTGACAGATATGTATATATGTATGTATGTATGTATGTACAAAAATATTAGTATCCTATCATATCTATCGAAAATCATATTTCAACAACTATTAAATGATAAAGTTCAAGTTCAATGCAGTTTCAAGTCTCGCACGCTTCGAAATTTTTCTATCACCTGGGGAATTCGTCACGATGACCTGATTTCATCCTCACCTGTCATCTATAACTGATACCCCGTCTACATCTATCGATAGCGTAGGCGGGGTTACCATTCCACTTCCATCTAATTTAAAAAAAAAAAAAACATTACTGTATAACTATACAATTGGATATGAAAGATAAAGAATGAAAGTAGGTAGATTAAATGCGGTCAAGATGCGATTATTGCGCGGATTATGCTGAGTAACGTTGACATGCCATTCGTTATAGAATAAAGCGAGAGCCAGTTGGTTCGAAAGAAAGTATCAGTCCAAAAATGAGACTGGCATATAAGATACAATAAAAATATTTTTTATACAAGTTTATATATTATTATATTTATATTAATTTTTAAATAATCGTTTTTTTTTATGAATCTTATACCGAGTGCAATTTCAGCTGAGAATAACGGATACAAAATTCATTTGTTGCTTTTTCGAACAAATGTTGAATTTATAATATAAAAATGTGTTTGAATACAATGACTATCAGAAACTTGACATTAATGAAAATTACAATTAATCGCAGTATACTACTTATAGTACATAAGTACAAACAATACAGATATGTAATGTAAAAATGGAAGGTGCCTACTATGTATAGGCACCAACCGGGAGAGCTCTAAATTAATCTGTAATGATTAGACCCTACTCTATCTGAAGGCAATCATTTATCCAATCATCTGGACGAGTGGCGGTTTTCCACCGTGCACTTTCTTCCACGCTTAACCATTCTTTGGAATCAACTTCCAGCAGCAGTATTTCCGAACCGATACGACAACATAACCTTCAAGAAAAGAGTATATTCCTTTTTAAAAGGCCGGCAGCACACCTGCAATGCCGCTGGTATTGTGGGTGATCATGGGCGGCGGTAGTCACTTACCATCAGGTGAGCCGCATGCTCGTTTGCCTCTGTGTTGTAAAAAAAAAGGCGAGGTCAAGAATCTCCGGAATGGACATCCATGCAAAAAAGTCATTAAGTCAGTAAAAAATCGAACCATTAAATCGATTAATTAACTTTTGATTTTTACTACTAAGATAATAATATAAAATAAGAATAAGGATATCAGCAGACTCTCTTATGGTCGTGTCAGTTATTATTTTTTGTCATTTTAATCAAATTTCTTTAAAGTAAACAGAGTACATATCTGCCATAATGTATAGACTCTGACAGTATGCCTTGAACAGACTGACAAACTTTCAACAGGCTTGCAAAAAAATCAAACCGTACCCGGATAAGGCTAATCCGGTTTATGGTACTCATAAAACATTACGGTCATAGTATTCATTTTTTTCTATAGCACACCTAAAATGACAGTAACAATTTTGAAGAAAAAAGATACTTAATAGTAACAATATAATGAGTATAAAAACATAATGAACCGAAAAAAAAACTATTGAGTGTCCACACCTGTACATACGAGTGTCTACTTATTTCATCAACTAGTTAGTGCTTGTGAATTCGTTCACGTGGTAATCGGAATTTCAATCGTACACTTTACTGTTGTATGTAGCAAAGCAGACCAATCTCTACAAGCAATGGTTCTTGCCTATAGGAACTAGTTTACTGCAACTGATTTATTTTTTAATTTGATCTAATTTAATTTTCACGAAATTACTGTTTTATAGATTATAATAAATTTAATTTATTAAATCTATTAGAAATTTAGTTCATATTGATTTTTAAAATTGAGATTTTGCTGTATTATTAAATTTAAATTTAAATTCTAGAGGTTTTTGAGAAATTACACCTCAGTATAGGCCTCATTATCTTAATTTTTATAATCTGGTATTGATTTGTATTCATGCAAATTCTTAATTTATAACATTCAATCATTTGAAAATAGCAACAGCTGAGTTTTTTTTTTTCTATTCTTCTTAACTGAAATGTGCGCTCGTTTGGAATAAATGGGCGATAGAATTACTCGTATATAAAAAAAAAACTATTAAAAATACTTTAAGCGTTCATGAATAGGTTTTTTATTGCTCTACAAAAATAACGACTTCAGTCGTGACTTGTAGAGACGAATTGAGAACCTCATTTTTTTTGGAAATGCCATCTAAGAATGTCTTTGTTAATGTAATCCTTAAAAAAAAGCCTTATTTAATTTAATTTATCTATCAATTAGATGGTCCTAAACATAACTATTCAATTAACAAATAAAAAAAAACTTCATTCGTGAACGAGAACACACTCGACGATGAACTTGAACGACAAGATGTTTCGTAAATATTGTGAGTATTTAACTTTTAAACAAAAAAATCGTGTTTTTGCAAAAAAAAAAAATTGTTACTTCAATCGACACAAGGACCAACACGAGAAGTCTAAACCCTGTTGATTTCAAAAATTATTGTGAAATTCGGAATTGATGTTGTTATTGTGTAACAAATCCTACTTCTCTTAAAAATTCCTTTTAGATGGCGCTTTACTGATATTATTTGCATCTAGAAGATATACAGGCGTTGAGCTATATGTTTTATTTGCTTAAATTTTATTTTATTAAATTAATACTAGTGGGAGACTTTGTACAAAAGTCGTGTTTTTACTGTGAAGCAGTTGTGTTTGCGTGACTATGTTTCGGTTTGAAGTGTGGGATATGGCAGTAAATTTACAGGGTACAGAGGAATAACACCTGAGTCCTCAGGAATGGCAACGCAATGGGGAGTATCATGGGCGAAACGGTATACCTACTCTATAGGCGACGGTTACCACTTTCCATCAGGTGGGCCGTCAGCTAGTTTGCCATTGTAAGTTGTATAAAAAAAGATACTAGTCAAGTTTACTTAAAATTGAATGGGCAAAGTAAAATATAAGTACTTTAGTACTATTACTTAAACCGTGACATTAGCTGTAGATAATTATTTAAAAAAAAATTGGAAAGTATGTCAAAATGTTTAGTAAATGTTGTTATGTTAATCACACTAGTGTTAGACACACCACGTCCTAGATTAACACTTATCTAGAATACTTTTATCCTAATTCACGCGAATAAAGTCGCGAGTTAAAACTAGCAAATGATAATATGTATACCTCTGTCCCATTCGTGTTTCAACCGTGAAGCAGTAGTGTTTGCATGGCTGTGTTTCGGTTTGAAGGGTGGGATATGGCGTGAATTTACTGGGTACAGAGGAATAACACCTGAGTCCTCAGGAATGGCAACGCATGGGGGGTATCATGAGCGAAACAGTATACTCTGTTATGTCCATGGTACTGCTCATGTCTATAGGTGACGGTTACCACTTTCCATCAGGTGGGCCGTCAGCTTGTTTGCCATTCTATGTTGCATAAAAAAAAAAATGTAAAATTATTTAGGTATTATCGTTTGAATCGAAGCATTTGGCGTTCCATTGTTTCTGCCTACCCTAATGGGAGACAGGCGTGACAGATATGTACGTATGTATGTATTATTTAGGTATCACATGAAATAAAATGTGACTACGATACCACAATGTCATAGGATTTACTTCAGTCAAGCTTCATTGATCATCAGCGTCATTGCTTTATAATTCGTGCATTGTCAGGGTTTTGCCAAATGGAATAGTTAAAAAAAATCGTAATACAGCGTGTAGAGGTTCCGTAGTAATGTTTTAACTCGTTTTAACTTTGTTGAAACACTTTTGCAATATAGCGTTTATAATCACACTGTACTCATTAAATATTATTTAAGATTTTCTTTTACAACAAGTAGGTTTTGTTTAAAAGAAGCGGCTTTAATCGTCATAAAGTAAATGAATTTATTAAGACATATTTTATATTCAAAATATTTAAATTTTGGAAACCGAATTAATAGTTAAATTTTTCTTTTAAAACACGTTTTTTTTTTTGCTTGCAAAGAAAAATTGTACCTAGTTACAACTATCCACATAATTAATACAAGCTTCTCAAAGGTTGACTATAAGAGATCCCTTTATGAGACAGGCAAGTCCGCCATTCTGTATTAAATCTTTTAATGTGTCCAATATGTACAATAAAGATTTCACAATACAATACAACAAATAAATTAATCCTATCGGTTGCAAAAATATTTTTTTATTTATTTTTTTACTATTGAAGGGCACTACGATTGATCACGATCTCATCTGATGGAAAGTGATAATATGATATAAGATAGGGCTCGCGGGGCCACAAATAGCCTATTCACATTTGAAGTTGTGAATAAGCTATAAAATATTTGAAGAGTAACCATAAATACAAGTATAGGCATGTTTAAGCGTCGTCTAAGAGAGCATTACTTATCACTATGCTGACGTATTATGTATATGTGTATATATGTGTATATGTATGTTTGTGTAAGTATATGTGTATGTTTACAGGGTATTTTATGTAATTTATAATGTGTAGTTTGTATTGTTCTTTGTGTATACATAACTTATGTTTTTATACAATATATGCAGATCGTACGATTGCCTATTTTTATTTTTAAAATAACACAATTAACATGGAAAGGTTTTGCTGGAAGAAATCTCTTATTAGAGATAAGCTCGCCTTTGTACATTATGTTCATAATGAATTGTAATTAACAATATGTTTTGTGTACAATAAAGAATAAAGAAATACAGATGAATTTGTTCTCCTTTTGGTCATATGTACTTATTATATACCAGCTATTAACTGTCCACTGAACATAGGTTTTTCCAGTATTTGCTACGCAGCGAGTGGGTTGGCAACCGCAGTTTGGTCCTGCTAATAATTTAATACAGACGTTTCTGCCTGTTCCTTGACCATTTTCTTGCCTTAGTCGCCTCTTATAATACCCACGGAAAAGGAAGATGTGGCTCACTCTATCCCAAACCACATGGCGAATGTACCTATTACATAGAAAAAAATATTTACCGCTCAGTTTTTATACAGACATTGCATCGTTTACTATATATTTACAATGATAGTTATGATTTATTAATTTAATAACAAAAATTGGTGGAATTAGAGCTTGGATGTTTGAAACATTGCGTCACGGAACCCTAAAAAGTCAAAAGGGTACAGTTGACCTTAAAAGAGCACGATTTGCATTTAATCTCTACGAGTAACGCAAATTATTCACGATGTGCTTAATACTGTTGTTTTGCTATATGAATTAACGGAGTCTAAAATAATTAATTATATTTCATTAATAACAGCCAGGGGCCCCTGAGATATGCCCAAGGTGTATGATCTATAAATGATCCACAGTATGCTATGATTTTTCCGTATGTCTTGTGGTCCCGGCATAGAATAGGCCACCCCTTCCTTTTCCGTGAATGTCGTAAGAATCCACTAAGGGAGAACGAGGGATGGGCAGTAGCGTCTCTCTTAAAACATCTCTAAAGCCTAACTGCGGTTGTCAACCCACCTTCCAAGCGTGGCAACTACTGGCAAAACCCCCCAAGGAGAAAGCTTATGTTCAGCAGTGGACAGTTAAAGTCTGATATGATGATGACGATGATGACGATACTGTGATTTAAGATCATATTAATAAAGTACATTAGATATATAGCTATATGGATAGTCACCAGAGGGAGACTTTGTACAAAAGTCGTTTGCTTGGCTACCTCTGTCCCATTCGTGTTTCAACCGTGAAGCAGTTGTGTTTGCATGGCTGTGTTTAGGTTTGAAGGGTGGGATATGGCGTGAATTTACAAGGTACAGAGGAATAACGTCTGAGTCTTCAGGAATGGCAACACATGGGGGATATCATGGGCGGAACAATATACTCTGTTATGTCCGTGGTACTGCTCATGTTGATAAGCAACGGTTACCACTTTCCATAAGGTAGGCCGTCATCTTGTTTGCCATTCTAAGTTGTATAAAAAAAAAGCAAAAACAGGTCAAAATTTCAGCCAGAACAGCGTTTAACTGACTAATTTTTTTATTAGTTTTATAGGCTGTTCTTGTCCTATTCTTTGCTACTCTAAATATCATACAAAAAGTAAGAGAAGCATGGCAACTATAACATTTTTTTTTTTATTAAAGGTAAAGTTACTATAATATAATACTTACAAATAAACTATGGGTCCAATTTCTTCAATATTAATTTTCTCGTCTAGACCTGACATGAATCGATCGTGGTTGGTTACATTGAAAACGTAGACTCGGAGTTTCACTTCGTCCGGGGGATCCGCCCACCATTCGTATGGCGGGAAACCTGCAACAATATTTTTTTTAATTATATATAAATAGATTCATTAAAAGTCATTTTTGACGACTTTAATAAGGATGTTCACAATTTGTCTAATTTTTTTTTACGTTACAAAAACACGTTGCCAATTATAAAAGTATTTTTACTTTTGTTTTTGCAACCGATACGGTTTACACCCGTGATCCCATATTAGTTTTGTTATAATTGAAATCGCTATTGTTTTTTCGAAACAAAATAATTACTTCGTTACATTATCCGGGTGACTGGAATATATTTATTGAATACGAAAGTAAAATATGTTTTGCAAATGTATGAAAATATTATTAATATATTACGTCACACTTGTTCCTATTGACAATATCATAAAATTATAATATGTACATAGACGTATGATTAGCCTTTACAAGCGACTTCATCTACGTAAACTGAATAAAAAGTGACCTATATATTTTTCTATACTAAATGCTAATATATACCAAATTTTATAATGAATAGTCAAAAGGTTATAAAACCAAGAAGTAACGATTAACCAATAAGTACTGATTGTATTAGTATGGACCATTTGTATTTTGTGATTTTGCCTATATAAAAAAATATTTTGTGTTAAGTTAGGATTTAACCTATTCGTGTACTAAATTAATATTAAAATCTGTTTAAGCATGAAACAATAACAAACATCCGTCCATGCATTCTCAGAAACTTTTGCGTAAATAATAATAGGATATTCAAATTTTGTATTGCTTTTATAGATACTTGCCTGGTCTCATATTTAGTTTTTCTTTCAGTACGAAGTCCAACGGCTGAAATATGAAACCACCGATAGACATGAAGAGCAGTAACACGCCCCATACACACTGCGCCACGGTGTCTGTAACAAAATAATCTATTAATAAAATGTTTAAAATAAACCTTATTTATTTTATTTATTTAATTCTTTATTGTACACACCAGTTATATGAATATGACATAGGTAATCAAATGTACAAAGGCGAGCTTAACTCTAATAGAGTTTTCTTCCAGCAAACCCAAAGTGGAAAGGAACATCAATGTCAGCGAGAAGAGCGGTGTACAATATTGTGACAATTTTTAAGCAAACCTTACCTACTCCTCTTGCAACAAAAATTTAAAAGTAAACAAGCATTTAAAGCCATATATTATATAATGTATTTTTTGTGATATGTTTGCAAATTGTGAAGTATTTTTTGTAAATAAATTGAATTTAAAGTAATTTTTGTCCAAATAGCGTATAAATATAGTTGTATATTATAGTTTACAAGCACTTTTAAATCATCTTTTATAATTCCACTGCTGTCTTTGAAATGTTGTTATCTGTTAAAAAGCACCCGCAAGAAACTTAAGAGTTACTCTCTTAAATCTCTGTTAATAATATTTATATTTATTTAAAGATGATATGTCTAAAATAATATTTCGATAGACCATTTCTTTTTCTGTAATTTTTGTATACCTATTACATTTCATTACGAAAAGTAACGTAAAAGTAACATTTTGATTCATATAACGAGGGGAGTAACGCAACTGAATCAAAAATGACGTAAACGCTTTGTTTTTATGTAAAAGTGTAACAAACGTCTTTCTATCCATTTATGTTTTCAAACTTTTGCATTTATAATACTACTAAGAAATAATGGAATCTACTAACATTGTTGGATAATAAATATATTTATTTTTACAACTTAATTATTGAAAAGATCAAAAGCTGTTATTTTGACCTGTAAATACTTAGGTCAAATATTATAATGCCTCTTTTTTATAATTAAACGCTAGGTATATTATTAAAATCATTAATCAGTGTTATTAAAGGCTGTAAATATTATTGTGGTTACATAAAATATACAATCATACAGAAGACATAAAAATAATGGATATAACATTGTATTTATTTTGTATTGATGTACTATGTACTCATGTTTTACTGTAATTGACAAATACATTGTTCCTATCTCTCCATGAAAAATATTTGTAATGCTAATTAATAAACACCAAAGTCCAAAACACAGTTGCAGAACTGCACGCATTGACTATCAAAGATTAACCCTGTTAAAAACTAAAATAATAAATAAACCTATTTTGTCTCTTGAACTGTTTTGTAACTTTCTTTCAAATTGGGAATGTAGCATTAAAGAAAGAGATAAATTCAATAGCTAAAATAGATTCATGCGAAGTTTGTCATTTTATGAATAAGAACGTTGTTTTTTATATATGTTTCCGTGCTTCCGACCTGCTATACATCCTATGTAAGTTACAATCGCTTCCCTCGATGTAAAATATGTACTCACGTACTGTACAAAATAATACTTAAGTATATGGGGGGAAAGGGATTATTAGTAATGGAGACTGAGAATCCCATTGCTAGCAATATACCCAACTAGGTCGACCTTCTCGCGGTTCTCCCTGGAAACTATCATGGTTAATTCCTGATGAATTCATCATGATGGGCTAACTGGCCTGTTTTCATTCTCATCTATCACCGTTCACTGGTGCTCCACCAGCGTATCCCGTTAGCGCAGGCGGGGTTACCATACCATTTTCACCCATAAAAAAATTAATAAGTACTTAAGTATAGGTATAATTTTATATTATTTGCTTTACAACCGACCAACACAGTACAGGGACAAAATCTTGTAAATAGATTTATCCTCACCGTCAACTTTTTTAGTATTCCGCACTGGATAATAAAAACGGAATACTTCAGCACAGTTTGGTTTATTCCAAGGGCTTATTGGAATAGGTGCAGTTTACGAAGTTAATGATAAATCTGGTTGTTTACATACGTATACTAAATATAAGATTAATTTCGAACCCTGTAAATTATACCTACGGCTACAAATGGCTAACAAGTTGACAGCCACTTTATAAAAATTGATAATCGTCGACTATTAAGCCATTCGACGGTGTCATTCGTGTTTAAAATAAAATATTAAACAAGAAGTCAATGGATCAGGCGACTGGGACTGTACTTTGTGAAGGTCTACTATGAAAATGATAAAAATTAGTCCATCGGTAAGAATCGACACTTTGTCGCTCCCCTATCACGGGCTAGGAGTGCCATCTGCTCTCGCTCCTGCACACGCGTCCGGTGAAGCTGTAAAGGCCATCAGCGGCCAAAAACACGTACGTAGAAAAATAAAATAATGGTCCATCCATTATTATTATTTTTTGTTTAGATAGAGATAAGTAATGATGATGAGAATTGTTAAAAAGCTTTTGCTCGTATCTTAATATACTTGGATTTTGAACATAGATCATATCACATTAGAACATAGAACATCTCCAGAGGTGTGAAAGGGATTCTTAGTAATGAGGTCAAATAGCCCCATTGCTAGTGATATACCCTGTTAGGTTGAGATCAATCTGACAGGGTATAGCAAATGGTTTACAAGGCGAATCGTGCTTTCATTCTCGCCTCTCACTGATGCTCCTGAATGGGATGTTGAAGCATTTACCGATAGCGCAGAGTTACCTTTCCATTTTCACCCATTAAAACTACCTCCAGGTGATTTATCAAGATAAAACTATATTATATATAATTAAAACATATACCTGATTTTAAGTTCGACTTTGAGAAATACAATTGTGAAAACCTCATCCATTTTGGTGCAGACGATTTTGTGTGAAACCGAAATAAACACATAATACTCGTAGAAATAGACAGATAAAAATTCAAAAAATTATTGTTTCGATTTCTACTGTGCGCATCAATCTATCATTTTTTTATTAAAGTTTAAACATCTAGTTACAGTGTTATTATATTCGTAATAAGTAAAATATATAACATTTTAATGACCTAAGTTGACCTTAAGAAAAAAAAATAACAGAGAACTCAACTATAATTTCAATGGATAATCACTTAATTAACATCCATTTTCAAACCTTGGATAAGTAAATAAATAAAGAAGGTAACAACTTAAATCTTTATTCATAAATGCACCATTGGAAACCAATAAGTAGAAACCATCAACTATGGTTCCTGTACACTTATAATGGAGTGATGCTAATGCCTTCTATTAAAATAATGTAACCTCAAAGTGTAGTTTTATTAAATTAAAATAAATTCATCATTTTCTACGATCTAAAATAAGATTCGGTTGAAAATCTGCGCCAGAAAGTAAGAATATTAGAGATACAAAAGAAACAAAACAAAAAATTACAGAGAACTGTAACTCTTCAACATCTCATTATCACATATTTTTATTATGTAGAAGAAAGAGGATGTTAAATATTCCGGTGTAAGCGAATGGAACGCACCTTGAGCTTAGTGTCTGAACATAAATCTAAAGTTTCAATCTCAAGTTTATAAAATATATATATATATATATATATATATATATATATATATATATATATATAAAAATAAAATGTATATATTATTTAAAATAGCAATTATTAAATTTTATAATTGTTATTTTTTTATACATAACACAGGGGGCTAACTAGCATGCAGCTCAACTGATAGTAAGTGAGTAAACAAACTGATCAACAGTCATTCATTAATAGTTGACATAACTGATAATATATAATAACAATACCTACTTCTGTATACAGGTCGGTAGGTATATATAGGTATCTATCTTAGTAATGCGGACTACCAACCTCATTACTAACAGTGTACCCTGTCACGTAGTACTCCACATGGTCCCCCCTGGAAACCATCGTGCTGAATTCCAGGTGTATTCATCACGATGGGCTAACTGACCTGCCTTTTCATTCTTATCTACCATCCCTTCACTGGTGCCCCGCCAGCGAATACCGTTAGCGCGGTTACTATTCCATTATCATCTATTAACAAAAAAACGAAAAAGTTTCAAAATATGCTTGTTATTTATTTATTTAATTTCATATACTTTTTTCAATAAAAGAACATTCGACTTCAATCGTGTGACTTCAATTGACTCAAATCGTAAACAGTAATATTATTATATTCTTTCTAAATCAGTTTATAAATTAGGAGACATGAGCTAACAAATAAAAAAGAAGTTACACCCGAATTAGAACCTCTTACATCTTTAGGAGTTGCTCGAAAACCGGTCAAATGCGAATTTAACTCATACACCAAGGTTTCCGTATATAATAATATGTAAATAAGTTTTTGTTTCCTTTAATTAAAATATATATATATAGATACTAGCTGACTCGGCAAACGTTGTTTTACCATATACATTATTTCAATAATTATACATGAAAATTTCTCGTACTACAATTATTATATTCGATCGCCATCTTGCTACCCTATTGCGGAATATAAAAATCGCGATTTAAAAACAGGAGTTGATTGTAAAAGCGTGAAAATTGGAAGTTGTGTGTATTTTTCAATGCTAAATCACACTATATTTAAAATAAAAAAAATTGTCGAAAAAATAAAAATTAAAATTATTTAGGGGTGGGTCATCCTTATCATTGAGGGGTGTGAAAAATAGATGTTAGCCGATTCTCAGACCTACCCGATATGCACACAAAATTTCATAAGAATCGGTAAAGCCGTTTCGGGGGAGTTTGTTAACAAACACCGCGACACGAGAATTTTATATATTAGATGAGTTATATTAACCACAAATGTAATGTATTGTGTTATGTAAATAAATCACCATAGCAGCCTTTAACTCCACTGCTGAACATAAGCGTGCCCCTTGGAGCGTTTTGCCAGTAGTTACCACGCTTGGCAGGCGGATTGGTAGTTAGGCTTTAAAGATGTTTAGAGAGAAACGCTACTGCCCATTTCTCGTTCTCCTTTAGTCGCCTCATACGACACCCACGGGAAAGGAAGGGGATAGACATAGATAGGGTGAGACCACACGGCAATGTAAATAAATAGTTAATGTTTATTATACAATTCGAATGCCGTGTGCTTCCGCCATAGAATAGGCCATAGGCTTTTTTTCCGTGGGTATTGAAAGAAGCGATTAAGGGAATCTGATGGTAGAGGGATGGACAGCAGCATTCTTCTTAAAACATCACCAAAGCGTAACTGCGTTGACAACTACTGGCAAAATTCCCCTTATGAGGAAGGCATAGGATAGTTCATATATAGTTCAGCAGTGGATGGTAGAAATGAATCTAATTTAATAACACTAAAACGTACTAATTAAAAACTTTCCATATATTATCTTTCTATATATTCTTATTAGTCCCATAGAAATTTTATCAATTTTGCTTTAGTAGTTTAAATAAAATTTCAAACAAAAACTGATTTTACTGCGATTAAAGTCGGTGTTTTTTTGTAGAATAACATCATAAAGTATTAAATTTCTGTTTCAGCATTTTATTATTATTTTTCTTGGTCACTAAAGTAAATATTATTAAATTAATGAACACTTATTATCTTCATAAAAGTAATATTCAAAAATCGATCAAAAAACTAAAGTAAGTAGACTCTGATAAAGTACTTTGACAACTGTACAAGTACTCGAGTACCTCCTGTACTAGAGTCCTTGTCTGAATTCTCAGACTCAATTAGGATACGATGAATATATAAAAATAAATACTACAATACAAAAAAAACGCCGACTCGGCACATCACTAATGCTCACTAAGATTTGTCTACATTGTACCTAATGAAGAGGAATAACTTTATTCTTCATTTTATCGTATAATCAATATTCATCTAACGATCTAAATAACGTTACATAGTAGCAAACGTCGATATATCTCAATAGCTACATACTTATAATTCACAGTGCACGACATGTGACCTCCAAAACGTGGAACACGGACATACGGACGCATGTTTATTTATCATAGATGCGGCATGATGTAATTGTGCGTAATTATATTTATTATAAAACTATAAGGGCTTGTCGCCTACTAAAATATAGGCTTCAATTGGTTTTTTTGTCATAATCTAAGTGAAGTACCGATCAAAAGTGTACTGTAAAAGATTGGAGTGGAACCTTTTTCTAGAATCTTACGTTCCCACTCGTTGTTAGCCATTAAAATGTAAACAAAGAAATAAAATTTTTAAAAAGGGAATACGATTTCGATAGTGACATGTAAGTATTATCCTTAAGAGCATTCATAACTTTTATTTGCCAAAATGTAGCAACGTCACAATTATCTGTCAATTATTAAAAACAATTGTTTTTGACTGGTTTTTTCAAAAGTTTTTGCTAGCGTACTATAACGTTAATCATGAAAAAAATATCCTTATGAAATAGCTGTCACTGAAAATTTGGATTTGGACTGCAAAAATATATTTGGAAGATTTCCAAGCAAAATGTAAAGTAGGTGCAAAGTTAACAACAAAACATAACAATAGCAAAAAAAAATAAAATTTTGGTACAGGCGGACTTTATACTGTGTAGCATTCTCTCACAATTAACCTTTGAAAGTACATACGTATTTTCTAAATACACATTATATTATATATTTCTTTTTTTTTACCACTATGAAATAAATTTACTATCCTTATTGTATATTTACTCATTTTTAATCTTATTTAACTACCTACCAATGTTAAAATCAAAAGTACATTAATTAATATTTAGAATGTTAAAATTATTTTAAGATAAAAAAATTCTTTGAGATCACTGCCAGGTAGGGTGCCTAGGTTACTTGCTGCATTTCCACGCTGAATAGCAATAGAAATGCGTTGACCAAAGTGTATATATTATTATTTTATTTACATTACATTTGATAATTAATATTAAAAACAAAATCCACATCTCCTATACTTAAGGAGATGAGGTGGCAAGCTAACCCCCGGCAGAAGCACAATCGCTTGATTTCGGACCGGTCGTTCTATGCGGGCAAAATCTAAAAGCACTACTTTCTGCATCTTTCCCGAGAGTGTGCTGCTTCGGAATCCCAACCGTCTGAGATGTTGTTCCAGTCTGGTTGGGATGGGACCGTTCACCGAAAGAATGTTTGGGATGATTCCGGTGGATGTGGCCCACCATATTTCCGTCACCTCGTGAGCCAGGTCGAGTTATAATAATCAGTATTATCATTGTTACTATAAATAACGGAAGCAATTGATGATATTCAACTTTAACCCCTTATTTATATTGTTCGGACATAAATATTATCAGTTATGCGTGTACAAACAATTTATCTCATTATTTCCCGTCTTGCCTCGTTAATTTTCTATTGATAACGGAGATAGTAAGCATTATGTTTACAATTTAAGTATAATTAATTTATCTAATTTATGCTAATTTTATATATATTTAATAGCAATGTTATTAACTATGACCGCGAATTGATTTGGTCTTCGGGGTCAGTTGGTCACACTTTTTCAACCGACTTCAAAAAGAAAGAGTTGCCACGCTTGACAAGCGAATTGGCAACCGCAGTTAGGATTTGGAGAAATTTTAAGAGAGACGTTGCTGCCCATCCGTCCCAAGGATAGGAGCCGGGACCACATGGATATTAAACCCGGATATGTCACTATAATAAATTATAATTCCAATAATTTAATAATAGATTTTTCGAATGGACCGAAACATATGGCTGTCATTTTGACGAATGAAAAATACAATATACCTCAAAAGTTAAAACAGATTTATTAGACGTTTTTATGTCTGTCTACGGCTATGTTCAGCAATAGACCTCCCCCTTAGGGGGTTTAGCCTGTAGTTGTCACGCTTGGCAGGCGGGTTGGCAACCGCTTTCCGTTGGCAAAAGCCTATCATAAATATATATCATAATATCTGTTTATAAGCTTATTATTTTATTAAGATTTTTTTTATTTATTATTATACGTACACATTGAGTTATTGAGAAAATTTAACAATTAGTATTCATCCTTTTTTTAGTTTAGTAACTATAAAACAAAATATTTCCATATATATTTTCTTTTAAATAATTTAATTTACATTAAGTTTCACAATTAATATTCTCAACAAAAATTTTATTTTTTTAAGATAAGTCAAAGTTTCAACTTTATTTGTAGCCCTTACTTGTAAAATCTTTAGTTTCCAACTAATCATAATTAAAGTGACCGCCTGAAGGGAGGGATGCAACTTATCGTTGTATGTGTTTGTTTAAATTCGATGTTCAATCGCAATGAAATTTACTGATAACTGTCGAAACCTTATAAATATTATTAACATACATTTTCTTATTCTTTGGATTTTGGAGAGAGTGTCATGTTATTGTTGGCAATGTATGAATGAATGGTCAAATGGATGAATAGATGAATGAATGAATATGTATGAATGAATATTTATTTGCAAGAAACATGGTAAGGTATACAAGTGGTAAAATAATAATAAGTTCACATATTTCGCCAAAATTAAGCATGCAAAATTTAAAATACTTAAATATTGAATGAATAATCCTTATAAAAAAATATGTCGAATATAATTTCATGTCAATTAATATACTTTATTTTATTTGATCTTGATACGTACTGGTAGGTCTGGTTAGTGTCAACAGTATTATCATAATATTAATACTCATTTCATTTTAATTTCATAAATTCATTGATTGAATAAAAACAATGGTCAATAAGCCATTTTTGTAATTAGGATTTTAAAGAGTAATATTTAAAAAAAAAACCCTTCAAAAATTATAGTAATGCAACGTAAAGCATAAAAAAATTACATATAATATTTAACAAATATAAAACTTTATATGTCACTAAATATAAAACTATATATTTATTTTATTTATTTATTTACACTTTATTGCACCAAGTAATAGGAGAAATAACAAATACAGTAAATATTAATATATTTATAAATCTTTCTGTATTACGTGTAGATACCCGTGCGAAACTGAAACCAATCACTACTCATTGAACAAATTTTATTAAGTAATTTTTAAAAGAAAGAGGTACCGAATTCGCCTGTAATGTATACATGATATGCCATATAACAAATTTAAAGCCGATTTTGTTGATTATTTTTGCAAATCGGTAAGTTTTATTTCCGCATTGTATCCACATTAATTTATCACGATTAATAATCGCTATTTTTTTGCAGAAAAACCTGCTTTTAATTTAAGTAGATATTATTCTTATGTCATACACTAATAATAATAGACGAGTTATATGGAACATTTAAATAGATACACGCAAAACCTGTTATTTTATATTCATAAGTTCATTTGCCAGTTATATATATATTTTTTCATAACCCACTTCCTACATTTTTTTCATCATATAAAATAATTAACATAATAAACGGCTTTTAGACTTTTTTATTTATAACCTGATACAGACAGGTTTTTTCTTTTTTATTTGCACTTTGTGTATTACAAGGACATGCCTGTCCCACTACGGTGAACTTCGCTATTAATGTTATATAATATATATAGTAATGTACCGTTAGAACTATTAGTACCTACTTGTGTCTATTTATGTTACGATAGTTGTATTTTTTATTGCCGATTTTGGACTTATTTTTTATAATCCTTTTCGCATTTAAATTTATTCACTCTCTTATTAATCCCATACTAATTTGTTGGATTGAAGACGGTTTTTTCCGAATCAAATTTATAGTAATATTATAAAGAGGAAAGATTTGAAAATTTGTTTGTTTGTTTCTCATACCACAAAGGTGGCAAACATACAGCCCGTCTGAAAGAAAATAGTCATATAGCCACTGGACGCCTGTAACATTAAGTGTCACATTTTTTTTATACAACTTAGAATGGCAAACAAGCTGACGGCCCACCTAATGGAAAGTGGTAACCGTCGCCTATAGACATGAACAGTACCATGGACATAACATAGTATGTTATTTCGCCCATGATACCCCCCCATGCATTGCCATTCCTGAAGACTCAGGTGTTATTCCTCTGTACCCTGTAATTTCATGCCATATCCCACCCTTCAAATCGAAACATAGCCAGGCAAACACAACTGCTTCACGGTTGAAACACGAATGGGACAGAGGTACCAAAGCAAACGACTTTTGTACAGTCTCCCTCTGGTAAGCGTTGCTGACCTTGAAGAAAATTTAATATACCCTTTTTGTAGAACCCCATACTGTAGTCTCTAGGGAAAGCCGTTCTCTATTTCATCATTCATCATTTCAGCTGTTGGACATAAACCTTCCCCATCCAGTTATGTCAATAGTTGCCACGCTTGGCAGGCGAGTTGGTAATCGCAGTTAGGATTTAAGGATGTTTTAAGAAAGACGCTTACCCATTCCCCAATCATTAAGTTCTTTTAGTCACCTCTTACGACACCCATAGGAAAGGGAAGTGTGGCCTATTCTATGCCGGGACCACATAGACTCTAGTTAGTAATTGATAAACTAAAGAAATCTCGACAGATTCTAAAAACTACATTATCAGCGAATATACGAGTAGGTTATTTTAAAAAAATAGTCAGAATCCCCACAAATAACACAAAGTAAAAAAAATTTGCCTATTAAAGCTTATAAAATACTAATTTATCTTTCCATCTATCTACCCGTACCAAGCCGGGCGGATCACTAGTCTTATAATAAATTTAATTAATTCAGATGGCCTCCGCTTGTCCTTCATTCATTTCTAATGTGAGGATATCGACCTTTAATTTATTTTATATAAACTTCTGTTTAGTTTTTTTTTTTTTTATTTTAAATTGTCACAGTATAGTACATTGTACGCTGATATTAATGCTCCTTTGCACTGGGTTTGCTCCAAGAGAATTCTTGTAAAGTTCATCTTTGTAAATTTACTTTTCACTACCATGTTTCTGTATACAAAAATATGGTACAGAAAAGTAACATTTACTAATAATACTAATAATAGTATTAGTGTGTACAATAAACTATAAAAAAAAATCATTAAAACATGAATTTGAAAATTCAGAAGTTCAGGCTGGGATTCCAATGTTGGGATCGTAATCAAGCGTTGTCCGACTGCGCTCTCATCACTGCACCATGTGTACTATATCTTACTATGAAGGGTCTTAATAAAAGCAATATAAACCATTTTTTTTTATCTGGTCTGTCTGT
This sequence comes from Galleria mellonella, assembly GCF_026898425.1. Taxonomy (NCBI): domain Eukaryota; kingdom Metazoa; phylum Arthropoda; class Insecta; order Lepidoptera; family Pyralidae; genus Galleria; species Galleria mellonella. The sequence goes on from NW_026442015.1 coordinate 3,238,474, forward strand.
TAGAATGTTTGTTTCGACATCACACAAAAACTACAGCACCAAACTGTATGTGATTTTCACTGTTGTATTCCTGTAAGTCTAATTTAATCGGTCTATGTTTTATCTTAATCTACATATGGACTATTTTATTGGTTTTCCTAATTCACTTTCCAAATCTACGCGAACAAAGTAACGGACAAAAGTTAGTATAGTATATTATCTGTGGTATTAGTAATATTACATAATCAATGACCTCAACCTCAACAGAAATCTTTTTTTCTTCTTTGAAACCAAATGTATAGCGGTTTAAGATTTTCTTAGCGCTGTCGACACCTTTTGTTATCGAGCGTATGACGTCAAGCGTTGCTATCTCGTTCTATTTCATGTATACAACAGCGAAAACGTATCTATCGATATATTCGTGTACTGCTTCTCAAGGGAACTGCGATTTTTTTAGACAGACTTGACAATATAAGTTTCCTCAAAGTCGAAAACAAAACTGCATAATAGTAAAGGCGAACATAGTTGCTTGTTTACCACTTTCGTAGTAAAGAATCTTACCTGTTTAGATATGTAAATAAGCAATTTAAAATGCCCTCAGCAACATTAGAGAAACAATAAACATTGTTTACACCAATAAGGAAACATTAACGCCTAAATGTGTAAATATATAAATCTAGCTATAATTCTAAAACTATGACGTATCCCGCCGTCATTTCGTGACGTATCGTAAGCTTGTGCCGTTCACTCATAGTATGTTCAAAAGGAAAATTTGAATTCCCGCCAAAAATGTTACTAAGCATTCTTTAAATGCAATTAGAATACCAATGAAGATACTCGTAGACGTTATAAAGTTATTTTGTATGCATGTTGCGTATTCGTTACCTATTGTAGGGATCGGCTAGGTCATACTTACATTGTTAGATGGAGGTAACTTTGGTTGATCTAGGTTGAATCCCGTCGATCTTTTATTGAAGATCACGTAAAAAATAATGCTAAGTTGTTAAACTAAATATTGAGTAAAATTACATTTACCATTGCTACCATATACGTTTTAGGAAAACTAATTCTTTATTTTATATAATTAAGAATAACAAATAAGCTGATTAAAAATTATCAACAACAATGAATACTTGCTATGAAATAATTTTAGATTTTTACCCAAAAAAACTTAAGCAACACCACAAAATTAGGGGGAACCAAAAACTTTTTGTTAAAAAATCGGTTTAGAATTTGTTAAGATATTACGTTCTTAATCTGTACACGAAAATAGGTAATTGTAAAATTTTTTAACTAACTTACATAGACAAACATTTTTTACTCCAATGTGATAATAAGTCTTAAATTCAGTTACATTTTAGATACATTGCATTTGGAACTACTTCAAAATTTTTTCACCGCATATTAAAATTTCTGTTTAGCCAAAGGTTGACTGGGAGAGAATGCTATATAGTATTAAGTTCGCCTTTTGTACCAGACATTTTTTTGTAATGTGGTCAATAAAGCATAAATAAATAAATAAAAAATTGGAATGTTTTCTATGTCCCTAGTAGAATTTTGTCCTTGTTAGTTTAAGAACTATTAACAAATCAATGTCGTTATGAAATAACATACTGCAACAAACAGATCTCCTCTTCTTTGATTTTTGGTTGTTTTCGCAAGTAACCGGGCACTGCTCGGTCAGGGAATCTAATTCTAAACAAGGCTCTTGAATCTTTCCCTCTATCAAACTGTTCAGAGAATCTGATGCGCTACGCTGCTCGTCAGCGCATTTTGTCGCTGATGATGATGACAATCCATCTGTGTCTATGGACGGTGAAGGCATCTCGACGAACATTTCTTTGGTATTTCTGCGAAAAAAAAAAACTTACATAAGAATACATATTAAATAAACAAAACAATTTTCAATATTTTTTAACACATGGGAGTGAATACTATATAGCATTAAGTACGCCTTTTGTACCAAAATTTTTTTTGTAATGTGGTCAATAAGTAATAAACAAATAATTGAAAGAAGTGTAATTACTTATTATTAAATGTTTATAGAGTTTCCGATCTCGATTCGATATATCGAAAAACCGAACTTTTGGTTCGATATTTTTAACATGAATGTAACATAAGAAATGTTCGAAACGAAAATAAAGAGACTGAAAACAATGTATCTCAATTTATTCAGATCTGATCATTCGAGTCAAATCGAAAAAAGATGTCGTAAGAGGCGACTAAAGAAGCTTAATGATCGAGTAATGGGCAGCAGCGTCCCTCTTAAAACATCACCAAATTCTAACTGCAGTTGCCAACCCGCCCGCCAAGCGTGGCAACGCCCCCTGTAGGATGAGGCCTATAGTCAGCAGTTGTCAATTAACGGCTAATATGATGAACATGTAAGTATTAAGAAATGTACTTAAATATTTCTGCCAGTTGTCCAGTACTTAAAGCTTGTATGTACAAGCTACATAGTTTTGAATTAAATAATGCTCTTTAATATGTCCAATAGTACTTATTATTTGTTTTTTTTTTTTAATTGGATGAAAATGGAATGGTAAACCCGCCTGCCCTAACGGGATACGCTGGCGGGGCACCAGTGAAGGGTGATCGATGAGGATGAAAACAGGCCAGTTAGTCAATCATGATGAATTCATCTGGAATTAATCACGATAGTTTCCAGGGGGCACCGCGAGGAGGTCGACCTGGTTGGGTATATTGCTAGCAATGGGATTCTTAGTCTCCATTACTAACAATCCCTTTCCCTCCTTATTATTTGATTATTATTAGTAATACTAAATAACGCTTTAGCGCTCACATCGTACTAAGAGATAAGTGTCGTATGGGTTATAATAACAACTAGATGAAGCAAAAGCGGTAGTTTCTGTGATAATAATTAATGGCGGTAGGTGATCCTCGTTCGCCATGTGTGTATCAGAATAGCGGTCAACTTGAAGAAGTGGTGAGACGTTCAGAGGCCTTCTTCTTATTCGAATAGAGTCAACCACTGACTCTATTCGAATAAGAAGTTTTCCGTAGAAATTTATAAATGTGGAATGGAGTTTGTTTGTTGCCTTTTAACGTTATAACGGCTCAGCCAGTCATAATGGAATTTGCTCATTTTCATTTCCTATTGAAGAGCTGGGCTCTTGTCGGTGCCACTCACTACTACTTTTAGCGACTCTCTTCACCTCTTGATATAACATGACACCAACTTTTTCCTTGATCTGCCTGATGTAACTATACTTTGGTTTCTCCTTTTATTGTATCCATAAGTTCGTCGTGTCCATTTATTTTTTTGTATATGCATTCTTTTATCTCTTTTTACTGTGTATGTATGTTGCTATTTGCGTGCTGTAAGTAATGTAAATAAATTATATATCTATCTATCTATATCAAGTGTCCCGACATTTTTTCAACCTCAAGGTGAGTGAAAAATGAGAAAATCTTAGTTTCAATTAATATTTAATTTACCTGAAAACTTTTAAGGCACGTTGAATACTTTTTGAGATAGGGAAAAAGCATTGAACTCGCATGACTATCACCCTCATACGTACCTATACATATACATACATGTGTATATATATATATATATATTATTTCTAACACGCAGTCCTACGATTGATTTTGTTACTTTTTTATTATAAATTGGGTAGATCCACTGTTTCTGCACTCACTGCTTGATCTTACCTCACCTGATAGTAAGTGATGATAAGATCTAGGATACCCAGTAATTATTTGGTTATCATCGATTTTAAAAATCCCAGAATTTGGAAGAGCAAATTCTCCTTATTACCGTTTATATTAAAATTATGACGAAACTGTGGAATTTTTATAACGTAGAGATAACATACCCATAGTCCCAAAATAGCAGCTTCAGTGGAGATAAAATACGGCGACGAATTACGACATAATTGTAGACATATTAGATTAAAAATATTTAAATTTAGAATGCGGAATTGTGTCTATAGGCAGATTTTGCTTTGCAACACGCAGATTTTTGCATTCGTTTTAAAATTAATATGGGACTGACACACCAGAGTAGACTCTTGTTGAATAATAATTATCGTGAATCACATTGTATTATAATGATTATAGCTAGAATCTATATCGGAACTCTATTCAAAAGGAATAATCGAAATCGGTTCAGAATTGACGACATAATCATGACATAGCAACAGAAACAGGCAAAAACCAATGATTTTTTTTAATATGATGAAAATACACCTTCTTGGTATATAAATGTTAAATTACAATAATTATATTCCAGAGTCTAATTCGTGATTATTTTCGTAGTTTCTCAAAACGTAAACTGTTAAACTATAAATGTATTTGTATCTATAAAACTATAATTTCATGGAACATTTATTAACAAGTTTATTTTTCTTCTTAAAAGAAAATATTATTCTCATTTTAACACAAAATATATGTAAATAAAATATTTGAAATTAGAACGTGAAATTGTGTGTCTATAGATTTTGTGTCCTCCGTATATAAAAAAGTAGCTCCAAATGTTCCGATCTTCACAAATCCAACACGGAAATCAAGTCTATAAGTATGACACACAAAAACATCCAAAATAATTGAGGACATGTTCGTTTTAAATAGCTTAAAAAGATACCGAACAGCAATATTTTTGAATCTACCTTTCAATAAATTACTAAGCAAAGCCTAAGTATTATTCATTGAACGTAAACAATTATTCAGAAAACAAACGTGCTTGGCTTTAGTTTTATCTAGAGTTAATTTATACCTATGTTAATGCAATTTGTTAGATATTTCTAAATAAATAAATACATATCTGTTAATATGTAAGTATATTTTAAACTCGTTGACCTTGGCTTCGATCGGGAAGTCAAGGTCTATGATAGTATTTCACAGCATATAACTGGAAATAAATAAATAAGTGGAAAATAACATATATAATGTAAAACATCTTAAGTGAAAATTCAACCCATAACAGTGTAATTTATGGATTTTAAAAATGTCATTAAAAATATATGGACATATTTATATGAGTTTTTATGAAATGACGCAAAAATGTAATCGCCAGTTTACAGGTAGTTTTTAAAACGACACAAAAAATAAAGATCAAGAGAAATAACAAAGGTAAGTTTATCAAAATTATTTTGTTTAATTCCACGGTCATTAAATTAAACAAAATAATTCTAATCATTTAACCAGTGATATATATAGACTTTCGCAAAACAATACCTAGTTCAGTAAAATAGGAATTTGAATAACAAATTTTGCTCCACCAAAAGTGACAAAATATACTTTACCCGTAATTTTTACTTTCTTTCGTAATTCTTACTTTTCTTGGAATAGAAGATCTTCTAGTAATAAATTTATCTCAATTTTATACTAAAATCCTGATAAAGATTCAACATTTGTGTACTTTATATTAAAGTAGTTTAGGGGTAAAAAATTGTGACTTAAACTCTCAATTCCTTGTTGACCCCATTGGAGAGCAAATTTTCAAGAATTTTTCATATCACTCGTCAACTATAGACGAAAAATCGAGTGTACTTCTAGATCTTTATAGCTTTCGTGGTTTCAGTTTGACAAACAAGAAATTAGTCGATCAGGGTATATATAAAAATCTCGTATCACGATGTTTATGGTCGAACTTCTCCGAAACGACTCGACCGATTTTTATAATTTTTTTGTATTTCGTAGGTATAAGTAAAATATATTTCATAAGACTACTAGGTGATTAGGGTGTCCCTATCCAGAAAAAATAATTTCTATAGCAGACAACGATTGCCGGGTCAGCTAGTCTCTTTATAATATCAGTGTTGTAACCTGCCAACTTCTGGTGCCACACTCCAGTTGTTTATTAGATTGTGATGTAAAAAAATTTCGCGCGTAAGAAGAAAAACAAATCTAAATACTCAAAATCCAGCCGTGTGGTCTCTACACAAAATAGGCTACTTCTTCCTTTCTTGTAGGTGACGTAAGGGGCAACTAAGGGAACTTAATGGTAGAGTGATGGGAAACAGCGTCGCTCTTAAAACATCTCTAAAAGCTTAACTGCATTTGCCAACCCGCCTGCCAAGCGTGGCAACTATTGGCAAAACTCCCCTTATGGGCAAGACTTATGTTCAGCAGTAGACAGTTAACGGCTCAAATGATGATGATTATTCAGAAACAAAAGTCATTTCTTTAGGTCTCAAAAATTATGGATTCAAGCCTGACTACATATATATAAATAGATATCACAACTACATATAATTGGCGTGTCTATCTTTGGTCATTAACGCTTTTGTGACATCACATCAAGCTAGTTTGGTAGTTGCAGATCTAGTTTCACATCAATTGAGGTATTTATGTCATCTATCCGAATCTTCGCCTATGAATCTGACCGACACACCAAAATCTATGTGTGTCAATTTAACTTTCAAATTAACACATTTCTTACTTTCTTTTTAATGGTGATAAAAAAGCAATCTGAGAAATGACGCTCGAGCACAACGAGCATATTGATGCAAATAGTGATTATTCTCTTTATTGGGATGCTAAAATTTGTAACAATGGATGGGTGGGTGGATGGATGGGTGCATGTTTATTATTATTTCACCCAAAAACTGCTAAACAGATTTGAATAAATTTCTTTAATAACCTCCTTTCGATTAATCACTATTAAGTTCACTTACAAAAAGAATTTCAAAAAATCTTAATCGATTCACAGAAATTGAATCAAGTTAACTTTCCTTCCCATTTACCAGTGAGAGACTTTGTACAAAAGTCATTTGCTTGGGCACCTCTGTCCCATTCGTGTCTCTACCGTGAAGCAGTTATGTTTGCACGACTGTATTTCGGTTTGAAGGGTGAGGCTGTGAATTTACAGGACACAGAGGAATCACACCTGAGTCCTCAAGATTGCCAACGCATGGGGAGTATCATGGGCGAAACAGTATACTCTGTTATGTCCATGGTACTGCTCATGTCTATAATCGACGGTTACGACTTTCCATCAGGTGGGTCGTCAGTTTGTTTGCCATTCTAAGTTACATAAAAAATAACCTGCTAGATGAACTGTCACATTATTGTATATTGTATAAATAATTCAATATTGGCCGCAACAGAATATCGAACTCTGCTCTTTAGAGGGCAAAGCAATGAACTGAGCTGTGACCATTTTGTATTGCTATGACACACGCATGAAAGAAAAATTATTTTAATTCTTTTATGTATTTTTTTTTGTATGTCTATCTATAGCTGTTGTTAATTGTGTGCTGTAAGTAACGCAAATAAATTATATATTTATTTATAATACCGTTATGTCCATGGTACTGCTCATGTCTATAGGCGACGGTTACCACTTTCCATCAGGTGGACCGTCAGCTTGCTTGCCATTCTAAGTTTTATAAATATATATATATATATATATATATATATATATATATATATATATATATATATATATATATATATATATATATATATATATAATATTGTCATTAAAAGTATCATAAAAAGCAGATCATCACTTAGAAATCAATGAAGAGATTAATGATACTCGTTTGACATTATTATAAGATGCAGTAATGACTAGATTATGGATTTGCCTTGCTTTAATATTCAAACTTATGTCAAATCATTTACTATACATACTGCACGTCTCTGGAACTCGCTTCTTAACAATTTGAAGATGGCACAATTAATGAAATCGTTTAAAGCAGGTTTATTAAAAAATATTCTGAAATTCCTGGTTCATTGAGCGAATTGTGAATATATGTATATATTAATTTATATTTATACTTGTAGGTTTATTATTTTTATTTATGCATTATTATTATTTTAATATGTAGGGGTGTACAATTATTTATTACTGTAATATGTATGAAACATTTCGCTGTTAAAATTAAACATAATATTCCAAACGAACATTATGTTTAATTTTAACTAAGTATATTTAAATTTAATCATTAACTATACGGTTTTTACCCTCAAACATATTATAGTTTTCTTTTAGCTTTTCAAAGGTTGACTGTAAGAAATAAAAGAGAGAGAGAGAAGAGATGGGTTAAGTTTATCTTTGCATTTATTTTTTATACCATTGAGCCGGCAAACGAGCATACAGCCCACCTCACCGGTCACCGTAGCCTATTAATGTATCTGAAAAACTCTTTACCCCTTTTTTGAAGAACCCCATACTGTAGTCTTTTGGAGAAACCTAGACAGGGAGCTTATTCCATAACCTGAGCGTTCGTGGAAGGAAACATCTCTGAAACCACGCTGTACACGACCATCCAGGCTCTAAGATTATGACATATTAAATATTTTTTAATGTATCCAATATAAATTATGTACAATAAATATTTTACAGTACAATACAATTATAAATCTGAACAAGACAAAGTGGTAGGCCATCGTTTATGTTATATATGTATATCATAAATATATGTCAAGGCCTATTCGATGCGTGTCTATTAATTTGTGAATAGTTAAGCGACAATCGTTATTGTTCTATCTGAATTAGGTCGCAAGTGTATTTCCTGTCTGTGACGCCTGATGGTACACTACCCCGAATCACAAGGTTTTAGACACTAGACTCTCTTCATCAGATAAATATACAATAAAAATATGCTACAAGATATACTGCACAGTGCCACCTAGTCCCAAACTAAGCGGCGGTTTCACAGGACAACTGGTACACATACTTAAATATACTTTTTGTAAATACATACATATATATGAAATACTCATAAAGACAAATGTTTCTATATCAATGTACGGGGATCGAACTCGCAATTATCAGAAGGTGAGGCAGTGTGGTTAACAATTGCACCATCAAAGTCTTTTTCGATAGATTGCAAACAGTCTGAGGAAGATGTAACGAATCTGAACGAGTCCCTGGTCTCTTAGAGAAGTGACAGATGAATCCATCGATAGAATCGTTATCGCAAACGAGACTGAAATAGAATGAGATAACGACATTCGATATCTTGTTCTTTCTCGCAGATTGGCTAACGACAACGATTCGCAATTTTATCGTTAGTTATAAGAAAGTTTCGGAAGTACACATTATATTTTACTGTAATAACTATCGGTTTAATTTACGTGTAATTAGATTGAGTAATCTCAACTAGTTTCGGGACCAGTCAGACTCACGCTCGCGTCACAGCCTCTCATGATTAAAGGTCCCGAATTGGTCCTGTAACTATCAATTAGTTTTTCTATCAAATTACACGTAAGTTAAACCGGTAGTTATTACATTAAAAAGATAACGATTCCATCGATGGATTTATTTGCTTTTTTTATATAGTTAGTTATTTGCTTTAGTTTATGTATTTAGTTTACGACAGTTATAAATTACTCGATATGTTTATATTATTATATATATACATTTTAAAATATATTTTAAAACTTATATTCATTATGGTGCTGCATATTTACTGTCACTCTTCATTTTCAGAATATTTTGTATCACCAAAAATCAATTAGAAAGCGAACAACAATAACCGTTGACGTCACTTTTCTAGAGCGATTTATTGATTCAAAATACAACCATAAATCAATTCTATCGATTGCCACTTGGTTGCGAACGATCCTGTTTATAAGAGAAAAGTGCATTTAACCTATCTAACAATAAGAAGCAATCGTATACAAAACCTGTAATTTAATTATTATTATAAACGTAAAAGTTAGTATGTTTATTAGTTTGTTACTTTTTAGCGCGACTAACTTAACAACTTAACCAATCACTGAGAAATGTATACGCGTATATACATATATAGGTACACTATATAGCTACGTTATATATATATATATATATATATATATATATATATATATATATATATATATATATATATATATATATATATATTGTAAATGTTCAGATGTTTGTTATTCAATTGCACATAAACGGCTAACAGATGAATGAAATTTGATGCAATTTTGATGCAATTGGAATTAACATAGTGGCAATTATTGGCAAAACCCCTGAATTTATGGGAGAGGCCTATTATCAGCAATGAACGGATAACGGTTGATATAACCATAACGAATTTATATACTAATTTACAAAGTCAAGATCGCAGAAAAGAGTAGTTAATAAGTCTGCCAAAATCAGTATGTACATTAAAACGAGGAAAACAAACGAAATGTGTGAGAAGCCTTTGGTTTCGAAGTTATAATTACGTATTAAATACTGTTATCAAAAAGTTTAGTGTGCTAAAAGAATTAAAGCTGATAACGGTGGTGTGGAGCGTTGTCTAACCGTGTTAAACTCGTTGAATTTGTTTCAATGATCCGATAAAGTCATAATTATGATGATATAATAGTTACTATGTAATAAAGGCCGCGTGTTTTTATTATTAATTTTTTTTTACAAATTATTATTTTGCTAAATATGTCTGGTACCACTACAACTCCTGGCAAAACTCCCCTAATGGGGAAGGCCTATATTCAGCTATGGACAATTAACGGCTATTATAATGATAATGACGATGATTATCGAAATGTTAGTCATTGTGCCTACAATATTTCCAAAAATTGAGTACAATAGTAAGATTATTACAAAATAAAAAATATATACATATATTTTACTGCATAGTTTAAATGGGCACAAAAATGTTGCATGGTTATTTTTTTGCAATCACATCACTAGATATATAAGTATAAAAATACATAGACAGATAGATACATTTTTTTTTTCGGTCGGAGGTAGTTGTGCGAACATTGTTAAAAACTGCTCCAATTCGATTTTCGTTTTATAAATAGATAAAGTGGTAAAACAGTATATTTTAATGAAAATATATAAACTATAATCACTTCACTTCACTTGCCGGAATAAATTACACTTTTACCTCTACTACAACAACAAAAATGTCTGTGGAAAAGTTGAGCTTACAGGAGACTAGAGACGAATTTGTCAAAAGGATGCAGGACTTTGAAGGACGACTGCAGAAGGCAACTCTTACAAGCCCAGGAGTAGCGGATATTGCTTCAGAGTTTGCCATTTTTAAACATATGACGCTGAAGAGTCTACAATCATTGCAACACCAAGTTGACCTGCTGGCAAAAGAAGTTGATTTACAGGAAATGCGTGGTCGAAGGAAAATATTGCTTCTTCATGGTGTCTCAGAGAGTGATCGGGAAGATGTTAACTCAGTGGTATGCAGTGTCCTTGTTGATCAATTGAAATTGGTGGAGTTTTCAACAGAACACATTAGCCGGTGTCACAGAATGGGACGCATAACAACCAATGAAAAGGCTCGTCCACTTTTGGTTAAGTTTCGAGATATCAACACTCGCGACATGATCTGGTCCAATAAAACAAAGCTGAAGGGCACAAATGTTTCCATTTCCGAGTTCTTGACAAAAACTCGGCACGATACATTTATGGCGGCCAGACAACGGTTTGGTGTCAGAAAATGTTGGACACGTGATGGGTTTGTTCACGTCCTTGGATCCGATGGGGTACGGCATCGTATTAGTAGCATGACTGAACTGGGTAGAATTGCAGTACCAGGATCCCAACAGCCAGCTCCAGTTGCGGCTAAGGTGGACGTCGGCGTCAGCAGAACGAAACGGGCTCAAACCAGCAAGAAATAAGTCTTGTTAGCTTTGAATATTATATTCTACGGTTTGGTGAGTGAGTTTGGTCTGTATTAACATTAATATCGTTTTACCCACTTTTATTTATATCAAATAATATCATTTTTAATATCATTTCATTCGCTTTTTCTATTTATAATTCAACTGTAATGCGACCTACTTATTAAATGTAAAATAGACGGTAGATTGATTGGTTAGTAGTAGAAGTTTAATTTATCCCACTCAGGGAAAGGCAAAGGTATTGAGCCATACAGCCTAATCTCCAGTAATGTAATTATTAATTAATTTATTAAAGCAAGTAATTATTCTAATTTACATAGATCAATGTCAATATGTTGGTTGACAGTTATCAGATAACATCTGAATATTGGCTACATATCAAAGTTGTATATAATCTATGTTTCTATATTTTAAAAAAAGATATGAACTGTTACCATCCTTAATCTATGCTCATTACAGCTCCGGCACAGATAATACTAGTAATGAATGGATGTAAAGGGGAATACTCAGTACTCAGTACTATTTTTAATGTATACAATTTTTAACATGAATATTCTTATTATTATTATATTTTTTGTATTCAAGTTTATATTTAGATTTTCTTTTTATTGTACTTTTTTTGTATTCAAGTTTATATTTAGATTTTCTTTTTATTGTACTTTATGATTAAGTCAAACTTATAAATTTTCTGTGCCGGGATAGCTGTAGCTGTTTTCATTCATTTTTCAGTTACATTTACCCTAACCATTTACCATATTATTGTAACCTTTTAATATATCTTTACTACCTGTATGTATTGACAGGCTCACTCACCAAACCTGTGGACGAGTTATTAAGCGAAGTAGTATTATTTTTTTTATTTTCTTTCCTGATAACCGGCAGGTGGAGTATGCATGTACTCGTATTATTTTTAGTAATTTAAATTATATAATATATATTTATATATATTATTATTATTCTAATATATTATTATAACTAGTGTATTTAATTTTTTATATTATATTCTATTTTTTAAGATATTCATTTAGTATTTATTAGATTATTTATTTATTTTTCTCAAAGTATGCACAATTTATTTTGCAATAGTGACGAGGACATTGATAATGATGATTACTTCTCTGTTTCTACACATAATTCCTCTTGCAGCACTAACAACAGTTTCAATAGTTTGCCATGCCTATCGGATTCTTTGGCTGCACTGTTTTCAGATGTACCTAATAATCTCAACATACATAATTCACATTAATGCCCAAAGTATTCCAGCACACCATTCTGACTTGATTGTTTCTCTTAATCAACATAACATACACGCTATATTAGTTTCTGAATCTTGGTTAAAACCATGTCTCTCCTCTGCTTCCTACTCCCTCCCAGGCTTCCAACTTATACGAAATGATCGAACTGGCGGTGGCGGTGGCGGTGTAGCTATTTATCTCCGTTCTCATTTCACTTACTCTGTAGTTAGTATATCTGCACAGCCGCCCCCAAAGAATGCTGGTGAGCACCTTTTTATTGAAATCTCTCTCTCCCATTCAAAATTACTTCTCGGAGTCTACTACAGTCCTTCCATGCGCAATGACTATTTTTCATCTTTTGAAAAAACTCTCGAATCCCTCACTCCTTCCTACAATCACACAATCATAATGGGCGATTTTAATACTTGTCTCCTAAAAAAAAAATTCACGTGCTTCCACTCTCGTATCTACTGTAAAAGCTTGTAATTTAAATATACTCCCGCTATCTGCGACACATCATTTTCCCGACTCTACTCCTTCACTCCTCGACCTAATTATGATCTCATCCCTGCAAAATGTCGCGAGGCATGGTCAGTGCGCAGCGGACTGTTTTTCTTATCATGATCTGATTTATTTGTCTTACAAAATACGTTCCCCAAAAGCAAAATCTAAAACTGTTTTCCAGCGTAGTTTTGGCAGTATAAATGTGGAGAGACTACGTAGTGACGCAAAAACAATTGACTGGACACCTGTTAAAGACGCAATATCCGTAGACGAGCAGGTCGTACAGTTTAACAAATTGATTGTTCAACTGTACGATGTGCATGCTCCCATTAAGGCCATAAAAATTAAACACACTCCGGCTCCATGGATTAATAATGAAATTAGGATATTGATGCACAGAAGGGATGTAGCAAAGACTCGTTACAAGCATCGTCCCAGTGACGATAATAAGACCAAATATTTAAAACATCGAAATCGCTGCAATAGAGTGTGTAGGGATGCACAACGACGCTACATTCATGATTCTATTGCAGAACGAGATTCCGGCAAAGTCTGGAAGTTTCTTAGGACATTAGGAGTCGGTAATACCCAACCGAATAACATATATACTAACTTAGATGTTAATTCTCTCAACTTGCATTTTTCAACATCTCCTATAGTTGATGTTAATAATAAGACCAAAACATTATCAGATCTTTCCTTGCTTCCGACTCCTAATTATTCGCCGTTTGTTTTTAATCGACTTACAGAGTGTGACGTTAAGAGCAGCATTAATTCAATAACATCGAATGCAGTAGGTACCGATTGTATCAGTCGTAATATGATTATTCTAATTCTCGATGAGATATTGTCTGTAATTTGTTTAATCCTGAACCGCTCTATTGAAACTTGTGTTTTTCCAAAGTGTTGGAAAGAAGCACAAATTATCCCCATTCCAAAAAAAACAATCCTATCTCTTTCTCTGACTTGCGACCTATCTCAATCCTACCATTCCTCTCTAAAGTGCTTGAACGCCTTATTCATACTCAACTGACAAAATTCCTTACCCAAAACAACCTATTGAATCCTTTTCAGTCTGGCTACCGACCCGGTCATAGCACAGTAACAGCACTAGTTAAGATCACTGATGATATTCGATCGGGAATGGAACACGGCCAACTGACCATCCTAACACTCCTAGATTTTAGTAATGCATTCAATACCGTCGACTTTGACATCTTACTAGAACTGTTACACTCTCTTAACGTATCTCCGCCTGTAGTTGAGTGGTTTCGTGATTACTTGTGTGGACGTCGGCAGCGAGTTCGAATTAACGATGTGTCTTCATCTTGGTGCGATACGTTTGCTGGCGTTCCGCAAGGTGGCGTCTTGTCTCCTCTCCTTTTTTCAGTTCTTATAAATACTATATCAAACCAACTAACTTCTCTCTACCATCTATATGCAGACGATTTACAAATGTATACTCAGGCTCCTTTAGACGACTTGAACGATGCTATTGCATTAACTAACCAAGATCTCAAACATATAAGTAAATGGAGTAAAGCTTTTGGCCTTAAAGTAAATCCTTCCAAATCTCAGGTAGTACTGGTAGGTAGTCCTAAGCTAATCCAAAAGGTAGATTATTCAACGCTTATACCTATAACTTTTGGTGATGTGGTTATCCCCTTCAGTGTATCGGTAAAGGATCTAGGTGTAATTATTGATAGTTCTCTTACTTGGCGGCCACAAATAGAATTTGTCAGCAGAAAAGTTTTCGGATCAGTATGCTCACTTCGTAGACTACGTAATTTCCTTCCTACTGCTACCAAAATTACGCTATCCCAATCTCTTTTACTTCCAATTCTTGATTATGCCGATACTTGTTATCTGGATCTTACGGAGGACCAGCTTAACAAACTTGAGCGCCTTCAAAATGTTTGTATCAGGTTTATTTTCGGTCTTAGAAAATATGATCATATTTCCCAGTTTCGCGCTAAGCTCAAGTGGCTTCCTATTCGTTTTCGCCGGAATACTCACATTCTTTCACTGCTCCACAATGTCCTTTTCAACTCTTCTTCCCCTCACTATCTGAAGGAGCGGTTTGAATTCCTGCATACCGTCAATTCTTTTAATCTTAGGTCTTCTGAGGGCCTCCAGCTGAAGACTCCGGTACATTTCTCAAACTTTTATGACAAATCGTTTACGGTGCAAGCTGTACGGCTTTGGAATGCTCTACCAGTTTCCATACGAAGTATAAAATGTCTGGTTACTTTTAAAACAAAAGTTAAGGACTTTTATTTAAGCAAGTTGTCATCTCCTTAATATGTTTATATGTCTGCTTAGCATACTTATTTCTTGCATATTTTTCGTGAACGTTTATATGCATGTATGTATATGTGTGTATGTATGTGTATGTGTATATGTATGTATATGTGTGTGTATGTATATGTATGTGTATATGTATATATATGTATATATAATAATAAGTAAGGATAATTTTTATATTATTATATGTATTACATATCCCATATCTAGAACTAACAAATTTTTTTATCATGCCTCCTACCAAATTGTTTATAATTACTCCTCTCCATCCAAAGGTTGCCTGGAAGAGATCGCTCTTAGCGATAAGGTCGCCCATTGTTTTCTCATTGTGATTATTTCTTGTGATTGTTTGTATTTATAATAAGTTTACTGTTGTAATCTTTTGGAGGAAACAATAAAGAGTATCTATCTTTTTTACTGAGAACAATAAAAACAATAATTGCAGTTAAACTAAACAACAATAAAATGAAGAAAAAACAATACATATGTACATAACATACACACATAAATAAGAATAAAAAAAGCAATAAAAATATATATAAATTATTGTATAAACTATGAAAATAAGAATTTACAATCCAAAAATATTTTTAAAAAGGTAAATTTCAATAAATTGCATAGGTTGCAACATGAGTTTTTAAAGAAAAACAATGCAATCAGAAAATCATCCCGTCTTTAACAATTTAACAATTATTTTGCAATTTTCACACGTCATTTCTGCAGTCAATGCCCATCAAAGTGACATTGATGAGCCTGTGTTCGACTTTGCAAAATAAATGTTTAATTTGAAATTAATTTTGTGGTAAAAAAGACAATTAAATCATCTAATATAAATAATAAAAACGTGTTAAATTCGAATTGATTTTAGATCAGCTTTTTTGCATAGCTACCTTACAAATATTTTTTTTAATAGGGTGAAAATGAAATGATAGTCTTGCCTGCGCTATCGATATACATTGGCGAAATATCAGAGAATGAGTAAGAAATTAGGTCAGTTGTCCCATCGTGACGTATTCTCTAGGAAATAACTACCAAACCCTGGATCCAATGGGGAACCGTAGAGATAACCTGACAGAGTCTATTGCTAGCAATGGGGCCATTAGTCCCCATTACTCACGATGTCACTTCTACTTCGGATACATCAATTGAGTCCATACTCCATACATTTTAGAGGAACATTTCCTTCCGTCGGAGTCGCAGTACTTTCTTAGGGCAAAACAATTGACACACCAAGTGCTGCTTCTACACCACAGACGTAGTGTAACACACTACGTACCTACTAATGGACTAGAAATGCAATCATAAAAATGAAACAAGAAAATGGTTATAAATATCGTCTTGTAAATGCGTGCAAAAATAACATAAATTTGAAGGTGTTTTGAACTTTATTTAGATTAAATTAGCTAATGCTTTTGAACAAATTCTTGTACAAAATATTTCCGATTGTTCTACAATATGACATTTAAAGAGATAAATGTTGAAAGTGTAATTACGTGAATATATTCTTTTTTTTTATTTATAAGTTTGACTAATTACATTCATTTAAAATTAATTCCACTTCAAAAGGTAAAAAATAATTACAACTTATTTTGAATTAATAAGCTTCGAGCTTATATTGTGTAAATGAATGTCCTACTTGCCTATCTCGCTGTAACATATGTTATTATGTTTTATCTCTTTTACATTGCCAATTTTTACAATAATAAATAATCGAGGAATAACACCTGAGTCCTTAGGAATGGTAACGCATGGGGGTATCATGGACGAAACAGTATACTCTGTTATGTCCATGGTACTGCTCATATATATAGGCGACGATTACCACTTTCCATCAGGTGGGCTGTCAGCTTGTTTGCCATTCTAAATTGTATAAAAAAATCTAAGATTCATAGAGTGCGACATCTGTTTATATCCATGTCTTTGATATTAACTCCCAATTAGTATTTAGTATCAATATCACAATGTTATAAATATTTAACAAGTTGTTTGTCCTAAATAACACATTGACCTGGTTCGCTGGCAATTGTTCTTGCTTATCGTTTATTTGTTTAAATTGAACGGGGTGGTTGTGACCTAAATTAGCTTGGTATTTAGAATGTGTAGATAGAAGCACATCCAAAACTAACCACTAAATACTTTTAAGGACCGTAGCTTTTTAATGTACTTCAAAGGTACGCGATATGTGAACCGCTTTTTAAAAACACAAAAATCTTACTAATATAATAGAATTGTAATTGGACGATATCTGTTCATGGGAGATCTCTGTCTTTTCATTTAAGAGTTTGCTCTTGTCGGTGCAACTAATTCATGTATTTTCTTCCAACCAACTCTATTCCAAGGCATATTTTTTACCTCCTTATACGACATGACACCTAATGTTTCCTTTATCTGACACGGATATGGGAGATATTTAGGAAAAATTATTATGAAGGGTCTTATAAGACCGCAAATGCCAAAACAAGTTTTAAATATTTTGTCTATCTGTTCATCCGTTTGCCTTTTTGTATAATTGTTCCAGCATCCCACAAAAACTATTGCACAAACTGGATGTGGTTTCCAATGTTGTTCTCCTGGAGATGTAACTTAAAATCTTTTAAACACAACATCTTTTAAACAAAAAAATTTATCTTGATACACGATTTAGAACATATCGCATGTTTTAATATTTTTCCTACTTCCGAAAGCCAAAAGCAGAAAAAATTAAAAAATTAAATAAAAATAGTTTTATTACCTATATATTTATAATACATATGTATTTATTATTACAAAAAAACAAGTCGTAAATAAAATTCTTTTAAAATAGATAACGTGGGTAACGTAATTTTACAGGTTTTCCCTCACAACATACAGTTATTTCGTTACGCAAAGAAAATCATAAAAAATATAAGTAGTACCAAATACACTCTGTTATATATAAAAAAAGTATATATTTAAATCGGTTCAGAATTAGAGAAACATAACATAAATAATAATAGCCAAAGAATAAGTACGAATGGGGAATCTCTTCCATTCAATTCGCAAGCTTAAATACATATTATACAGCAGTTTATATAGAAGTGTAGCTTTGAAAATTATCCTATTCTCTATAAACATATATATACATATACATACATAAATAATATAGTAAAACACAGTTGGGTCAAGAAACCTGAATGCCTGATAGAGTTCAATAAAGTTACGCAATACCGCTTCGGTCGACCGGTCGACGGTAGTGATGGGCCGAATCAGGTTGACTCGGCTACTGTTTAGAATACCTAATAAGCACTCTGGTATCCCGATCAAATATAGCAATCTAGATTTATATATAGATATTTGATCGGGATACTCAAGTATTGTATACAGATACATAATAATGACATATGAAATTCGAATACAGGTTTCAAGTTCGAGGAGAGAAATTGTTAGTAGGGATCAATTCTCATTGGTACCCTCTCAGTGAACACCGATAGCGCAGACGAGCTACTATTCCATTTATCATTAATTAAAAAAAAACAGTCACTCAGGTACTGCAATATATAGAATTCTGATACACGATATTTGAATAATTGCTGTAGTCAAATAATAATCACGTGTTTATCATAAGTTTTTATATTTCTGTTTCATCATTTAATTGGGTACTTCAATTTTCCTTAAATCTCAAAGGGAAAATTAAATTAATGAGTATTTAATATGTTCATTTAAAGTTAAGTTCTGTTAAAAACCAATAGAAAAATTACTTGAGTTTGATAAAGTACTTGAATACCCGTATAAATACTCGAGTCCGAATTCGATTCATTTTTTAGCGACTACAAATACTCGTATACCAAAAAAGGGCTATCCAGCACATCACTATCGACTATCACATCGTACTATAACATGGCCGGTTCAACTCGAGAACTGCCCTATGTGATTTACAAGACTGTGTCAGAAGGGCAGTCTGACAAGTCACTGTCACAGCTGTTTATCTCTAAGGTCACCATTAGTATAATTATAAATATGTAAATTTTGTACTATTACGCAATGTAAGGTAACACCCAGCTTTGTGTGGATGAAGATGGAATGGTGCACGTATCTGTAGATATGCAACAGTGGAGAATAAATTAATGAGGATGAACTCAGGTCACTTGGCCCTCGACCGAAAATTTACTATGAATTATGCCGGCAACGCACAAGCAACTCCTCTCGTGTTGCAGGTGTCCATGGGCGACAGCATCTTTTGTGTGAGATATCAGTACCAAAGAGAGACTTTGTACAATATTCGAGTGCTTGGTCACCTCTGTCCCATTCGTGTTTCTACCGTGAAGCAGTTGTGTTTGCATGGGTGTGTTTCGGTTTGAATGGTGGGATATGGCAGTAATTTTACAGGGTACAAAAGAATAACGCCTGGTTATGTCCGTGTTACTGCTCATATCGTCATAGTCGTAGAATACTGGCGGATATATATATATATATATATATATATATATATATATATATATATATATATATATTTATATATATATATATATGTAATATTTGTCAGATCAGTCAGTATTCTACAACTATGACGATATTTTTTTTTTTTTTTTTTTTTTTACAACACAGGGGGCAAACGAGCATGCGGCTCACCTGATGGTAAGTGACTACCGCCGCCCATGATCACCCACAACACCAGCGGCATTGCAGGTGTGCTGCCGGCCTTTTAAAAAGGAATATACTCTTTTCTTGAAGGTTATGTTGTCGTATCGGTTCGGAAATACTGCTGCTGGAAGTTGATTCCAAAGAATGGTTGTGCGTGGAAGAAAGTGCCTTGAAAAACGCACGGTGGAAGACCGCCACTCGTCCAGATGATTGGGATGAAACTTTAGTTTGTGGCGGGTTGTACGGTGGTGAAAATCAGCAGCAGGTATCAATCCGAACAATTCCTCAGAACACTCCCCATGATAAATTCGGTAGAAGATGCACAGAGATGCAACATCTCTGCGCAGTTTCAATAGGTCAAGTCGGACAGTAAGGCGTTGACTATCGATAATTCGAGCCGCCCGACTTTGAATGCGGTCTAACGGAAGGAGTTGGTACTGTGGCGCTCCTGCCCACAGGTGAGAACAGTATTCCATATGCGGCCTGACTTGGGCTTTATATAATTTCAGGCGGTGTTCTGGCATGAAATATCGTCTCACCCTATTGAGCACTCCTAACTTTTTGGAAGCTATCTTAGCCTTCTCCTCCAGATGACCGCAAAACTGGACGTCGCAAGATATATCAACGCCCAGAATTCCTAGACTTGACTTTTTATCGAGGGAAGTGCCCTGAAAGTGAGGAGATACGACAAACGGCGTCTTTTTTGCGGTAAACGCGCAGACTTGTGTCTTTTTGGGGTTAAATTGGACAAGATTTTGTTCACCCCAGATCGAAACTTGATGTCTATAGGCGACGGTTACCACTTTTCATCAAGTGGGCCGTCAGCTCGTTTGCCATTTTAAGTTGCATAAAAAAGCTGCTTTCCATTAGTTGGACCGTTTGTTTGGCTCCCTAACAATAAAAAAAAAATTAACCACGAATGGGTCTAGACAAACCGCGTGGAGGTCGACTTGACAAAATATTTTGCTAGTAATGAAGACGAATTTTCACTGACAATCCTTTTTTCACACAAAACAAAAAACTACTTCATGTCATCCAACACAAAAACACGTTTCCAGTCCTATCGTAATTAATTTCCCTTCTAAATTCAGCCCCACCTATCTAATACGCACTTATCTAAGTGCGGTCATAAATCGATATTGCAACCGCGTTTATCTTAGCGAACCTCCCACCACAAAACCAAAAAATCCTTACCTCCACGGCCCCAAGCTAAATCGAATGATAACCTCAAATTTTTTGCATGGAATTAATGAATATGGATGACTCAAGACAATTCCTTTTTGCATTATAGAGTGAAATCCATAATCGTACATAAAAATAAAATCTTGCCGTGTAGTTCCAGCACAGAATGGGCCACCTCTTCCTTTCCTGTTAGTGTCGTAAGAAGCGACAAAAGGATCTTAATAGACGAAGCATGAGCAGCAGCAACCTTCTTAAAACGTCACCAAAAGTCTAACTGTGATTGCCAATTCGTTTGCTAATCATGGTGACTACTGGCAAAACCCCACTTATTTGCTTAGGGGAAGCCTATATTCAGCATTGGACAGTTAATGATGAATGACACTGTTAGACCTCATTACTAACAACCCCTTTCCCCCCAATGCCCATTGTTATGCCTCCGTACTGTATTAACGCTGCTATATTTCTTCAAAGCGTTTAAAACGAAACACATGCATACAATTGATATGCAATGTGCACTCACTTGCATCAAATATTGGACCCCCAATATGCTGTGGATCCATTCAATCTTGATTCTATTTATTTCTTTTATATAATAGATATATAATATTCATAAGTACGAGTATAGTATGCCGCCTCATGGCAATTCATGCCTTGCCACTGCTAAGGTCTAAGATGCTATCTGTCTTCTAGACAAATGGTAAACAAATCTATCACTTCGGTTGGGTGTAAGACACAGAACATTGCTGCCTCATTCTGTCTCATGTACTCGCTAACGATAACGACTCTATCGATAGATTCGTTTGTAGTCAAAGAGAGCAGATGATTTTAAAAAACTCTACGACCAACATAGAAAACGATATTTTATACGAGTAACGTCCAACCTGCAACTGCGCATGACCGTTCCAAGAGCCCAAATGTACCGAACAAAATATATGTTCTGTGGTTTTTCTCAAGGTTCCCTCTCACTTAGCGATTCAAAACAAGAATTCATTTAATATTATAGGTACACTGATCCTAATGTAGATAAAGTTATATAACACATGATATCCATGACTTGGAAATCTTGGTGTACGTAAAATTTTCGGTCACTTTATATTTAAAAGTAAAAGTAATCAGCAAGTAGATTTTGAATTGCAATAAACAGGACATTTCGCCGCAAAAAAGCGACGTCTTTAGTCGTTAATAAATTTATTTGGGACTGACATCTACTAATTCTTAATACTATTAATTCCTTTTGGACTTTCAAGATCGGATCAGATAAATGAACTGACACATTTGTAAATCCTATTGACTGTAAAAATTCCCAAAGACGGTTGACATCAGGCAAATGGCCGGTCGTAATATTAGCCAAATCTTTTTGTAATATGGATAAAAAAACATTAGGCCGACCCCAAAATTATAATTGGGATAAGGGTAGGAAATGATGATGACTTGATGACTGAATGATGATTGGCTGTAAAAATAATTATTAAAGGCACAATCAGTATAGCCACAATAACAATAAGGACAATCAGTATCATTACTCAGGCAATAGGTAATTAGTCTAGGACATACTCGTAATGCGTCTTTGTGACAAATTTTATTTAAATTTGTTCAATCAGTTGACTAACAAACATGTAAATGTGTTTACATACTTCGATATTTGTAATATTAGTACGATTAGGAAAGCACAGTAACATAGACTAGGAATAGCACAGACTAGCTGTATCCTGCAGCTCCGCCCGCGTATATTAGTACATAAAGTATCCTATGTACTAAGTTAGGATATAACCTACCCGTGTACCAATTTTTATTGAAATATATTTAGTAGTTTTTGCGTGAAAGAGTAACAAACATCCATCTATTCTTACACTCTTTTGCATTCGTAATATTAAATAGGATAGAATAACAGCAGATTTGCATGTTTATGTATATTTTATATCTATGCATATTATTATATAAAAGTCCTTTTTTAAGATATAACTCAATTACAATCAAAAACAACATTCATAATTCCTACATATTTGTAAAGAAACTAAAAAACATTATGAATAAACGAGTACATACAAATATGTAAATATAAAATCGAAAGTTAATAGATTTTGTAGTAGTAGGTTTCTATGTTTGTATACCAAATATCAGCATCCTCAGAATAATGGTGTAACCTACCTTCGGTTTACCCATCAACCTATTTTGAGATTGACACGAAGGTGTGTCATTAACCCTGCATTGGGCAATCGCATTGTTTTCTTCAATAGTCTTGAATTACTAATAAGTTTCTAAAGTAACCTTACGACCTCAGAAATTCTGAAATTGTGTTAAAAAAAATATTACCGAATATATACCATTGCGTTTCCACCAGAGCAGCATGTTTTGTTTTACGTAAACTTACCTAATCAGGGTTCAGTACCAAAAAGGTACAAAGGAACCTTTAACAGCACTATATTTCAACAACTATTGATTTGAAGTTTAGAACAGTTTTAGATATTGTCGTTCCACATATATTGCTATGAGAAAAATTTTAAAAACATATTTTATTTAATGGGGGATTCAAAAAGGATACTCATTAAAATTAACTTACGTCTAAGCGGGGTATTATATAAATGGGTTTTATTTGAACATTTCAAAATGGATTTTTATTTAATTGATGTTGCGTAACTTTTAGTGTTTATAAAAAAAATATGTTAAAATGTTAGAAAACTAATCCTCAAAGTTATATTTATATATGAAAATATAAATTGATGAAAATATATCCTTTAAATCTGTTTTAAATGAGGATTGTTTCTCGACACATTGAAAAGCTTGAAAAGATGAGGCAAAAAATAGAAATAAAAAATATGAACTAAGCAGTTTATTTATTTTTTTACTGATAGGCAATATATGATCTGCCTGATGGTAAATGTTAAAATAACACTTTTATAGACCAAGAGATCTATAAAAGATTATTTATTATTATAGATTATTCTATTTCTTACTCCCTTTTATTGCCCTTGCACTTGCACAAACGAAGTAGCAAAACTGTGCAATTTTATTATATTCTTTATTGCACTTGTAAATTACATTGTTAATGCATTTATAAATATTGTGAGCAAGGGTGGACTTATCTCTGACAGAGATAAGCTTTTTTTATTTTTTTTATTTTCGTTTAATTGTTTTTTTATTTTATTTTTTTAGTTTTTTAAATTTAAGTTTAATTTAAATTTTTAATCTTCTCTACCTAAATATCCATAATTAATTAGATACTTATAGACAGATGCTTTTTTTATTCCCTTCAAAAGATTACAATAGTAAACTTGTAATTATTTATGTCTGCTTTACTCACGTTTCAAATTCACACTTATGAATAGAGCTTATATTCATTTAAACTAGTCGAGCATCTCCGTATTTAAAACATGAGTAAAGCCGACAAACATAATTATAATATAGTATGACTCACGATAGTTATTATTCAACAATAGTAATCTTAGCAAAAACGAAAAGAGCACAGTATATAAGATCATCAAGTATTATAAGTAGTGATACAGCTAAAAGTAACGTTACTTGATTGCGGCCCTCTTTAAATTGGAAATATTTCTAAGCAAGGCAGCTGCGAATCGAGCTTAACCACCATAATTATCTTTAAAATCATTCGTTACTTTTTGTTTCCTTCTATAACTGTCTCTAAAAAAACTGAAATTTAGCAGATGGATCCACTAAGATGAGATTTTTAGATATAACTGGATTTTAGTGTATGATTCGAGTCAATTATGTTTAATAAATAATTAGCAATTACATTATTATGAAAAGCTCGTATTACAATCCGATTTTTTTTTCGGGATTTTAAATAACCGCTTTAGTTGATATGGTAATTCCTAAATTATCTTACATGCCTGTCTACTTTTCATATATTCATTCGTATACAGCCTTTTACTGTC
The DNA here is from genome assembly GCF_026898425.1 of Galleria mellonella. Classification (NCBI taxonomy): domain Eukaryota; kingdom Metazoa; phylum Arthropoda; class Insecta; order Lepidoptera; family Pyralidae; genus Galleria; species Galleria mellonella. The sequence goes on from NW_026442015.1 coordinate 3,263,723, forward strand.
CACTGCTGAACATAAGCCTCCCCTTGAGGAGTTTTACCGGTAGTTGCCACGTTTGGCAGACGGATTGGCAACCGCAGTTTTAAGAGGGATGCTATTATCCATTCTCGTTCTCTCATAGTCGCCTCTTACGACACCCACGGAAAAAGAAGGGGCTATTTTATGCCGGGCCCACACACCTGCTGCTTACCATTCAATTAACACCATAGATAGAATAACAATCCTATAGTAATAAAACAAAGTCCCTATCCACATCTGTTTGTTTCTCCTCTGATTTGTTTTAATTCATGCAATAGATTTTGAAACTGGTCTCACAGTTGTTCAGATATTTTTCTACTCAAGGTTTATGTCTTTGTATCCTAATTATTTTATTTAACTTTTGTTTAAGTAAATGATTATACTAGTGCGAAACCGCGGCATGCCACTAAAAATATTACATTTTCATCATCATCTCAGCCATTCTCTGTCTACTGCTGAAAATAGGCTGCACCCATAGACTACCATAAAGAATGGTTCAGAGCCAATTGCATCCACTGACTCTCTATAATGAATTTAAAATCGTCACTCCATCTAGTGGAGGGTCGTCCTGCATTGCGTTTGCCTGTACAGGGTTGCCACTCAAGAAACTTTCTTTCCTTCGGTTGTCGGTTCTTCGAGCTATGTTACGAACCATTTCACTTAAAAATATTTAATTTGTATTATGTTAATTTTCTCTGATTTCATTATAGTTGTATTGTTAAAGATATTATACACTTGTATATACTACACTAATATTATAAAGAGGAAAGTTGTCTGATTGTTTGTTGATAAACAATAAACTCATAAAATACATCCTGATTTTAAAAAATCTTTCATCTATAGAAAGCTATATTAGAGAGTAACATAAGCTAGGTACATATAATTTTCAAAAAATTTAAAGATCCCAACAAAAATTACAATAATACAACCCAAGGTAGTAAAAATTTGCATTTGACGCGCGTTGCGAAAACTATTTATGATACATAAAATGAAGTACTACCTACGTGTACACATTATTACTCACAAAAAAGTTCGCGAGGCTATGTTAATTAAATCACAATAACTATTTTTTGTGGAAATTAGTCTATAATACGGATAGTGTAATATTTAATGAATACTTTAATAATAATAATAATAATAAATAACTTTTAATCCAAGTAAACTTAATAACAAGCATTTTAGAATAATTCAATTTTCATTCAATATTTTTTTTTAAACTATCGCTCAGTTCGGAATGTAATTTCAACTGAGAAGAAAGGACAAGAAACACAGCCGTTGCTTTTTTTTTATAAATAAGTGAAGTGTACAAAGGGAAGTTTGCAATAAAAATTAAAAATTATGAATGGATAAAAAGACTGTCATAATTTTCGTATTGATAAAAAATAGAAAAAAATAAATAAAAGCTACCTCTACTCTCATTCCACAATAATGGATTTTATTGTAATATTTATGTACAAACATTTAATTATAGCAAGGCCGATTTAGTGTAGTGACTAAGCAACAAGTGACAAAAATTATAGTAACGTTCTGACATTGAAATTTTATAATTAAGATGCGTTTATCTTACAGGTAGAACCGAAGGATGATCACAATCAAATCATGATATAAATCCTTATCCAAAACTAAATAGTTTTATAATCAAGGTTATGTACATGTGAATTCCTCTTTAAATTATTCTAATCAGAACTCTCGTTTAGAAATTACAATGGATATAAAAAATAAGAAAAATATTGTTATATTTTTTTAATTATATTCTTTACTGCACTTGTAAATTACACTGTTAATGCATTTATAAATATTGTGAGCAAGGGTGGACTTAGCTCTGACAGAGATCTCTTCCAGTCAACCCAATGCAGTTAGAAAGCATGTTGTTAGCAGGTAGCTGAAGTGCTATAACTATTAATATTTAGAATACATAAACAAATATACAGTTAAATAAAATATTAAGATACATAATAAAATATTACATAAATACATATACTATAAATAAATATATTTTAATGGATGATAAAGGAATGGTAATGCCCGCCTGCGCTAACGTTAAACGCTGGCGGGACACCAATGAGGGATGGTTGATGAGAATAAAGAGGCAGATCAGTTAGCCCATCGTGACGAATTGCACAAGAATTAAGAAAAACTGAGGTTAACCTGATAGGGTATATTGCTAGCAATGGAACTGTTAGATCACCATTACTAACAATCCCTTCCCCCCTAATATTGTTATTATCGTCTATTGGTTCAATAACCAATTTAAAATAGGTACTAATTTATCTTTCTATCTATTCGTGTAAAGCCGGGGTGAGTAGCTAGTTACTTTAATTCTTTTTCTCATTGTATGTAAAGTATTTCGTTGTCGCAATTGTAAAACTATTTTAACGTACGAAATTATGGGGGGAAAGGGATTGTTAGTAATGGAGACTGAGAATCCCATTGCTAGCAATATACCCAACCAGGTCGACCTCCTCGCGGTTCCCCCTGGAAACTACCATGGTTAATTCCTGATGAATTCATCATGATGGGTTAACTGGCCTGTTTTCATTCTCATCTATCACCCTTCACTGGTGCCCCGCCAGCGTATCCCGTTAGCGCAGGCGGGGTTACCATACCATTTTCACCCATAAAAAAAAACGTACGAAATTATATTACTTAATATATTTTAAAACGACGGCTGAGATGATATACTTTTAATTTAAATCTTTAAACAGTTTATATTTAAATTATAGTTATAGTCAAATTAATTACATCTACCATTTATTTCCGGTTACGCAGCATAATTTGTAGGTTAAACGGGATTTCTTAGCAACGTGTTAACTGGTTCTTTGTTCAATATATCAGGCCATTACATAAAGAGACTTTAATGAAGGCATAGGTTGAGGTAGGCTTAAAGACTTCTTTTAGCGAGACATCTTTGTTAATAAACTATTATTATTATTAACTTATTGAAAATTTTATCTTTTAACTTACTTTTGTGTCAGCTTCATACTTTTATACTTTATCCAAGCTGAGTGTGTTTCTAGTTATACCAAGAAGGGATATCAGTTAGTGGTAACAATCCATCAACAATTGAATTTCTGAAATGTGAAGATTACGTATTTTAATATTTTCAAATATTTTTACTTGGTTTCCACGATACTAATATAACAGCATGAATTCATTCATTGGACACGTTAAATTTGACTTATCGGATCAACTTGTTCTTAGTCATGCATAGATTTTTCGTAAATACACAATGTTGCATCCTTTTTAGTTCTCAGTTACGGAAATTCCGTATGATGACGATGGCAGAACATTTCGTGCGTATCACAACGTCTTGTTTTGTCTCTTCTTCTTTTGAATATTAATTTTCAAGCTTAACCCCATAAATAGATAATAAATTAATCTATTCATACAATAAAAACGCTTTCGTTAGCGTTATGAGAAAAAAATACACTTTCTCAGCTCACCAAAATCTCTCCTCCAAAAACACAACGCACTGAGACCAAATATTTGTAGAAAATCTAACCTAACTTGACCTACTCTTAATTTTTTTCATTTATATTTCACTTTTATACTACTGAGGTGGCAAACAAGCATATGGCGCACCCGATGGTAAGCAATCACCAAAGCCTGTTAACACCTGCAATATCGGGGGTATTACACACGCGTTTCCTTCCGACCCTAAAGAAACTTCTTTACCTCTTTTTTGAAGAACCCCATGCTGTAGTCTTTACGAAAAATTTTATTTAATTACCATGCAAATATTTAAAAAACACAAGATAAACATTTTTAATACCACTTAAACCTTTCGAGTTTATACATGGCGCTTTACATCATATAATCTTACATATAGTACGATACAGACTTAAAGGCACCTCATAAAATTTATTAATAGAATAAAATATAGAAAATATAATAATCTTCTTTTTCAGTCTCAGCCTTTGAATTTTTAAATATGAAAGTAATGTTATAATTTATGAGTCATGATAATTGATTGGCATTCAAATTTATCATTTGCATTGATTAATGTGAATATTTATAATATCGATATGAAAGAAATGACAGTTAATTAACGCTTAAATATCGATTAAATTGCATTCCTTTGATAATTATGAGAATGCGTATTATTACAGTTAAAATGTTACGTGTAATTTTTGACTATCGGATGTTGGCAGCACTGAAGTAGGGTTCAACAATATTCAAACAATTTGGAGTCGCCTGCGGGATTTGATTTGATTTTAGGCGGGTTTTCAATTTCCATATGAAAAAGTCGATTATCAATGGGGGGAGGGGGATAGGTTTGTTAGTAATCCTTACTAATATTATAAATATGAAAGTGATTTCGTTTATTGGTTTGTAAAGCGCCTTAACGATTTAACCAATCACTATTCAAATTTGGAATACGTATACTATATGGGATGGAGAAGGATATAGGTTGTATCTTCACCTGACCGAGATAAAAGATATTTTATCCTGGTCAGTAAATACATCCCGTTTAGTCAGACGTAGTCGCGGGTCCAAGCTAGTTCCTAATAAATTTGTCACGATGATCCAGCTGAACTGACTTGATTCTCATGTATCATCTTTCACTGTTGCCCCTCCAGTGGATAAAACGAGTGTATCCGTTTTCACCTATTGAAAAAAATCGCCAATCATTGCCACGTTCCAAAAATCAATTCGTGCCTAGAAAAATCATCCAAAACTGGTCTATAAGTAGACTGTCCGGTTTATCACTTTCGTTTCGGTTTTTTAAAATTTTTTAATTGTCAGACAAGTGAGTGATTACCCTACTGTGCCTTATTCCGTTAGTTAGTCTGTCATTTGAACGAGCTCGCATTAGGGTAGTCTTCCTAATAATAAATCGTGATATTTTTTTTATTTTTAATTATTATTATTTCAGGAGTTAACTGTCCACTGCTGGACATAAGCTTTCCCCATAAGAGGAGTTTTGCCAGTAGTTGCCATGCTTGGCAAGTGAGTTGGCAACCGCAGTTACGCTTTTTAGAGATGTTTTAAGAACGACGCTGCTGCCCATCCCTCGCCCTCCCTTAGTTGCCTCTTACAACACTCACGGAAAACGTAGGGCCCATTCTATGCCGGGGCACACACGATGAATTTAAAAAATTGTCACCAAATATTTAATTTTATTTACAAAAATATTAAGACTAAAAAAATTATTCAAAATACAGAAATTCTTTTTTTTTTAATTATCTGACTAATTCAACCATATAGACATAAACAGTCCAAGTTTACGTTTTACTATCATGTCTCCTCAACCTTCCTTTCTAAAACAACACTTGCTAATCTCAAATAATACATACTCATATGCAGGTTCTGAATATGAATACAAAAAATATTAGATTATGATATTACGAAAAAAAAAACAATAACGGGTACGAATAGATTCGAAATCTATTTTTTTTTTTCTTTATTTATAGAATTTTGTTTTTATTCGCGTATACTTTTCATGCTACAATATATTTAATTTTACAATTAAATGCTATTAAAACTATGTGATTTTAGAATTTCGGAGATTCTCACCTGTTCTTTTTTTTTTTGTAAGTGAAATACTTTTACAATTCTGAACTGACTTTGATAATTTTTTTAATCGACTTCAAAAAGAAGGAAGGTCTCAGTTCGTATGTTTTTGTATTTTTTTATGTTTATTAACTCATAACTCCGTCAGTTGTGAACCGACTTAAAAAAAATCTTTTTTGTCTTAGATTGGTCCCATACAAATTTTTATCAAAATCATCAAAGGTTACACGGTTTAGTTTTTAAATCAAAATAACTGGTTTTACCACAAGTGGAGTCTGTTTTTTTTTAGAAACATAGTTTTAATTATTTGTATTCGATAGCGGTAACTTCCTTATAACTAATGTAAGTTTGTCACAACTAATATCACTAGGTTTTTGTGTAAATCAAATAGCTATCCGAAAAACTTTGTAAATAATATACGATACAAAGATATGGAAAATAACAATAATAATTTTATGCAAAACTTGTGATCCGACCCAACTTCGCACGGCTAGATAAAATTTTCGAAAATAATATGTTAGTCGCTGATAATATAGCTTTCTATAGGTGAAAGACAATCAGGTATTTTCTCTTTGTAATATTAGTGTAGAAAAACAAAAACCTACACTTAAAGATTTTATATAATATATGGAACACTCGATGTGTGATTGTGAATCCAAACAACTCGCGCTTGACCGGAGTTATTGTACTTTAATCAACGTTGCGTGCACCAGAACACTTTGTCTTTGGCAATTCAATTAATTTTTTTTTATTTAATTCAATAAAAGTTTGGGCGCGTGGCGATTTATCTCTTGATTGATGCAAGCACCTTATAATATTATGTGACCATTATATGTCAAAGTGCACATAATTAAAAATAACTGTAAAAAATTGGTATGTTTATTCAACAATAAAGGTACTTTAAAATAAAGATCGGAAACGATTATTATGGTATAAAACAAATTGAAATAAAATAAATTCATATGCTCACTACCGTAATCTCTTTTGGGGTAGATAGAGGCGTTATTAACTATTCTTGTTTAAATGTATATAACATTCGATATGCCACATTTCGCCGAGCATATTTTGTATATTTAAATTGGTACGCAAAGTTTGACGTCCACGAGATTCAAACTCACGACCTTTGAGGTCTATAAGTCGGGATAGTATGCCACTAGGCCATAATGCTGATATATTGGTATATTTATTTTTAATACTTGACATAGGTATCTTGACATATATTTTTATCAACATAAAATAGAATGAGCGTTTATATTATTTAATTAATTATTTTAAATATGCCAAGTTTAAAAAAATAAATTGTATCTACTTATACCTATCGTCCATGACTCTATTCACATCTATAAGCAATGGTTAGCACTTTGGTAGGCCGTCAACTTACGAGTATTGGACTTGTAAAGTCATAAAAAAAATAATTACATTATAAAAAAAGAAATATCAACAATATAAACTTACCTATTGAAATAAACGTTACAGACACAATTCAGAGTCTTTACGTAAAAAAAAGACTAAAACTTTTCACTACTGAAAGACTCGTTAAAAAGTTATTTTATAACGGACACTTTTAAAGAAAATTAAACTTAATTTTTTTATTCTTATTCAAACTAAACACAAAGCGTTTTTTTTTTTTTAAATAATATCCTACGTTTTTATTTTAAAATTAGCCACATGTGCGTTTTTCGCCTTAGATGATAATGTATTTAAAATTCGAATTGCGAAGAATACGTTCGGAAGTTTGAAAGAGGCGCGCTCGCGCGTCCTAGCGGCGCGCACGTTTAGTTGCGAAATGATTATGTGTATGCCACTGCATTCATCTGCTAGTCTATAATAGTTTTTAACTGATAATTAAACACGACATTCCTTGACCGTAGGGCCGTGCGTTAGACTGAGTACTGCATTTTTGTAATATTCCAGTTAGAAAGGTCGCCTTAGTCAGGTAAATAATTGATGAATGAATTTAGGATTAGTAAATAGACAGGGCTAGATTACGACTTATGTACGAATATACTCGACTTAAGTCACTTAAGCGTCTTAAGAAAGTCACTTATTTGTGATTTTTGTCTGCTAAAAAATGTCCTTTTACATTAACATCGTGTTTTTTTTTTAAATGAATGATAATAAAATGGTAACCCCGCCTACGCTAAAGGTATACTCGCGAAGCACCAGTGAAGAGTGATAGGTGAGAATAAAGAGGCAGGTCAGTCAGCCCATCGTGATGAATTCATTTAGAATTGAACACGATGGTTTCCAGGGAAAATCGCGAGAAGGTGTATACCTAACAAAGTGGCTACTAATCCTCATTCTTAACATTTCCTTCTTCACCCTATTGTCTACCTATGCTTTTAATTGTGACAAGAGACAATATTTGACTTTAATTTTAATCTGACTATAATAAAATTCACTAAAATTGCATACTTGGGTGTGGATATTCTAGATTTTTATTTTGATGAATGAAAATGGAATGGTAGCCCCGCCTGCGTTATTGGTAGACGCTAGAGGGGCGCTAGTCAAGGGTGAAGTGATAGGTGAGGATGAAAGCAGGTCAATTAGTCCATCGTGACGAATTCAACAAGAATTGCTTGCCAAGGATAAATACGTAGAAGTTATTGACTTCTACGCGATTAACATTGACAACCATATTGCTGAAAGAATATTGATACAGCCTTACTTTTTTTTATGCAACTTAGAATGGCAAACAAGCTGACGGCTCATCTGATGGAAAGTGGTAATCGTCGCTTATAGACATGAGCAGAACCATGGACATAACAAAGTATACTGTTTCGTCCATGATACCCCACATGCGTTGCCATTCCTGAGGACTCAGGTGTTATTCCTCTGTACCCAGTAAATTCACGCCGTATCCCACCCTTCAAACCGCAACACAGCCATGCAAACACAACTGCTTTACGGTTGAAACACAAATGGGACAGAGGTACCCAAGCAATCGACTTTTGTACAAAGTCTCCCTCTGGTAACAGAAAAGCAATAAGGCTGTATTATTGTACTCATAGCATTTATATATACAGACAATACTCGTTGTACTATTAGTCCTACTAATATTAATGTGAAAATTTATAGAGATCATTGAACATTTGTATGTTTTTACTAAAGGACGCGTACGGATTTAAATGAAATTTTGGTGGTGGGTGGGTTATATCCTAACTATATATATATATATATATATATATATATATATATATATATATATATATATATATATATATATATATATATATATATATATATATATATATATATATATATATATATATATATATATATATATATATATATATATATATATATATATATATATATATATATATATATATATAAAATTCAAGGTACTGTTCATGTCTATAAAAGACGGTTACCGCTTTCCATAAAATGGGCCGTCTACTTGTACCATTGTAAGTTGTGTACAAAGAAATAAAACGTATTTTTACTCTATTATAACATATGTATGTATTTATTAATAGAAATAAATTACAGAAGATAAGTAACAGCTCATTACAAATAATTGATATGCAGTTCCGTTATGTGTCTGATAGTTACTCATCACTTGTACCACAGATAATATAATACTCTTGTACCTAGCTACCTATATTGGACCTTTCACCAAACAGCTTGGACTTAGATGAATTACATTTCGTATATTTGTCCCAGATTCCTAGACTGGTCCTAATAAAGTGTTATTTCCATTCTTAGGATGATAATGGAATGGTAACCCCGCCTGCGCTCTCGGTATACGCTGGCGGAGCACCAGTGAAGGGTGACAGATGAGAATGAAAATAGGCCTAACTGGCCTATTTTCATTCTCATCTATCACCCTTCACTGATCTCCTTCACTCATCATGATGAATTCATCAGGAATTAAGCATGATAGTTTCCAGGGGAAACCGCGAGGAGGTCGACCTGGTTGGGTATATTGCTAGCAATGGGATTCTCAGTCTCCATTACTAACAATCCCTTTCCCCCCAAGTCCGCCTATGTACCTTGTCATTGTCTTTATGGCCTGATATCTACATTAAATATGTACATATAATAAAATGTATACAAACAAACAAACAAAGAATACTATTTGTCAGTAACTACATCACTTGAGAACGGTTGAAGATGAATGGATTGAGTAATATGGGTAATATAGTTTATGTTCCTCATTTAAGGGGGGGGGGGGTTGTTAGTAACGCGGACTGCCCAGTCACATTGCTAGCAACAGTTAGATTTTTTTAATGGATGACAATGGAATGGTAACCCCACCCGCGCTATCGGTATACATCGGCGGGGCACCAGTGAAGGATAATAGGTGAGGATGAAGCAGGTCAGTTAGCCCATCATGACGAACACAACAAGAATTGTTCACGATGATTTCCAGGGGGAACCACGTGGAGGTCGACCTAATAGGGCATATTGCTAGCAATGGAGCTGTCAAACTCCATTGCTAACTATCCCTTTCCCCCCGCAATAGTTAGGTTAGGTTAAATAGTCTTTGCTTAACAGGAGATACCAAACCCTGTAATTTAACTAACTACCTTCGTATAAAGAAATAAATTTATTATTATTATAATAGTCAAGTCGGTCTCCACGTGACCCCCTTGGAAACCATCGTGCTGAGTTCCGGGTATATTCATTAGATACTATAAGCTAACTGACCTGCCTTTTCATTCTCACTTATCATTCCTCACTGATACCCTGCCAGCGTATACCTTTAGCACAGGTGGGTTCACCATTTCATTATCATCCATTAAAAAAAAAAAACATTTAAAAACTTGAAGGTACAAAATAACAGACAAAATAGTTAAATAAATAATAAATAATCTCACATAAAAATCTATAATATACGATAATAGTACATTGTTCATCAAGGGAAGCAATTAACCGATTGCCAAAGAGTTTCTTCCGCATGGTATTCTTGTCGAATGTTTGTTTTTTAATCGTTGTTTATATTTCTTTATGCAAATCCTCAATTTAGGTAGAATACATGCAGTAAACTAGGTTAGTATTGTCTATACATTTTTAATAAAAAAAAAGCGTTAAATAGCTACTTACTCAAGTATTTTTATAGAGCATAGATAATATTATGTACATTTTTATTGTTTAACTAAATGTGGTCACGACTTAGTTGGCATGTGGTCATCTTCTATCAAAATAATTTTTTAGCTATTTCCAAACAAAGACACCAAAAATGTTTTTTTTTTTGTGTCATATCGAAGGCATATTTAAGGACGTGCCGGATGGATCATTACTAACCACGCAAAATTTGTTTAGTGCCCACCTCAGGATCAGGAGCAGAACTATCAGTTGTAGAGAAAAACATATCTACGAATACATATGCACCTTTTTAAGAAGCCATACTCCCATTCCCTTAAAAATAATCTTAAATGCTCAAATAAAATAATCAAAATTACAATTTTCTAGTCTTAATTTCGTATGTCAATAAATAATATTGACTCTAACTCCGACTATTATCAAGGGCATTCTTGTCTACTGCAATAGACTATAATATATATGTCTATATAATTATTTTGAAAACATTACTATTTAACCCATTTTGGGGAATAATTTTTAACCACAGATAAATTGCTATATAGTACCTATATCGCTATTTTTAACCTTTTTCCTAAATTGTTCCTATCTATTGCCAAGTAGAATTGACTTTACAATTTTACATGATAGTACTTGACTTTGAAGAATTGACCCTTAGGTCTTTTGATGATGGGGGGGCGGGAATCCCCCAAAGCCCAACTAGAGGAACGAGATCCGTGAGTCGGTGCCCGCGTATTCCCGGGCACCACTCGGAGTGAGCCCCGATGAGGGCGGCGCTGCTGGGGATGTGGAGATATGCGAAAGCCCATCCCAGGTCACCAGCACTATGGCGCCAAGAGGAATACTGGAGGGTTTTTAATGGGTAAGAATCCCACAGTACCCATCGTTATCCCGCTGGCGGTGGGTCTCTTTCTGAAGATTTTCCCCTCGACAAAGAAAAGGTCTTTTGGTGATGAATATTTAAAATTTCTATAATCTACACGTTGACTCATAGTCCGTCACAGTGACAAATCGGTTACGTGAGACGTGAAATTCTAATACACAAATAGATAAATCAACAAACAAAAAAAAACAAAGCATCGTTGTCGGTTATAGTATACATGAATTACATTTCCAAAAATGTACCGTTTTGACTCCGTTCCGATTTTAAAATGTGTAACAAAATAAGTTTTTTTTTTAATCAGAACCGTCTACAGTGCAAAATTCTTGAACAGTTATAATAAAGACCCGAGCCGTAGACGGTCTTTTTAGTCCGCTGTACAGAAATGACCGTATCTAACGAATGTTGTGATGGTCATTTTACGCGCACTCAACGCACATGATAGTTTGTGAGCGATCATAGCGGTCAAGTTTGTACCATGTTTGTCCATCGTCTGCTCAGAGCCAAATCGTTGTTTAGCGTAACAATGCGTTCGCATGGTTTGCCGGCCGGTGTCTACTGTATACCTACCCAGTGAGCGCGTGCCTCATTTTGAACCAGTTTTAATTTTCGCCCCGAGCAATAATATTATTATTAGTAAGCATAAAGGCATAAAAAACGAAACGAAGGTCTAATTGATATATTAATAGATAGAACACCAATTACTATTCAACGCCATTTTAACGCCTACTGTAAAATATTTATTGCTTGGTTATGTAAAATATAGTTCCTATATTACCTTATTTTAGATTAGTTTAATTAGAAATATACCCTGTAAGGTTAACCTTCACGCGTTGTCCCCTAGAAACTACCATTATTACTTCCTGACCCAATTCTTCACGATCTGTCAATTGATTTGAAGGCCTACCACGAAATATTTTCCGAAATTTCAGGGACGAACGAAATAGAAATTTGATGTTAAAATTACATAATAAATGCCGTTTAAAATTATTAAAAATATTAAAATACCGTTCCTCTGGACTATTAGGATAAGATTTATGATGAATGAAACATTAAGCCATTTACTGGGTCGATTTAGGTATGAACAAAAACACGAAATTGAACCCGAAAATTCGGAATTTCATTTCATGGTAGGCCCCCTGACTTTATCCCTATCTATAATATTATCAATCACTAATATCCCATACTCTTCCAATGTTACCGTATTAAAAAAAGCTTGCACATACGAATAAGTTATCTCTGCTGCGCGTATGCCACTAATATGGCTATCTTAACACTGTTTAGTGTAATAAAAGTTCATCTATCCATGAATTACTTTCGCTATTTCAATAATCTGTGCCACCTTTCTACGGCACCGTTATTTCGAGGATGTATGGAGAGGGTCGGGTTTTATTTATACCTAAGCCACTCTATCAATTTCCTAAACAAACAACTTTCAAATTAGCGACCCTGATCTATTATAGCCATTAGCTGAAGTAGGTAATGACCTAATGATCTATGTATATGCACTTGTCTAAAACAGTCGCAAAAAAACAATGCAGTTTTAAATACAGTTTTTTTTTTGCATATAGAAAGATATTAAAAGCATGTATTAATAGGCATGTGGTCCCGGCATAGAATAGGCCACCCCTTCCTTTCCCGTGGATGTCGTAAGAGGCGATTAAGGGAAGGCGAGAGATGGCAGCAGCGTCCCTTTTACAACATCTCCAAAGCCTTTCCGCTGTTGCCAATTCACTTGCCAAGCGAGGCAACTACTGGCAAACCCTCCAAGGGGGAGGCTTACGTTCAACACTGGATAGTTAAAGCTGATTAAATGGTGATTAAATGCAACCCCGCCTGCGTTATTGATTTACATTGACGGTGTACCAATGAAGGATGATTATAACAAATTTATTAGAATGTAATCACAATGGTTTATAGAAAGGACCGCGCCAATGTTATTCTAACAGCTTGTATTGGGGGGAAAGGGATTGCTAGTAATGGAGACAAAAAATTTAATTGCTAGCAATATACCCAACCAGGTTGACCTCCTCGTGGTTCCCCTTGGAAACTATCATGGTTAATTCCTGATGAATTCATCATGATGGGCTAACTGACCTGTTTTCATCCTCATCGATCACCCTTCACTGGTGCTCCGCCAGCGTATTCCATTACCATTCAATTTTCAACCGTGAAAAAAAAGCAGTTTGTATTACTAGTAATGGTGGCCAATCCCCATGATTAACCGTTTCCTCTCGCCCAAAATGTAGAATTAGTGTCCGATCACCTGTGAACATTGGCAAAAAATATAAGTTTTTGCGCACTTACCTATCATTGTCATTATTCATAACAGCGAAAAAACTTTGTCGGAAAGCCTACTGGGATGTCTTAATTCATCCATTTGACTTTTCTGAAGAACGGTTCTTAGCGGTTTTAACTTATTATTCGAAACGATGCCGAAAAAAGTTTGTTGCAAAATGGTATAACTATTTCCTATAAATAAATATTAATTACCTAAGATTATTACATACATACATACGGACATATCTGTCACGCCTGTCTTCCCTTGGTGTAGTGCAAGTGTAGACAGCAGCAATGGAATGTCGAAGGCTTCGATTCAAACCATAAACTCAGTACGACGTACTTATTTAATTTAAAAAATACTTTTTTCGTTTTTTTTTTTATACAACTTAAAATGGCATACAAGCTGACGGCCCACCTGATGGAAAGTGGTAACCGTCGCCTATAGACATGAGCAATACCATGGACATAACAGAGTGTACCGTTTCACCCATGACACCCCCATGCGTTGCCACTCCTGAGGACCCAGGTGTTATTCCTCTGTACCCTGTAAATTCACTGTCATATCCCACCCTTTTAAACAGAAACACAGCCATGCAAACATAACTGCTTCACGGTTGAAACAAGAATGCGACAGAGGTACCCAATCATACGACTTTTGTACAAAGTCTCCCTCGTTTCTTCCACATTCATCAATATTTTCATTAATATTATTATATTTTATTGATTAGAATAGTGTTATTAGATTGACACTATGCAAAGCATTTGTACGAATCACTATTATAATATAGTTGACCATAGAGAAAATTCATACATATTTTATACACTGTGTATTTTTTATGACCAGGTTATAGTCTAAAATACATTTTTTGGTCTCTAAACCTACATTTTGATAAATTTATGGAAATATAATTGATTATGTCTTTCGAGACCTTGTTCTGAGTATTTTTATGTTTTCAAATTGATTCATTAATTGATTAGCTATAAAGAAAGACCTCATATCAGAAAGAAAATAAAAAATAGATCTTGAATAACGGCGTTGTATTTCGACCGTGACTAGTTGTGACCCCCGGATTCTCCCGCGTGAAGCAGTGCATACGAATAAGTGTCATACCTATATGGTAAATTAGGATATAGCCTACTTGTATCATTTTAATGAAATCCGTTTAGTAGTTTTTGCGTAAAAGAGTAATAAACATCCATACATCGTTACAATGCATAAGATTATGTTACGTACATAACCCAAACGTCAGTCTTGGAAATTCAAATAAACTAAAGGTTTGTTTTGAATAAGTATAGTTTTCTTTTTATGTTTGAACCAAGGAAAAATAAATAAATTAACTCCGAATATATGTAAATGTGAAATAATAGCTTATTTATCAAAGAAATAAGTAGGTTACAGTGACCGTTTACCATAAAGATTGAAAATCTTTGTAGTATAAAAAATGTCTATGTAAAATATTATATCCTTGGTAAAGGTTAGTGATCAATCATTCAAAAGCCATCATTCATTCATATAGGACATATTTTTGCTACTATATATATATATATATATATATATATATATATATATATATATATATATATATATATATATATATATATATATATATATATATAAATTTTTTACTCCACTGTCCACTAAAGTAGCAATTTCATAAAAACATCCCGTTTTCCTAATGTAAATCTATACTAAATACCGGTCAACATTAATTAGAATCCGACGGCGATACATTCGTTCACGAGCATTTATAATATATAACTGCATTAAACGTGAGTATATCACTAGTGTTATTGAAAATCGAGCATTAATAAAAATAAAAATAAAAAACTGTTAACATACATGTTATTACGGTACTTATTTGAAGTTCAAATATAATACGTCAATCAAACAAGCCAAGTATTGTACAAGTAACTGTTGCGGTGAACGTACTAGGTACATGCTCACCAGTGTCCGATTAAACTTTCAGTTTCGTTTTAGCCAATTTCAAACCAAAGGAGTTTACTTTTTGTTTTGGCATAATAATAAATATTCTTATGTTTTTGGTACAAAATTGGTCCAAACCGAAACTACATGGGGGGAAAGGGATTGTTAGTAATGGAGACTAAAAATCCCATTGCTAGCAATATACCCAACCAGGACGACCTCCTCATGGTTCCCCCTGGAAACTATCATGGTTAATTCCTGATGAATTCATCATGATGGGTTAACTGGTCTGTTTTCATTCTCATCTATCACCCTTCACTGGTGCTCCGCTAGCGTATCCCATTAGCACAGGCGGGGTTACCATTCCATTTTCATCCACCAAAAAAAAAAAACCGAAACTATTGAAAAATTTATTTTTGTGTCACTTTGACCTCTAGAAATGTTTTATGGTTCCTCAAATCTTATATTATGATATATTCTTTTAAAGCGCCTGGTAATTTTTGAAGATTTTTTTTGGTTCGAGAAACTTCCAACTTTGTTTCTTTGCAAATTAACTAGGAAGATTTTCTTTTTAATATTTCCTTGTTACACTGTAATGATTTAAGAAGTGAAAGTTTTAAATTGATGAAAAAAACGAGAAAACGCGATAAAGAAAGATAAATAAATGAAAACAATACAATATTATTTAATATTCCGCACTCTTCTTCAGTGTTTATTTCCGCCTATAATATGATCATCATAGATAAATGAAATTATTATTGGACCAATCTGTAAGTATATCTTTTCAAATGAAAAGAAATTTCTAAATCGGTTTATATCTGACGGAGTTATGAGCCAACAAACAAAAAAAATGTAACCACATTGAGAACCTACTGTTTTGAAGTCGGTTTAAAAGTTTCGACTAAGAAATAGAGAACCAGTTTATTTCGGAGTACCGAAATTTTCGGTACCAGCCTATTCTGGTACCGAGAAATTCCGGGATTTGCTGTACTTTTGATAATTTTTAAATAAAAGCGATCCCACAAAAAAGACTTCAATTGTAACAAAACAAGGTATTTTGTTTTAAAAACGAAACTACTGAACCGATTTTAATAAAATTTCTATGGGACTAATCTGTAAGTATATCTTTTCTGATAAAAGAAGAATTTCCCAAATCGGTTTACAATTGACAGAATTTTGAGATAACAAACAAAAAAATACAACCGAACTTCTTAGTTCGGTTGTATTTTTTAAATTGGTTGAAAAGTCTAGATATCACAGGTACTTCTTAATCTATGATCAAACATGTTGTTAGACAAATGCAGTAGTTCTAAAGATAAGGTATTCTTAGAGGCAATCCACTATCCGTAATCTATGGTCAAGCAGTTAACGAGGGTCGATTTGGAGGTGCCATTCCTCTAACTCCTGTCTCTAAAATTAAAATTTCAATTTGATGACACAGCGAAAATTTTTGTAAGAACCAATATGAAGTAGTTTGTTAATATACTTAAATTTAAATTATTATAGTTTTAGTTTATAGCGGTCCATAAAATAGTAAATTTGCGAAATTAACACATTAAAATATAAGAATAATAGATAAATTTCAAGTAATGGCGTCTCCGAAACGACCCCAATGTCAATTTTTTACTGTCAGTGTCAGCTGTCATTTTGAATTTTACCTAACCTTTGAAATTTTGAAGTCAAAGTCAATATCGAAGTCATACTTGAAAATGAATTAATGAAGTGTTTGAGTGAAGTAATTCGTAACAAGATGATATCATACCCCAACAAAAAATGATAAGTTTAATATTTTAATCAAAATAATAATATGAAATAATGGCCGACCGTATCCGGCAAATCGCCCAACGTTTAAGGGATAAAGTCCATTTGCCTCAAATAAATGTTAACAGCAGGGAAAAAGTAGACCAACTAATAACTAAATACACTCCCGGTGCTAAAGTCACAGAAATTGCAGAAAAGTTCAAGCATGAAGCTATCACAAAAAGGGTTCAAGAGCTGGTGTCTAAGTATGAAAAATTCACGGGAGTTGAAGAGATAATGGCATTACAAAACACGGTAGTTGAGGCGCAGGTAAATATCGTACGTAAGTTTGGAGCAGACAATAAAGGTCACTTTGGGGATGGTCACCACCACAATAATAATAATTCATTAACATCGCAACACTGGATAAATATCTTTCTGTACCACGCTAACAAGGTGCCTTGGAATAATGTGTAGGTCTTGGAATATGCTGTATCCTGCTTAGCTCTCTTAGTCACCTCTTAGTGTCATGAAAAGAGGGAGAATGAATTGTTAGTAATGAAGTCTAACAGCTCCATTGCTAGCAATATACCTTATAAAATCAACCTCCATACAATTCCTCCTGGAAATCATCATATTCAATACTTATAGAAGTCATTACAGTGGGTGAACTGATTTAGTTTCATTTTCACCCATCATCTCTCACTGGTGTCCATCTAACATATACTGATAGTGCAAGCAAGGCTATTCCATTTTCAGCCATCAATAAAATATTTTGAGTATGAAAAGAAGTGGCTACATATTATATATGTATTTAATGACCACACTAAGAATATAATATCCTGTATTTTCCTGAAATGAAAATTTATTGTTTTAATATAATAATCTTACATTTTAGATTAGCTTTTAGCCTGCTATTTCATATGTGTGGATTTCAGAAGTAGGAAAACCAATTAAACAGACCAGTTTTAGATGGTGTTTCAAGATAAAATATACACCATTTTTTAGGATAGACTTACAGGAACACAGCTGTGAAAGCCACATTCAATTTGGTGTAGTAGTTTTTGCATGATCCCACAACAAATATACAGACAGGCAGACATATAAAATTTCTATAACTTCATGTTTCTGGCATCTATTGGTCTTATATATTCTAAAATGACTTGCATGTATAGACATGACAATTTTATTATATTAGATGTTCCATACAATTGCTTAAAATGTTCTTGATCATTCTTATCTCAACCTGTAAGTATATAATGATAAGACAGCTGTATAAATATTTAAATTAGTCACATTGCAATAATATTCTTGTTATTTTAGTACTTAGTTATTTCTAACTCTTGTCAGTAATTTGACCAACATTCAATATTCAGAATTTTTATTCCATTGTCTGAAAATATAATGTATTTAAATATAATAGGTTGAGATAATATACAAAGGTGTGATGTGGCTCTACAAAGAGAGCCTTACAAATTAAATTAAAATACTTTAATAAATTAATTATTACAATATTACCTATATTTGATTTTGCATTTGAGGCATATAATATGTAATTTTATTTAAAATAAAATTAAGCTGTATTCAGTTTTCCTATAATAAAAATTATAATTAATTTTTATTTGTTATTAAATAAAATATATTATACACTATTAATTAATGAAATCCATCTAAACTAGTGCTAGTCTCAAAAATTTTAGAATATTAACATACTAACCAAGTTAGTATGTTAATATCTTTCTCTTGGAGATAATTAGTAGTGGAGATTTTTTAATGGGTGAAAATGAAATGGTAACTCTGCTTGCAGTATTATTATATGGTAGTGGGGCACCAGTGAGGGATAATGATAGGTGATAATGAAAGCAGGTCAGTTAGCCCATCATAACGAATTCAACTAGAATTAACCACAATGGTTTCCAAGGAAAACCGCATAAAGGTCAACCTGATAGGGAGGGTGCATTGCTAGCAATGAGGTTGTTAGAATCCATTACCAACAAACCCTTTCCCCCCCACAGATTAGTCTTAGTTATTTATGTTTATCCAATATATTGTATCTCACCATCGGCAGGGAATCCATCCTCACACTTTAGAAACAGAAGGGTCGCGCACAGTGGTATGATCAGATGGGTGGTATGCTTGTTTTCCACCAAAGTAGCATAAAAAAAACATCAATATGAGCAATGATTAATCTATTTGAATATTTATTTCTCAGGAACGCTTCATGACGGCACAAGAACGGAGACGGGAACTTGGCCGTGAGGTAGCAAATATTGAGGCTCGGCTTAAGGAGCTTCATGCTGAAATGCAGAACACTATGAAAGGTGATGATAAGTACTTACACCTGTGCACTGAGGAACATAAGGTTATTGAATTTTTTTTTTTATATTGATTCTATAGCACCAATTCATTTAACTTCATCTATCCCGTAATTAAGTGTATTTTTTTACTTATACTTTATAAATTTATATTTCGCATGATATAATAAATACGCTTGCCTGCTACCAGTAAGATAAGTGCCCTCACACTGTTATAAAATTACAAAATTTGCCATTCATTACAACTGCACTATTTCAACCCAGCCAGTAAACTCCTTGATCAATTTGTGTTTTATACTAAATATGTATATTTACCAAGAATGCCCTTTTTATAAAGGTTCATGCAATTTCTCATAAAGAAGATAGATATTTCATATTGCGCTCAGTCATTATATTCTTTGCTACAATTCTGAAAAATTACTCGTGATGTATACTGTGAGCATCTAAATTGGTTCAGGACGAGTTATCATCCTTTGTCCATGTAGTTTCAACTCATTTAACTTTGATATGAATTACATTTTACACTGTGTCCCTGTACAGGCAAACACAGTGTAGGATGATACCCTACTAGATAGCGTGACGACCTCATGTATGCATTGCCGGGAGTCAATGGATGTAGATGGCTCAGGATCGTTCCTTATCGCAGTCTATGAGAGAGACTTATGTTCAGCAGTGGACAGATAACGTCTGATATGATAATGATGATAAATTACAATATATTTAAATCAGTCCAGTGTTTATGCTTTACTAAATTAAAAAAATATAACATTTTTTTATTTAAATGTGTAACAGCTCATTATCCAAGAGAGAGCACTTCGTTCACAATTTTCCGATGCGGAACGTGAAGAGCGCGAACTATTCGCCACAATGTCCGCCGCTGTCAAACTAGGCCACGAGAGGGAGAGGGCGCATGCTGAAAGGAACAAATATTGGTACATAGTCGCATCTATATTCGGTAAGTCTAGACATAGTGATCTGAGATCCAGCGATTAGCATTTATGAAATCTGGCAATTTTCCTCAAGGAAGGTTGAAGCTCGGATTGCATAAGAAAAACAATCTTACAAACCCTGCAGTCCTCATTTGCTGAAGGGCTTCCGTTTCTGAACGTTTTGGGAAATTAGTGCTGGTTATGCTTCTACTATAGAAGT
The DNA here is from genome assembly GCF_026898425.1 of Galleria mellonella. Classification (NCBI taxonomy): domain Eukaryota; kingdom Metazoa; phylum Arthropoda; class Insecta; order Lepidoptera; family Pyralidae; genus Galleria; species Galleria mellonella. The sequence goes on from NW_026442015.1 coordinate 3,284,589, forward strand.
GACGCGTGACACATAACGCGATACTCTTCGTAATTTTACTATAACACCATGATTTCATACACATTCCACACCTCTTTCTGCTATAATATATGGTAGAAGCCGATTTGTAGCAAATTCTCAAAGATTCGCGTCTTTACAGACTATTGTGTATTTGAATTGTCAGCTTTGCGCCTGGAACTGAGCTCCGAATCAATAAACAAGGTCTTAGTACAAAAGATTAAAATTGTTTTTTTTAATATCATACCAACTTTCTTGGAGAAAGTTGACCAGTTTCGTGAATATTGTCAATGGATTTTGGATTATTGTATCCTTTATATTACATTTGTATTTACATTGGAATTGTTTCCAATAGGTACAGTGTTGGGTATAGCAGGTTCGACAATCAACAACCACCTCAAAATGGCCGAGTTCCGTGACATGATGGAGCAGCAGATGGCTCGTAGTGCTAGTGTACTCTATACAATTGCCGGTGGCAGCGGCGGTACAGCCAGCAAAGCTGACATAGCTGAAGCTATGAAGACAGAGTTTGCTTATCAGGTTATTGATAACTCTTTGATTGATTTAATTTTTAAGGATAACCACTACCGTATTAATCAGCCGTGTGGTGAGGATGAAAAGGCAGATCCAGTTAGCCCATCATGACGAATTCAACGATAAATTAGTCATGATAGTTTCCGGGGGAACCGCGTGGAGGTCGACCTGATTAAATATATTGATAGCAATGGGGACTAACCTCCCCATTACTAATAATCTCTTCCCCCCAGTTGCGACGCTTGGTAGGCGGGTTGGCAACCGCAGTTAGGCTTTGGTGATGTTTTAAGAGGAATGCTGCTGTCCATTCCTCGACAATTAAGTTCCTTTAGTCGCCTCTTACAAAACAACTACAGGAAAGGAAAGGGTGGCCCGTTCTATACCGGGACCACACAGCATAGAATGGCACAGTAGAACCATAACAATATCCATCAACTATAATCAAAATTACAGACGGATTATTGTGCATAGAGTGGCGAAAGTAGTTCAGATTATTATATGTTATTGTTAGAGTTTGAATTGGTATAAGAGTTCTTTCACTTTCAGTTATATATCCTTTACTTATATGTCTATCTCAATTTTCTTTATAGGATCAACTGGCAGAAAATCTTAAGCTAATGCAGGAAAATATAGACAATCTAGTCAACAAGCAGTCTTCACTAATTGGTAAATATTTTCTTTCGCAGTAATATAATTGAGCAATCTTGAGATATGATCAGGTAGGTAGAATTGATCGTCGTCGAGAAATACTAAAAAAAAAAGTCGTCTCGTACGCCCGCGCTAGTTTTATTGAGTTTTAGTGAGTGTAATCTGCAAAAAAACAAAAAGTGCATCTGTACAAGATGGCGCACTATACAATATGTGTCTCACACACTCATGTCACTAGACTTTGGTTGTAGCTGCAAATAAAATTTACTAGACATACATTTGGTTTCGATTTCCATTCATCATTATCATCATCATCATCATCGAAAGCCGATAAAGTATGGCTTCATTAGGGAGTTGGCGTGTGAAAAACTGACAGTTTAATTTTCAAGTTATAGGAAATACTATTAGCAAACTAAATTAATCCAAATGATAGTGAAGTAGCAAATTATCCTATCAGAGTTTACAGTCGTGAGCATACTTATTTATTTTAAACTTTTTTTTTTAATTTAATACATCCTTTTCAGAGTCTGTAACTTATGAAAGACTGAATTATGTATTTTTTATATAGCGGCAACAATTTTATTTCAGAACACTTGCACCGCCAAGAGCACATTATAGAAACCCAAATGCGTGATATAAAACGACTAATCGTCACTGCATCCCAATCTAGTGCTAAATCTGATGCAGAACTCGCTAAAGCGTTATCAGTGGTCCACCAAGACTTCGATGAATCAGAGAGAGACAAAGATGAGTCCAAGAACAAAGTAGCATTTGACCCTAATCAAATTTTAACGGGAGTGGGAATTATAATTTGCGCTGCCATTATATTTGGCAATTTTATCGGCAGAATTAGTTGATTTCTAAAATTCCATTGTGTTCCTGGGTTTTTTTTATGGCAACTCTTAATTAATTTCCTACCTATACCTAATCAATTGCAGATTTTTTACTGCTGAACTGAATAGTTAGGAATCCAGTTAATATTTATTTAAAAAAAAATAAAACTGTCCATATAAAAGTAGTCATTTTAAGAATTTTTATACTTACTAATTTTCCTCTACTTGCCACAAACTATTAAGTTAATTTTATGTTTTAAACATTGTGTAAAAATAACCCAAGGCACTTTATAAATGTGATTATGTAGATAATGTATTTGTTAAGATTCAAAATGTCAACACTAATAGTAACTTATTTTGTACTTTGTTAAATCTTCTTTCTTATTTATGTGTTTATAACTTTACTATGTAATAACATGTAAAAGACAACAAAGGTATAATAATCGATACTTTTAATATAGACTGAATCAGGGTAAAAAACACATTTGATTATTAATTTTGGATATTACATTTTTTGCCAAATTTCGCTGATATTTTACAAGCTACTGATGAACAGATCAAAATATTTCATTGTCATATTTTAAATAACATTTGCTTCTAAATAATAATTTTTAAAATATATAAAGCTATAAATTAATAATGCCTACCTACCTACTGCTATAAATAATAAATATTTATGTTAGTGAACACATGCTAAACATATTTAAGCTTTCATGTTGGAGCTTAATGTATATAATCGGATATAAATAATAACAGAAATATTTTTTCTATGATATACCTATCTACAGAATTATTATATGTTATAAACTTATGTTTAATTATTTTTTGTTTGTGAATTTCCTTCTATGTATATACTATAATTAAGTTGCACAGAACGCCTGATTGAACCCACTATTATTATAATAACATTAGAGATTACAATGGTTAACAAAAAATAAATATAAATGTTTCTTATTGTTTTATTTTAAATATCAATATCAAGTGGAGTTAAATATCACGGAAAATGTTATCCCCATACTATAATTTTAGAATAATACCTTCCAACACCTTGCTCCAAATAGTTTAACTGCAATAAATAATATAAAGATGAGAACATGGAAATATCTGGAGCGCTGCAGCAATAAGCATTTCCATCTTAATTCCTCAAATGAATTATATAAATGGAAAGAGTCGTTTAACTTGGACATGAAAACCAGAAAATATCTCTGACGACATTCAAGACTGGCTCGCCAATTTTGAAACTTACATACCTATATATTTGTTTCTTACGCTTACATCACTGGATGTCTGATATTAAACAGAAACGTCTGGATAAAACATCTCATACATTATTATTCTTATATAAATGTGAAGAAAAAAAAGAAATTAACTTTTATAACGAATTTGGATCAAAAACTACCAAAATAAGACTAGGCTGTAGGGTTACATGACCATTGCCTGACCCATATGGAAAAAGATCTGACGAATATAAAAAAAAAATTGACAATTGCACAAATTAGAGATGTCTTTATATAAAAGTTCTCTTTTTTTTTTTTTTTTTTTTTTTTTTTTTGTGGCGTTCACCCCGATATTAGGGTATTTTGCCAAGAACAAAACGGGGAAACGATAATAGTAATAAAAATACCTAACACAAACGAATTTAGAAAGGATAAGGATTAGGTCTAGGATATTTATAGGATATGAAACATATACTTGTACATATGAGAATATACTTATAAATATATAGGAAAAGCAATTGATGCAACTATAAATGTATTCATGTAATATAACTAAATCTTAATATTGTTATCATATATATATGAAGATAGTATTTTATAGATAATAGGATCATTGGAAGAAAGTAGAGTAAGAATAGAAGTTGGGAATGGAACACGGATGGATCGGAGATGATTAAAAAGGGAGGTGTGGTCAAATTTAGAACATGAGAAGAATATATGATTCAAGTCCGCCACTTCAGCACCGCAATTACACGACGAACTTTGTACAATACCAAGCTTGTATAAATGAGAAGGTGTGCATACGTGACCTAGACGCATACGAGTTATAATAGTTGTTGCGGTCTTTCCAAGCTTTAATTTACAAAACCATGGTTTGAAAGGAATATCGGGTTGTATAAGGCGATAAAATCTTCCTTTTATTGTACTTGTTTTTTCCCAATATTCCTTCCAGGCATACCTTAAATATATTTTTGGGAGACAAGCTAGGTCACTACAGTAATTATGATACGGATACATATCACCACAAGTTACAGCCTCTCTTGCAATAAGGTCAGCTTTGTCATTGCCGCTAATACCACTGTGTCCTGGTAACCAGGCAAAAGAAACGGAATAACCTCTCAACATGCAAAGATAAAGACTTTGTCTTATGTCACAAATAATGGGATAAACTGGTTTTGATTTAAACGGATATTTGGCTAGAGCTTGCAAAGAGCTCATAGAGTCAGTGAAAACTATTGCCTTATGTAATTTCATTAAAAGTATATATTCTACAGCTTTTAAAATACCATAACATTCCCCGGTAAAAACTGAAGACTCCGGTGGAAGTTTAATTTTTTGAACGATATTAAATTGTGAATGAAACACACCCACACCTACACAACCGCTATTGTCTGGTTTTGATGCATCAGTAAAGATGTAGTGCCATTCATTCCATTCAATGTCAGTTATAAACATAAATTTGGCATTCAATTCTGAATCATTTTTTAATAACCCAAAATCATATTTAATATTAGGAGATAAAACTAAAGATTGATATGAGCATTTATAAATGGGAAAACAGGACGATGTAAAAGTGGGAGATTCTATGGATTTTGTTATGATTATTATTGTTATTACACGTCAAATAAATATGTTATTACAAGTCAACTAAATGGATTATTAACGATGGAGAAGAGAAATAAAAAAACAACCTTTTTCAGTTCTGTCATTGACACACAAGAAGTTTTTTTTTTTTTTTTTATTTTATAATACCATAAACAAAGTTAGGGTTGCTATATAAAGTTCACAATAAACTATACTTCAACACTACCCCTCAAACCAAACTTTGTTTCAAACATAAAAAAAAAATACCATAAGCACAAACAGCACAATACAAAAAATAAACTTATAATTTCTGATACAGTGAAATATCTTTCATAAAATTACTTATTTTACAGAACTCAGAGGCTTGGTGAACATATCAGCCACCATACACTGAGTAGACAAATACTTAATCTCTATTTTGTTACTCTCAACTGCTTCTCTAATAAAATGAAATTTAATGTCTATGTACTTAGTCCTATTACTATTTACCTTGTTAGCAGCTATCTTATGACATGACTGGTTGTCATTATACAAAATAATAGGTTTATCTATCATCTCTACATATAGTTCTTTAATAATATTCTTTAAGAAAATAGCCTCCTTGGCACCCTGAGCCAGGGCAACATATTCCGCTTCAGTTGATGATAATGAAACACAAGTTTGCTTTTTACTTTCAAAGGCAATAAGATTATCACCAAGTTTAAACACTAATCCGGAATATGATCTCCTGTCTTCTGAATTTGCCCAATCGGCATCAACATATCCATATAAACTGAAGTTCTTTGACTTCTTATATACTAAACAATAATTAATTGTACCTTTCAGATACCTTACAATCCTTTTTACCTGTACAAAATGTTCTTTTGTATAACAATTATTATATTGAGATAATACACAAACTGCATGTAATATGTCTGGTCTGGTATTTAGAGCAATATACATCAAGCTTCCAATTAAATTTTGATATGGAATTTTTGGATCAACGGTGTCACTTTTACTCATCCTCAAACCTGGTAGAATTGGTGAATTTACAGGTTTGCAATCTTGCATTCCATACACACTTAATATATTTTCTATATACCTTTTCTGATCAACAATTAATTCTGAACCTACTCTTCTTATTCTCAAACTTAGGGCATGTTCTATGGGACCTAAATTCTTTAATTTAAATTTACTATCTAGTAGAGAAAATATATCATGCTTTTTCTTTTGATTATTACCAAATGCAAAAATGTCATCCACATAAATTGCTAAAATTAAATAAAGGTTATCTTGTTTGAGAATATAAATACATGGTTCATGAACAGACTGCTTAAAACCAATATTAATCAAAGCATTATGCAACTCTTTATTCCAACTTGAGGCTGCCTGCTTCAGTCCATACATAGCTTTGTTTAGTTTGCATACCTTAGGCACATTATCATTTTTACCTTTATCAATTAACAAGCCCTTTGGCATATACATAAAAACATCTTCATTTAATGTTCCATGAAGAAAAGCAGTAACAACATCCCAATGGTCTATAAACCAATCAAACTGAATTGCCAAAGAAAAAAGAATTCTAAGTGCACTAGCACGAACAACTGGTGAATATGTATCATGATAATCAATACCAAATCTTTGATTATACCCACGTGCAACTAACCTAGCCTTATATTTGACAATATTGTTGTCACTGTCTTTCTTTATTTTAAATACCCATTTGCTATCTATAGGGGTTACACCCTTTGGTAAATCTACAATAGACCAAGTATTATTAATATCCAATGATGAAAGTTCAGCATTAATAGCATCTTTCCAACAAGCTGGTAAATTATCAAAATCATCAAAATGTAAACATTCATCATCAGATTCCATGCACATATACACATGATAGTCTGGAAACTCCTTTATCTTTCTATTACGCAATGGATATCGTTGAGAATTTTCACTTTCGACATTTCCATTACTGTTACCACTACACAAAGGATCCACATTTATCACTGACTCACTTTCACTTTCTGATAAATTATCACAGTCTAAGAACACAGGATCACTATCACATGAATTATGTATAAAATCTTTACCTGAACTTGGAACCTGGTCACATGCTTGAGCTGGATCAGCGGTGACAGCCCTTGGGGCCATAGACGATGATGCATGTCCTCTTGTCACTTTCTGAACTTTGCTGCTGTTGACTTCATCAGCATCAGGAATTAAGGATATCACAAAATCATGATTTTTCGAAGATTCCTTCTGATGTTTAGACTGCTGCTCTGTTAAATCCTGTTTAAAAATATCAACACATACTTGTTCTGGTAGGAATTTAACATCTCTAGATAAAACTATCTTTCTGTCCTCTGTCCATATTCTATACCCATCTTTGTCTCCACAATATCCAACTAAGTTTCCCTTTATTGCCTTTTTATCTAGCTTTCTGCGCTTTTGGTCAGGTACATGAATAAAACATTTTGTGCCAAATATCTTCAGATGACTTATATCAGCTTTTTTGCCAAACCATAAACTGTATGGTGTAGATGAGTCATCAACACCTGTTGGACCAGTCCTATTCAGAACATATGCAGCAGTGTTAACAGCTTCTGCCCATAGCTGCTTATCAAAATTATTTGCATGTAGCATACTCCGAGCTGCTTCCATTAATATTCTGTTTTCACGCTCCGCAGCTCCATTCTGCTGTGGGCTATATGGAATGGTCATGCGATGATTAATTCCAAATGATGACAATATGGCTTGCATTTCCTTGTTTATAAATTCTTTACCTCCATCAGTTATTAATTCTTTTATTGTATGACCTATTGTCGTAGCTTCCAAAATAAAGTTCTTTGTTACTTCTGAAACTGCTGTTTTTTCTTTTATAAAATATACTTTTCTGTATTTGGAGTAATCGTCTTTGAATGCAATACAATATCTACTACCTCCAACAGATACTTCAGCAATGGGGCCACAGACATCAGCATGAATAATTTGTCCTGGTACCTGTGCTCTGATATTTCTTGTATGAAAAGGCAAGCGAGACATTTTACCAAACATGCACCCATCGCAAACAATTTTTTCTGCTGGCTGGAATGGAATATTATTCAGTTTTAAGAATTTTTCAACATGTCTAATATTCTGGTGACATAGGCGTTCATGCCAGATATTTAAGTCTGCCGTATGACTACTAAGCATACAATAATTTTCAGGTAATATCACCCTCATCTCCAATCTGTACATATTTCCCTTATTTCTTATTGCAACTGCTTTTATGTTATTGCCATTTTTAAATATTCTTTTATTTTTATCACCTATTTCAATTAAATTATTTTTTAAAGCTGACCCTGAAGAGAATAAATTCTGTTTACAGGTAGGAACAAACCAAGCATCTTTTAAATGACCTTTCTCCCATTTTCCATTAACCAACATTTTTATGTCTATGATGCCAAATCCTACAGCCATCATTTGACTACCATCTCCGAGATAAACTGGAATTGGGTTATCAAATTGTTCATATGAAGCAAAATACTCTCTATGTGAAGTAATATGGTGTGACGCACCAGAATCTATTATCCAGTCCTCTTTAGTTATCACGGTACTATGTGCAACAAAAGCATGTCCATTTGTAGAATCAGATTTTTGTTTATTTTTAAATTTAAAACAATGTTTTTTGATATGTCCTTTTCTTTTACAATAATTACAAACTGGACCTTTATTATATATACGCTTTTCAGTCTTTGCAACTAGAGCGACTTCACTTTCAGGTTTGCTTTCATTCAATCTTTGCTCATGTAAGCGAAGACGTTCCATTAATGTGGTTACATTTCTATCCGATGCAGGGACAGATTCCCATGCATTTTTGAACTCAAGATAGTTAACAGGCAATGTATTCAGTATTCTGTTTAAAAGTAAGGACTGAGGCAAAGTACTGCCTTCATTTTTCAATTCTAAGTTTAATTGAGTATACAGTCTTTGTAACTTAGAGACATGCGTAGCTATACTGTCCTCTGGTAACTTTTTATACGTAAATAGCTCGCAGTACAAAAGATCCAGTCTTCTTTCATTTTTCTGTTCATACACAGCATGAAGAGTATCCCACATTTCTTTCGCACTTTTGCAGGTTAAAATGTGCTGTTTCGGCTCTCTGCCTACTGTTGAACCTATTAAATACCTTGCAATTGATTCCTTTTCATGGTATAATTTGAAAGACTTTGGTTCTTCTCCATCTTTTGGTTGTTGCGCTACACCGGTCACATGGTCCTCAACTCCATGTAGGGTTATTTGTAAGTTGATATCGAATTTCCATGAAATCCAATTACCTTCACCCTCCAACTTGTCCACTGTGATTTTATCTAATCGCACAGACATTATTGACAAGTACCTCAAGAAGTTCTGAACAAAAAACTTTCAACCGGAAAAAAAAAAAAATGGCGGCTGTGACTTGTGGAAATTGTTCTAGTTTTGTACGAATAATTACAATACCATATAAATGGAAAATCAGGCTGGGCCCATAACCTGTTATGATTATTATTGTTATTACACGTCAAATAAATATGTTATTACAAGTCAACTAAATGGATTATTAACGATGGAGAAGAGAAATAAAAAAACAACCTTTTTCAGTTCTGTCATTGACACACAAGAAGTTTTTTTTTTTTTTTTTATTTTATAATACCATAAACAAAGTTAGGGTTGCTATATAAAGTTCACAATAAACTATACTTCAACAGATTTATATTTTTCATAACTTTGTATTAAACATGGAGGTTTTTTATGTTTCCAATAAGATGAAGACGAAATAAAGATATGTAGTTGAGATAACTTTTGAATAAGCGGATGATCAGATAATTGTAAACAACGAAAAAAGAAGCGATCAGATAGATATTGTCTTCTTAAAACCAAAGGTGGATCACCGACTTCGAGCTGTAAAGCATTGATTGGACTTGATTTCATTGCTCCAGAGATAATCCTCAAGGCCTTTGATTGAATTAAATCCAATTTCTTAAAAGCAAATGAACTTCCTGGAGCTAACAAAAAAGTTCCATAATCAATGACACTCCTTATAAGACCATTATAAGCAAGTTTTAGTGAAACGGGATGTGCTCCCCACCAAACTCCAGCAAGGCACCTAAGAATGTTGAGGTTACGCTCACATTTCGTAGAAATATAATTACAGTGGGACAGACCTGTTAATTTATTATCTAGCACGATACCTAAAAATTTAATTTCAGTCTTTATAGGAATGTATGAGTTATCATAAAGCACCTTAATTTGTTGCGGTGATCTCATTCTTGAAAACAAAACTACACTACTCTTGGTTACAGAAAGATTAAGACCATTTGCATCTAACCACGTTTTTAACAAATCTAATGAATCAGATAATTTGGCAGAAGCAGATTCTATGGACTTCGCAATAAAATATAATAAAAGATCATCAGCATATTGTAAAATTTTGACGGATTTATCAAGGAATAATTCTAGATCGTATGTGTATATGTTAAATAAGATTGGACTGAGAACAGATCCTTGTGGAAGGCCTTTCCATACTGTTCTAGATAATTTGGTATCTTCATCTAAATTCATATATATTGTTCTTTCTGATAAAATATTAATAATGAAATTAGAAAGCATTACCGGTACATTTAGAGCTTGTAATTTAGTTTTTAAAATAGAAATTATTACATTATCATAGGCAGAATTTATATCTAAAAAGGCTGAGAGGATTGACAAATTTTGTGAGAAAGCTATATGAATATCTGAAATAAGAATGCTCACATTATCTAAGGTGCTCTTACCTTTCCTAAAACCAAACTGGTTCGGGGATAGTAAGTTATTACTTTCTAAAAACCATTCTAGACGGTTTTTCACTAAATGTTCAGCTAGCTTTAGTAAGACAGAGGAAAGTGCAACAGGACGGTATGAAGATGGTTCAGAAGGTGGTTTATGAGGCTTTAGAAATGGTATAATAATCTGAGACTTCCATGAAGTAGGTATATTTCCCGAAATAATTATGGAATTAATTATATTTAAAAAGTAAATTAATGTCGCATCGCTAGCATTTTTTAAAAAAGGAATACGGTATACCGTCTTCTCCCGGTGCAGAGTCTTTAATAGAAGCTAGAACACCTTTAAGTTCTACTAGAGTAAAAGGAGAGTCAAGTTCGAATAATTCGTCAGAGACGGATAGAGAAATATTGTAAAGGCATTCCGGCACATAACTAGGAGCAAGGCGATCTAAAAATTTATTCGCTAAAGTTAAATCGAGTGCAGAACGTGATGTATGATCACTAAAGGCAGATCTGAATCTTTTAATATTATTCCAAACGACTGATGAATTAACTTCTGGACAGATAGAAGAACAAAATCTTCTCCAGCCTTCTAATTTCTTTTTTTTCAGTAGTTTTCGAGTAGAACGTGAAACTGCGGTGTAAATTTCAAAATTTTCTGGTGTCATGTAATTATTATAATTTTTTTCAGCCTCTTTACGATTTTTAATTGCTTCCGTACAATCTTTGTCCCACCAAGGTGGCGAGGGAATTTTCCCTGAAGCACTATTTTTAACAGGAAATAATAAATCAGCAACCTCCTTCATATTTATCATCAAGTCATTACAACATTGATGTTCATTTCCATGGTAAACAATAGGTAACTCCGATATTTTATTATCTAAATATTGTTTGTAAATATTCCAGTCTACATTTGATAAATTATATTTAAGCCGAGGACCACTCTTTCGACTTGAGGGAATGGAAATTGGAAAAGAAAGAATGAGGGGAAAGTGATCGCTTCCGAAAGTAGAGGAATGAGGATACCACGACAGTGAAGAAGCTAAATCAGAAGAACATATTGAAATGTCAGGAGCACTAAACCCTTCATTCGGTGCAGTTCTACGTGTTGGTACATCTGAGTTAATAATACATAAGTTGTAAGTGTCAATTATCGTCAGGAGTTTTCCACCATAAAAATTAGAAGTAGAACTGCCCCACGATTGGTGTTGAGCATTAAAATCGCCCATTACGAGAAAAGGTTTAGGTAAAATTGAAAATAATTGTTCTAGTTGTGAATATATTTGGCATGTAGGATCAGGAATATATAAAGTAACAAAACAGATACCATTTATAATTATAGCAGCTGCATTAATGCCGCTATATACAGGAAGCGAAAAAGAAGAAAAAGGAAGGGAGTTTTTGACCAATATGGCAACACCGCCATATCCGTCAGCTCTATCATCACGGAGACTTGTAAAGCCTGAAATCCTAAAAGGATATCCTGGCTTTAACCAAGTCTCTTGGAGAGCTATTATAAAAGGATTATATTTATTAATCAAATAAAATAAGTCTGATTTCTTGTTTGTTATGCTACGACAGTTCCACTGAATTATTAGGACTTTGTAATCCATTGTGAGAAGTTAATAATTGAGAAAATACATTGTAAATGGCATCGTTGGACGGTGGTAAAGTTGTTTGTATCATTTTCGATTGCGATAACACTTTAATAAGCATGAGAATAATATCAAAGATGGATTGATTATTGTCAATATTATTTGATGATAATGCACAACCATTAGAGGGAGCAGGAATATTATATTCCTTAACTATGGCTTCATGGGCAGAACGATCATATCCTTGTTGTGCTTTTTGAGGAGAGCGTGGTTTAAGTGTAACTGTTTTTTTATGTGATGATTGAATATGTGGTAATGATGATTTCTCTTTGAGGAAAGAAGATTGAAAATGAGATTTATTGGACGGAGATGATGATGTTAATACATCTGAATATAGTTTAGAAGTGGGAGGATGAAATTTTGATGCTTCAGCATAAGAAACACAACTGTGGGCCATTGTTTCTTTAATGGCTTTCTGACGTGCATATTCAGGACATTTCTTACTAATTGCTGAATGAGAACCATTACACAAGATACAAGAAACATTTTCCTCATCTACTTCACATTTATCACCTGTATGATTTTGCCTGCATTTATAACACCGAGGATTTGAACGACACTGCATCTTGACATGTCCGAACCTACAGCAGTTATAGCATTGGATAGTGGGGTAAATGTACAAATCTACAGTTAATGATGTGTAAAACATAAATACTCTTTTTGGTAATATTTGTCCATCAAAAGTAATAACAATGGTTTCAGTATTAATAAAACTTGGTTGTCCTTCATTAATGGTCTTTTTCTTAATTCTTCTGGTTTTTAGAATTCTCCCACAACCTATAGGTACTGATATATTTTGGATTACTTCCTCTTCTGTCCAATCTTTAGGAATACCCCTCACAATTCCCATACGGGTTACATGAAAAGAAGGTATAAATGCCTTAAAATTATGTGTTTCTAAGTGACTATTATTTAAAAATGCATTTGCATTTTCAAAATTGAGAAAGAAAGCGATAAACGGTTTCTTCCTATTCTTTTGAGGCTACCATTCACTATATTATTTATCTTATTAGTGTGTAAAAAGCGACCAAATGCAATAGGATGTAATGTAGTGTTATCATTAGGATGTGTTTCATTTTTTTGTACATGAACGACATAAGGAGCTACATCCTCGGCATTGTACAAAGTTCTGCTTAAAGTACTGGGTGGAGAAGCAGGTTTAACAGACTCGGTATTATTTACAACTGGTATTGATACTAGAGTTTGATTCTCATCCTCAATACATTGACAATCACTATCTTTAATTTTAGATTCGAGACCTTTGGTGTGCCTCCTTCGTTTTTTATTGCAATGTTTGCAAATGCGACGTTCGCCACGTACTCGCTTACGTTTAGAACTTGCAACGCTAGAACCATCTGTGTCCATACTAGATTCACCCAATATATCAAAACTATTATTAAATGGGATAGTTATATTTGCAGACACCTGGGGGGTTGTCCCCCCAGGGTCTATAGGTAGATCCATAATGTCTAATTAATATAGGTAATTTACTTACCAATATTTACAGCAACAAACACTATTACTACAAAATATACAATTATATATACAATCTAATACACAATATATAAATAAAACTAATCCTTATATAATTAAAAATAAAATTAATTTAAAGAAGATCAAAAAACACTCCCGCTTTTTTAAACGTTTCCCGCGCTTTTCCAAAAGTTCTCTTATCTATGGATATATTCTCAATAACTTCCATACTAACTTTAAGTGTATAGATTTAGTCAGTGAATATTATGCCAATATTTAATTAAACAATGAAATCACAATAGTGCCAACTTAACTAACAAAAGTACTGTCAAATGCAATGCAAAAGTCTGTCATCTAAACTATTCGTCGAACAGTTTTAGCTTTGTATTTGATATTTCTTTTTATTTGAGCGTGGGAATTACGACTATATAATTAATATTGACTTTATTACGAAGCAATGACTCTAGAAATTGACCAAATACATATTACGGGAAGTGTTGAAAACTTGTGTTCATTATCAATAATATTACGAAATTAAGATTATAAGGTAATATTGTAAAAGACAATAAATAAATTTATGAATGTTTTATTTTTTAATTCATTCGTCCTTTGTTTTATTTTTGCTAAAAAATCGAAACATGCAATTTGATATAAAATTTATATATTTCTATTATCGCATGATTCACGTTTCAGTGATAAATATTTACATTTTATTATTATTGAAAAATATCTAACTATAGTATCATTATAGCTATATTCCTTTCTATTTTGAATATTAGGCTAGTCAACATAATGAGAAAGGGAAGATCTTTTATGTAGATTGGTAACATATTCCTGACCAAATTGGTTTTAGTAACTTGTATAAAGTGCTATCTCTTTTCTTTTGGTTATGTACTCTGAATACAAAATTTTGCAATATTTTTTTTTACTTTTAATTAACGATCAACAAATATTTTAACTTATTTTATATTCCTATATTCAGTTAAAAACAATATTTACAAATTCGAAAACTCCAATATAACAAAATGCAAGAAGGTAAGTTGGAAAAGGCAAATCAAAATTTCCTTTACGACGTAATTCTGCCGTTGTGTTGATATTTCTTCAATTTTAGATTTAGAAGTCACTGGGATATCTCGCAGTGGTCGAGTTAGAAAGAAGAGTTCCAAGTTAATGGATTTCGAGTCTCCTGATGACATCGAGTCTAGATATCGAAGACAAACACCTGTGAAATCCTTCATGGGGTTCAAGCAGGAGGAGACACCCGAGTTTCAGCCCGAGCCTCAAGTGACGCCGAGGCCAACAGAGGAGGCAGGCACCGCCTCAGGGAGCGAGAGTGATTACTATGAAAACAATGGAGAGAATGCTGATAGGTTGGAACTCCTTACGTTTCTGACCCTACATTTAACATAAAAAGACCCTGAAGCTCCTGACTAATTTTATATATTTTTTTTATAGTATTAAAACTCATTATAGCAATCCGTTTGATATAACATTGCAAAATAATAGTATGACTATGGAATAGTTATATGGGTTATAATGGTATTTTTTTTAATGGGTAATAATGGAATGGTAACCCCACCCGTACTATCGGTATACACCGGCGGGACACCAGTGAAGGATGATACGTGAGAATGAAGCAGGTCAGTTAGCCCATTGTGACGAATTCAACAAAAATTGTTCATTATGGTTCCCAGGGGGAACCACGTGAAGGTCGACTTGATAGGGCATATTGCTAGCAATGGGGCTGTCAAACTCCATTGCTAACAACCCCTTTCCCCCCGATCATAAGGGTATTGTTATTACTATCTTTTAGGGTAATCATTAGTCACTACATATAGAATATAGTTGTCATCACAGCAAAGCAATAAATTGGCCTATGACAATTTTGTATAATTTACATGAATAAACTTACTAAATTCTATTTTAAAATTTTTGTATGTTATGTTTTGAAGATAAAATACATAGTTTATATATCTATCTTGACATTTCAGCATGGAATCAGACAGTTCTGCATCTGACGAAGGTTCAACTCGTACTCCAGCCAATTCTTTATATATGATGGAGAAAAGCAGCAAGAAAAAATTGATTGTGAAAGATGGGAGGGTGGTTGGCAGAGCGAAGGCTCAGCGAAAGGATAAAGGTGATATTTTAAAATTTTTATATAGTCCACAATTATTGTTATTATATCAGTTTATTACTTCTATGTATCTTTATATACCACTAATATGGTAAATAAATACCACACTGTATGCATAGTTGCTGTATTATTTATAGATGTTAATCAAGCATTTAGTCTGGTTGGTTACTGTGATATATCTATTAACCCATTGCACTACATTGTCACCTTATTTGTAACATTAAATCCATTGTCGCAGCTATGGTGACATGTTTATTTTACTGACTCAGCACCCTTAACACTTAGGTAAGCAAAATTGTCTGCGTTTATCTTAGTGTTTTTTTATGGGTGAAAATGGAATGATAACCCTGCCCACGTTATCGGTATACACGAATGAGGCACCAGTGGAAGATGATAGATGAGAATAAATGCAGGTCTGTTGGTCCATCATGATGAATTCATCAGGAATTAACCATGATAGTTTCCAGGGGGAACCGTGAGGAGGTTGACCTGGTTGGGTATATTGTTAACAATGGGATTCTCAGTCTCCATTACTAACAATCCCTTTCTCCCCAATATCTTATAGTGTTTATGATAAGTTATTAATGAGTTATTGGTATCCTCTATGAGTCACTAGGCTGGAGTGCAAAGGGTTAATAAAACAGTTGCCACCACATATTTTGTAGAATATCATAATGCTGATAGTTAGATATGAGTGTATTTTTTTTTTATATGTACTCTATTTTCGGTATCATTTCTTATTCTCTAATATATCTAAGAATGTATATATTACAATACTTCAATGTCAAAATTAAGTTTTTACTTTGCAATCAAAATATCACATTTAATTCTTAAAACATATCAATATTGTTATTACTAAGATATTGAACATTTGAGTCTTACAGAACTACTAACAGTAAATAATTTTCAATTACAATTTACAAAAGTTTGTATTCAGGTAAAACTCGCATCACAGCATACATGATGTGGGCGAAGGAAGCGCGCAATGAGCTGCTGCGCAAACACCCTGACATGGACTTCTCAGCTATATCTAAACGATTGGGTGAAATGTGGGCCAATGTGAGTATTGTTAAAAATGTATAAAAAAATACTTTTTTAATCAATCTACACTAATATTATAAACAGGAAAGATTTGTATTTTTGTGTATATGTATGTTTGTAATGAATAAATTCAAAAACTACTTTTCCGATTTTAAAAATTCTTTCACCATTAGAAAGCTACATTCACCCTGAGTTATATAGGCTATATTTATTGTTAGAAAATATTAAGGATCTTTACTAAAACTTTAGTAACATAACTCAAGGTGTACAAAAATGCTATAAAATATCTTTCGTCGCGTGCGCTGCGGAAACTAATGGTGATATGTTCTATAATATTGAAGAAAATATCAATAACTACAAAAAACTTCGCAATACTATATGTCCAACTATTATCGTTATGGCACAATAACCACTTTTTAAAATGTTGTAAAAATGTCCACCCGTGCGAAGCCGGTACAGGCCACTAAATCTATGATAAATTAATTTTCATTTATAATTATAAAGTACTAATACATAGGTTACTTTTTGTCTCAAACAATAAAAAGATGCATGGGAGTAAAAACTAGTGACGAAGTTAGTTTTATCTTCCTGAGGCTAAATTACAATCGTTTTTCATGTACAGGTGACATACAGTGAGCGTTACTTGTGGCGTCGCAAGGCAAAGCGATTCGCTATGCAAAAAGAACAAGGCAACCATACCAGCAAAATTATATCCAACCCCAGTGAGTACTATTATGAATTAAATGCTATTCTGCATGATTTCGATATGCCTAAATATCCAATTGAATTGTAAAATATGTCCCGGAATGCATTATTAGGACAAAAAAATTAAAAAGAACTTATATGATTAGGCATCCGCCCGCCAACGAACTCGGGCCCCGGTCGTCCGCCATCTAATCGAGCTCAGCCCAAGCAATCACCAACTACTACACCACCTCAGCAAGCTTTGGTCGTAAGTATACACTACCTACATTCGTAATTCTTTACTTTTTCATATTATACTATTCAAGACATTTGAGTTCAACTGCCGTTGAAAATCATGTTTCACGTACTGTAAATATAAACAATATTTACCATGTTGTCTGCAAATGCCTAAATGGAAGACAATTTCCGAAAATTAATTATTTTTCATGCAATTAATTAATATACATGCGATTAATTATTATTCATGCAAATGATGTCTAGAATCCTCAGTTAAAAGTCATTCGCAGTAACAGTCAGAAAAAGTCATTTCGCAGTAAACACGCTACAGAGACAACTCTTTAGTCGACAATATTTTAAGTCCTCTGGAGTGGCAATACATGATAGCATGGCAACCATGGCATTACTGTATTTTGTAATTCATGTTGCAGTTCATGTCTGTAGGCGATGTTTAAGTCTCGTCTCACTTGTCAACAAGTGCATTATCAATTTGCTTTATTGCAAAAGGCTATACTTTAAAATCTAGAATATGGATGCAGTTGCTAGTTTATTTACGTTTTATAGGATACACTTTGGTGCACACTGTACTACTTGATCCTGCCTTCTCTCTTTTACCACCGAACTACACGATGAAGACTACTTCAGGACTTCATCCTCACGTCGTCGAAATTCCCCATATTCACATTGCGGATGAATGATTAATGATGACGCAAAGTCATCATTCCTGGTGCAAACTGCCAAGAAGAGAAACACTTCCTGCTTCTGTTGGCCTGCAGAAATACAATCTCGGCCTCTTCAAGTCAATGGTGTATAATTATCTTCTGGGTAAGCGCGTTCTTATTAAGTTTTGCCATCACTTTCCATCAGGTGAGGTAAGACTAAGCGCGAACCCTTTGTCCAATAAAAAAAAAGCAATGAACGGTGTCTGTTCGCCAGCCGGTGTCGAGTAGCGGCGGGGCGGGCATGTACCGCGTGACGGGCTGCGGCGCCGTGGAGGTGGCCGCGCACCTGCGGCTGCTGGGCGAGAGCCTCGCCATCATCGGCGAGCGGCTCAAGGAACACGAGGTATGTACTCGGGGTAGTTGAACTGCTGAAGATGCTCGTCTAGAAAATTAGTAAGTGCCACACAGTAATTGTCTGGTCCTCGAGCTAGGATAGCTGTTCTATGAGGAATTTGATCTTGAGTGTACCAGCTAAGTAAATGTCCAAAATGGAAAAATAAGAGAAAAATCTTACTAATTTGCGCATTTATAATAAATGCGCAAGTGAGTTTGTTTGTTACCTTACAGTGTTTTAAGGGCTAATATATATAATAGATCTTAACTAATCACTGTAAAATTTGATATACATTATATAGAAGAAGGACATAAGTTATTTTTTATCCTGGCTAGTAAATTTGTCCCTGCCACGAGACGAAATCACAGGTAAAAACTTAGATATAAACATAAAAGACAGCTTGTTAGTTACTTCTTGGCATTTTAACGACTCCTCTAATCACGTGATTTAGTACAGCACATACTATTTGGAGTAGAGCAGGACATACCTTAGTTCATTATATATGATTGCAACTATTTACTTTTTCCTGGAATTATAATTAAATTGACTGGAAGAAATCTCTTTTAGCGATAAGTTCGCCTTTGCTAACTTTGTTATTAACTTGTTCTTATTACTGTATATTTTAGTGCAATAAAGAATAATAATATATTTATAAAACAATAATTGTTTTCATAAGTGAATTGTCTTTTTCCCCGGTCAGGGCCAGATCGCCGTGTCCGGGTCGGTGTCGGTGCTGTTGGACACGCTGCTGTGTTCGCTGGCGCCGCTGCTGGGTGTCGCTCGCGCTGTACCCGCCATCGCGCCGCCGCCGCGCCTCCTGCAGGACACTCTGCACAACATTGCTTACATCATGCCCGGCCTCTGAGGGCCACGCTCGAGACGAGGCATACAACTCGGGAGAGCTTGTCCAGTTGTAAATTTATTGTCTTGTCGAACTTGATATAAGTATTTAAATAAAAGAAAATTATGAAATGTGTGTTTAATTATCGTAACTTTAAATTTTTTTACGATTTTGAATGACTGGCTGACTATAGATTCTGTCGATAATGCATGTTCTATCCCTTAGTATATAATTTTCTATAGTTCTATCTACCTTACCCCCCCCCCCCCCCCCCCCCCCACTCCCACACTACCGTAATTTTAGCTATATTTATGTATATTTAATAATATATATAATATTAGGTATATTTTATAATTTACATTAAATTTGTATTTTAGTAAACAAAAATGTTAAATAAAAGCTGATTTTTTTTTACAATACTGTATTTATTTTATCCACTCGTACAAGATAATATTTACACAAGTTACTAATCAGTAAATACAAGGTTAATGATAATCCTTAAAACAAAAAGTATACAGTCTAGAGAAGACTTGACTACAAAGTAGACGCCACTACAGTACTCAATCTTCATTTGTGCTAATTTAAAAATTCAGTCTTATCAACTATATAAATTAAACATAATTGTTTGTAAAAAAGAAAAATAAGTAATGCTATCGATGGAAATAAATTGAAAAAAAAACTTTATTTTTGATACTTTCTTATATTCAATTAGTTTAAACCCGATTTCTCTTATGTAGAAGAAGCATTATAAAATTATGTAACGCATCCTTTGTCACAATTCAACTTAAAAGCTAAATAAAAATAGCCTACTTATATTTATTACAATATTGGATGACGCGTTACATATATTTTTAGCCTAGTTCAAGTCATCTCTTAATAATTTCATAGGTATTTACATTTCTCAAAATTAACGTAATGACTTAAAAAACTTGTCCGGAAGCAGCTTCAAATATTTTTTCGACTAGGAGTGGGTAACTATTTCTAGCTAGCCCCTTAAAGTAGCCGCATATGCATTCCCAGACTTGTCTTTACTTATAGCTAAAAGCTTATTCTGGGTTGGACAAGGATCGTCAGCTCCCCCTTCATGAGGTATGGGGGTAATGGGTGAAGGGGGGACCTTCACCCATTACGCGAAAGCTTAATAGCAATTAAACCATTAAATGAGTATTCTATTAGTGAAACCGAAGATTTTCACTAAGGAAACGGGTCGAAAAGCGACTAAAAATTTCGAGTCTTCATATTAACGCAGTGCTTGCAGCTTTTCTATTCGAAAGCAAGGATCGATGCTTAGTTTTTCGTATAGCTAATGATCTTGGTTACAACCTGCATATAAACAGCGCACCCATCGTCGATTGCCACTGCTTCATCTATAACGACTAATATACTTAATATATTATCAAGATACGTCCTTGTAATTTAAATAAAACAACATTAATGCATGATTTAAACCTATACAATCAAAATGCATAACGAGCATTATACCTATTTAGTTTGACAAAAAATATTCAATGATTTGAATTTATAATAAGCATCTCATAAATTTAATATTCATAATATGCCAGATTATGTAGCATGGTACGGGCGACAGTTCACTAATGTGCCATCAATGATATCGTCATAGTCGTAGAATACTGACGGATCTGACGAATATTACATATAAAGATCCGTCAGTATTCTACGACTATGACGATATAGTATCAACAAAACATTTCATTATGGAAAAGTATTAGTAAAGTTCATTTGACGTTACACACTGGGGTCGATTCAGATGCGCCATTTCTCTAAAGGTTTACCAACCTATATCTATTTACATATAAATCAATTGGTGTTCCTTAATCTCGTTAAAACTCAAAAACGACTGAATTGTTTATTTTTTTTTTGTTTTATAACACAGGGGTGGTTTAAAACAAAAAAGGAAAAAGAAACTCTAAAGTTCATTTAAAAAATTAAAAATAATTCTGTATGGGAATCTCTAATCCGGATCACTTTTAGTAGACAGCATTGTAGGTGAAAATTAAGTGTACCGAATCATTTAGTATGAACCAATTTTCTAAATTAAAATTATTACAAAATATTATCAAATAAAAATAAAAAGTCAAGAATTAAGTTTGAGAAAAGGCGCTTCAGAATCGACTCAATCGGCTACAAAAATCTCACTCAATGTCTTTCACAGTTAAAACTTCCAAAGTGATCACTGTCACCGGGCTCATATTTTTATGCACATGCAACGAATAAATAAACAAATAAGATTATTTCTACATCAAACAAGATATTGTACAATATTTTACTTGCCCTTACGGGCCCTTAGTAAAAGTCGACGTAAATCAAAATTGACCAATTTAGAAAAAAAAAAACGCCAATTGATACTTTTTACAAAAACGTAGAATTCTTCCATAAACTGTTATAATAAATATCTGACCGGTATCGCTTATACAGCGAAACCCTTCAGGTCAAGTCAGGCGTGTTCTTTTTTATCGAGGTCAATTACAAAGGTCTAAGAGGTTAAAGTCAACTTCTATAAGGGTTAACTAAGGGTGCCCGTATTTAGCCATGATCTTACATACATATATATATGTATATAACAGTATAATTTCAATCGAAATCATATCAATATTAAATAACGCGACGAACTAAGAAAACGGAATGGTGGTCAAAAAGATTTAGAGGCAACATATACTTTAAGTGCTTTGGTGACAAAAACCGATATGTCTCGTTACTTCTCCCTTTTAAGACTGCATGAAAATTGTCCTTATACAATTTTAAAATAATAAAAAAACACTGGTATCTCTAGATCGGATATCTGATAAGGTTTTATATTATTTCTTTTGTTTTATATATTTATGATTAGGTTACAGTGAGAACATTTAAGGGTCCTCATACCGAAATCTAACAACACCTATATTATTATTAAACTTTCATTATATTTAAATAATCATTTAAAATGTGCTCTCATAGTGACCTTAAGTCACTTAAAACACAAGGTGTCATATCATATAGGGAGGTAAAAGATATGGCTCTGAAATAGAGCTGGCTGGAAGAGAATGCATGCATTAGTTGCCTCAACAAGAGGAAACTCTTGAATAAGAAGAGAGTGTGACCTTAAACGTTATGAAATAATGTATATAACTTTTTATTAAGTTATCACTGAAATTTTGGATTTTGTAAGCGAAAAATTATTTGGAAATAAAACATGAAGTGGGTTCAAAATTGAATGTGTAGACTTATGTGCAGCTTCTTCAATGAGTTTTAATTCGCTTTAAGAGCGTTTTATGAATAATCATTTAAAAAATATCGGAAATGATTCAACTGTTTGTAGAAATTGATCTATTATAACTATTACATTTTTTAATATTAAATATATTTAAGAATGTGATCCTTAAAAAATAAATAAATAATATAGACAATGCAATATTTCGGTATGAACGCTCTTAATTGAGACAAGTACAAATGAGAATTGTCAAAAATTTCCGAGCTGAGACCAGCGTACAAAAATAGATCTAATTTACAGCAGTCGTCCTCTACAGTTGGGCGCTCCACAGTAGCAATAGAGGACCTTCCCGGGAACCGAACCCACATCATAGTTGTAATTCCACGTGAGCTCGGTGCCGGCACGGATATGTGAGAGGGCGAAGAACGCGACCCAGGGGAACCGAGGGTCGTGCGTGTCCACGAACACGTTTTGGACAAAGACATTCGGAGTGCACGAGTGCTGAAACAATGAATGATACTCTTAGAACATTTTTTTTTATACAACTTAGAATGGCAAACAAGCTGACGGTCCACCTGATGGAAAGTGGTAACCGTCGCCAATAGGCATGAGCAATACCGTGGACATAACAGAGTATATTGTTTCGCCCATGATACCCCCCATGCGTTGCCATTCCTGAGGACTCAGGTGTTATTCCTCTGTACCCTGTAAATTCACACCACATCCCACCCTTCAAACCGAAACACAGCCATGCAAACACAGCTGCTTCACGGTTGAAACACGAATGGGACAGACCTGACTTGCAATCTGACCAATGTTATTAAGGTTGTTAACCTTTCGTAAAATAAGATGTTACAAATTGAAATTAATCGTCCGGCAACGTTATTAGTGAACGAGAGCGACGATAACGAACGCACGTTCTACCGACACATTCGATAACAATAGACAAGACTTTTTTTTCTTTTTTACGATATTGTTGCCAGGCGAAATTTATTAAAGTTACAATTCTTAACAAAGATCATTAAACAAAATGGACACTTCTCGTCAATATTTGCATATTTATATACTTTCTTTCTTTATATAGTAGATGGATACCAGAGGGAGACTTTGTACAAAAGTCTCCCTCTGTCGATGGAACTCTTGCCAGTAATATTTATGTATTTGTACAGAGCATGAACAGAACATATAATCTGACACCCCACCAGTTGAAAACATGGTCATCATCGCATACACACTATCCCTCTTCTTCCAAATTCAGAATTTAATGCAAAAGAAAAGGACAAAACAGTTCAATAGTTAAAATATGTTTATGAAAGGTTTATTGTTGTTAAGAGAGTAATAATATTATACGACATAATGGTAACAGGAGGTAGTGTATTCATGCAAACTCTGTTGTATTTATAAAAGTATAAAATAAATATACCAGTACTGAATATACTGTAACATACATGCATTTGTAAACATTTGTATTTGAGTGTCTTGTGATTGCATGTCTGCATTTTTTTTTGATGGGTGAAAATGGAATAGTAACCCGCCTGCGCTAACGGGATACGCTGGCGGAGCACCAGTGAAGGGTGATAGATGAGAATGAAAACAGGCCAGTTAGTCCATCATGATGAATTCATTAGGAATTAACCATGATAATTTCCAGGGGGAACCGCGAGGAGGTCGACCTGGTTGGGTATATTGCTAGCAATGGGATTCTCAGTCTCCATCACTAACAATCCCTTTCCCCCCAAGCATGTCTGCATTGTACTTTTCCTTTTTTGCGCAAACCAATTTTGTACTTTTATAATAATAAGAAACCTGTTATTAGCCTTAATATTTTAAATACTAGTATGTAAATCTTAACTGTAACGCCGTTAAATTTACGTTAAATAAATAAATAAATACTCACATTGAGATATCTGCCAATGTTGCCCTGAACCTTAGCGTCCATGATATAGCACGCCTCATCTTCGCCGAACAGCGAACGCACAGATCTATGACAAATAAATAAATCTCGTTGAAAGCTATATTCTAATTTATTTTTATTTATTTTATTTTATTTTATTGGCACATAAAACAGATTATAACCATAAAAAACATAAGTAAGTAATAATTACATTTGTGATTCGGCTAGGTTATCATCCAATTACATTATGCGCACAGCTTGAGTAATTCATTAAAAGCAAACATATAATATAAAAAGAAATACTTAAAATGTTATATAAATATATAAAAGATAAAACTATATAAAAAAAACAGATTTTCAATCGTATTCTACAATTATTACATTTGTATTTTTTACATTGAGGTGGCCAGCCTGTTGATAATTTGTCATTGCAGCTTCAACAACACGCAACAGTAGCTAGTAATTTCACTGCCATATCTCATTTTTCAAATAAGAACAACTGGGGATGAGATTGTTAGCAACGCGGACTACAGTCCCATTGCTAGCAATATACCTTATCAGGTCGACCTCTACATGGTCCCTTATGGAAACCATGGTGCTGAATTCCAGGTGTATTCGTTACGATGGACTAACTGATCTGCCTTTTCATTCTCACTGATCATCCCTGACTGGTATCCCGCCAGCGTATACCGTTAGCGCAGGCGGGGTTACCATTCCATTATCATCCATTAAAAAAAAATAAGAACAGCAGGCACGCAAGCTGCTCGGCGACAAAAGACAAGAAATAAACATATATTTAAGGCATTTTATAAAAAGAAATAAATCTATAATGATCTCACTTAAAATATATATTTTTTTAATATAATAACTACCGATTTAGCTAATGTACAATGAGGTAGAAAAACCTCAATTAGTTTCGGGACCATCCTGGACTTTTAGTCTTGGGCGGCTGCGATGCTGGAGCAGCAGTCTAACTTTTACATAATAATTAGTTGAAAATATAAGATACATGACGCAACGTCTGTATTTTAAATGTATACATTAAACATTTTAATATAAGCTTATATACTTATTCTTACCTATACTTAGGTACAAATTCATTCGACTTCATTCCGGCCTGTGCCATAAATCTTGATGGTTCTCGAACTGTGAATATTAAAATAAATATATTAATACGCAGATAAAGACATGGATTACAATTAGTTACTAGAATTATTGACATTTCCATAGATTAAGTAATTATATTATATTCAAACCTTCATCGTCGTCGCTAATAGTGATACAGTCGTCTTCGTTCTCTTTTTCCTTCTCCACAATCTTTTCCTTCTCCTTCTCTGCTTTCAGTTTCTCTTTGTCCTTCTTATCTTTGTCACGGATACGCAGACGTTTACTGTCGATAAATTAGTAATCACATACATATTATTTATAACACCTTTATCCATATTGTGTCTTTCAAATTAAGAATATCACCATCATCATTTCAGCCATTATCCGTCCACTGCTGGACATAAGCCTACCCCATACACTGCCATAAAGAACGGTCCTCAGCCACCTGCATCCACTGATGCATTGATCCACCAGAGGGAGGCTTTATAGAAAAGTCGATTGCCTAGGTACCTCTGTCCCATTCGTGTTTCTACCGTGAAGCAGTTGTGTTTGCATAGCTGTGTTCCGGTTTGAAGGGTGGGATGTGGCGTGAATTTTCAGGGTACAGAGGAATAACATCTGAGTCTTCAGGAATGGCAACGGATGGGGCTATCATGGGCGAAACAGTATACTTTGTTATGTCCATGGTACTGCTCATGTCTATCAGGTAGGTTACCACTTTCCATCAGGTGGGCCGTCAGCTTGTTTGCCATTCTAATGTGTAAAAAAAAAATGGTTGAGGAATGGGCAGCAGCGTTCCTCTTAAAATATCTCAAAAGACCTAACTGCGGTTGACAACCGGCATGCCAAGCGTGGCAACTACTGGCAACCCCCCGCCCCCCCCCCCTCCATAGTAAATTAAGAATGTACCTCTAAAAAACTATTATTACTATTAGATGTTTATATAATAAGGGGGTAAAATATTTTTAAAAAATTTGGAATAAAAGTTTGTAGATAGATCATAATATTCCAGATCAGGAGTACCCAAATTTATTTTGTTTCCTGTCCACTTTGAGATTAATTAATTTTTACTTAAAAACCACTATTACTTCAAGATCAACAACCTTCGCCCCAAGCCTCTACACAATGCACCCATTTTATCTGGATCTCTTACCGCCCCCCTTTCGGCCTACAGCGCCCACAAGAGGACATTATCGCCCACTTTGGGAAAGGCTGTTCTAGATCAAGGGACAGGTATTGTATCCTATTTTAAGTAGATCAAAATAAAATTTCCAAATTACTTGAACTCTTGAACGCCCAAACCGATATGTCCTGGCTGAAAGTCGTCATCCTCTTTTTCTTCCCTTTTATTGATCTCGTCATCCGAACTGGACGATTGCTCCTCGTCGCAGTTATCGGCTTCCTGATAGAGAAAAAACAGTAATTAGCTATAATTCTAACTGCTGTCTATTCTAATTGAAAGATGTGATGGGGGAGGGGGGGGAGAATTGATATTACTGAGATCCAGCGGTCTCATTGCAAACAATAGGCCCAGTTTGTCTATTATCCATATTTAATCTCTCTCATCATATCCATATATCCCTTGGAAACCATTGTGGTCAATTCCTAATGAAACTGTGACGCTAAGCCACTGATCTGACTTCATCTTTATTTGTCATCACTCACTGGTACTTTACCAGTGTTAGAAATTTTTTAATAGGTGATAATGGAATGGTAACTCCGCCTACGCTATCGGTATATTTAACGGAGATCCAGTTAAGGATGATAGGTGAGGATGAAAGCAGGTCAGTTGGCCCATCACGACAAGAATTGATAAAGATCGTTTTCAGGGGGAACCGCGTGGAGATCGGCCTTTAAAGATATATTGCTAGCAATAAAGTTGTTAGATTCTCATTACAAACAACCCCTTTCCCCCCATTAGCGCAGGCTGAGTTTACATTCCTTTTCATCCCAATTAAAAAAACCTCGATGATGTGATATGGAAGAAGGTAGGATTATTAGTACTTGAGTCAACCTTATCGAGCTTCTTGTCAGCTTCTGGGATATCTTCCTCGTAGCCTTCCTTCATCTGTTCCACAACCTCGATATAGTCCAACTCTGCTAGGTACTCGTCGCCTTCGTTTAAACCATCCTGTAGATATACTTGACTGTTAGACAAGATTTAAGAAACTAACAAGAACCCTCATTGGTCAGGGAGATGGTAGTAAACTTGCCACCTGCCAGCTTTACTATATTGGACAACTGATATTGTTATATATTTTATCTTTTTCTTTGTGTGCCGCCAAATTTTGAAAGCGTTAAATGTGTGCCGCAACAAAAAAAAGGTTGAGAATCACTGAACTAGGTAGTCAGCCGTTCGCTCACCATAACAGTTATTTACGCGAGCGCTATTGGTACAAAGTTATTATCGTGCGACCGCCCTCGTATATACAGCATGATTAATTTCATTCATAAGTTGTCCAGGTACCCATAATATAAGCTCCACCTAATTTTGTATTAGATAGTAGAAGCAAGTAATATATAGCAATATCTATATATTGTAGTTACAATATGCATATACTGATCCAATAACGAATATAAATGTCTGTTATCCAAAAAATAATATTGGATAACACACTTTTAACATATTCGAAAATAGATATTCGAAAATAGATATCCGACCGATATTGGCGATATCGAAATAAGTGGATGACCATTTTTCCCGCTATCAGTGTATAGGGAGACTTTGTACAAAAGTCGATTGCTCGGGTACCTCTGTCCCATTCGTGTTTCAACCGTGAAGCAGTTGTGTCTGCATGGCTGTTTCGGTTTGAAGGGTAGAATATGGCGTGAATTTACTGGGTACAGAGGAATAATACCTGAGTCCTCAGGAATGACAACACATGGGGGTATCATGGGCGAAACAGTATACTCTGTTATGTCCATGGTACTGGTCATGTTTATAGGCGACGGTTACCACTTTCCATCAGGTGGGCCGTCAGCTTGTTTGCCATTCTAAGTTGTATAAAAAAAAAATTAAAACGATACTTCTTGCATGATATTAAAACAAATTAAATAGTTTTAATGTATTTAGTAAAAATAAAAACCTACGTGGTTTCTGAATGCTAATGTAACATAATTTCTGTAACTCTGTATTTTGTAATAATAAATAAAAAAAAAATAAAAAAAACTGATAGAAATACAAGAGTTTTTTTTTAATAAATGCATTCATATTACACAGTTACATGAATACTATCAATTGAATATTAATATTATGATTTTCCAAAGACTTATAAATCTGTTATTACTGACAAGATTGGCGGTGGCATCGGTGAGCAGGTTACCAGCGTACACGCAGAGGAAGGAACCTTTGGGGACATCATTCAATGCCCGGATACCCCAGCCACGGTTGAGCGTCTTGAACACCTGCACAGGTAGAAAATAGAGAAAAGTTTTAGAAAAAAAAAATATTAAAATATTTTTTTAATCTCACACAATTAGATTAATAACTCAGTTCTCGAATTACGTTATCCTGTGTTATGAAAAACTGTTTTAAAAAGATCTATGAGCAAACCCAGTTCTGATCACCAAGATCTACAAAAATTCGTAACATGAAGGTCTGAAAAAAATTACAGTTTATTTCTTAAATTGAATCCAGAATTTCACAAACAAAATCATTCATTTTTTAACTGTACTTTACTAAACTCAAGTTGTTTCGTAATTTCTAGCAGGATCCAATTACCTGTAATTTCAACTGCAAAGGATGTTGAGCGACGCGATTCAGGCATGTTGGTTTACATTTACATCTGTAAAAAATAAAAAGGAAGCTAGTATTTGTTCATTTGGTCAAATAAAAAATATGTATTCAAATTTATATTTAAAAACAGCATTTTTTTTATACCACTAAGGTGGCAAACAAGCAAACGGTCCACCTAATGGTAAGTGGTTACCGTAGCCTATGAACGCCTGCAATACCAGAGGCATTACGCGCGCGTTGCCGACCCTGAAGAAACCTCTTTACCCCCTTTTGAAGAATGTTAATACCTACATGAAAAAACGAGATAGAATAGGACATTACTGCCATTACAAATACATACAGAATTCATGTCGGGTCAAACAAAATTGGACCTTATATACGAATATAAACAAGCATTTATAAAAAGTAAAACTCAAATCTAAATATTAATCAATTTATAATATGATAAGATCATAAGAAAGACACATTTCAAATATACCTGGAAACTTATACTTAAGCACCTATAAAAACTGGGGTACATCAAGGCTGGATATCGTTTGCATTTGTGTTCTTAAAGACTAAATCCCTTATTTATAAAATTTAAAAGTCCTGCAAGACAGTGATAAAATATTCTTAGAGTATTTTATCACTATATTTTATATTGAGAAATTAGTGCAAAAGAACAAAACACTTCAATAGCTAAAATAGGTTTATGAGGTTTGACGTGTTTATGAATAAGAGAGTAATATTAGAATTCGATAATTGTAAATATATCAACGTGAAAATATTGACATGATGGCAACACAGAATTGGCATTGCAAGTGTACGCAAACGGATGCATTCAATGTTGCCTACATAACAACTTTGATTGAGTTTCGCATGCATTACTTTATACAAATTATTTTTACTAGCAGTAATGGGAATGGTCGTTTAATACCTTGAGTTACATTCATATATGCCGGAAGGCAGGGGTTCCGGTAGCCGTTTGTACACGTATCCCACATTGGGTCCGTCCAGGCCGATTGTCCGGGCGCCCTCTAGTGTCATCTTCCAGCACGCGCATTTAGTCTTATCCTGAGAAAGTTAGAATAACTTAATTATTTTTTTATTTATTTATGTAGGTTCACTAACAATTGTTTCCACAAAATTGTCCAAATATATATACGATTATGAAATTTAGAACTGAGTGTAACAATTTTTTATAGGGAAACACAGCATATATTGATACATTTATAACAATAAGTACGAAGAAATATATATAGCTAATATAATGTGAGCACAGAGTTTTTGCCACCATTAGGGATAACAATACACTAACATGTTTATGATAACAATAGCTGTATCCCGCGTGACTTTAGACAAAAACTTATAATTAGGAGTTTATTTAGGATATTATTTATCTATGTACAAAATTTTATTCAAAAACAATCGTTTAAATGTGATTGCGTAACAAATAGCTGTACAAACTTTACTAAATGATTGGTCTACATTTGTATTTATACAGGAGACTAATTATAGATAGAGTACTATCTATAATTAGTCTTTTTTCTCAATGACTCTATCCAAAGATTGTCTGGAAGAGATTGCTTAGCAAACAAAGGCCGCCTCTTGTATCACTTCTCATTAGAATTTACTTTACTTATTATTTTTAATTCATGCAATAAAAAGTAAATAAATTTCCACCTAATAAATTCAATAAACATTAAAAATATTTTTTTTATTATTCCAATAATATTTCGAGTCAAATACCTGGCAATCGTCCGTACAGTCGCACCCGCACAGGAACTCGGGGTCCAAGTTAAGTGGGACCCCAGCGGTGGGCGTCCGCTCCGTGTTGTACGAACAGAACTCCGGCAGCGAGTCGTCATAGTAGTTCACGCACGGAACGGGAACGTTTTCTTTGCCGTGCGACAAGTCCTGTGGTAAGTGAAGAGATCAACATCATTTTGTACGCACGTAATTAAATTCGAAAATAATAAAAAATTTAAAAGTGTAATTAAAAATTATTGGATAATAAATCAAAATGGTAATGTATTTTTAGAGGTATAAAGTTGATCAACTGATATTAAAATGAAGTAGGTGTAGTTTTTAATGCAAAATTTATATGTATTTTGTGATTATAGTTTTAGTTCGCTAGCGGAGCTCTTTTTAAATAATCAATCAGAAACATTGATATTATTCGTTTCTGTAAATTGACAGTTAATTGCGACGTTGCCACACTTGATTGTGAACGCTCTTAATCTATACATATAATAAAACTATAGAGGTCGAATGTCTGTATATAGAAAAAATAACGCTAAAAACCGAGTCCAGGGGGGATGTTAGAAGCAAAAAAGAACACATCCAGAATTTTTTCAAATTTTTTGTTCCTCTGTCTGTTTGTACGGGTTAATCTCTGAAACTATTGGACCGATTTAAATAAAACTTTGCATGGGGGTACCTTACATCCTCAGTCAACATTTTAGATACTTTTAATTACGTAAAATTAAAGAGTTCCTGTGGGATAGTTAAAACACTATAGTAACTTATACAGCTTAATACACAACCTACTTAAGTAAAGTCATTTTGACCTATGGCAAAGAGTGGGAACGACATGTCATTTGTTAATTTTGGTAAATGGTATAAAAACATACATCGATACATACAGAACAAGAATAACAAACACCACGCGGACAAAGTGACGGGCATCAGGTAGTGTATAATGTTTTTGTTTGTTGCGTGAGCGCGCACCTTCTTGCCGACGAGGCACTTGTTGAGCACGAACTCGGCGAGGCAGTGCGTGTTGGGCGCGAAGTCGAACAGGTCGACGGGCAGCTCGGAGCCCACGCGCGACAGGTACGCGTGCAGCTCGCGCGGCCCGCGCAGCCGCCGCCCGCACGGCGCCCGGTACATCACCTCCTTGTGGCCCTTGTACCGCACTATCTGCCTATAACGCGCCGTCAACTCTACTTAGCGGACTTCTATTTTTTTTTATACAACTTAGAATGCCAAACAAGCTGACGGCCCACCTGATGGAAAGCGGTAACCGTCGCCTATAGACATGAGCAGTACCATGGACGTAACAGAGTATACTGTTTCGCCCATGATACCCCCCGTGCGTTGCCATTCCTGAGGACTCAGGTGTTATTCCTCTGTACCCTGTAAATTCACGCCATATCCCACCCTTCAAACCGAAACACAGCCATGCAAACACAACTGCTTCCCGGTAGAAACACGAATGGAACAGAAGCGCCCAAGCAATCGACTTTTTTACAAAGTCTCCCTCTGGTAAACTATAACACTTACACAGGTTATTGTATCAACCTATTTAGGAACCCAGTTCTAAAATCACAACTACTGTAACCTTATAAAACTGTAATACAGTGAACGCTCTATATAAGCAACTCATTTGAACAAATTTCAATAAAAAAATTTCTTATTGGGAAAAATTGCTTATAGGAAAAAAAAATAGTATAAAAATACTTTACCGTGTGGAAAATATTTTTACTAATTTCTTTCACTAACTAAGCCGAGTAGAATAAACAAAATATAAAGAATGTTACTTATATAGAGCGTTCACTGTAATAATATTAGTTAAAAAATTACAGTAATGTTTTTTACGAATAAATCTCAAGTCTCTATTTAACAAATGACTCAAAATGTCATTGCTAAGATGTGTTTGATTTACATTGTTACTCTTGTATTGTAACATTTTACACAGGCGATACAATCACTCTTAATAACGAAACAATATATCGTTATTGGAACCCCGATAAATATTAGTTTCACTGGCCTTGAAATACAATATAGACAGAATTGTAAATATTTCTTCTTTTCAAAAACTTATTTTTAACGAAGATGATCCCACTATATCGCAGGTCATGAATAAAATACAAGAAAAGATACAATTAAAATACTGGCATAGTACAAAAACAACAAACAAAGATAACTGATTATAACTTTGGTATGTATTTTTTTTTATTTTTTTTTTTATTTTTGTCAAAATTAAAAGGTACTTATTTGTAAAATTATGTTGTTTTTTTTACTCTTCTTTCAATAAAAGCTTTTTATAACGCATTAAAATACCCGGTCCCCTCGATTTCGCTATATAGAGTTTTCACTGTATTTTATTTCTCGATCACTGCCTGTTTACTGTAGCTGATTGAAATCAAAAACAAGGAGCTTTCCAATTTAGTTGCATTTTTTTAATGGTTGTTACCCCATAAGTTATGGGCCATAACTCAGTCAATTATAAACTGATTTGTAATTTTTTTTTTGTCCTATAGAAATTTTATTAAAATTAGATTAAAAATTTAGCTTTCAGATCAAAATAGCTGATTTTTTTCACGGTTAAAGTCGATTTCTTTGTAAGACACAATTTTTAATTATCTTTTGCCTAGTACTTTATTAATTTATTTTTGTTTGCCCAATGTCTAAATTTACACATATTAAATTGTAGACTTCTCTACCACTTCCTCTACCACTAATACGAGTATAATCATAGCAGAGGTAGAGTTTTTAGCGACTGAGAAGTCTATTCAAATTCAATTTTAATAACAAGCTATAACGTTTTATTATTATTACCTACTCTGTTTGGTACTTATATCAACAGGGTTGACAAAATATACACTATCCGTCATCTTGTGACTGCGGCCATTTTGTAAATACCACAATATTGAATATGTATCGTTTGAGAGTAAAATTTCAGCAAAATGGATTAGTAAGAACTAATTTAGCTTGCAAGATTTTACCTAAACAAACACAGTAAATTAAATAAAAGTTTCTATAAAGTAACTTACCTCTCCCAGCCGCTGAGTAAGGGCTTAGCTAGTGGATTGTACGTCCTCAGATCCTTCAGTGCTAGCACATCAGTTCTCTTGCACTTGGGACCACACGAGTGAGGTACCATTTTGTATGGCTTAACGGCATTTTTCGGCGTGTAGTACTATGATATAAGAAATACAATAAATAATTAAGGTGAAGTGACCCAAAAGGCAGTTTTTTAAGCACACACCACTTTTAGGTAAAAGACATTAATAAAAACATGAAGGGTAGGTGGCGCACTATAATATACTAATATATGTATACATATATAAATAAACATATATATAGGGTGTAAGAGACAGGTTGGCAAAAACTAGAACAATGAAATCATACTATTATTATGAACTGAATATCAGTGGAAATTCTTTTTTTAATTTTTTAAATATTTCGCATGTTTAATATCATTCATAATATAAAGAAATAATGAAATTTTATAGTAAAATAATATGAAATACCAGAAAACAGCAATATATTATAGTTCTACAGCAACGCGCGGAATCAGCTGTTGGAGGCCAATGCCACAAGCGTACGAAAAATACCTACGAAGAGGCACGCGGTATAGATTCCGCGTCGCGTGGAGAACGGTATGTCATAAAATTTCAAATACATTGAGCGGCGTCAAAAGTAAGAATCGTTTATTATATAGCTGTGGTGCATTTCCGGTGTGAAAATAATTTGCCGTCTGATTCAGATCATCGACCTGAATCAGTTGCTTTCGTTTTGGCCAACCTGCCCCCTACATTCTTTATATTATATATGCTTATCTTCGTCTACCTCGCAAGGGATTTAGCGTGAAAATAATCTATACCAATACATACCACAACTCTGCTGGTGACGCTGTCGAGGTTAGTGGCCGCCACTGGTGGTGGTTGCTGGCTGGCAGGTGTTGTTGATTTCTTCGCGACCGCTCGTTGACGACGCATTTCCTAAATAAAAAAAAAAAAAAACTAGTTAATTTTGTTTAAAAAAAACATGCTTCAATCGTAACATAAATGATGCACTGACGAGTAATAAATATTTTCATTTTTTTTAATGAATTTAACGCATCAAAGCATGATAAGATGTCATTTATAAATCACCTACATCTAATGTAACTTTTTTTTTTATAAAAGTCTTTAATTTTGACAAAATTAACTATGAAACAGACATACATACATAGGCAACCTAATTAATATTATACCACAATTTTGTCATAGAAGTCAAGAAAAGAACAGTATACCCACCTCTTGCGCTTGCGCAACGCCTTCGGTCGTTTTATTTTCATCTGAACGTGTGTATTCCACATAAGGCATGTTTGTCTGAAAAAACAAAACTTTAAATACAGTGAAAAAAATATATAATTTATTTCTAACGGAGTTTAGCGTTTTAATATGAAATAAATGGGGGGAAAGGGATTGTTAGTAATGGGGACTGAGAATCCTATTGTTAGCAATATACCCAACCAGGTTGACCTCCTCGCGGTTCTCCCTGGAAACTATCGTGGTTAATTCCTGATGAATTAATCACGATGGGCTAACTGGCCTGTTTTCATTTTCATTCTCATCTATCACCCATCACTGGTGCTCCGCCAGCGTATCCCGTTAGCGCAGGTAGGGTTACCATACCATTTTCACACATCAAAAAAAAAAAATATGAAATAAATTTTTAGAAATATTATGGTCTAGTAATTTCTTGGTACGTTAATGGGGTACCAATGAGAAATGATGGGTAAAGTTAGGTTAGTTACTATAATGTGAAAAATTTACTGGCAATTAACCATAGTGGACTCCATGGGGAACCATGTAAACAACGTCCTAACAGGATTAATTGCTAGCAATTAGATTACTCGTCCACTTTACTAACAATTCTGTCCCCTCCTATCATGATACTAGGATCCTATTACAAATAATGAATGACAGACTTGTTTAACAGAATTGTCTTTTATAACACAGGGAGCAGACGAAACTTAATGAAAAGGTAATCAAGTGTTGTTAAATTATCACGGGAGTGATAAATTATCATTTCTATGATAATTCAACACTTGACTTGTGACTGTTTTTTTATACGACTTAGAATGGCAAACAAGCTGACGGCCCACCTGATGGAAAGTGATAATCGTCGCCTATAGACGTGAGCAGTACCATGGACGTAACAGAGTATACTGTTTCGATTTTCTACACTCTCTAAATGAATTTAGTAACAAATTTGGTTTTTGTCTACTATTGGACATCAGCAGACATCAACAGGTTAATTGCTCGTTTATATTTTCATTAATTTCCACTGAAATAAACTATAGTTTACCTTGACTTGTTTGCTGCGTGGCAAGGGCCTGGCACGGTGTCGTTCCGCGGCTTGCAGTTCCAAGTAAAGAGGCGCCAGCCGCGTCGACCCGCGGTATATCCATTCGGTACGATTGTCCTCTTCGAAGTGGACTTGTACTAACGAGGCGTCCACCTTTATCACACGGGAGGCCCACCACCTGCCTATTGAAATATTTTTTTTTTATTTCTGTTACTTTTTCCAAACACCTTCCTTCTTCATAAATATTATAACTGGTTATTGTTACTTCATCCCATTCAGGATCTATGGTTTCTGAATAATTAATTTTTACAGCAAAGACAACATTCCGACGGGAATTCAGTAGTTTTTAATTTAATTATATTACATTCATTTATTATTAAATCGATGTGATGCTCGGGTGACATAATTCCTAAGAAAATAGTGGATGGAGTTAGTATACGACCGTTACAAGTGGTGCAACAAAAAGTGAGTTTTATGCCCAATAGTAGATTGATATGGGCTAATTACATATAGAGATAGATCTTAAGTGACAAATGTGCTCGGTATTAGTACATCATGCACAAGTTCTGGAAAAACTCACCAAGCCTATGTTCAGTGGACAGTTAATGGGTGATACTTTTTAATTTAAATTATTACACATAATATTAATTGACATTTGAAAAATTACTGTATACTGTAAATTGAAAAGCATAATGGCGAGTTACTTGCGAGTTCGAACCAGAAAAATGTAGCTGCTGAGTTTTAGCAGGATCGAGAATGGGTAACTGGTGTTGTGGCGTGGATGTAGACCGAGAATGTGGCTATGTGGGTATGTGTGTATGGTATAGATACCGTTCCACTCGGTCTTGAGGCTCTGTCCGGCATGCAGTCGCACCATGGGCCGCTCGGGGTAGGCGGCGAGGTACTGGTGCACGAACTCGCGCGAGAACGGGTGCACCTCCTCCCACACCAGCGGCGACGCCTCGCACACCGGCCGCGCGTCCGCGTGCCGCACGTACTGCGCGTACCCGTCGTCGAAAAATACCAGGTACCTGCACATTTTTGTATACAATTTAGAATGGCAAACCAGGTGACGGCCCACTTGATGGAAAGTGGTAATCGTCGCCTTTAGACATGAGCAGTATCATGGACACAACAGAGTGTAATGTTTCGCCCATGATACCCCCCATGCGTTACCATTCCTGGGGCCACAAGTATTTTTTTTGTAATGGGTGAAAATGGAATGGCTACCCCGCCTGCGGTAACGGGATACGCTGGCGGAGCACCAGTGAAGGGTGATCGATGAGAATGAAAACAGGCCATGATAGTTTCCAGGGGGAACCGCGAAGAGATCGACCTAGTTGGGTATATTGCTAGCAATGGGATTCTTAGTCTCCATTACTAACAATGCCTTTCCCCCGGGGCTTCAGGTGTTATTACCCCTGTACCCTGTAAATTTACTGCCATATCCGGTCATATCCCATCCTTCAAACCGAAACACATGCAAGCACAACTGCTTCACGGCAGAAACACGAGTAGGACAGAGGTGCCTTTTCCATGAGTGAGGCCGTCAGCTTGTTTGCCATTCTAAGTTGCATAAAAAGATATCCATTACAAAAAAGAGATAGCAGTATATGATTTTTAGAATTTTTACATTTTAAAAATCTACCTGTAACTATTGACTGGATTTGGTATCTCAGCGATCACACCCGAGTAGAAGGAATCTTTCTTCATTTGGTTGCCTTTGAATAACGCTATCACTCTAGTACCTGGGGAATTAAATTAAAAATTCATTAAATTTCACTTGCTCCATTTATACGTAGGGATAATCTATTTTTCCTTACTTGACCCAATTAGTGAATCATCTTAGTATATTTTTTTATCCAAATAACAGGGTGACAAACAACAAAATTAAAATAAATAAAAAGTTAATAAATTATCTATTTCTAAAGTTACTTTGTTGAATAAAAAATGTTTTTATACTATACAGTTCATGTTACGTGCTGATAATGTAGCTCTTTACAGGTGAACGAACTTTTAAATCGGCCAAGCATTTTTTGAGTTTATCAATTACAATAAAAAAACAAAATCTCTCCCTTTTAAAATATTTATTTGTTCATATATAATATTCGTTTAGATATTTGATTAAAATACATGCCTTTATACTTTGTAAGGAATCATGTTTTTTGACATTTATTATTACAATGCAGTATGTACATTTAAATAAATACACATAATGTTAAAAGATATTTAAAAGAGTAACTTATGAGTTTCTTGTGGATTCTTCTCAGCAGATAACAATATTCCGTACCCACAAGTAAAGTCATAAAATATGGCGATTTGAAAGAGTTTGTAAACAAGTCTATTTAAATAAAGATAATTTGAATTTGCCAAGATTCTAATTATTTACAAGACTAAACTATTCGAGAATTTAAAACGTGATTAAAGCCAATATGTGTAATTACAATGCAGTATGTATACTCGCGACTAACTATATATATATATTTGCAGTGCCAGCGAGTATATACATATACTGACCAATGGTAAGCCTGCAGTCGGCCGGATCGTAGTAGGCGAGGCACCGCGCAGTCGTTGTCCTGCATAAATTCTTCGTTCGGTTCTCGAACTTCACGCGGCACACTGTAAACTGGTGCTACAGGAACAAATATTCAAAATTTTACTTGCGGTAATTTTCAATTATTTCAGTCTATTATTCACAGTCACAGACATTCACCATTTTATTTTTGCTAATATCACTTGTAGTATCAATTATCACAGTTCCACACATTTAGTTCTAATATTATGAACTAGTGCTGTAGTCATAAATAATTTATCGTTTCCCTCGTGGTAATGTCATTTGTGGGAATTTTGAGCTAGCAGAGCTAATTATAGATTAATTCAACGGTTGTAAAGTTGGAAAAGATAAGAGAGAGAAAGAGATAGATAGATAGAGGGGGGAGGGGAGAGGGGAGAAGGGAAGAGAGAAGTGTGAAGATATGAGGCATTTATCCTTGTAATTATTCTTTATTATTAGAGTCGTCTATTCAGTTTTTAATAATGCAATCATTGTGAATTCAGAGTTAGTGTTGTTGTAAATTGGCTAGTGGTAACTCTGAGTTGTTAAAACTTTTTATAATTAATTCATAGACTTGTGGCAATTATAACTGTAACAAGTTCTGAGTTGTTAGAATGGTTTATTTAATTTCCTAATGCAAAAATGACAGGAAGATCTTGTCTTCCAAATTCCAAATAAAAACATTTGTATTGTGCAGGAATCAAACCCGCTACAATTGAAATATGAACCAGACAATATGGTACTGTAATAATTGCAGAATAATAAAAAAAATGTCTATTTAAAAAATGCTTGTAATTAAGTTCGCTTGAATAAAAATATTAATATTAAAATTAAACTGTAACAAAGGAAATTTTAAACTCACCACGCTGCTCCTTGGCTGGCATTCAGTGATTTTGGCCAACGACCAGGAGCCAAACACGTTGCGCATCGCGTACACCGTCATCCCGACTCGCAGCGGCGGCCGGCTGCACTCGCCGGGCGGGGGCAGGTCCGACGGCGCCGATTCCGCCGATAACTTCACCACCGATATATCTTTCTGTAAAATATATGGTATATAAACACATTATCAGAAACTAGTGGCAGTATTCATGAATAAATACTTCAATTCAATTTATGTTTCATGATTGTTCAATTTTTTTTTTTTGTATTACTGATGTAGCAAATAAACATATGATCCACCTGATTGGTAAGCGGTTACCATAGCCTATGAACGCCTGCAAAACCAGAGGCTTTACGCGTGCGTTGCCAGGTCTCTTCTAAATACGTTTTTCATATACGTATTTAGAAGGGAGGGGTGAGACTAGATTTGTGTGATGCCCATCCCAGGTTGCGAGCGAAACTTTACAAAGACGTGTCTGAGAGTACATAATTGACTTTTTTAAGGAGCCAGCAACACTAATCTTAAATATACCTATATTTCTTTTTCGTTCACTTCCATAACTATATTTATAAATGAAACTTTTTATAAAAATACAATAGTTACTTACATCGTCGTCAATCTTAGACGAATCAATAGCAGCACTCTTTATTTCCTAAAAAATAAGACAATCAATCAATCAATCAATCAACCTTTATTTTTACAATGAAAATATAATCTTTTATTTAATTATCTATAAATAAAAGAAATATTAATGGAATTTAACACTAAAAATTAAGATCGCAGCTTAATTTTAAACTTTATATTTCATAAGTAATTAATAGAATATTAAAAAGTAAAATTTAATTGCAATTAATAATTAAATAATTTAAGAATAGCAAATTCGTAATATTTATATAAATTTATCAATAAATTTATTACCAGTATAATGTCCTCATCTATTCAATAGTAAAGTAAAATATTAAAAAACATATATATATATATATATTACCCACCCTTGATTGACATATTGTATTATTAGTATATCACTATACATAATTTAGTATTTATTTAGTTACCTGTGGCTTGGTGTCGGTGGAGACGGTAGCGGAAGCGGATACGGCAGCGGCAGCGGGCGTGGCTTCGAGCGGGGTGTATCCGAGTGGAATTGCAGGGCGCTTGCTGATTGGATCGCTCGCTGATGACAACCGGCGCTTTTGTCGACCCTGCAGTAAAAAGCATCTCTTAATTAAGTATCTCAGTTCATCTCTCATATTAATACTCTAACGGATGCGAAATAAAAAACCAATTTTTAGATACTGACTGTACACTGACAGAGCACGTACTGAAACCATAAAGAAATGGGTAAATCTAAATTTTTAAGTATCGTGCGTACCTTTAGACTTTAATTTTTATTTATAAAGGACTAAGAAATGACGTTGACGATGTACGTAGAAGTAATAACAATAAATATTTTTTATTAATTTTAGTAATAAGGATTTTTGAATAGTCATTTTTTAATGCAATTTCCCCTTGGAAAACATCATGGTTAATTTTTGTCGAATTCATCATGGGCCACCAGATCTGCATTCATCCTTACCTATCATCTCTCACCGGTGCCCCGCCAGTATGTACCAATAGCGCAGGCGGGCTAACCATTCTATTCTCATCCATTAAAATTATTATGATTTGTTGAAGTCAACCCTATAACTATATTATCTTAATTCTGTACTTACATCTCGTGTAGTGGCGTTATTCTCAGTAGACGATTCAGTGGTTATGTACTGAAAAACAAAGACAATGTTTGTTTAAACTTCGACATCCAATTTTTGTGATAAATGCAATGAAACAGACTTACAATTCCATTTTTAACTTAAAAAAAAAACTTACCAGATTATTGGGCGTATCGAATATGACCAGCGGTGTCAACTCGTGCCGGTCCACCTCGAACGTGGCGTACAGTTCACCGCGCAACTTGTCGGTCGCCCGCTGGCATTCGTTCAGCAATGTGTCGATCTCTTTGCCCTCCTCTGTACCGTCACGGAATATGTAAATAAAGTATAAACACTTTTTGATACTTTGTTTTTTATTGAGGAAATAAAAATGTACACGAGATGTGATAAAATATAATGATACTACCCCCCCCCCCCTCACCCCTTTCTCTCTATTCTTTATATCTAATTTCCTTCTAATCAATTCATTGAATTTTGTTTGTTTAGATACATAAAATCTTTTTTTTTTTTTTATACAACTTAGAATGGCGAACAAGCTGACAGCCCACATGATGGAAAGTGGTGACCGTCGCCTATAGACATGAGCAGTACCATGGACATAACAGAGTATATTGTTTCGCCCATGATACCCCCCATGCGTTGCCATTCCTGAGGACTCAGGTGTCATTCCTCCATATCCAGTAAATTCACGCCACATCCCACCTTTCAAACCGAAACACAGCTATGCAAACACAACTGCTTTACGGTTGAAACACGAATGGGACAGAGGTACCCAAGCAATCGACTTTTGTACAAAGTCTCCCTCTTTATAATCTGTATTATTCTTGGAAGGGAACACAATAAAGAGTTTTCATTCGTTCATTCATTGACTCATTGAATATTAGACTTGCCTTCTAGAATGCTGAGCTGTTTCTTAAGTTCTTCTTCTGTTTCAGTGAGCCGTTGGTCCAGCTTATATTTCTTCCAGGTGTTATTTATCACATCAGCCAAGTGCTCTTCTAACAATCTGAAATTACAAGATACAGTGGAATAAGAATATATTCCTCAGAAATGTCAAAGCATAAGGGATACACGCCCGATCCTCAAATATATGTAGTTCAAGATTCTATGGGCCAACATATAGACCAGGGAGCAAAAGGGATTGTTAGTAATGGAGACTGAGAATCCCATTGCTAGCAAAATACTCAACCAGGTCGACCTCCTCGCGGTTCTCCCTGGAAACTATCACGGTTAATTCCTGATGAATTCATCATGATGGGCTAACTGGCCTGTTTTCATTCTCATCTATCACCCTTCACTGGTGCTCCGCCAGCGTATCCCATTAGCGCAGGCGGGGTTACCATACCATTTTCACCCATCAAAAAAAAAAACATATAG
The DNA here is from genome assembly GCF_026898425.1 of Galleria mellonella. NCBI lineage: Eukaryota > Metazoa > Arthropoda > Insecta > Lepidoptera > Pyralidae > Galleria > Galleria mellonella. The sequence goes on from NW_026442015.1 coordinate 3,327,812, forward strand.
GCCATGGAAACTTTAAACAAATATTTTTTAAAGAAGTTCAATATGAATTATAATCAAAGCTACTTCATGAAGACAACTTCACGTGGCTTTAAAAAATAAAAATGCGAATTCTATACAAACTTAAACGTGATTAAAAGTTATTATAGGATAGTAAATAGTACTAATAATAATAAAAATACAAATTATTTTGTAATGTAATTTGGATAATGTAACATTATATATATATATATATATATATATATATATATATATATATATATATATATATATATATATATATATATATAATGTAATGTAATATAATAAACAACAAGTAACATTACAAATAATGAAAAATGGGACAAATGAATCCTTCAATACTTACTTAGCGCCAGCCTCGCCTACAGTTTCTTTTATCTCCTCACCGACATCGGCCTCATCCTCAGAATCCGAGTCAGATATCTCGACCAGTTCTTGAGACACCCTGGTCATATCGAGTTCCAACAGGGGTGTGAACTCTTTGATACCATTAATAAGTTTCTGCAACAATATATTAGTTACATTTATCGGTGTAATTTCATTTACTCTGTGGTATAATCTAACATTGCTATACTTATATCTATTACTATAAAATATAAAAATAATTCTAAAAACTAGTTATGATTGTTGTTTTTGTTACTGTGAAATAAAATAATTTAAAAAAGAACTGGCAAGAAAATTCGTCTTTTTTATCAAGTAAAGTTACTTCGTAAAAAAACGGAAATAATGTATAACATCATAAATGATGAACCTATATGAATTAATTTTTTTTTTTTCGATTTTATTATACTGGCCGTAAAAATTGCTGATGTCTAAAATTGATCTTTCATGTAAAGGTATAGAGTGCATATTTTTTAAAATTTTGTAAAAACAATTTTACTTTCAACAAAATACACACCTGTGTCCTTTCAGTGACAACATTTGCACAGTTCTGACATACTGTGGGTTTCCGCTTGCGGGCCGCGTCGTAGTACGCTATGGTGGCGGCGTCCGCATGGAAGTACGTAACCCCCCGCGTACTCTTACACGCATAGTTGATACACTTGTTGGTTTCACAGATTTTCCCCGTATGGGTTGTCACCTGCTTGGCCGTCTCTGAAGGCGGTGCTAACGGTTCCTCTACAAATAATGTATTAACATTGTTAGTCCTTATGTTTTCACTGTTAAACTTAGAAGTATTCGAAGGATCGTTATCAAAAATTCGTGTTGACAAAGTTGCGAATCCTGTCCAAGTATATTTAATAAACTAAAAATATTACTTTTTAACAGTACTGGAATATACTAATTTTGCTAAGTGCATTGCAGATTTGGCTAAAAAACTATATCTAGCTATATCTTGTTCATTTTATGTAGGAGGGATTACATTAAAGCAGTTATAACAAGAAAGAACAATCAATAAATTTGGAATATACAGCTATATAGGACAAACTATTTAAAAGTATATCAAAGAAAATATAAATTAACACTAAATATATATTTATTTTAAGGTAAAAAAATATATGTAAGAAAAAGCATATACCTTTTGGAGCAGCGACCGCCGCATCCTCCTCCTCATCAGAGTCTAGATTGAATATTTCGATGCCTAACTTCGGTTTCTCTTCTTCGTCTTTTATAGGCTGCGCATAAAACAATGAAATGTTAAAATTACAACCACACGAAGACTTTGCACAAAAGTCGTCTGCACGTTTACATCTATACCACTCGTATCTGCCGCTGAGTAGCTATGCTAAAATGACCGCTTCGATCTGAACACTGCAGGGTGGAATATAACAGTGTAATTACAGGGTATGAAGGTAATATCTTAGTCTTCAGGAACGCCAATTCATGAGAAGTATCATGTATATTTATATATTGGTTTCTTCTGAACATTCATGATGGAAAAAAGGTTATATGAAATAAAAATAAAAATGGTACGGCGACACATTAATCTAGTGCGTGCAGTGCTAAATTAACAATTATTAAATTTCTTAATAAACAAACAATTTCCTTATTGTACTACATAAACACAGATATGACTCCATAGATACCCCCTTTGAAAAAGAAAAAATATATAAATTACATTAAGGAATAATTAAAAATTTATGTATTGTAAAATTCTATTTTTTTTTATACAACTTAGAATGGCAAACAAGCTAACGGTCCACCTGATGGTAAGTGGTAACCGTTGCGTATAGACATGAGCAGTTCCATGGACATAACGGAGTATACTGTTTCGCCCATGATACCCCCCCATGCCTTACCATTCCTGAGGACTCAGGTGTTATTTCTCTGTATCCAGTAAATTCACGCCATATCCCACCCTTCAAACCGAAACATAGCGAATGAAGCGAATATAATTATCATGTGACTGAATCATACCTTAGTTTCAGGTATAACTAGTGTGGATTCTGTTGGGGTACTCGTCGTTTTTATGGACACCTCGCTTGTATTCAACCTCGCCTGTATAATAAATAATAAGTAAATGTATTAATTTTTTTTGTAACTGGATACATACAAGATACATCCAAATCAATACAAATATTTTTTAAGACTTTCCAAATCAAATACTCTATTTGTCTGCATTTTTTACAACCATGTTACGCCGATTATGGTACTAACTGATTTCCATATTTTTTTTTAATCCACAAGGCTTACTCCAACACTTGTTCCATTTTAAGTATGTAGAGATTAAAGATGCGGATTTTGACCAAAAGCAAAACAATATGTATTTACACGAGAATCTATGCTCCAAATTCAAATGTTGGGTGTACAATGTAAAGAAAACAAGAGCGGAGAAATGCATGGATATAGGATGAGATCCATGAAACATCCCTTATCGTTGCGTTCATAATAAGGTCAAATACTAAATTTTTTTAAATTGTCAACATTATTTATTTAGTAATTAGCATTATTATTTACACTTACAAGTTTCAATGGCTGCGGTTTCGGTATCCCACTAATAACGACCTCCCCCTCTTTGCTGACGATCTCGGAGGTGCCCCCGCCTGATGTGCACATAACCTCGATGTCATTTGGTATATTCACACTTGTCACCTTATCCGTCGAACTTGGCTTTTGTTCTAGTGACTGCTCCTTTGACTCTTTCTTAATTTCTTGGACATCTAAAATTAAATTAAAAAAAGTTACAAATAACAATAATTTAAGATTGATCACCAGAGGGAAACTTTGTTTTGTACAAAGTTTCCCTCTGATGTCGATTGCTTGGGTACCTCTGTCCTATTCGTGTTTCTACCGTGAAGCAGTTGTGTTTGCATAGTTGTGTTTCGGTTTGAAGGGTGGGATATGGCGTGAATTTACTGGATACGGAGAAATAACACCTGAGTCCTCAGGAATGGCAATGCATGGGGGGTATCATGGGCGAAACAGTATACTCTGTAGCTTATATCTATAGGCGACGGTTACCACTTTCCATCAGGTGGGCCATCAGCTTGTTTGCTATTCTAAGTTGTATATAAAAAAAATGGAGAAAAATCTTTTATCTCTTCTTACCTTAAATATGTCCTTGGGCATTTCCCTCTCTTTTAAATATACACTATTTAGGAGATAAGAAAATGTTAATAATAGGACCTAGCAATAGAGTATATTGTACCCGCACGATGTCCACACGATTTCATTTGGAAATTATCCTGATTAATTTTTGTTGAATTCATCACAATGAGCCAACTGACCTGCTTTCATCTTCACCTATCATCCATATACATCATAGTACATGCAGACTTCCTGAGTCCTCAAGAATGGCAACCCATTCCTGAGGACTAAGGAATTACTTAAGACCAAAGAAAAATGATAAAAAATATTGTCCAAACACGGGACAAATACAGGCTCTAAACTCACCATCATCGGAACTTTCCTCCAATTCAACAATGTTAAGTATATGCCTCTGTTTAGATATCTCCAATTTCTTCGCCTTACTTGGAGAATTTGTGTTCTTCTCCACTTCTTCCTTCTCCTTTGTGTCGTCTAATAATAATAAATCTATATTAATTAACATATCACATGGTATATATAGTAGAGGGACTGCAATTTCCTATAGAGAAATTCATCCACCTTTTTTTTTTTTATTTTTAATACCACAAAAGTGGCAACCAAGCATACAGCCCGTCATGGTAAACAGTCATTGTAGTCTATGGACGTCTGCAACACGAGGGGTGTCACGTGAGCTTTGCCGACCCTAATATATATGTACTACTAGTACATAGTAGTAGTATTAATTATAGATAACAAATTATTAGTATAAGAACAAAAAAATATTGTTAACATTTATAAAATTGCAAAGCTTTGTTGTCTTTTGATTTTATATATATTTTAAATTACTTATTTATTTTATGTATTGACAATTGTAACCATGGACTAGTTTTGAATCTTAATAAACCACGTCATTCGCACAAAAAAAATTATGTTTATTACTATAATTATTAAAAAGATTTTGTGGTCATATATTCAGTCTTTTCATACATAATTTCATACCAATTGAACTAACCTTTCAACAACAATGATTCCAATATAGGTGATTTCTCTTTGGTTTCTTTATCCTGATTGACGAAACTGCATGATGCCTCCACAGTTTGCGTATTTTCTGGTGACTCAACAGCCGTTTCGGATGGTTCTTCCTATAAGAAAGCGCAAGAGGCATCTCATGTGAACACTTACATATTATAAACACTTAGCTTACGCATGCGCGTCAATATATAAAATATCCATGTAACAAATTTCATTTAAATTCGTTCAGCTGTATAAGCAACAAACATCGAAACATCTTTACAAGCTTTTACATTTATAATATCAGTTTGATTTATTATAATTCAATGTCAATTTTAAGACCTTTATTTATTGTACATAATTAATAGCTATGATGCGCAACAGTCGCTGGATCAATGTGATCTTTCGATATAATTGGCTCCTCCAGCATCCTTGGATCAGCTCCTCCTTGGATTTTTTCTGAACACGTCCTGAGCTACAATGCACCCGCAAAACATTTGATCTCATCTAACCCTCTTTTATATTGACAGCCTATTTTCCTTTAAGCTCTGTAACGAGGAAGCCATATACTATTACAGTATTGACACATTTACTGTTATCCCTTAACATATAACCTGCCCATCTCCATTTCACCTTTTTAAATTTTCTTGTAACCTCTGTTCTCTTATCTCGGATTTATTATGATAAAATAATAGCAAATAATTGTTACATTTTACTTAAAAATATGTAGATCAATTTCTACTTAATATTATTGTAAGACTGAAAAATATATTATTGATTTGAATGGGTTTGAGCCTGCACCTTGTGTAGTAAACCTATTTGCGAGATTTGCTTGTTTTTTGATTGATTGACTTGTTTTTAAGTTTATAGTAAGTTTTTTAGTGAAATATAATCTTATATATATTACTACAATCAGTGACATTCACCAATCATATTCAAATTAATGGTACATACCATTTCTAGTTTCATTGGTTCACTATCTGGCTCAGGTAGTACATTTTCTGTTGTTTCTATATTGTCATCTGCTATGTTTACTTCTGTACTCAAGTCCACCTGGAATTGTATATATTGCTTAAATTAAAAAAACTAGTCTTATAAAGATTGTTTTCATTATTCTCTATGAACATGAAATATTTCATATATGTAATTAAATTTTTTATCCAGGGGAAGGTCTCAAAGGGCCACAGAACAGCTGTCCCAAGACACTTTCTGGCTCAAAAGATATTGTTGTCGGTCAAGGACTGGATTCCTTTTCTGGGTGGCAGTTTCTGTAGAGTACTCCTCAATGATTGCCAACCTACAATAGCAAATGGTATAAGAAAAAAAAATCATGCATATTCATAATCCTAATATATCTTATAGTTTTTGGAGAGCAAAACATACAATACAGTTTTAGTTAATACAGAATCGGGGTTACCTCTATCATACATCATGATACCAAGTCTAAACCTAAACAATCTTATAATGACACAATATACAATATCAGTCAAGTTCAATGCAACTACAGTAACCAGTTATTTAAAACTAAATTTATTTCACATAATTATAAACTTTTGTGTTATTTATGCATATTTAAATTTGTTTTTTTGAGCCATATTCAATCTCATAATCAAAATATGTTGCAATGACTATTATTGGATAAATGAAATATGACAATACTCACATCTTCACATTCCACTTCATCAATCTCCATATCCTTATCAATGCCTGCATCATCAGTGACAGGAAATCCAAAATCAGCAGTCTTCACTTCTGGAGATTCTAGATCCTTCTCATCATTATCCTTAGCATCATGCTCTGATTGCTGTGCATTTGAGTCCTCAGAATGTTCAGCCGTCATTTGATTACTACTCTCTGTGTAAAAATAATAAGTATAAAATTAAAATAATTTATCTTCTTATAACAAACTAGCTATTATATATTCTGCAATTTCGCTTGCATAAGTCAGTACCTACACATAAAATCCCATATGCCAAGTTATTAAGTTATATGTGTGCATTTCATTCTAATTTTAAGTTTTTGCATGAAAGAAAAATCCATTTTAACGGGCCTATGTCATGAAAAAAAGTGCAACAAAATCAAATAATATAATAACTAAATATAATTGGAGTTATTTCTTTAGGGCAAAAAGTAAAAGTCCAGTTTCTGTGCTATGAAATATAAACTTATATGATATAATAGAATGATATTTATATAAGGACCATTGGCATAAGGATCAGGTATAGCAGTAGATAATAACTCATCATTAAGAATATTAACTAACCATCATCCTGATCAAAATCCTCATCATCATCACCATCATCATCTTCCTCCACTTCCTCATCATCTTCCATAACTCTTGATGACTCAGCCAACAATCCCAAACTATCTGTAACTTCTGGCACAACCACCATTTTATCTAATGCTGATTGTTGAAGTTGTGCATCTGTACTTAATTCTACAGATGTGGATGGTTGAACAGCATTTACATCATCTATATTTGACTGATTATCCTGTGTTAATGGTGCTTGACTAGTTAAGTCTGATGTTTTTATTATTTTTGATTTTTCATTTAGTTTGCTTGTATCTGATTCTGTATCTACTATAGACATGCTAGAAGATTCAATTTTTTCTGCACCTGTACTAGATAAAACTATAGTTTTAGATAATTGTTCATCAGCAACAGATAATGTCAAATGTGGTGGATCAGATTTACCCTCATTACAAAGAAATTGTTTTTCTGGTGCAAACAGTGATCTTTCCATCCCTTCTTTATTTTCCATATTTTCAATTGTCTTCATTTTAATACTATTTGTCTCCAATTCATTATTTTCATTAACTATTTGTAAATTAGAGTGTTCTGATTCAATTTTATTATCTTTTTCTATTATTCCCATATCAGTTTGTGATTCTATGGTATCTTTAGGTTTATCCTTATTCTCATCTAGCTGATGGTCAACATTAACAATGGAAGAACATAATTTAGGATCACTCACATCTTTTTCACAAATATCTAGTTTCTGTTGATCCACAGTTTCAACTTGTTCTGAATCTGATACCAAAGCACTTGTTTTCTCTTTCTCAACTTTACCATCATATTCACTGTTCACACTTTTTTCTTTTGTGCTATCACTTTCGCCAGATATGTCACTTTGTGAGAAATTATCATCATTCATGAAATCAATTAACTCTTGGGTTGGAATCTCCAACATTACATCAGGTTTATTTAAGCCATGCTCTACATTAGTTTTATATTCACTATCATTTTGAAATGATTCATTAATTGTACTTGATAATAAATTATTTTTTTCTGTGAAATCTTCCAACTCAGACTTTTCATCAACATCCATTTTACGATCTTTATGAGTAATACTTTCAGTAGGCTTAATTTGTTTTTTTAATGTATTAATGCATTTATCTGCTTCATTCTGGATATTTAACTTTTCAATAATTCCAAATGATGTTTCATGACATTTATTGTTCTTCTCATATGTATTTTCTAATGCTGTATCAGTAATATCTGCTTCATTAGTATTAGTAATTTGAGCAGGAACTTGAGAAACATTGTCAATATCAATATTACAATTATCTTTGGTAGTATTTATTTTTATACTACTAGTCATTTCATTTATTTCTTTATCTTTATGCTCTACTAAATCAACAGACAAGTTTTCTGAATTATTAGAAGTTTTAGCCAATACATATTCTTTATCCTTCTTGGAAAATTCTTTATTGATATTTACATTCATAGGATTAAGTTTATCCTCATAAATGTTACTATCCATTGTAGTACTTTCTATCGGACTATTTAAAACTACTTTACGATTAATTTCAACCATAGTATTACCTTCAATTAGTTCACTTTCATTTACAACTTTAGAATCATTTGTTACTTTCGAAGGTGTATCATTAAGAATAGCTTCTTCATCAATTTCATCATCATCATCCCATCTCAATTCTATATCATCACTGTTAAAATCATCTTCATCTGTTATTACATCTAACTGGTTTTTATCTCGTTCTATGTCAAGGTCTTGAGATGCAGTTTCTTCAGATACCTGGTCACTATTGTCAGAAACTTTGATGGTACTAGTAGATTTTGTGGAGTCTGGCAGTAATTTTTCAACTTCGTTTAAAATGTTTAAATCTTCGATATTGTCATTTTTTATTGATTGTTCAGTGTGATGCGTCTCAGAACTCATATTGTTGAGTTTAAAAAGTTTAGTAATCAAACAAACACCGCTACAATAGCAATTATACAAGAAAGACTATTAACTAAACCTGTATGTATTATACTTAATATGATTTAGGGTTAACAAAAAGGATAATTAAATATACAGATTAACACGATAGGTGCACAATTCTTGTTGTTTCAACGTTTATTTCTTTAGCCATGATTAGGAGAATTTCTTCAAAATAAACTAGGTTTTTTTTATTTGTAAAGCCGAAAGCAGAGTGAAAAACAGATATTTTTTGACAAATGACAATGTACACTGTGACTTATTTGACATTAGCATAATCATACATAGACGACTTAGATTAAGAATAGTCAAGCGTTATGCAATTAAGAATTGTCTAATTATAATCTCAGAAGTATCTGATATACATATATAATTATATATCATAAAATCATAGGCGTGTTTAGATAGAGGATTGGGCGAGCCATGTTCATCCTAGAATTAAAAAAAATAAGCCTAATTAAAAAAAAGGATCAAAGCTTTAAGCTATGGGCAGAGATATCTCTGAGAATACATATGTGGCTTTTTAAAAATCGAGACTCCCCTGCAATACAATCATAAATAAGCTAATGATTGAAATCGTGGCAGGGCCGTAGATACATAGTGATTTTAAACTCGTGACTATACAGTCACGAGGACATTTGTTTTGTTTTCAACGATTACTTTTCACTGTCATACATGCAGCCTGCAAATACATATCTTGATCTCGATTCCACAAACATTGAATACGATTTTGTGATTGGTTTTATAGATATTACTATGGAACATTTTGAAAAATTATTGCGTAGCTTAGGCGTTAGTAAAAGTGCAGAAAGTGATTAAATACCTTTAATATTTTTCATTAAATGCACTAATACCCTTGCATTACCAGTGATTCTGTTATACAATTGTTTTATAAAAGAAGGTCATTTTCCTTATATATGGGAAGAAGCACATTATGTGCCTATTCATAAAAAAGGTTTAAAATAAAACATTGAGAAATATAAGCCAATACCTACGCTTTCTACACGGAGACCTATTGAGATGGATAAAATGGTATCTCTCTAATAGGATACAGCAGGATGATTGGACTTTATTTCGGTACCCGCCGGTATTTCTCTGTCTGTCGTTTACAGCTTATTTATACGACGTTGGAGCGTGACAAGAAAGTGTATTTTACACACACACACACAGTTTATGTAGAAAGTATGCAAGTTGTATCTGAATTTGGTAGGGTTATAGAGCTGTATAATATTTTCTATATAAATATTAATGCATTCATGCCTGCTATGAATTAACAAAAATAGTAATTAATGGTGTATTTTTCATTCTCTTTTTACTAATTATATTTGCATAAGAAGAAAGGAGGCATCCATATGATTTACTGTTTTTATTTCATCATTCCTTCTATTTAATTCCTCGTTCTTAGATCGAGATTCATGCATACTTTTTTTGCATTAATTTGCAAAAGCAGCTAAATATTGCTTAAAAACCAAAATCTTTACTTAAAACTATATAGCTAGCTAAATATAGAAATATTGTTAATCTATGTCGATAGCCAAAGAGTAGACACTTGTTCATAAATTATTTACGATGAACGTGAAAATTAAAATGTCATTTAACTATGAAACAGGTCAGTCAACAATCAATCATTGTCATTCTTTTAGAATGAATTTTGTTCGACCTTCGCGCATATTCAGCGTATTTTTCTTGCTACAAAATGCAAATTAATAAAATAACAAATATTGTACTTAACATTAATATTCAGTAATCTCATAAACATTAATATATTCAACTTTATATTTTACAATTTTAATTTTCACAATTTCTCATCGTACGTCATTCTGTGTAAACATTTTTTTGCATTTTTCCAACGTTTTTTTGTGATAAATAATTATACCCAGTTGTGTAATGTGTTTTTGTTTCACCATTGCGAACGTAATTAATATACCTAACACTGACTGAATACAGATTACTTAATCTGATTTCCAAAGGTTAACTACTAATATTTGACCTCCAATATTTGTGTTACTAAAATGAATGTAAACAGTATTTTGAATCCACGTGTGGTGTTTGGAGCCGCTATTGTGGGCATTGTCGGCGCCGCCGGTGTGTTAATATATGAGCAATTGTATGCTGAAAAGAGGAGATCTATGTTAGGTTAGTTTTAACATTTTTAATTTTTTTTTGTAACAATACTATAATAACCCATCAACGTTCTACTTCTAGGCATAAGTAGCTTCCCATATATAAATAACTAGTGTAACTATGGCGTACAGATGATTTATGGTGATTAATTGAAGTTTTCTTTTGCATTAGTATATATTGGAACAGATTGCTTGTGTTTTAATTATGATGCTGATTTAAAGCTTTACAAAAAATCCTAACATGCTGAACAAAAATTCTTTAACAATCTTTTCAGGACTCAACTCTCCAATATTTACTTTATGCTCAAGTTCTCAATACATTTTGTAATTTTTAAAATATCCCAGCTGAGAAACTATTTCTGCAACTTAGAAATTTTGAAAAATTAGATATCTATGTATAAAAAACCTATGTACAAAATATTTGGTGTTACTAAAGGTAACCGAGGTAATAAATTATTATTCTAAGTATAGATTTTATAGGGTGCAACCATTCTTTATACTTGAAGGGAAAGGATTGTAAATGTATCTACCGGTAATACTCTTAAGTAAATTGATAAACATTCAATTTTATTAATAAATGATAATATTAATATTTACAGTGAATGAAGTAGCAAGACTGGACAAACAAGTCTCAACTATGAGAACAGAATTAGAAGCACTTAGAGAGTTACAAAAAGAAAGGTAAATATTGGGAGTTAATAAAAAAAACATGTTTCATAGATAATCCTTTAGTTTTAGCAATGTATGGCTGAAAGAAGAATTATGAATGTAACATGGAGTGTGTGTTTTTATTTCATCTTTCATTATTTGAATGCCCTAACTTAACTACAGTAGCTGTCTCATTCTATCTCAAGAATAATGAAAGTAATAGATAGTTTTGGCTATGGTATTGGCAGGGTGGTGGTCATTGACCTAAATTTTAGGAAATTGTGTTACCCATCTTATTTGTTACAACTAAAATATTTTTCACACACAATTTTCTCTATGGTTGCATAATAAAGGATATCGCGATGCTAGTCACATAAGTGTCATGACATTGTTGTAAAACAAATCAAAATAAATGCTATTTAATTTTATATTTTATGTTCCTTAGCCAGCTTCGCCGGTTGAAACAAAAGAAGAATGTTCATAGAAGAGAGAGGAAAGCGAAAACACCAAGTGGGGATGCCACAGATGGGCATGAGCCAAGTTATGCCTCGGACTCTGAATATTTTACAGACTACCAGTCTGTCTTGGGTATGTGTTAAGTATTCCTATAAATCTATTTAACTATCTGTACCACCTCTGTGGATATGTAGCAAATGAGTCTATTTATAGTGTTATTATCGCTAGTGAGTCCATAAGGTAGAATGAGATTACCACACCTGGTGTCACACTCATTTGCACGCTGATTAAGACCATTCTATCAATGGATTCGTCTAAGAAGCCTTATTTTCACACCAAAGCGTCACTGCAAGCCAACAGTCATTATTTATATTGTTAATATTGTTACACTACACCTGAATATAAAGTTTTAGGCTTACATGTTAAAATCTTGAGAAATAAAGCTCAAGTTCAAGTACATATATACATGGGACAATATACAAGTACAAGACTAGATAGAAGTTCTATACATGGGAGATATTTAAGCAAAATTAACATTGATCTTATTAAGATCAACCAGGGTCTTAGGGGGGAAGGGATTGTTAGCAATGACGTTTGACAGCCCCATTGCTAGCAATATGCCCTATCAGGTCAACCTCCACATGGTTCACCCTGGAAACCATCGTGAACAATTCTCATTGAATTCGTCACAATGGGCTAACTGACCTATTTCATCCTCACCTATCATCCTTCACTGGTACCCCGCTGGTGTATACTAATAGCGCGGGTGGCGTTACTATTTCATTATCACCTATAAAAAAACCAGGGTCTTAATAAAATCAGTAGAACCCAAAGCAATATTTTTTAGAAAATTTGTCTATCTGTCTGTATGTTTGTTCTGGTATCACGCAAAAACTACTGCATCAAATTAGATGTGAATTACACAGTTGCGTTCCGGAAGGTCTAACTGCAAAAGTTGTGTAGGTTTTATCATGATATGCCATCTAAAAGTGATCTTTTTCATTAGTTTTCCTACTTCTAAAACCTATGTGTACGAAATAGCAGACAAAGAGATAGTTTTACATATTTATTTACCTATTTATATATATGAATGTATTTATTTATTCATACATATGTATACTCGTAATTGAACACAGCCTTATGCCTATGATAATATGATATCTATTTGTACGCTCAGGTACTGATGGCGAAATGGACAGCGAAGAGTTTTACGACGTGCATACAGACGATGATGATGACACCCTAAGGGAGTCGTTACGAAATGGTACCGTATCTCCGGACCAACTAGACGAGGTGGGTCAGATGAATGGCTTTCGTCATACCTTGCATGTATTCAGGGCCGGCCTTAGTCTACCTAGTGCTCCTAGACTAGTTTTTAATAGTGTACATGGAATTATGTGTCTATGAATAAATGAAGAATTAATATGGGACTGATACGGAAATAAGTCCTGTCAATTGTAAATAAATTATCATAATAATCATTAATTATAATAATAATAACATAATAAATTATCATATCATAAGTGGTTTAGAAAATATTAACATAAAGTTTAAATTATAAACCATGCAATGGTGTGATTTTAAAGTATAATTTAAAAAAAATGTAAAATGTAAATGGCTTATATATATTATTTAACAAAAATTGTTTTCATTTTTTTTCTATACATCTTTATATTTATTATATTTATAAACCGATTAAAAATAAGGATATTCTCAATTTGATTATCTTTTTTATCTGAAAGGATATACTTACAGATGGGCTACATAGGAATTTTATCAAAATCGGTTTAATAGTTTAGTTTATAAATCAAAATAACTGGTTTGGAATGGTCCATTCCATTCCAAACCAGTTATTTTGATATCATTTGAGCTGGTATTTTTTGTAAAATACAATTTAATTATAATTCTATTATTATGTTGCAGGATGGTCCAAACACAATCCCAAAGTCGCCATTGAAGTCTAACACGGCTGTATAGTGAGCACAAAATATTAAGGTTCGTTTATTTATAACTCTATTTTATTATCTTTACTTATCCTTAATGGCTTAACCAATCATTATGAAATTTAGTATACACATACTATGAGCGATGGAGAAGTCTAGTCGCGGGTAAAAGCTAAATATAATTGTGTAATTATAAGTGTCATACATAATAATATCTATGCCTGGCTAGAGATAAATCTGTTTTTTTTATACCACTGAGGTGGCAAACAAGCATACGGCCCGCCTTATGGTAAGCAGCCTATGATAACCTGCAATACGCGCGCTTTGCTAACCCTGAAGAATTGTCTTTATCCCTTTTTTGAAGAATCCCATGCTATAGTCTCTTGAAAAAAGAGCTCATTCCATAACATGAGTGTTTGTGGGAGAAAACATAACATCCTGTTTAATGGCGATAAATCTTTCTATGAGGTTTCCAATAATTTGTTGAAAGAAATTAATGTATAGTTTTTAGTATCAATCTTTTTAATTTACGACAACAAAGTAACAGATTTATAATTTACTTTTTAATTACTATAGTTTAAAAATATGCTATCTGCCTGCTAAGCGTGACAACTACTGGCAAACTGCGCAATAGGGAGAGGCTTATGTTCAGCAGTGGACGGTTAAGGGCTGAAATGCTAATGATTTTGCAAACTATACTTGTATATTGTAATTTTTTGACGATCTTCTTCCTCGTATACCCATATCAGCCGATAATTATTTTGCCCGTATATATTTCAATATTTTTTTCATCATTACAGATAAATCATTTTAAAAGTGAATTAGTCGGGAATAGAACTTGTGTACCACCGTAGCAGTATTTAGTGCTAGTAAAGTGAAATTCAAAGGTATGCACTGAATATGCATCAAACGGCAAAATTGTAGACCTGTACAATATTACAATTTTGCTTTTTATTGTATACTTTGGACAAAAATAATATGAATATAATAAATAACTGGAATTATGGATATTTTTGGGTGTTTTTGGGCAATGCAATTACGATTCTTATTAGTAATTTTTAATGAATAATGAAGGAATAAGTTATTTTTATTTGTGAAATATTTAGAGGCAACAATCAATAGAATCACTTGATAAACTTAGAACCATTTATTTTCTAAATATTAAATGTCTCTGTAGACTTTTTCAATAGGAATTAACGAAATGGCGACCAGGTTGTTTTTTTAATTATGACAATTTCTTTTAATTAGTAATAATTCGTAACATTCAATAATTAATTTTTAATTTATTCGATTTCATTATTGGGTCATTTATTCATTATTATTAATTTATTTACATTTTCATTAAGCCCCATTGAAACAGGCTATAATTTAATGCATTTTTCTGTTACATATTTATTTGAGGGTCCCGAGTGCTGCGTTGTGTACTCAAAATGTTGTCGAATAATTATTCAGTATAATATATATATTTTTTTTTATATTATATTAATAATTAAGAATAATTCTGGCACAAATGAATTCTGGTTTTAAATTATCAATTTTTATTTGTATAATAATGTAGATGATGTAATTTATTAATTTCATAATAATTTCACTATAAATTATTTTTTATATTTGACAATTAATTTAAATTTAATATTATGTTTATTTAAACGACAATTGGAAGAATGGAAATGAATTGAGAATATTAATTATGAGTGGTTTTACTTTAAATTAATTTTGATATTGTATTACAAAATATTCAGTCCATTTGTAATTAAGATCAAAACATAATAACATCTGTTTTTTTTTTGTATGATGTTTAGAATGGCAATAAGTTGACGGTTCATCTCATGGAAAGAAGTAACCGTCGCCTGTAGACATGAACGGCTCCACGGATATAAACATATTAAAAAATACGCTATAAACCTATGTATAATGTTTACAGATCACTTTAACATGAGGCCTTTCAAAACTGGAAGAATAGGCATTATTTGGGTTTGCATGTAACACAAAACTCATCGTCACTTAAGATGCGGTGAGATTACAGTCAAACATGCTCAAATTTAATATATATATATATAAAAAAATTGTGTCCATGGTGCCCCTTATGCGTTGCCATTTCATGTCGTTATGTATCATAATATAAGTAGTAACAAATTGAAATAAAATTTTGTTGTATATAAAAAAATTTAATTGATTGACATATGTAGTTATGTAGAATTTTGTACAAGGGTTCCATTATAATTCGTGTATTAAGATGAAATTTGCCACAGCTATTACGAAAATGAGAAATGTATTTGTGAGATTCGTGTCGTGGGAAACAAACAGAGTAAATCGAAATGATAATACAAACTTAACAAAACTTGTAGTCAATAAATAAATTTTACTTACTGGAAAGGTCAAATAAGTAAAGACTTAGTATAATACTTAATTATTTCCTAGACAACTTTACAACAAAATTAGGTTTATAATTATATTAATAAAATTGTGAAATTTCAGTTTCCATGTAAATTAATTAAAAATCGATTTTGTATTAAAACGTTATAAGGTATAAAATTGTAAGCCATGCGGCTTCTTTTATTTGACTGTCCGTTATATAATGAGTCATATAATCAGATTAATTGTCCAATAACAATATAGAATTTGGATCACAATATGTTATGGTTGTCATTTTTAATGCAGACTTGTATATTTATTTTTTTATTTAAGATTTTCTTTTAAGATATGTCTACCAAAAGGAGACCATAAACGTTTAAGCGGTTTGAGTAATGCCCATATATATTTCTGTTTATCTTGATACAGAAGGAGATGCTTCGAATTCCTTACCTAACAATTGCATAGTGTATAGCTGCAGATGCGTGACTCAACCCACTTGATCGTCTATGGAGTCCAAAGTTTAATAATTCATTATGTATCAAGTCTTCTAATTAATTGTCACAAATGACGCGGTCATTATATGATTCGTAAGGATCAACCAACTGTAGACATTGGGCATTTTTATAATTTACCGTAATATGGTATGGCTCTGGTATGACCTGCATGTTAACGATATCAAAATATTAAAGTGCCTTTATACATTTGCATATTGTATCGTGACGATATACATAAAAGTGTCGTAAACATAAAATGGTATTGTGACGATATAATCGTGTTGTGACGATAAAATTGTATCGTAACGATAATGTCATGTCGTGACGATAATATCGTATCGATCGTAACGTTAAAATTTTATTGTACTGTGTCGCGATGACATATAAAATTGCCCAATTGAAGATAAAATATAAATTTGTGACGTGTATGATCAACGACGACCTTATATACTGGTGAGCCAGTAAAGTTCGTCGTCTACAAATGTCAACCTAAGTCAACTACTGTATACCTAAGCATTGTATGTACCTGTCACATGTAAACGTTGTACCTTGCTTGCGTTAATTTTGGTTAACCTTTTAATCGCTCCTTTAGGATTTATCCAATAGAATAGGTTGCTTGTTGTACCATTTATTTATAGTAACAAAACAAAGAATATAATCAAATTTATTGAAAAATAAAATAAGTACAATAAATAAAAATATATTGTTCACAATTTGAGTTGAACACTAAGCGTTTGGTAATTGTTAAAAAGTCAAGCGGTGAAAAGGTTAACAAATTTAATAATTGGATTGCATATTATTATCGTAAATAACTAAGGTGTTCATTTGTTTCATAATAATTTTACGGTATAGTGGCACAAATTCTTTTCCTTCGCTCTAATATAGTCTCACTTAAAAAACTGAGGCATTATTTCGACTGAATATAATTCTAGTGTATATTTATAGGGAATGGGATTTTTTTAGTGGGAAAACCTTAGTTTGTAGTTATGTAACATGGATATTGAATTTGTATAATAATCTGGCCAAGATGTAGTGTTTATCACAATAAAACCCTGGAGTGAATATAGATTGATACATAATACAATGGGAACAATTCTGAGGTGCTATTTCTGTAAAGCTATCTCTTAATCTAAGATTTCAAGTTGATAGTTTCGCAAAATTATTGTTTTTTGAACCATTATAAATCTCATATTTTTTTTTATATTTTTTACTTAAATCTATTAGAAATTTAGTTCATATTGGTCCTTAGAATAAAGATTTCGCTGCGACATCAAATTTAAATTTTAGCGTCAGATTTAGAGAAATGGCGCCTCAGAATCAACTACATTATATATTTTTCTATCTTCACACTAAATACCTTATGTACAAGGTACAGATATTAGTATAGTTTTATGTTCTCTGTGACGCACATAACTAAGTGCCGGTGCCATTGTTCTTATGTCTTGCTTCATCCATAGACTCTAGATTTAACTTTACTATTAAAAAAATGCTCCAAATACAGATTAATTTGGCTCTATTAAAATTTTTAAAAAATAAAAGATCATTTAACAAAATAACTTCACTTTATTCATAAAACTAAAACTAGTTGTTTTGTCTTTTTCATTTGCACTAATTTCTCAATTTGAAAAACAGGAACAAAACATTATAATAGTTAAAATAAGTTTGTATGATGTTTTAGTTTTATGAATAAGGAGGCTCGAGTTGACACCTTGATTCTATATCGCATATTTATTCATGAAAATTTCATTTTATGCATTTAAAAAAATTTTTTTTTAACTTACAAATTCAATTTGAGTAAAGGTAGGCTGTACAATGATTTTTTTTTTATTATTCTTATGGTATAAGTATGTCACACTCGAATACGTTTCACCGAAGTGTTTATTATTTATACTTAATATGTTTATTATTTTATATAACGGTGCTTTTTATTATTGGGGGTTTAGTCTGTAGTTTAAATACCTAAAGTTTGAATACACCGAGGATTGAATCGAACTTCTTTCTGCATCTTCGTTCGATAGAGTTTACAAAAATGTAATGAGATAGATGAAAAAATACTTTTCTTTTTGTAATGTACATATATTAATAATTACCATAATATTTCAAATACATATTTAATTTTTATAATGAATATAATCTTAGATGAATTTGTACTCAATAGTAAAATATAAAGAATGTATAGAAATGCCTTACTCATAGAAATAATATAGTTATTATCTTCCAGTAGACATAATATGTAGTTGAAGTTTTTGCTAATTGAATTCCGTGTCCATATTGTGGTTATTAAAAAAAAAAGAAATAATACTCTAAAGCAAAGTGGTGGAATGTTTCAGAAAAAGCATTAATGTTAATAGTATAATAGTAAAATGGTTCTTTTTTTATTTAGAAACTTTTTAACGTTATGCTTTCGTTGATGCTACTTCAGTATGTTTTGATCCTAAGATGATGTGTTCGATAGAAGATATAGCTTTGGTCAGGGAGGTTATAAAATCAAATTAATTCCATTTATTTAACCTTGTAATGGTACATAGTAGTTTTATTGGCACAAACTATTATTATAGGTGAATATTATTGATATATATTTAACATAAATGCACTGATATGTATGTGTATTTTGTGTTGTCTATTTAAAATGGGAATTTGTTTTGAATATTAAGTTTTTATTTTCAGTATATGCTTCTGAGCATGATTTTGGCTGTAAAAAAAACGTCCATTTCGCATTTTGGTAAAATAAGTTTAAATTAGCTTGACAACATTCCTGTAAATTTTACTATTATGGCTAGGTTGGTAAGGTGGTGTTTCAACTATATTCATTTACATACACGTAGTATTAATAACTCGCCTGTATATTAAAACTATATGTATGTAAATTTTGTAGATATTTAAAAATAGACATTCGATTTATACCGGGAGATAATTAGCTTGCCTAGACGTGGCCATTAGAGAATATATGTTGCTATTAACAAAAAATAAAATTCAATTGTCTATAGAAGTTTTTTACTGCGAAGTGTAATTTAAATCAATTTATTAATAAATGACACAATCACATTTGCGTTAGTGAGCTGCCGAAGCAGGGTTCATTTGCTCAAACGAATAATAACTTGAATTTTGAGAATTGCCTAATTGCTCATTTTAATGAGAATACGCATCAAGGGTCAATTTAAATTGTTTCAGTATATTAAGTCCCTTATATGTAGATACATTATATTGCTGTACCTACTGTATTATATAAGTATATACTATACAAAATACAAGCATAGTAAAAGTTCAGGGCTGGGGTAATTTCAAGACTCAAAAACCGGTATAACGTGCATGCCGAAAATGCTCATTCTCTTTACCTCTCTGTATCTTTAAAATACACTAATTTTAGAGATACGTAAAGTTTTCCATTTATTATGAATTTATATTCAGAAATATATTTTTCTTGACCATAATAAATAAATTAAAAACAAATTCTAGACAAGTGACAAACGAATATCGGATACATTTTTATTATGTCACATGTGAAAAAACAAGATGTCAGTTATTTCGTTCCATCTCATCCATACGGTAGCGAAATCGTATCTGTCGATAAATTCGTTTGCAACTCATCTAGGATGGCTGAAATAATAAAAAGGAGACAAGTCTAATATATTGTAATAACTATCAAGCACCTATGGTGACCATCGATTGAATTTATACTCTGTGTAGATAGACTATTCAATGCTTGTATAATTGATAAACACTTGCCACCTGATGTTCTGGACAATATAACTCGATTATTGTTACTGCATTTGGGATTACGTCTTAAGTTACTAACATTATCGGATCCTCCCACCCGTATATTCTTGCCTCAGTCGCCTTACTAATGCTGACATGTCTTTTTTGGCATATTCATCTTATGAGAAAGCATAGATACAGCGTAAGTACCTATGGTGCCTTTTCTATGCAAAAAATAAATTATAAATTAGTGCAGGAGTAATAATAGAGTTATATGTAGATTTAGGAGTCTCATCGGCGCGAAATCATTGTTGGGATTTATTGAACTATAATTTTCAATTGTTCTTAATAGATGTAGGCATTATTATGGGTTATAATTGGTATTTATTTTGTTATGAAATAAAGAACTTTTATGAAAAAAATATATCTTTTATTTATACTTGCCACCTACCACTTATAATGGTGGACTCTCCATTTTAATTCCATATTTTTTTTTTTATAAATAAGCAAATTATGCTAATTGGGTAGTCAGACTTTCGACTCAGTCACTGTGGTAAACATAATGTTTAACTTACCTTCTAAAGCACTTGTTTAATCTTACCTATATTTTCATTATTCTTAATTGGTTGTAAAAGCTAACATTTTTTATATAGATATATATAATTTATTTTCATTACTGACAGCACACAAGTAACAACAGACAAATAGACATACACAAAAAAAGTAAAAGGATAAAAAAAAAACTAAAAAGAATAAAGGAAAATAATAAAAGAAGTAACAATTTTCCTTTCGTGCGTGTGCCACAACAACAAAAAGGTCACAACTCAATTTATTGCTTTGCCCTCAAAAGAGCAAAACACTGATTTTCAACAGAACTTTCTAAAGGTAATCGAGGAGATAAATAAAACAATGACGTGTTATGTATTTTTTACTAAATACATCAAATAGTTATCTTTTCATAATATAATATTTTTTTATATATATATATATATATAGTAATAAATTTTCTTAAAAAATAGTAATACTGAGAAATATTCTCAAGCTGATGCACATCAAACACGTAACGAAATATATAAGAAAACAATAAGGAAAACTAAAATTGGTGATAATATCTAAATCGTTTCATTCCAATTATTGCGGGTTCGAACCCCGGTGAATACAAATATTTTGTATTTATATATCTATTAAAAGTTTTGCACAGTTTGGGTTTAGATTGCACTGTGCGATCATTAAAAGCTATATATATAATCAATTAGTTTCACTTTTGGACTTAGATTTATATAGAACTTATTATTATTTCAAATAATCATTCACTTCTATAGTCACACTCAATATTTCCATTGACGAATGTTGACGTGCATCATTTGAGACTGTGTATATATATATAAATTGTGATTCGTATAAAATTATACAACATTGTATCAGATCTTTAAAAGTACAACAATAGCTTGATATAAAGTATGTTAGTTCCAACAAATAGATACCCCCGACCAAAGCGGCTTCATTGCCTTCCCACTAAAAATGGCACATCATAGAGAGCGAGAGATCATTATTTTCATTTGTTTGTACATAATAAAACTTCGGTAGGCCTTGCCTGCATGCATATATCTCTATTTAGTGAATAACAATAATTGTAATTTCCATTTGGCAATGAAATTTAAATAATTTTTACTAATGTAAACGATATTGGGGGGGGGGGGGGGGGGTATACAATACACTCTATCAAGTCGACCTCCACGTGATCCCCTGGAAATCATCAGGCTGAATTACAGGTGTATTCATCACGATGGGCTAATTGATCTGTCTGTTCATTTTCACCTATCATTCCTCACTGGTGCCCCACCAGCGTATAGTAACCCTACCGTTAACACAGATGGGGTTATCATTCCATTATTATCCATTAAAAATGCAAACAATACAATAAAAAGAATCATGACATTATCTAGCATCTTATTGGATACTATAATTTAAAAAACAAAATAATTTACCTGGTCAATCAACTAGAACACTATTTATTTTCAGATAGACACAGAAAACTGGGATTCTATTATAAGAAACCCGTTAATGAAACCTCTTGAAGTGTTGTTGGAGAATAAATGGTTGGTTCGTTTTTAAAATAAATACACGTCCTAAAATATATTACATTATTACATGTTAGTTTTTGGTCGGGGGCAGAATTTACAAGCTCATATTTTTTTTTTGCATTTCCTAATCCCCGTATGTTTAGATAAATATTTAATAGATATTTAGGAAACAAATAAATCCATAATTAGGTACAAAATTCATCTAAATAGGTTATTTTTTATTTTAACTAAATTATAATTAAATAAATAACTAAACATATGGGTACATCAATTCACTATCCTTTTCTTACGCGTAAACATGAATGAGACGAAACATTGATAAAATTATTAGTTAGCGCCCAATTTAGGCCATAGTATATACATTCAGATCTGTATAATTTTTATAACTTTTCTATCTATTTTATTCAAAAATAAAAGCAAAATGTATACTGTTCGCGTCAGGTGAGCTTAAGTGAAGGGATGTGATGTATTGTTGGGGTATATTTATCGACATTTGATATCGATAATATTATATATGATTTTTTTATAACACAGAGGGCAAACGAGCATGCAGCTCACGTGATGGGAAGTGATTACCGCCGCCCATAGTTAGCAATCAATAGTCAGAAGTCATAGTATTAGTCAGAGAAATTGCAGGTGTGTTACTGGTTTATTAAGAAAAAATATATTCTTTTCTTGAAATTAAAATTCCATAATCTAACGTAAAATACAGCTTCATTAATGCGTAAAATACAGTTTTATGCTGGGCCTTAGCATTTCCAATTTGTTAATAAAAAGTATTATATGTTATATAATGTGCTACTTTCTTATCAATTCTTCTATGCAAATAATTTTTTTTTGCATTCTCTACAAAAACATACGTAAGACAATTATTTTTTTTGCACTACAATATATGCACTTATATGTAAAGCATTTTATATTTTGGTTTCAATTTGTGATGTGTGTTCAATAAAATAATAAGTAAAATAGAAAAATATCACATTCAGAGCAAGTCATAAATCAACCTGTCGCGAACTGTATAGTTTAGTCCCTAATTTTTATTTTTACTATAACTTAAACGGTGCATGAAAGCAGCTTTCAAGTGTAAATTATTTAAAACTTTCTTTACATCACAACTCTGGCAATTAAGGGACATTTGCATAGACATTGCATGACATGTAAAATAACGTTTACACATTTAAATAAGCATGACCTGTGCAGACGAGAAACAATTTATCCTTTATTTCAATTTGAACAAAATTCTGTAAAGAAATTAACACACCAAACTAAGATGCACGCCGAAGATTGTTTCTCGTCTGGGCCTTCAAACAAATTTTCACATGCTATACAGACGTACAATGATAAAAAATAACTCTATGGCATCATGAAAAAATCATGTGGACTAAATATTTTCCCTTTAGATGAGTGTTTATCGAATCTATGTATACGTTTCTGCTGTTGTATACATGTGATATAATAAGACAGCAACATCCGGCATCTCGTTATATCTCACCTATTGGTATAAAATTCATCTATTGAATCGATAAATTTGTTCGCTACATGTCTTGAGATGCATGCTACGTTCAAATTATATTTTTTCTACGGTATTGCATTTTCACTTACGTCTACAAGTTAATAAATTATAAAAAAAGCACATTTAAATAAAATATTCTTAAACATAATTACTAGTACTTGTAAAAATCCATATACTAACTCATGAGTTTATTACTTGTATATTATTTACAAAAAATGTAAAAAATACATATAAGTGGACAGACAACAAAAGTAAATACATAAAAATATAATTCTAAATTAATTTGTACTAATAGTTTTTGTTTATTATAGGCAATTAATTTAATAAACTAACCTATTATGTTAACAACTTGTTTGCTGATTTCGAAATTGTAAATGTATTAAAAATGTATTACAGAAAAATTTTGAGGCGGTATATGACTTCATACAGAACATCTATTGAAATAATTTAAAAAAATCACATGAATTCTAAATATCTTTGATAAAAAAAAGTTTACCTTCGTGTTTAAGTTTTTTATGGAACAGCGTCTTAAATTATTCACATAGATTTTCTGTGACTTATTGAGATGGAGTGGTGATGAAACCAAATAAATACGATAGTTTTTATTAAATATAATTATCGTGAGTCATGCTGTACTGTAACGATTTATATCGCCTTTAGTCAACGTTTTAAATTCGAGGTTGCCAAACTAGTTTCAAACTTAATAGGAGCCCTTATTCATGAGCGCGGTTAACGGCAGTTGAGTTCGAAACTAGATGGGCACCCTCAAATTTAAAAAACGTGAATAAAGCTGACTTAAATAATTACAATAAATATTTAATGTTAAATTTTCCCTACACATCAATACCTCCTCAAAACTAGTAGACTAGTATGAACTCTAAAGCTGAAAATGAATAATAAAATGAACGGTATTATTTGGCAAATATCATTCTCGGTACGTTACTACATAATTAATAACAGTTATGACTGGAATTTGGCTGTGATGACTTTTACTGTATACTTACCGATGAGAATGCGTTTCCGAGATAATGATACACGAATATAACACCATTTATTAATATCGATTAAGTTACAACCTATCCGTGTGTCAAAATTCATGCAAATCAGTTCAACTATTATGCGTGATTATGGAACAAATATCTAAACATTTTCACAATTCAATAAATTCTACATTTTTATATTTACTGTGATGTTATTTTTTTTTAATACTTACACTACATATTAATATAATTATGCAGTCAATTAGCATGCTTACGTCATTTTAGACATCAAAATTAATTAATTATAAATTATTCGAGTTATATAAATACACATGTTAAATGCATGCTTTGTGTGATGTATTTGTTAACATATCTATACCCGCATTTGTGCAGAGTGAAATTGAAATCTTTAGCATCCTTTAAACGAATTAAAAAAAAAAATTGTAAAAAAAAAAAACAAAACACTGAGTCGACAGTCAATTTCACTAGTATAACAATTCCTTAAAAGGATGCTAAACATCTTGTTCCCACACTGTATATACAACGGTTGCAGGAAGGATTATTATGCGATCTAGAGACTCTTAACATTAGTTGGCGCCATCATTACTAAATTAGTAGTTGTAGTAATTTAGTATCTCCTATTTATCGATATATAGATATCTAGGGTACATCACTATTATTAGAAATCTGTCAGAAGTATTGGACAATGCCGATATCAAATATTTAAATAAATTAAAATTATTGTAATCTCAATAGCAGGTTGTTATAGTTCGTCAACTTCATATTTGATACACCCTGATGAGAATGAGAATGTATTGTGTAGCATGGAAACACTAAGTTTGGACAGCTTAGCATTTGTCACACCGCAGGAGTGCTGTGGACGAAGTTGTTGAGCTATAGGGAAAGGTGGGTGGATACCAATACTGGATTGTAACGAAACTATATGCATACTAATGGTGATGTACTAAAACACAGTGACACTGGTGAATAGCTCGTCGGTTTATAGTGTGTTAACTGCCAAATCCCGAGTCTGTAACAAAATTTAATGTATAAAATATTTTTTTTATACCATGAACGTGGCAAACAAGCATACAGCCCGTCTGATGTTAAATGGTTACTGTAGCCTATGGACGCCTGTAACACTAGGGGTGTCACGTGCACGTTGTCGACCCTGAAGAAATCTTAATACAAGCTTTTTGAAGAACCCCATACTGTAGACTCTAGGGAAAACCTCGGTAGTGAGGTCGTCCCACAGCCTGAGTATTCGCGTTCGTTAAGATGATATTTAAAAATTTAAATTAACTAAGTAACAAGCAAAGCTTTAACCGACAGATGGGGCAATAAGCTCTTAAATATGTACAGTAAAAATTCCTTATTCACGTTTCCTTGACTCGCGGATTAAAAAATTGCGACCCAATTCCTATATTCGCGGCTAAAGATTTGTATATTTGCGGATCTAATCGTTGCATATTAATAAAAAGGATTATGTATCCTTTGTAAACACGTCGGCAAATAGACGGATAAAAAAGTAAAATAGACCTTATTACAACTATACGTAAAGTATATTGTCAAATGACATTGCCGCTGTATAAGTGCTTCGACTTTCTACGAGTATATTCGCGGCATATTCACGGAACGTTATACGCCGCGAATAAAGGACTTTTACTGTATGTACTTACTTTACGTTTTCGCTATGTGTCCGGCCCCGAGCAGTAGAGTGTAGGCTGACGATGCACACCTGAATAGAGACATTATTTATTAATTTGTTGCAATTCAATGATAATAGATTTATATTCGAATAACAAACGTGCATGGTGTTATTCAATCAAGCGTGGGCTTTTTAATTACCATTTTGGTCATTAAAAATCCCACGGTTTCAAGAAGACGGAGGGGGGGGGGGGAGGTTGCCAGTAATTTACACGCTTAACAGATGGATTGGCCACCGCAGTTAAGCTTTAGAAATGTTTTAAGAGGGACGCTGCTGTCCATTCTTAGACCTCCCGTAGTCGCCTGTTACGACACCCACGGAAAAGAAAGGGGTGGCCTTTTCTATGCCAGAATCACAAAAAAAAAGATTTGGTATGCTTAACATATTATTATAGCAGCTTTTACTCGCGACTTCATTCGCGTGGCCGGAATAATTTCATGGATCGGGATAAAAAACAGCGTTTAGTATATCCTTTGTCATTCCACATAGTACTGGTGAAGACGTTAAGGTGTTATAAGGTTACAGACAAACAAACTCACTTTCATATTTATTATTTTTATATGAGTAAGGATGGTAGTCTATGCAGTCTATGGGAAAGCCTATGATCAGCGGTGGACAGTTAACGGCTGATATGAGGGTACTGTTGAAGGCTCGTAACAATCACCATAGCGATGCGTGTCCGCCTCGAGCGCGAGGCCGGGCGATGCGTGGGATGCGTGGGATGCGTGGGAGGCGTGGGATGCAGGGTGCGGCCCGTCGGGGTCGGGCGGCGGCGCCCGCGCCAGCGGCTCGTCCCCGCCCGGCAGGCACGTCTCCACCATCGCCTCCAGGCAGTTCACGAATAGCTCGCTGCTCTCCGCCGTGCACTGGTTCTACAGATGCAACACTCATTTGGATTACTTACTTAATCACATCGTACCGGCGGGACGCGATTGTTTGACGACCTTAGTGGTCGCATATACTCGCTAATGACGTAGCTTTCTATAAGTAAAAAAAAAATTTAAATTGACTGAGTAGTTTTTTAGTTTATCCAATGAGTTCAATTACACGATGCATCTAGCTTATAGACAGCCAGTTTAGTTTTACCTTGGTGAAGGGTCCAGCAAACCTCCAAAGTCCCCCGAAACCACAGCTCTGCATGTAGTGAAGTTGTTGTTGGCTTGGGTCTTCTGACGCTATCATGTTCTGTAGTGATATTTGCAAATTAAATTAATTCATTATTTAATTTGAAATAGAATGATATCAATAAATTGCGTGTGAACTAGCGATTGTTCGCTCGGGATTTAGAGGTGCAAAGCAAAACTATAAAAATTTAATTAGATAAAAAAAATATTCAAATAACAAGGAAATCAGTTTCCAAATTGGTCGTGTGGTTTAAAAGAATTAAAAGGATAAACAAACAGACGCAAACAGAGACGTTCTTTATTTTATTTCCACTTTCCAGTCCTATCGTACTCTGAACTGATTTCTCAAATAATATTTACCTGCTTTAACCTATCTACGGAAATAAATGTTTTAAATTATTTAAAAATGTGATATGCAAACACGATCATTTTAGGCCGGTGCGTATATTACCTGTATGATGCTCTGTACAGCGCTGAGTATGACCTGATCGTGACAGTGCATCAGTACGTGGTTGATCTTCATGTCCAGCAGGCTGTGACTGTTGTACACGGAAAAAGAGAACGTTACAATAAATACGCATTACGCATCATTTCTTTAGGAGAAATGACAAACGAAACAATCGAGCATGCATGAAATAGAACGAGACAACAATATCCGTCGACATATTGCATGCATTAACGAAAACGTATCTATTGGTAGATTCATTTAGAAAGAAAGAATTTGTTACTTGTTTGTTTTGTTACTAGTTACTCATTTGTTATTAGTTTAGAACTTGTAAGGGATACTATATAATGTTACATATGTAATTTAAGTAGAACGGTTACAGATAGTAACGACATAGTTTAAAGTACCTAGAACTTAAGGGGAAAAAAATTCTCAAGTGGCGACCGCGTACAAGCAAACGCAAAAGAGAGACGTCCTTAAATATGTTGCAGTGAGTCCTTATAAATATTAATATTATAGTTTTATAAGGGTACAGTAATTATGGTTTTAGAACTGGGCTCCTAAATAGGTTAGTCCATAGATACGTGTGACTCAGGATTGCTTATTACGATGGTCTATGGGGGATTAACAGTTATTGGCTAAAATAACAATGATACTTATTATAAAGTTTCACCCGCATTTTTACTAAACTAAATAATAACCTATTTTAATACTTACATCACTGGAAACACTTTGGCGAACACGACGGAACCCTCCGCTAAGTACTGGTACAGTATTCTTATCTCGTTCTCATCTATACAAAATTAAAAAGTAAATTAATCATAAAAAGTGCTTTCTGAAATATGTGATTACAGCGAGGTTTGTTAGAATAACGATCTACCATATTCGATTATCGCTGGATGTACTGTATGACTTGTAGTCTTTGTACCTGACTTTAATAGGGAGTGGAGGGCTGGATTAATTTTTTTTTTGTACAACTCAGAATGACACATCTTTTTTTTTAATTATCTGCTACAATAGACTTTTAGACTGACATTTTTTTTCAGACCCGGTTCATTAGTTTAATTTTTAAATAAAAGTAACTGGTTTTATAATTACTAAAGTCGGTGTTTATTTTTTGGATTAAATAACTCAATTATGTACTATGCTGTATATGCAATAGCACGATATGTGGTCAAAGCTTCCTGGGTCAACACAGGGACAATTATAGTACATGACTGTTTTATATATTATTCTTATATATTTATACATAACATCTCTTGCACACATGTGTCCGTGAGTTACGTATTTAGGGCCTACTGAAAATCAGTGTCGTAGCTTCAGATTTGAAACTGCGACATATGCTGAGTTAGGTCCTTTGCACAAACACTGCTACATGAATTCTGTCAATCCTGAAAATGAGAGTATTCTACTCTCAACAGTTGGCTGCACTATATCGGCTTATTACTTGTTTCTTAATAGTACGTTTGAAGGATCCAAGAAACATTTAGAATTTCTCACCGGTGGTATATTTGACGAGCGTGGCGAGTACGGTCAGCACCAGGGCTTGCGTGGTGGAATCAGACAGCACCGATGGGTCCAGCAAGCTGTTGCTCTCTGGGCTGCTCGTGTCTTTATCTGTTGACGCTTGCTGTAGATGAATCAGTGAATATCAACTTATTGATTTAGTACTATATTTATTCATTTATTCATATCAGTAGTTAACCGCCTACTGTTGAATATAGTCCTCTCCCTTGGAGGGTTTTGCTTTGATTGAGTAGTTGCTTTGATAGGAAGTGTGGTGCATCACTAAATGCAATGCCCATCACTACCGAAAAACCGGTCCAGGCGACCCAAGGGTACGGCAGCGCGCGGGGTGAACGGCCGACCTGCTCCCAGATGCAAGCGCAGCACGATAGAGCGCATCCAAATCAATTATACGCAAGACCACTGTCTGTCACTGTAGCTAATATTTGTACTACGCGTAACATACATAGTGGTCGTAATAAAACAGTTGGTGTAAAGAAATTGATTGTTATTTCGGGATCATATAGACCAACATACATAGAAGGAATTAATTTGATTTATTACCTGTTTTTTTCTCACCATATAGTTTATGTATCATAGACAAAGTATAACCTAAGTAACACTGACGGACTGGCAATGTAATCACAAAAACGAGACATGAAAACAGTTACACTAGTGTGCGTAAATTGTAAATGTGACAGTTTTATTTCCGGAATATATGATAAATCTAGATGCAGTACACTTCACTCTGACTAACTTCATTTACTAAAAATTAATTCTACTTCAAAACGGAAAAATAAATAGTTTTTTTTTGTCAAAAAATCAGCTTCGAGCTTATATAGTGTAAGTGAATATCATAATTTTCTATCTTGCTCTAACATATACGTTATACTTTTTTTTTCTTTTTTTTTAATATATATACAAAAAAGCACGAAGTACATATGTGTTTTAAAAATGAATTTGTTTGAAATATTTGTAAGTACAAAGCTCAGTATAAATTTAATTATTTAACACACACGTGTCACAACAAACCTTAGTAGACGTGTCCGGGTAGTCACTGTCACCTGACTTCGTGGACGGCGGCCGCTCGTTGACATCGTCCGTGCTGCTCGGCGAAATCCGGCCGTCGTCTTCTACCACCTGAAAAAAAATATAGACTCATTGAGAACCTCTTTCTTCTGGACGTTGATATTTCTAAAAGGAATTGACACCAAAAATGTTTTCATTTCATCATTATGATTTAGGAGAAAGTCTAATTGTATCGGTCTTAGTTTTCTCTATATGTAAAAAAATTATATATTTACAAAAAGTATTAAAGCAAATCTGTCTTAAAGTAGTCTAGTACCCATAGTACGAGCTTAGTTAGGGACTAGATGTCGCTGAGTAATAATATGCACAACAGAATTTATTATTTTTTAAAATAGAAATATAAATAATATTTGAATAGACAAGTTCTTTTAAACCACTCTTCATGATTATATCGCTAGGTTCAAAATGTTATTTGCTGAGAAGAACCGGCAAGAAACAGTCTTTATTTGTATAACACATGCATTTGAGAGAGGGGATTGTTAATAATATTGATAAGTAGTCCCATTGCTAGCAATACACCTGTCAGGTCGACCTCATCACGGTTTCCCCTGAAAAACATCGTGTTCAATTCCAAGTGAATTCATCACGACGGGCTAATTGACCTGTCATTTCATTCTCACCTATCATCCTTCACCGGTGCCTCGACAGCGTATACCGTTATCACAGGCGGGGTTACCATTACATTAACATACATTTAAAAAAAACATCCAGGTGTTCGAGAAAAAATAGTAAATCCGGGAAAATGTTAGGATACCTACATCGAGACCGCTATCAGTATCACCGCCCTGCTCAGCCCTGGCCGCCTCCCCCGTGGCGCCGTGTTGCATGCTGTGCGCACGCCCTTCGCTGTCCTGTACCATTGTGTCCACATTACAATCATGTACTATTATATTTGGGAAGAACGACGGCACACTGGCGGGAACTTGGCGAGATCTCGTGGACGCATTTTTTTTTTTGTTAATTATTTAAAATAAACAATAATAGTCAGTACGTTGTAGCATGATGCGGTTGATATATAACATTTAGAAAAAATACTAAATTCAATCTATTAGTCACTGTTTAAGTTACGTTTCAGTATTTTTTTATAGATTTAATAACTTGTCACCAGCGTCATGCTATAATGCATGGAGTATTAATATATTTTTTTTTTATTGTAATTATTTATGTCGGCTTTACACACGTCTTAAATAACTACAATAAAGTATGACTTGCGATAGTTATTATTCAACAAAAATTTTTTATGTCATGTCATAAATTAAGACGAAAATATACTAAACTCGAGTTCATTAAGTGGGCCAAATTATACAAATGCATTGAGATCTCACCAACACAATGATATAAGGGAATAAAATAGAAAGTGGATAAAAAACTGCCACCGAGACACTTAGAAGCATCTATTTATTTTCTTG
Source organism: Galleria mellonella (assembly GCF_026898425.1). Taxonomy (NCBI): domain Eukaryota; kingdom Metazoa; phylum Arthropoda; class Insecta; order Lepidoptera; family Pyralidae; genus Galleria; species Galleria mellonella. Next base: position 3,360,102 of record NW_026442015.1, read on the forward strand.
TCTATATTAAAGCTTTTATTTTTAATATTTTTTTTTTATTTTACTATCTAATAATAACTAATATTGTAAGCATTTTTGTGTGTGCGTTTATATGTTACTGTGTTAGTTGTATTTGACTATTCACTACACACACTTGTATGTCTTAAAAGTAAATGATAACTAATTTTTTGCGCAAAAAACTTATTTTATTGATAAAATTAAAAAAAAAATAAACAATAATTTACATTATAAGAAAGTGGGTTCATACATTTAAAATAAAAAATCAATTGCATAGTTTCATGTCGGGTTGATAAATAGACTTAGTCGTTATTCCTTAGTGCGAAAGGTACAATTTCATATGGTTGCGTGTTTCGTGTGCACAGTGCATGTTTTGCAGTGTTTTAATGAACTTTATTGCTCAAAATTTATAATCTTCTTTATACAAGCCAAAATAGTCCTTATTTATATAAACATAAAACACTAGTATACGTAAATTGAATCTTGCAAGGACTATAAATAAAAACTATTTGGGCTTGAAACTAAAAGGGTTTTTTAGGTCTGTTAAACCATGCAGGTTCCTTAGGGTCAAACTCTAATGGTTCAACAGGGTTTCTAAGGGCCAACATTAGTACTATCCATATATCGATACGCAGATAAAATAAATTCTACGTTGACACCTTTTTTTTTAAATAAATAAATAAAATAATTGTAAGGCGATAGAACTAATTATAATTTTATAAAAATATTATAAGAAAAATTGTAGCATAGAAGGCTACGTAATAGGGTTTCTTGCTTTAAAAATATGAATAAAAACCTACTGTGATACATTATGGTTTCATTTGATAGTTTCAACAGAAAGTACTATTAGTTCAATATTTTTTTTTATATATAAGTATTATAAGCTGACGGTCTATATAGGAGATAAGGCAAGTATCACCTATAGACATGAATAGTTTATATATACTTTACAAAGTTATATAATATATTGAGCATTTTGCAGTTTTAAAATTCATAATCTATATTACAACACGCCAATAAATAAGGCGATCAATAAAGTCCACAAATAGATAGCTATTTATAGCTGGCTGATAAGTTTCCTGGCCTTATTCATAAGTTATTCTTAATTTGAAAATATCCCTTCACCGATTAATTAATAATTACCCTTGGCGGTCCAATGGTGTCTTTCGATGTGGGAACAGAGAAAGACCTTTGAGTTTTGAAAAGCATTCTAGCTGATGTCTATAGTTTCAAGCGATGCACAAGCGTATCAGTCGGAACGTTTGTTTCACGTTATAACCGTTATAACAGTTATAACCAGAAATCATTCGTTATTTATTTATTTACGCAATATATTCGTTGAAAGAAAAAAAAATATTATTTTTATTAAATAAATAATACAAATACTTATTGAAATAGGATAGACATATTATACAGAGTAGGAATGCATTTGTTACGATATTATTAATAACACAGATATAGGGGACAACAGTTATTCATAAAAACGAATACACAGTGCCATTAAAATTTGTTAAACATGTTTGTATTGAAGAATAACAGTTAACGAAAACGTTAAATTAACAACAACGAATATAAACGTAAACAGCAGCGGGGTGACATGAACGTTATTCAATGCATACAAACGATATCAATGAACCAAGTCCAAACAAGTTGCGTGAAAAAACACATGTGATATAATAGAATGGTTATAATTTGTGTCCTAGATATACTGGAAGATAAGAGATTATATAGTTTTTTTATGTATGGCGGGTGGAATTTCGATAACGTTCATTATTTATATAACGTTTAAAATAACGGCTATATTAAAAAAATAACAGTTCATATTGTTATTTACTCGTAGTATATAATAATAATAATCGTAGGTAAGATAAAATATATGAAAAATTTTCAATAATCACAATATTTTCAAAGAGTAAAGCTACAGTTAAAATTCACATGTGCTGCCATCTAGTGTTTACGTAAATCTGATTTAATTTGTTGATATTATCAAGAAACCGAGCAATATTCGATATAACTAATCGAGTCAATATTTAACATTCCACCCTCCATATACAGGATTTTAGAAAAATCACTGCAACCTCAAAATCAAAGCAGAAACCCGGGGAAGGACCATTTTGAACGGTATTTCAGACACGTTAGCCATATCGTATAATTTGGCTACAAATTAGATATAGATCGTATCACCGGGCATATGACTAGCGGTAAACAGGGATTTTAAATATTATTTTAAAGAAAAAAAGTATGAAAATGACTTTTTTCCAATATAAATCGGTATTAAGGACTGAACTGAAGGGTCGCAGTGACTTTCCTCATATCCTGTAATAATAATAATAGAATGAAAACATATTATCTAATTACAAACTAACTATAAACGATGACAATGACCAGAAGACAGGACCATGGATGACACGATTCCTCAACCTTACACAAGCTTATTATAAATTAGTTGCTAAAAGCCAATTATTATGTCTGCGTGGGAAAGATACATAGGTAATTTTTTTTTATCTAATTTTTTACTACCAGGAATGGTAAACAATATTATGGTTCAGTTGATGGAAAATTCTAGAAATTATGGGAAGTAACCGTTCCTTGGACATAAACATCACAGTGTCCTATGTCAACGTCAACTCTCATGCGATGGACTTTTATGGGGTTTATGAATTGTCTACTAGGTCAGAGGTTGCTATATTTCATCAAAGTTCAAATTTTACAAATTTAAATAAAATACATGTCATTTCTATAAACAAATAAAATATAATATTTTGGAGAAAAGGTACATAAATAATATTATATTACGTCATAATTTGAGATATATAAGGTAAAAAGGCAGTATTAGCAAAACATTGTTGCTTCCTATATCTGGTATAGTTATAACCTACACGAACTCTTGCTATTAATTAAAATAAACAAACTAATTTCCAAAAATAATATAATAAATACTCAGAATGTTCTCAATAAGAATATAAATATTTTTTTATGTAACTTAGAATAAGAAACAAACAGACGGATCATCTGATGGTTAGTGATAATAATCGCCTAAAGACATGAACAGTACCGTGGACATAAAAAAGAATACTGTGCTGCCCCTAATGATATGAACATGAAAATAAAGTATCTTCGAAAAAAGTCTACCATCTTGTGACCACTGTAGACCTACTGCTTGTCTATTAGTTCAATTCAAGCATAAAAAATAAATATATAATTGTAATGAGAAAATTTTCAAATAACATTTTACACAATTGGATTGTATACACGAACTCGTCGCGGAATGTAATTAATTTTACGCTAATTCCACGTAATGTAGTCAGTTGCGCACACGTTTCGTAGAATGCAAATGCAATTTGGTTACGCGTACATTCTGCAAAACGTATCTATTCGACTACGCACATATTCTGTAGAACGTAGATAGCTACACACGTATTCCGCGGTCTTTAATTTTAAATGCAGAAATTTAAATATTTTTTTTTAAATACAATAATCGAATTCTTAAACTCATGTTTTTCTCAGTGCACTCAGCATACTTATTGTTACGTTTTATCATCATGAATTTCATCTAGGGATGATATAAAATAAGTAACGCTCCTAGAACTTTCCCACAGCAGACTTACAACTTAAATTATTGCCATTCCTTCGCCTGTAGACAAGTGGCAAACGCTTCTATTTCTACAATTAACGCTTCGGCTTAATCGTACCTAATTTTTTATAGATAGGTTGAATTTATGGGTTATAAGAAATAACAAAAGGTCAACTTTGCAATAGACCTAGATTTTTCTTATACTTCTGGTAACGTAAATAGCTCATAAACAATACAAATAATATAATAAAATTTAATCTTTCTGTAATTAAATAAAGAAATAATACATTTATCCATTCATCATGTTTTCAAAATTAATTATAAGGTTTAAATTGAAATTTGACATCGAAATATATCTCTTTCTATCTATATAAATATACATAATATATATTTATAACGTTCACAAATGAAGGAGCTTAATTTTAAGTCACATTTACGGCCAAAGCGTTACCGATTATAGAAAGAGAATAGTTAAGAGTCAATTGCACCTTGTCTAGGCCTACATGACTAAACACTGACAACTGATCACATTGCAATGGTTATATATTTTAAGTATATTTATAATAATGTTTAACGGTGTTACCTGATGCGGCATGTTGATTAAATGAGGGCTGTGACCCCCACTATTAGACTGCTGTAGTGTGGGAGATTTACCTAAAACAAATAGCTGATATTAAAACAAAGTATTATGATTTTGGTGTTTCTATAATGTAAAGGGTAAAAAATATACTGTTCTACTTAAGGAATATTATAAATTATAATCCTTACTAATACTAAAAATATGAAAGTGAGTTTGTTTGTTACTTTATAGCGCTTTTACGGATTAACTAATCACTATGAAATTTAGTGCACATGTACTATATGGGACGAAGAAGGTTACAGGCTATTTTTATCCCGGTCACGTGGATAATGTCGGGGGCAAAAGCTAGTAAATTAATAATGGTCACTAGAACGAATTATCATAATACTATTTGCGGTGTTGAAGTATTCGTTGGTCGACTATTTTTTTTCTTTAATCTTACCTCCGTGTGCAGACGATATGGCCGCCTGGTCGAGTATGTCCCAAGACTTTTGGCGGCGACTCTGGCAGACTGAGTGGGACGATGACGGCTGGATCAACATCGATGACTGAAAGTCAATATACATATTTAATGGTACAGGTGTGACAATCTGAAATAAGTTTATTGAGATACAATACTTGCACTTTTATTATAAAGCGCGCGATTACAAGATCACTATATGAAAAATGAAAGCAGAGAAGTAATTTTCATATTATTTTGTTACCGTAGTATCGTTTACATATAGATGGTGCACGATGTGTAAAGCCCATATTTATTTATATTTTGGGATTTTTTTATACCATTGAGGAAGCAATGATGCCAGGAAATTCCTTTTTAGTGCTCATCTAGATTAGAAGGGAATTACTAATTTAGGCTGTATATTGTCTGTCAGTCAGGATTTTCAAAGTAAAAAATTTTTATTAATTTAGGTTGTACATTGTCAGTCGGAACTTTCAAAGAAGTAAAAAAGAATTACTAATATAGGCTGTACATTGTCTAATAGTCAGGATTTTCAAAATAATAAAGATTTTATCAATTTAGGTGGTCCATTGTTTGTCAGTCAAGACTTTCAAAGAAGTTTTATTTATTTATTCATTAGTACACATATGTTTACACGGCGAACATAATGTTAAAAGCATTCTCTCCCAGTCAACCATAGGGGAGTGTCAAAATACTCAAATGCGGTATTAACCCTTAAATACCTGAAGTTTCAAATTTGATACCGGGGTTATAAATCGCATTAGGCGCCTACAATCGATTTTATTATAATATTTGGCTGTTTACATGTTACCAAAAGTTTTTTCAAAATAAATATACAAAAATATCGTTTTGATTTTTTTTACTATTTTCCCCATTAGTAAACATAGTATATACTTATATATTTTTAATTTGATTTAAAAAATTAGGCTTTTAAGGGTTAAAGAAGTGAAAAAGATACATAAAAATTCCACGCCGTGATTTTCATTCACGCTAATCTTAATGCTCAATCAATTTTAATGAAATGTAAATGCATATTGTTTACTCTAACAACCCCATTCCTCCCCGGCCAGGGCGACTTGGCTACTACTTAATAATGATCTCTTAAATTTATAAAGCAGGAGGATGATTACCTGATGATGTTCAGCGGTAGGACAGTAGTGGTCACAATTGTCCGGCAACCACTTGGGCAGGGAGTGCTTCACGTGGCAGCGTGACCGCACCTCTTCACTCACGCACACCAGGGCTGAAAGTAAATATTATGAAAATATAGGCGAAGAAAGCGTATGGAGAGCGAATGAGCCAATCTGATATAAAACATTTATCATCATATCGGCCTTTAACTGTCCACTGCTGAACATAAATCTTCCTTTTGTGGGGTTTTGCCAGTAGTTGCCATGCTTGGCAGACGGATTGGCAACCGCAGTTAGGCTTCGGAGACGTTTTAAGAGAGATGCTACTGCCCTTACCCTCTTACGACACCCACAGGAAAGGAAGGGGTGGCTTATTCTATGCTGGAACCACACGGGACATTAATAATATGTTAACAGATAACTTTCTATCAGATGTTGTAGACAGAGACAATCTAACGTTAAAAGCCTCTGTCATAGATAGATAGATTGAGATATACTCTTTATTGTTTCCTCCAAAAGATTACAGTAGTAAATTTAATAGGAATATACATTTACACATCTTAGTACTCAGTTATGGCAACGCATGAAGGGTATCATGTACGACACAGTATACTCTGTTATGTCCATGGTACTGTTCAGGCGACGGTTAGCACTTTCAATCAGGTGGATTTTTTTTGATGGGTGAAAATGGAATAGTAACCCCGCTTGCGCTAATGGGATATGCTGGCGGAGCACCAGTGAAGGGTGATTGATGAGAATGAAAACAGACCAGTTAGCCCATCATGATAAATTCATCAGGAATTAATCATGATAGTTTCCAGGGGAAACCGCGTGGAGGTTAACCTGGTTGGGTATATTGCTAGCAATGGGATTCTTAGTCTCCATTACTAACAATCCTTTCCCCCTTTCAATCAGGTGGGCCGTCAACTTGTTTTCCATTTCAAGTTGTATAAAAAAAAACAGGTACGTCTCTCGCTTTATTGACTTGCGTAGCTTGTAGGGCGACTAAAGATTATACATGCTTGAGAACCATCTTATATGTTATTGTCGTAAGGGTACTAGTTTGTGTTGCGTTAATGATAGCTCAGTTGGACAGTGTTTGACTATAATCTATGGTTTCAAAAATTAAATCTCAACTTAAACTTATGAATTATCTATTTCATTACTTTGGAGGGCACATACAGTATCGACCGGTGAGTCAGGTCAAAGGACTCAGTGTATAACGAAAGTGGCCAAAAAACTCTCGATTGTAGAGGTTAACACTATCACACTAACAGTGTCATGCGAGGGAAAGGCATTGTTACTACCCTATCAGGTGGACCTCCACCCGGTTCCCCATGGAAACTGTCGTGACTAATTTATCGTTGAATACGTCACGATGGGCTAACTGAACTGGCCTTTTCATCTTCACTTATTGCCTCTCACTGGTACCGCGCCAGAGTATACCGATAGCGCAGAGGGAGTTACGATGCCATTTTCACTCAATAAAAAGAAAAAACAATAGCGTGCTGACCCGTGAGGTAGGCGACGGTGTCCCTGGTGAGCTGGAACTTGTCGCGGTCGGGCGCGGCGATGGCCAGCAGGGCAGCTAGTACGCGGCACGTTCGCGATACCGTAGCCGCTTGTGGGTGACGGTAGCCCTTGATCAGGTGGCCTACCAGTGCGAAGTGGAAGTTAGACCGGAAGCTGAAACCATTAGCACTGTTAGTTGACACATAATTTTTGTTTTTATTTTTTTTATTTTTTGTAAGCACGTTTTCATCTAATTATGTTATGCTAATCTTTACCTACTACCTCGTTCACAAAATATATTGACTGACCAAGGCCATCTAAGTCCTTTATAATCTCAAGTAGTATGTGTATGTCATCGTATTCTTTCCTAGAAGAATTCATAACGATGGGCTAACTGACCTGCCTTTTCATTCTCACCTACCATAATTTACTGGTGCCTCCCCAGCATATACCGTTGGAGAGGCAGGCGGGATTATTATTTTATTATTATTCAATAAAAAAAGACTACATTTAATCAAACTCCCGTTATATTTATAATACTAGCTTTTACCCGTGACTTCGTCCGTTTGACCAAATATATTCATTGGCTGGGATAAAACGTAGCCCAAATCCTTTTGCATCCCAAATAGTATATCATATTTAGTAGCTATTGGTTGATCTGTAAAAGTGCTATAAGGCAAAAAAGCAACAAATTCACTTTCATATTTATAATATTAATAAGAATACAAAATGTGACATTATATTCCATCCAGTACATGATCTGTATGCATACCAAATTTCACCCAAACACGTTCAGTCAGTAAAATTTGATAAACTAATAAAAATCCAAACATGTTTGTTATTTCTTTTTTATGCAACTTAGAATGGCAAACAAGCTGACGGCCCACTTAAACATTATCATGGACATAAAAGAGTATTATACTGTTTTGTCCATGATACTCATTATGCGTTGCCATTCCTGAGGACTGTGTTATGCCTCTATACCCTGTAAATTCACTGCCATATCCTACCCTTGAAAACGAAACACAGCCATGAAAACCACAAACCCAAGCAAACGACTTTTGTACAAAGTCTCCCTCTGGTATTTGTTAGATGCACTTACCTTAGTCCCACTGCATGGTCCAACTGTTTGAAATGCCACTCCAACGGTTCTCGGGTCTCCATCATCACTTGCTCTATGGACTGTAAACATTTTATATAATAAACAGAAAATTATAATATGAATGAATGAGTTACTGTAACTGCATTATACAATATAGGGAATAAGCAAGACAATTAATAAATTTAACGATACAGTTGTATAAGGTACAGTAAGGTGGTCTTATTAATGAAAAAAATCTTTTTAAGACAACCTTAAGAGTAATAGATTAATATATAATATGACAAAGAGTATGGGAATGCCTATTATTTTTCTATTGCGTCCTTAAATGGGGAGAAGTGAAGAGAATATAAGAGAATAAAAGCTTATATCTCACCTGATGAAAAGTGGTAACCGTCGCCTGTAGACACGAAGAGGACAGGTTACACACTAACAAATTTACGCATGAGGTGAAACCATGGGCGTCACAGTGTATGTTCATAGTTATTGTTGTAATTAACCACTTTACACTAAATGGACCGTCAAGTTGTTTACTATTCCAAGTTGTTTATATATATATATATATATATACTTAATATCGCTACAAGTACCCGTGATCCAATCGGACTGATCGGATTACTGGTAACATTATAAAGAAGCAATGAGCTCCAGTGACCTTGTGGTCGAACTGTCCCTGCGAGTCGAGCGTGTGCAGGTTCTGTTCCATTAGCGCGAGCCCCGCCGCGTACAGCGTGGGCTCGTCCAGCTGCAGCACCGACAGCGCCACCCAGAACAACGCCTTGTGGATTGGGGATTCCTGTGAACGAACATGGGATGAATTAACAACCATGACAATCTGTCGTTGATATTCTTACACTTCTTTTTACTCACATTACTGACAACAGGCCGATGCAAACTCTTTAGATATATTATTATACTTTTTTTATACATATTTACTTTTAGAATGTTCTTATTTGTAATTTCAATTTTATATTTTTTGACACTGTCTGTTCCTTGCACACTGTTAATACAATTTTCTCTGCTAAATGAAATGAAATGATTTTATTTTGCTAGAATGTAAGTCGTTTTAGATGAAAGAGGTTTACATTTCCCATATACATTCTGCCTCTATGTCGGCGTGCAAATTATTAACGATATGAGAGATTTACTCTTCATTAGTCATATAAATCAATATATACATAATTTATTACAATAAACAGAAAATTAAACTTAAGAGCAAAAGTACCAATTACATCTCCAGTATAGGTTGTCAAGTACATTTATTTTTTTTAGTAAAATATTCATTAAAATCCGTATCTACATCATTTTACCACTTTCGTCGCAGTCCACCACTTCGTAATACACATAATAATTTTTTCTACGAGTAAATATAGAATAAAATAGTTTTTGTGATTTTTTCTCCACAGATTAGGGGTGAGTAATGTATAGCAACATATAGAGACTACTAATAGAAAAAAAGAAGTCAAAGAATCTTTAAAAACTTTAACAATATAATGACTCACCGGGTGCAAAAGTGGCTGTAATCTCGTCAGGCACATAATCAAAGCTTCTAAAAGGGCAAGATCGTTGAAAGATTCTAGCGCTTTGACCAATATCCTTAGGAGTTGCTTCATATCATCGTCTGTTACATTCTTACCTGATAATTAAAGAGCATACATTTAATAAGGTATCGAGTGCATATTCCCTGCCTTGAAGAAAGCGTTTCATTTTCTATCGTAGTCTCCAGAAAAAATCTTATCAGGAATTTATTCCACATCTTGAGTGTTTACAGAAGAAAAGTCAAATTGTATTTAAAAAATACATTTAAATAATATATTTTATGCTAATTTTATATTGATAGAGTAATCATATATTGATATTATTGTATAAAGACCAAGCAGACTTGGTAATAGATTTTATGAAAAATAAACTAACTTATACAGCCAAACACGATGAGCGCTCGAGGTTGAAGTGCTGGGTTGAAACAAAAGGCAAAACTCTTCGCCAAGGAGGTCCTGCAGACAAAATATTATAAGATGTAGTAGTAAATAACAAAACAAAGTATAAATATACAAAAAATATGAAGGGACCGAGTTTCGACCCTTGTGGAACACCTATTTTCATAATAAATTCTTATGAGGTTATGAGTTATCATTGTGATAAATATAGTTTATTTATAATATAATATAATTTATAAATAAATAAACTATATTTATCATGATGATTGCACTTCTTAAAGACTAATAAAAAGATATATATATATATATATATATATATATATATATATATATATATATATATATATATATATATATATATATATATATATATTTCACTTATAAAGTACAAAAGGTGGTCTTATTGTTAAAGCATTAAGTTTATTCAAATTAAATATGTAAAGAATCATTAAATTATTAAAAAATAAGAAAGGATCGAATAACAATACACATTTAATACTACACACAGGGTACATTCATATTATTCATACATTATTTAAATAAGGTTATTTTTAAGTTCTAAGGTGATGAACTAACCAGGTACAGAGCCAATCGCAGTCGGGTATGTCCTGCATACACGCTTCCATGATCTCGAGCAGCGCGTCGGTGATGGTCTCAAGCGACTGCAGCGGCAGCCGCTCGCGGTCGGTGTGTGTCGCAGAGAGGGGGGCGGGTGTAGTGGGTGGGTTGGAGGGCCCGGCTGGCGGCGCCAGGGCTGAACCTACACCCGCGCCCGACCCCACGCCGCTGCCTGATGAAGATTCCGTGCACGCCGCGTACGAGTGCTCCGAGTACCTGATGACAATGCTCGTCTCACTACCGCAGTCGCTAATCTGCTATGCTGTTCGTAATCGACAATTTCGGACCCGTGCGAGGTCTGCGTTTAACAGCTTGTTTTGTAGACTCTTAACTCCCTCAGTAGTCAATTATATCAACACATTTTACATCTGTTTATTAAATAAATAATTAAATAAGTGTTAGTCGATCATGCACGGGTTTTTAACGACCATGTAATTTTAGATTTAGTACATTTAAATACATATAATATTAATAGAGATTTAAAAGAGCAACTGTCGAGTTTCTTGCGGGCTCTTCTCAACAGATAACAACTTTTCGAAATCAGCAGTAGATTAAAAAAGAAATAGCGATTTAAAAGTACTTGTAAACAAGTCTATTTGAATAAGGATGATTTTGACTATAACTCACCAATCGCTCGTGTGTCGGTTATAAGCGCTCCGGAAGGCGGTGACAGCGGCCGACTTCACTTTCGAAATGCCGAACATCTGGTAGAACTTAGGGAGTGCAAATTCGTCAAGAGACAACATTAGCACTCGCTGTGTCTCCTCTGTATATAAAAGAAATTATTAATGTATATTTTTTTAATATAGCGATACACATGGACACTGTGTCAAGTGAGTGAACGAATGTGAGTGAGCGGAAACTGACCGGAGAAGCTGGGCGTGTTGCACGTACACAACGAGTGTATGATGTTGATAACGAGTCCGTGAGTGGCGGCGCGCATGGACACCGTGCCGGAGCACACGAGGAAGGTGACCGTGTGGAACAGGTACGGCAGGTGGCGTGCCACGTCCAGGCAGTTGTTGAACGACAGCATCAACTGCACACGAGAGACAACACGTTTTAACGGCTCAACAAATAGGAGGCACGGGGAGCATTTAGTTTGCAAAATACAATAATTTTGATCGAGACAAAACAACGAAGTATTTGAATTTAGAACGCGTAATATTTATTCACTATTCCAGTCCTCAGTAAGCCATGCGTGCATGGCTAAACATGTATGTGTTTATGCACTTGTACAAGTGGCAGACCTGATACCCTAATGGTTGAGTTAATATTGAGATGTCTTGAGATTATTAAAAGCTTAGTCTTCTTTACATTCTTTCTGATCCCAGCTCTCTTACTGCACTCAATCAACTAGAGAAGTTATGGATACATGCAAATGCACCCATATTGAATTCACTTACCAAATATCTGGCTAGTATAGCTATGTCGTCCCACATCATATGCTGTTCCAGCATTGCTGTCGGCGAGTGGCATGTTTTATCGACCACCTATAACACACAAACTTTAAAAATATATCATTTAAAAATACACATCGTGATTTTTTTAACTATTAGTGTGTCACTTTCTTTCAAGAGTTCAGCTCGAAAGAAAAAGAAAACACTCCTTAATAACTAAAACAAGTTACATTTAACGTTTTTAAGAAAAAAAAACGGAAGATATGAGGTATTTTAAAATTTTAAATACACTCTCAAGAAGTATAACAGATAATACGATAGTAAATTATAATACAGAATCTGTCATTATCCGATATTGTTTAAAACTCTAAACAAATAGCTGTAGCCATTATAGATAATGTTCAAGTTTAGTATATACAATGTAATAACATAATTTTTTTTATTTTCAATTTTTTTTTTTAATAGAAGACTTAGGCTTATGAAACTTGAACCTTATCGTCACACTATAAAGTCGAAAAGTATATATCAAATTCAACTCTTAATGGCAACGACTCTACAGAAAAGTTAATAGATCTTAAGTAGAAATTTTTTAAAAAATTAATGAAAATTATTATTTACATTTTGGTAATAAATTCGGATAATGACTTTATTTCATTCATAAATACTACTACTATCTTAAGCATATAGTTTAATCAATATAGGTAATGGAATTTGGAATTTTGGATGAGTGCTGGCCAATTAGTTTAATCCAATTCAAAATAAAAATAAATCGAATAAAGAAAAGGATAAAAAACAAATTAGGCAAAATTAAATATAAGTGTTTATATGTGTAGCAAAATAAAATGAAAATAAAAGCGTGAACTCACAGTGGCCGGGGTAACGGGACCCAGGATATTATTGGGCAGTTTGGATAGGGCCTGTTGGACAACAAATACATTCAGTTTACTTCGCCTCTGTGCCGGAAATTACCCATTTCTACATCTTGTACTAAGTATTTTTATAGTATTGATAGATGATCTATACATCTGTATGGAATATTGAGTACTAAAGACATCCGAAAAACTCGTTAGAAGTATTTTTTTTTTTTATAAAAAATGGATGAAATTAATGAAAATTGACATAGATATAGCTCGAGAAAAATCTTATTGGTATGGTTTTAACATAAGCATAATTTATTTATATAAAAATTTACATCCTCATCTTCCTACTAATATTTTTTTACTACTATATTTATCAAATTTTTTGGAGTTGGCGTAACACGTTTTCCACTTCCATTCATATTATTCATAATCATTTCCGCATTGACTTCCATTCTGGTCATATCATTTTTCATGCAGTTCATCCATGTCTTTTTAAGCCTTCTACTATCCTTGTAGTTATCCAAATAAACATTTATAGTATCTTAAAAACACACTCAGTGAATAAATACAGAAACTAATCTACATGCCACAAATGTACATGAGAAGAGCAGTAGTGAACGATGTGAAATCTGGACACACCTATTACTAGTAGAAACTGCATTAATATGTACTTAGTAATTATAATAACTTACCCTGCACATTCGTCCTATAACCTTCTTGGAAACGAGCTGCACGTTAGCCGAGGCGAGTGCCACAGCAGTGTCGGCCATGATTTCGATCATTGGTGATCCCAGACCTTTAAATAAACAAATGTTCTAGGTATCCAAAGCTGTAAAAATGACTCGTTAACATAAATTAACAGAGCAGTTGATTATAAGAGGCAATTTCTGAAATTAAAATTTCGATTTCCTAATACAGCGAACTTTATGCTTAAAATCAATATAAACTAGATTTCTAATATATTTAAATAGAAACTGTAATAAATTTAGTTTATAATAGTCTATAAAACAGTAATTTCTTGAAACTATCAACTTAATATACTAAATTTAGAGAAAAAGCCCCTCAGAATCAAGACGAATATCTTCATCTTTCAGACAATTTTTCCTTATTTAGGGCATGTAGAGTGAGCCATTGTTTTATATAAAATTTCGAGTGTTCCTTTTCACGTAACGTAGATGGCAATTGTATATGTTTTAATATGATATTTTTTTATAGTGCTATGGTGGCAAGCAAGCATACGGCTCGTTTGATGGTAAACGGGGCTACCGTAGCCTGTAAACGCCTGTAACACCAGAGACGTCACGCGCGCGTTGTCGATAATATCGTATTATAATTTACTTGGTAGATACTAGAATAAGTAGGTGAATGAGACAAAAGCTGCATGCTTTTGTCGACACAGACGACTTTATATAATGTATAAAAACACTATATTCACCAGAATTGACACTCCTCTGGATGAAGCTGTCCAGAACCATGTCGATTAGTTCGGGCACCTGACCTATGGAACCCCATATCTTGGCTTGCACCGATGGATACATTTCCGTCTCCTCTATGGTCAACGTGATGAGTTTCTCCAGGATCTGCGCCACTTGTTTCTGGCGTCGAGACTCGTCTGATGGTTTGCAGAATCTGGCCAATAGTAAATAGTTCAATATAGATTATTATTATTAACTGATTATGATAAACATTGAAAAATTATTAAAATTATTGGATTTTATGGCGGCCATATCGATTGTTTCGTTCAAAAGTTGACAAATATCTATAACTAGGTGTGTGTAATATATATTTATTTATTTATTTAAAGGAACACCAACAGCATATTGCATTATAACATATAGGTATAACAAACATTAAATACAATACAATATTAATGCACATGCCTATTATTGGTATTCACAGCATTTACTTTAACATATTATAGTTATACAGTGCGAAAAAATGAAGTAACAATTATAATGAATTAAATAACACTAGACTTATAATATTTTAAAAGTTGCATTATTAGTTATAAAAATATACATGTAACCTAAGTTGTGAGCAATTGTGGTGTATCAATATAATTGTAGTAATAACATCTATATATTGACTCAGTATTAAATTTTGGTTATATAATATTATCGAAATGAAGAACTTGATCGTAATTTATATACATATATATGGGTGTGGGTGATGTCAAAATAGGACTTTTTTATAGTCCATCAATGTCCAGAGGAACCCAATATATAGATATTGGAGCGGTACTGATTTTTTTTTCTTCAGGATCTGCTGAGATCCTGTTATTTGGGAGCCAAAGTGCATCGCTATTGGAATACAACGCACAGCGGTGTATATATATGGTAAGTTATTTTAATTTTGATTTTTGAGTGCGTATACGAGTATTATTTGATATTATCTGATGTTAGTTTATTATATTTGTTGTTTATTTTTTATATTATTTTATTCATTTATTTATTTATGTTTTTTTTTGTTTATATACTTTATATTTACTTTTTTTGATATAGTTATGTCTTTTTTAGAATTTGTATCTTTTTTTCCGGTACTGATATTATCATGCCATGCATATCTCTAACTACCTCTTTAGACTATTTCAAATTCAATTAAATATTTAACTAATTATAGTGACACCGCTGCACTTATAATAAGTGAATTGTAATCACAAAGACAGAGACGTTAGCACTGTTCAATCTGCCGATTCTGTAAGTGATCTGTCACGAAAATAGAGATAATATAGTGCTTACCTGACTAAATTAGCGAGCCACGGCGTCATGTATTCTAAACATAAATGTTTCAGCTCTATCGTGGAGCCCCGGAATCCCTGAAATCATTAGTTGTTATTAAGATCCCGGGTTCCCATCACTAGATAATACGACCTTGGTAGTCTAGCGGCTTTACATCGCTTTGCTTTCTGATGTTCGATCGATTCACAATATAAACATTTATATTCATAACTGTTTGTATTGGTTTGCGTATTTTTTATATGTGTATGTATGTGGTCCCAGCATAGAATAAGCCACCCCTTCTTTTCCCGTGGGTGTCTTAAGAATCGACTAAGGGAGGGATAGCAAGGGCAGCAGCGCCCTCTTAAAACATTTGTAAAAGCCTAACTGCGGTTGCCAATCCGACTGCCAAGCGTAGCAACTATTGGCAAAACCCCCCTTATAGGGAAAGCTTATGTTCAGCAGTGGACTGTTAACGGCTGAAATAATAAAATGTATGTATTTATAAAAAAAAGCATTTAAGTATTTTTATCAGTTGTCTAGTACCTATAGCTCTGCTTAGTTTGGGACTGAATGGCGCTGTGTAATATAATTGTCCACTGCTGAAGGCATCCCCATAAGGGGGGTTTTGCCAGTAGTTACCACGCTAGGCTGTCGGGTTGGCTATCGCAGTTTGGCTTTTGTTGCCTATCCCTCGACCATAAGCTCTCTTAGTTGCCTCTTACGAGATCCACGGGACAGAAAGTGGTGGCCTATTCTATGCCGGAATCTACAGAGTATGTAATATGTACAGTATTGTTTATTAATATAGTTAGGACAGTAGTTTACAATACGAGTGAAAAATATAACCCTCAGTAAGTGGGGGGAAAGGGATTGTTAGTAATGAAGACTGAGAATCCCATTGCTAGCAATATATCCAACCAGATCGACCTCCTCGCAATTCCCCCTGGAAACTATCATGATTAATTCCAGATGAATTCATCATGATGGGCTAACTGGCCTGTTTTCATTCTCATCTATCACCCTTCACTGGTGCCCTGCCAGCGTATTCCGTTAGCGCAGGCGGGGTTACCATTCCATTTTCATCTACCAAAAAACCCTCAGTAAGTTGCATATTAGAGATAGAGTGTCTCCATACAAATGCTTCGAGAAAAGCGATTCACCTTTTTCATACAATTTTGCGTTTAAGAGTTAGGACTAATTCCTTTATAATTTCTATATTTATTTTGTCTTATAAATTCTACTTTTTTTTTGCGTAAAAACTCATTTTGTTTGTTAAATAATTAAGTATAGATACATCAAAATACATTGTGTTCGTAAGTATATAGAACATTAATAAAAAAAAAGTTAACCCGTTTTTGAAGCTCTATCTATATAATCTAAGGGAACTAGTTTATTTATCTGGTAAAAAATACCTGTATACATTCCTCGAGAAATTCTAACGTGAGATGTGGCTCATTGTGCGCCAGTTTCTCACTAACGGATTTTATGAATATCGTGTTGTTGGATGGTATGCACAGCCCTGAAAAAAAAAAATTATTGTAAGTAGGAGTGAGGCGACTTCAATAGCATAGTCCGTCTCTCTTGCTCTTATCTCATAATTATCAATCGTGTCTATCATGCTGTCTCGCTTCCATACGTTACGATCCATACACTTGAAGTATCTGATATGCACATTTGTTCTTTTTAGCGATCTTTCAAATATAAAAAAATACTTTTTATTATTTATTATTCACTTGAAACATGAAATACATGGTGTTACGTATAAAAACCATAAGTACCTACATGTCTACGTATGGCGTGACATGTTCGGTCCTTAATACAAATTTTATTTACATTATTTGTTTGTTATTTCAGTATGTCAGTGTTACATTAATTATTTATTCGCTCCATTATATTTACTTTTTTTTTATACAACTTAGAATAGCAAACAAGCTGACGGCCACTTGATGGAAAGTGGTAACCGTCGCCTATAGACATGTGCAGTACCATGGACATAACAGAGTGTACTGTTTCGCCCATGATACCCCCCATGCGTTGCCATTCCTGAGGACTCAGATGTTATTCCTCTGTACCCTGTAAATACACGCCATATCTCACCCTTCAAACCGAAACACAGCCATGCAAACACAACTGCTTCACGGTAGAAACACGAATGGGACAGAGGTACCCAAGCAATCGACTTACTATTCTTACATTCTATGATATAAGAGAATGTCAAAAAGCTAACAACACATCTGATAGATAAGGTAACTATCGCCTATAAACAGGATCAGTACCATAGGCATAACTGTGTCGCTTATGATACCCTATTTGCATAAAAATATATCAATATTGAAGATATCAAGTGTTGCCATTTTTTTTTAATTATGATTATTAGTTGTAATCAATGATCACTGACCTGACGTCTCCAACAGCTGGCCCTCGATTTTCAGGTGGAAGGTGGCGGTGAGGGCGCACAGCTGGTTGTACGCTGCCGTCCTCAAGTTAGGATCGCAGGACCCCAGATTCAGCAGCGCCATGTTGAGCAGCGTCCCTGGCACGTCTTTGGGTCTAATCTTCTGGTGAACTGTTACCGAGTCCTATAAGTAATTGTACAAGTCAGTCAATTAGCATCCTCTTTTAAATATAGTGGGTAAAGGACAGATTGGCAACAACTGAAACAATGTATTCAGATCATTATTCTGAACTGAAAACCAGTGGCAATTCTTTCCAGAAAATTTTAATCATTTTTCCTGTATTTTTTTTTTCGAAATAATTATGTAATCTAATCTATCAATCTATCATAATAATAATATTGTATTATATCTATAAAACATTATTATTAACTATTAAAATATTACTAATAATAATATTTTATTGTAAAATACTATAAAATACCAAAAAAAAAGCAATGTAACATGCGTATTAATATCCTACTGCGACGCGCGGAACCAGCTGTATAAGGTCAACATCACAAAGGTATGAAAGCTACCAATGAAAAAGTGCCATTGACCGCGCGATGTAGGTATCACGCGTCGTACGGATCGTAAATTTCAAATACATTGCGCGGCGCCAAAACTAAGAATCGTTATTTATATGGCTGTAGTATATTTCCGGTAGGAAAATAATCTCCCATCTGATTCAGACCATTCATCTGAATCAGCTGTTTTTGTTTCGGCCAACCTGTCTCTTCCATTCTGTAAATATAAATAGGTTAATACTGACCGGTGAGGGGAAAGTTATTGTTAGCAATGGAGTTTGACAGCCCCATTGCTAGCAATATGCCTTATTAGGTCGACCCCCACGTGGTTCCCCTTGGAAACCATCGTGAACAATTCTTGTTGAATTTGTCACGATGGGCTAACTGACCTGCTTCATCCTCACCTATCATCCTTCACTGGTGCCCCGCCGGTGTATACCGATAGCGCGGGTGAGGTTATCATTCCATTATCACCCATTAAAAAAAATACTGACCGGTTGGCTGAGCTCCCACCGGTTGCGTATGTGTATTATGGACTGGACGATATTGTCGCAGTCGTTGTGTATAAAACTGAGCGGAGTACCCTCATTGATGATGGACAGCGAGAACTGGTTGTCGTCCACGAGGCACACCTGCAGGTAAACACAAAAAACCTTCAATATTAAAAGTTCTTAAGTTGCGACTAACTGACCCATAAAAGACTATCTTTTTTGTTTACCTAATAACCTTAATCACAGTATGACAAACCGTAACAAGTCTGTTTAAAAACATTTTTAAAACAAGCTTCTTTCATCAAATGATGTAATTTATTTTATCGTTATCTAATCTTCAGGAGCTTACATTCGATACCTATATTAAAATGGCTAATAAAATATATACTATTCACCATTTTGTGTTGACGGCCATTTTGAAAATCGAAACTATGTTTACGTCATAATGAAGTAAAACTATGTTTTGTAAATACTCGTATGTAAAAAATTAACTCAATACGATTTTGTATACGACGGTATTAGTATTTATGCATACCTCATCAATTTCTGAAGCGTAATAAACATCGTTGAGTAACACCGGCAAACCTAACACCTTTGTCTTCTCCACAGACGTTATTTGAAGAGCTGTAGGTCCCACCTGCGAAAATTTAAGTGTTTTTATACTTACGAATATGGCAAATATATCAATGATCCAATTAGTGAATGATGGTACGCTGTGATGAAAACGGTATTTCGCAAGACTTTAAAGGATGTATTACTGGTTACTTCTTGCGTTGTGATATCGAACGAATACCTTTGTTTAATAAATTTCTAACAAAGTGTACTTTTTATTACAAAAAAAAAATATCGGTAGGAAAAGGTGCCATATTTGTTTCATTTAAACCTACTGGACACATAATGGTAGAGACAGGTGAAAAAAAAAAATCCACTCTCACCACCAAGGAGGAAAGTCGGTACTGACAAGTATAACTGGCTAACGATTCTTCATATATTCTATATAGAAGAATAAATCTTCATGTGTTATGACCTTTGGTAACTAAAGTCATGTGTTGGCTGTTATTGGGAGGTTAAAAGAGCGAATTTACAGAAATAGTACGATAGCTTTTGTATAGTTATAAGAGTTTAATAGAAATCTCATTCTATATTTAAAATACATGCATACCTTAATAGCAACTTTTGTGTCCTTATGCGACAACTTCAATGCATTATTGAATACTTTCAAGTCTTCCTCCAACGCTAAGGTTGCGCCTGGTAACTTCTGTTGTTCACTTTCTACGTACTCGCTGAGCCGACTGTGGTTGTCTATGAATATTAGTTTGCGATTACCCTAAAAATGAGGAAAGTAATAAAACATCGAAAACGACTTGATTGGGATGAAATTTAAATATATTGCGTATCGACTTTATCTTCATAATGGACTACAGTTTTGTTATATGAATAAACAAATAAACATTTGAACGTAATGTTACCATGTTACAATAAATTTAATTGTGTAGTCGACTACTAAGTCAAGCAAAAAGAATAAGCCCTAGTAGCAAGCAGCCTTAGAAAAATAGTATATAAATTTATAAATAAGTACGTTATTACTATTGAAGAACCATCTCTCAGAACGAAGGAGAAATCATCATCCTATCTTCTTAATGTGCGAATCCTTAAATTTTAATCTTAAGGATATGTATCTCCCTACTAATCTGGAGCAATTTATTAAAAGTTGACTCCGTAAAAAACACGCTCAATCCTACTGTTAACTTCAAAATTATTAAATGAGTCACTTGTTTATTATTCTGAGCATAAGTCTATCACCAGTAATGAATTATAAGTTAATTATTATTGTTTTATTTAATTCAGCTACCATCAGTATGTGTGCGACTGGCAACATTTAACTACTATTTTATTTTTTATTTTAAGCATATGAACTTACTCCCCTTCCTTTCCCGTAGGTGTCGTAAGAGGCGACAAAGAGAATTTAATGGTTGAGAGACAGATAGCAGCATCTCTGTTAAAACATCACTAATGCCTAAGTACGGTTGATAACCCGCCTGTCAAGCATGGTAAGAACTGACAACACCCCTCTCAAGAGGAGGCCTACGTTCGGCAGAGAGTAATTAACGGTTAGTATGGATGAAATATGAACTTAAACAAAATAACACCTAATTCAGTAAAGTATTTACAACTAATGAGTATATATTTTTTTTAAATATCCTTACGAAAAATAAAAACTTACCCTAAGCGGTGCAAGTATTGCCTCATGGAACTTGGTGTATTCGCGCACCCAACTGTTGCAATTATAGATATAACACGCGTGAATATTTATGTATGCTACTTCTGGCAACACTGTGAACCATTTCTGAAGAAAGTCGGTCCTGTAAAACACAAATAACCGTTACTCATTACTCTAACCTAGAATAGATTTTATTATTATTACACAAGATTCATAATCCTTAGAAAGGGCATAATATGTATATATTTATGTATGGGAATACTTATGTAACTTCTACTGGCTCTGCCCCAATATAATTAATATTTTTACGTGTCTATATATGTTAGAATTTTCTCTTGTTCCATTTGTTGTGTTCAACTCAT
This sequence comes from Galleria mellonella, assembly GCF_026898425.1. Lineage (NCBI taxonomy): Eukaryota > Metazoa > Arthropoda > Insecta > Lepidoptera > Pyralidae > Galleria > Galleria mellonella. The sequence continues at coordinate 3,382,022 of NW_026442015.1, forward strand.
GTTTGACTATGCAGCCAGCATATGAGATATCCAACTAACCTGAACCTATTATCAGAGTTGGTGTGCGTAAAGTCCACAATCAGCTCGAAAGGTTGCTGACAGAACGGCTTCAGCGTTAGGATGACGTGGTAGATTAGCAGATCAGCGTTCACCTCGCCGATCCTGGGGAAAATTGCAATTACATATTTTATCTATTACTTATTATTAGCAGTATAAAATATATTAAACAAATTAAAATACAATTTTGTGATTGGACAATGACTTGGTATCAGTAATTATTAACTTTATAATATGTAAAAATTTATTTTACGGTTAAGAGATTTCTAAACATTTCAATCACTTATTCCGATAAGGATTTGTCTTACCCTTTATTGAATTATTTTATTATACTATTAGACGGGCAGTGTGCTTGTTTGCCACATTTGTTATATAAAAATAATTGAACTAGCAACACGTAGATTGCTGATCTTCTTGTATAATATATATTCTCTCTCGCTCTCTCCTATTATACTATTTAGCTTTAACCTACAGTATGGTATATGTACTACGTAAGTACACACATACAGTACATAATACACAGCGCCATCTAGTTACAAACTAAATTGTGTTTAGGAAACTGAGCATCACGTAGAAATACTTTTTCTTGTAAATATTATACATAAATATTTTTTTAAAACATTAAACATTTAAACTAATATAAATAGACATACTTATGAACACAAACATATTATTCTTTATAAAGGTTATGTCAATTTTTATTCAATGTCTATGTAAAAACGGGAGATAAATGAACTCACTGTATTTTAGTCGTTTCCGACAATTGTTTCGACTTCATCCAGAAGTCTTCTTTAATCCCCAATTTTTACATAAACATATCATTGGAATGTTTGGCTGTGTGTTAAATTACTGCATTACCAAATTTATCATATAAAGTCGAAATCTATTAACTCACTTATATCTTCTGGATATGAAGTAGAACACCGGGTTCCCGATCTTGCTGGTGCCAGCCTGGTAGAAGATGTTCAAGCTCTTTATGCTCTTGAACTCCTCCTTCTCGTGCATGTTGTGTTTCACTATGAACTCCTCAAAGTTGGTCGACGACATGTCTATTGAGGACCAGCGGGCGTATGAGGAGAACAGGAGACCTGAAGTACTGTAGTACGAATGACTTTTAATAATCATGAAAACGACAGCTCATAAGAAAATTACATAATTATTTAATTAAAGCATAGACCAGCAATTAGAGGGCAGTGTGTTTTATATGTTGTTTTATACAACTTAGAATGGCAAACAAGCTGACGGCCCACCTGATGGAAAGTGGTAACCGTCGCCTATAGACATGAGCAGTACCATGGACATAACAGAGTATACTGTTTCGCCCATGATACCCCCCATGCGTTGCCATTCCTAAGGACCCAGGTGTTATTCCTCTGTACCCTGTAAATTTACGCCATATCACACTCTTCAAACCGAAACACAGCCATGCAAACACAACTGCTTCACAGTTGAAACACGAATGAGTGTAAACTGAAAGATGATGTAGTGATAAAGACCATTAAATAAATCTTGCGTTGGTTTGACCATTTGGAGAGGATTTATGAGAGAAGAATTATGAAAGACATTTATGGATCACAAATGAATGGAATCGTCAGGGGGTGCCCTAGACGAATGTATAACGTACCAAAAAGGCGACGCACTGAAGAATGGCCAAATTAAAAGTACTCGTAACCGATGAGCGTTTGGAGGAGCGATAAACAAGGGCTGTTTGAATTTTGTTTATATTTGGCGTTCTATTATTTCTGCCTATCTCAATCGACGACAGACGATACGAATATATATGTTATATATTAAAAGTTGCATTGCAATGTCTATAAATTTTGGTACTTACGATTCCACGGGTTTGTGCTCCGGTGGTCCCAAATAAGCAAGCAGCGTCGCCATCTTGTGAAATAATACGAAAATTAATCTATATTAATATTATAAAAGTGAACTTGAGTTTGTATTTTTGTTACCCCTTAACGCCATGACGGCTTAACCAATCACTAATAGTCAATCAGAAAAAAATTATAATGTTCAATTGTTTGAGGGCGTTTAAGTATTACGTAACGCAATTTGGGGTTAAAACAATAATCTTGTAAAACGTTACGATTCGTTACAGGGGCGGGAGGAGGGTTCAAACAACGTGTTACGCAACATTGTTTTTTTTTATTTATTCAAATAACTAAGGAATTAAGATCTCTCAAATTGGCAACCCTTTTCGTATTTTACGGGGAATCTGTCCACTGTATTGTACGTCATTTTTATTTAGTTTTCATTGTAAGTATTCGTTAATGTTATGATTTCTAGGTAGTAATGATCACTTAAGTGTTACGTAACTGTTAGGGAGGGGGAGTGGGGGTTAAGAAAAATGTTACGATGCGTTATATGCGAGAGAAAAAAAATTATAAAAATTGCATTACAAAATACTTAACCCTTATCTTTTTTTAAAATTGCTCAATCTCATACTTAAAAACCATTTCATTCATTCATCTTAATGCATGTAAAATAATTAACAAATTACCTTGTCGAAGGGACGTCGCCCGACGGCCTTGTGGTCGCGACTACAGGACAAATAGTCCCCTATACGCTCCTGGTGATTCCAGAGGAGGCGGTGAAGAGCAACAACGTTGGCATCGCTGATGAATGACAGGTTGTGCGACGTTTGGTCCACACTCTCGCAATCTGACGCGATTTGGATGAAGAATCTGTAACGGAAACTCGGTTTATGATTCTCTAAAACTCTAAATGGACTTATGCTGTAATATTATTATAAATATATATTATATTAGTAATAGTATTTTACTAATATAATTTTATGTGAGTATAATATACATAATGCTTACAGCCTTTACAGTCGTGTTCCTGACTGTAAAGGTCGTTTCCTAACTTAAAATGAGGTGTGTTTCATCTTGAAATTTTCATATCTCTGAAATCTACGCGGACAAAATAGCGGATAAAAAGCTAGCAGGATATATATATATATATATATATATATATATATATATATATATATATATAAATTACTAATAATATTTTGGCTCAATATTGTAAATATAATTGATAACTGATAATTATTTAATAACAATTTACACCTAGTTACATCTACTAGCCACCGAACTAGGCTGAGCCTGTATCTCAGTGGCTAAAATATGATAATGAGTTTGTCTGTTTATTATCTCATGGCGCCTTAATGGCTCAACGAAACATTATTAAATTTGGTATACATGTACCGTACGGTATGGAGAATAAAATAGGCTAATAATTTTTATTCCAGTCAGTCAACATATCGCGGTCATGCGAAGAAAAATGCTGGTAAACCCAATAAAATATACTTCAACATACTTGCGGCCGGCTTCGAAGTGAGCTCTCAAAAAGTCGTTGAAAGGCAACATGTGCTGTTCTTTTGAGAACTCCACGTGGTTAGCTATATTTTGCAGTATCTTGGACATCAGCATCAAGCCTCGTTTCACTTGGGCCGGTACAGGTCGTGAGACTATGCCCATTTCTTGGGGTGACACTATTAAAAAAAAAAAACAGTTTTAAATATACTCGTCTACAATCAAGTAACACAGAATCTATATGTACACCTACAACTGTACATTACAAAAAACTCATATCGTACACGCACTCTTACGTCTCTCTTAGCGTATGCCTGTATAAAAAGCATCCATGCTGCACAGACAAACGCATTCATGCAATTAATCTCTTCTTCTCCCTCTATTTCTCTCTCTGTCTCTGTCTCACTTACACACAGGACCGCGAAGTCAAAGAACTCACCAATGGCGGGGTTGATAAACCGCAGGAAAAGTACAGTGCCGACGGCCCCCACGCTCGTTTGCGGGAACTGCGCGAATCGCTTACTCAGCACCTGCATACAACATAACACTGGCGTACTGACAAAATCTTCATTACTATTAGTTTGCATAACAAACAAAAGACATTATCTTTCTTCATTATTTGTTCGTCCAGTTTTTCATAAATATAAAAGTTTGTTGTATTAATAGTTGTAGCACTTCAGCTGCCCGCTAACGAAATGCTTTCTCACTGTACTGGGTTGACTGGAAGAGATCTCTGTCAGAGATAAGTCCACACTTGCTCACAACATTTATAAATACATTATTTTATATGTAACTTACAAGTGCAATAAAGATATATATATATATATATATATATATATATATATATATATATGTTTGTTATATATAACTCAATAACGTATATAATTCAAATACTAGATTGACATGTGTAGCATTTTTATCCCATTACATGCAGTCAAAGCCGCGGGATATAGTTAGTAACTAAAAAATAGCGGTATGATTAGATAGTAGTACACACATAAACGTAAATGCCATGGTTGATTTCTCAATTTTGAGCAAAAAGTACTAGGTCTAGTAAATTAAAATTATACAAACATATAGTATTGCATCGGAATTCATCAATAAAAGTCTTACAATTTTAATTTATACAATTTTTTTTTTAATTTAATTATTCCCATTAGGTCAAACTCACCTGATACAAACAGTGGCACATGCTGCGAAGTTGCGGAGGAAATTTGTCAGCTGAATTGACGATTCTGTCAAACACTTCTTTCGTTAGATCAATTAGGTTTGATCTATTCACCTCGATGTCTTGATTTGGATCTAATCTGGAAGGGAAGTATAGTGCAATGTGGTAACAATATTACGAAACTAGGAGGTATAATATCTTAGTTTGGTAAAGTTATGGGCATTCTCTGATGTTTATAGCTAGCTTTATTCATGTTTACTAATGACAATTATTATTTTCCAAGAAGTGAGTTGATAGCTTGTTTGGCATTTCAAGCTACATAATTAGATTTGATTCCATAAAAAAGACTTCAATTGTGGTTTGCCACCAGTTATTTTGATGTAAAAACTAAACGACTGAACCGATTTTAATAAAATTTCTGTAGAAAATATATATTTACAGATTGGTTAATCTGTAAATATATATTTTCATATAAAAAATAATTTTATATGAAAATATATATTTTCATATAAAAAATAATTTTTCAAATCGGTTTATAACTGACGGAGTTATGAAGTAACAAACATAAAAAATAAAACCAAATTGAGAATCTAATTATTTTTAAAGTTGGTTGGAATATCATAAAAAGGTAACAATGACATGTTTTAACTACAATCAACTTCGTGTTAAATGCTTACTTAGATACAACACAATATCGTCTATGAGGAAGGAAGTATGTGTACAAACCTCGCTGGATCTACTTCGAAGCTCAATTCAGGTTGTCCTTCAGCCTGATCCAGCAGTGAGGAGATGAGAGGTTCCAGTAATGCTTGCAAATAGCCATAGCCGTATATCTTGAAACAAAACGCCATAATCTTGCTGCCCAGTGAGTTGCCACGGAAGAGAGTCTGCATGCAGTCTGACACCTAGAAAGGTGAAAGTAACATTTAATGTAAAGCCCTACGACTTTTTTTGTCAATTTTAGTGATATTGCAATCTATACAATACCATCATCATCATATCAGCTTTTAACCGTTCACTGCTGAACATAAGCCTCCCCCTTGGGGGGTTTTGCCAGTAGTTGCCACGCTTGGCAGGCATGGCAGCAACCGCAGTTAGGCTTTGGAGACGTTTTAAGAGGAACGCTTCTGCCCAACCCTCGACCATAAGTTCTTATTCGAATCATACGACACATACGGGAAAGGAAAGGGTAGCTTATTCTATGCCGGGACTTACAAGGTGTAATTAGTATTGCAAATTAATACATTGACTCAAAAATAAAAACATATTTCATATGTCTGTCTCTTGTAGTCATAACGACAATAGCTTTTATCAAAACTTACTCTACAGTAGCGTTCCGAGATACTGTTCGAGGAAGAGAGTCTTTTACTTCCATATCTTTTATGTGAGAGAGAGTAGAAAAACTTTCAGTTTTCACCTACTAGTAGAAGAATTTATTGTTATTTTTGGTATTTTAAAGAAGTAGCAGTGGAAGAAGAGTCTATGTGTGCCACTCACCTCCACCTCCCGGTAGAAGATGTTCCATAGCAACGGCGCAAGCAGGTGCTTAGCGTCGAACAGCGTGACGAACACGCGCGCCAGCTCGTCCATCTGGGATGTACTCACTACATTCGCGAGCGCCATCGCTATCGGCAGCTCACCCTGCAACACAAAACCTTGTTGAAAAATTATTGTTATTTGACTTTATTAATAGGATTAAATTCAAATTGTTTCAACCGTGAAGCAGTTGTGTTGGCATGGCTGTGTTTCGGTTTGAAGGGTGGGATATAGCGTGAATTAACTAGGTACGGAGGAATAACACCTAAGTCCTCAGGAATGACAACGCATGAAGGGTATCATGGGTGAAACAGTATACTCTGTTATGTCCATGGTTCTGCTCATGTCTATAGGCGACGGTTACCACTTTCTATCAGGTGAGCCGTCAGCTTGTTTGCCATTCTAAATTGAATAAAAAAAATCTATTTTTACCTAGCAACCCTAGGTTGTGGCTAACTAAGTTCATTATATTTTAGCTCATCTTTCATTAAAACCAAGTTATATTGAAAGGTCTTCTACCTGTAGAATTCAATGGTAAGATCTAGGGCTACGTCTTATTTTAATACATATTAGCTTACCTTGTCCGATATCATAGTGACTAGTTGTACTAGTTGTTCAAACCGATCAGCCAGGACTGTCTCAGCTAATGTGTCGAATTCGGTGCCTTGCTGCAGGATCTTGGTCAATACTTCCATGAAGGCAGCACGGGTTTGAAGGTCTCTGTGGTACCCCAGATCTAGAAGGAGATATTGATCGTTGAGATACTCCAGGGGAAATTACATATGTGCAAAAGATATCCTTATTCTGGCTGTTGATTCTCTTGGGTTTATAATCACAATACGATTTTATACAGTAATCTGTAGAAACAGATAAGACAGAAATTCTATCTATCTCTATCATTGAATGCACATAACGGAAACTATAGTGTGTATTCCGGTTTGAATGGATGGCTTCTAACAGTACAATTGATTAAACTTCATGTCACATGGGTCAATAATGTGCAAGTTATGTCACAATTGTTGTTGTATTCATGGGGTTTGATGGCCACTAACTATCGAGCAGACAGTATGATGACAATAGTTATTCCAATAAAAAAGTAACATCACACAAAGATCATGGAAGGGTCCCAGTGTCATAGGTTTTTTTTAGCTGAAAAAGCCCGTCTTTCGATAGTAATAAATATATATAATAATTCAAAAACATAGTTGTAGACTAGAGAGAGAATATGCTTTATATGCACCACATATAATGAAAATAAAATATACTACTAATTAATACTAATTAATTACTGTCGTATTATTAATCTTGTTATTCAGATAATAGATAAATAGATAGATAGATAATTTATTTGCATTACTTACAGCCCACTAATTACAACATATATAGACATACATAAAAAGTGAGATAACAAAAATTATTTAAAAAAACACATAAAGCTAAATACAACTTTTCGTTTGTGCGTCTGCCATAACAATACAAAATGGCCACAACTCAGTTTATTGCTTCACCCTCAAAAGAGCAAAGCACTGATATTCGGTTGCGGTCAAAGGGAATAGGGTAACAATAAAACAATACTACCAGATTATCCATACAGTAAACAGACAGATATGACAGTTTATCTAGCAGACAAAAGGAACATAGAGGTAACTTGCAGGAATGTCTAACTTTTGTCTCTCAATTGAGAATTTTTTTAAATTAATTTTAAAACTGGACTTAGTGGCGAATAGTCTAATGGGAGGTGGTCTTTTAATTGAAAGCTGACATATAATGCAGATGCTAAAAATAATCGCTATGTGATAATCAAATATAAATGGTACCAATGCTATGCATGAGGCCGGAGTCAATGTTGGCGCTGAGCAGGTTGGACATGGCCTGTATGGTCGCGTTGCGGAGCGTCTCCAGCCGGCCCGGACCCTCGGACAGTTCCACTTCGTTACAATCGTTTAATAGGTTCATGAACAGTGTGAAGTATCTGTGGACAAGTTCAATTCAATATTAGTAGTGCGGTCCAACTGCCCCGTATTAGTCATCAGGTATTATTCACTCCTTAAGTACTTACTCGTATCTAGCGAACAGTTAAAAATAGCTAAAAACTACTCCATATTTGGATATATTTTGTATTACTTACATACATACATACATATCTGCCACGCCTGTGTCCCATTAGGATAGGCAGAAACAATGGAACGCCAAATACTTCGATTCAAACAAACCTCTATCGCTTCTTTCACATTCATCAATCTTTTCATACACGCTCGCCGGTTACGGGTATTTTTAATTTGGCCCTTCTTCAGCACTTCGCCTATTTGGTCAACATACGTCCGTCTAGGGCGGCCCCTGCCGACATCTCCATTCATTCTTGCTCCATAAATCTCTTTCGTAATTCTTCTTTCATCTATCCTTTCCAAATGACTAAACCAACGCAACATTCCTTTTTCGATTTTTGTCACTACATCGTCTTTCAGTCCACACTTCTCTCTAATCACACTGTTTCTTACTCTATCTTTTAATGTAATACCACACTTATTGTATTACTTATAAGTATTTATAAATGACCGAGTCTGCAGAAATTAGAAAGCGAAAAAATGTAAGTATCAATATCGAGATCAGAATCGGCCTTAGCCTAACTGCCCCTCCTCTCATTCTCAAAACTAATATTGACTGATATTAAAGGTTTGTTATAATAATGATGAAATTCAGTACAAACTTGAGGAAAAGCTGACTCTTGGCCTCCATGAGATCTCCCCTATCGGACTCCTCGGGTTGGAGAGGAAGCCCCTTGAGTAGGGCTGCCACTGCTTCCATACACGCTTGATCCAGTTCTCGACAACATACTAGATACCTGAATGAATATTGTGATTAAGAAATTATATGCTGACTGGAAAAAGTGAATTATTATTAGTAATGGCATATTGGTAGTAATACATTTTGTTAGTAAAACTGGGAACATTTCATCTTTATAGGCGACGTTACTACTTTTTATCAAGTGGGTCGACAGCGTGTTTGCCATTCTAAATTATATAAAAAAGAAACCGAGAAGAAGACCGTTAATCTGTTAATATTAAAAATTGTTAAAGGACTTATTAGCTTCCGTTAATTTTCCATAAGTCCATTAATGGTTAATTAAATCTTATAAGCCACAGAGTCTTAAGAAGTACCACAGGTGTATATTATGTTACGCAGCAAAAAATCTCGTTATCACAATTTTGACGTAGAAATATGAATATGAATACGAATCGTTGGCTGTCTTGTCATTTCAAAATGTTTTATACGACAAATAAAAAAAAAAGCACAAAATTAAATGATAAGACACTTTATTGGAATGATGCAGTAAAAAAATATTGGTATTTAGCCTGCATGCATATGTTAACCACCTTACCTGGAGATAGAGGACGCGTCAGCACGCAGTGGTGGCGCTATCTGGTGACTAGTGCCTAGTACCCAATCTGTCACATACTCCACCATTTTGTTGCGGAATTTCATTTCCTGTATATGTAACAAATATTGAAATATAGACATTTATCAAATTGTCTTATTTTTTTCTATTTTTTTTTTGCAACAGCTTTATAGCTGATATTTGATGAAAATCAACGATATTCACACATAAAAATAATATGCAGGAATAATTTTTTTTTTTTTATTATTATTATAAATAGAACTTAAAAAAAGAAAAGAAATTTGCTTTTTTATAATTTGTTCATAGGAAAAATATATATATTGAGAACAGCCGTATCGAGTTCGCGTACCTGTCTGAAGGCGAGGTCGTCACGTCTCCTCATCATGGCCTCAACGACCTGGCACAGTTTTGTCTTTATGTGTACCGACAAGACCGTCATGTCTAAGTGTCGGACATATCTGCAATGAAAAGACACATAGTCACACAGTATAAGCCTGAATATAAAAAACTATTTTAAAATTTTGAACTACGTTCAATTATGTTGGATAGTTTACTATTAGATACAGTTTCAATTCCCACATTTAAGGGACAAGGGGATAATAGTAGCATTAAGGACTTTTTTTAACGGTAATTCTTTAAAAGATGACAATTTGATAAAATGGAAATGGCAACCTCACCTGCGCTATATGTATACGTTAGCGGGGTACTCAATTTGCCTATCGTGATGAATATATCTGAAATTCAGCGCGATGGTTTCCAGGGGAAACTGCGGAGAGGTTGACCTAATATGGGGGGGCTGATAGCTCCCATTACTTTTCCCGTCCCCGTATCTAACTGGGCTAACGTCCCCAATTTCATTTCTGTAAGATGTACACGGTTCTGCATTCCATCGTGTTTAATTCCTAGAAAATTCGTGCACAGTGGGCATAGTGACCTAATTTGACCTTCTATCATTCCTTATTGATACGTCGCCAGCGTAAACCAACAGCGCCGGGGAAGTACCATTTCATTCATTAAAAAAACATCAAAGAAACAAGTCTTCTAATCAACACACCTGACTATAGCCAGCATGAGTCCTTCGATGGAGGTGGTACTGAGATGTTCCGAGGGTTGTCCACTTTTCTTGTTGTCCAATATACTCTTCATAATAAATATAGTATGCTCCACAAACTGGGTGTTTATGTCTGTTAGCATCACCTGTTGACAGTGTAATTGCCTGTTTCATTAATTCTGGCACTAAAGGTTTTCGGTCTTGTTACAAAAAAAAAAAATTAAAAGCTATTTATTTAAATAGTACATAATAAAACTCCTAAGTGACTACATATTGTTTAGTAAGTACAATAATTTTTAAATGTAATATTATGTGTCAAAATGTGTAAATTATTATAATAAAATCTAGTATATAAAATATCTTTTATTTTTACTAACATAGACTTTCTTTTGTTTAGATGTAAACAAATGGCCAGCAAAAAATATGCCACACCTTCTTTTCCCGTGGGTGTCGTAAAAACCGACTAAGGGAGGGCGAGGGATGGGTAGTAGAGTCTCTCTTAAAACATCTCTAAAGTCTGACTGTGTTTGCCAATCCGCATGCCAAGCGTGGTAACTACTAGCAAAACCTTCCTAAGGGGGAGGCTTATGTTCAGCAGTGGACGGTTAAAGACTGATATGATAATGATGATCGTCATTAAAGATGCTTCCAAGTGCAATAACAATAACAGCAGGCATAGAAAAAAAATACTTCAATAATCTTCACCGGTGACCATGTACACTGACCTGTTGCTGCTGATCGAAGAACTTGTCAATTATCGCCTTGATCTGGTCGAAGAGTATGGGATAGAGCGCTGGCGACATCTCGTGACCGACCAGCTCCTTCACGTGAGTCTGTATCTGCTGACCGAAGCGTTCGTTGCTGCAGAGCAACAACCTTAGAAGCTGGCCGATGAATCTGACGAGTTGAATGTATAACCATCTATAGTACTAATATGCAGATTTGCTTACATGTATTCAATTAATGGGACATGGTGCCAGGAATAAATGACTGAAGTAATACTTTATTTGCATTGTACAACATAAAAAAGGTAACATGTAATTGTAAAAGTACAGTAAGGCGGCCTTACTGCTGAAAGCAATCTTTTCAAAATAACCTTAAGAATGTTTTTAAATTAAAATAGTATACTCACTGTGTGACAGGACAGTACTGCACTTCTTGTGAACTGTTCGCCAATACGTTATATTTACGTGAATCTGTAACAAAAATTATAACAAAGTGAGATAATATACTTATTAAGCTGCCACTGAAAACTTGGATTTTGATACCAAAAAAGTATTTAAAAAGTTTCAAAACAATAAATAAAGTATAGATGCAAAATTTTTAGTGGTAGATTTATATGCAATGTATTCTATGAGTAACGTTTTAGTTCTTAGGTAGAGTACTTTTTAAATAATCAGTCAGGAACATTGAAAATTCTTCAATTGTTTTGGAAAATTGACAGATAACTGCGACGTTGCCATATCTTGTTATGAACGCTCTTAAATGTCTTAATCTAGCAATATGACTAGTTTCTTTTATAGAAAAAATGAAATAGTAACCTCACCTGTGCTATCGGCACACGTTGGCGAGATATCAGTGAGGGATGATAGATGATGATGAAGCATGTCAAATACCCTATTGTGACAAATTCCGTAAGAATTAAACCCTGATGGTTTCTAGGGATAACTGCGTTGAAGTAGACCTGATAAGGTATATTGCCAGCAATGGGGCTGTTAGACCCCATTACTAACGATCCCTTTCCCCCCATATGAATAGTTGGGTGAATACGGGTGACTGACCGTGCGCGTGCAAATGCGGCCAGACGGGCGGCGGGCGGCGCTGCAGGCACACGCCGCCTAGCGCGCACAAGAACGACGTGATGTTCGCCCACTCCTGGACCTGCGTCTGAACACCGCCACATCGTAATCATTACGTTATTCGAGACTCGGCACTACACTCAAAATCGATGAAGCTTTAATAATCTATGTAATTATCTAGTAGAAATATCAATCATTGGCGTAATTATTTTATCTTAAAAAGGCGCATATGTACTCTAATATATTTCTTTGTGAAGCTTCTACGGTTAATTCTATGAGCCACACAGCCTAAATAAGCCTATGGTATCAATATAATGAAATAAATGAATATTTATAGTATTGTACAACTACTTACAATATGCCTCTATCAATAATTATACGAGTAGCATAGAATTCATAAAAATGCTCTTTTCGTTATAAGTAACTTGGACCTATGTATCAAAATTGATGTAAGTGTAATGTGTAACAGTAGTTAAAAAAATATATTTAATTTTATTTAATTGCTTCGTCAGATTTTTCTCGAGAATAATAGTAACTTTTAAACTATTTTTAATGAATCTTAATCAATAGATAAATTATATCAAAAGATACAAGTCATTAAATAATTATATTAGAAATATACTAAACAAACTGATTGATAATCTAATCACGGCATGGTAATCGTCACCTACAGACCATGGATGCCATGAATATAACAATGCCTTTTGTATAACAAAAACCATGTTTCTACAAAATACTATACCGCCATTGACTAGATATGTTACTGAAATAAATATTATTTTGTGGAAGTCCATATGTTGGTCAAGTTCAATGTACTGACCTCAAAGTCATGTTCACTGCTGGTATGATGCGAGACCCTGCGTTTAGCGACAGCTCTGTGCAGCGCTTCCATCTGACACTCGTCCATCTTGTCGCCCTGCCCTTTGGGGTATTTCTGTAGGAGCTTGCATAGTGAGTCCCTAAAAACAAAAGATATCACATGATGATTACTTTCCATTTATTATAATTTTCCAATTATAATATGTATAAGGTGGGTGGCAATCAAGCATACGATTTGCCTAATGGTAAGCAACTACCGAAAGCTATAAGCGCTTGTTATCAAAGACATTATTCACCCGCACTGTCGACTTATGACTAGTAACTCTTAAGCCGCAGTACCCAGTAATTTGACATGCATATCTCATCCTATAAAATGATATTATTTGAGATTAGGCACTGATCTTATGTGGACGAGTTTGGAACCTGAATCTTTGTAATCAAATATAAGTATTAAAATAATAAAAAAAAAAAAAATTAATTACTTTGTAGTGTAAATAAATATCTTCATATTCAATTAACTAGTTACATACATAGATTACATAAGATAAGAAAGTTTTTTGTTAAACAAAGATAAATAAAACATTTTGCACAATTCAATGGGTACTTTAACAGTGCCATATTTCTCAGTCCTTCTGGCTTTCTTTACTTTATTGATCATGACATCACCCTACTATTGAATATAGACCTCTCCCTGGGGGGTGTGCCCCCCTGCCCCATATTAATACAGCGGTTATAATTTGTTACACTTACCAACATCGGAATGTTTCTTCCCAAACAGGCTGCACGCCATTCACACAGTGTTCAATCTTCCTCAGTAACGCCATTATTCGTTTTAGTAACGCTGCCGAACCTACAAATATGTACCAAATAAGATCACATTTTATTTCATTACTATATATCTTGATTGATAATTACAATAAAAGTTAGCATATAATAATTAAATTAATTCTGATCTAACTAAATATAATTTAATTATTAAGTGCAAACTTTTATTACTATTAAATTACCTAGAACTAACTTGCTTTATTAAAGATAATACTAAGACAAATAAGTTTAAAATCAAAACCTGAAGATTGTACCGTAAACAAAACAACAACGTAATTAAGCTAATTAAATTTTCTGTTGGACGTAATCGCCAAATACAAAAAATAAAAAAATAAAAAAAGAGTCCCTTCACTAATTATAAAGATATAATAACAATAAAGAACATTGACAATTAGTTCACTCTGCCTGTTCTGTAAAATTCTTGTCGATAGCATATCTTGATATATAAAATTCCTGTGTCCGTTCACACTAATTTCCGAAACTGCGTCTACATTTTAATGAATTTTTGTAAATATCTATTGTTTGTTCGAACTTGAGAAACATGCTACTTCTTATCATAATAAGAAAAAATAGACCCTAAATAAAAAAAAATAGATAATAAATTACAATAATATGATAGATTACAGTATTTGTCAAAATGGCATCAGCTAGTAATTAAAAATGTCGATATGATTACTTACTGTGAATATTTTTGTAAAAACAACCTCTGCCTATATCCTGGCTGGCTGCTTGTAAATATAAATTCAATCGTAAGTTACTTTAACTATTTAAAGAAGGAGGAAGTACGCAATTCGTCTGTTTTTTTTTTTATGTAAATACAAATACAAAGAGACAAGAGTTCCTCAATTAAAAACGTTACTCTTGCAATAATATTTCTGTAACTATCACTGAAAATTTGGATTTGCAAAAATATACTTGAAAAATAATGAAGTAAAATATGAGGCAAAAATTTTAGTGGAAAATTTACTTTATTAACGGACACTATGATTAATGGTTTATTTTGATAGGAGCATACACATTTCAAAGTGATCAGGAACATTAAAAAAAAGTTCAATTGTTTTTGAAAGTTGACAGATAATTGCGACGTTGCCACACTTTGGTAAGCTAAAGTATGAACGTTCTTAAGCATACCTATTAGTTGTATTTAAGCCATAACACGATCTCTGCTTGGTTTAGGCACAGTAAAGTAATAATACTAAAGTACATTATAGACACTCTCTGCCGCCCGCTCAGATCTGACCTCACCCTTCTCAAATATGCATTAGAACCCAAACCCTATTTTTCTACGCCAATCGTAACTACACATGCACACATTGGGTCCTGTACATACATTAATTGTTTCTGTAGTTGTGCCAAGTACGGGTCGAGGCGTTTTTGTTTGAAGTGTCCGGGGAGTGATGTGATATGTCGAATAACTCATGGTAACTAACCAGTGGTAAGCACGGTGGACGTGTGCGCGATCTCTTGGAAGACGGCGTAGTTGGGCAGCAGACACTGCGTAGTGATCTCGTCGGAGCCGCATCGTATGTCAGCCTCCTGGCAGAGCAGCGCGAAGCACGACATCGCCACCAGCACCACATCCGTGTCGATCGACCACAGACACATAAAGAACACCACCTGGTATGGGCAAAGTTATGTGTTATGTAATTAAATAGACAATAAAAGGCAATATACCCTGTCAGGTCGATCTCCGCGTGGTCCCCCCTGGAAACCATCGTGCTGAATTCTAGGTGTATTCATCACGATAGGCTAACTGACCTTCCTTTTCATTCTCACCTATCATCCCTCACTGGTGTTCCATTAGCGCAGGCGGAATTACCAATCCATTATCATTCATAAAAAATACCCCATACTCTGGTTTCATCCAACACCGCACACAGAGATGATGCACGTGTGCACTTGTCCATGGCTCTCACGTTACTGACCATTCAATCCATGTGTGTGAGTGCCAGAAATAGCGTGTACCTTATCTCAATGTTATAAAGTCGAATTTCATTAGTTTTGATTTGTTCGAATTTATATTTGTTACGTTTTAGTTTCACTGTGAATTACACTTGTATAATACAATGTAAACATTTAAAATAATACGCTTTTACGTGCGCTGATGTGAAAACGTACCTCAAGTTTGATATGCGCTTGTTTGCATATAGGTATCTGTGATCCAACATTGGCATACTCCTTATGTTTGGCAAGAAACTCATTTCGACAAGTCAGGATGTCGCGCAGCCAGCGGAGCACCTCGCGGTAGTTGCAGATCTGGCGCTGGATCAGCTTCTGACTGATATTGTAGAGGACCTGCGAACTGAAGCAAGGGGCGCGTCATGCTCGGGAACGGTCTATACTATATCAATATTTGTTTATTTATTTAAACTTTAATGCACAGTAAAATTCTACGTACATTTGGCGGACTTAACACCGGACGATGTTCTCTACGAGTCAACCATTGGGCAAATCGAGAAACAAGTATAAACAATATATATTTTAAAAAAGTCCCTTCGTGAACATGACTTCAATTTATCACAACAATGAAAAGCCTTAATCTGTTATATAATTAGTTATTATTTATATATTTTCTAATTTAGTATATAATATGTATGGTTATTTATATATGTATTGTATGTGATTTATGTGTGTATATTTTTTATAAGTATATTATTCTATATGTTTGTATGTTTATTTATCATAAATTGTTATCTTTTAAAATATTTATTTCATTTACTATTTTCTTAAATCTGTGCACCGCCATTTTCTCTCTCTGTTTGGCGTTGCGGTTGACTGGTAGAGAATGCCATCGGGCATTAAGTCCGCCCTGTAGACATTTTTCAATGTGTGCAAAAGTATAAATAAATAAATAAAATAAATATTACAATGTACACCGTGAATGGTATTAGACTGTCTATCAGTCGTAACAGTATCTGTATGGTACTAAACTGCACATTTTGCGCGCATTCTGCTACTTTCATTTGAGACATGCGCCATCAGATCCAAAGTCAAATTTTCTTTATTCTAATACATTTGTTTACAATCAATTTTAAATCGTTATCTTCGATTGCTGGATTCGGAATGTTGCTATCTGCTTAGAATTGTTAGTAATGCAGAGTACTAGTCGCATTGCTAGTAATACACCTAGACAGATCGACCTCTACGTGTGCGCCGCCTAGAAACCATGGTGTTAAATTCCAGGTGTATTCATCATAATGGGATAACTACCCTGCTTTTTCATTCTCATCTATCATCCCTCACTATTGGGGGAAAGGGATTTTTAGTAATGGGGTCTAACTGACTCATTGCTAGCAATACACCCTAACAGATCAACCTCCACGCGGTTCTCCCTGGAAACCATCGTGGTTAATTCTAGTGAAATTCGTCACGATGGGCTAACTGACCTGCTTTCATCGTCACCTATCATCCCTCACTGGTACCCCCCCCCCCCAGTGTATACCGATAACGTAGACGGGGTTATCATTCAATTATCACACATTAAAAAAAATCCCTCACTATTTATATTTCTCTTATCATTACATATAATGGAAATATTCAATATTTGATATTTCCATTATCGGACCATTACATAGATATTGTAACTACAATAAATAGATATCGATTTGAGATTAACCACTCCAGTCTAGAGTATAATATTAAAAGAATCTTACCTAATGTCCCAGAATGTGTTCAGAGGCGCTTCAGGGTTCCACATATGCACCCTGTCGGGACGGTGCAGCGCAAGCAATGCGTCCATCGCCTCTTGGGAGATCTCCCCCATGCCCGTCTGGTGTACCAATGACACTAGGCCGTTGATGAGTTCAGTGGTCGACGATTGTATCTCCACACCAGAGCGTCCTGGGTTCTGTAGATTATAATCAATCGTATCATATTCGACGTATATATATTATATTAGCCAGGGAGGTCCCAGCATAGGATAGGCCACACCTTCCTTTCCCATGGGTTTCGTAAGAGGCGACTGAGGGAGAAATCCTGGGATTGTAGTCTCTAGCTATGATATATATTATTTTGAAAATTGTATGTATATATATTTCATAAAAAATTAGAGATCTCTAAGAATATTACAATAATATAACCCAAATTATTAAACACTTGTTTATTAAATTAAAGCTAATATAAAATACAAATATATATTTGTTTTCCTATCTATCTACCCGTACCAATCCGGGCCTAGATGAAGTGCCAATTTTTATATAAAACCCAACGAACTTACACTTAGCATCAACATAGGATCAGCATGTATCAGCTTCACCATACACAACAAGAGGTTCCTGTAGGCCGGCATCTCTTCAGATTTGTTAAACTTGGATTGAACTTCTTTGGACTTCAGCGACAGGGATATCATACGGAGTGGAGTATGCACTATGTAACCCTGAAAGTTAAAAAATAGTTATAAAGTTGTTCATTTTGGGATCATAAATTGTAATGTAACAATTCAATTCAATTTATTCGTAACAATAGTATATCGTGTTAAATATTTTTTTTAAGTTATAAGAAGGTATCATAAAAGAATGTTATATATGTAATGTTAATTAAAAAAAATAATCCACGTTTTAAATACGTTGTTGTCCGACTAGTTTAGAAATTAACTGAGACAAGAGGAAATTCTTAAATAAAAAACAAATGTATCACTACAGATAATATGTTATAATTCCACACATATTACTTTATACCTGTGTTGCTTTATTCAGTGTATCCGTAAACATAGCTCTGAGTTCTGCCGCTCTTGGATATAACAATTCTATTTGTGGCCACCACGGTAGTCTAGGCTGTTTTATAATCCTAAAAAAAAAAAGAAATATTACATGCAGTTGTGTTATACTCCTTACTATAAATGTGAAAGTTTTTTTTTAGTATTGAAGGGTCCTGCGATTAATCACAATCTCACCTGATGGAAAGCGATGCCTATAAAAAAGCCTATAAATAGTCTATTTTTTAATACATTTGGTGCTATTTTTTTATGCATTTTAATTGGTGCTGTTTATATTGGAATGGTAAAACGTCAGCGGGGAGACAGTTACACATACCATGGCTTTGAAAGCGAGTTTGTTACCCCTCAGCACATTAATGGCTTAACCAATTACTATGAAATTAGGTATAGAGATACTATACGAGACGGAGATGAATATTGGCTACTTTTATCCAGCGAACAAATCCCGGTCTATATACATAAGTAGTCATATTTTGGCATTAATCCATTACCACAAGTTTAATATTGTGTCAACAAAAAGAAAACTGACTGCAATTAACCACTGAACCGATTTCAATAAAATTTCTATGCAGACAATCTGCAAGTGTATTAAATATCATTTCAGATAAAAAAAGAATTTCCCAAATCGGTTTATAGCTGATTCTGATATTCTTTTCTTATTAATTAAATTAAATTAATTAAAGTCAATTGAAAAACAGTTGTTTATTTTATATTTGTATGTATCTTGTATTGATGGCAAGAAAACACATCAACAAAAGACGAAATGTTTCTTAGATATTACACTGATAATATTTAATATTAAAATAATTATTTGTTCCTGTACATAGATTATGAATTTTTTATCTCAGAGAAGTAAGAACCATCTAAGGCAACTAAGCATAATTTCAATGCAAGAGATGAAAAACTAAAAATGAAACCTCTATCAGACTATAAAATACTAGCTGTATCTCGCGGCTTCACCCACGTGAATCAGCACATAAAATATCCTACATGCTATGTTAGGATATAACCTACTCATATACCAAATTTCATTCAAATCCGCTCAGTAGTTTTTGTGTGAAAGAGTAAGAAACATCCATTAATCCATTCATTGTTACAAATTTTCGCATTTATTATATTAATAGAATTAGCTGTCTGAATAAAATTGCCTTTTATAATTGCATATTCTCTTACATTATTTCATATATACTTTAATTTTCTGAACAATAAAGAGTTTATTATGTTATAGGCCTTTAATAACAATTCTTATTCTTGTCTACATATTTGTTTTTATTTATTTAAGGCAAACAAACAGCTAAAATAATACATAATTATATACTTAAATAGTAATTTGGTAGCCACTAGAATTTGCACAAAATAAAATGCGAGTAAACGAAACACAAAATTAGACAATACTAAATTAAAACAAAATTCTTATATAATATTATATATAATAAGGATAGGCAGTGCGGTACTCCTCCTGAAGAAGACTTCCTGATTCGATTTTCAAAACAATTGTCGAAAACGATAAATATAACAAGTTCATAAAATACATGTAAATAAACAGCGTTTAAAAAATGCACGTAAATTTTAAAAGTAATACTCTCTATTCTATAAGATATTTCCCAAAGAGGGTTGACGTCAGGCAGGCGGCCGGTCGTAAAACTATAAGCTAAATCCTTTTGTAATATAGATAAAACCATATTACGCTGACCCCAAATAATAATTGGAATAAGGGTAGGGAGATGATGATGATGACTCTCTATTCTATAAGGAACTGTGAAAATACATAAAGAAGCCACTCACCTCAATAGCGAGTTCACAATAACATAATGATAGGATATGTGCGTGTTAAGATTCAAACACACTTTGAGCGCGTCATTGTTATGTGGCATTATTCTGAACAGAGATACGAAACAATCCGTCATTAGGTCCAGTTCTGAATATCCTGAGATGAGGTTGCCTCGTATGTACGACTTGGATGGATTGAAAAGGAGTGACTGAAAGAAACATATTTTCATTTAATAATATAATAAATACCTCTGGACGCATAATACAACGCTTCTTAGTTCTAAACTCAGCAGATTTGGGGGGAAGGGATTATTAGTAATGGAGACTAAAAATCCCATTGCTAGCAATATGCCTAACCAGGTCGACCTCCACGCGGTTCCCCCTGGAAACTATAATGATTAATTCCCGATGAATTCATCATGATGGGCTAACTGGCCTGTTTCATTCTCATCGATCACCCTTCACTGGTGCTCCGCCAGCGTATCCCGTCAACGCAGGCGGAGTTACCAATTCATTATCATCTAACAAAAAAAAAATAACAGCAGATCTTGTATATACTATGTACTCTTTTTTTTTAATGAGTGATAATAAAATGGTAACCCGACCTGTGCAATCTGTATACGCTGGTGGGGCACCACCTATCCTGGTGAGGATGAAAGCAAGCTATTAACTTATCGTGACGAATCCCACTATTAACCATGATGGTTTCCAGAGGGAATTGCGTAGATATAAATCTGATAAAGTATACTACTAGCAATGGGGCTATAAGAGCCCATTTTTTTTTATACACTTAGAATGGCAAACAAGCTGACGGCCCACCCGATGGAAAGTGGTAACTGTCGCCTACAGACAAGACAGCTTGTTTGTCATTTTAAGTTGTATAAAAAAAATTTAATGTATAGAAATCAAAAAGTCTCAATTTTAATATACATCGATTACGTAAGTTTAGTTAACACAACTATATCTTACATACATACTACATTTTTAATTTTATTACATATTATAAACAAATCTCACCTTGAGATCATTTATAACTGATTTGACTAGCACGAAAGTGACATTGCCCGAATCAGCAATGTTTAAGTATGTGGACGCCTTGCAGAGTTTCACGCAAGTCACTACAGCCGCTTCTGTCATCTGTTTTGAATTATTCTGAGGACCTGAAGGAAAAAACCGATCGTGTTTATCACAATTCAAATTTCAAGAAAGAATTAAACCATTATAAATATTTGCGAATGGCTTATTTACAATATAAGACTACATACATCTTAGTATGTTAAATATATATTTCAATATGTTGACTTTAGAGTAGGTATCGTAACGAACTGACAGATAAATGGACAATAGATATTTTTAAATTCTAAGGAACGAAACCTTAAAAATGAATACTGCTAATATCTGTAATAAATACTCACTCAGTCCCCTCTTGACCGAGTCTATGAAGTGTTTCTTCTTTGTATGTCGTGGACTACAAGGTGCACCGCTGTCCGCATTTACTATTTCTTCTAGAACTTTCTGCAAAAAAAATTATACATAATTTACTTAGAGATATAACACTGTATGCCCCATCAGACATCCCAACACTTGTAGTTCAAGACATGCTTGCTTATGTATTACCGTAGATTACATTGTTCAATTTGTCGATATATGACTCTAACAATACCAGACTATACCACCTTATAATGACTATATATTCCCCTGTAAGATATTATAACATTTATTTATTGTATATATTTGGACCTTTGACTATAATTACAACCATATTCCTTTACTAAAAGGCAATACGCCGTGTGTCCCAGCATAGAATGAACCACCAAACTTAGGGAACTTATAGTCGAGGGATGGGCAGCAGCGTCCCTTTTAAAACATCTCTTTTTAGAGCTTAAATACGGTTGCCAAGCCGTCTGCCAAACAAGACAACTACTGGCAAAACTGTCCTTATAGGGAAGTCTTATATCCAGCAGTTTACAGTTAACGGCTAAAATAATAATAATTGTAAAAATATAACAGAGAAAGGTAGTTTGAATATATGTTGTATGTATATGTTACAGAGAGATAGACGGACAAGATTAAGGGCATATAAAGACTATGAGCAGCCTAGATTTTCAACTATTTGTAGTAATTTTGAGTCAACCTTGTTTTTGCATTGAATATGATTTAATAAGTAGCTATTGCCAGTTGATATTATGAATATTTTTTTTGATTTTGTATAAAAAAAAGATAATTATTGGCAAAACGTACAGATAAACATTTGAAGATCGCATAATGAATCTTATATCTATACTAACAGGGTTTAAAACAAGAAGCATGATCTGCAAGGGCCACATGGCTACCCTAGACTTTTTGTTGTCCGAGAAACTGTCTTGCAATATGTCAAAAAGGGTATCACAGCATTTACTTAATTCTTCATTAGGCCGACACTGGACTTCTGCGAATTCCTGCAAACGAAACATTCTGTCAGATTTTATATCTGTGATTAATTGGATATCATAGAGTTCCATCATGAAAAAGAGTTACGAACACTGAGCTTTCATCACATATACGACGTATATTATACATGTATAAAGACAGATAATTATTTTTGCTGTTATAAACATCCATTATAAACGTTTTCATAAAAATAGATAGGTATAAATCACAATTTGTTTTTATACAATGACAATGGAATGGTAACCCCGCCTGCGCTATCGGTATACACCGACGGGGCACCAGTGAAAGATGATAGGTGAGGATGAAGCAGGTCAGTTAGCCCATCGTAACGAATGCAACAAGAATTGTTCACGATGGTTTCCAGGGGGAACCACGTGGAGGTCGACCTAATAGGACATATTGCTAGTAATGGCGCTGTCAAACTCCATTGCTAACAATCCCTTTCCCCCCGATGAATTCAAGTTAGCACATCATGACGAATTCAGCTGAAATTAACCACATTTGTTTCCAAAGGGAGGCCAATCCGATAGGGTATATTGCTAGGAATTAAGATGTTACCGTATTGCTAACAATCTCTTTCCCCTCTGTCGCAAATTGAACAATATTGTGGTCAAGGCCAGGTGGATGAAAATGATGTACGAGCATATAGGTATACTATATACTTACTTGGGGGTATGTGTCCATCCAGTTCCAAATTGCTTTCTCTAATGAAGTCACTAACACAATATGAGCTGATTTCCTTAATAATTTAAATTTTTGTATGGATTCTAGAACAAAAAAAAAATTTCAAAAATAAAATATACATATTATTCAATTGACGATTTTCTTAAAAATAAATGTAATAATTTTCCTTAACCCTATGCTTTATTAAACTTTAAATGCCATTATTGTGTTTCTTTTTTTTTCATATATTTGTAAAATTGTATACCTCGATGTGTGAGGTTGATCATAGAGGACTTATCTTCTATTACCATTCATTGTTATCCACATCTATATATCACAAAATAAATAAATGAAATGAAATAAAAAAACTGCTGTCTCTCAGTACAATCTAGAATTATAGTAAATATTATATCTAACCTGTAAGAAGCCGTATAAGCCTCAAAATATCGACATTTATATGTTGAATGAGTTCTATATCAGTATAATCGGGGTTTTCTTCTGAGCTGGACGATAATTCCTGCAAAAAACATAAAATACTGAATACTGAATAGTTGTAGGGGCGAATTTAAGTTGTGTGTATTTGCTGCCTTCTAGATCGGAAAGCAGGTCGGTCTGCACCGAAGCGCTGATAATTTACGACAAACTTATTCCCCTACAACGGCACCCTGTGTACGACAGCGACATAGTATACCGTTTTTCGACGAGCTTCGGTCGAAGACGCAGACCATGGGTGAACGTGAAGGACCAGATGCGTGAGCACCAACGATCATGATTACTAATGACATGACTGAAACGATGACTCGACTATTGCGGATGGTGGAGAAGAACTGTGGGGTGAAACAGGAACGAAATAAAACGATGAGATGAGATTTTTCTGTAATAATGAATAAGGATGCAGGAGTACTAGTTTTCTGTTTTTTCTATCTTCAAAAGAGGAGGAGAGTGAATTGAAGAGAATAACTTACAATCTTATATTTATTTCGGCCTATCATAAACAAACACATGAACGAACTACGAACAAAAACACGAAATTGAGCTCGAAAATTAGCATATTTATTTCATGGTAGACAGGGGGTCTCACTGTCTCTATTTGGTAAAACTGTAAACTATTACAAACACTATTTCTATTATCTGTAGACGATTTTACTATACGAATATGATACTATGAAGATATCTTAAACCGCAGGGTATCGATAGGGTGTGTTACCCTATATCAGTATGAGTCTACTGGGAACGACTTATCCAGAACCAGGGTACTACAGATATCTTAAATCGCGGGATATCGTTAGGGTAACCCATAGGATCTATGAAATAATGGTATAAGGCAGGGGGAAGCACAAAAGATCCGTATGGGTCGACGTGCATCGGCTTAGCTGACCCCATATGCGAAAAATAAGATACTATGAACTGTTCAGAAACAAAACTATATTATTTTTATTTTAAAACAATGCACCGAAAATCACTACGACGATGTTGATGCTGTGGCGATGTAGTCATTCGGAACATAAATAATTCATATTTACATTTATCTAGTAATTGAAATCGGCATCATTTAATTTTAGCATAGTTTTACCTTTTAATACCATCCAAGTTTCCTTTCAACATCATTATTATTTCAGCTTCCATATACCCCAAAAAATAGGAGTTAATTCAATAGGTAATTAATACTTATATTTTACGTCTATCATTTAATTCTACTAGATGGCAGTGTGCGTCTATTTGTGAGCTATTTATTATTTATTAATATTAAAAAAAAATAAGTACAATATTTACCTGTAACCTGGCACTGATTCTGTTGAAGACAGCATTGAAAAAATTAAGACTGAGAGCAAAAAGCACCTTACTGGATAACTGCCTCAATAGCGTATTACTTACGACACTCTCATTGCGCATATCTGAAAAAAAGCACACCATTAGTGACTTTTTTTATTGAAAAAAAAATTTTTTTTAATTATTTATTATTTTATTAATTTAATAATGGATGATTAAATAAATGAGATATACTCTTAATGAACAAAATTAACCAATATGTGATAACATTTGATTTAAGTATACTTTGCAAAATATAGATAAGTAAAAAGTTATGATCACAGGAATAATCAAGTAATGGCCACCCTTTTCAGGATTACAGTTGTAAGTATATTATTTATTTATACATACCAATAAATTGGCAGACCTCTCTCAGCAATATTTTAACATTCATGGCCTCATCATACTTGGTAGTATCTTTAGGCTGTGAGCTGAGACATATCTCAAGGGTATCCAGCACTATCACCAAGCTGTCATGATAACTCTTCTCCGACTCACGGTTCACAGTAGCAGATATAGTAGGTTGGTACTGAAATAATATTGTTATTTGAATACCTTTTTCTTATAATCATGAAAGCAAATTGTTTATGTTCAAGTGTTGTAGTTCAAAAGAAAAATATTTATTTTTAAATTTGTAGTCTGTCAGAAATACCCTACGAGAGTATGTTTACTGTTATGGTAGCAGAAATTTATGTCAATAAGTAATGTTATCTTCTCCAATATTGAAGAGAATAGAAGGGAAATATTTTTTTATCATGTAAACTAAAATTATAACATTTCTAATAGATATTTTTAATGTTGTTGTCAGAAATACCCTATAAGGGTATGTTCTCTGCCAAAGTGGCAGAAATTTATGTCAATAAGTAATGTTATCTTCTCCTATATAGAATAGAATAGAACGGAAATAATTTTTTACCATGTAAACTTTAACATTTCTACTAGATATTTATATTGTTACCAATTCTTAAATATTACTTTATGTATAAATGTGAAAACATATGTGTTATTACTTTTTGGAGCTTTAAAAGTTCATTCATTCTTACATACATTTTGCATGAAGGAGAATAGAGGCTACTTTTTATTCTGGTAAAATAAATATGTTCCTGATATAAATATAAATTCATGGACGCTGCCAGTTACTTTATAAATAATATATAAGGACAGTCAAAGACTGTAACTATTATTAAGCAGTCTTACCTGTTCATTAACACGCTGTAATATTTTAGTGAGACCTGCTATGACTAATGAGAACCGGTGTCGACTAATCTGCACAAGGCAAGCCTTGCATTGCTCCTCATTAATTCTTGAGTGTAAATTCTGTGCCCCAGTCTTGTATGGAAGCTATTTGGTGAAGGTATCTTGTTAGTGGTAGTAAATACATTTAGATTACAGTAAAAAAAAAAGACATAAAAATATAAAATTTCATTAAGTAATATTAATTTTTTTTTTTAAAGTATTTCAATAGTGTATTATGTTGTCTGATATATATGACAGGAAGGAGAAATATATAATTCGATGGGATAATTAAAAATCAATCGTTCACTAAAGAATACTGTAGAGAATTAAAAAAATAAATATCTTTTTCATGAGTAGGTACTTATTCAGTGCAATAATATTAATGAATATTAATATATAGTAATTTTAATAAAAATTTATATTAAGGATTTATTTTTACATATTCTACGAAACGAAATTAAAAATAAGAAGAGAAAAAAGTATAAATTTGTTTACATTTTGCGAATAAAAAATAACGCAAAAGGGTGCGATATTACAATAAAAATAAACGAATATTGAGAACTTACCTGTTCCTCGAAACGGGCTATGAGGGAATTGGCCCATTCTCCAGGCTTTTGTGTACCCATTTTGACTTATATATTCTAAATTTACGAGTAAATATTTGAAAAACAAATTTTTATTAATGGAACCACTTCATCTTTTTGCTTTCAAAAACTACTACTATAATTTCTGAATTTTAATATACTACCATAAAATCTTTACTAAGAAACATTAGTTGAATCTAGGAATAAAATGAATATAGAATTAGAAAATCGTTACATCCCTATAAAAATTAAGGTGAACTATTTTTACTGTGATTTTCAAATAAAATACAAATATTGAAATATTTTGTATGTATGAACATTTACTACGAACTCATAATATAATTTTAAATAATGGCAGCACATTTGTTAATTTGTCAAAAAATCAATAAAATTAGAAACATTCCAGACAAATTATCTTTTTGAAGACTAGGCAGCATGGTCTCCGACCTTAGCCTGTTCCAAACGGAACAAACGTACTAAAAAAAAAAAAATCAATAAAATTATGTTGCGTTCATACAATTAAAAAGTCAATTTTGTTGTACTAAGGTATTTTTATTCTTTAAATTAACTTGGATTCTCTTTATAGTATGTACTTATAATAAATCCTTAGATTTTTTATACAACTTAGCGATAGCGAACATACAATGGCAAACAAGCTGACGGCCCACCTGATGAAAAGTGGTAAACATCGCCTGTAGATATGAGCAGTACCATGAACATAACAGAGTATACTGTTTCGCCCATGATACCCCCATGCTTTATTAAATGCATGCTTACGTATGCACTGTGTTCTCCGACATTAAGGCGCCGGTTGCAAGCCCAGCAAAACATCGTTCTTCGTTTGTTCGTGGGAACGGGTAGATACGTCCGCAACGACGTCATCGCCCGTGGCTTAAGGGTTTCGTCAGTCAAGGAATTCGTCGTTGGCATGGTGAGCAAAATGTCCGCCCGTGCCGAAGGCGGACCCCATTTTCACCTGAGAGGCCTAGCGCCGCTGCACGCGCGTCCGCCAGACGGCCATCCCACGTTTAGGAACCTCTTGCGCACAGGAGAACTAGCGATAGCGACACCTCGTCGTCTAATACGACGACACTTTTCTATTCCCTATTCTCTTTTCTCTCTTTCCCACCTCTCTACCGTTCCTAGTGTGGAATTAAGTTCCCCGCAGTAGTGGGGGGAGGGCCGACACACTTCTTGTGTCGGTCCTTAACATTATTGGGAACGGGGAAGAGGGAAGAAAAGAAAACAACAATTTAAATATTATTAAAAAAACGGAAAGAAGAATAAGCGGAAAAAAGAAACCTAGTGCAATGGGGTAGAGCCCGAGGCTCCTACCTCACCTAGCCCGCCTTCCCATATGAGGAACAAGAGATGGCCCCATTCATTAAATTACATTAATATACTGGATTGTCAAAGTTAGGCAAAAACAAACTGTCAAAGTCAGTCAATACAGTGTCACTGTGCAAGTCACGAATGTCATGTTAACTGTCAAACATTACAACACAATACGTTGCTAAAGATTTCTAATTTATTTTTTGATACTGATTTATTGTTTTACAAAAGGTACCCAATCTAAAGTATCTTGTCTTATTACCTCTTTAATTATTTACTTCGCCATTATACTTAAAAATGATGGTAAGTTTTATCTTTCAATGTAGTTTTATATCTTTTTATTAACAAAAACTTGTTAACCGGGGGGCGTCTCCGAAATCACATTCTATTAACGTTCAATACACTGCTCTTATTAAGAAATCTATATTCAATATCTATTTAGAATGATTCATATTCTTTGTTCATTATTTAATTAACCTTTCAAGGGCTGTTTATCTAGTTTCACATGAAAAACACTTAGTGACGTGGTAGTAACATCTAATAAGTTTGAATCAAGTTTCTTATTGAATTCAAGGTTGATTCTTTGTTATGGTTATTATCAGAGGGGCCGCTAGTGAATTTTTATAATAGTATACCCTTTTTTATTATACCTAATAGATTTTTAGAATAAGTTAATTGACATATCCAAAATCAATATAAAAATGTTTAATATTCTGTTGTTTTTTTAATTTATTCAATTACGTATTGGAGTCCTTAATAAAAAGAGATAAAGATTATAAATGCCATTTACACTATAGTTTTCTTCTGATTTTTTGATAAAGTTGCCAATCATTGATTTATTTTTTAGGCTATAGCTAGTAGTAAATAAGCTAATACTTATAAGATATGTACTATGGACATCACACAGTACCCTCCTATGGCTCAATTTTTTTTTATTGAAAACAGAATCATCTGTCATGCGCATGAAAAAGTGCTGCTTGTAGGGATAGGTCTTTTCAAGAATACTGTCATCAATTATATAGTTCTTGTTAATATGCTATTTATGATGTCATTGTATCTATTATTTTTTTTTTATAAATTGTAATTGAAGAACAATTTAAAAAGATTGTTATTTTGTATTTAATTGTTATTTTCTTTCTTGGAATGATAGCCTAATATATGTTATTTTTTTTTTTTTTATATACATTGATTAATAAAAATAATATATGTTTTTTGTTTTACAGGACTGTGTGGAAGACTCCAGCCATGATCCATTGTCGGTACCATCATCACAACCGGCACCTGTGGGTGACCCTAAACAGGATAAGAAAAAGCCTAATGAAAATATATCACTAGCAGATAATAGTTTGTTGGTATGTAGTCAATTATACATGTTTACATTGTGTAAGATATCAGATGTAACAAGTCAATATTTAGTTATTTGTAAAGTTAAGTAAAATAACTTTAACTTTTCCATAGAGTATTTTACAAAAGATAAATCACTACATTAAAAAAAAAGAATTGAGTACCAATAAGAGAAATTAATAAAGAAATAAAACTACTATTTTTTTTTTATTTTAATAACTTTCATATTTAGTAAGTTTAAACAAAAAAAAAAAGAATCTATTACTTATAAAATAAATTGAAAAA
This sequence comes from Galleria mellonella, assembly GCF_026898425.1. Classification (NCBI taxonomy): domain Eukaryota; kingdom Metazoa; phylum Arthropoda; class Insecta; order Lepidoptera; family Pyralidae; genus Galleria; species Galleria mellonella. The sequence goes on from NW_026442015.1 coordinate 3,412,161, forward strand.
ATTCTTATATTGTTTTGAGGAGTTTTAATGTATAATTATTTAATTTAATCAGTTATATTTTTCTACAGGTAGACATCTCAGATGCCCTTAGTGAAAAGGAAAAGGTGAAATTTACAGTACATACAAAAACAACTCTACCAGAGTTTCAGAAGTCCGAGTTTATAGTGGTTCGCCAACATGAAGAGTTTGTATGGTTGCATGACAGATATGAAGAGAATGAGGAATATGCAGGATACATTGTAAGTAAATATTTATTCATTATTTCTCTGTTTAAAATAGGCTAATATTTCAGAGGAGGGAGGCTTTGTACAAAAGTCATCTGTCAATTATGTTTTTTTTAATGGGGTTAAAATGAAATTGTAATTCCCGGGGGGGGGGGGGGGGGTTGTTAATAATGCACACTACCAGTCTCATTGTTAGCAATATGCGCAAAAAGGTCAACCTCCATGTGGTCTCCCCTGGAAACAAACAATCGTGCTGAATTTCAAGTGAATTGATTCAGAATTAACTATGATGCTTTCTAGGGTAGACCATATGGAGGTCGACCTGATGAGGTATATTGCTAGCATTAAGGATTAACTTCTCCTTACTAACAATTTCTTCCTTCCCCTGTCACATATGAGTATCTCTATCTGTGTTCTGTGAAGCAGACGTGCTTCCACGGTAGTGTTTCAGTTTGAAGGTCATCCAGTGAAATAACAGTGTACAGAGGCATAAAGCATGGCTTTAATCAGGATTCAGGAATGACAATGGTAGTCATGGTGCTGATGATGTATATATATGACAATTATAAAATTATTTATCAAGTGTGCAGTCTGCTTGTTTATTGTACTAAGTGTCATAATGTATGAGTTCCACAAGCAGTGGTTCTGGATATGCCTAACATTGCATGAGGGAGGGGAAATTGTTAGTAATTACCAGTTCCACTGCTAGCAATATACTCTGTGAGATTGACCTCCACATGGTTCTCGTGTATTCATCTTAATAGGCTAACTGACCTGCTTTTTCATTCTCATCTATCATCCGTCACCGGTGCCCCACTAGCATATTCTGTTAGCGCAGGCGGGGTTATCATTTCATTGTCATCCATTAAAAAAAAACATTGTCTTCTAAGACAATTTATTGGATTTAGTTAAAATAGACTGTTACACATAATTATACATTGATTTTCTTGTGTAGATCCCACCAGCACCTCCTCGTCCCGACTTTGACGCTTCTCGCGAGAAGCTGCAGCGCCTTGGCGAAGGTGAGGGTGCTCTCACACGCGAGGAGTTCACCAAAATGAAGGAAGAACTAGAGGAGTGAGTAGAAGTTAATTATATCTTTTAAAGTACAGTTTTTACATAACTGGGCAAAAATTTTTGAATTTTGACAAAATCTATTTTATGTTGTGCCAAATCTATTTTATGTTGTGCCAAATCTATTTTATTGACTATGGCAACTCCGTTTACTATCAGACGGACTGTATGCTTGTTTGTCACCAACGTAATATAAAGAAAATGTTATCTTTGGTCATTCTTTATTTAAATTGTATTTTTACCGATAAAAAAATAAAATTATTATTTGTGTCATATATAGATAATCATAAACTAATATATCATTGTAGTGAGTATTTGGCGACTTTCAAGAAGACAGTAGCGATGCACGAGGTTTTCCTCCAGCGGTTGGCAGCGCACCCTGTCTTTCGTACTGACTCACATTTAAGGGTATTTCTGGAGTACGAACACGATCTGTGTGCTAAACCTCGCGGCAAAATGGACCTTATTGGTGGCCTCGTATGTACTATTTCAATTTATATTTATTAACACTTATTTCATTATTTGATAAATCAACAGTGATTGGGTAGAATTGAACCTACTCTTTCTGTGTGAGTTTCAGATTTTTAAAGGGTATGTTAATGATTTGAGTCTTTTGTAGATAAAAATGTAATAATGACTCATTAGTTTGCACGAGTGGGGAATCAATTAGGTCACGTGCACGAAGTCACCAGAGGGAGACTTTGTACAAAAGTCGATTGCTTGGGCACCTCTGTCCCATTCGTGTTTCAACCGTGAAGCAGTTGTGTTTGCATGACTGTGTTTCGGTTTGAAGGGTGGGATATGGCGTGAATTTACAGGGTACAGAGGAATAACACCTGAGTCCTCAGGAATGGCAACGCATGGGGGGTATCATGGGTGAAACAGTATAGTCTGCTATGTCCATGGTACTGCTCATGTCTATAGGCGACGGTTACCACTTTCCATCAGGTGGGCCGTCAGCTTGTTTGTCATTCTAAGTTGCATAAAAAAAAAAAAAAAAAAATGGGTAAAAGCTAGTACGAAATATACACAATTACGATCTTCAGCATCTTTAAATTGGTATAATAAACCATTTGGCTGTGTTGCTCTCCACTAAACATGCATTTTAAATCTGGGTAAATACCCATAATATAATTTTATATATAAAGATTAGGATTATAACATTGATTTGATTTTTACTATAATAATGTTATAATTATTTCAGTGAATATCACCGAATTACAAACAATATGTATGTTTTGTTTTTGTTTTGTTATGTAGATGCGATCAATGACAACAACCACAGATGAGATATACCTAGGAGCGACTGTTCGCGATGTGAACGACTTCTTCGAACAGGAAACAGCTTTCCTACAGGAGTACTACTCGCATCTGAAGGAAGCAGTCGCGAAAGTTGATCGGATGACGTCCAAACATAAGGGTAAATTTATTTTATATAAAGACGATACTAGCGTCAAGCTTAATTGATTGTCTATGGAAAGACAGGATATGTTTAACAGTAGACAGTGGTTGATAAGTAGATGAGTAGCTTTGAGATTTTGTTTCACAAAAAAACATCGAATTATATTTTTGTATTACCAGTTATTTTGATATAAAAACTTAAACGATTTAGATAGAATTTTAATGGAACTAATCTATTTCCTATCAGTTAAAAAAAGGAATTTTTAAATTGGTTTATAAATGACGTAGATATGAGGAAACTTACATAAAAAAAAATACATCTAAACTGAGAACTCCTGTTTTGAAATCAGTTGAAGGTACCAACTATTATTTATATTTATTTATGTTTATAATAAGTTTACTATTGTAATCTTTTGGAGGAAACAATAAAGAGTAGCTATCTATTTATGTAATCTTAAACTAAGTTCTTGTGCTAGTAGTTCCCGATACTTTATAACAGAAAAATATATTTAAGTTTTAGTCATATTTAATTTTTTACAAATACCCTGTACAAATAGACATACTTATGAATGCAAACAAATATTTATGTTGTGAGGAATTCGAACTTTTAACCATTGAAATACGAGATAGCATTATATATATATGTTTTTTTTTTTAAATATTGATTAGTGATGAGTCTATGACCAATCTCAAAATGTTGTGTCTAAAAAGCTTTGTTCAATAAGTGTTTTTAATAAGTTTTATATTTATTAAAAGATTATCTGATGTCTTATCATGAAATATATTACATCAAAGATATAATCGTTATAAATGTTAAACGATATCGCTTTAGGCAAGATCTATAATGACATCGTTATAGTAAATGAATTTATTATTAAACAAAGGATTATGTTTGTGTACGATAGAGGTGGCGGACGCTCATATCAAGCTGTCGTCATGCCTGACGCAGCTAGCGTCCCGCGAGCAGCCGCCTACTGAGAGGTTCCTTACGCGCGCCGCCGACACCTTTGACAAGTGCCGGGTGAGACATTACCTTATATCAACAACAAATTGATCAAACTAAAACAAGTGTAGGAATCAGTTTCTTAATTATTTCTTGATATAATTTAGATGCATTCCGTGTCCCATCTAATGTAGTCAAGTATACAATACAAAGTAATATAATATTACAGAATAAAATCTTAGGAATATGTAATCTGATATTAGTTTTTTAAAAAAAGATTTAATTTAAAATGCGCGTCCGTTTTTTAAATTTAATATTGAACTAGCGCGTCGCTTGCTGGTTACGATTTCCTTTAATTTATTATGAATAATTTTAGAATGGCAAGTAAGTTAAATGCTCCCCTGTTGGGACACTGTTCCTTATGGTTTCTAACTAAAGAGTATAAATACGTTATCCATTTTAGATCAGAGATTGCACTAGTTATTTGACTATTTAATGTATATCTTATACTGATTGCAGAAGATCGAAGGTCGTATGGCGTCAGACCAGGATCTAAAGCTGGCGGACACATTGCGTTACTACATGCGCGATGCTCATGCTGCTAAGGCTGTGCTCGTCAGGAGACTGAGGTAAGTCTCCTCCCTCCTCTCCTTTTTAGTTTTTTTATACCATGGAGTTAGTAAACAAGCATTCGGCCCACCTGATGGTAAGCGGTTACTGGAGTCTATGAACACCTGCAATATCAGCGACAGTATGTGCATGTTGTCGAATCTCTTTACCCACTTTTGAAGAACCCCATATTGTAGTCTTTTGGAAAAACTTCGACAGGGAGCTCATTTCATAACCTGATTCTTTGTAAGTTTTTGGTAACATAAAAATTATTATAGGAATATTTTTATTCATTTACACATTTTACCACTGTCGCTTTACTCATTGTAAATTCATGTAGGTGAAGTGTAACTCTCATGTTACATGTTTTCAGATGTCTGGCGGCATATGAAGCGGCCAACAGGAATCTGGAGAAGGCCAGGGCAAAAAATAAAGATGTCCATGCTGTAAGATGTTTTATTTTGTATAATATAAGTAATTTGGGATAGTAATCCATCTTGTTATAAACTATTTTATTCATTCATTCAATTATTCCCTTATCTCTCGAAGGGGTTGATTCTAAGGTACTCTATCTTTAAATTGTCTCTATAATTATAATTTTTATTTAATAGTTTAGCCAAACCATTACGGTACGGAGATCCTCACTGGTATTCCGCTGGCGTATACCTTTAGCGTAGGCTCGGTTATTATTCCATTATCATGTATTGGAAAAAATCTTATATTCATTTATGGGTTTCAAGCTTTTAAAATTGTGGTTGAATAAGTTTAGTCGCCAAAATATGACAAACACGATGACATACAACTGCAACATTAATATTAGTGTGGATACACTAAAGCAAATAAAATAATTAATTCATAGGCGAGCACGTAATTATAACTGATGTGTGTTTTCTATACGTTGTAATGTTCAAAAACACGATTTCGTTTTATGCCTACACCCAGCCACTGGAGGTACAAGAGGTATGCACGCTTAATCCTTAGTTTGATTGCCAGCGATTAGCGATTTAAAAAAAAGTCGGTCTAAAATATTTTCAATAATATATGTAGTTTTTTTTTTTTTTGTAAATACTTCATTCATGACCTAAAAATTAATTTGATAAACTCGATTATTTGGTCTTGGCTTACCCCAGAAACAGTTGTAAAAAAAGTCGTATCATGTTCAGTTAATGCTGGTGATTGAATTAAGATTTTATGTAAAGCTTACTGTTTGTTTATTGTTGAAAAGTACAAAGTTGCACTTCCGTTATTGACGGTCTCGAATAGTCTCTTTAATTAAGAATATGTATTATTAACTAATTACTTTTGTTTGTGTAACTGGCGGAAGTGGATTCATTTGATTTGCACCAAACATAGTAAAGAACCATCTCGACGCTTTAAAATAAAAATCATTTCGATTGCGGTACATGGTCCATTCGTTTGAGAGTTATATTGTTATACAAATATATATTGCGATTGTATCTATAATGGGTATTACCCATTTTACGTTTTTGATATAGTGATGCTTTCTACTTTTAAAAACAATTGAATATTTTTATTTTAGTAACAAATATATACAACATTTCTATATTCGTTTGCAACAGGCCGAGCAAGCGCAAGCGGACGCGTGCGCTCGATTCGAGCAACTCTCCGCCCGCGCTCGTGAGGAGCTCATTGATTTTCGTACACGTCGCGTTGCCGCTTTCAGAAAGAGGTAAGACACAAGCTTTATATTGTCAGTTTTTGTAGTCGCTTTTAGTGGATCAGACTTTATCAGTAATACAAAAAATGAAGTCTGTATGTATTATGTATGTTTCCGTTCTTCAATTTTGGGCCTCGACCTAAAAAGATATTATAATGAAAAGATAAAGTATGATGCAGATTAGAGATGATGCTAATTGACACCATTGTAATATTTGCATACACTTATGCGCAAATGACAAACGTTAGCCAACTTATTCTTTTAATCACTTCATTCTTCTTAAATGGTTCGATTTAGTGAAATGCCTATGTATGTTGTCATTGTATTTGGAACATTTTTTTAGTTATTTTCTAAGTTTTTATGTTCTAAAAAAATCATTGTATAAACTCAATAAAAAAAGTAATGAAAAATGTAATTTGTTTACAGTCTAATTGATCTGGCAGAACTAGAGATCAAACATGCGCGCGCGCAGCAGGAGCTGTTTCGGAAATCGCTTCAGATCCTTAAGGACAGCCAGTGAGATTATACATCCGTCTCAACAGATGCTAGGGCTAACGTCCATCAAAGCGGGAAATTACCAATTTGGTAGAATTTTTATCAATGGCAACATTGACAATATTAATGGATTAATAAAGTGGAAAATATATTTCACGTTTAAGAGGTGCAATCAAAATATAAAAAATGAGTGTTTCAGTTTTAAATTTACTATTTTATAAAGTCAGAAGCTTATCAAATATATTATACACTTGTATCTTGAGGTTCATTTGAGAAAATCAATCAGAAATCAGTAGGATAGTAAGAATATTACCTACCATTTTCATCACCACATTAATTTGAGATTCATCATGATCACCGCTGAGATTTTTATAATTGAATGTTGATATAAACATGAATAGATAATTATTTAATATCTTTAAAGATATTAATGTTATTGAAAAAAAAGAAATACGTCATATTCTTACTACCTTCCATATGTAAGATAGAAGTGAAAGTTTATTCACTCATCAAGTGAGGTATCACAGATAAGGAGGTTGATTATTTTGTTATATCTTAATTATTTTAAAATTATGCTTATTTTTAAATAATTTTAGTAATCTCAATATTGGTGACTATAGTTGATTTAGAATGTGTAAAGAGATCATAGACACTTGGTAAAAGACAGTGTGAAAACAGAATGTATCTTCAGGTTCTTTTCTCCCGCTTTGGTGAAAATAGATCTTTATAAAGAACGTTTAAAAAACATATTGGGGTGTATCTATTTGTTTATGATAGTGATATTTGGTCTAGCGCAGACTATCGATTAAAATAGATTGATATTTTTTATTGTTTCTTGCAAAAGAATAGTAAAAAGAAGTTACAAGAAAATGTCACACTCAGAAATGTTATGATTGTTTTTCAAGAACGTTGTTTTACATAAATAAGTTCCAAGGTTCGGTTCTCTGTAGAGCTAATTTATAAAATGAACTTAGGAGTGGATTTTTACTACTTTGAAAAAAATTCGAAATTTGTTTTCTTTCATATTTTATGTAAGAAAAAGGTAGTTGATAATAGTATATATAGTATAATAAATAGTAAATGACGATGATGCATAAGTGTCAGTTAAGCTATCCCTTCATTTGATGTCCCTCTCAAAATTAACAACCGCTACATTATTATTACCGTCGGTCGTCTGCGCTAGTCTATCCCTTTCGAAAGACTGTCAAGTGTAAGTATTTGTAGCTTAGTACAGTCAAGTTATTCGTATGTCATATATTATAAGGATGAACATTACGTTTTGTTATTTATCTATTATTAATGTAAGAATGTATATAAATATCTAAGAGGTCATATGTACGGTGCGGTCATTCCGGTTAGATTAATAAATGGAATAAAAACTGTATGATAACATTTAAATATTCATTATATCTTTAGTAAAAGTTTTTACTTGATAGCAAGAGTTGTTATTCACACGCATGCATGTACTAATATTTGTACTTTCATATTATTTAAGCAGCTGCTTAGATTTCAATCATTTACCATAGATATCGCTGGAATTACATGGATTTTTTGACAGTCAAGTTTTACTGTATATAAAGGTAAATGTTATTTTAAAATATATTAGGTTAAACAATTTAACCTAGTATGTTTCGAGATTCTTAAATGTAGATTTAAAAAAAAATGCTATTATGTCGAAGTGTAAACAAAAAAGATAGCCCTCATATATGGGTATCATATGAAAAGGCTCACCTGAAAGATTCTGAAATATTTCTTTCGAGTTAATATTTATTTAAGTTATTGACTTGAAAGTTTAGTCGGGTTTTTATGACATTGTCATTTATGTTTTAGTAATCTAAGTTCCGGTTCTATATCATTAAAATAGAACTAAAATAAATGTATATATTAAAAATAATACAGGTTCTGTTATATCACATTACCGATTATGTTGTAAGCGTCGAAAGTGGACCAATACTGAAATATTTTTTGTTTCGTAATATGTTAGGACGACCAGCTCGAAATTATAAGCGTTTTAAATTGGCTACTCGATACTAAAATATCACCCTTGACGCACAGACATAGATTAAATCTATATAGATATCAATGAAGTAGTAATTATATTCATATTTTAAATTAGTAAATGAGACAATTGTTTTATCTGTTTTTCTATTATTGTTTCTGTGTTTATTACACTGTTTATGATCTCTCCCCCCATGCTACTGATGTATAATTATTTTCCATATATATTTTAGGTAAATGTATAATTGAATTCATATTTTTATATTTGGTCTATTATACTATTTATAATGCAATTTGTGCTTATTATTTAATATCTATGTCTGTGAATCGATATTTTACATCTTTGATACGCCATCTATCGGCGATAGTAAGCTATCAAATGAATATCAGTAAGCTTTTTAAACTGTTGTAACTTGATTTTAATTTTCAATATACGTTCTAAATATTATGAAACGACTATATATGATTTGTCTCATTTGTTTTTCTTGTTAGATATATTAAGAATTATTCTCGTCAAATACTTTATTGGAAATATAGTAGTGTAAATCGGACTTCACCAATACTGATTTTTTTTTAGCATATATAAAAATATATAATGATAGGGTATAACAATCATAAATCTTATTATGTTTGCCTGATATAAAGAAATAAATAAAAAAATGTTAAATATTGAATTTGTGGATGAAATATTAGGTACTGTGTAACGTGAAACTAAACAACTGTCTTAACAATTCCCCCCAACAGATCTGAATATAAAAATATAACTTGAACATTTAACATAACGTAACATTTATGACTCACGTTTTTTATTTCGTACGAAACATTCAAAAATAGTTTTTATATTTCGACCAAGGAACATTTTTTTTTTAACGTTGAAGTAACAAAGTTACAATCTGACCGATGATGAGTGGTTACCGTTGACTATGCATACTTGCAGTACTCGTTCGCGTTGCCGACCTTGAAACGTTTTGGAATTTTTAAGAACCTCGTGCTTCAGTATTATAGGAAAACTTCGACAGGGAGCTCAGTTTATAACCTGAGTGTCCACGCCTTGAAATTTCTCTGTATACGCGCTGTATACCACTAAGTTCTATGGTCTGGGAGTGGATTCTCCATGGCGAGTAGTCTGATAGTAGAGTATAACCATGCGTATCAATCTCTCGAGATGTTCGCCGTCTAATATACTACCTATCAGGGCTGGCCTTGGCCTACTTGACACTTCTGGGTAGGATTTTGATCACTCCCTCCAACTACTAAAAAAAAAGTTAACACATTTTATCAACATGCCCTGAATATTGACGGCACTTGGCGCCTTGCCTGATGATGGTCTTTTCTTTATTATCATCAGGGCATTGTTGATTCCGAAGTCGAATTTAATGTGATCCTTTATCAATCCTATGATCTTCTCTCGCTTCTCTCACACTTTGACTCCTTTTTTAGACTTCGCCTACTTTTGGTGCTTCTAGACGCTGCCCGATAAAGCCGGTACTGCTTTCTATAGATAAATACTTCAATGGGGAAAGTTGTTCAGTTTCTTGTAAACTTGATTTCGAATATTATTTTATATTATACTTTTCATATCGCATCTTGTGTAATTTAGTTAAGGATTAAAAAAAAGTCACAGTTCTTTGTGATATACAATGTTATACTTTACGAAGAGGATTAGTGCTATTTATTTGGTGTTATATTGAAGCACTCGTTTTGGCTATGCAATTAATTCATGTTATGTTTAATTTTGTTTATTATTTTTAACATATCTTAGGAGAGTTCATACCGTAAGACGGCTGTGTTCATACTACGTAAAAGGAAGTACCTATATGAGAAATCCATGGTGTCACGATGTCAGATCACGTTAACTTCTGAAACTGCCCGGTTTTAATGAAATTTGCAAATGTGTATTATTAAATGTTTTTCAATCGAAGTAATATCAATAAATGAAAAGGGCCGTATTGAGCTAATACAGTAGTAATTTGGCATCTGTCTATATCTCATTTTGCTTTGGAAGTTGCTGAATATTGTTAACTCAAACGTATTTGTCGATTTTGACAGAGAACACAGACCAGTCTAGTCTTACGGCGTTAACCTCCTTTAAGGCATTACCAATTGGAAATTCATGTTTATATTTAGATTACGAAATGGCTGTAAAGTAACGTAAGCGGAAGTTATTTTTAAATGTTTATATTATAGGAAAATATATAAATGTAATTAATAGAAACACGTGTTTGTATTTGTGTAACGGAAATCTTAGTTAAAGGTATGCCCTCTTTTTCGTTAACAAGAGATTTACCAGTGGGAGATTTTGTATAAAAGTCGTTTGCTTGGGTACCTCTCGCCTCGGGTGTCCCATTCGTGTTTCAACCGTAAAGCAGTTGTGTTTGCATGGCTGTGTTTCGGTTTGAAGGGTGGGATATGGCATGAATTTACAGGGTACAGAGGAATAACATCTGAGTCCTCAGGAATGGCAACGCATGCGGGGTATCATGGGCGAAACAGCATACTCTGTTATGTCCATGGTACTGTTTAGGTCTATAGGCGACGGTTACTACTTTCCATCAGGTGGGCCGTCAGTTTGTTTGCCATTCTAAGTTGTGTATAAAAAAGATCTTGGTCGGAGTGAAGTTAACGCATTTTTAACAGTCCTGATTTTAACACAATGGATGAGTGAAGAGTCAAATGACCGGCGAAATAGATTATTAGTTATGGGTTTTAACAATCCCATTCTTAGCTTTATACCTTTTCAGGTCAACCTCCACGCGGTTCCATCTTCAGCGATCTACCCCCTAGAAACCAATGTGATTATTTCTCGTTGAATCCGTCACAATGGGCCAACTGACCTGCTTTCATCCTCTGATACAACTGTGGTGCCCCGCCAGCATATACCGACAGCACTGGTGGAGATGTCATTTTCATCTACCAAGAAGAATAAGAGATCTTTTTTTGTGTGTTACGTTCATAGTTTGCCCAGACTATGAACCGATTATATTTTAATGGAAAAGATACATCGTGTATAAAATTATTATTGTACAAAACCACATACAAAAAGGCCATTTCTGAAGATGGTTTTTTTGTAGATTAAAATCATAAATTACTTAGTTTTTATTTGTAATTAGTTATAAAAGAAAAGTTTGAGAATTTGTATTGCAAAAAACAGTCTTTAATCACGTTAAAAATAATATGGACCAATCAGGGAATAGATACAGACAAATACATATAGAATTATCCAAACTGGTACAAAATTAGTGAATATTTCGCAGTATATACAATAAAGAAGCTACTCTATTCGCTTGCAATTGAAAATCTCAATTTTGAGGTCACCTAAAAAGTTATCTTAAAAAGCTCGGTATTTCAATAATTACATGGTGTAAAATTGTAGATAGAGTACGTACTGTGGAAGGTACAAATTATTAGACGCGTTGCTATAGCAACACAATATTCACAACAATTCTTACTTCAAAACAAATGCTCATTAATTAAAGACGATAATTACATTTAATATTCTAAATAAACAGTTAATTACGCAATATTATATAGATATGTCAAGACAAGTGCGGTCGTTTTGAATCTGTGTTCGTTAACATGTAATGGAGAAAAGATGGGTGAGTGATTTTTAAAATTAAATCTTATCTATTTAGTTACAAGCCAATGGTATTAATACATAATGAGTTTAATAATAAGTTGGGAAATGTGCGTCGTAGTTTTAAATGTTCTTTTATTTTATTTTTATGTTACGACTTTTACGTGGAATTTCTTGTAAAATATTTCTCTCCTATAGATGAAAAAAAAAAAAACAAGCAGAAAGGACCTCATAATCATCTGCTGCAATAATTTTATTATTCCAACGATAGTATTATTCCAATCTTATTTCGTAGTTAACGTTTTGGTTCTTTGTAAAGACATTATTTCAATTATTGAGAGATATGTATAAACATTTAATTCTATTATAATTTATTCTATTAACAGTCGAACTGTTAATACTAACAATTACAGTAGTAAATCTCTAAATATATGATAACGTATTTTATTATCGCCAGCTATCCGTAAGAAAATAATAAATGAGTGTATATTATGTTATGTTCCATACTAATTTAAAAAAAAAATTGCCGGAAATTGAATCTAGGGCGGCATTTATGTGAAGCAATACGAAAGTTAAAGTGATTAGAGCACTTATGCGCCTAATTCATGTTTGTAGTAATAATTTTTGTAGGTCAAGGAAAAGCGACTAGGGATTTAGGACTCGGAAGGTTTTACGTTTTACTTATTTTACTCTGCTGATCGGAATTTCGTTGACTCTTTAGTACTCGTATAATCAAAAAAATTCTACAGTATAATATAAAATTGTTAAAAAAGTTACTAGGCAAAATAATCAGTGTACTATTCTTATTTTGGATGTATCATCGTATAGAGGGGTTTTATGAGCATTTGCCAGAGGGCAACCCCAATTAGGCTTTGGATATATTTTAAAAGGCACGCTGCTTCCCATCCCTTGAATATATATATATGTATATATATATATATATATATATATATATATATATATATATATATATATATATATATATATGTATATATATATATATGTATATATATGTATTAAATTGACGCTTTATTTTATAATATTTCTAAATAATTTTTAGATTTTTTTGTCTGTTTGTACGTTTGTACACGCTAATCTCAGAAACGGCTTAACCGATTTGGATGCGGTTTCACTAATGCGTTGCGGTTTGCTCCACTTAACATTTAATGTTTGTATTATTTTAATCGGTTTATAAATAAAAAAGTTATATCAATCTAAAGAATCACATATAAAATGCTATAAAATAATCGATCAGTTGAATTGGCTGAATTTTTTTTTTATTATATGTATTGATTTTCGAAAATTCTGTCTACTTATGCGAAGCTGAGTTGGATCGGTAGTAAATTACTAAGTATCTGAATATAACCAATGTTTATTTTTTTATTCCAGTGAACTCAAGGCAATCGGGAACATAAATCAATATGTTCCCTCGGTTGGCAAGCTGTTGTTTGATCCTGTGCATATTGGAGACGTTGCTAGGGAGCGTCAGCTGCAAATGGGTTGAGGGTAACATCAACACTAAGGAGGTAATTTTTTAACTACCTACCATATATAACCAGAGGGAGACTGTACAAAAGTCGATTGCTTGGGTACCTCTGTCCCATTCGTGTTTCAACCGTGAAGCAGTTGTGTTTGCATGGCTGTGTTTCGGTTTGAAGGGTAGGATATATCGTGAATTTACTGGGTACAGAGGAATAACATCTAAGTCCTTAGGAATGGCAACGCATGGGGGGTATCATGGGCGATCAATCATCAATCAAACAATGCTGGTCGCTGCCTATACACGGAAGATATATAAGGAAATCTATTATAGGGATGCTTAATGAACGTAATAGAACCCAAGCAATGATTTTTAGAATTTTTGTCTGTTTTTCTCTTTGTCTGTACGTTTGTGCACGCTAATTTCAGAAACGTCTTAGCTGATTTCAATGCGGTTTTTCACTATTGCGTGGCAGTTTGTTCCACTTAACATTTAGTGCTTGCTTCTTTTAATCGATTAATAAATAAAAAAGTTATATCAATCTAAAGAATCACATATAAAATACTATAAAATAACCGATCAATTAAATTAGCTGAAACTTTTTTTATTATTTATTTATTTATTTATTCATTAGTACAAATATGTGTACATGGCGGACTTAATGCTAAAAGCATTCTCTTCCAGTCAACCATAGGGAAGTGTCAGAATACTCGAATGCGGTACTACTAATTATTGATATACATACATACTAAAATTACATATATAAACGAATAAATATATATGAATAACAAATATACTTACACATATATGATATATACTATATTATACACGAATTTGGGAATAATATAAAGCACTTATTGCTCGGATAAAAATAAAAAGTGAGCGTGAACGCTTTTTATATGTATTGATTTTCGAAAATTGTGTCTACTCGTTCAAAGCCGGGTTGGATCGTTAGTTATTAGTAAAAAAAAGAGAAACTAAAAAGTAATGTATCTTGTTGACTTTAAGATACATTTTTAACATATTTAAAATAAAAAATATTTTTCTTCTAGTTGTATCCTACGGCTTCGTCCGTATTTATCAGTATTTATATAACATAAAGTGTCCTATGTTCTAAGTTTTTTTTGACGGGTGAAAATGGTATGTAACCCCGCCTGCGCTAACGGAATACGCTGGCGGAGCATCAGTGAAGGGTGATAGATGAGAATGAAAACAGGCCAGTTAGTCCATCATGATGAATTCATCAGAAATTAACCTTGATAGTTTCCAGGGAGAACCGCGAGGAGGCCGACCTGGTTGGGTATATTGCTAGCAATGGGATTCTCAGTCTCCATTACTAACAATCCCTTTCCCCCCTATGTTCTAAGTTAGGATATAACATATCAGTGTACCAAGTTTCTTTTAAATCCATTTAATAGTTTTTCTATGAAAAAGAAATCCATCCATCCGTCCTAGCATATATAGGCCAAGCTGAAAAAAAAAACATTACTTTTGATAGATACCAATATGTTATATAATATGTTTTTTTTTCATAGATTTTTTTTTTATTATTATAACAACCGTTAACTGTCTATTGCTGAACATAGGCCTCCCCCAAAAAGAGAATTTTGCTAGTAGTTACCACGCTTCAGTGATATTTTAAGAAGGACGTTGCTGTCTTTCATTTGATATTTAGTTCTCTTGTCGCCTCTTAGTATACTCACAGGTAAGAAAGAGGTGGCCCATTCTATGTCGGGACTACGCACTGAGGACATTTCATAGGATAGGTACAGGATGGTATATTCTGAGAGATTTATTTTGCTATTCGTATAGGCGATCGTTATCACTTTTAGGTTATTGAACCATCAGGGCTTGTCATTTTGAACAATTTGTCATTCTAAACAGTAAAAAGAGCAATTAATGTCGTTGTGGTTAAACTTACAATATAGTTTTTAATGTTTCAGAATTGGGCTTTCCTGGCGCGCTTCTGTTTCCTATCACTAGATGGCCAGTTCGAATATTTGATAGAGTATGATAAAGACATGGGTATACCCAATCTTTTGTTGTATTATGACGATGACAGCCAATGGCCTGCCGTCTACCACAGTAGCAAGGTGAGAGGATCTTTTATATGACAGTTAAATCCCGATGTGTCTGCAAACCTTAGCTTTGGTAGTAAATTGCTTTCAGTCCTCGAAAACTACACAATTTTTTTTTATCTATGTGATCGTCAGAAATATTAATATAGAATTATTATGTATTTTTATCCCATGTTATATTTTATTATATTTCTTTATATGATATTTTAAAAATAAATTATTTCCAGACATGTAGAGAACGTGAGGCAGTTCTCAATAAGGCTGGTCAAAACCAAATGATAAAACTGTCTTACTGGTATCCGGACACAGAGTTTTCTGGTTGCATCATCAGAAAAGCAAATAAGGAAATGCCTGCCGAAAAAAGGTAGATTATTAATTATATTGTTGAAATATTTTTATGATTACTGTAATCTGTGTAAGCAGGTATATACCTATTTTATACACACTTTTATTAAACAAAGATAATCTTTATATATTATAACCAATAATAATGTATTTAATAGCACAACAACGACGACAACGAATGCCCCATCACCAACAACAAAGAATCCGACAGCAAAAAGGAAAAACAGCACAAAAATAGAACATCCCCTTGATCCGGCTTATTATGACCAATTCTTGAAAACTACCACGCCGAAAACAAAAACTTCTATAATCGACTCAAATTCCACTACGTGGTTCGAAATACTGCCGACGGACGACTTAAATTCTACAGCAGTGTTGCCAGAGGAAGATCTCTGGGAGAGTGTGGGAACGGATAGAAATGACAGTCAATTTGAAAATCTTAAAGATGTAGAGATATTATTTGATAACGATAACGGTGTTAATGTAAGTATATATTCTATCTTAAGTATCAATAGCATGATTCTCTATTTACCTATTTTTATAATTGTGACATCATGCAGTTATATTTTTATTATATTAGTAATTTAAGATTTTTGTATTAAAATGCACTCAAATTTTGCAGCACAAAATAAAGCGATCTACTTTTGAACTGTACGAGCATTATCATCGTCGTCGGCTCGCGTCCAACCAAGCCTCCAGCAACAGTCAAAGGAATGACAATAAGAACAATAATGTTGAGAAAATTGTCGTATCCTGCCATAACTCTAGGCGGTTTAGATCTGCTAGAGAAAGGTGGTGGTTCATAGCAATAAGTAACTGTGACAGCCCTAAGGTACGTACACAATAGTGTCCGTTGTAATGTTACCAGTTATAAAAATTTATATGAAAATAGAAATTTTCAAGTATCTATTTGTTAAAAAACTTTTATATACAATGCAATACAACCAATACAAGTCTTATTATATATGAAACAAATCTATTTTTTTTTACAACACACGGGGCAAACGAGCATGTGGCTCACCTGATGGTAAGTGACTACCGCCGCCCATGATCACTCACAACACCAACGGCATTGCAAATGTGCTGCCGGTCTTTTAAAAAGGAATATGCTCTTTTCTTGAAGGTTATAATGTCATATCAGTTCGGAAGTACTGCTGATGCTTGCTTGTTTTCTAAGTCTTTGACCGATTCAGATAAAAATTGACAGATATTAATTATTATAAAATGCTAATCATGAACAAAAGCTTATTAATGGTAAAATAAGTAAAATATAGGATTGAAACACATTTGATATATTGTATTACAATTTTAGGGTTTGGATGTACACTACAAATTTCTGATGACAAATGGCCCAGATGGTGATTTCTGGCATGAACACTTTTCTGCTGACGAGTTTTGTAAGTTTATAACTGATTGCTTATCAGCGTATTATTCTATAATTTTATTAATTAGTACAGCATCTATCCATTTTTTAAAAATACATTTTAAATTGTTTTCTGTAAGGAGGGCGAGGTTTTAAATAATTGATTACTGTTTTATTGCGGTGGCTTTGATAGTCATGCTTTTATTATTTTTACTACTAATACTTTCATAGTGGCCGGTCAAATAGTGTTAAAATCTGCTGGTATCCTTTTAGCTTACACTCATGCATAAGCGCGGTTTGGCAGCTATTTTAATTTATTATAAAAAAGATGTTGTGTATATAAAATTTGTATGTATTTTAATTTTTTCAGACGTACTCCCAGTGTTGCTAGCTTACACATTTGCTTACGTAATAGTGATGATCGCAGTAGTGATGTGCAGTGTTGAACTCAAGTCTCGGCATCTTCTTCACTCCACTTACAAACTCTTCCTAATATCCATAGTGGCGCAACACATTGGAGTGGTATTGCAGAGTTTAGCATACATACGGTACGCTGTTAACGGCGTTGGTAGTGACAATGCAAAAGTTTTTGGTAAGTTTTGAGATTTATGTATTCTGTGAATGTTTGTTGTCTATTTTTTCATAGCATAGAGTTTCCTAGCTTGAGGACCAAGAAATTGGTGTGTATGTGTGCGTGTGAGTACGCGTGCTTGCTTGCGTGCGTGCATGCATTTGTTTGTGCGTGTGTGTGTAGTGCCATTTAGTGTAGAATTTTTAAATTCTATAATATTAAAAATTGTTAAAACTAGTCCACAGCGAAAATATCGCATAATATATTTATAGAAACGTTGAATTTAAAGCGGATAATTATCTTATAATTTAGGTTTGACTATATCTGAAGCACAGTAGTATCTGATGAGTATTCTTTCCGCAACTGCAGTGTTTCCTCTTTCTCTTTTCTCCATAAATCCTTTATTTTCACCAACTCCTTTTATTCACTTCCAACATCCCCCAACTTTTTCATAAATTCATTCCTCTATGCATTCTCATGGAAGGTTGAAATTAGGCAGGTTTTTGTTTTAATGGATGATAATGGAATGGTAACCCTGCTTGTGCTAAAGGTATACGCTGGCGGGGCGCCAGTGAGGGATGATAGGTGAGGATGAAAAGGCAAATCAGTCAGCCCATTGTAATGAATAGTTACACTTGGAATTCAGCACGATCGTTTCCAGGGAGGATCACGTGGAGATCGACCTGACAGTGCATATTGCTTGTAATAGAACTGGTAGTTATTAACAATCCCTCCCTCCCAACATCAGGTAGGTAGCATACTCCAAACCAAAAGCTAAAGCCTTGGGTGATATAAATAAAAATATATCACATCGACCCCAAATAATTGAGATAGGGGTAGAAAGATGACGATATCTATGTCTAAAATTAAATTCTCTTTTAGGACAATTCTTCTGCGGTGTATCAGAGACCACATTTTTGCTGCTACTTATTCTGATGGCAAAAGGATACACAATTACCCGGGGCCGGCTCAAAGTTGCGTTCACTGTTAAACTAACCATCTTCATGTGCTGTTATATTGTCACTTACATAGTTCTGTTTGTGTACCAAGCTAAGGTTAGTTAAATTTTATTTAAGGTTTTTATTTGTTTGTATATTTACTTTATTGTACATTCGTAACTTAGATTATATAGATAGAGCTTCGAATCTCAAAAACGAGTCAACTTTTTGTCAGCTAATTGTCAAATTAGCTGACTCTTTTTTTTATCAGTGTTCTATATAGTTACGCATAAAATGTATCTTGATATATTTAATAAATAAAATGAATGTTTACGCATTAAAAAGATGCAGAAGTTATAAGACAAAATAAATATAGAAGTTATAAAGGTAACACTCGTAACTATTTATTACGCAAAAGTGTATGAAGAAGTTGACCCGTTTTTCTCGAAGCATTTCTATGGAGACACTCTATCTATATAATCTAGGATTCATACTTATTATACATATCATATTTTTATATTAGATATTTATAATGTACGAATACGTTAAGTATTGATTATGTTTCTTTAATTCTTGAATAGGTAAGTGGTGCACTTACCTATGTTTCTGTTTGCCCAATGGTTGACTAGTAAAAATACCATCTGGTGTTAAGTCTGCGAATTACACATACATTTACACTATGCATTAAAGTTTAAATAAATATCAGGTTGTCAAGAAAATAACAAGGTACACAGGCGGACTTTTCCCTTGAAGGAAGTGTCTTACAGTCAACCTTGAGTACTTGAAGGTTGTTTTATATTAGTAGGGTAGTAGAATCAATAAATTAAGACTTAAGTGGTTTTAGGTTTTTTAGATCTGATTTCACAGGTTTTGCTTGAAACTAAAATCGGGATGTATAAACTCAAGAATTTCTGCTTAGGGCTTAAAATCAAAACAAAAATTAATTGATAAGTGATCCACTTGTCATTTCATTTTCCAAAGTTGAGTGTTGGAATAACTTTACACGTACTTTTTATTTTACGTATGTACGTACGTACTTGTACGTATTTTTAGGTGCTTTTATTTAGAAATTAGTTAAAATGTTTGTATAAATGTATTTAAAAATGTATAAAATAATTTCAGTGCTCGAGTTTGGGTTTTAACATGGCAGTGAATACTGGGTACTATATATGACTCAAGATATGCATGCTACAAAGTACGTCGACGCACGAATGACGCTACAATATCACTTACCATCACCCTATGTTTGTTTGCTTATTTTTAATATTTTATGATACTTAGAATGTCAAACAAACTGACGGCCTACCTGTTGGAAGGTGGTAACTGTCGCTTATACACATGAATAAGACAAACATGCAAATAGACTTGTTTACGTTTATAAGTTTTTTTTTTATACAACTTAGAATGGCAAACAAGCTGACGGCCCACCTGGTGGAAAGTGGTAACCGTCGCCTATAGACATGAGCAGTACCATTGACATAACAGAGTATACTGTTTCGCCCATGATACCCCCCATGCGTTGCCATTCCTGAGGACTCAGGTGTTATTCTTTTGTACCCAGTAAATTAACATAAAAACCGAAACATAGCTATGCAAACACAACTGCTTCACGGTTGAAACACGAATGGGACAGAGGTACCCAAGCAATCGAAATGAATACTGCTGGGTTTGAAATGTTTTTATTTACTCATTGCAGAATATTTTGTCTAATTATTTATATTATGTGGTCAACTTACTTATTTCTTGGTTTGTCTGCTGATTGTCTGGTAGAGAACACCGTCCAGTGTTAAATCCGCCTAATGTGCATAGAATTTCACAGTGCGTTAAAGTTTAAATTAATAAATATTGTGATGCCTTCGGTGTCTCTTGTGCGTTGTCATTCCTGAGGACTATCGTGTCGTGCTTACGTACCCTGTAATTTTATTGATATATCCCATTCTAGAAAGCGAAATACAATGATAAATACATACTATGCCTTTACGGTATGTCTGCAGGCTTTCGACCCTGGCGAGGTGCTGTATCTGTACGAGAGCCCGGCGGGGTACGGTCTGATAGTGCTGCGAATACTTGCGTGGTGTATGTTCGCTTATTCCACATTCTTCACTGTCAAGAAATATCCGGAGAAGGTATAACTCTTTTTTAATACAGGCCTTACTCATTTTTAATACAAGCAGTACAGATAATTTTTACCTACACTTGTGTACAATTTGCTTTTTTTTCTTAAATAATGAGTGCGTCTCGTGATGATTTGAATTAAAGGTAATGAAACTACAAGTTTGCTTTGTGTTTGACTGGGTTTTATTTTTATGGATATTTTATCCATGGTATGATAATCTATCAAGCTGTGCTATCGGTACATGCTGGCGGGGCACCAGTGAGAAATGATAGGTGAGGATGAAAGCAAACCAGGGTAGCCCATCGTGATAAATTCCACAGAATTAACATGGTTTTTTTTTTATTGGATGAAAATGGAATGGTAGCCCCGCCTGCACTAACAGAATATGCTGGCGGAGCACCAGTGAAGGATGATCGATGAGAATGAAAACAGGCCAGTTAGCCCATCATGATGAATTCATCTGGAAATAATCATGATAGTTTCCAGGGGGAACCACGAGGAGGGCGACCTGATTGGGTATATTACTAGCAATGGGATTCTTAGTCTCCATTACTAATAACCCCTTTCCCCCCGAATTATGATTTATTACGAATTACGATTATGACAGGGTATATTGCTAGCAATGGATCTGTTAGATTCCATTAATAACAAGTCAATTCCACCCTATGTGGTTAAATTGGCCCTTCTCTCACCCGTAGGGCTATTAAAAATGTACCATCACCTGATTTAGTTGATATATCGTTTGATTGCTGGCCAGAGGCGAACCTCAATTTCGTTAATTGATACCGCTAATCACTTAGTCAAGATTTGAAACTTGCCAATAAATTATTATTTCTACATTAATTTTAATTTATTTGCAGAATATGTTCTACTGTCCATTTTTTATTTGTGGCACTCTCTGGTTCCACGCTGGGGCACTGTTCATACTCACAGCCAACTCATACATAGGTAAGATTAATTAATAAAATTGTTTAAATTGATCCCTGAAAGATTCATTGGTAGAATGTTTTCTTAAAAGGATGCTAATTATTTCGATATCAGTCAATCAGAATATTATATAATTATATAATATTTGGACTATTGCGGC
The DNA here is from genome assembly GCF_026898425.1 of Galleria mellonella. Taxonomy (NCBI): domain Eukaryota; kingdom Metazoa; phylum Arthropoda; class Insecta; order Lepidoptera; family Pyralidae; genus Galleria; species Galleria mellonella. The sequence goes on from NW_026442015.1 coordinate 3,434,135, forward strand.
AAAAGTGATGAGACCTCAATAATTTTATCTTTGAATATAATACATGAAGTTTATTTGCATTAAACAGTCTTAAAATTAATTTAAATTATTGATGTATATAAATGTGTAAATTATTATTATTACTATAGCTTTTTATCCACTTCAGTGGTCCCCAAGGGTAAAAGCCTCCTTCATCTTTTTCCACTTCTCCTTATCTATAGCAATATTTGTCCAGTTTTTTCCTATTGTCTTTATTATGTCATCTGCCCATCTCTTTCTTTGCCTTCCAACATTTCTTTTTCCTCCTGGACCTCGCCATTTTGTTGTTTGGAGAGTCCACCTTTTATCTTTGTACCTCACTATGTGACCCATCTCCACTTCTGTTTCATACTATACTGAAGAGCATCTGTTATTTTGATTTTCTTCCTAATATCAGTGTTTCTTATTTTCTGTATTTAAATACAGAATACAGAAAAAAATACAGAAATACAGAAAATACAGAATGTGTAAATATTTGAATGTAATTTTACAGACAAATGGGTGAGAGAGAGCGTCGTGACTGCTGTGTTACTCTTCATTACATTTAGTGGACACATCATGTTTTTGGTATGTAGCCTTATCAGATATTCGCTATTTTCTTTTGTCATTTTTTTTTATTTATTTAAACTCTATTGATAAAAAAAATGTGGTACAAAGGATGGACTTATTGCTATAGACATTCTCTATCAATCAGCCTTTAGGATGTTAGGTGCAGAGATACTCAATGGCTGTTTATATTATAATTTATATTTTACTGTGCTTATCATCATATCAGCCATTAACTGTTCACTGCTAAACATAGGCTTCCCCCTATGAAGGGGGAGGGGGGGCGGGTTGCCAATAGTTGCCACGCTTGGCAACCTTAGTTAGTCTTTAGTGTTGTTTAAGAGGGACCCTGTTGCTTATCCCTTGACCGTGAGTTCCCTTAATCGTTTTTTTACGATACCCACGGGGAAAGAAAAAGACGGCTCATTCTATGCCGGGACCACACGGCAAATCATTATCATTGCTTTGTATTTATTCCATTACTTAGGATTTGTTATTATATATATTCTTTATTACACTAAAACATACAGTAACAACAATAAGTTAATAACAATGTTAGCAATGGCGAACTTATCTCTAAAAGAGATTTCTTCCAGTCAACCTAACGCAGTGGCATAGGAAGTTATTGCACATCTTCCAGTGAATATAGTGTATAAAATAATTGAAAAGGTGTTCTTGCTTGCATTCTTTCTCTTAGTTATCAATTTTTAATATTTTTTTGCAGTAAATTTTAGGAACATACGATATGTAACTTTATTCAAATCAGATTTAATCTTATGGTATTTTATTTTTCAGCTATTGACACTACCTGTGTTTGCAAATAAGAACTTCCCATATCATGTCCGTACCACACAAATAGGAGTTATGGAGGTAAACATATAAATCTGTACCTTTTAATATTGTAAAGAGGTGAAATTGTTTATTTTTTTATATTACTATGGTGGCATACAAGCATACGGCCCGCCTGATGATAAACGGGGTTACCGTAGTCTATAGACACCTGTATTACCAGGAATGTCATGCGCGCATTGCTGACTTTTGAACTCCAAGCTGTAGTCTCTAAGAAAAGCCTCGGTACGAAGATCATTCCACAACCTGAGTGTTCGCGGCAGGAGGTTCCTCTGAAACCGCATTGTGCGGTATTATTTGTATAATTGATGAAACTTACAAAAAATCTTTCATTTATTGGCGCTGTTATATCGTAGTATGAAATGACACGATTTTATCGTTACGATTAATACAAAACCGAAAGACGTTCAATATTTACCGTCAACGATAATCGTGGGCGGCAAAGGAAACCAGAAAGAACCCATCATGATATGTTTTCCAAAATTTCGGGACCGAACGAAAAACAAATTTAAGGCGCTTCATCTGTATATGACCTTGACCATATCAGCGTGGACGTGGCCTTTTTCACCTCTGCACCCGCTAAAAAAGATCGCGATGGCATTGAGGCGTTAAGCATAAAAACACTACATTGAGTTCGAAAATTCGGGATTTCATTTCATGGTAGACCCTCAGGAATGGAAATATATGTACTATATTAATTAAGGAAACATAGAAAACTAGGGTTGTTAAGGGGAGCCAAAGAGAATAATAGAAAGATGTGTCTATTTTGAATTTGGTAGATAATAATATTAAAAGTAAACGATATATGTGGCCTGTATTTCCCAATATCCGATCCGATATAACTTCATGTTGATATTGTGGACGTTAATGAATAAACGTGTCGTGTCGTGCCACGATAAATTACAAAATCGTCAAATAAAAACACGAGCTTTGTATAAGCATTATAGTAGTATTTTTTATTTTTATTATTTAAGATAAATAGATTTCATTTTAATATTAATTTGTCAATTTTAGGTGACTGGCAACACAGCGTTGGACAGTTTTGGCCATAATGCATACCATCCCAGCAATGGAACCGCACAGACTGTTATAATTCCGTTAACCAGGTAAATAGAAATCGGAATAGTTTTAAAATTAACTCTAAATATACCAAAAGAGAACATATATATTGTAATGTACTTCTCGTATACAGAATAGTAAAAACAAAAAAAAGACCATCTCCAAATACCGCCATTTGGAAATATACAAATTGTATTCTTCTCAATCTTACTCTTTCTTATTTTTTAACAACATCCTCATTTCTAGTCTCCTTAGAAAAGGAGGTGGTTCTATATCAGATTGTACTTTTTTTCATTATTAATTTTTTCTTGAAATAAATGTATTGGATTAAATCGAACATTCCTCTTGTAGTAACGCTGTTCACATTAACTAATTATTAACGCCTTGTCGACAGACGTACGGAAGAACTTATTGGGAATATGTACAATCAATATATGGCTTCAGCTCCGCCGTTGCCACTCGAACATGATACCCCGAAACTGAATGGTGTACCGAAACGAATCGACTCTTTGTCACCAAAAAACCGACTCGTTCAACAAGATAGTACAGATACTAATACATCTGACGATATTAACCCGGTTCTAAACGAGAACAGAGAAATATTTACAGTTGAAAATCAAATGAAGAAAATCGATAACGTGTTGCCACAAGAGAAAGCTAAATCTGTGTTGCCACATGAAAACGTTAATTTGCCGTCTGTGTTGCCAATCGCGAACGGTGTTCCATTAGTACTGCCATATGAGAACGGAGTGAAGTTACCAAATACAGAAAAGGAATCAAGGAATGATATGCCGAGCGTGTTGAGGTCTAGAAGAAACATCCTAGAGCCCATTAAGAGGGAGGAAGCACCAGTGCCTTCGTGGTCTTTAGCCAAAGGGCCATGTGTGATTTCTATGCACAAAAAAGCAAAACCTCCAGATGAAGAAGGTAGGAATTTATTTATTTATTCAATAAATAATATCTGTATAAAAAGTAAAATAGGGTTTATTTATTGACGAGGATCTGTAATGCAATATGAATAATGAGGTGGAGTATTATTTGCAAATTTACATTTTCAATACTAATGAAATAATATAATAGAAATTTTGTACAATATATTATATTTAAAACGCCTTATTAAATATAAAATAAAGGTAATCACAATTAATTCACTTTCAATAGTTTTAACAATAAGTAAATCTGCCCATAGAGTGGCATATTATTTAATATATTTAATTAATATTCACTATTAATCATATTCACAGAATCACCGAATTCTCCTAATGGTAGTATAACATTGCCAAATGGCAAGAAAGTTCCACCAGTAAGAAACGGCCTACCGAGTTCTGGTGAAATTTCTACTATCCACGAAGGACACGTGCAATCTTACAAGAATACAGTCAGCAAAGCTACCATAGATCTGTTTAGTGTTGCTAGTAATAAGGAATGATATTTAACAGATAGTAGTAGTTTCTGAAATACTAATTAATAGTTTAGGTAATGTTTATTTTGTAAGCAAGTGAATTTGTATTATAAGGCCGAATATAATAAGGCAGACAACGGATAAAATTTTCGGGGTTATATTATGATTATACTAAAATTTTGAATGAGGACTGTTTCTCTCCACACTAAAATAGTTGAGACGACGAGACAAACATATAAAGAAATTTTGTTCATAAATAATTATAGACATTTATTAACACAGACCACTAGTATTATGGTGAAACGGATTTTAAATTTTTTGACGTGGTGTTGCAGTGTAAAAAGAATTTATTATTTTGCACCATTGCAGAACATACTGTACAATTTATTTATTTGGTAATAAGATTGTCGATGTATGCAATCGCTGGACCAAGGCTTATCTACTAAAAAAATATGATATCGCGATATGCGATTTTCTGTCAGAGTTAATAGTTATTTTTCTATTTTTACTTTACTAAAAACTAGACTAGTCATATGTTAAAACTGTACATATTAATTAAATTAATGTTTGATTTAATAAGAGTTGTATTCTGGCATGGGACTTTATTAATATTGGAGATGTGCATAAAGTGGTAACAAGTCAGTGTAAGGTGACTCGTATGCTCTTTTGTACCGTTATATAAAATTAAAAAATAATAAATCCATATTTGGGGTTTCAGTATGGTAAAGCACTATATTATATATACTTATTTAATAGAATGTATTTAATAGTAGTTGGTCGTTAGTAGATTATACGTACAATATTTTATTTGGCAAATGCATAACAATTCCATGTTTCAGAGGCGCACATTATATTTTAATGTAATAACTTATATGTAATTAGATCGAGAAAGCTTGAATAATTTCGGGAACAATTCGTGATCCTTAATCATGAGCGGGTGTGATTAAGGATCCCGAAACTAGTCGAGATTTCTCGATTTAATTACACGTAAATTAAAGCAGTAGTTAATACATTAAAACCACGTGTTCTGATATACAAATAATTGGTTTTAGTTCAAGCAAATATCAACCGCAAGGAAACAGCTATTTATTAATTTTTTTTTTTTTTTTTAGTTCTTAAGGGCTTTTACTTTCTTAGGGCCATCAGCCTCTTACGAATGTAAATCGCAAGACGCGTGTTCCCAAACAGTGACGTTGTTTTTCCGACAGTAAATATATTTTTTATTGCATCTTATTACTATTTTAGACAGAGTAAAGGGGCGAAGGATGTTCGTAGACAAATGGCAAACGAATCTATCGATTGAATAGTTGCTGTGAGCAAAACACCGAACATTGTTGCAGGCGTCCATAGGCTAGTGACCGTATACCATCAGATGGGCTGTATGCTTGTTGGCCACCTTTGTGATATAAAAAAAAATTACGTTTTTTATTTCATGTATTTGCTAACAACAACGATTCTATCAGTAGATTCGTTTGACATTTGTCTGGGAGAGGAAGGGAATTTCGCTTTGCGTTTTCAATTAAATGGAATTTACAAAAATATATTTTTAAACAGAACACTGATATTGTCTAAAAATTATATAATTACGGTACCTTGTAGTTGAATATTATATATAATAATTATTACAACTCATTAACACAATTGTTTATATCTAATACTCATGATAATGGATTTCTAAAGTGTGTGATATTTTTATTACCCATTTAGTTTTAAAAAAATAAAACAATTACTCTATATTTGTTGTTTTAACTTAATATTAAATACCTAACCAAAAAAAGAGTGTAATGAGTTCGAATTTTTATGTAGTTTAGGTTTAAATACTTCCAAGCTAAAGTTGTCTCGATAACATGGCATGCCCCTCCAAAATATAATGAATTAAAAACGTGTAAGTAAAAAAAAATACAAGATTTTCACCAAGGCATATATTCCTCTGGATGGACTGCTACTAAAGATTTTTTCTCACTAAAACAAACGGAGCACTACGTCCATATATAATATGATTGAAGTTGATTGAACATATATGGACGTAATACTCTGTGTGTGCTGCACACATTGAAGTAAAAAGTTGGAAGGGCGTGCCATGTTAACATAGACTACACTTCAGTGTATTGCTCGAAAATAAGTAAAATAACGTCAATAAGTTTGTATGGGAAGCGGAGTTTCTGACATTATCCGTTAGAGGCGCAGTTAAGTTTCAGTACATATTATGGTCGAAAGCCTGAACGCGATCTAACGTAAATCTTTGTACAACGCATTCTATGAACTTAGTAGAGAACAATGAATGCCTTTTTTTAACTTACTTAAATTCCAGAAAATATTCAGTCTTTTAATTCTACGGTATATACGATATTGTGAAGGTTGAGACTAGATCCTGTTCCGTATTAAATGAAAACAAATAGCCAAGTAATAATAAAAACATTTATTTTATGTATAATTCACAGTCTTACTCTCGAGTAATGGACTCAAATAATACAAAAAATGTACAGAGTATGTTTAGTAATTAAAACGTATACGGTAATTAATTATAGGTACATTTTAATAAGCATTCGTTGAAAGTGGAGAAAATATGATTGCATAATTTTAATTAGCAAGTTAGCGCAAAATTTTAATGTGTCATACGTTGACGATAAAAATGCGTACGTACGTACATATTTACGTTAATACGTATTAATGTAAATAAAAGTGAATACATTTATGAAGAGAAAAAAAAAATCGTCATATAATTTAATTAAAATAATGCATGTTTATCGGGTAATACATTAAAAAAATACATTCACAATAAGAACGTTTTGCTGTTTAAACATTTTTAAAAATGTTAATATATATATTTCTTATACATCATAGCCTCCTGGCGGTAATTAAAAATTGCGGTATATTTAATTATTTTACATTTCGCAAAATATATTGAATTTAATCCGAGAAGATTGGTTATTGACATTTCTTTACCAATTACTATCGGTCGAACATTAAAACTGATACACTTTATATATTAGTTTTATTTGTATTGAAATCAGCTATATAAAAACTTACGATTTATGTTGCGGCACTGAACTACTAGGACCTGATGCATTCAATATATTATATATATTAGTATTGTAATATAAAAAAAAAAATCGATAATATACCGTAATATCGTATCGCTACGCGTCGATCAACCATAACACATTTCCATCGCGACAAAAAATAGCTTAGCAATGATTTAGAACATAATATGTGTTTATTCGATAAATAAAGGTTTAAGTCATCAATATTTTTGTAATTTAAACTAAATAACTTATAATAAATTGAAACAATATGCTGCACTTTGTTGAAGTTAAAAATGCTTATTATTCAATAATAATAATAAAAAATAGTTTCACTTGACCCGTCGTCATGGTAACAAGTAGGTTTGTTACCATGACGACGATTGCTTGGGCACCTCTGTCCAATTCATGTTTTAACCATAAAGCAGTTGTATTTGCATGGCTGTGTTTCGATTTGAAGGGTGGGATATGGCGTGAATTTACTGGGTACGGAGGAATAATAACTGAGTCCTCAGGAATGGCAACGCATGGGGGACATCATGGGCGAAACAGTATACTCTGTTATGTCCATGGTATTGCTCATGTTTATTGGCGACGGTTACCACTTTCCATCAGGTGGGCGGTCAGCTGTTTGAATAAAAAAAAAAGCATAGGTAATACCGGTATCACTCCGATATTATGTTCCTTTGCATATATTTGTTGATATTAATTAACGGACGATAACCAATATATATATATATATATATATATATATATATTAATTTATATATTTATATTATATTGCTATATATTACCTATCCCTATTTAGGTACAAGAACACAGACAATTACATCAAATTATGTATTCAAGTATATACAATTTTAGAGAAGGATATTCACTATAATAATAGTACATAATCGATATTAAAAATAGGTTATAAGGAAACCTCCAACCACAGACAGTGGGGAATACAGATTCTATTAAAGTTAATCTGTGACCAGTATTGACCACAGACAGTGGAAAAATAGATTATATAGTAGATCTGTAACCAGTATTCTAATCTACTTAATTTAATTAAATATTATAGGACTGGTTAACTGGAATATAATGAATATTGTATTAATTTAAATCTTGTATATAAAATAAAATTTTATATAAGAATATATATAATTTGTCGATCTCAATGGCGTAGTAATGGGCACGTCCCTCTGTGTAAATGAGGTCGCGCGTTTGATTCCCAGTAGAGTCAATTTGGGAAATGAACTTTTTTAAATTATCTCTGCTCTGGGTGCTCTAGTTTATGCTCCAAGATGTTTGATGCCTGGTTGCTCTTAATACAGAAGTGAGGATCACTTGAGGACAAAGTGATTGATGTGATTGTGTAGCACTAATTATTTTTATTAATATTAAATAATATTATATTCAAATATGATTAATCACTTAAACACAACCTTCAAAAATAACGTAGAATCAAAGTGCAGCATACAACGGTATCAATATGAGCTCATTGTGACCTTCAATTGTCCCATTTCTTGAACTCCAAGCCATCAGGTGGTTTAACTTCTACCTTGTCTTTGGACACTTGGTTCCAGTTTGTGCTCAGTACTGTACCGCCTGATTCCACCTGGCAAATATGGAAATAAATTATTAAATTTCGACGATTTATAAATTTTCATAGAGAAAACTGGTGCATCTTTTCGAAAATAAGTTTTTTGATACCGATTATGAAAGTTAAGCAAGTTGGGTGACTCTCTAGTCAGTCTATATAGTAATATGATATCTTTGATTATAGATTAAACTAAAAAGATACTTCATATTATTTATTTGAAATTTCTCATGGAAATGACATGTGCAATCTAAGGAACCATGTACTTTATGAACTATGTGATTAGATGATATTACTACTGGTTATTTCACAGTTATATTTGAGTGAAAATGTTATTTTCCATAAGCATTTAAGTAAATTCCTTTTAGTTTTATCAAATTGTTAGTTTTATTTACATATATAGTTACATATGCAAACTGAATATATTAGTTTTTTTTTATTTGGTCATACAGAAACACTTACAAAGCTCTTATTCATCGCCCGACGGACCTCGTCGGACCCCTCGCCGTATATTTTCTGGAAGAGAGCGTTCAGCGCTGCCTCACCTTCTGGCTTTTCTTCTTCTTCCTAGAATGTTATTTTCTTTATTCTACTGGGAATAACTATCAGCTAGCTGGCCAGTGATATGTTCCCAGTCATGCAGATAAAGTTGAGGGTAAAAGCCAGTTATTAATAAGTATAATATTGGACAATAATGGGAAAGTGGAATAACTACTTGATGTTAATAGAATAACTTCATTTTTTGTTACTTTATTCTTAAAACATGTTATTCATAGTTTCGTAACCATACATTATATTTTAATGTAATAACTACCGGTTTACAAGAGTCTACAGTTCGCGCTTAACAAGCCGAGGGACATTGTCAGGCTCGTGTTCGCGTCATAGTCGCTCATGGCTAAGAATCATGAATTACTTTTAAAACTTGTCGAGCTTTTTTTTCGATCTAATTTTACGTAAGTTAAACAGGTAGTTATTACATTTAAATGTAAATAAAATAAAACTTTCAGCACTTAAAAATAAAATCAATAAAATAATTATAAAGCCATGGATAGACAGACAACCCTGTTTGTAAATGATAATTATTTTCAAGCTGTCCCAGAATATACAACACAGTGATTATGCAATCAACTGCTCAGTTGTACATACCATTTTTTTGATGTCCTTCTCTATTTTGTCCCAGTCTTTTTTATACAATTTTGGAGGCTGCTGGGGACCAGATGCATCTACAATGGCTGAAATAAGAAAAAATATAAGACTACGAATATTTTTTCTGTATATTTTTATAGGTTAAATAATACAGATACTAGCAAATAGTTTACAGAAATATTTGTATTACATCAACAATTTATATATAAAAGCATATACTCTAGGTTTTTGGTTTGTCTAGTGTATATTTCATTGTGTAAAGGTTATTTTGTTTGATATAAGTTGCACTTATTGGAAATGTGAAACAAGGTAACTGGAAAATTATTATTGTTGTCTACAAACATGAAAAATATAGAGAATATTCCAATAGTAGAAATACAATATAAAGACTACAGGACAGAAATTAAGCTACATGGTGCTCCTAGGTAGTTTGTGATGATGCTCTTCCTAATGATTAAAAAAAACACTAGATCATCACCTTTTACTGACTCACTTTTCTAATGACGACAAAAAATTTGTCATTAGGGATAAGCATTGTTTACTCCAAATTTTTATTTGACGTAATTCTTTATTAATTTTATGGCGCCAAAGAATGCCACCCTACCATCCCTCCCAATTAAAAGACTACAATTAGTCTAACTTGAAATTATACTCATGGAATATTCCAATTCACCTTGTGGTATAGCCTTAATGTTTTCATCAGATCCCTCTCCTTCCAGCACCGTCCACCGTAATCCCTCTTTCTTTCTCAGCTTCACTTCAATCTTGGACGGGGTTACCAGATGAGTGCACATGGATGGCACTATTTCATGTGCTAATTCTATTTCTAGGCTGTACTCATTGTCCGAGTCTGGGATTGCACTTGATACTGATAACTGCAATAAAATTTTTTAAAAATAAAATTTTGTAGTTTTTTATTTATCAACATGAAGTTTGTGATACTCTTTTTATCCATTCACATTTTTGTTGTAAATCTAACTTTTATTTAAAATAAAGAAACAGCTGTGTTTGTTGCCTAATATAATTTATTAAAAATAATTAATCAAAAATGCTTATAATTAATTTTACTTGAATATTTATTTTATAGAATAGTAGTAATGTTTACTCAAATAAACTTATTAACAAGCTCTTTTAAATCATCATTTTTTATGATTCTACTGTTGGGTTTAGAATGTTGTTTTTCCAGAATGTCATATGAATTAAACCAGAATTGGGTTTTATTTAATTTTAAGAAATTTTGGAAACATCACAAATGATTGAAAGTACTACTGTTCTTCCTTTTGCTTATGTACTGTGTAAAATTATAACAATTTAAAAAGTAAATAATATTAAAATTAAGTACTTTTCAAAATATAAACAAACTGATCCTATATTAATAAAAACATTTTAATTAAGACAGTGTGACAAAGTACAAGAATTTTAAATAACATTCTATTGTCAATATTATGAAGTTTCATGAAGAAGTCACAACACAAACAATGAAATATAACATAAGATTGTGTTCCAAAAAAAAAAACCCAACTTCAATAGTGGCAAATCCAGTTATTTTAATTTAAATACTAAATTACTAAATCAATTTTGATAAAATTTCTATAGGTCCAATCTGTATGTATATCCTTTCAGATAAAAAAGAATATTCCAAATCAGTTTACAACTGAAAGAGCTAAGAGGTAACAAATATAGAAAAAGATACAATAAAACTGAGAAATTTCTTCTTTTTGAAGTTGGTTTATAATAAATATTATGTTACATAGCCTACTTCATACTTACACTTCTATCCCCATAGTGGACCTTTACTTTGTCTTTAGGCGCATTTTTGATCAAAATAGTGATAACTACTTGAGCCTCAGTCTGGTACCAGTCATGTTTGATTTTAGGTTTCACTGGCTTGAAACAGAATTTTTATTTAAAAGAAAAAAAAATTATTTAGTCAACTATGTTTGAGTATAACATAAACTATATATTTTTAAAGTATTTCAATTTTTAAAGAATATTGTGTTAAGATGCAATTCTAAAATTATACTGAAAGTACATTGAAATTCGGGGCTTAAAAATAGATGCAGTGCATCCAGTTTTATCAATTTGTGTAAATATCTATATTTGTAATATAGGCATTAATTTCATGAACACAAGACAGTATTGTGTTACACTGCAGTTTTTTTAAACTACTAAATGACATGATACTGAATACAAATCGTAACATATATTCGACCGTACTCTCTTGTAACAATACAAGACTACAATAAGAAAATTAAGAATTTCATGACTACTTTTCCATATTGAACAAAAAAATTACATAAATTTAAAATAATTACTTAGCAAGTTTTCATAATCGTTAAGATTTATTTTGTGTCATTTAATTTTTATAGAGAATGTAAAAATCCTTTCATCTTAAGTAGTATTTTTAATCTTAAAGAAAAACTATAAACTTTTACCTCTGTTGGTGATGTATCCTTCGTTTCAGACATTGTTTCAGTTCTTGGCACGATTAAATATAACAGCAATTAGTTCAGAAGTATCTCTGTACTATTTTATTTTTATAACAATTACATTCACACTTCAGAGAGAAAAAGATGAAATTCAAAATATTCGAATGTTTTTCAGATTTTTCTAGATCCACTGCACAGATTTGACAGTTTATTGTTGCTATGTCAGTGTCACAGAATACAAGTCAATGTCATCAGCTATGTAGGGGCTCTATAGTCTGTAGAATTTTAAGCAGCTTGAATCAAACGCGTATCTAATGATAATAGGTTAAAGATGGATTTTTTACGGTCTTACTTACTACAAAAATGATTAAAACACTGTTAAGATAAAAGTTCAAAGAAACCCTAACTTATTAAATGTTTTTTAAACTGCTAAACATAGACCTCTTTAGCCCTATATGGAGTTTTGATAGTATTTGCTACGCTTGCCAGGCGGATTGGCAACCGTCGTTAGGCTTTGATTGGTGATATTTAATTGAAGAGGGATGAGCAACAACATGGATGCTCAGTTTCCTAAATCACTTCCTACTATACTTACGGGAACGAAAGAAACGGGCTTTATCGGAATCACATGGTAATATAATTTAATATCATGTAAATATTATTTAGAGGGTATAATACATACAGTAAAAAAATATACAAATAAACAACTTGCAATTTATATGTTAGAGTTTTTATAAAATTTATTGATTTAAATATCTTTTGTATTTAAATCACTAAATTAAACAGACTTTCTTTTATATAAAAAGATACAGATGTTAGATATGCTTTCGTAGTAAGACATCTAAACATGTATTGAGTACCTATTTATTGCTATTTTAAATATTTTCTGATAAGCAGTAATCATGTGCTTGTTCTAAGCTGCTTGACTATTAGAAGAACCATAATGTGGTCTTGACTGACACATAACAGCTGTAAAGACTGACATATACATCGTGACATAAAGGTGAGCAAAAAAGGCGGGAAACTCGAATAAGAACAAGCGGGTTTTTTAAATTTTTTTTATTAATTTATTAAAACTATCTCTATCAATTCTTATTATTGAATAAAATATTATATTCTCACTAAATTCAGCGACAGTAATATAATTAGCATTCATGGGGAAGCGCAGTTGTAGAAAAAGGAAAAAAAAAGATGACGATTCAGGTGATGTAGACCATGAACCTTGTAATGACAAGGATATATATTCGGAAGATACTTCTACTGACTCAGAATCTGAAATTGATAAGGCCGATAAGTATAAACCTTACTACGTCACAGATTATATTAGAAGATATCCCGAGGAATCCCCTGGGACAGAATTTGTTGTCTTTGTAGAATCCTCAGATAGTCAGAAAACCATTGGATCCAGAGACTTGCTCTCACTCTCCTCCTGTTTAAAACGATTTAATAAAGGGGTAACTTATCTTAGATCTATAAATAAATTCAAAATCGGAGTATACTTTCAAAAGCCAGACTTAGCCAATGCTTTTTTAAATAATAAAACTTTTTTAAATGACTACCATTTTAAGGCCAGTATTCCTGCTTCTTCAACAGAAGTTACAGGCGTTATTAGAAATGTACCTACAAATATATCTAATAAAAAAATATATACTATGATATCGAGTTCTAAGAAAATTATTGCTATTAAAAGAATTTTAAGAAAAAATACCTTGACTCATGGATATGTGTTACAGCCAACTCTAACCGTGACAATTACTTTTGCTGCATCTGTATTACCTGAATATCTGGATATTGGAGGTTGGCGCCACAATGTCACTCCATATATACCACCAGTTAAACAATGCTACCGGTGCTTGAGGTATGGACATTTAGCTAAATTCTGTAAGAATTCTGAGCGTTGCAGCATCTGCAAAGGTGAGCATAATTATAAAACTTGTACAACTGGAATGGAAAACGCTATTTGTGTACACTGCAATGGAAATCACACAAGTGTATCACCGCAATGCCCTGTTAAACAAAAGAAAATTGCTGAAAATAGATCTAAATGCAGACCTGCTTCTTTTGGAGATATACTTAGCACTGAAATATTTCCTAAACTGGGTAACAAACCTAAAAAAAATGTAGACCTAATTTCAATTCTAAATTCTGATAACAAGAGTTTATCACTTTTAATAGAAAGCATAATCAAACTTATTTCACTACATAACACAAAGAACACATCTATTAACACTAAAAGTGTTTTGAATGTGTTATATGATACTTTTGGTAATAGACCTATTTCACAAAATTCAATCGAGACCAATTAACTATCATACAGTGGAACGCTCAGAGCCTACTGAGCAATCGACATATTTTTACACAATTTTTAAATGAACATCATATTCACATTGCTCTCATCTCAGAAACTTGGCTTAAACCACATTACAAATTAAAAATTAAAGATTATTGTATAGAACGAAATGATTGTGGTAATAACCACAATGGAGTAGCGATTATTATACATAATAGTATTAGATATAAAAAACTTCACTCTTTTTTCGACAATTCTTTGCAAACTATAGCTATTAGTATTGAAGTTAATAATTCTTGGTATTCAGTTGCCAGTATTTACTGTCCTACCAATAGTACACCTAGTTTTACTAAAGCCAAATTTAAGTTCTTTTTGGAGTCTCTTCCTAAACCCACTATCATATCTGGAGATTTAAATGCACATCATACTATGTGGGGTTGTACCTCCACTAATACAAGAGGTAAAGACATTCTTGATTGTTTAGATGAATGTAATTTGGTACTATTAAATGATAAGCAAGTTACTACTGTTGGCTCTCATATTTGGAGACCCAATGGCCTTGATTTAACTATGGTATCCCCATCCATATCATTAAAATGCGAGTGGTCGGTTCATGATGATCCGTTAGGAAGTTATCACCTGCCGACTTTTACTAAAATAAACACAAAGAACTCTTCATCAACTCCGTCAGGTGAACAACATGCTCCTATAGATGAAGTTAATAAACTTTTGTTAAATCGTATAAACCTACGTCTCGTTAATTGGGATCTTTATTCTGAAACTGTTAATCGATTACTTTTGGATTTCGAGTATGATGTCAATGAACCCTTAAACAATTACAATAGGTTCTGTAAAATTATTTTGACAGCTGTGGAACGTTCCGTTCCACGTAGGAACTTATCAAATAGCGGTGCAAATACTTCAAAGAGGCACAAACATATTGCAGTACCTTGGTGGAATAACAGGTGTGCGACAGCTGTCAATGATAGTAAAGCGGCTTACCTTAGGTTTAAACAAAATCCAACTCTCGATAATTACATAAATTTTAAAAGAGTTCAAGCTGTTAAAAAGTTAGTAATTAAGCAAGTAAGACAACAGGGGTGGCAGGAATTTTGTTCCAAATTTAATAGATTAACACCAATTTCCACTGTTTGGCAAAATATGAGAAAACTAAATTCAAAACATCGTCAAAATCATTTTAAAGATATATCATGGGTCAATGATTTTTTACGCAAATATACTCCTGATTTTGTACACTCACCTTTTGATGACAAACAGTTTAATTCTGTTAATTCATGCCCAAAATTTCTCACTGACCCATTCTCAATTGATGAAATATCCAGTGCAGTAAAATCTAGAAAAGATACAGCTAGTGGCCTTGATCGCTTAACATACAATATGTTTCGATTGCTGAATAAAATAAACCTTACTAAACTCTTACAAATTTTTAACGATTTATGGAAGGACTGTATTATCCCACCAGAATGGAAAATGGATTGTTTGATTCCAGTAATTAAACCCGGTAAAGATCCTACAAATTTCGACTCCTATAGACCTATAACATTGACGTCCTGTGCAGGCAAATTATTCGAACAATTAATTAAACAGCGTTTAGAGTTCTTTATTGAAAGTAATAGTATATTACCATCGAATCAATTTGGTTTTCGCCGTGGATATTCAGCGCGCGAAAGTTTAGCGAACTTCTATGTCGACCTTAGTACTGCTTTGAATAACGATGAATATGTTCTATCTGTTTTTTTAGATGTCGTAGGAGCTTTTAACAATGTAAATTTAACAGTTCTATCTTCGATTCTATCCTCATTTCTTCCAATGAAACTTATCGAATGGATTTATAATTTTCTTAGTAATAGAGAAGTGTATGTTAAAGTAAATAGTAAATTAATAGGACCTAGGTTAAGCTCTAAAGGAGTATGTCAAGGTGGTATTCTAAGCCCGCTACTATATATTTTATATATCTATAAACTTAATTCAATTTTAGGAAACAGTGTGAACAACTTGCAATTTGCCGATGATTTATTAATTTATATAAAAGGAAAGAATATTATTGATATGCAATTAGTGTTAAATGAGTCATTAAAAAGACTTGAGAAATATTTTTCTCTTCTTTCCCTCGATATTAGTTTAACCAAAAGTAAAGTAGTTGTTTTTCATCAAGTTCATAAATATGTTCCATTAATGAATATTATATATAATAATCAAACTCTTCCAACAGACTGTAGCGTTAAATTTCTGGGGGTAATTTTTCATCAAAATTTAAAATGGGATCTATACGTTGATTGCTTAGTAGATCGTGCTTTAAGAGCCACTAATATAATAAGATCTGTAATTGGTCGTAACTGGGGAGCTGATCCTAAAATTATCCTTTTACTTTACAAATCTCTTGTTAGAAGTAATTTTGATTACGCTTTCTTTTGTTATGCCTCAGAACATAAATTAGTAGAAAAACTCGAAAAAATTCAAAATATGAATTTAAGACTTATTTTAGGTGCTATGTATACTTCTCCAATTATCTCAATGCAAGTAGAATGTAATTTGCCTCCTATCCTTCTTCGTTTCGAATACCTAAAACTCAAATTTCTCTTCAAAGTTTTTTCAGTTTCCAATAACCCACTCATACTCAAATTATTAAATTGCCCCATTTCTATGTTTTTGAATAAAACTATTGTCAATGATTTGAATTTACGAGATGAATATAACATCTATAGTAGTAAGATACTTCCTTGTTATAATGGCCTTTATGAGAGTAAGTTCTGTAAGATCAAAATTGTTATACGTAAAGACATAAAAGAAAAGCACGATATGTATGAGACTTTATCAGAATTTATTGACTACAGGCAGATATATACAGATGGTTCCAAAAATGCACTTAGCACTTCAGTGGCTTTTTACGATTTGTCAAATAGATTTGGTCACGGTTATAAAATTTCAACTTTGGCTAGTATTTACACAGCAGAAGCAAAAGCTATATTTTTAGCATTAGAATACATAGAAAAACAGGTACTATATTCGAAATGGATTATAATTACAGATAGTATGAGTGTTCTTATGGCATTAAAAAATAACACATTCATTTCATCATCAAACTACTTAATTCAAGAAATTCGTAATAAATATTATCATCTCTGTACTATATATGGAAAAGATATTATCTTCATCTGGACCCCTTCACATATTGGAGTGTTTGGGAATGAACAAGTAGACACTTTGGCTAAAATTATTAATTCAAGTGCTGCTCGTGTTCAAGATTTATCCCTTTGTTACTCAGATTGTAGTATTGGAATACATAAAATCGTTACAACTAAATGGCATTGGACTCAAATATTACAGACTAAAGGCAAATGGTACCGCAAAATTAATTGGCGTATTGGAAAACCGTGGTTCTGCAAAGGAAAGGACACAAACAGAAAATTTTACACCAATATTTGTAGATTACGAATCGGCCACGGACATTTCAACGAACACCTGCACCGAATGGGCATGATCGCTTCCCCATCATGCACATGGTGTAACTCAAATACAGCCCAATCTCTACATCACCTTTTTTTTGATTGCTCTGAATTTGTCATTCAAAGACACATTATGTTTGACGAACTTAGGATTATCTTCAAAAAACCCGAAAATATCCCGCACTCAATCCCGCTTCTCTTAAGATTTCCTTCTTGTTTCAAAGCTATTTTCACTTATATTACTACAACATTCAAGGAGCTATAAGAATACTTTTATTGAATTGCAAGACAATGATTTTTTATAATTATTTATTTTTAATTTGATAAATCCACTGGTTTAAGAAAACTCAAGAAAAGATATTTATGAAAATGTACTTACCGGATTTGACAAATGAAATATTGAAGATTATGACAATAATTGAAGCGACATTAGAAAAATAAAATTCCAGACAAATTATCTTTTTGAAGACTAGGCAGCATGGTCTCCGACCTTAGCCTGTTCCAAACGGAACAAACGTACTAAAAAAAAAAAAAACGTGACATAAAAAGTTGGTAGTAGGTACTTTCTTACAGGTACCATAATTGTAAACAAAAACAATAATTTTATAGGTATTTATTTTATTTAAATCTATTTTACGGTATTAAGTTATTAACCTTCAAATTTTAAAAATAATTTTGTAGTAAATATAATACGATTTGTATTTTTTGCATAAGTTTGTAGAATGCGGGTGAGTTTATATTATTATAAGGTTTAACATAGGAAATTATTATTTTTATCAGTACTTATTGACATTAATTTTATCTTATCAGTTTATTTAAAGTTTTCTTAGTTATTCTTTTTAGTCTGAGTAATATTTACGCGGTTCGGTGTCTATTTAATTATAATTGTAAATGAGATTTTAACACTGATTTTACTGAAATATATAGATAAGTATTAATATAATAAGGTACGTATTTTTTGGTAAATCGGTACTTACATCAGTTAATTGCATAAGTATAGTATTTTATATTAAAAAATTATAATATGTACCATGCTGTAGGGTGGATAAAAAAAAAAACATTTTTTAATGTTATTTTTATTTTATTTATTTTCATAACAAAAAAAATATGTAGTGTTGAAGATCAAGCACAAACTATTGAGAATTACATATCAATAGATAAATTGTAATTTCATGGGAATATTTCAAATACATATAAAATTTATATAATAATATAAAAAATATTTCAAAAATACATACATACATAACACAGTATATAATATAGTATATAAACAAGTGACTTAACTGTAAAAACCCTGCTCTAAACTGGCAAATATTTAATCCCTGTTATTTAAAAGTTGTTCATTCCTATCTCTATGAATTCCAGCTAATTATTCAATAAAAAAAATAAAAAAAAAATTGTACTGAAAATTATCTTGAATCCAAATAAAACTGTATGTAGTACTTAATTATACTTTGCAGAGGAAAAATAATTCAAATAAATGAATAAAAATATTATTTTCATGATTTTACTTCATATTCGAGTAATAAAAAATGTTTAATGTTACTATTAATGTAACTTAATACTTGACTTGTTCACAGTTTTTTTTCTATATTCACACTACATATTGAGTCATAGCTAAATGGTAAGTGGTTATTGAATTTATCCATATATCTATTTCACTGTATATTTTCAAATTTTATATGGAAGGGAGTGATTTATTTTGTTAATGATGTTTATCATCATCAGAAGATTATAAAAAAAAGCTATTGATGTTTATTATAGTACCTAATATGCTTTGTTACAGTATCGGAATATAACATTATTAAAACACATATATAGATTTGAATTTGTAAGAAGATTAAGCAATATGAATGATACAAAGAGGGTTGCTATATGTCAGATGACATCTGTGGCTGACAAGTCCACTAATTTGCAAGTAGTTAGTCAACTAATCAGTGATGCAGCCAAGGAAAATGTACAGGTTAGTAAATTTATATAAATTCATCATTATTATTTCAGTCAGTTTTATACACTACTCAATATAGGCTTTTTCCAATTCCTTCCACCAAGAGTGATCCACACTTTTCCCATCTTTAAACTCTCTCCTCCCCCTTCCTTAAACATGCCTATGAGCATTGCTATTTTTATGATTATTTTCCAAAGGAGGCTGGTTTCTTGAAAAGGTGCATAAGTACTCTCAGACATGTCTTTATGAAGCTTTGCTTGCATTCTGTGGTGGGCACTAGATGATTTTATGGCTCACCAAGTCCTCCCTTAAATACACCTATGCCTATGAGTATCTAACAGTAAAGCTATATGAAATATAGTAGAACATTTTCCTAATATTTAACACCATTTTTTAGTGCCCATGCATTATTGTAAAATATGTTACAGATGGTATTTTTCCCAGAAGCATGTGATTATATATGTGATAACAAAAAAGATGTAGTAGGCCAAGCAGAACCGATACTGACAGGCAATATTGTAAATAAGTATAGACAGCTGGCCGCTGAGCATAGTGTGTGGTTGTCTATGGGTGGAATCCATGAAAAGGTTTGTAGTTTTTGGATTGTTATTTCCTGGGAATTATTCCACTTTCAAAGGCGTGTGTTTCTATTATAATGTTCCAAGCAGAGTAAACAGTAGTTAAGGGATGATTTTGTATGGTATGCTTGATCAGGGTTTTTATATTTGCTATTTTTGCTGCGAAGCAGTAATTTTGTAGATTTAAATCTAATGTAATATATAGATATCTGGATTACAATGTTCAATTTTGTTTTTAAATGCAAAGTTATGGTTTTGAAAGTATGTTTTTTTCAAAATTTTAATTTTAGGATGAATCCAACCCAACAAAAATGTTCAATACGCATTTAATAATAGATGACAAGGGTAATATAGTACAATCATATAGGAAATTGCATCTATTCGATGTGGAAATACCCGAAAAGAATGTACGACTGAAGGAGAGTGACTTCTCAAATGCTGGTAGACATATTGTGACGCCAGTCGAGTCGCCGGTAGGAAGAATAGGTATTTTATTTTATTTTAATATAGTGTTTGACGATATGAAGCTTCGGAGGATAGGGATAGTTTTTTTTTTTTTTTTTGATGGGTGAAAATGGTATGGTAACCCCGCCTGCGCTAACGGGATACGCTGGCGGGGCACCAGTGAAGGGTGATCGATGAGAATGAAAACAGGCCAGTTAGCCCATCATGATGAATTCATCAGGAATGAACCATGATAGTTTCCAGGGGGAACCGCGAGGAGGTCGACCTGGTTGGGTATATTGCTAGCAATGGGATTCTCAGTCTCCATTACTAACAATCCCTTTCCCCCCGGATAGGGATAGTTAGTAATGGGAACTAGTGGCCTCATTGCTAGCAATATAGATAAAAATAATAGTGATTAATTTTTGTTGAATATGTCATTTGGGCTAATTGACTTGTGTTTTGTGTGCAGACATATCAGAGGGAGACTTTGTACAAAAGTCGATTGCTTGGGTATTTCTGTCCCATTTGTGTTTCAACCGTGAAGCAGTTGTGTTTGCATGGCTGTGTTTCGGTTTGAAGGATGAGATATGGCGTTAATTTACTGGATACAGAGGAATAACACCTGAGTCCTCAGGAATGGCAACGCATGGGAGGTATCATGGGCGAAACAGTATACTTTGTTATATCCATGGTACTGCTCACGTCTATAGGTGACGGTTACCACTTTCCATCAGGTGGACCGTTAGCTTGTTTGCCATTCTAAGTTGTATACTAATATTTCTTACTAGTACTCCGTTAGCGTATACCGATAACAGGCGAGTTAACAATCTATTATCATCCTATAAAAAGGTAAAAAAAAAACTACAGCACATTGGCACGTCTAGATGAAGATTGGCTGGCTATGTTAGTTGCGGCTTTACACGTACCATGGCCCAAATAAGAGAATAAATGTGAAAAAGGGAGTTCTATTTACATTTACGTTTTGGTATATTTATATATTTGGTTATCTTATATCATCTATAGAAAGTCAATTACGTGTTATTAGCCGATTTAAAAAAGGAGGAGGTTCGCAATTCAATTGTATTTTTTTCATTTATGAACAGATAGGGAATTTTTTTGAAAGGATGTACTTTGGTCCCATAAAATTTTTATCAAAATCAGTTCAGTAGGTTTTTATTAAAAACAACTGGTTTTGCTACGATCGACATCTGTGTTTTGTTTTTGTGAAACAAAATCTACAAGTTAGTTTGTTTAATTCTGCTCTCATTAGTGTATGTACTCATTGTGTCTGAAGGAAGACTAGGTTTTTTTTTAATGGGTTAAAAATGGCATAGTTACGCCGCCTGCGCTATCGGTTTACACTGGCGGGATACCAGTGAGAGGTGATAGGTGACGATGAAAGCAAGTCAGTTAACCCATCGTGGTGAATTCAATGATAAATTAGTCACGAGTTTCAAAGGGGAACCGCGTGGAGGTCGACCTGATAGGATATATTGATAGCAATGGGGGCTAATCTTTCTATAACAAATAATCCCTTCCCCTCGGAGACTCTAGGTTTTTTTCCAATATTATTTGGTTCGCGATTAAGGAAAAAGGAGACTAGGTTAGGACTAGGTTTCAAGTCCTAAATATGCCAGAATTTGAACATATTTTCCAAACTAATACTTGAAATACACGTATTGCAGGCATGGCTATCTGCTATGATATGCGATTTCCTGAGCTCAGCACATCACTCAGTATAATGGGCGCTGAAATACTGACGTTTCCTTCGGCCTTCACTCAGGCGACTGGCGCGGCTCATTGGCATGTACTACTCAGGTATAGACATAGTGTTACTATCTACTATTACGTAAAGATTACCATTTTCCATTAAACCATTAGCTTGTTTCCCAGTATCTGTTTCAATTTTAGTATGATTTAATAGAATTCATGTATTTTTTTTAATGGATGATAATGATATGGTAACCCCGCCTGCGCTAACGGGATACGCCGGCGGAGCACTAGTGAAGGGTGATAGATGAGAATGAAAACAGGCCAGTTAGCCCATCATGATGAATTCATCAGGAATTAACCATGATACTTTCCAGGGGGAACCACGAGGAGGTCGATATTGCTAGCAATGGGATTTTTAGTCTCCATTACTAACAGTCTCTTTCTCCCCCATTTCATGTATTACTTAACGTAGCCAAGTGTAACATTTAACAGATCGAGAGCAATAGAGAACCAATGCTACGTCATCGCGGCAGCCCAAACCGGCGAGCACAACGCAAAGCGGCGTTCATACGGGCACGCGATATGCATAGACCCTTGGGGGGAGGTGGTGGCCGACTGCGGGGACTCTTCTCCCACTTACAAAGTGGCCGAGATATCACCCCGCAAACTGGCTGATGTGAGACGGAATATGCCTGTTTTTCAGCATAGAAGGTACTAAAAGAAAAAATGTTTTCCCATAATCTAATATTGTATTAATAAACGTAATTAAATTAAAACCGATAGAAATATTTAAAATATGTTTTCCTTTTATTCACAGACGTGACGTCTATTCACTTTATACCCTAAGCCTCCGCAAGAGCGTCCTACCAGAACACAATGAGACACCAAGTATTGATGAGAAGCCAACCGACTGCACCACAGACGAGGAGTGTAATGTGTTTGGCCATGTTCGAGTGCCCAACAGCTGCATTTTCTACAAATCCAAATTGTCGTATGCGTTCGTCAATTTGAGGTAAAGTTTAGTGCTTGTTCCAGTGTTTTATTACTGTTCTTTTATCTCTCCATTCTAATACCAGGAAAACATTTTCCTGGCATTAGAATGGAGAGATTTGAAATAGAGCTAGAATGGTAATAGTAGGTAAATATATATTAATTGTATATATTTTTTTTTCATTTAAGAGTTTTCTCTTGTCAGTGCAACAAATTCATGCATCTTCTTCCAGCCAGCTCTGTCCCAGGCCATATCCTTGATCTCCCTATACGACATGACACCTAGTATTTCTTTTATCTGTCCCATGTAGTTATTGCTTGGTCTTCCTCTTCCTCTTTTGCCCTCTATTTTCCTTCTATTATTGTTAATTATTCTTATTATTAATTACTAATTTTATTATTAATTATTAATTTTATTATTAATTATTTCTCTTTATTGGTTAAAAAAATTACAGTAGTAAACTTAGTAAAAATACAAAGAAGAAAATTACAAGAAAAGCTTCACTAAGAAAACAATGAACGGTCTTATTGCTAAAACGGATCTCTTCCAGGCAACCTTTGAATGGAGAGGAGTAATTATAAACACTTTTGTTGAAGGCCCGATACAAGTCTGTCTGTTTTAAAATACCTATAGTGATATAATACATGCAATAATGTGGGTATCTCTGCACATCCTAAACGTTGATTGGTAGAGAATGCTTGTAGCATTAAGTCCGCCTTTTGTACCACATTTTATTGGTCAATAAAGTTTAAATAATTATGTAAATGTACATTTTAGCTTCCTGATACATAGATAAATAAATAAATAAATAAAAATATAAAAAAATACAACCGAATAAGGAACATCGTCCTTTTTTAAAATCGGTTAAAAAGCAAAATTCACGACGAAAAAAGAAACTGTTAATATGCCAGTGAGCTATCAGTTTCTCGTGTTACAGATGCGTGATACCCGGCCACGTGCTAGTGGCGCCCATTCGCATGGCCGAAAGGAACAAAGACCTGTCTGATGAGGAGGCGGAAGACTTTTATCGGACGGTCAGAACTGTTCAAAAGGTATACCAAGTAGATTTATATAGGTATTCTAGCGATTCGTGATTCTTAATGATTCGTGTATAAAGTATTCTATGTGCTAAGTTAGGACATCGATAATACACTAGTCACAAAAATTAAAGGATATAAAAAAATTCCAAATTTTTGAGTGATATTCAACAAGCTGTAACTCTGAGCAAAATGATGGTACAGCAAAAAGAAAAAAAGCAAATTGTAGCTCCAAGTGTCTAGTTTTCAAACATGACCATAAATATTTTTTATCATGTTTGGGTCTGAAGTATCGACTATATCGACGATATATATGGACACGTGGAGGTCGACCGGATGTTTTACTAGTATTGAGGTATAACCACTTCCTTACTAGCAAACCTTTTTCCCCGAACATCAGTAGTTAAGGTTTCACTTTGTATTTTGTTTTAGTTAATGGAGAAGGTGCACAATACAGAATCGTGTACAGTGACTATACAGGACGGGCCCGACGCTGGACAGACCGTGAAGGTATGACTTACGAGTTTTTATTATTTATTCATTTTATTGAGGGAGGAGTCGATTGCTTGGGTACCTCTGTCCCATTCGTGTTTTAACCGTGAAGCAGTTGTGTTTGCATGGCTGTGTTTCGGTTTGAAGGGTCGGATATGGCGTGAATTTACAGGGTACAGAGGAATAACACCTGAGTCCTCAGAAATGGCAACACATGGGGGGTATCATGGGCGAAACATGTTATATCCATGGTACTGCTCATGTCTATAGGCGACGGTTACCACTTTCCATCAGGTGGGCTATCAGGTTGTTTGCCATTTTAAGTTGAATAAAAAAAAAAATTATAAAAATAATAATACTCGGTTTATTTTGTGAAATAAATATTTTTTTTTGTTACAGCATCTCCACTGTCATATAATGCCAAGAAAAAAAGGAGACTTCATAGAAAATGACCTTATATATTTGGAATTGGCGAAACATGATCAGTGAGTTATTAAAGAAATATATTTATTCATTAGAAGATATTAAGGTTGGCAATGAGCGGTGACCATGTTTCTTTCATGTAGTGGCAAGGTAGTGTGGACCATTGGGGGGAGAAGGGATTTTTAGTAATGGAGATTTGTTAGTTCATTGCTAGCAATATACCCTATCAGGTCGACCTTTATACGGTTCCCTCTGGAAACCATTGTCATTCATCTGGAAAACATGTTCATCCCAACTGTGCTGCTCATCCTTATCATCTTTTACCGCTACCCCGCTAGTGTATACCGTTAGTGAAGGCGGTATAACCATTCCATTATCATCCATTAAAAAAAAGTGTGTTCTAAATCAAACAATAAAACAATATAATTATTTTTCAATTAATCATTGTTTTTTTTTATGCAATTTAAAAAGGCAAACAAGTTGTCGGTCCGCCTTGTGGATAGTGATAACCATTTGACTACTGAATATACTGTGACGTCCACGATACCTTTCAATGTAGTTATTAGATTCTGAATTATGAAATTGTATTTTCTTTTGTGCTTTTATATATCAAAGAAGCTGACGGCCCACCGACGGAGCAAATAGTATCCGTCGTTAATCCTCGACGTTCGGAATGCAAATGAGCGGGAGAATCATAAAACAAAACTATTCAAATATGCTTGTATTTAAGTTTACTGGAATAAAAAAATGTTCTTATTATTATTATTTTTTATACAACTTAGAATGGCAAACAAGCTGACGGCCCACCTGATGGAAAGTGGTAACCGTCGCCTATAGACATGAGCAGTACCATGGACATAACAGAGTATACTATTTCACCCATAATACCCTCATGCGTTGGCCTTCCTGAGGACTCAGGTGTTATTCCTCCGTACCCAGTAAATTCACTGCCATATCTCACCCTTCAAACCGAAACACAGCCATGCAAACACAACTGCTTCACGGTAGAAACACGAATGGGACAGAGGTACCCAAGCAATCGACTTTTGTACAAAGTCTCTCCCTTAAAAATAAATAAGAAATTTCAAATTAAAATATTATATTATATTCAGGTTCAAAAGAGGTCACCCATCGAAGCCGCCAAGGAGTCTGGAAGAAATGAGGACAGAAGCGGAATTGTTGAGGAATGAATTGGATAAAATGCTTAACGAAGACAAAGTTTCTAGTAGATAAATGTATTACAGAATAAAATGTAACTAGTGTCGAAAAACTCAAATTTGACGTACCTCTATATAGTGGTACTTTGTTTTTATATAATTTGTATATAAATAAGTATAATATGTATATTTGTAAATATATAGCTGTTACAGCCCATTGCTTAATAATATATTTTTTTTTTATTAATAAAGTGTGTATATAATTGGATAATGGGAATTTAATGGGCTTACAGTGTTTGTCGTTTCTGACAATTGTATTGATTTCATCTGGAATATTCTTCTGGATTTGTATGGTGCTTATATAGTAAGTTCATTAAATTCCTGTTATATAGTTTCATATATGGTTATAAATAGTTTTTTAGAAAAAAATAATAAGAAATTAATCTGCACACGTTAGAACCTAAATGGCTGCGTACAGTGCGGTGTAAAATGCTCAGGTTTTTGAATGACCTCATTGCCGAGATTTTTTCTAGAGTCTACAGTATGGGGCTTTTCAAAAAGGTTGTATTAAGGTGTTCTCGAGGTCGGCAACGCGCGCGTGACACTCCTAGTGTTACAGGCGTCTATAGGCTACAGTGACCATTTACCATCAGACGGATTGTAAATATACCACGTAAGTGGTTTAAAAAAGTAATAATAGTATGGACTGGCTGCCATGAAAATCGTAAATAACATAATACTTTATACTAAACTTATGAAATAATGCATTTTATCATTAACAATAGAAAATGTCACAGACCTCCGACTAACATTGCAGTAAAATACATTGATACCTATCTTTTAAACCGTTCATAGCTGTTTTAATATTATTATTTTTTTATTATTTTTTATGTTTTTTAAAAGTTTGTTTATTATGAATTATTGGTTCAATTTAGATGGAATACGGTATTGAAATTATAGCTAGTGAGATTGAACCTGAAAGATACAAAAAATGTCTTATTTGAAAACTATCTAGTGATGGTAAATATCATTAACAACCGACTTCTATTTCATGATATTCAAAATAAAGACAAAATAAAATAATGTTTTATGATACAAAACGATATAGACCATAGGGAAATATTGGTTTAATTCAACTAAAAATAACGATACATTGGTATTATTACAGACAATAGTAGTTAGAAAGGGAATGTCACAATCTTAAGTCAATAATAGAAAAACAAACCAGTATTTGTAAAGAGTTTCGTATACTACATTTTATTCATTTTACAGAGTGTGAACTATCTTATATGTATTTGTTATTATATACCTTTATTTATAAAAACTAAAATCTACAACACTGTTTTGTCACTCAAAGAAAGTCCACGAGAGAAGACAAAGTCGAAATAATTGTCGGAAGCGTCAAACGGTAGGTTAATAAAATTCTCGTTGTACATGTGTGTGGATCAAGAGAAAATCTTATTTCTTTTAGTTTTAGATCTAAAGACACACGACGCACGAAGTAACGTCAAATCTCTCATCAAATCCATTTTAGCTGTTAATGTGTTTTGCCACTTTTTTCAAATTGAGAATTTAGCGTAAAAGGAATAGATAAAAAAGTTCAGTATCCAAAATAATTTTATAAAAGATTTGACGGTTTTATGAATAAGGGGTTAGCTTTTATTAGATTCAATATTGCAGTTTACATACCCGTTTTCGTAGATATGAAATGTTTACAGTTTACGTAATATTCACTGTCTCTATATATGAGATTTTATTGCCGGAAAAAAATATAATAAGTTTTTTTGTTTATATATACTTTACCAAATTTTGAGTAACAGTATTGATACGACGAGACTGGTACTGACGTATATTTCTACTACAACTAAGTATATTAACAGGTAAAAATGATCTTATCTCTCGCTACCCGCCGTAGTCCGGCGGATGGAGAGCAGTGAGAGATCGTGGGAAGCAATGCTCGTCTTGTGCGATGCCGTCATGTCGCAGAAGGAGGCGGCTGAAAGGGAGCGGGAGAATGCCACTCTCGCACCGTCAATCCGCCGCAGACGAGTCAGACGCAGAAGAAGGGGCGTGCCCAGTTACGCCCCTCCTCCTTCCCCACTGGAGCCGGGGTGATACCTGTGGGAAGGTATTGTCCCAATGGTCCTGGGGGATGTGCTAATATACCGGCGCATCCCCCGAGTGGTAGGGTGAGCACGCCATCCACCCTATCTTGAAAGAGGAGACCTGCTCTTACCATCAGGGGGCGGGTCGCTGCCGTCGGAGACGTGGTGAGTGCGAAAGCGAACCCATGTCTCCGACATATGGCACCTCGAGGGTATATCGTCTGGTTTTTGGTGGGTACACCCCCACCTTACGGGGGGACTCCCACAGTACCCATTCACCTCCCACAAGGTGTATGGGTCTGCATAAAGCATTTTCCAGACGTTAAAAAAAAAAAAGGTAAAAATGATCTTAAATACTAAATAATAAACTAAGGAAACTATGATAGAAATAATCATCATATCATTCTTTAACTTTCTACTATTAAACATAAGCCTCCTTATGATGTTTTAAAAAAGAGACTGTTACCCATTCCTTGCTCTCTCTGTCATCTCTTACGACACCCACAGTAATGGAAGGGGTGGCCTATTCTATGCTTGAACCACGGCCAAAAGATAGAAATAGTGGAGTGATATATTAACTCAGTACGTGTAGTGCTACATTGGTAATAGACAAGTTTTTTACTGTACTGCATGCTATTACATAAATCATCATTTCAGGCATTATTCGTCCACTGCTTACCCCATAGAATGCCATAAAGAACGGTCCTGAGCTACCATTTAACCTTTAAACAGTGCGTATTTTTTTTTATACAACTTAGAATGGTAAACAAGCTGACGGCCCACCTGATGGAAAGTGGTAACCGCCGCCTATAGACATGAGCAGTACCATGAACATAACAGAGTATACTGTTTCGCCCATGATACCCCCCATGTGTTGCCAGTCTTGAGGATTCAGGTGTATAACAGTATAACATAGATATGACATTAAAATTAAATATTTTATTAAATTCGAGTTGATGAAAATGAATTAATTCCTACACCTCCCTACTTATACCTACAATCCAGCAAATGAGGTGAAAGGAACAAACTTCATTATGGCAATCGAGTTTGCAGCGAAAAGGTCGCGTCTATCACATTACACGGAATAGTATGTGAGAACTTGGCGCTGGTCGATATTTACTCTTGGGCACTTTACAAATTAGATTTGCCTGATCAAATTAAATTTCCAGAAATATTTGTTTGTTTTTATCTTAAATTTTATTGTAAACAAATCACAAGGGTCCAAAAGTTTGTAGATACTTATATGCATATTCACTTTTCTTCGAAAATGAGGCAGCGGATGGATGTTAATGATGAATAAATTGTATACAAAAAAAAAGTCCTCCAGACTTGTTCATGAGTTACAGGCGTCCATAGGGTACTTAACGTAACTTTTTTTTACCATTCTATGGCCCACATGATTGTTTGCCATTATAGTAATACAAAAAAAGACGGAAATGCAATGGTAGCTCCATTTGCATTATCGATACACGCTGGTGAGGTAGCAGTGTAGGTAAGGATGAGGTCAGGTTAACTGGTCCATCATGACGTATTCGCCAGGAATTACCCACGATGATTTCCATGGATCCCGACAATGTATTGGTTGATCTGATAGAGTTAGTTTTTTTCTTAATGGAACATAATGGAATGGTAACTCCACCTATGCTATCAGTACACGCTGGCGAGGCACCAGTGGAAGATAGTAGGTGAGGATAAAAGCAGGTCAGTTAGACCATTGTGAAAAAATAAATAACAATTAAACACGAAGGTTTCCAGCGGGAACCGCGAGGAGGTCGACATAAATTAAAATTTCATCAATCATTTTTATTTAAATAGATTTGTTTACAAGCATTTTTAAATGATCTTTTTTTAAATCTATCTTAGTCATGAGCGACTGAAGCGAGCGTGAGCTTGACTGCTCGCCTCGGCGCGCTGAGTGCCAGCTGTAAGCGCTTGCTTTGCTTGCTTATATATTTTTCTTATAAAATTATAATTTTATATTCATATTAATTTTAATTTAATAAAATTAATATGGAACATGTATGTAAATTCTTAGGTTTAAAAATAATAAATCAGAATCAGTTCAGAAAACCCATAAATATTGCGTAACACAAAATAAACACGGTTGGTTTGAGGAATTTCCTTTCACTGAAGTGGATCGGCAACTGGGGCAGTTTACAGAACCCATTTTCAATAACATTATGACAAAAGCAGTGACGGAAATTCGTTTACTCTTTATTATTATTAATTAAAATGTCGAATCATTTCTAAAACAGAAAATCAATTCTTCAAACAAATATATCTAAAGTCTTTGTATAAATTATGTTACAATGGTCTATAATTTACATTTTATTTGTAGGACTTCACCATAGATATAGATTTAGATAGATGGCGTAACTGTTTATAATTTGCATGTCATTATTTAGCCTAAATTAGTCTAATTGACTTCGGCTATACTTCGATTTCGTGAATACATGGTAATTTTTCATTATAGAACAATATAGAATTCCGAAATGCAAGGAATGGTTGCGCATTACAAGTATTTGTAACATTAAATTTTAGGAAGGGTTTAGTTTTTTTATACCACTCAAGTGGCAAACAAGCATACAGCCCATCTGATGGCAAGCGGATATCGTAACCTATGAACGCCTGCAATACCATAGGCATTATGCGCGTTGTCGACGCTGAAGAAACCTCCTTATCCCATTTTTGAAGACCCCATGCTGTAGTTTTTTGCAAAAATCTCGAATAAGATTTTAGTGTAAGGAGTTTGTTGTATTGAAAAAAAAAATAGAGTCCCACACTGGCTTCGCATATTAGGTTTATATGTACAATATAAAATTTATTTGACTTTTTGGCTACTTGATTATGAAATTAATTTAATAATAAAAGTTTAATTAGTGTAAAATTGTATGCAATAATGTATATAAATATGACTGATTGTATCTACATACAAATATTTCGTAAAAATATGTAAATGACAGTGAAATTTGTATTAAAATCCCTTGTGCACGATTTAAGAATAAATAAGCGGAGAAACAGACGGACGCGAATAGCGACGAGTCGTTTAAGCATAATTGAGTAACAAATATTTAAATATCTTTATATGCTTTCACATTATAATATTAGTAAAATATAGTGATACCGCATTTTGTAATATCGAGACAAAATATATCATGTTGTTTAATAACGTCTTTAGTTTTCATATAAATTAGGGTACTTGAGTTTATCTTTAGGTATCAAAGTCTGTGGGCTATTCAGACTTAGCCCCAATCTTGTTAATAGAGGTTTGTTGCCCCGACTAATGGAGAAAACGACCATGAATGCTAACTTCTAACAGTCGGTCCATAGATCGATACGTCCTATACGACCTATTAATAAATAATTAACAACAGCCCTACGAAAGTTCCCGAAATATAGGTCCTTGTTCTAGTGACATATGGACGTATCTTACTAATTTAATAAAATTGTAACTAGATGATGTTTGTATATAGATATAAAAAATATATATATTAGGGATCTTAAAAGAGCTGTAGAAGTATGACTTCACAACCAATATGTTCAGAGTTTTTGTCTGTCAGTCTGTCTGAATATTTGTTTTGGCATCACGCGAAAACATGTACTAGACAGTTGTATTCCTGAATGTTTAATTTAAAATCTGGTGTACGTTTTATCACATTAAAGTCATTTTACGACATCCTATTACCAGAAGGAGACTTTGTACAAAAGTCGATTGCTTGGGTACCTCTGTCCCATTCGTGTTTCTACCGTGAAGCAGTTGTGTTTGCATGGCTGTGTTTCGGTTTGAAGGGTGAGATATGGCAGTGAATTTACAGCGTACAAAGGAATGGTACCTGATTCCTCAGGAATGGCAACGCATGGGGGGTATCATGGGCGAAACAGTATACTCTGTTATGTCCATGGTACTGTTCATGTCTACAGGCGACGGTTACTACTTTCTATTAGGTGGGCCGTCAGCTTGTTTGCCATTCTAAGTTGAATAAAAAAATCCACGCGTACGAATTTGCGGACATAAGTTTAATAAATAAAAAGAGTGCGTCATGCCCTTTGTCGTTGAAATGTGGGCGAAATCAGTTCTAATTATTCTTAAGACCGTAATAAATCATGAACGTCTCAGAAGTGCAGTGCGACGAATCTTGAACACGTGTCTCTCCCTATTAGAAGAGGATAATAGTCTACTATTACCACACTGATCAGGCGGCTTAGTATAATAGTTTTCTTTTTTTTTGTAGTGGTACGAGAACACATTATATACCAGAGGGAGACTTTGTACAAAAGTCGATAGCTTGGGTACCTCTGTCCCATTCGTGTTTCTACCGTGAAGCAGTTGTGGCGTGAATTTTCAGGGTACAGAGGAATAACATCTGAGTCTTCAGGAACGGCAACGCATGGGGGATATCATGGGTGAAACAGTAGGTATACTCTGTTATGTCCATGGTACTGCTCATGTCTATAGGCGATGGTTACCACTTTCCATCAGGTGGGCCGTCAGCTTGTTTGCAATTATAAGTTGTATAAAAAAAAACCCTTATTTGTCTCTTATGACATCCTGTAAACCATATTGTCCTTGTGTCCTCAGGATAGTGTAGTCACACGAAGAGATATTATAAAAAAGGAGTAAAGTTTATATTTTTACTCAAAATTATTCAGAAATGTTTGGAAATTTTATGTTCGACATAGACAGATATAGACATTGTCAGACTTATTGCGTAACTCCGTTACATTGATCCGATCGTAACTATGGATTGAAGGTGGCGCCCTCTAGTGTTGAGAGTATCTAGCCGCTTTGTCAGACTCTCTATCTCCATTTTAAGCTCACGTAATTAATGGTTGTAATCTTATAAAATAAGCACCAATTGCCTTCGCCTTTAAAAGTATTAGAATTTTTAATAATGTTTACTGTTATCGAAGATTTACTTGGATGGATATTTCAAATTAACGCACTATTTTCTTGTATCAACATCATCATCATGTCAGCTGTTAACTGTCCACTGCTGAACATAGGCCGACCTCTATTGGGGGGCTTTGTCAGTAGTTGCCACACTTGGCAGGAGGACTGGCAACCACAGGTAGGCTTTGGTAATGTTTTAAGAGGGACGCTGCTGCCCATCTCTCGAGCATTAAGTTCCCTTAGATACCCACGAGAAAGGAAGGGGTAGTCCATTCTATGCCGGGACCACAAGGGATATTGGTGTATGTAAGGATTGATAACGAGTTCAAACTCGTTATCTTAGAGGTATAACTTGGGCTAACGACTACGTCGTCCTCAATGTAATGTTAAAGCGAGTTATCTGTGATAAGTACTATCCTTTATCTAAGTGTACGAATATTGTACTGTAATTCATACAAAGCTTTGAAAAAGGAACGTTTTTATTCATCGAGATATTTTTATTGGTTTTTGTAAATAAGTCAATTATTTGTCTTATTTCTTTTAAGTACTTATATGAAAACATAAATTGTCAAAAAAAAATAGACCACAATTTCCAATTGCTACTTACTACTTTTTTTTTAAACGAGTTACCAAATTAGTGTAGCTTTCATTGGACTTAAACTACGATGGATAACCCTTCCGTAGCCAACCTCACTAAATACTACCCATTAATCAAAATCAGTCGAGTAATTTATTTCATGTTACCTTTTCTCTACAAAAATGATCACTAAAGTTCATGTAATTATATATGTAACATTGTAATATATTGTAGTTACATATTAACTTACTCGACTGACCTTTTTTTTAATGGGTGACAATGGAATGGTAACCCCACCCGCGCTATCGGTATACACTGGCGGGGCACCAGTGAAGGATGACAGGTGAGGATGAAGCAGGTCAGTTAGCTCATCGTGACGAATTCAACAATCAACAACAACAATCCCTTTCCCCCCAAACTCGAATGGACTAGTCGATATTTGCACAGTCTCCTACACTTTGTACAAATATTTTCTCCATTGGTACCTACCTCTGTCTCAATCATAAAACAGCAGTACTAGTAATGTTGTCTTTCATTTTGAAAGAAGGAATTCATAGTGAATAAATAGCCTTGTAGCCATCATAGAATGGGCCACCCCTTTCTTTCCCGTGGTAGTCGTAATAGGAGACTAAAGGAATTTGATGGTTGAGGAATGGGTAGCAGCGTTCCTCTTAAAATATCATCAAAGCCTAACTGCAGTTGCCGATTCACCCGCTAAGCGTGGCAATTACTGGCAAAACTCTACGGTAGAGGGAGGCCTATGTTCAGGAGTGGACAGTTAAATTAAATAAATAAATGAACAAATGAAATTCCCTCAAAGAATGATAGGTACAGATAGTGACAATTAGTGCTATTTATGTTTATAGGTGACGGTTACTATTTTCACTTCGACGGATTATGAGGTGGTTTTTCATTTTAAGTGCATACAGTAACCGAAAATTTGAAAAAGTTGATCTAAATGGTAAGTAAGTAAATATGTAATGTAACAATTAGTCTATTACCTTAAGATTGTCTTGAAAAGATTGCTCTCAGCAATAAGACCGCCTTACTGTACTTATACAATTGTATCGTTGAGTTTGTAAATTGCTTTGCTTATTTCCTATATTGTATAATGCAAATAAAGTATACTCATTCATTCATTCATGTAAGTTTATCATAGCTTTACAAAAAAAATTTGAGTCCACATTTGTTCATTGTTAAATAAAAGCCTTTCTCATACATTATCTAATTCCTTAAAATCTCTGTGATATTATTTTATTTTTCTCATTTTAGATGTAATGATGAGATCAGTACACTTGATTAAACTTTGACTTTAACCATCTATTGAGGTAGTCAATGTCAAGGCTATTTAAAAAAAATTAAGAACTGGGTTCTTGTGGATAGGGCTTCATCCATCAACCTATCAATCTACTGTTCAGCCAGTCTCTTTTTATCTCGATGTGACAGGCCACTAGCTACAACTAGCTGTTTTCCGGTCTTCTCGTTTGTCGCCTAAAATGAAAAAAAAAAAAAAAACAAATCACTATGATGAGGCCAGATATAAGTCATCTCATATTATCTTATATTTCTTTCATATTAAAATATACTCACGATTATAACCTTTTATTTTGAAGTAGGTGAAAAGTAAAAAGCAATTTGATGCAATTATGTCACGTTCAGGAGTGGCAACGACTAGGGGCATTATGGGCGTGACCATATACCTACATAATAACACGTGATATCACCAATGTCGTATCTGTATATAAATGGGACACGAGCAGTTATGTATCACTATTTTACGATTTCGTAAATATATATCTGATAGAAAAAAACCACGAAATATATATATATATATATATAAAATAAAAAAATAACGAGATTGATTATTTTTTAAAGGTTCATAATAATCCAATCAAGGCTTTTAAGGAAAGAACATGTAATATAGACAAAATAATTCTGACGACTCAGTAAAACTTCGCTCTACGAAGTAAAAAACACGATTGCGCTACCATACATGAATTATTAAAAAAATATATAACGAGAGCCACTCGGAATGATATAAGGATTTTTTCTAACGATACTCCATATATTCAGCTCTGCTTGGGCATTTAAAAGTTAAGTTGGAATAAAAAACTCACGTACATGAACCTTGGAAAGATTATAGTCCTTTTTTGGCAATTATATTAAAAAACAGCCACTTTAATCATGCCAAAATTAATATGGAATCAATACGAAAGTATCTAAATATTATCGATTAAAAAGGATTATCAAAATTTATTAAATTTGCCAGTGAATTGGCAAATAGAAATTATTTTCAATGCCGCTTAAGTTTGTTTTTTCAAAAGTAATTTTTAGGTTGTTTATTTTATTTATATTTGACAACTTTGATAGCTTATATTTTTTTTCTACATCTTAAGTTAAGGATAGTAAACGGTTTGAATTCTTTTTCTACGTTCCTATTTACTGCTACTGTAAGTGCTAAAAGTTGTCATTCCAATTTGTCAAAATAATATTGTCCTAAAATTTATAAGATACGATTTATAATTTCGTTAGGAGTTTCTTGTTGTTATAAATGAATCCGTACGTGTATTTTAAATAATAATGTATATACTATTTATTATATTAAAAATACATAGTAAAGAACGCAAGCCACACTTAAAAGCGGTGTCCTGAAAGTCTGAAAGCTATCACGCAGTGACGGTTTGGTCTTTACTGAAGGCAGTCGTGTACAGCCTTCGTCCTTAAGCGCGCAATTTTCGAAATTCAAAAGTTCTGAAGTGTGAAAAAGTGTTTGTGTTTAGTTTCCTATTATATTCTATAAAGTGTTGTGTTTCTGGAGTGTAGTGTAATTATTTGGTGTATTGAGGTTTTATTTTAAATTATGGATTTGTGTGAACTCATGGCTGATTAACTGAAGGCTTCAGAGATATAAGGTACGGTACCTTTGTCATATCTATTTTTAGGGGTTTAACGGATTAGGTAGTAAAATGTGGGGCTATGAGCGACGTGCAACGTGCTTTAATAGTTATTATCATTTATTGGATAATGGCATGGTATTATTTTATGCTATGTTTAATAGTATATACAAATGTAATTTTTTAATTTATGTGGTTCACAGGATAGACGAAAAATAACTTTATTATAGTGATTTTGGTTGAGCCGACGGACATATCGTCATATCTAAATTCCGGTTATTTTTTTTATATCATAATTGGATTATTAAAATATTAAAAAAATATTAAATCCATACAGCCGTTCTTGTCATGCGTTTAACAAAGAACGATATTTAATTTTTATTTAATAATACGGCAAAAAATAAGAGTCGTTGTTGTTTCAACTCCTACTAGTCTCTTCTTCTGGTAAGATATGCTTGTATTTCTCTTATTTTTTGTAGAAATATGAGGTTTACTGCCACGACTCGATCTTCGTGTTAGTAAGTTTGAATCTCGCTAACAATACGCGTGAAAAAATATTTTTCATGCAAACCAATTTGAATTCTATCAGTAGTTAGTGAAAATGTAATTTTTGCTTAGTGTAGTGTAGTGTGTTTTAAATGGTAAATGTAGTGCAGACAATGACGTTGAATAAACATGTTAAACTACGTCAGTGAGGACGTTTCGAAGCGAAATTTAAAAGCAAAGATGCTACTTTGTGAAGAATACTGATGTAAAACATCGTTAATATTTGATAGTAATATTTAAGGATGTATATAAAATGATATTTATGTATTACTGTACTACAAAAATAAGGAGATTATCGATTTTTTTTGTGTGCATAATAGTACGCAATATCTTTGTCAATTATTCTAAATACACTAATTTACTTTTTTATTTATTTATTAGATCAACTGGGTAAGCTTTACAGTCTCAAAATACGCTCACAGGAAAGCATCAGTACAATAACACATACTTTATAAATATAATTAAAAGGAATAATATTTATAAGATTAAAATACTATAAAACCACACAACAATAATAGAAATAACATTTAAATAACAATGTTTCTTTTCTAACCGTATAGGTCTTTCTACATTTCTCGTTTTTTTTTATGCATTCAAATAATATTATGTCTAACCTGCCTGTTACTAATTTATGCATTGTAACAATTGTACCTACGTGCATTATGAATATACATGGTGATGAAAATTGTTTAGGTTAGTAAATTAGCACTAAGGACGAAGCCACCATAATTGGGCTATTATGATGAAGCTACTGAACGCATGCGGGGTGCGATCGGCGGCGCAATACTGTGACGCCCAAGGTGACATTCAAATCTATTGGTGGTAGTCATGATTTTTTACTGTACGCGTACACTTCACTATTAATATGATTCGTCGGGAGTTAAAACAAATTATTTAATGTTTAACAAAGCATTCATCTTTCATACAATGAAATTATTTTCTACGACAAATTTGAAACATAATTTAAAAAAATGGTAAAATCGTAAAATACAACATATATAAATTATAGCACAGGGGGCAAACGAGCATACGGCTCACCCGATGGTCAGTGACTACCGCCGACTATGATCACCCGCAACACCAGACGCATTGCAGGTGTGCTGCCGGCCTATATATATATATAAATAGGAAAGATTTAATATTTCTTTTGTAATGGATAACAAAAAAAAAATAACAGATTTTGAATATTCTATCACCTATACAAAACTACGTTATCCCCTAATAATAAAGTTTCCTGTAGGAATTTTTTAGTTATTTTTAAATATATTTCTCTACATTTTTTATTTATTTATTTATTTATTAACACAAATATGTGTACATGGCGGACTTAATGCTAAAAGCATTCTCTCCCAGTCAACCATAGGGATGATGATACTACATGATATTATCCGTGCGAAGTCGGGGCAAATCGCTAGTTTTTTGATATTAACTTTATGATAAATCCAACTCGTGAGACATGCCAAGCGCACTGTTTATATTATTGCCCACAATACACGCCGTATTGTCCTGTCGCATTTCTATTGTTTGAATATGTAGCTTCAAGTAGGGACTGTCAAGGGTACCCAGGGTGAATAGTCAAGGACTAAAATGTCATATTGTGCTGTGACCGAAACGATTTGTATTATTTCACATTCGTCAAGAGAAAAACGTATATTTTTTCTTTTTTTTTATGTAACTTAGAATGGCAAAGAAGCTGACGGCCTACCTTATGAAAAGTGGTACCCGTCGTCTATAGACATGAGCAGTACCATAGATATAACAGAGTAGGTATACTGTTTAGCCCATGGGCTCCCTCCAATGCGTTACCGTTCCTGAGGACTCAGGTGTTATTCCTCTGTACCTTGTAAATTCAGTGCCATATCCCACCTTTCAAACCGAAACACAGCCATACAAACACAACTGCTTCACGGTAGAAACACGAATGGGACAGAGGTGCTCAAGCAAACGACTTTTGTACAAAGTTTCCTTTTGGTAGATTTTAAATTACATTTTAAATGAGTAAAAAGTTAAAAAAGTTTAACTTTTTAATTTTATAATTATCTCTAATTGATTTGTATAATTCTACGAAATTAAATTTTGTAATTACTAAGTAATATAATATTGTAATTAGTAAGTATTTTCAAATGGGATAATGATAGAACGTTTTGGCTATTCACATCCTCTTATATAGAGTCGTTAACTGTCCCTTGCTGAACATAGGCCTCTCCTATAAAAAGGAGTTTGCCACTAGGTGCCACGCTTGGCAGGCACGTTAGCAACTGCAATTAGGCTTTGATGATGTTTAAAGAGGGATTGCTGCCTATCTCTCGACCATTAAATTCTCTTAGTCGTCTCTTACGACACCCACGGAAAAGGAAGGGGCCACCTCTTCCTTTTACGTGGGTGTCGTATATTTTATGTCGTATATTATACATTCTATATCGGGATCACACGGCAATATCTTACGAAATATGCGAGTACTTAGGATTAGTTCTATGCCTGTCTAATATGCGGTCAATGCCATAGTATTACAGTGAGATAATTTTAGAAGTCCCATATATAGACTGTATATCAAATCCTATATATATATATATATATATATATATATATATATATATATATATATATATATATATAAAATTTCATAATGATTAAATATTAACTCACTACCTACCTCTATTCGATGCGCTCAATCTCTCGCTAGCTTCAAAACCTCTGTTAAAGCCCATTATCTCTCCCTTTAAGTAACAATTTTTTCCCATGTTCTATCTTCATCTTCCAGTGTCACTCTCTCCTGTTGTATGTGTACTTTTAAGTTTGTGTATGTTTATGTATGTATTTATGTATATATATGTATATACATATATATGTATATATCTTTGTAAATATTTGTTTATATATGTATAATAGTGCGCCACCTACCCTTTACTTTTCTTTGTTTTCTCAATGTTCTCTACCCAAAGGTTGTCTGGAAGAGATTGCTTAGCGATAAGGCCGCCTTTTGTATCATTTATTATTACAGTTAAATGTGTTTACTATTTTATAAATGGTGCAATAAAGTGTACATAAATACATAAATAATTAAATAATTTCATAATAAAAAAAATTATCGTTAAGCTAGTTAATGCACTATAACAAATAGACAAACTTGCTTTCATATTTATAATATAACATTAGTAAGGATGGATAAGAAGGATTCACGAATTGTTATGTACGTTGGTTTAATCGAGGCTGCAAATATATTGGATTGTTCCACATCTTTTTGTGAGGATGTATACCAACTTATTGATGGACTATCTGAAAAATTACAGTCTACAGAAGAGGATAGATTGGATATAAATATAATGTCGTAAGCAAAATTTATTTTTTAGTTAATTATTATAATATTGTATGCATAATTTATTTTTGTTTATAATAAAAGTTCCTAAAATAGAAAAATTATATAAAAAATATTCATTTACTTTTTATTATACCATTTGAGAATAATACAAAACAATATAATATACTTACTATAGTAATAAAGTATAAGAGGGTGTCTTACCGCTAAAGCTATGTCTTCCAGACCTATTGTGTTGTGGCAGCAGACCTACAATTCAGTGGAATATGATACTATTAAATTATATATTTCCAAAACAGCATAAGCCTGCTCTCATATATTCCTTATTTTGTTTCTAGGAAAATTATCTACAAAGTGCTTATTTTATTAGTTGAACGTCTGAAGAGGAAGTTTCTCTGAAAATCTCCTGAGGTACGAGGATAATATAGTTAAAATGTTGAAAAGTGACTGCAGTCTTATTCATTTGTGAGGTCCAAATGAAATATTTTAGTTACAATATACTCGTTAATTGAATAATATAAGTATTCAATGTTCAATAGTCCGTTAAAAATATACAATGGCCATTGATTGTGAAAATCTCTCATAAAGTTCTAGATACTTAGGTAATTTAGCGTTTCTTGTAGTCTCCGTAACGAACTAGAATCGGTAATGTAGCCGCGGTCTTCTCATTAATTTATTTTCATACTTGGCTTATACCATCTTCGTTCGTTTTGGAGGAAATAGGTTTTTCTAATAGGATGAAAACGGAATAGCATTCACGTTTGCGCTTTCGGTAGACACTGGCGGGGTATCAAAAGGTAATGCGAGGTAAGGATGAAGTCAGTTCTATTGGTCTATCCCTTTTTTATATACGACTTTTTTATATACGACTTAGAATGGCAAACAAGCTGACGGCCCACCTGATGGAAAGCGGTAACCGTCGCCTATGAGCAGTACCATGGACATAACAGAGTATACTGATTCGCCCATGATACCCCCATGCGTTGCCATATCCCACCCTTCAAACCGAAACACAGCCATGCAAACACAACTGCTTCATGGTTGAAACTCAAATGGGACAGAGGTAGCCAAGCAAACGACTTTTGTACAAAGTTTCCCTCTGGTAAATCCCGACGAATTAATTAGAAATTAACCACTATTGCTAACAATGGGGTCGCTAGTACCCGTCACTAATATTCTTTTCGCCCCGGTCACGGTATTAAAGTACATTCTTCTATGATTCAAGTTTTAGTTCGTAGGCAAAGAACAGAGAATAATCAGTCACTAATATTGAA
Source organism: Galleria mellonella (assembly GCF_026898425.1). NCBI lineage: Eukaryota > Metazoa > Arthropoda > Insecta > Lepidoptera > Pyralidae > Galleria > Galleria mellonella. Next base: position 3,476,338 of record NW_026442015.1, read on the forward strand.
AATTCTTCAAATGACTCTTGAAAGTTGACAGATAATTACGACGTTGCCACCGTCGGTCAAGTTAAAGTTATAAATGCTTCCAAATAAATTTATTTTTACATAAACGGATTGTGTAAAAGATGCATACAAGTTGTTGGTAGGTTCATGTTCTCGATAGAGCAGACTTGTTTACCACCACACGTTTCAAGCTATTCAGCTAGTTTATGAATAGATTGACTGTTCTCATTATACCCACTCAATGTTTTTGTATGTCTCCAACTTTGCAAATTTTGTTCTGTCTCGACTCGTTAAGAGATTCTAGAGCTTGATAGAGGCACGTGGATTAATTAGGGGTTCGCCTCTAAGATATCGTCTAAAAACTTTCCAAGTTTCCAAATCCAGTTTTACTTTGAATAATCTTGTTTTTCGTGTTTTGGATCATGGATATGATGCTTTTTGTAAATGAGGGCTCAAGTTCGACACTCTTTTCTACATTGGCTCGGCTCTGGATTGTTATCTGAGATGTTTATTATCTTGTTACACAAAGCAAATATTTAAGATCAAGATTTAGATATTAATAAGTCTGGGTGCCTTAACTGAATATGTGCCTCTAAGGCATATACTATACAAGATGTGTTTATCCTCGGACACGCTGTGCAGACTGTGCGGTGAGAAATCGGAATTCATGGAACATCTGATATTCAGCTGTGATTCGTTGGCAAGTATGCGTATGAGTGTCTACTGGGAACGGTTTACCTAGAGTCAGGGGACTATAGGTATCTTAAACCGCGGAATATCGTAAAGGTAATACCTAGGATCTATAAAATGATAGTATAAGGCAGGGAAAGCACAAAAGATTTTAATGGGTCTACGTGCAGCGGTTTAGCTGACTCCATACGCAAATAAAAGATAAGATTAAGATAAGTATATTAAGATAAGTTAAAAGATAAGTCTATCTTCTTTTCTTCTACATGAATAAAAATTCAGAACGACTGCAATTTTCTTTATAACATAGGGAAAAAACGAGCATGCGGCTTACTATCAGATAATGAAAGATAAAAAAAAGTAAATTTAGTTGTTCTGAAGTGATGCGCTTGATGATAAGTAACTACAGCAGCCCATGAGAACTTACAACACCAAAGGAATTGCAGGTGTTCTGGCGGCCTTTTAAAAAAGAAAATTTTGGCCATATTTTTTTATATGTTTGTAATTGTTAGAACAAGGATAGAATCCGATAAAAGAAAATGTTAGAATATTGAATGTAAAAATTAAAAGGAAAGATTTGTTTAATTTTTTTTTGACTGGGGCGGGCATTTATGAAGAAATAAATAACATTTTTTTATAATACGTGCCATACAATTACATCAATTTCGTGGTCTTCGAGCAAAGATATGAGAAACTAGGCCACGTACGAACTGTTTTCTGTTATTATTTTACTTTACACAATCGAAAGGGCGAGGGACGGGTAGTAGCGTCTCTCTTAAAACATCTCTAAAAGGCTAACTGCAGTTGCCCACTCGCCCGCCAAACGTGGCAACTATTGGCAAAACTTTCCTTATGGGGAAGGCTTATGTTCAGCAATGGACAGTTAAAGGCTGAAATAATAATAACAATTGAAAAATGTTTTGTAGGTTTGTTAGTATTAAGGAAAGAGACAAAAAATATTATATTCGTTTTAGAGATGTCAGTAAGGGTCTTCGGCATTCGGTTTCCTCTGTTTACCCCGAGAAGGGCTTGGTATGAAGATAGATAAATATTTGTTTTAAATAGAGTCGGAGTTTTATTTATTTATTTATTTATTTAATACTTATTGCATTACAGGATTTGTTGAACAATTTTCAATAAGTATATTGTAGTACAAAAGTCGGTCTTATTGCTAAGCAATCTCTTCCAGACAATCTTTGGGTAGAAAGTTTTTGTTACTGTGCACAAGCACGTAAGCTACTCATAGGTTGTAACCGTCGTCTAAGGACATGAATAGTTAAATTTAATACGGAATAATTAATGTACAGCGATCTCATTATTTCGTGCTGCCATGTTGGCTCCAGAGATTAAGGTATAATGCCTCTTATGTTATGTCAGACAATGCATTTAGAGCACTTAATTAATTTGAGTAGCGGCGGCATGCTTGTTTCTGCTTGAACTTAATTTAAATATGGTTGGCCACATACTTTTTTATATCTGTTTCACTGTTTCTTTGTACACCATATTCACGCAACACTACACACACAAATAACACACACTTTTACATTAATTATTGCTAAACTTCCAGTGATGCTACGTTTCAAATAAGTATCTCAATAGATTTTTTTTGCCAATTATCTATCCTGCGAAAATAATCATAATTTATGTATTATTCTTATATATTTATACATAACATCTCTTGCACACATATGTTCGTGAGTTACGTATTTAGGGCCTACTGAAAATCAGTGTCGTAGCTTCAGATTTGAAACTGCGACATATGCTGAGTTAGGTCCTTTGCACAAACACTGCTACATTCAATTTGTTTTTTATATGTTTATCTTTTTATTCTAAATTCAAAGTAAAATAGTAATGTTTTTATATCATTGTGTAATGTTAATTCTTATGTTGTTTTGTTATATGTAATATGTATAATTTATATTATATTATTTTTCTTAAACAGCGATTGTATTTAATTAATGATATTATTTAAATAAAAAGTTTGTTTAGTGTATGTATAAATAAATAAATAAATAATATTGTTTGTATGGGTATACAAATTGGGAATCTATAATTGGTGTAAATAGATATAAGATATTGATTCCAGATGAAATATTAAAATAAAAAAAAATACCATGAAGATAGCAAACAAGCGTAGAGCGTAAAGATAGTAAATGGTTACTGTAGTTTATACACACACAACACTAGGGGTGTCACGTGTGTTTTGCTGACCTCGAAGAAACTTTAATATATACTTTTTGAAAAACCTTTTATTATATACGTCTTTACGGAATGTGAGTAAGACCCTATCACTATAACGGCAGCAGTCGAGAAAACTACTACAATAACTTACTAACTACTTACTAATATAATAAAATTGTAACTAGACGACGTCTGTACATGGGAAATATTTAGGAAAACTTGATATGAGGGATTTTAATAAGGCAATAGAAGCCGAATCAATAATTTTTAGAAATTTTGTCTAACTCTCTCATTTTGTAGAATACGGGCGAAATACCTATACAGATAGACAGAAAAAAAATTAATAAATTATTATTATTGTATTTATTGATTACTTATTAAGACCCCTTATATTCCTTTTTTTTTAAATAATTTAGCTACAATTTAGTAAGATGATTATTACGCTTATATTTATGTAATTAGTTATATAAAAGTCATCAGCTTAACTTACTTTGCTTCACTTGTGTTTCTGTCGCCAAGTCGTGCTTGTCAGGCTGATATGGTAATTAAATTACAGGCTGTGGAGGTATATAATATGTTAATTCTCTGAAATGGTAATGCATGGACGGTATTGTGGGGGTCACAGTATACTCTGTAGTCCATGATGCTATCCTTGTCTAAAAGTAACGGTTATTGCTTTGCACTAGGCCGCCGACTTGTTTGTAATTTTTATAAAAAATATATATAATATAATGTTATAATAATTATTTATTTATATAAATAACTTAATTAACCAAAGAAAAAAGGTGCAAAAGGCGAACTTGATGCTGGCAGAAATTTTTACCAGTTAAGTAAAGAAGTTTGAGTATGTCACACGATATCTTCTGAACCTATTTTGATGATTTTTCAAGCGATCGATACAGTTTAACTCCCGTGTTGGTTTCATTCTAATTTTGTAACAACTGTTGCTACAACTGAAGTCTTACCTTTTTTGTGCAACAATTTTTAATTATAACGATAAAAAAATGTTTTAAAAATTAAACACAAAGGAATACCATACAGTTTAATAGCTTGATATATCTCGTACCTTTACCGCTACCCACTATATCTCTCTTAATTGTTATGGGTTTATCCTAAATAGGGGATAATATAAATGTATTACACACACATTTAATATGCTACAGAATTGGTTCAGACAATTTTCGTGGTAAATTAATAACTGACGAATTATATGCAATTATTTCTTTTGTTAAAAAAGATATTTTCTGATTTTGATTAGATAGGTTTTATTGTGTGGTTAAATACTAATAATTTATCTTGATACCTTTGCCGTGTGGTCCCGGCATAGAAAGGACTACCCCTTCCTTTCCCGTGGTTGTCATAAGAGGTGAATAAGGGAATTTAACGGTCGAGGAATGGGTAGCAGCGTCCCTCTAGAGAAACACCAAAAGCCTAACTGCGATTGTCATCCTGCCTGCCAAGTGTGGCAACTATTGTCAGTAGTTGCTACGTTTGGCAGTTGGGTTCCCCTTATGGGGGTTTATGTTCAGCAACGGCTGATATGACGATGATCCTAATAATATAAAAATATAAAAGTTTGTAAAGGTGCTAGGATTTTTATATGTTTGTTTTTTAATAAAGGGCTGGATGGATTGAATTGTGTGATATATGATATATGCGATAATTTGTATACTAATACATGCGGGCAAAGTCGTGGGGAATGGCTATTTACGGGTATTAAAATAATTTAAGATAATATATGTAATAATACTAGCTGACTCGGCAAACGTTGTTTTACCATATACATTATTTTTAGAACTATACATGAAAATTTATCCTACTACAATTATTATATTCGATTGCCATCTTGCAACCCTATTGCAGCATATGAAAATCGCGATTAAAAAACAGGAGTTGATCGTAAAACGGTAAAAATTTGAGGTTGTATGTATTTTTCATTGCTAAATCATAATAAAATAAAAATGGAATAAATTGTCAAAAAAATAAAAAAATTTTTTTTGGGGAGGGTCACCCTTATCATTGAGGGGTAAGAAAAATAGATGTTGGCCGATTCTCAAACCTACCCAATATGCACACAAAATTTCATAAAAATCGGTATAGCCGTTTTGGAGGAGTTTGGTAACAAACACCGTGACACGAGAATTTTATATATAAGATTTAACAAAAAAAAAAAAACGATATTAAACGAGGTAAAACCATTTATTTTGATTTAAAAATCTAAACTACTGAACTGACAATAATAAAATTTCTATAGGACCAATCTAAAAGTAATGAAACCCTTTTTTCTGATAAAAAAAAATGAAAATTTCAAATAATAAACAATTTATTTATAATTGACGGACTTATAAGGTAACAAACATAAAAAAATTAGTTTTATTTCTTTTTAAATCAGTTGAAAACAGTTAAATCTATAAATTTCAAGCGTTAGCATTTGTTATAATTGGAAATTTATAACATTTTTCTTTACTAAAAAAAAAATATTGGAGTATTACGAAAAAGACTCAATACATAAATGTAAGAAGAAGAAAAATAGCAATAAGAACGTGTACCAAACCACCTGGTGCACATGGTAAATATCTTATGGGGCTCTCTCCCCTATAGAGAAAAATATTGGCCTCCTTTTGTTACTTTTATGGTGAGAGAATTGTCCCCATGAGACATTATTGGGATATTATGATAACCGTAACTTTTATTGATATCTGATTTCTTTTCTCATGACTAAAGTTATTTGGCAGCCAATTTCAGTCAAAATACTCAAGTTTAATTTTACTATTTTTATAATAATGAAAGTGAGTTTTATATGTTTATTTGTTACCTCTTGGCGCCTTAACGGCTCAAATAATTGTCATAAAATACTTGGTATGCATGTATTATTTGAAGGACAAGATGAGAAGTAGTATAAATTACAAGATAAAATTATTTCCTCAATATCTACCTACATAAATAAAGTTTCACGAGTTCTAATTCTGTCTCTCTCGCATTTACGTTGGCAAAAATACCTACTGAAGATTCCGTACAAAATATTATTTTTTATTGGAGTTTTTGAAGGTTGTTTTCTGAACAAATATTTTTGAGAACAACCATCGAAATGTTTTATTTGGAAACGTAATAAATATATAATTATTTTCTTATTTGTACAGAGATACGCAATAAGTATCAATTTTCATAGCTTTAACTCCAAAATTGACGTAGTTTTCATTTACGTAGTTCAATAATAAAATTATAAATATAAAAGTGAGTTGTTTGTTTATTTATTTGGTTACTCACACACTCGCAATATTCCTTCCTAGTGTGTATTTTTTTTAAATTGTACGACATAGGCGAATAAGAATGAAAATGACGATAAATTATTACTGTATGGGTAAAAAATTAATATAACCGTCCGCAGATTTAGAAATTTTGCTTCAAATTATCTTTATTTACAAAATAATCAATAAAAACTACAAATATCGATTCTATCGCCATCTAGTATTTCGTGTCTATTTTTGTTTAGGGACCAACCACCTTAAAGACTCAACCAGTAATAAAATTTGGTACACACGTAATGCCTATTTGTGATGGAGGAAGACATTACTATTTTTATTCTCAGCAATTTACATATGATAGTACAAATATACCCATGAATACAAATACAATTCACTAAAAAGGTTGTTTTATGAATGATTTAAGATTTCATAATTTAAGCTTCAACAAAACTGATTTTATGAAGTCAGTTTTTACATACTAACGCATCTTTGCACTGCAAACTGTGCAAAATTAAAATGTAATTACCATTAAAATTGGAGTGAACCGTATATTTTGTTGTAAATAGCAGAATGCAGTAATAAAACATATATGTATTTGAGATATAAAATAATAAGTTTAGTGAAAAAATACGAGACATATCTTATAAAAATCTGACATAGAACAAACACTTAAAAATAATACATTGTTCTAAAAAACCTTAGTGTCAACAGCCAGTATTAAAACTCCAACATATTTTGTAAAAAAATATCAAAAACCGGTCTGAATTTGTTACGTGCATAAAAATACACTCGATGAGAATTTCCTTTTATAAGTCAGATAAAAAATTGTTTTTTCGTATAGTACTTTAGTACTTATACATTGTTTTACAACTAAAGAAACAAAAGTTTGATGTCTCTAACTTAGGTGGATAGTTTTGGATAACTACTTGTCAAACTTTCGTCTCCTATTTTATATCCTTGTGGAGGTGGATTCTAGATTTATTGGTTGCTTACAAAAGGCAGTGTTTCCAATTTCAACAGTTTCGGATCTATGTTATGTAATCTCTAAGAGCCAGGTCTCGTTTGTAGTTAAGCATCACGAGAATGAAGTTAAACTAGCAGGTATTTTCGTTTAAAGCTTTCTTTGTGTTACTAAAGATTTAAAATTTGAGACGGTACTAGTAAAGCTTTAATTGATTTTAAATTGATCGATACTCGTTTTAGCTCTTCAACGTTTTTTTTTATATGTTATTCGATGTCTATTTGGGTTCGAAACCGATATTGACGATTTTTTTATAAAGAGTTTTTTACCGTTCTATTTTTCTAATGATTTTTAGTGTACTACCTTTTTTGTTAGTTACTTCTTAGCACCTTGATAAATCACTACGAAATTTGGTATGCGGACTATATGGGATAGAGAAGGCTATAGGATACTTTTTATTCCGGTCATTGAATATATCCTTGTTACTCGGACGAAGTTACGAGTATCATATCAGCCGTTAACTATCCTTCCACTGTTGCTCACAGGCCTCCCCCATAAAGGGAGAGGGGTTTGCAATTAGTTGTCACGCTCGGCAGGCTGTTTGGCAACTGCAGTTGGGCTTTGATGGTGTTTTAAGACGGACGTCGCTGCCAATCCCTCCACCATTAAATTTCCTTAGTCGCGCCTTACGACACTCACGGGAAATGAAGGGGTGACCTTTTCTATGCCGGGATTAGACGGATAAAACAAGTCGCGAGCTAAAAGCTAGTAATAAATAATTGGCTTGAGAATAATTCGGTGTTATTTGGATATAAATATAAATTGGCCCAATATAATATAAATAGACACGACAATAATTTAATACACAATATGAAAATCCATTATATTTTCGAGGTAAATCCCTATTTTGCGGGTATTGCGTAGATATTTCATGGTAAGTAATAAATTGGATGAAGGGATTTGTGTTATTATCGTTAGTCAATATTAGACGGTTTTGCTTGTGGTTTTTTTTATGTTTTTCTACAAAATATAAGTATTTTATTCAACGTGCGCGGTTGCCTATATATTCTAAATATGTATTTACAGGTAAGAATAAGCCTACGAATGTATATCACTTTCTATCAAGTGAAATCATGTATGCAGATTAGGCAAAAGAAACTGGCTCAGCTGATGCTGTGAGTATCTTAGTGCAATGTGTATAGCTGCACAGCGCTGGTTTTCAGCCAGTCCTTCTATTATCAAAATACAAACGAGTACATTAATGACGTCAATGACACTGATTAATGTAACTTAATTTGACACGTCGACAAAGTGTATGTCGCAGTAACTTTACCGTATCTAAGGAAGAATGCGATGCCTTAATTATAGGGCTAGCGTTGGTCGATAGATGAACAGACTTGGTCCTTTGTCTGTCGTATTTTTACTGTACAAAATTAAGAAATGATCGGATATGAATAATTCATTTGAATGATATTCGGATAATTCGATTACGGAAGACCAGGCTGTATGACTTATTTCCTTTCCTTTCTTCAGCTTTACATAGTATAAAAATAAAGTCGTTTGCCGCCATCTGTACGTTTAGATTTTTTAAATTACGTAATGGATTTTAATACGGTTTTCATAGATGGGGTAATTCAATTAAAAATTTTGTATTGTGTTCCTTTGTTTAAATATGATGGTATTTGTTCAAAGTGTTTCAAAAAAGCATGTCACTGAGAACATTTTATCCAAAATGCTAAAATATAACAAAATAATGTATGATGGAATTATTTTTCTTTTTTTAGAAGTACAAAAAGTCTGCGTTGGCGATCTGTGTGTAATATAGAATATATTATACAGATTAGCTGTAATCTGTAACTATTTTAATGTTTTAAAAAATATAGGACTTTGATAAGCTATTTAGAGGGATACAATAGTAAATAAACTGATAGGTGTGTATAAGAAAATGTTAATGAATAAACTTGGTTATTTGCTGACCAGTTAATACAGAACTGTAATGTAAAATACCATTGTACCACTATCAATCCTCATTATATGGTAAAGTTTGTAGAAGATTCGCTAAGGGATTATTTACAATATTCTCATAACCTCATTTGATTACGTAATTTTAGGGTTCTCCTTGGGGATGGAGAGTGGGGTGGTAATTTCCAGATTATCAAGTGACCTTTACTAGGTACCTTTTATACACTACTTGTGAGATGTAGGCACGTACTAAATATTACTGTTAAGTAATTAAAAGCTTTCATTGTAGTAATTTGCAACCTAGTATAACATTATAGCATTTAAAGTTAGATTTTTATATCTACTGCAGAGTATAGTGCGTCTATATCATTATTATAATTTTTTGTATGTTTGTTTGTAAAACATAAACTCAAAAATTACTCAACCGAATTTAAAAATTCCTCTGCTTATAGAAACCTACATTATGAGTGATTAATAAAGGCAACATATATTTATTAAAAAATAAACTAGAGATCTCTATAAAAAATATAATAATACAACCCAAAGTATCAAAAACTTGCCTATGATTTGTAATTTTTTGCAGATTGGCAATCGCAGTTAGGCTTTAAAGATGTTTTAAGAAGGACGCTGCTGTCCATCTTTCGCCCTCCCTTAGTCGGCTTTTACGATACCCACGGGAAAGGAAGGGGTGGCCTATTCTATGCCGGGACTACACGGCGAATATTATAAATGTGAATATGAGTTTGTTTGTTACCTTAAGTCACCTTAACAGTTTAACCAATTACTATGAAATGTGGCAACACGTATTATATGAGAGGTAGAATGCTAAAGGCTACTTTTAAAGCCGGTCAGTATACATTATTCGATCATGCGGATGAAGCCGCGGGTAAAAGCTAGTAGCTCATAATTCTGTATCAGCTCAAATTTAATATCCAGACGTACCGACATACTCACGACCGCTTATCGAATTTATCAGCCTTTTTCTATAATATCTATAGTGTTTGTGTTTAGCTAATGAAAACTAGCTTCGTTTCCATCACGCTATCTTATCTCTACGCATTTATCGTAGTGCATTGCAATGCAAACGCTTTTTACTCCACTGTGAATAAATGAGGGCAGAAGGTGTGTTCGATGATCTAATCGATTATAATCCAGTTATTTCGAATATGCTCCATGGTACTGCTCATGTCTATAGGCGACGGTTACCACTTTCCATCAGGTGGACCGTCAGCTTGATTGCCATTCTAAGTTGTATAAAAAAAAATTGCGGCGTGCTCCCGGCGAAGCATGCGTCACCCCTTTTTTCCCGTGGGTGTTTGTAAGATGGTTTCCAGGGGGAACCACGTGGAGGTCGACCTAATACGGCATATTGCTAACAATGGGGCTGTCAAACTCCATTACTAACAATCCCTTTCCCCCAAGGGACTGTATGTTTGTCTTAAATAAATAATTTAATGGTCGAGAGATGGGCAGCAGCGTTCCGCTTAAAACATCACCAAAGCTGAACTGCTGTTGCCAAATCGCTAAATGTGACAACTAATAGCAAAATCCTCCAGCGGCAAATAGCACGAGTAAATGATCCCCAATGCTTTGGCTTAGGAACCATTCCTTATGGTAGTTTATAGGCGACTAAGGAAACTTAGTGGTCGAGGGACGGGCGGCAGCGTGCCAAGAACCAAACTGCGGTTGCCAACTCACCTGCCAAGCGCGTTTACTACTGGCAACCCCTCCCCACCCTCTTACGGGGAAAATCTATGTTCAGCATTGAACAGTCAATGGTTGATGTAATGGTCTTAGTCAATTATAATCGAGTAAAGAGGTAAATATTATTTTTGATTGCATAATCGATTATTAGATTGTAAGTGACCTTAATTCAAATTTACGATTCATAAATCGATAATGAATGATTATTATAGGCAACAGTAAGTCGTAGTGCTATAGAATACACGACAACAGTATTGGTTAATATAATCTTATAATTTTTATATAAACTTAAACATTTCCGAACGCAATGCTGCAATATCTTTTTACCTTCCTTACTGATTCACATTTCCGATTAAATCTGGAGTCACATTGGGGGGCGTCGAGCAGATCATGTTCCTTAAGCTAAAACTTAAGCGAATCAACACAAGTGTTGGGTAATTTGAAAATAAAACAAGAACGCCTATAAAAAGACCTACACGCGGTGACTACGTGAACCAAGTTTGTCCTTCACCCTTCTTTTTATCCAACAGTATAGGTATATAAAATAAATAAGTTTGGCATAAACTATTAAAAACTTTTGGAATTTAATAATCGGATTTTCTGTCACTTTATTCACTCGGTCATTTGTTGCTTCTTAGTGAACATTTGGCGGTTGACTTTTGCGGGGCTCCCCTGGGTTATTATCCAGGATAGTACGTAGTTCATTTTATCTTCTTTAAGCAATGAATAATCAATGCGTTCGCCGATGTTGCTTTTATTTGAAAATAAAATAATTGCCACAATGGATATTTACTTTATATTTTAATTTTTATGATATTTGTTGAGCAACTTGGAATAATAAAAATGACGGCCCATCTTAAAAATAATAATCGTCGTCTGCAGACACGGATAACACCATAAATATAACCCAATATATAGGGTAACCCAATCCTATTGCTAGCAATATACCTTATTAGATCGACATCCACGCGGTTTCTCCTGGAAACAAATCGTGATTAATATATTATTGAATTCGTCACGATGGGCTAACTGAGCTGCTTCATCATCATCTATCATCCGTGACTGGACCGATAGCGCAGGTGGGGCATATATATATATATATATATATATATATATATATATATATATATATATATATATATATATATATATATATATATATATATATGCGATGCTTCCATTATGTGTTATCATTCGTGCCCCCCTCCCCCCGCGCCCTAGACAAAGTACAAATGAATCTATTGATAGAATCGTTATCGTTAATGAGTCCATGCAATAGAATGAGATGGTGACGTGCGCTGTTTTGTTCTTCCACGCGTCAGCACTGACCGAAGCGATTCTAATGATAGATTTGTGTGTACCTTGTTTAGGAGCTAACGATTAAGATGTTACGCCTTTCGAATCTTGTACTACTATTCTATTTGGCGTATGTAAAAATACTTCACTAATATTATCTAAGTTTTAAATTTAACAGCTTGAATTGTTAACAGCTTAAATTGACCTTATTTTTAACATAAAATCCATCTTTTTCGTTGAGATATTAAACTATATATTATGTTGCGGACTTTTTTGTAAAGCTGAAGGTAATGCATATTTTGCTATAGATTTTATTTCTTTATTTCAAATCGTTCAGGCAGCGTTCGTCATAATAATTATAGATTTTTTTACCGACTTCAATTACAATAATTGTAATTAATTATTGAAAATATATAGTTACCAAAATAAAAAGTAGCCTATAGCACTCAGGGATAATATACCTTAGTAACAGTGAAAGTCGCCGTGTGGTCTCAGCATAGAATAGGCCACCCCTTCTTATCCTGTGGATGTCGTAAGAGCCAACTAAGGGAGGGCAGCAGTGTCACTCTTAAAACATTTCTAAAGCCTAGCTGCGTTTGCCAATTCGCCAGACATGCGTAACAACTTTTGCCAAAACCCTCCAAGCGGGAGGCTTATGTTCAGCAGTAGACAGTAAAAGGCTGATATGATGAACAGTGAAATAATTTTCAAAATCGCATTAGTAGTACCGGAGATTACCCCGAACATACAAACTAATAAATTTATTATCTTATATATAAAATTCTCGTGTCACGGTGTTTGTTACCAAATTCCTCCGAAACGGCTTTACCGATTTTTATGAAATTGTGTGTGCATATTGGGTACATCTATTTTTCATACCCCTCAATGATAAGGGTGACCCTCCTCAAAATTTTTTTTTATTTTTTTAACAAATTTTTCTATTTTTATTTTATTACGATTTAGCATTGAAAAATACACACAGCTTTAAATTTTCACCGTTTTACGATCAACCCCTGTCTTTTAATCGCGATTTTTATATTTCGATAAGTGGTAAAACAACGTTTACGGGGTCTGCTAGTATTTTATAATATTAGTATAGATATAGATAAAGGCAACAGTGAAGTAATTGAAAAGCATCTGCTACGCTACGTTATAATCCTAGAAGGTGTCACATGTACGTTGAAAATGTGTGTTCTCATAGTGATACAGCAATTTAGTACGTGCTTAGGTTAAGTGCCTATTAGATAAGTATAGCATATGTATAATACATATAATCTTTATTAGGCCTTACGAAATATTGGTAAACTAGCTGTATCCTGTACCTCCGCCTACGTCAGTTAGAAAGCACAAGTATCTTTAGGTTATATAGATCTCTATCTACTTATTTAATCTAAGGATACTTTATGTACTGTTTGAGCTGACCTTAAGCGGGTCAACTTTTTCCTACAATTTTACGTGATAAATAGTTATGAGTATTTCCTTTATAACTTCATTAATTTTTTTAATTTTTGAATTTTTTTAATGCGTAAAAACACATTTTATATAATATATGGTATGTACGTCAAGATACATTATGTGCGTAAGTATATAGAACACATAAAAAAGCGAGTAATTGTACAATTAGCTGACAAAAAGTTGACCCGTTTTCGAGACTCTATGCTCTTTCTATATAATCTAAGAAAGTATCATATGCTCTAAATTATTATATATGCAACCTGCTCGTTTAACAAATTTCATTCGAAACTGTCCAATAGTTTTTCGTAAAAGAGTGATTATAATATGTAAAAGTGAATTTGTTTGTTTGCTATCTCTTGGTGCCTCAATGGTTCGATTAACTGTCTTAAATTTTAGTGTACACGTATGATTTTAGATGGAGAAAGATATAGAATACTATTTATAATACCTAATCGGTAGCTGGTAGAGAATGCCACACGGCATTAAGCTCGCTGTATGTACAAATTTTATTGTGCAATAAATAAGTAAATAAATAAACCAATGAACAAACGAACGAATGAAGGAAGGCACGAACGACCAAATAAATGATTACCATTTATTTCAAGGTAAAGCTAATAATTTATATCGCTTTTACCTAATTTTATTAGTCTGGTAACCCCGAAGTTAATATGTGGATAAAGCCTATGTAAGTTAGATACATGTAAATATATAAAAAAAATTTATCCTACATCAAAATTTCATAATAAAATAAATAAGAATATTAAGATAATACCAAAAGTAAATCGTCCTAAATTTTAAAGCTATAAAGTAAAAATTTGATTCAACTTTTTCGATTCACTCTTTTGATGTTTCTTTGTTTCTTGATCCCTTTGTTAACTTTTTCATTAATTCCTATTAAAAAAAAAAGAACTTTTAACCATTTTGTTGAAGAATAATTTGTTTTCTATTTCTATTACAAATTAGCTAAATAGGACTCCAATACGACGATCTTTTTTCATCCAAATTCTAAAAGTATGAAGTTCTTAATACGGTTATTTTTTTTTGTTTGGTATCTCTTAACACCGTCAGTTGTAAACCTATTTGGACAATTCTTTTATTATCTGAAAAAATATACTTACAGATTGGTCTAGTTTTTAAAATAACTAACTAATTTCGCTACAATTAAAGTAGTTTTCTTTGTGGAACACAATCTTAATAATTTGCTTAATGAAATTAAATTAATTACATACTTGTTTTTTTTGGGTGATACAATTTTGTGGGAACTACTGCCTATCTTAGTATTACCGTTTTATATTTATATCTATAGCCGTGTGGTCCCGGCATAGAATAGGCCACCCCTTCCTTTCCCGTGGGTGTCGTAAGAGTCGACGAAGGGAGGGCGAGGGACAGGCAGTAGCGTCCCTGTTAAAACATCTCTAAAAGTCTAACTGCGGTTGCCAACCCGCCTGTCAAGCGTGGCAACTACTGGCAAAACTTCCCTTATGGGGAAGGCTTATGTTCTGCAGTGGACAGTTACCGGCTGAAATAATAATAATAATTTATATCTATTGGCATTTATCCGCACGGAATCGGGATAAAATAGTATTCATGTCCCTTTCCATCTCAATACGTGCAGATATATTAAATTACGTGACGATTGATATCCGTTAAGGACCCAGTTATATGCGTCTTTAGAGGGGCCGCGTGCCCATCCTCCACCCCACCATAGGATGCGAGCTTTGCAAAGACAATCTGACAGTACATATGCACCCTTTTTTAAAGAAATGCTCTTATTTAACATTATGTTCTAGGCAACAAAGAAACCTGCGTTCATATTTATAATTTTTTATTATTATTATTTTAGCCGTTAATTGTCCACTGGTGGACATTATAGGCTTATGCTTAGGCTACCTAATAAGGGTAGTTTTACCTGTAGTTGCCACGCTTGGTAGGCGGGTTGGCAACCGCAGTTCGGCTTTTAGAGATGTTTTAAGAGGGACGCTGCTGCCTATTCCTCACCCGTTCTTAGTCGCCTCTTACGACACCCACGGGGAAGGAAGGGATGGCCCATTCTATGCCGGCATAGAATAATATTTCAATATTGATATACGGCGATAATATTTATAATATTAGTAAAGATGTCTGCCGTGTAATAGTAATTCTATTTATTTTAAAGTACCTCAGAGACAATAATTGCGAATTGTCAGTTCTCATGTCTATGTTATTGACAATATTATTGATGTAAATTGAAGATATTGTCAATCATAGCCACGGTATTTATGGACTTTAATGGGAATTTTAATTAAAGTTTATTGACAAGCCTGTATGATGTTAAATCGATCGGTTCATATTAGAAAAGGCATTTTATTTATTTACTACTAGCAATTCGATCCGGTTTCGCACGAGTAGAGAGAATTTTCGAAGATCAATAATATTTCAGCCAATTCAACTGATGATAGGTTATTTTATAGCATTTTATATGTGATTCTTTAGATTGATATATTTTTTTTACGTGATAGAATCTAAAATGAGGATATCCGCAAAAGAACCAAAATAACTGACATAGCCCGAAGGATAAGCAAGTTGAAGTGGCAATGGGCTGGTCATATAACTCGAAGAATCGACAACCGACGGGGAAGAAAAGTTCTTGAGTGGCCACCGCGTACGGGTAAACGCAGTGTAGGACGACCCCCCACTAGATAGAGTGACGACCTGAAACGCATTGCAGGGATTCAGTAGATGCAGGTGGCTCAGGGCCGTTCTATGTGGCAGTCTATGGGGGAGGTTTATGTCCAGCAGTGGACGGATAATGGCTGAAAATATTTTTTTATTTTTGAACCGGTTAAAATAAAACAAACATTAAATGTTAAGTGGAACAAACCGCAAAGCACTAGTGAAAACCGCGCATTTAAATCGGTTAAGCCGTTTCTGAGATTAGCGTGCACAAACAGACAAACATTCTAAAAATAATTGTTTTGGGTTCTATTGCGTTCATAAAGCCCCCTTATAATTTTCTTATATATCTTCCATGTACAGACAGAAACTAGTTACAGTTTTATTATATGTATTGATTTATTATTAATCAGTTATTATGCAAAAGGTATTGGAATATTTCCTAGCGTATGTCGTGCGAACTCGACAGCGAATAAGTAATTAGGTAAGTTAATTACTTGAATAAAAATTTGTTATTTTTATTGTTATAACTATGTAATAATTTGTTTGTTGTTATTACAAAGATGTTTTGTTAATGTTCTTTTAAGTTTCTTTTCAGGGTACAAACAGATGGCAGTAAAATTACTGGGTACGGAAGCATAATACATTAGTTCTCAGGAATGTGCAATGGGAATCTAGTACTGGTTTTAGGGTGAGTCCGGTCTGTTGAGGCGAAAAGGGGCACTATATACTATTATAAATATGAAAGAGTGTAAAAATATTTATTCCATACCTTAGAGTCTCGATGATACAGAAAAACTATGTCCATAAATGTTGGGCTTAAAATAATA
Organism: Galleria mellonella; assembly: GCF_026898425.1. Taxonomy (NCBI): domain Eukaryota; kingdom Metazoa; phylum Arthropoda; class Insecta; order Lepidoptera; family Pyralidae; genus Galleria; species Galleria mellonella. Next base: position 3,493,308 of record NW_026442015.1, read on the forward strand.
TTGGTGTTATATAGTCATCCCATAGTTCTTATTAAAGCTAGCACGTATTTCATTATAAAAAGTTCATATAGCAAGATAGATAGATAGATAGATAGATACTCTTTATTGTTTCCTCCAAAAGATTACAATAGTAAACTTATTATAAATATAAATAATTACAAGAAATAATCACAATGAGAAAACAATGGGCGACCTTATCGCTAAGAGCGATCTCTTCCAGGCAACCTTTGGATGGAGAGGAGCAAGTGCTTCTTCATCATCTTTTTTTTTTTTTGATGGGTGAAAATGGTATGGTTACCCCGCCTGCGCTAACGGGATACGCTGACGGAGCACCAGTGACGGGTGATAGATGAAAATGAAAACAGGCCAGTTAGCCCATCATGATGAATTCATCAGGAATTAACCATGATAGTTTCCAGGGGGAACCGCGAGGAGGTCGACCTGGTTGGGTATATTGCTAGCAATGGGATTTTCAGTCTCCATTACTAACAATCCCTTTCCCCCCTCATCATCATATTAGTAATTAACTGCCCACTGCTAAATATAGGCCTCACCTTATTGGTGGGATTTCCCAGTAGTTGCCACGCTTAGTAGACTGTTTGGCAACCGTAGTTGTGGTTTGGTGATGTTTTAAGAGCGACGCTCGACTTTTAAATTCCCTTATTCGCCTCTTACGACTTACGAGCTTAGAAAACGTATACATATTTAAAGAAATAACAGAGTGAAACCAACCATGATTGTAATGCTAATCTTTCCTTGACTATGAGCAACTAGCACATTATTTATCGATAAATTCAGCGAGAATTCCCGCTGAATTGTGCGGTTTACGGAAACCTTAGTGGAGTTGAGGCAAAATATTGTCTGCCTCGAGATATTTCGTACCGTGTTAGTAAATTATGTGCTTATTCTTTAAAAGATAGGTGTTGATTTTATAACTGTCTGTTTTAAGGGAAAATTTAAATATTACAAATCTTAACTTAATTACATAAGTTTATATTTCTGGTATTTAAAAAGTAAGCTAAGACTTCTTTCTTAGCTACTTAATTTTTTTCCACTTTTTTTGAAATTTTACTTACCTATATTGGTGAAAGTTTCCATATATTAAACGTATATTAGTCCTAGTGAAAATAAGTACAATATTTTATTATATATTGTACTTATCATTTATATTATATACAATATTGAGAATATTCAACATTGTAATTTCAAAATGGCCGCCGTTATAAGATGGCGGATGATGTACATTTTGTCAACCTGTCAATATGGGTATCGAATGAATGAACTTGAGAAGAGAAGCTAATGATAAAATAAATAATGTAACTTTAAAATGATCGCAGTTAAAATATATCAAATTACGTTATAAAAGCTTCAAACTTATTATTTTTTATAGATATAAAGTGGCTATGTTCGATATTTAAGTAAAAGATTTTAAATAAACTTTTCTAAATCAATTAAGGATAACTGTTATTCACAGTTTAAGAGAATTCAAATTATTGTGAAGGGCGTGACCAAATTATAAGTCGATTCTCTTAATAGGTTTCGAATTAGTGTCTCACTTTATCCATTTATAATGAGATGGGACATTTACAGAACTCTATCTGAATTTAACTTGGCGTCTTGGAACTTTTTGATTATACAGAATCCTTAGATACGTATCTATTAGATATGTATAATATGAAGCGAAATTTCAATTGTCGATAATTGACTAAGATTAATTATTAGGATTTTGTCGTTTACTTGGTACCTCTGTCCCTTGCGCGTTTCTGCCGTGAAGCAATTGTGTTTGCATGGCTGTGTTTCGGTTTGAAGGGTGGAATATATGTGGTAAATGAAATGGAGGATTGTATAAATTACTTTTATTTCGATCAATTAATTTTTTAATTGTGTCGGGATTGCAATCGCGGTCATTGAAAGGTTAGGTACTGTTATATTAGCTATATAACTGAGATCGCTCTGGATAATAGGTTATAAATACAAGCCAATTACAGTTGTTACAAAAAGCTTTGTGATTCCAAATTTACTACTTTAAATGGTTACCACAAATCGAAAACTTGGATTGAAATAAATTTCAATTTCAATCGAAACTCTCAACAAATATCTATCTACGCTATTCACAGAACCCATCCTAAGTTTTGAATTGATAGTTTAAATGGATATCTGTACTTGAATGGGTCGGGTATTGAGGTCTAAATATCTAATTAAAGTCAAGTGTGAACATCGTTTGTTAAAACGGTAGACAGTTGTTCATCGTCATTACAAGTTATTATTGGCTGTCTATCACAAACTAAGTGATATTGTTTTATGAAGTACTAGCTTTAAGCCACGACATTGTCCGCGTGGCCGGGATATTTTCACTGACCAGGATAAAAACTGGCCATCTCATTTACATCTATACCAAATTTATTAGTGATTGTTTAAGTTGTTAGAGTGATACGAGGTAACAACTTAGTTTCACATTTATTATATTCGTAAGAAAATAATAGTAATAATAAAGTATTTATTTTTTTGTTGTACACACTAGTTATAAGAATATGACAGAGGTAATCAAATGTACAAAGGCGAGCTTAACTCTGATAGAGTTTTCTTCCAGCAAACCCAAAGTGGAAAGGAGCATCAATGTCAGCGGATACAGCAGTGTACAATATTGTGACAATTTTTAAACAGACAAAATTAAATTAATTACATTATATTTAATCGTACAAATACACATATACATATACATAAATATATACCTAAATCTATGCATATACTTATAAACACATATACATACAATATACCTACATATATAAATAAAAGTAGTTTATTTTCTTCACGATACCAGTAAGTACATCTATTATATTCTATATAAGTTATTATAGACGTATTTTTTACATTACTCAAATTAATATATTGTGAAAAATTGGTGCTTGAAACAGTTCATTCATTCATTCAATTACTTATTCATTCATAGGATAAACCTATGTCACGGTTGAAAAAAGTAGCTTACATTTCTCTCTATTCCCATCATGCCGTGTGTACGATTGATTTTAAAGTAAACAAAATCGTTTCTACATTAACAAATATATCTACTGCGTATTATATACAAAAAAAAAAAAATCAATACAATTGAAATTAGAATTCTCCATTTAAACCTTTTTATAAATTATCTTTGAACCCTTCAAATTAAATCAATCACGCGACTCAATGCCTTATACATATATGTATGAATAATTTACAAAATGATTTGTATATGTAAATGTTATGAGATCTCTGCTTTTTTTTATTAAAATTTTCTTAAACACATTATATTTCTCAATCTAATTACACGTAAGTTAAACCAGTTGTTATTACACTAAAATCTTTCACTTGGTACCTAATAGGTTTTAGTGTATTTTCTGATCGTTGGTACATACCGTTTCTGTAATAACCTGTACATATAAAAAGATCCAGAGGGAGACTTTGTACAAAAGTCGATTGCTTGGGTACCTCTGTCCCATTCGTGTTTCAACCGTGATGCAGTTGTGTTTGCATGGCTGTGTTTCGGTTTGAAGGGTGGGATATGGCGTGAATTTACTGGGTACAGAAGAATAACACCTGAGTCCTCAGGAATGGTAACGCATGGTTATTATGGGCGAAACAGTATGCTTTGTTATGTCCATGGTACTGCTCATGCCTATAGGCGACGGTTACCACTTTCCATCAGGTGGGCCGTCAGCTTGTTTGCCATTCTAAGTAGTAAAAAAAAAAAATTTTTTTTTATTTTACGAATAATATATTAACAAAAATTGACGAGGAAAACGGAAATAAACATAGTATTTTTTATATTATGACATATTTATTTGTATATATTATAAACTATTATTACATTTAACTCGAAAAAAAAAACTCAGTAAATGTATAAGATAGTCAATATGAGTAAGATATGAAGGTTGTCGCATAAAACATAGTGACGGAAGCAACAGATAAAATTAATATATAAAAAAATCTATACATATAGTTAGATATAAGGGCAACGTCTCAAGTTGCTGACTCTACACAGAACAATAAAGTTTAAAGTTACTGTAGAAATACAGTATATTGTGTGGAATGCACTATAGAATGCTTCCGTGCCAGATGCAATTCGGTATGCTTTTTCTAGAATTGTAGATCTGGAAAGTATTCACTATTAGTAAAGCGAAATAGTTGGCTTGGTTATACTTTTTACGCAATTATTTCTGGAATAGTGTAAGCGTTCTGTACAGTAAAGTAATATTTATTTCAATAGACTATTTTAATGCACTTTATAGTCGTATTTTTTATTCTACCATTGATTTTTTTTTATATGTTTCCCTAGATTGCTGAATTACTAGCAAGATTGAACTCCAGACTTTAAAATATGATTTTTTTGTGTTTTCATTCTAAAGTAAATTGCACATTGTTCATTGTTTTTTCTGGTCGTTAGATTTTGTATTGAATAATTTGAAGAGAATCTAATGTACAAGAATAAAATTTTGTTAATATTATTATTAAAGTTATTTTTTCACGCAAAAACTATTCAACACTATTTAATATAATATAATTAAATATATAGTTAAATGTTATATTAAAATATAAAATATTACATAAATAAATATACTATAAATAAATAATATCCTACTGATAGATATAATATATACCTACTTATATTTTAACTTAGCACATAGGATACTTTATATACTGATTTAGTCAGGCACAGCCGTGGGATATAACTAGTGATAAATAAAATAAAATTTTATTTACAGACATGCATATACTAATAATACATATATTCTACTTTCAATAATAATAACACATTTTAAAACAAAAGTATAAAATTGTTCCATAATAGAAACTTAAGTTGTGATTTATACAGAAACCTTATGGATATTTTAACCTTTCAGGTTCTCAAGGTTGGCTGGAAGAAATCTCTTTAAGGGATAACTCCGCCTGTGTATATTTTTGTTATAACTAATAATTCTATATTAAAAGTAAATGTACAGAGTATATAAATAGTTTACATTCTCACTAGAAAAAATTTATTAGATAATAAACAAACAGTGTGATTAGAGAGAAGTGTGGACTGAAAGACGATGTAGTGACAAAAATCGAAAAAGGAATGTTGCGTTGGTTTGGTCATTTGGAAATGATGGATGAAAGAAGAATTACGAAAGAGATTTATCGAGCAAGAATGAAATGTGATGATGATATTCTATTCTATTCTATTCATGTGATGTCGGTAGAGGCCGCTCTAGACGGACGTATGTTGATCAAATAGGCGACGTGCTGAAGAAGGGCCAAATTAAAAGTACCCGTAACCGGCGAGCGTGTATGGAAAGATTGATGTATGTGGAAGAAGCGAAAGAGGTTTGTTTGAATCGAAGCATTTGGCGTTCCATTGTTTTTGCCTAATGGGAGACAGGCGTGACAAATATGTATGTATGTATGTAAAATAAATGTCAGTGAAATTTTAAGGTACGTATGCATAACTAGGTCCTTCAGAATATCAATGTCTGATCCGTACTGTGATAAATAAAGTATATAAATAGTTGCGTAAACACTCATTATTTTTTTATGCAATAACTACCGGTTTAATCGTGTAATTAGATCGAGAAAACTTGCCTAGTTTCGAGATCAATTCGTGATCCTTAGCCATGAGCGACTGTGACGCGAGCGTGAGCCTGTCTCATCTAATTACACGTAAGTTAAACCGGTGGGGGGAAAGGGATTATTAGCAATAGAGTTTGACAGCCTTGTTGCTAGCAATAAACCCTATTAGGTCGACCTCCGCGTGGTTCCCCCTGGAAATCATCGTGAACAATTCTCGTTGAATTCGTCACGATAGGCAAATTGATATGTTTCATCCTGACCTATCATCTCTCACTGGTGCCCCGCCAGTGTATACCGATAGTGCGGGCGGGGTTACCATTCCATTATCACCCATCAAAAAAAAAGTTAAACCGATTAAACATTGAAATACAGTATTTATTTATTTGCGTTGCTACTCCTCAGAAATTAAGTGTTATGTGATGCCCATGACGCTGTCAATTCGTTCGAGGCAATGTTTATCATTCTACATCGGATGGGTGTCAATCTATTAAAATTTTCTTTAGTTTTCTTTTAACTGCTTTAAAATATTTCAGAATTCATATTTGAAATATTTGATAAATGATCGTCAATCGATTAAATTTTTTTTTTATGCGTGAAAATGGCATGGTTAACTCCGCCTGCGCTATCGGTATACACTAGCGGTGTACCAGTGAGCGGTGATAGGTGAGGATGAAAAGGCAGGTCAGTTAGCCCATTGTGACAAATTCAATGATAAATTGGTCACGATAGTTTCCGCTAGATATAGATAGGAACCGCGTGGAGGTCGACCTGATAGGGTATATTGATAGCAATGGGGACTAAACTCCCCATTACTAACAATTCCTTCCCCCTGATTGATTTATTGGTTTCGGGTAGTATGTAAAGCGCTCTAGTGTAAGTGTATATTTAAAGTAAGGATACCCAAGTGTACTATGAAAATAGAATAGTATTTAATCCTTGTAATTGAGAGCTCCTCCCTCACACAACTTCTACATTGGACTCCGTAACTCATAGTCATTGTATATAATTATCAGCCATATATACCGTCTTTGTAGTTAGCTTCAATCGTTCAAATGCCATTAAAGTTGAGAAGTTGTTCGATCGAAGTCCAATTCAAAGTTTGTATTCAAGTATTACTTGTCATTTGACTTGTAACTTGAAACAAAATATTTTCAGTTAAATTTCTCTGTATTATAACAGGTTTTATATATATAATTTTATAACGTTAATACGGATAGGGAGAGAGGGAATCCATTTTCACATCTTAGAAGCAGAGTGCAGTCGCGCACAGTGAGATAATAGAGGCGGGAGAGAGAGTTTGTACAAAAGTCGTTTGCTCGACCTCTGTTCCATTCGTATTTCAACCGTGAATCAGTTGTGTTTGCATGGTTGTGTTTCGGTTTGAAGGATGGGATATGGCGTGAACTTACAGGCTACAGAGGAATAACACCTAAGTCCTCAGGAATGGCAACGTATGAGGGGTGTCATGGGCGAAACGGTATACGAGTACTCTGTTATGTCCATGGTACTGCTCATGTTTACAGGTGACGGTTATCATTTCTATCAGGTGGACCGTCAGTATGTTGCTTGTTTGCTATTCTAAGTTGTGTAAAAAAAGCTTCCTCTCGCGAAAACTCAGGTTATAGAATGATCTTCCTGCCGAGGCCCTAGAGAATAGAACATAGGGTTCTGGAAGGCGTGTGTGGGATCCCTGGTGTTACAGGTGTCCATAGGCTACAGTAACCCGTTAACCATCAGACGGGCCATATAATTGTTTGCCATGCCATGTATATAAATACTTGTATAATTATATATTATATGATACAATTAAAGGTCTTTTAATGAAAATACCAGCAAGTATTATAATATTTATTTATGCAATTTGGAATGGCAAACGCTCATGAATGGCTTACATTAAAGATACATTTTGACACCCATAATAGCCCTGCCACATATGTTGCTATATTTGAGGACCAAGATGTTATGTCGTGTAATTTCACTATTATATCCCATCCTATTTCCGTGTGGCCTCGAAATAGAATAAGTGACCCTATTCTTCCCGCTGGGGTCGTAAGGGCATAGGCTACTTTTTATTCCCAGTTATGCAGACGTATTCGTGGGTAAAAACAAATATTTTATATATTGGAAGAATGGCAAATAATCAGACGATACAATTGACCGAATGTGGCCTGCATTCTATAATGCACAGTGCTATTTACTGTGACATCATGAATTGTATTTACATTTGTTTTACTTCTCTCTGTCTTCGTCCTCTTCATTACTGAAGGTCGTGTCCTTGAAAGGTGTCTGTTGCCTCTCTTATGATGTTATTCCATTTTACACGGTCTTCAGCTTCTCGCAGGGCAGCTGCAATCGACAGTCCCGTAACGGCGGTTACTTGGTCCGACCATCGATTAGGCGATCGTCCGCGTGGTCTTTTTCCCTCTATCTTGCCTACAACCATTAGTTTGTCCAGATTGTCGGCCTGTCGTCGAGCAATATGACCGAAGTATCCAAGAATCCTCCGATAGCAGACTGTCGAGAGCCTATCTTTTATGCGGAGTCGCGTCAGGATAGATATATTTGTGCGCTTTGCTGTCCAGGGAATTCTCAGCATCCTTCGCCAGCACCACATCTGGAGAGCATCAATCTTTTTTCGCTCCTTTGCTCTTATTGTCCATGACTCGACTCCATACAAAAATATCGGGAAAATCAGAGTACGGACTAGTCTTATTTTGGTGGCATTTGAGATTTTTCTGTTCTGCCAAATGCAAGTTACTTTACTTACTAATGTTTAATTTAAGGTATTAATAAGTAAGAATAATCTAGAAGAACCTTAATGAACTTGGCTTCTCTTGAGACGAATCCCTTGTTAATTCCAAAAGTGTCGGACACTTGTACTAGAACAAAAACTAAAGTAGGTGATAATTGAAAAAGTTTTCTGTTGCCATCAAGGAGGAATCTACGTAGCGAGTTTGCGAGTCCTTCGATCATAGGTGAACGGCGATTTATATATTTTTTTTAATTTTAAGTGACAAGTAGCAAACAAATTATCATAAATGTATATGATAATAATAACATAATAATATATAATCTCTATATATGATTTCACTATCACATGTGTCAGAAAGTTAGACAACATGTTCGGTATTTATTTATTTAACTCTTTATTGCACCAAAAACATAAAAATAAACAATGACATATAAAAAATTCAAGTGCAATACAGTAGCATGAAGTATAGATTAAAATACACATAAAGGTGGGTTCTAATCCCAATAGAATGAGTTGTTAGAAGGTATTTTTTCTAACTACGAGTACCATGATGATTATTGCACGAGTGCGGTCCTTCGCCATGCATTTCTGTAGGCACTTTCTTCCATGTGCAATCAAAGTAAGCAATTCTCAGTAGCTGATTACCGAATAGATACGATATTGATATATTAAAGAAAAGAGCATATACCTTCTTAAAAGCCCGGCAATATACCTGCAATTTCTCTAACGTTATGGATGCCTATGGGCGACGGTAATCACATACTATTTGGTGAGTTATTAAAAAAAATAATTTAATTTTGTTCTGTGCCAAAAAGTTTTTAACTTGAACCTCACAAGCAAGTTTCTGCATGTGCCCAATTTTTCCTTTTTTACGGATACACGGGATCTGCCGTTAGTTTTATTTCTCTGATTCACTTAAGTTTATTGAATTTACTTTGTACTTGGCTTATCTAATTTTGGAGGTGTGTTTGAACTAATTTAGCACTGGTTTCCCTCGGAGGTTTGCAAACATAAATTTTATTGAGTAAATGAATATTACACTAAACTTTCTAATTTGATCTTCTAGGTAACAAGGTCATATGTTTAGACATTTTTCATAAAATATCTAAATATTGTCATTTGTTCGTTGCAAAAAACTATTGTAAATTATTCCCTGTCATTTTATAATGAATAACTTTTTTAATAAACGAGAAATAGTATTTAATTTACACATAAATTAATTAACAATTCCATTAACTATATGCGATAGCTCATAATTTGCTTATTATTGTTATATATATTATAAATAATTAAATTAGTTGAATATCTTTGTTTCAATAAAGGAATTTGGCAATATCAAATACATTTCATACTTCATCGCTGTTGGTTCAGCTATAATTATACAGACAGGTAAGGTATTTAAATAATTATTTTATATTAGTTTTTTGCTCGCTACTTCGTATATATGGATTTATACAAAATGGAATATATACCAGATTTTAAGTTAGAACTTTAGAAATATGACTGTTAAAACAACATTTTTTTTTATACAACTTAGAATGGCAAACAAGCCCACCTGATGGAAAGTGGTAATCGTCGCCTATAGACATGAGCAGTACATAACAGACCATGGACATAACAGAGTATACTGTTACGCCCATGATACCCATACCCATGATACAATTTGATGTAGTACTGTTTGCGTGTTATCGAAACAAACATACAGTCAGATATTTTTTTTTAAATTATGATTTTGGTTTCTATTGCTCTTATTTATATCTCTCATAACAATTTGTCTTAAATACATTTACAGATATCGTCTAGTTGCAATTATATTATACTAGTAAGATTTTATAATGCAAGAAGTCTGTTATTGACACATTTGAAAGATCAATGCCATGCGATGATGATCGCATGATTCAGCGCAATTTACTCGCTAAACAACGACGCCTAATTGTTCATTAAAATCGTAAAAAGCTCGACTGTCGCAGGAAAATGACTGGGAAAATTTATGTTTAGTTTTAATTTGACTCAAATTTCCTCTACTTTGAATTTACGTAATATTTCAGTGAGTTTATTTTTTGTTATTTAAAAGCGTTCATAAATTGTGTCAATTTTTAAAACACAATTTAACATTTTTTAAAAACTGATTATTTAAAAAGTGCTCTGCTATCGAAATAAAACATTAATCATACAATACATTGCATATAAATCTACCATTGAAAACTTTACATCTATTCATATTTTGCCTTGGAATTTTTCAAATAAATTTTTGCCATCAAAATGCAAATATTCAGTGATAGCTTAATAAAAATGTTATTTATTTATTTACACTCTATTGCACCATTTATAAAAATAACAAATGCAGTAAAATTTAATGAGAAGTGATAGAAAAAGTAGGCTTATCGGGAAGCAATCTCTTCCAGACAATCTTTGGATAGAGGAAATTGAGAAAAAAGACAAAGGGTAGGTGGCGCACCTCGTATATAATACGAGTACGTTAGATACTAATGTATACAAGTAGGAAATTAGGTAACCTCTTCAAGGCATTAGTAGCAGTAAACACTTTTTGACTAACTTCCGAGATTTGCGAAGACCATAACAAAGTATCGTAAAAAATAAATCCAAGAAAAAATTTTACTTTTTTTCTGGTAATCTATTAAAACCTCATCAAAACCACAAGTAGAAGACTGTGTAATGAAATTCTTGAGATAAGTCAGGGACCTATAATCATGGCTTGTCTCTTTAAGGAGTATACAATAAGATCATAAGATTAACTCAAAGCAGATATACGTGCAAAATCGACGTTAACAGTAGATATCGCTAAAGAGATATCAACAAGAGAGGTCAGAGAGTAAATTTGGAGATCATCTACATAAAAGTGGTAAGAAGATTATTTATTTATTATTGTATGGTTAATATTTTATTTCGATAGCAGAGCATTTTTTAAATAATCAGTTAGCAACATTGAAAAATGTTACATTGTTTTTGGAAATTGACACATAACTTATGAACGCTATTAAATAACAAAAAATAAACTAACTAAAAGAATACGCAAGACAGTGGGACAAGCTGTTAGGGGAAATAGAGTATCATTGGAGGTTTATGTCCAGCAGTGAACAGTTAACGGCTGAAATAATAATATAGATATATAATACTACTACTGTTGGTTAAAAGATATCCGTTGATTTAACATAGTGAACGTTAATTGTATAACACGGTGATTGAAAATGGCGGGAAACGTTAAACTTGGCGATATTAAGAAGAATAAAACTAAAATTAAAATGCTTGACGCTGGCAGAAATGGTTGTAAAAATAACGATCGATTTTCATTGAAGAAAGAAAAAGAATAAGTAAATGCAACCTAGAGGAAATGGATTTTTGTCAAATATTTTTTTTTTAATTGACAGATAATTGCGACATTGCCATACTTAGTTATAAACGCTCGAAGTAGGATCAGTACATATCGAGAGTTTCTTTAATTTAATTAGTTTATAATTCTCGAAAGGAGTATAATTTATGACATTCTATTTTGAGGTTTTAGAAGTGAATATTTTAAGAAATATTTAGTTTTTTTGGAAAGTGGTAAATTTAGAACGAGTTTCAAGTAATTATAATTATTAAAATATGAAAGTCTTCTAATAATAATTTGGCCGTTTGGCCCCAGCATAGAATAGGCCACCCCTTTCTTTTTTCCTGTGGGTATAGTAAGATTCGACTAAAATTGAAAAATTTTGAAGCGCGCGGAATTCGAACCTGCACTTTTTACGCTATTGCTAGAGTTACTGCACTTAACCAGTCGAACTACCGCTTCGCTAGACACCCGATTTGAAATCAAGTCAGCTGAAGTCAACTGGTAAAAAGCATATATATATATATATACATTCACTCATAAATTACATTGATAACGCTTAATTTATTGGAATATATTTACGTATTTTAATAATATTTAAATGTAAATTGCAACCTGAAAAGATTTTATTTGGCGAATGTAAATTTTATTGAATAACAAAGAAATCTTCAAAGTATTTTATAGTAATTTTATTGAAAATTAAGATATGAAAAATGATAGACACGAGCAGAGTTGCTGGCATTTAAAACGTAATGGGAATAATATTTTAATATCAAGTATAACAATGCTCATAAATATTAAAATTGTTGGTATATTGAAGTGACGGAATGAAGAAGGCAAAATGATAACGAATTTATTGGAGTATGAAAATCAAAATTAGTTCGCATGAGTAGAATCTATTTTATAACAATTTTAAATAATATTTTATCTCTGCACTAGCCTTTGCTTGCAACTTTGTATGTATGGATTTTGGACGTAGGCAACCAATTTAAATGGCGTATCAAGATAAAATATACAACACATTTTAGGTGGGGGTAAAGAAATTGTTTGTAATGGGTTCTAACAGCCCTATTGCTAGCATATATTGCTAGCAATATGGCTGTATGACCTGATAGGGTATACCCTATCAGGTCAAATTCTGTTCGGTTCCGTCTGGAAACCATCGTGGTTGATTTCCTGTTCAATTCTTCACAATGGGCCAACTGATCTGACTTCATCCTTACCTATCATCTCGCACTGACACCTCGCTAGCGAATACCTTCATTAAAAAAACAGATTTTGGGTTAGAACATCAGAAGCACAACTTTTAAAACCATTCATGTCTATAAAAGTCACAATTACTGCTTCCAACAGCTGAATCTACAACTTGTTTTCTTTTTGTAATGCTATAAAACAGAGAAATGCAATCAGTTTCATTTAATTTCTTTTAAAATAAAACTTCCTTAAGCTGTCAATACCAGGCCGAGTTAATCGAATACTGTGTCTACAGACTCTACTTGACCTAATTCCGTCTGCATTCCAGTTTCATGTTGAAACTTGGTCTTTATTCTTATTTGTTGCCTATTATTACATATCCTAGTACTATGTTTAAATCTTACATATGTCTAGTAATTGATTTTTACTGTAATTATCAGAAAGAAAATGTTTCTTGTTTCGGACTTGTGGACAATATGATAGGGGGCTTTTTAAAAACGTGTCTATAAACATTTCAAGATTCGGCAACGCACGAGCATCTCCTCTTGTATTGCAGGTTTTCTTGGGCGACGGTAGCCACTTCCCAACAGGTGAACCGCCTGCTCGTTTGCCTCTCTAACCATAAAAAAGCCTGTTGTACTCTCATCTATACTCACACTGTTTAAATAATTAAACTATTAGTACTACTCGTAGGGGGGGGGGAGGGATTGTTAGTAATGCGGACTATTAGTCTCATTGCTAGCAATATATCCTGTCAGGTCGACGTCCTCCCTGAAAACCATCGTGCTGAACCCCAGGTGTATTCATTACGATGGGCAAACTGACCTGCCCTTTCATTCTCACGTATCATACCTGACTGGTGCCCCGTCAGCGTATATCCATTAGCATACGCTGATTGGCATTACTTCCATTAATGGAAGTAATGTCGGTAAAATTTTGATAGTTGTTGTACTGTGATTGAAAACACCGAATGCAAGTCGCTCCCTACCACGTTGAATTATATATCCTTGGTAATATATATATATATATATATATATAGATATATATATATATATATATATATATATATATATGTGTCAAGTGTCGTATGCACCATAATTAGAGGCGTCATAAGACGTGGGTGACGGAGGCCACCGCCCACGGCATCGCTGTCAGAGGGGCTACGTGTCGCGTAGATTTGTTTTCTTTTTTTTACCTAAAGGACTACATAATTTTTCCTAAACAATTTTTTTTGCTTCACGAAAGCGACTTGTGCTTAATGTATCTTGCCCATATGCAATTTAAGTATTATTTCACCACCATAACGGTAACATTCGACAAACATCTCTGATTATTTCATTAGGAATTGCAACTATGAGTATATTTATTTATTCTACTACTAACTACGAATACTATATGTATTGTATATTAAATCTTTTAATGTGTCCAATATAATTTTTTTTTATACCACTGAGGTGGCAAACTAGCATACGGCCCACCTGATGGTAAGTGGTTACCGTAGCCTATGAACACCTGCAATTCCAGAGGTATTACACGTGCGTTGTCGACCCTGAAGAAATCTCTTTACCCCCCTTTTGAAGAACCCCATGCTGTAGTCTCTTGGGAAAACCTCGGCAGGAAGCTCATTCTACAATCTGAGTGTTCGTGGGAGGAAATATCTCTGAAACCACGCAGTACGCGACCATTGAGGCTGTAGGACATGAGGATGAACTCCTATTAATATGTTTAATACTCCTTGTTACTATGATTTAAAAACTAAACTACTTAACCAATGTTAATAAAATTTTTATAGTACCAATCTGTAAGTATATGTTTTATGTAAAAACAAGAATTTACCAAATCGGTTTATAACTGACGGAGTTATGAGTAGGGGTGCGTCTTGCGTACAGACTTTTAATATATTCGAAAATAGATATTCGACTGATATGGGCGAAATCGAAATGGGTGACGACCTTTTTTCACCATAAACGTCCAGAGGAATCCAATATATAGATATCAGATCGGTATTCATATTACCCATGCCTGAGAACTTACTTCTTTTTGAAGTCGATTGAAAAATGCGTAGTCACGTGTCAAATACCCTCAAATAAAAAGAAAATTACACAGTGCTCTAAAAGTTGTGTAACTTATAAATTTCGCAGGTGGGTATATTGAGGTTTCGTGACATTCGATTACCGCCGTGTGCCGAGAGGCATAGAATCGGCCACCCCTTTCCTACCCGTGGGTGTCGTAAGTGGCGACTACCGAATTTATCATGGGGAGTGCTCTGAAGAATTGTTCGGATTGATACCTGCTGCTGATTTACAGCATCGTACAACCCGCCTTAAACTAAAATTTCATCCCAACCATCTGGACGAGTGGCGGTCCTCCACCGTGCGTTTTTCAAGGCACTCTCTCCCACGCATAACCACTCTTTGGAATTAACTTCCAGCAGCAATATTTCCGAACTGATACGACAACATTTTCAAGAAAAAAGCATATTCTCTTTTAAAAGGCTGGCAGCACATCTGTAATGCCGTTCGTGTTGTGGGTGACCATAGGCGGCGGTAGTCACTTACCATCAGGTGAGCTACATGCTTGTTTGCCCCCGTGTTGTAAAAAAAAGGGAACTTAATGGTTGAGGTGTAGGCAGCAGTGTTCCACTTCAAACACCACCAAAGTCTAACTGCGATTGCCAACCTGTTTGCCAAGCATAGCAACTACTCGCAAAACCCCTTTAATAGGGGGAGGTCTATGTTTAGCAGTTGTCAGTCAACAGCTGATATGATGATGACGATGCTGATTACGGTTGAGATTCTTAAAGAAATTGTATATATATTTTAAATATCACTCATCAAGATTGCTAATTAAGTTTCTTTTATTATACCGAGCTGCAAACTATACATTTAAAATATAAGTAAATGAGTATAAAGTTATAATACCTTGATATAGATTGACATTGTATAAAAAAAACTGTTATTTTTTGTTGTTGTCAATAAATGTTTTCTTTCTTTCTTTCTTATTACAGAGAAAATATATGATAAAATACTGAAATGATATAAAGAGATTTGACAAATAAAAAGTTTAATGAGAAACTTTACAATTGGCTAGCTGTGAAATGTTTTTATTTACCTTAAGACTATTTTAATGAAAAATTTTAAGGACAACTTCACGTCGCACGGTTGAATATAGAGATATTGTGAATATTAATTGCTCATAAATATATAATACCTCTTTATCTAAAGGTTGTCTATAAGAGATCGCTTTTAGCTTTAAGGCTGCCAATTGTTTTCTCACTATGATGTTTTCTTGTAATTGTTTGTATTTACAATAAGTTTACTATTGTAATATTTTGGAAGAAACAATAAAGAGTATCTATCCATCTATCTATCTAATGTAATTCTAATGTTATATTCTGTATTCAGGTAAATCAAGATATCATTAATTCATTCATTCTTTAAAAAAACTATGTGATCGTAATTCATATTAAAATTCTGATAAAAAAATTACAGACCAGTCTGCAAATAACGCCTGTCCATAAATCTTAATCCAATTTCTTTAGAAACAAAAAGCTTTGAACGATAGTTGAATAGAGACATTGACATATGGTCGGCAAGTCATTTACATAAAAGGGTATCTACTGTAATTGATACAATAGAAACCAACCCTGTGATGGTTACTTCAGTAGTTCTATATATCGATCAATATAAGTACATTTTTGACCACATATACAAACTGAAATATACACAGAATGTGGACACTTTCATGACCATTAATATGCTACAGTACAATTAGACGTTATTTGGACAAAAAAAGGCTATTTACATCATGGATAATTGTCTATTTAGACTTCTACATGAAATTGATGAAGTAAAATATTTAGACGATTGAAAAAATAAATATTAGTTACAATTTATATAGTAACCTAACTGGATAATGGGAATTTAATGAACTACACATTTAGAGAATATTTCAGCTACAATTTTATGAGTAACATAGAATGTTACAGAACGAAATGCAGTTGATGTCATTTTTATTTATCTAAATATATTTAGATAAAATATTTTTTTAATATATACATGTATATTTTTTATACAACTTAGAATGGCAAACAAGCTGACGGCCCACCTGATGGAAAGTGGTAACCGTCGTCTATAGACATGAGCAGTACCATGGACATAACAGAGTATACTGTTTCGCCCATGATACCCCCCATGCGTTGCCATTCCTGAGGATTCAGATGTACCTCTGTATCCTGTAAATTAACGCTATATCCCACCCTTAAAACCGAAACACAGCTACGCAAACACAGCTGCTTCATGGTAGAAACACGAATGGGACAGAGGTACCCAAGCAATCGACTTTTGTACAAAGTCTCCCTCTGGTATCTAGTTAGTTTTCAGATTCCTATGCTGGATTATACCTGGCTTATACCACATAACTCGCAAAAAAGTCTGTGATAAAAAATTACCTATATCTTTCTCCATCTCGTATAGTACGTATTTATCAAATGTCATAGTGATTGATAAAGTCGTTAAGGTGCTAAAAGCTAACAAACAAATTCACTTTCATATTTATAATATTAGCTTTGCTATATATGCCTTGCTTCAATTTATTTATTTACATCATGAACACAATTATACTTTTAGTTATACTGTGTGACGATGTACCGAATTATTTCAATATAATATATCATTTTAATATTGCTATCGAAATTTAGAACATTATTTGTAAGCTAAAGTTTGTAATATAGTTTTCGGAAAACACATGTTTTCATCCAAAATACCTTAAAGTTTCAAGACGAAGATCTTTAACCAGTGCGTGCTGCAAGTGATGACTTATAGAATCGTAACATGGTCCTACAAGATTGTCTGTATGCAAAAGCTTCAAATTACTCAGTGGGCTATGGAGAAGACTATGCTCGGAGTTTCTTTGCGTGACAGAATCAGAAACGAGGATATCCGCAAAAGAATCAAAGCAACTGACATAACCCGAAGAATAAGCAAGCTGAAGTGGCAATGGGCTGGTCACATAGTTCGAAGAACCGACAACCGATGGGGAAGAAAGGTCCATGAGTGGCGATACCGTACGGGCAAACGCAGTGAAGGACGATTTCTCATGATGAATATAGTTTTTTAATAAAAATGGAGCACCGAGTGGGGGTCGACCTAAAGTATATTGTTATCACCCCGACACGTCTAGTTTACCTTCGTTTAAGAATTTATATCCACTATCTGACAAATGGATGGCATTACTAAAATAAATTGTAGTGTACAAGACTAAAAGGAATACAGTAAGATGGATATTGGCAAATGGATCATTGGAAACACGGATCACGTAAAGGTCTACAAACGAAACTTGCTGACATCTACAAAGTTTATACTGTATGTGTTGGGATCAAACAATCTATATGTCGGAGGGAAATAAGGATACAAGGGATTTCGTGAAATATCTAGGGATACCATTTGTGGAGACTGAAAGCTTCTTATTAAATAAAACTAAAAAAAACTTATTGAATATTATATAAGTACATAAAACCCGCACACAAAGTGGTGTGGAAGAACGGATATCAAACAGAATATATAAAAAAAAGGATACCAAAATTATGTATTTTAATTTTGATATTTTTTGTCTATTCTTGCCTCTTTATCTTGCTTCTTGTAATGCTAGTTTTTTTTATGTGTACAATTTTACGCAATTGTATTTTTCTTAAAGCGGATCAGTAAAGATGTTTGTTTCGTTCATTCAATGTATAAAAATATTGACAATCTATTACTATTACTACTAGAATATTTAATCTAAAGATTTACACTAATTATTAAAATAATAGATTTTTTTTCCATTTTATAAGATTTTGAATGAGAAAGTTTTGCCAGTAGTTGCCATGCTTAGCAGGCGGGTTGGTAACCGTAGTTAGGTTTTGGTGGTGTTTTAAGAGGGACGCTGCTGCCCATGCTTTCACCATTAAGTTCCCGTAGTCGCCTCTTACGACATCCATGGGAAAAGAAGAGGTTCATGCCCCACGTCGTGTTAAATTAGATAATCCGATATCTTTATGATTTCCATGTATTCTTATCTTCCTGCGACATACCTGGTACCTACATACACAACAAATTGTTTGTTTTACATTAAATTTGAATGACGATAGAGGTACACGTTTTAATAAATGTGCAGCTACATTTTTATTAGTGCTCCACGTAAATAAATAGCGGTGTAGTAATAATACTTTCTGGGTCAAGATATTAAACTTTTGTACCCTTTCAAAGTACTTTGTCTAAATTTAAATATTATGTAGGTTTTTATACTATTAAAAATGGTAAACCAGTAGAATTAATATTATTAAAAACCTGAATTTCTCTTCTTTTTAATTTTGTATACCTTATGGGGTTGTTCTTTTACAACAAAGGGGGCAAACGAGCATGCAGCTCACCTAATAGTAAGTGACTACCGCCGCCTATGATCTCCCACAGCACCAACGGTATTGCAGGTGTGCTGCCGGCCTTTTAAAAAGGAATATGCTCTTTTCTTGAAGGTTATAATGTCGTATCGGTTCGGAAATATTGCTGCTGGAAGTTGATTCCAGAGTAGTTGTGCGTGGAAGAAAGTGCCTTGAAAAACGCACGGTGGAAGACCGCCACTCGTTCAGATGGTTGGGATGAAACTTTAGTTTATGGCGGGTTGTACGGTGGTGAAAATCAGCAGCAGGTATCAATCCGAACAATTTCTCAGAGCACTCCCCATGATAAATTTGGTAGAAGATGCACAGATATGCAACATCTTTGGGCAGTTTCAGTGGGTCGAGTCGGACAGTAAGGCGCTGATTATCAATAATTCGAGCCGCCCGACTTTGAATGCGGTCTAACAAAAGGAGCTGGTACTGTGGCGCTCCTACCCATAGCTGAGAACAGTATTCCATATGCAGCCTGAATTGAGGTTTATACAGAGCTTTATAAACAGCACCATGTTATAGAATATACTGACGGAATGTCCATGACGTCCCTCACGCGTGTAAATAACTATAAGCGTAGTTGCTAACTGGTAGAAACAATGTTTGGACTTTAATACAAAGCCTCCTTCTGGCAGGTTCAATAAAAACATGACAAAGTCCACCATTCACCATCCGCCATTCATTGGAAAATTGCCTAGTTTGAATATACTGTAAGATAAAAGGCTAGAATCTGAGAAATGTTTCGCAGAGTTCACCGGTATTGTTGATCGAAGCAAAATTCAAAGGAATATTTCAGACGACCGGTTCCCTAACAGCAAATTCTAATTTGTTCCACGAATTTTTCGATAAATAGCGCATTCTATTTTATCCTACTATTAAATACCGTTTCAAAACAAGGCACTTTTAACAAGAAGGCAGAGATGACTTCTTAATCACTTCTCCCTTTTTGTTTTTGAGCCGCAGTGTTACAATTTTCTATACAGTTTTATAGCTTACATTAGCTTTTACCTGTGACTTTGTGCGTGATCAGGATATGTTTACTGACTCTTATAAGAGTAGCCTATATTTTTCTCTGTCTCATATAGTACGGGTATACCAAATTTCATAGTGATTGATTAAGCCGTTACAGCGTTACAAGTTAACAAAAAAAAAACATTAGTAAGGATTAGATATTTAAGATCTAATCAATTTAGTGTATATACTTCCCATTTTAAATATATTTTTGTATTAGGTACAGAGTATGTTATATTTGAAAGTTGAAGTATTATAATTAATTTGAGATAAGGCCGCTTTTTGTATCACTTCTCATTAATATTTACTGTATTTGTTATTTTTTTTTTAACTTCGTGCAATAAAGTGTAAAATAAATAAATAATTAAAATAATGTCCTTTAAAAACAAGCGAATAAATATAATAAAACCAAAATTGTACTGTTAATTTTAACAAACCTTTGACAGTTTACATTCGCATTCATATCTATTTTAAATCTATCATCATGTTCATAGGCTACGGTAACCACTTACCATCAGGTAGGCCGTATGCTTGTTTACCACCTCAGTGGCATAAAAAAAAGTATTTTTACAATTAAGTCAAATTTTACGAGTTTCGTTGTAAGTATGCCATTAATTCATTTTTATAAAATCTGCATAAAACATTATTTCATTCGAAAGTCGAATAAAAAATCTAAAAATAGTAGATTTTTATATGCATACGTTAATTTCTGTATTTCGGTACAGTTAACATAATAAAAGAGATATAGTATAGATTTATAGTGTTTATGTATGTAGTACAAAATGTTAACTCACTTGGCAGACTTCCGATGTATGACTAAGAGCGATGTATGGGCAATTTGCCAGTGTTCTTAAATCATGATATCCTATTAGAAGTCTGCCTTCAACTGAGTGAGTGAATATATTCTTAATCCTTGAACTTTGCGAAGACGGTCATCTGTCAGACATACTCCAGTAGTGTGGTCGTGCCCTCTAATATTTCATGCGTTACATTTTGCCCATATTCCAGTAAAAATACCAATCGCCAAGGTATCAATCGAATCTATTAATGGCATTTTCTAAATTCATATAAATATACAATTTTTTCTTTATCACTAACCAAGCAATTTTTTTTTATCACAATAAAAATTATCCTATCTTTCAAGTTAGATTAAACAAGATACTTTTACAAAATTTCATGAACATCGGTTGAGCTATTTTGGAGGTTAGCTTTAACAAACACCCTGAAATGATATGGCAATGAGTCTATTAAAAAAAAAGGGTTTTAATTCAAATAATGTATTTTAATTAATTTATTTATACTTTATTGTACACACTAATAAAACATCAAAAATATGACAGAGTTAAGCAAATATACAAAGGAGAGCTTAACTATAAAAGAGTTTTCTTCCAGCAAACCCAAAGTGTAAGGAGCATCAATGTCAGCTGGTAAAGCGGTGTACAATATAGTGACAATTTTCAAACAAAAAGAATTAGACAAATTTCAGTTTATACATATCCAATTATATCATATTTAATCGTATACACACAACACACGCACACACATATAAATACACATACACACCTTTATATATATACACATACCCACACATACAAATAAATAAAATGTGTTTATAAGAATAGAAGATGCTCTTTAAGTCTACTCTTAAAAATATTTAGGGATTGATTCTCACCTTGTATAAAGAATAAACAATTAGATAAAGAGATACTAAAATGTTTAATAGTTTGCTTTCTATTGATCCCATGAACAGACTCTGACCATCCTTGACCGATGGCCTCGGTGGGGTAGCGATTTAACACTCTGCCTTACTACCTATTTGTTGTGTAGTTTGGTTGTGGGTTGTATCCCTCCAAATTAAAAACATTTGTATTTTCCAGAGTTGTATATTCTCATTAAAGTTTAAGGCCTTACAAAAAAAAAAGAAGTAATAAACAACAAATATGTACAACAGTTTTCACTATTTTACCGCAAAATTACATTTCTGTTTTGCCAAAGGTTGACTGAGAGAGAACGCTATATAGTATTAAGTCCGCTTTTTGTACTAATAATTTTTTGTAATGTGCTTAATAAAGAGTAAATAAATAATATAAATAAATATGCACACACTATACTAATGGTAGCGGAATTGAACAAAATTATTCTAATCAAAAAACCAATTCAATAAGTTTTTTATCGAACCTTGACTTTAAGATTATCTGAAATTAATATTTTGCAATTAATAATAATAATTTATTTATTTATTTAAGGAACACCAATAGCATATTGCATTATAACATATAGGTATAACAAATATTAAATATAATACAATATTAATGGTATTATAGGTATTCACAGCATTTATTTTAACATTAACACATTAATTGTACATATATCCTTCTAGAAATATGAATACTGGGTACAGAGGAATAACACCTGAGTCCTTAGGAATGGCAACGCATGGGGGGTATCATGGGTGAAACAGTATACTCTGTTATGTCCATGGTACTGCTCATGTCTATAGGCGACGGTTACCACTTTCCATCAGGTGGACCGTCAGCTTGTTTGCCATTCTAAGTTGTATAAAAAAAATACAATATAGTTACGAGCACAGGTAATAAAACGCCGATGTGTTAAGGAACCTGCCTTTATTCACCATACACTAACAATGGTATGGCTATTAAGCGATTCGAATACCCTAGAATTATTTTCAAAGTCCGCTTTATTTCGCAGTAGTCATGGTATAATATTCATGGACACCTAATCGCATCGTATTATGTTCGCTATTACTGCGCGAAAAGAAACTGTCCATCTAATTCCAAAACGCATGAGTGCTGTCGCGTCATATATATTTTTTTTTATCAGATAGAGGATTTGTTGAAATTGGGTAAAGGAATATTTATTCCACGAAATTATGGGGACATGTGAGTGGTTTTAACGTTACAATGGCCGGCAATATTGCCTCTAGCGTTGTGAATCTTCATGGACTGACTGCCTTCTATATCTGAAGGACTATATTCATGTTTGATAGTCATTTACATTTGATAATAATATATTTATTTTCCACTTATATTATTTATTAGTTTTTTTCTACAATTTTCTACAACTCTCTTTTTATTCTAAAATAACCATCAGTTCTACTGCACAAAGAACTGTACATAACTGTACTAAATAAAATTTTATTATATTATAATTTAAGATCGCGTTTATTTTTTTTTATATATTACAATAATTTGTTTATATATTTATTTACTTTTTTTATATATTAAACGTTTTACTGTATTATATTGAGGATATTAATTATTTTTATTATAAATCTAACTCTGTACTTTTTGAAGAAGTATTTTGGGATCATTATTTGTCGAGCAGTCTTTCTCGCCCCATCTATTACATTGTCATTTATTAATCTATGTCCCCATACAAACCATATGTACAATGTTATTTGATGGGCTGAGGTCGATATATTCAACTAATGGCATTAGTGATACACACTATATCTATCAACGTGTACAGCACAACTTTTGTTAGGCGAATTAAGTTTTAAATATCCAATCGATTTTGTTTTATACATCTGAGGTGGCAAACAAGTATACGGCCCACCTGATGATAAGTGGTTACCATAGCCCGTGACCGCCTGCATTGCCAGGGGTATTAAGTTCGCATTGCCGAATCTGAAGAAACCTCTTTACGTTCCTTTTGAAGAACCCCTTATTGTAGTCTCTTGGAAAAACTTCGACAGGGACAAATTCATTCTCAAATGGTAACGGATATTCTCTTTTACATAATTAAACATTGTGTTCCAAAAAACCGTCTTCAATTGTGACAAATCAGTAATTTTGGTCTAAAAACTAAGTAATTGAACCGATTTTATAAAAAATTTTGTATAGGATCAATCAAAAAAATAATTTTCCACATCGATTTAGAACTAAAGGAGAAACTCATTCTTTTTGAAGTTGGTTGAAAATTATGACCAGTTTCTATAACAAGATATAAATATGTTTATATCTGTAACTTTTGAGGTAAATAATTTTGCGTTACATATTTTAGCAGAAGCAGGTGAAGTAGAGAAGAAATTTAGAAGCAAAGTTGAATTGCAATAAAAGAACAATGGGAGACGATAGCTTTTTTCCATCATCACTGACCGTTTGATAGGGAATCAATTAAGAAAATATATTTCAAATTTGAATCGTATTAATACATCTCCCGAGTTCGCACTCTCTACATATTTTCTATTATAAAAATTGATTAATAATAAGTAAACGAAAAAGTAATTAAGGATGGAGCCTTTCGAAATTAAAATATTGTGTTTTTATTCTTTGGACGCTGCAAAACCAACAGCCTTGATAAGAAAAGTAGAAAGAACCTCATCTCTTAATTTTAGTAATGATGTTTGACGTTCTTATCTCGTCGGCTTTTATAATTTATAAATAAGTAGGTCAGTGGGCTGAGCACTTTTTAATACAAATATATATATATATATATATATATATATATATATATATATATATATATATATATATATATATAATTTGTTAATTAATTAATAAAAAATATTAATTGTTAATCTGTATTTACAAGTTTTTTAAGTGTAGGAATACATTTTGTTTGTCGTTTCTTTTTCTTTTGTTATAAAAAAGTAGTGTAACCTTAAGTCATTTAGTAGTATATATTTAAAACAGATAAATAACATAAGTTGTTAAGTCACATCACAATTAAGTCACGCCTTCGTCGATGGCAGCCTTGAAATGCTTGTCATCAGAGGGTGCTCATTACCAGTAGTAATTACTACTACATCTGTTTTCTTATTAATTGGATGAAAATGGAATGGTAACCCCGTCTGCGCTATCAGTGCGGGGTGATAGATGAGGATAAAAGCAGATTAGTTGGTCCATTGTGACAAATTTCACGAGAATTAACCACGATGGTTACCAAGGGTAACCGCGTGGGGTGGTCTGTCTACTATATCTGCTCTACAGGCATAGTTTACGACGAGGAAGACTTGTGCATGTAGGTAACTTTATATATGAGTATACTCATGTACAAAATCATTAGCCTGTATCATTTACTAATTCCAAGCCAGTAATCTTTACTAATATTATAAATGTTAAAATGAGTGTTTGTTTGGGATATGTAAGGGATAGCAACCCTTAGCGATTAAATCCTTAACCAATCAATATCGAAATTTGGTATACCATACACATATTTATCATTTATCCTTGTCAGGGAATATATCCCGGTCATGCGAACGAAGTCATGCCTAAAAATTATTTTATAATAAATCTATGTGACCCAGGGCCTTAGTTATTCATGTTTAAAGTAGGACAAAAGAAGCTTTTGGTAGGCCAGAAGTCATAATTAAATGATTTCAAAAAAGCGAATCTGTCTAATTTTCTTGTCTATAATTTAATGGTAGAGCATTGGGCCTTTTAAGGTGGGCCATTGCCCCTTAAAGGCCCACTACTCCCCCTTTATAGATATGGCCATGATGTGACTCAAGATCTTATCTCACAATGATGGGAAGCGTTTATAGAGCGCAGTAGTCATTTATCATCAGGATGACCGTATGACTAATCACTATGGTCGTTATACTGTAGTCAACGTTACAGTTTAATAAATAATGATCCATATACAGTTCACAGAAAGAAAATCATTCACTAAAAGAGATTTTTTTATTAATTATTAGTGAATAGGTCAGAAAACTCTGCTTCAAGTGTAGTTATATATTCAAAGAGTCATTACATATTCCCTGTACGAGTGGACCGACTATTTAGGTACTTCCGTTGTAAAAAATTCCAAAAAATATTTCTTAAATACGTACTAATATCCTACAACTATTAATGCAATATGAAGATGTATGGATGGAATTCTTTTGCATGCATGCGTACATAAATCTATCACGCCTGTCTCCCATTAGGATAGGCAGATTAAACCTTTACACACGAGCCTGATATATACATATACTATGTACACGACGGCTTACTAATACAACTAGTGGCAATACCGAGGTAGACGAAGAGGAAGACAACGGAGACCAGTCGTTCATACCCGAAGAGTACTGAAGGCCGTCTTTCTTATCTGTGACATTGCCACAAGCGTCTACAGCTCGCGCACAGCGGGCAGAGGCACGTAGTCAGTCTCGTGCTCGCGTCACAGTCGCTCGAGACTAAGGATCACGAATTGATCCCGAAATTAGTCGAGCTTTTTTGATTTAATTACACGTAAGTTAAACCGGTAGTTATTACATTAAAATATACTGATTCACGCCGGCGTAATAAGAGTATAAAATGTAAAAATAAATTTGTTTATTATTTCTTGATATTTTAATAACTTAATCAACCATCATAAAAAGGGACCCCCCTTTTTATAATGGTTGGTTATGGTATTAGGGGTTATTAGTAATGGGGTCTAATTGACCCATTGCTAGCAATATACCCTATCAGGTCGACCTCCACGCAATTCTTCCTGGAAACCATCGTGGTTAATTCTAGTGGAATTCATTACAATGGGCTAACTGACCTGCTGAAGCAAGTACATGAAGTACATATACTAAATTTGACCTGCTTTCATTGTCATCTACCATCCTTCACTGGTGTCCCGCCAGCGTAAACTGATAGCGCGGACGGGGTTACCATTCCATTAACACCCATTAAAAAAAACATCACAAAATACATGTGCTATTTGGGATGGAGAAGAATATAGGTTATTTTTTTTTTATCTCGATTAATGAATATTTTCCGATCGCGTGGAAAAAGTCGCAGGTAAAGAGTTGCATATAGGCGGCAAAAATAATTGAAATTCAACACACTGATAGACCACGTTTTTCATTATGTCGCCTCCTTTTTCACAGTAACAAATTTATATGAGATGGCAGCGGTCTCATTTAACTGGAATTAATAATAGGTGGAGAACTTTGAAACCAAAGAACTGTCTTTGATTTTTTTTCCTATAATTGGCGGTTACGCTGGCCTGGTTTAATAAATAATGATATACATATCATAGAATATTTATATTTTATAAGAATTTTTGTGAAATTTATTTTTATTTCCCGCTCTTTAAATCTAAATTTACGAGATTTTGAGAGCGGGAAATAAAGAATTTTATCTCGACTTTATTTAACTTCATGTGAAACTTAAAAAATGTGACGATTCACACGTCGTGTTTCTTGTAACTTGGGTTTCTGTCGTGTGTGTGTATTTATTAGTTTGTGAAAATTTGTTAGTTTTTCTTATAGAATTGTCACCTATTCAGTGATAATAATAATTTTTGAGAGAGAAATAAATAAAATAAATAATAATGTTACTCCACATTAGGACAAGACTATTTATTTATAATTTTATTTATCTATACTCTTTTCCTAACTACATAGCTACTAATAATACAGATTATTATTTACATTTTAATTTACACCATAAATGTTATATTTTGTATATAAACTTTATAGATACACGTACCCCACCAGCGTATACCGTTAGCGCAGGCGGGGTTTTCATTCCATTTTCATCCAAAAAAATATATACATTTCGTCTATTTATGTTAATCATCCTTTATTGGTTCTTGGGCATCGAAAATGGCACAAGAGGGTTTATTATTCTATTGTCATCTATTAAAAAATGTATATACTTGCGTACATTGTTTAATTTTTCATTGAAACTCGAACGGTTTTTGTGTTGACTGTACTGCATGAAAGAATAATGAAGTCTATGGAAAAACGTTGACCGGTTGTGACGTCACGCCGGAAACCGAGGGTCCTTCATTATGTATAGTCAATGGAGTGACTATAGCTATGTGTGGGTCAGTTATGACCGTTTCTGAATAATCGACGCTCTCAACATTTGCAAGCATACAGTGTGAAATGCTTTCTCAAAAGTTCTATATTATCATATACTCGTATAAATAAAGTCTTTTTAAATTTAAATAACTTTTAGGTACTTCTATTTTTTTTAGAATGTTAACCTGTTATGTTTTTATATATTACTAGCTATTACCCGCGACTTCGTCTGTTAGAGCGAGACATGTACACTGATCGGTATAAACAGTATACTCGTATACCTGTATATCCCAATGCCATAGTAATTGGTCAAAACGTTAAGAGGTAATAAACAAACTTGTTTTCATATTTATAATATTAGTAATGATGTTTTTAATCAATATTATAATTTTGTGTATTATTTGCTACTTATTTAATATTCTTTTTATTTAAAATCTCTTGAATCGAAATATGTTGTAGACGTTTTGTTTTGTCTGATGCTGGTATTTGAGTGGTTATCCATCTGACATTATTTACGAGTATTATTCCATTATATATATATATATATATATATATATATATATATATATATATATATATATATATATATATATATATATATATACATATATACATATATACATACATACATACATATTCTTTATTGCACTTGTAAATTACATGTAATATAGCATTTATAAATGTTGTGAGTAATAAATATAATACCTATCTACTTATATAATAAATGTTAAAATAAATGAATATACAACCTACAATAGAAATTTAGTTTAAAGATTTTAAGATTTGACAGTACAATTAGACAAATAAAAAAAATATAACTAAAGGGAAAGAAGATGCAATTTTAACCTTTATATATAGAATTTAGATAATATGACTATTATCTGTATGTTATTTATATATAACTATTGTTTTTCTATTTATTTGCTCATTGCATTGCATTGTCAATTATATTTTCTGTTATTCCTGTTTACGGTCGACTGGTAGTAGATAACGTCATACTGTGTTAAGTTCACCATTTATATTATCTAAGCGTATTCAAGTTTCATAAATAAATAAACACATTTTTAAATATTTTGAAAATTATTACATTGAAATAATTGATAAAAATACAATCCTTCGACAAGTTTCAAACGGGATCTAATCCTTTTTACATTCACGGGGAAAAAATAAGTGTAATAGAGAAAAGATATCTTTTTTTTTTATTTAAATTCAATCCTTATGTCTGCGCTATATTATTACACTATGTTGCAAAGTAACTACCCGTTTACGATCCGAGATTGCAGCAAGAGTGCGCAATAAAATTTTGATATGACCTGAATCAACATGTTTAATATCATTTTGAAGTGCTCATCCCGTATTTGGAACTGTAAATATTAAATGAATTTTTTTCTTTGTTTTTATGAGACTTAGAATAACAAACTATCCGATGGCCGATAAGATAAAAGAGTAAACGTCGTAAATAATATACATTGTGTTCGTGTTTGTATATCATAGGTTTATAATCAATCACTATACATTTCAGGCCTTTATTTTACACACACACACACATATATATATATATATATATATATATATATATATATATATATATATATATATATATATATATATTTACTTTTTTCATGATGATGTATGGATGGAATACATCTATCACGCCTGTCTCCCATCAGGATAAGCAGAAACAACGGAACGCCAAATGCATCATATCTTTTTACCTTTTTTTGAAAAAAACTATTGAATGGTTTTTGAATGAAATTTTATATAGGAATTGGTTATATCTTAACTTAACACACCAGATACTTTATATTATATATATATATATATAGCTCCAGTTTTCATAATCAACTGTAAATAAATAAAAAATTACAGTTGATTATCAATATACTGTAGATTTTTTTTATACATCTTAGAATGGCAAACAAGCTGACGGCCCACCTGATGGAAAGTGGTAACCGTCGCCTATAGACATGAGCAGTACCATGGACATAACAGAGTATACTGTTTCGCCCATGATACCCCCCATGCGTTGCCATTCCTGAGGACTCAGGTGTTATTCCTTTGTATCCTGTAAATTCGCGCCATATCCCATCCTTCAAACTGAAACACAGCCATGCAAACACAATTGCTTCCCGGTTGAAACACAAATGGGACAGAGATACCGAAGCAAACGACTTTTGTACAAAGTCTCCCTCTGGTGATTTGCAGTTGATATGATGTCATAATCAACTGTAAATACAATTAGTCTCCAACATTTGCATAAAAAGAACTTATAGGTCGTAACAGTCTGAGGACCGATATTTACCCACCATTTTATCCTAATACTTTTCGCCACTAAAGTCCGTGTTAAATTGCGGAGCTGGGATGCGCAATTCTCACAAATCAGGTCTTCTGTAAGTAACAACGTTGATCTTTGTTCCTTCAATAATCACTTTTCACTAAAGTCAAGACGTCCGTCATTCGTATCAAATAGCGGTGACGAAATTCCTAGAATCCTTTGTTTAACTTCAAAAAGAAAGACTCCTCCAAAAAATACCTACAGTACCGATAAATAACAAGGTTTTTAATAATTTACTTCATATTTATTAAAAAAAAAAAAAGAACAAAATAATGTGTGAAAGGTATTATAATGATACGATTTCGTGCGATATCAGATTTATTAACAGAGCCCGAGGGACATTGGACACGGCAGCCAAAATGGTGAATAAATATTGAAAATATTGACAGCAGGATCAAAGACCCAAACCGAACCTTAATCGGATACAGAGCCCACGTAGCATTACGTGATTATCTTTACTTTGTAAATTTATTCTAAAAATTGTTACCTTTTATCTAGATGGTTTTGTGAAACACGCCTGGTTTAAGTATAAATCAATACAAGAAAAAGAGATATATATATCTAGTGTTTACCATCTTATTTATGTTACCTCTTCTTTTATTTTATTACGTAACTTAAAATGAATAGTACACTTGATGGAACGTGGTAACTGTTGCCAATGAATCAGTTTTTCTTTTTTATACAACTTAGAATGGCAAATAAGCTGACGGCTCACCTGATGGAAAGTGGTAACCGTCGCCTATAGACATAAGCAGTACCATAGACATAACAGAGAACTGTTTCGCCCATGTTCTAAGTTAGGATGTAACTTAACTGTGTATCAGATTTCAATAAAACCTGCGCAATAGTTTCTGCGTGATAGAGTAATAAATATCCATCCATTCTTACAAGCTTTCGTATTTATAACTGTAGTAGCATATTACACAGCATGTACAGCTACTTGACTGTAGAAAATCAATTGTTATAAGGATATCCATGCAGACGAATTTTCTACAAAATCTCTGAAGTTTGTACAAAAATAGTTTTGTACAATGTATAAAACAAATACTTGTATGATACCAACAAGGCCTACACCAAGTACAAGTTACAAGTTACAAGTACAAGTAGCTCTAATTTTTAATTAAGGTATTACACCTTTGTACTCTGTAATGTCTTTGTCATATCCTACACTTCGAATTTGGTCTCAGCATGCAAGGAAAGTTGCTTGGGAGTAGAAACACAAATGTCACAAGTGTATCCATGCAGGCGATTTTTGTACAAAATCTCAAAACTTGTACAAAACGAGTTTTGTACAAAGTATAAAATAAACACTCATATAATACCCAAAAGGCCGACTCGTCACATCCCTATGTCACACCTTTAAACGTTCCATTACACGTGGTTCAAATTTCCGTAAATGTTGTATAGAGTCGTGTTTGTCTTCCCTGTTTGCTAATAGTGTTTATTTGCTTTCACGAGTCAGAGGTATGTTTGATTAACTTACATTGTATTATCTGGATAAATATCAGTCATTAAATTAGCCATTGTGTTAGACAAACGATGCTAATATTACTTTTTTTTTGTTTATTAGTAGTTTATAGTATTTTGTTTATTAGTTTATTTGTACAATATAAAAAAACATATAAACATCATCATTATCATCACAGACATTTTCAGACCACGGTTGAACATAGGCTTTTCCCATAGACTGCCATAAGGAACGGTCCCGAGCCATCAGCATCCACTGCCTGCAATGTGTTTGAGGTCGTCACTTCATTTAGGGGGGGGGGGGCGTCTACATTACGTCGTTCGTATGGTGTCGCCACTCAAGAACTTTTCTTCTCATCGGTTTCATCCTCATTTTATAAACATAGACATTGAATTCTAAGAATGGCGAATTTGGGTTGAATTGCTTATCGCTAGACATCCTAGCTAATTTTAACAAAAAAATAAACCATGTAGAGCTATTTCGA
The DNA here is from genome assembly GCF_026898425.1 of Galleria mellonella. Taxonomy (NCBI): domain Eukaryota; kingdom Metazoa; phylum Arthropoda; class Insecta; order Lepidoptera; family Pyralidae; genus Galleria; species Galleria mellonella. Next base: position 3,525,637 of record NW_026442015.1, read on the forward strand.
CTATTAAGATTTTACAATTTTTTTTATGGGTGATAATGGAATGGTAACTCCACCCGCGCTATCGGTATACACTGGCGGGGCACCAGTGAAGGATGATAGGTAAGGATGAAGTAGGTCAGTTAGCCCATCGTGATGAATTCAACAAGAATTATTCACGATGGTTTCCAGGGGGAACCACGTGGAGGTCCACCTAATAGGTCATATTGCTAGCAATAGAGCTGTCAAACTCCATTGCTAACAATCCCTTTTACCCCAGATTTTACTATTAGTAAGTAGTTCTTTATATTGTAAATTTTTTTTTTACAAAGAAAAAATGTAGAGTTGAAACAACCACAATCAGAAAGTGATTGCAATATAAATTCTTACAAGGTTTTTTTCAATATGTAATAATGGAATGGTATCACCGTCTGCGTTATTGGTATACGCTGACAGGATATCATTGATAGATGATAGTTGAGGATGATAGCAGGTTAGTTAGCGCATCGTAACAAAGTTCCACAAGAATTAATCATGATGGTTTTCTGGGGGAACCGCGTGAAGGTCGACCTGATAGGATATATTGCTAGAAATAGAGCTATTAGACCCCATTACTAACAATTCCCTCACCGATATACAATCACTTCCTTTTCTCTGCGAAACGTTAGGGGTAATAAAGGAAACTTAATAATATTCAAGGAATGGACTGCAGCGTCCCTGTTAAAATTTTACCAAAGCCTAATTGCGGTTGCCAAATCGCCACTATATAAGCTCGCCACTTACCATCAGGTGAGTCGCATACGCGTTTGCCCCCTGTGTTATAAAAAAAAAATATAGATACAAAGTTTTATTGTGCAATAAAGAATAAATAAATAAATTACAATTTCATTTTCATCAATACATAAGTATAAAACCATATTTTTGGCGGTAAAAATGTAAAATGACAGTATTAAATTTCTAGTGCCATCTTCGTATGTAGGAAATATAAAATCACATCAAATTTTATGATGGCATTATATGGACGGATGTGTCCACCCATAATATGTGAAGTACGTATCGATTTTGATAAACGATAATAGCTGCTATCCATTCAATACGGTGGAAGATATATCCGAGCAAATGGCTTTATGAGACCTTATCTTAGCATACAAATCTGGTAATCTACTTAGGAAAAGAAGAATCGACAAGTAGGCTTATCGATTTTACTGCAAAGTGTATCTAAGTGATTAGATACTATTTATATAGAAAGTACAAGGTTCAATGACCCGAAAAACGGTAGCGTTCATAAAAATGAACAAGTTCTGACTTAATAATTTTTTCCACATAGAATAATAGAATTGCATTTTGTTTTATTCTATTTTTTATTGAATTTTATTAGGATTGGTTTGACGTGGCGCAGAACAGAAAGTTTTGGAAGAAGATAGGTGAGAGCTTTACCTAGGACATCATAGGTTGAGGATAGAATTTATTATTACGTCTAATTTATTATTAAGTATTGGTTATTTGAATTATTATGTTTAATTCCGCTACCATTAGTATGTGATTGACAACACTTGTAGATGGACTATTATTCTTATTACCAGAAGTTCTACCAGAGGGAGATTTTGTACAAAAGTCGTTTGCTTGGGCACCTCTGTCCCATTCGTGTTTCTATCGTAAAGCAGCTGTGTTTGCATGGCTGTGTTTCGGTTTGAAAGGATATGGCAGTGAATTTACAGGGTACAGAGAAATAACATCTGAGTCCTCAGGAATGGCAGCGCGGGGGGGGTATCATGGGCAAAACAATATACTCTGTATCGTCCATGTTTATAGGCGATGGTTACCACATTCCATCAAGTGGGCTGTCAGGTTGTTTACCATTCTAGATGTATAAAAAAAAAAGTTCTACAATCTTCCTTATCAGCCATCAATCTCCGACTGCCATTACGTTCAAGCACGTTTTGCGGCACGTGTTTCACATCTAAACGAGGCATCTTTGGGTAAATTAATAGATCCTAGAGCCTAGTAGTCCTAGAACCGTTCGGAACTCAAATTTTGAATAGACCATTGAATAGACGTAAAATAAGTGTTGCAAAATGTGCTTGAACGAATATATATATATATATATATATATATATATATATATATATATATATATATATATATATATATTATGTTTATAATATAATATATTTGCCTAAGATGTTTCTTTTATTATTTCCACTGAAGTGCCACCTACTTTATTTTTCGTTTCACGATTCTCTCTTCAAAGGTTCTGAAGGGATTGCATTAGCGACAAGACAGTCTTTTGTATTTGTAACTGCTTAACAATTTTCCTTTATGTACTTTATTCATCAGTATCAATGCAATAAAGTGTCAATAAATAAATAAACTAATAATACTACCTTTGGATTTTATATTTTTATAATTTATATATATGTAAGTATATTTACATTATACTGTGATAAGAAATAGGCTATGTTCTTCTCCATGCCAAACACAGCGTTTCTTTTTTTTTATACAACTTAGAATGGAAACAATCTGACGGCCCACCTGATATAAAGTGGTAACCGTTGCCTATAGACATGAGCAGTACCATAGACATAACAGACTATACTGTTTCGCCCATGATACCCCTCATGCGTTGTCATTCTTGAGGACTCAGGTGTTATTCCTCTGTACCCAGTAAATTCACGCCATATCCCACCCTTCAAACCGAAACACAGCCATGCAAACACAACTGCATCACGGTAGAAACAGGAATGGGACATAGATACCCAAGCAATCGACTTTTGTACAAAGTCTCTCAAGGCAATAAGGTCAAGATTTAGGCAAGGTCTTAACGGCTTAAACATTTATAATTAAAATTGACAACAAGTACGAACCGTCAGTAGGCCAATATCGTTTGGTAAAAAAAATATTAAACATTTGCCACTACGTTGCAGCAATATAATGTATTAAAAATTAATTTACATATTACAACTTTATCTCACATTGGCTTGCGTGACTATAGCGGATTAAAATTTTACACGAACTGGAGAATTTTCCATTAAAATCGCTTTTTATAAAATGTGTGATTCACGCGAAGGGGACGTGGTCAACATTTCTTAGGTGTTAGATTCGGCATAACATAACGAAGTATTTTTATATTCATAATGCTAATGTATTATTTATGATGTAAGAATGTAAGGTTGAAATTCCCAAAATCCATACATCCCATTTTACCCTTTGAAAGTTGATGAGTAGTATTAGAGTTTCTATAGTTGCCTTCACGAGATAGAATGACATGGACGACTTTATTTGCCCCAAATCAGAAACGAGTGAGACATTTAAATTTTGTTATTTTAGACACATGTTTTTATGTTTTATTAATAGACTTGATTTTAGGATTTTTTTTATACAACTTAGAATGTCAAACAAGTTGACGGCCCACCTGATGGAAAGTGGTAGCCGTCGCCTATAGACATGAGCAGTACCATGGACATAACAGAGTATACTGTCGCCCATGATACCCCCCATGCGTTGCCATTCCTGAGGACTCAGGTGTTATTCCTCTGTACCTAGTAAATTCACTGCCATATCCCACCCTTCAAACCGAAACACAGCCATGCAAACACAACTGCTTCACGGTAGAAACACGAATGGGACAGAGGTACCCAAGCAATCGACTTTTGTACAAAGTCTCCCTCTGGTATTCTTAGATTGCCGATCATAGTACACCATCTTACCACTATATCCATAATGCTGTTAATTCTTGATTTGAATTTCCTTCAACAAATTGACTAGACCATTAGTATTCGTCGAGAAGTCGACTACTTTGGACGTGTTTAGAATACAATTTTGAGACCGTAGTACTTTTAAATTCAGCTGCTTTCCCGTACTCATTATAATATTTGCTTAGAAAAAATGTTGTGTTCACTACATCTTTGAGTGGTTGTTCAGTAAAAGAGAGTGTTCTTTTTACGAGATTTTATATGGTTAGTGTCTTAGTTGTTTTGATATTACAATGGCTTAGATTATATAGATAAAGTGTTTTCATAGAAATGCTTTGAGAAAAACGGGTCAACTTTTCATATAATTGTGCATGATAAATTGTTATGAGTGATACCATTATAACTTTTATATTTATTTTGTCTTATAATTTCTGCATCTTTTTAATGCGTAAATATTAATTTTATTTATTAAATACATCAAGATACATTTTATGCATAAGTATATAGAACACTGATAAAAGAAACGAGTCAGCTAATTTGACAATTAGCTGACAAAAAGTTGACCCGTTTTGAGGCTCAATGTTCTATCTATATAATCTAAGTACAATGAATATTCATTACAAAGTCCCATATATGTAGAAATGAAGGAGATTCTACTACAATTGTTTGTTTGGGTACATTTGTCCCGTTCATGTTTCTGCTGTGAAGCAGCTGTGCATGTAAGCACGTCTTTCGGTTGGTGGAAAGGTAGAGCATAGCAGTGAATATATATATTACGAAGGCATAAGAATGAGATCATCAGTGGCCATCACAATGTTCATGGTGCATTTTACCTGTAGACGACACTCAATATTTTTCATCAGGTTGGCCGATAGATCATTTGCTATTGCATGTTCTATAAAAAAACCTTGTAGTATCTGTATCTGTGATAATTTTTTTCTATCATCATCTAGTTATATTTCTTTAGAAAAAGTTTAATGTCACTAGTAGAAATCCATTCAATAATGACTTCGAGTCTCATCCTGTAGTTTTGATATTAATTATCATTATCGTATATATTGTTGAATGTACTTCTCCCCCCTAAATTACCACAAGGAACGGTCCCGAACCAACTGCATCCATTGGAAGCCAATGGATGCAATGCATGAAATTAAGGTCGTCGGTCCATCTATTTGGGGTTGTCTTACATTGCCTGTACGAAGACGTTATTCAAGAACTTTTCTTCTTCATAGGTTGTCGGTTTTTCAAGCGTGTGACCAGCTCATTGCTACTTCAGCTTGCGAAAGCTGAAGTACTTTACGATAGCCCGAAGGATAACCTTCGGGCTATGCTAATGACTTTGATTCTTCTGCGGATATTCTCGTTTCGGATTCTGTTACGCAAAGAAACTCTGAGCATAGCCCTCTCTATAGTTTCCTGAGCAACTTGTAGCTACGGAATACGGGGGAGTGTGTAGGATTATGTTTTGGACCTGTAGGTCATACGTTGTAATATTAATATCAATAAATTATGGATATTAAGGAAAATATTGTAAAACCAACGGTTTACTTACAGCTTGTTAGATGGTCGACGGTCCATTGAACTGAAATGCATAGTTCAGTGAGCCAGTCACCGAGTTCAGTATTAAATGTAGCAAAATTAAGAAACGCCTGAATGGAGAGTGCTGGTATTTATCTTTGCTTTGTTTCTTAAGTAATTTCCTGTTACACAGTGGTCCATTGGGATCTATTGTTCTTTTGTCTTACTGTTTATGTGTATCTGATGTTCCGCATTTTGAGATAACAGCAACGTTGCCAAATTGGGTATTTTTTTGCAATTTTAGGTAAAAAGTTTTGTGTTCGTGAAATATTGTAAAAATAAAATGTTGAAATAAAAATGAAATGAGTTTGGAGAAATTTGCGTTATTTTTTCACAGTTTTGGTATTTGTAAATTGTACAGCAGTACGAAATTATACAACTCTGTAGTGGAGAACTATTAAAATAAAGTACAGAAAGTAGTTTTTTCGTTGTTGTGTATTGATTATATGACAAAACGTAAAACCGACGTACGGGAGGGAGACTTTGTACAAAAGTCGATTGCTTGGATACCTCTGTCCCATTTCTGTTTCTACCGTGATGCAGTTGTGTTTGCATGGCTGTGTTTTGACTTGAAGGGTAGGATATGACGTGAATTTACAGGGTACAGAGGAATAACACCTGGGTCCTTAGGAATGGCAACGCATGGGGGGTATCATGGGCGAAACAGTATACTCTATTATGTCCATGGTACTGCTCATGTCTATAGGCGACGGTTATCACTTTCCACCAGGTGGGCTGTCAGCTTATTTGCCATTCTAAGTTGTATAATAGAAAACGAAATCCGATTTATGTTTTGATTGGATAATATAATAAATAGTGCATATATAATAGTAGTATCGATTTGGAGAACAAATATTTGGATAAATATCAAAAATTTCATTCAGAGGGTTACTAGATAGGATAGGATAGGAGCCACTCTAGACAAAAAGTAAATGAATCTATTCATATATTCAATAGGGCGCGTATAAAAAAGAACAAGATAAGTAATTGTATCTCGGTTAATTAAAAAAGTAACTGTCGAGTTAATTGCACTACGAAACATTTGGAAATATTCTAGTAATATGGGCAAAGATACAAGCAATTAATAAATATCTTAAAAGTATTATTTTCAATTGATGATTCTACAATTTTAAATGTCTATAATACTATGTATCTACATATATTTTTTTTATACCACTGAGATGGCAAACAAGCGTACGGCCCACCTGATGGCAAGTGGTTACCGTAGCCTATGAACGTTTGCAATACTAGGGGTATTACGCACGCGTTGTCGACCCTGAAGAAACTTCTTTATTCCCCTTTTGAAGAACCCCGTGCTGTAGTGTATAATAATGGTATATTTTCAAAAGAGGTATGAATAGATTGTTATGATTATTTTTTTAGCAAGTGATAAGTAAGGGCAACAATAATTAATTCCGGTCTAATTCATAAATCATACAGCGCAACAATTTTAAAGTTAATATAAGTATAGGATGAAAAGTCTTGAGCACAGATGTAACTCTGTTAAAAGTTTTTCAACATCTGTCGTGCTCATGGGAAGGAAGGGATGAGGACTGGAAGCAATTACGTTCAAATTGTTGGGTAAAAAAGTATTTGAAATGAAGGATAATTTTTTTTTAATTCTGTCTTGTGGTAATATTCCATCTTCGATGGGGTAAAATGGGGTCCTTCAAAAATAGGGTAGAGAGGTTTCTTCAGAGTCTGCAACGCATGTTATGTCTTTGCTATTGTTGTTCGTATAGGCGTTCATTGGATACGGTAACCGCTTACCATAAGGCGGGCTGTTTACAATTATGGTGATATAAAAAAAATTAAAAAATAGCATGGGGCAAAGATAGGAGTAAATACTAATAATTGCAACGGAATAACATCGCATGAGGGGACAACGGATATCAGAGTTTATTCTGTAATGTTCATGGTCCTGCGGGGTTAAAAACCCATTTCACATGAATTTTAATGGGATTTGCTTTGAATTACTGGACGAGTATAATAGGCTTCTGTGCTAAGGACGTAATAATAACAAACTAGTATATTTGCATAGCCAGATTATATACAAAGCAATTTCTATTATAATTCCTAGAATGTTTAATTCCCCACTTCATGTTTTTTACTTTTTTAATTATGTAAATAACTTTTTCTCAAACATGCTTGGAAATGTGAGCATTATTTTGACAATCTTCTAAGAGATAAATCAAAATTGCCGTACTGGCCAGATACATGCGGGCAGCGGCCGGCAAAAATTGTATGAAAATCCATATCTGTCGTGTTTTGCGGCCAGATAAATTATAGTAATTTGTTACAAATGTATATATTATGTAAATAATATATACATTTCATCAGGTGGGTCGTTACTTTGTATGCAATTTTAAGTATCATAAAAAATGTACACTATAACATTTGATTTAATTGAGAACATGCTTAATTTTGAATTCATTTTAAAAATAGATGTTTCTCTTGGAGATATGGTACCTACTGAAATTATAATATTTAAGCATAAACATGGCCACTTTTCCAGTTTGTTGTTAGCCAAAGTTATTACTATGTAAACTTTGAGTTCTCCAAGCTGTCCATAATACAAACTGAAGTTTTCAAGTTTGCATAATTTTAGCCAATCAGTAAAATAATTTCACAGTAATAATAATAACAATTATAAATTTGACTTTTATTTTTATTTATCTATAAAACAAATCTGTTATATTATGGGCTGTTAACAATAGATTAGTGTAATACTATCAGGTTTTCTTTAAAAATGTCTAAATTACTTGACCAAATTTTTTAATACGTTTAATTTATAAAAAAAAAAAAAAACAGTAGTGTCTGTGATAGTTCTGCTAGGGAAATCCTGTATTATGGTGGTCAGGTTACCGTATTTTACATATTTAATATCACAATATAAATTTAAAAAATTTGAAAAAATAGAAATATCCTACAGAATTTAAACTGGAATTGTAAATAAAATAACAGTGATACAAATATGCAATGGTGTGGTAAACTCATTGTGTTTGAACTTTAATTAGTGCGAAACTAAAGAACGAACACTAGAGTAAACGGCAGAAAGGATTTAAGAATAATTTTGTGCAAGATAGACCATATTCTATTTACTTTTTATGGTAATCTATAGGATTACATATAAGAATTTTTCGTATACAAAATGTTTAGGTATTATGTTATTATAATTACTCCATTTATAAAGAAAACTACGGAAGACAGACTACGACAGCGAAAAAGAGCAAAGTGACAATTGTAAAAATAAAAGTATAAAATTACAATAAAAATTAAATCTTTAAAAATAACTAATGTGTTCGCAACATTACCGATCATACAGTTAAATGTTATAACGTAGAAATATTACATTTTCTGTTTTATAATGAATAAAATAAATTAATCCTTACAGATATTTCAAATTGTTTGTATATCAGATTGGGATTTTTTTTTTTGTTTTAAAATAAAACACAGATTCTTACAATAATTGTAATAATATACCCATGTGAAATAGAAGTAGGTAATAAACATTAAACTGTGTTTCAAGTCGAAAGAGAATGTGCCAGGTTTTTTATGTTCTTAACCATTGTTTCAGTAAAGTTGCGTTATATCTACAAGTAATTTCTGACTCGTTATAACTAAATACTTTTTAGTTTCAAATTTCTAAATGCTAATTAACATTTAAAGTGGGGTAAACATTAGGTACCTACGGGTCAAAAAGTCGTTAAACACGATAAACATGTTTATGAAAGGAAAGTCTGATACAAACTAGAACAATGCTAACTAACGTACTATTAAACTGTAGTCGATTAAAGATATTCGACTTTATACACATGGTAATGGCGGCAATTATACCGCTTTTATCTAAAAACAGTATTCTATATAAACGTAAAATATCAGAGGTGACTTTGTACAATAGTAGTTTGCTTGGACACCTAATGGGAGGTATTCACCCGGCCCTGAATTGTAGTCTATGCTTCAATGCTCACCCCAGGATACGAGCGAAGTTTTTAACTCTTTTAACAAATACATGGCTGAGAGTACTTACTGTGTTTTTTAAGGGGCCTTCTGGAAAATAAACTGAATAGGTTTTCTCTAGAGGCTACAATATGGGGTTCTTTAAAAAGGTTGTATTAAGGTTTCATCAGGGTCCGTAAGCTACAGTGACAGTTTACCATCAAAGAAGCTGTATGCTTGGTTGCCACTTGCGTGGTATAAAAAAAAATACGCCAACGTTTGTATTATTTCATAATCAAATGCAAATATTTTTTGTAACTTATGTTCCGTATCTATGGAAGTTTACAGGAAAATGAAGCGGAACTGATTCTTATAAAATCGTGTTCTGAGAGAGTAAGATAATTAACGCATCTTGTTTTTGGAGGTTATACAGAGGTGACATCATAGATAGATAGATATATAATTTATTTGCATCACTTACAGCATACAAGTTACGTCAGATATTGGTACATACTCTAAAAAAGGAATAAAAAAATACATACTCAAAAAAGGTAAATACATAAAAGAGGTAACATAATTTTTGTGAATGTTCCACGGTAACACAAAATGGTCACAACTCAATGATCATATTGGATTCGGAGTTGGCAACTTCAAAACATTGTTTAAATTAGTTGTGTTTGCATGGCTGTGCATGCTTTCGCATGGTTTGAAAAGTAGGATATAGCGTGAATTTACTGGGTAATAAGGAATAACACCTGAGTCCTCAGAAATGGCTACGCATGGGGGGTATCATGGGCGAAACAGTATACTCTATTATGTCCATGGTACTGTTCATGTCTATAGGCGACGGTTACCACTTTACATCAGGTGGGCCGTCAGCTTGTTTGCCATTCTAAGTTGTATTAAAAAAATTGATAGAATTAGAATAAAACGGACGTAGAAACTTGTGAATTAGACAAAATAATAAATAGTACTATTTTTGTATTAATAAAAAGAATTTTATATACTAATAAAAAAGTGATAAAAGAATTTATACACTCCTTTCCATCAGCATGACATTGTAAGTGGTGGTTGAAGAATAGGGAGGTGGAGAATTAGAAATAATACCTTATACCAAACTGACCATACATACTTTTACAACACGGACCGTGGTCCGCGTTGTAATAGTATGTAGTTTGGTGGCTGGCAATTGTGTTCTATATTTCTGAACAAATTACGGTGAAACATTAGGTTTGGGGAAACGTAAATGTTTTATGAGCCGCCTTTCATTATGGCCGTTCGAATAATCAAAGAAGTTGTTCGAATTCACATAGAGAAAACTAAAAGGATAGATAAATAATATATGTAATCCGATTCAGGGTCATGATAAAACGTTTTGTACTATGTTAACCGATTTTAAAAAGAAGAAATTTCTCTATTCGGTTGTACTTTGTTACCTCCTAACTGCGTCAATTATAAACCGATTTGGAAAATTATTTTTTGATCTGAAATGATAAACTTATGAATTAGTTTCATAGAAATTTTATCAAAATTGGTTTTGTTTTTAAATCAAACTAATTGGTTTTGCTACAATTGAAGTAGGTTTTTTTTTGTGGAACACAATTTTAATTATAAAGTGAATAAATTTAGTATTGTATGGTATAGTAAACTTATTTGTTATTTTTTATATTACAGGTAAGGCGAATACAGAAATATGGTTCGAGATAGTTGCCCGTAAGCAAAATCTTCTAGTTACTCGGCTAGCTTTGCTGATATAGAGGGCTATGCTCCGAGTTTCTTTACGTGATAGAATCCAAAATGAGGATATCCGCAGAAGAACTAAAGTGACCGACATAGGCCGAAAGGTAAGCAAGTTGAAGTGGCAATGCGTTGGTCACATAGCGCAAAGTATCGACAATCGATGGGGAAGAAACGTTCTTGAGTACCAACTCCGTACAGGTAAAAGCAGTGTAGGACGACTCCCCACTGGATGAACCGACAACTTTAAATGCATTGCATGCATGCAATCAGTGGAGTCAGTGACTTGGGACGTTTCCTTATGGCAGTCTCCACTGTTGAAGATTCGGCCTTGTATTATTTATTTATTCAATGATATATTATGATGATGATGAAGGCAAATACGGAAAACTGTTATGTCTTATTATTTTACTGTGTATGTATTTTACATCTGAGCATATCCTGAACACTATACAAAATGCCGTGCACGATCCTTGGCTATGCTTTCTATATGAACAGTTCTTGTTTGTATACTATATGTGCTATTTTGGATGTGTATAGTCTATTTTAATAGAATGTAAACAAACGAATAGTTGAATCGATCTTAAGGTAGTCTGCTGAATTCCAATAGCAGTACAAATAAAAAAAAACCATTAATTTGATTGTTCTGAATTGTTATAAATTTTATTAATATGATTGTGAGATAATATCATCAAAACGATTTTTTTAAATCGATGAAAATATAATGGCACCCTAGCCTACGCTATTGTTTACATTGGCAGGTATATTAGTAGGGTTTAAAAGGAAAATTGTAGTTTCAATCGTACTAAAACTAATATGAAACCAACACGAGAGCAAAACTTTATTTATTGTAAAAATATAATTAAAAATTGATTAAAAGTTATGTAGTTTCGTAACGAAAACAAGCATATTTTTTATAAATATAATAAAAAAATACGACTCTTACAAAAAAAAGTTCATGTTTAAAAATGGCGCTACGAGGTTTGTCCGGAAAGTACGTATAAAAGTTTTTTAAAAATTTTATTTTACAATTATTCAGGTAAATCAATTTTATCCCCTTAAAAGTACTCCCCCTGTGACATAATGCACTTGTGCCAACGCCGTTTCCACTGTGAGAACGCTCCTTGAAAGTCCTCTGGTTGTAGGTTTCTCAGCTGCCCCGTCGTAGCTTTTTTTATCTCATTTATGTCCCCCAAATGCCGCCCCCGAAGTACCAATTTGGTTTTTGGGAACAAGAAGAAGTCACACGGGGCCAAATCCGGCGAATAGGGGGGTGTTCGGTCACCGTAATGGAAATCAAAAATCACGGACAACAAGAGAGGTGTGGGCAGGGGCATTGTCGTGGTGAAGAATCCAACGCCCCTCTCGCGCCAATTCTGGACGAACTCGTGCCACACGAGCTTTGAGTCGTCTGAGCACATCGACGTAGAATTTTCCATCAACTGTCTGGCCTGGAGGGACGAATTCTTGATGGACAATCCCCCGAACATCGAAAAAAACAATCAACAGCCCTCTCTGAATCTTTTTAGCCACTTGTGGACGGTTGGTTCCTTCACAGCATCATCCCCATAAACTGTTCTGAGATCGGCAAAAATTTACGGCCATTCTTGCCGAGTTTCGAGAAAACTTGATTACGACGCGCTGCTCTTCAAAAGCGGGCTCCATGCCGACGGGGTTTCGTTAAGAGGTAACTTCACAGATGGCGTGACAAGCCAGTTCGCACCGCACGGCGGTCAGACCAGAACTGAAGCATTGTTAGGGACATAAGGAAGGGGTCCTGCGCTTACCTGGCCTCCCCACTCCTCTTTCTCGCATTCCAGAACACTTTTATACGAACTTTCCGGACAGACCTCGTATACAGTCGCCATATTGATTTTTTTCAGAAATATTATACCTCTTATCACACAGGATGATGTAAGGGTTCTAATGAAGTGTATTTGTATATTAAAATCGGTTCAAGTATATAGAGGTTATAGTGGAATAAACAATTAATATACTAACCTGTACCCTGAAAACTACATATTCTTTTTTCTGGGCATTCTTGTAAAAAAATACAGAAGAATTGAAAACTGCCTTTTTTGGGATGTCGCTTAAACATAGATATATCTGATCTAGATAGAGTATATTCACTCTGCTGACATTTATAATGTCATAATTCCTGTGGGACTTGCCTTATTGACTATTTGTCTGGTTGGCCTTATAATAACAAAAGTCGATGAACACCAATTAACTGTATTGCGTCACGACAAGGGTTAAATGTGGTTATACGCGACTAGTGTAGGACACACCACTTGCTATAAATACTTCGATTAATTTAATATATCCTTGTTAGATATTGTTCTTAATCCCAGAAGTATAAAGATGTTATAATTTGATGAGTTTACTTATGTGTGTATTTCTTTGTTGCATATTAACTTATCAAACGATTGAAAGTGTTTTATTTGATGAGTAATTTATTAGCATGGGGTTTATTTGACGTTTGATTATCGGGATAGTGTTTAGCTAAGTTTAACAAAATGTCTTCTCTTTGCCAGAGTAAACAATTTTAATTTAAAAATTTTACTTTAATTTTTTTAATACTTAGAATCGCAAATAACTAAATAAATTAACGTATATATTATGGGTGAACTTGACATTTAATTGTATATATATATATATATATATATATATATATATATATATATATATATATATATATATATATATATATATATTATTACTGCAATACTTCTAATATTTAATGTTTTTTCTAAAATCATACATAATTTAAGACACAATGTGTATTTTTTTTAATAAATGACTGACGAGCTACCTGATGGAGTGTCTATAGACATAAACAGCACCATGGATATTATAAATGACAATGTGACGTGATGTACCCATGGTACTTCATACATATAAAAAAATCTTTTTTAATGGATGATAATGGAATAGTAATTCCACCTGCGTTAACGGTATACGCTGGTGGAGCACCAGTGAGAGGTGATAGGTGCCAATGAAAGGGCAGGTCAGTTAGCCCATGGTGATGAATACACCTGAAATTCAGCACTCTTTCTTTTATTCTCTTCATTAACCACACGCGTATCCATTCCTATTGTGTTATGTTTTTATGCACACAGTCATACATGCACAGCAGATTCACAGTAAAATCTGGGATGGGACAGAGGTAATTCACGCGAACAACATTTATATAGAGCCTCCCTCCAGTATTAAAATCTTTATATTCCATCTTGATTTTTTACACAACTCCGCTAGGAATTTTTGGAAGATACTATGCTCTGCAGTTCACCTTATTCATTGTTTGTTGTTAAGAGTAGCAAACAACTCTCGAGAGCTAAAGTGATAAACATACAGAACACCGCTCTGTGGTTAAGTGGCAAGTAAAAGTTTGTACAAATTTGTATTAGTATGTATCAGTGATGTGACGTATATTCGTAGTCATATCCGTGGATATCCGAGAGAGAAAAATATCTATTTTTGTGTCCATTGCTTTTTGACAGTTCTTAAATTTATATTTTATATTATTAAGTTACATTACATAATCAAACTCTATTATTGTGTGGTCTTAGCATTTTTTTTATATAACTTAGATTGGCAAACAAGCTGACTGCCCACCTGATGGAAAGTGATAACCGCCTATAGACATGAGCAGTGCCATGGACATAACAGAGTATTCTGTTTTGCCCATGATACCTCCCATGCGTTGCCATTCCTGAGGACTCAGGTGTTATTCCTCTGTACTCTGTAAATTCACACCGTATCCCACTCTTCAAACCAAAACAGAGCCATGCAAACACAACTGCTTTACAGTTGAAACACGAATGGGACAGAGGTACCAAGCAAACGACTTTTGTACAAAGTCTCCCTCTTACTCCGACCTTTACAGCTCGAATCTGTCTGTTTACTTTGCAAGGAATTTGTCGTGAAAAATGTAAAAAGCAGAAATCCGTATTCATATCCATGAACATATTTTTAATTCATCCGGCACATCACTAGTCTGTATATATTCTGCTGATTATATCCGCCACCCAGTTCTGTTTACTTTTCGCATAAGAATGGTTGTATCGAAGCTTGCCTGCATCTGATATATCAATCGATATACAAAAAGTACTAAATGTTACTAATTTTCTTTTTAAACTATTACATATATTCTGGATTTTTCAAATTTAATTTAATGCTAGACAACAAGATCTATTTTGTTAGTATTAGACTTAAAATTATATTAGCAAAAATGGTTATAATTTAATAACCTAAGAAGCATTCGGCCAGAACAGCAACGAACCAGGAAATGGTTACTTTGTGTTTTAGTGACGTGAATTTACTGGGTACAGAGGAATAACACCGGAGTCCTCAGGAATGGCAACGCAGGGGGGGTATCATGGGCGAAACAGTATACTCTGTTATGTCCATGCTACTGCTCATGTCTATAGGCGACGGTTACCACTTTCCATCAGATGGGCCGTCAGCTTGTTTGCCATTCTAAGCTGTATAAAAAAAAAATAAAAAATAAATAGTCATTATCCTAACGAAATGCCTTTTCATAGCTATCATTTTAACGAAGGTATTGTCACTTCCCCGCATTCTTTTCACCATGGGCGCAACTTTATTACGAATGATGGCATAAAAACAATCAATCAATCAATCAATCTGTGCTTGAACGAACATTTCTGATGTGCTACAGAAGCGGGGGAGTCCTAACATCATTCTGAAAATATTTTTGTGCAGAATACGTAGAGCATTCAGCGATTTTTCAGTATGCATGAACCATTGATATTGAAAAAATAGGTATGATTTAAATTTAAAATGTTATAATTATGTGTAACTTAGTCCGCTATGCATTTATTAAAACAAAACTCAAAATGAAACTTTAACTCATTGTCATAAAATATGGTAAAAACTTACTCCTTGATATAAGACCTTCGTAATCTGGTTTATCAAGAGGTCCTGGTTGGGCGGATAAAATAAAAAAACAAAAAAATATCTAGTATATTTATTTATTTATTTAGGTTTACCAACAATTGTTTCCCCAAAATAATGTAAATATATATACAATTATGGAGCTTAGAATTAAGTGTAACAATTTTTTATAGGCAAACACAGCATATATTGATACATGTATAACAATAAGTACTGAGAAATATATATAGCTTACAACTATTATTAAATGCTTAACCGCTAACAGCTAAAGCCACCATATCCATAAGCAGATCCAGCAGCACGACCCATTTTATATATTTATAGATATTTCGTACAAAAACAATTGGAGTATCAAAATTAATATCGACCTGGTCACTGCAGTTATTTATAATTTTACAGAACCTAACTATTGGAGAATTACTACCCAAGACATATACATTACATACGTATATGTAAATTAAATGTTATTTTTCATTTTTTGGATACTTTTCTACATTATCTAAATAATGAAAAAAATATAATTCTTATAATTATTACTAACATATAATATAATAATAGTACTCCTACATTATAATTGTCTATTTAGGACAGAAGCCTTTACAGCTGATCTTTATGAAACTTTACAGAATGACGTAGGGTGTCGACCCTTTTCAAAGAATATATGAGATAGATATTCGCGGGTTATTTGATATTTTAAACGAGTTGTTAAAGTCAACTATATTTAAATTCAACAATAACAAGTGTGGGTCAGATTTATGATGAAATAAGGGAAAGAGTGCTGTATTATTTCTGTTTATCTCAATACAGACAGACGTGACTTTTTTATGTGTGTTTTTTTAATATCACGAAGGTGGCAGACAAGTATATGGCTCGCCTGATGGTAAGTGGTTACCGAAGCCTACGAACGCCTGCAATACCAGGGGAAACCTTGTATTGCAGAAACCTTTGCCTGAAGAAACCTCTTTACTATTTTTTTGTAAGAACCCCATGCTGTAGAGTCTTGGAAAACCTCGACCTAAATATGTAGAAACATTATTAAAAAATGGAGTAAACATTTAATTTACTTTAGAATTTAAAGTTTCTTTATACTATTTACAGATTGATATATCTCTCTAAACGGAAAAAGCGGAACAATTCGACTTTGTATTCTTTGAATTATTTATTATCCGATTCGACGGAAAAATACGCTATCGGAAATCATTCTGATAACGTACGCAGATTTATTAGAATGTCTATATCTAGCACATTAAATATTTGTTATTCACTAAACATTACGTAATATACGGCTAAAGCTAACGTTCCAGTCGAGTAATCGATTACTTACAGTTACTCAGCTATTTTATATAGAAAATATGTATTTTATGAAAAATGAAACAAGATGTCTGTATGAGGTTGAGGCAATTTCATATTACACTATGTAATATACTACACTATACTCTGTTTCAACATAATTTAATGAAAATATAAATAAAAGGGGAGGCCTATGTTCAGCAGCGGACCGAAAATGGCTGAGATGATGACGATGATGATAAATAAAAGAATGTCTGTTAACGTCTAATAGTGAAACAAGCAAAAAATCTATTGACTGTTTACATTTGTTACTAATTTAATTTTTTTTTATACAACTTAGAATGGCAAACAAGCTGATGGACCACCTGATGGAAAGTGGTAACCGTCGCCTATAGACATGAGCAGTACCATGGACATAACAGTACACACACATACTGTTTCGCTCATGATATTCCCCATGCGTTGCTATTCCTGAGGACTCAGGTGTTATCCTCTGTACCCTGTAAATTCACGGCATATCCCACCCTTCAAAACGAAACACAGCAACTGCTTCACGGTAGAAACACGAATGGGACAGAGGTACCCAAGCAATCGACTTTTGTACAAAGTCTCCCTCTGATAATTTAGTGTTTGTATGATAATAGCAATGTAACTCAGTTAGCTTTTTAAGTTTTATAAAACGTATGTATGGTCTGTATAATAGATAATTTTTATCGATTTTATAATTTTATACTTCTGTGTTGGTATTAAACCTAATTTTTATATAACGTCATTTTTATAACGTATTGAATATTTGTCGTCGACTAATGGTTACGTCGACGGACGATTAGTTTTCTAAGAGACATTTTGGCTGAGTAATTGATTACCTACGGTTACTCAGCCATTTTATATAAACATGTGCATCCTTACACGCTTTATAAAGAAAGAGCATGATTGCTGTTTGAATTAAATTTCTTACTTATGTCAGAATTTTTATGATGTAGACAGTTTTTATATAAACATCTGAGTAAAATATGTTCAGAATTAGGAAACTTTTTATATAAAAATTATTTATAATTTAGAAGCATTATATAATGCTTCTAAAATATAAAATAAGAAAAAAAAGGCAAAATCATTTGATAGCCCGGAAAGTTATTATATATTATTTTCAGGTTTTTATTTTTATAGGCCTGCAAAAGAGCCATTTTTTATTTTTCAAGTAGCAGATTTAAAATTACAGGAAAATGTTATTTTTCAAAAGTTTTGAATATGAATGTAAAGAGAATGGATGAAAAGAAATGACGGGAGGGTATATTTATATATTTCATACTATATTTATAGATTTTATGCTTAAACGAAGGAGCTGATAAGGAAAAATGAATTTTCCTTCTCCATATACTGACGAATATAGATAGATTCAGGGAAAGTGTTGCATAGTTATTTCAAATTATACTATTTATATATAGAAAACTTCATACAACAATTCAATTAATACTTATCTAATTAATAAATTTATTGACAGAAATCATAACATAACATTAAGTGTTACCTAACAAAATGTATGTAGCATACTGTACGGTGCAGAAACTTATTAAGAACTTCGAGACTCAATCTTGGCAGTAATGGAGACGCCTCGTGGTTTTGATTGGCTGTAATTGTGTTAGAACTGAGAAGCTAGGGCTGTGGCTTATATATTTCTACTCAATCTATATTCTATCTACCACAAATTGAATGAGAATCGAAAAGCCATAGCCCCAGCTTCTCAGTAACACAATAATATAAGTCAATTTATAATGCAAGCTTCAGACAGGAACTGCACGCAACGTATGGAGTAGTAGGTTTAAAAATAAAAAAAATATACGTCCAACTGCACGTATCGAAGATAAATGTTTTTAATAAAGTAATATAGTGGCAGTAATTTACTTCATGAATCTAGACCATTAAATAAAAGGTATTAAAAGATGACTGTAACAGCGTTGGTAAAAAAAACTGGTTAAATATGTTGAGTGATATTAAAATATATATTTTTAGTGATGTCTGGTTATAACTAGTAAAGATTGCCAACCCTAACTGCGACTAATGAAGGGCGACCGTACGCTCAGTTGATTAAAACCGCAAAAGTATTTCGATTTTCAATCTAGAACTTTTAATTTGTTAGAAAATTGAAGAAAAACTCGATATCTCTCAATTTATTTGAAAAAGAACTTTTTATGCACGGGTTTCGAGAAATATAGAGTATTTTTACACAGATATCCTATATAAGGCTGGTATATTAGTACCAATAAATTAATTTAGAAATAAGAGTACATGTAGAATATTCTTCAAGGCGAATTATAAGTAAAGTTTAATTCCTTCTACCCAAAGGTTGTCTGGAAGAGATTGCTTACCAATAAGACCGCCTTTTGTACTACACTATACGTATTGAAAATTGTTCAACAAATCCTGTTATGTTGGTGCAATAAAGTGTTAAATAAATAAAAAAAAAATAAACATTTACGAATATCTAGATGAATAGAACCATGAATAATGAAGTTATATGTTTTACGAGGTACCATTGGGATTTTTGTAATTGTATGTGAATGATTTTCAAATATCAATACCTACATTATACACACCCTCCTCACACCTCACACATATACATTACATGCTACAAGCATATAATGTATATGTGTAATATGTATGTATATGTGTAATATGTATGTACTTATATGTGCTAATAAATCTATAAAATACCGATCATATCGAAGTAGGTAGGTAGGTCACGACGTATTTCATACCGTTCCCATCTGTCACGATCAAGTAGAATTTTCTTTGCAATTTTAAATTATGCGGGTTTGTTGACATTGTGTAAAGAGCTATCGTGCTGTTCTTTAATAGAAATCGAATGAAACTTCCAGATTAGTTTTATTTAGATAGACATTTTTTATGTTTAAATTGAATTGAGAATTCTTTGCACAATTTATGTATTGGTGCCAAATTATTTTGTGTTGACTTTTGCTTGCAAATTTATATGCGTAACATTTAAATGTACGAGTTGATAACTTAGTGACGTTCTAGATATAATATATATCAGATTTTAAGTTAGACCTTCAGAAATATGAGTATGGGTGATCAATTTGGTCCAGTAGTTTTTGTGTGATGCTGAAACTAACATATACTCGTAGACAGTCCAAAATTATAAACAATATTCTTTTGATTTTTATTGCTCTTATTAACACCCCTCATATATATTTTACCTTTATACCTACCTCTATTCTGTGCGCTCAAACTCTTACTAGCTTTAAAACCTCTGTTAAATCCTACTGCCTCTCACTTTAGTACTATTTTCCTGTGTTCTCTCTTCGTTTTCCTTCGTCATTTTTTTCTGTTGTATGTGTTCGGTTAAGTATGTGTGTGTTATGTATATATTTAATTGTGTATATATTGTATATGTATGTGTATGTATGTATGTATATATGTTTGTATATGATAATATTTATATAATAGTGCGCCACCTACCCTTTGTCTTTTTCTCAATGTCCTCTACCCAAAGGTTGTCTGGAAGAGATTGCTTAGCGATAAGGCCGCCTTTTGTATCACTTCTCATTAATATTTACTGTATTTGTTATTTCTCTTTTTATTTGGTGCAATAAAGTATAAAAAAACAAATAAATAAATATTTTTTAAATATTTCCTATATACTTATATCGTCTATTTACAATTTTATTATATTACCAAGATTATATGTTAATTACTGACATTTAGTTTGGAAATAATAGTACAAATCCATGTAATTATACAGATATCTATGTAATTATGTATCTTTAGATTAACATATTCGGCCCAGTTTGGGTATCAGTATAAAGGATCTCGAATGAGACATTTTCAATGTTTATTTCGCAAGTAACAGCACAAAATTATACAAGGGTACAGATTACGTTGCTTTAACAGTTTGGGTCCTACGTTCAGCATTCGCATAATAAAGATGAGTAAGGCCTTTTTAGTGGCAGAAACAAGAAAATTTATTGCAGATTATTATTTCGGAATTATATAATGATACAGGTTATATAAAGTATAGGTTAACGTATTTTAGACTCACGTTGGGCACCACTACATTGGAGACGAAGAAAAAGTTTGCAGGAGTTAAATAAAATAGAATATTTGAAGTAAAATTTAGAATATTACATAGAAAAATAGGTTATGTAGCGTAATAGGTTAACTTCTTATTTTCATGTTGAGCACCATTTTAACACAGCCGAAAACTAACTTGTTCAAACGTAAAACTGAGAAGATTTATTCCCAAAGAAATACTTCAGAATTACGCATTGATATTGATAACGTTACAGGTTAAATTAATAACCAATTTATAAAAAAAATTATGAAAGAGAACTCGTTTAGAATTTTTAGTTCAAAAATACTGTTTGTGCAAATCCAAGCAATAATTTTTCTAAAGTAATAAATAGTTTAGAATCATACATTGACACATATGTAATGTTAAAGAATTATCCCCATGTTGAGTACCAACATAATGGAGATGACTGAGAACTTATGCAGAGATAAAATTAAAAGGAATTTATTTCCGAAGTAATAGTTCAGAATCATATATTGATACAGATATATCATTACAGATTAAAAATTTGTCCCACGTTGGGCGCCAACATAATGGAGATGATAGAGAACTTATGCAGAGATAAAACTAAAAGGAATTTATTTCCGAACTAATAATTTAGAATCATATATTGATACAGATATATCATTACAGATTAAAGAATTAGTCCCACGTTGGGCGCCAACATAATGGAGATGATAGAGAACTTATGCAGAGATAAAACTAAAAGGAATTTATTTCCGAACTAATAGTTTAGAATCATATATTGATACAGATATATCATTACAGATTAAAAATTTGTCCCACGTTGGGCGCCAACATAATGGAGATGATAGAGAACTTATGCAGAGATAAAACTAAAAGGAATTTATTTCCGAACTAATAGTTTAGAATCACATATTGATACAGATATATCATTACAGATTAAAGAATTTGTCCCACGTTG
Organism: Galleria mellonella; assembly: GCF_026898425.1. Taxonomy (NCBI): domain Eukaryota; kingdom Metazoa; phylum Arthropoda; class Insecta; order Lepidoptera; family Pyralidae; genus Galleria; species Galleria mellonella. The sequence goes on from NW_026442015.1 coordinate 3,547,778, forward strand.
GGCGCCAACATAATGGTGACGAAAGAAAACTCATTTAGAGGCAAAACCAAATGGTCTTATTTCCGAAGTAATAGTGAACATATTTATACATTTATACATATTATTTTCAGATTGAAGAATAAGACCAATATGGTGCATCAGTATAATAGAGATAAAAGAGTATTCGTCCAGAGGCAAGATTAAAAGAGATTTATTCCAGAAGAAATAGTTCTGGATATACCATGTTTATGCCAAATATAGTATTGTAAGTGAGGTCACATTAATTTTCAATCATATTGGTCTACTATCACGCTTTATTCATATCGCTAGTCTGTTTCCGCAATGAAAATATTACTAATTTAATGGTAATGTTATATATACCTTGTTTGGCTCATTCACGTATATATACCTCTATAATTTAAATATATCTTCTTTTCCTAGCCACATTCAATTCAAAGATCAAACAAAGTTTGTCCGTTTGTCCCGTATTCCTTGCCGTGTGTCTGTCTTATTAAAATTGCTTGAATAAAATTTGTCTAAACTATGTTCAATTTGTGTAATAGAGATTGTCTGTTAATATTAAGAGAAGTGTATAAAAACAATAAAATTAACTCTAATAAGAAATAATACTAAATTAGTGCCTGATCGGGTGTCGTCGAATATTCTTCTATAAAATCTACAGAATATATAGAATCTACAAGGAAACCTCCTGTTCTTCAAACATCGTATCAGTTCCTTCAATATAATAAGGATAAAAGAAGATTTCTTTCAATTGGAAAGAATTTGATTATCGCTTGTTGTATAAAAATTATAAAACAGACATGTCTAACTTTAAGTAAGGTATTTAACTATTCGATCAATTTAGTAACTTGTTTAAGAACGCCACTGATCTCCAAGGAAATTGACTGGAGCGAAGAGATCCAATTTCATGATAGCATTTATCTATTTTTCTCAGCGGGTGAGGTTAGAAATACCCTTTGGGGCTTAATAATATCGCGTTTTGCGCAATGAAAGAGTTCTCTTCACTTCACGTTTCGGTATTCCTTTTTGTAACTGTTTTTCGGGTTGTAAGGATGCCATTACACGGTGAACAAAAATCTTAATATTATAAAAGTCAGACAAGCTGCTTACTTTTAAAGTATACGTCACGGCTGCTTATGACTAACGGCCCCCTAAATTAGTCGATCTTAATCAAATACTTAATCCAGTCGTCATTACATTAAAATTATAAAAATCAGGTCCCGATGTTTGATCACGTTAATGTTCTAAATCGCTCAACCGACTTTAATGAAATTTCATCAATGTATACTGTATGTACCAACTGAGAGATAAGGTAGTTTTTAATTTGATAAGGAAATATGTAGCAAATACTTACCATTATGTAGCAAAACAATGTTTGCCGGATCAGTTAGTAATTTCTTGTGATGTTATAAATATTCTTCCTTTCATTTTTTTTTTCAGTTAGCTAATCCATATAATATACTAGAAATTGTCTTAATTATTAGTATTTTGTCTATTATCAATAAAATCTAATATATTTCAACCTACTTCAAAAAGAAGAAAGTTTTTAATTCAGTTGCGTTTTATTATCTCATAACTCCATCAGTTAAAAATCAATTTGGTCTCATAGAAATTAAATCAAATTCCATTCAATATTTTAGTTTAGTTTTTTTGTCGAACACAACTTTAATAACCCAGTAATGAATAGGATATTAAATGTATAATAGTATTTTACTTTTGCGACTTTACTCGCGTCAATTACAGTAAAATTATTCAGCTTGATAATAAAAAAAATATTATTATCTATGTAACAAATTTAAATTATCGTCTAATAATCCTTTTTGCCAAGTGAGGGTAGTTCAAATATACGTAATTATCTTTACAGACTTTCACATTTATAATATAAATATTATAATAACTTATATTTAATATAATAAGCCCAAAATATAAGGCAAATATTTGGAGTAGATCATTATTTTGCTATTTTGTTATTACATGTTTCATATTTCATATTATTATACATTATTATTGTAAATTAAATAATATAATGAAACTACATTGAAAGCTCTTATATTCGTAATTGTATTAACTTCTGAAGCTAGAAGGTTATTATGTTAGATGCTTTTGTATGTGTATCTCAAAGTGAATGTCTCGATTTTATAGAAATTGATGTTGTTTTTTGGAAGTTCACTTTAATGGTTGTTTTATTAGAACATTTGAGGATCGATTATTATTAGCAGAGGTTCAACGACCTTCTCAGTTAATCTCTAACTGTTATATAGAGACAAAATAATTCTAATCAAATGTAATCAGTAAATGTCCTGATTTTATTGCGTTTCATTTTTATGTAAGATCCTGAGGACTAAACACAATAATTTTTAACGTAATTATAAAAAAATACATTAAAAAGTTACGTGGTACTCATGTTATAGTTTAGTTATATTACACTCGTACTTAACTTATATTATTATTATAGCTGTGTAGGTCCCGACATAGAATGGGCCACCCTTTCCTTTCCCATGAGTATTTTAGAAGGTGACTGAGGGAGCTTATGGTAGAGGGATAGGCAGCAGCATCCCTCTTAAAACATCACCAGAAGCCACATTGCTGTTGCCAATCTACCTGTCAAGCGTAGCAACTACTGACAAATGGAGGCTATGTTCAGCAGTGGACAGTTAACGGCTGCTCCAACATACTTATATTCATGTAGCATATAAGTTATATGTGTAATAGACATAAAATTAAACAGCAATATACAAAGAGTTAAAACAAAAAAGGCATCTATGTAGAGCTAAAAGGGTTTCGGTCCGATGTTGAATTATTCATTGTGGAATCACAGTTCTCCTCGAAGTAAGAGGCCACGGAAATTATCTCTAATATGGAGAAGTTGGATTGGTTTTACGGTGCTATATATATATCTAATAATACCTTTATTTCTTCCACGCATGAAAAAAGCAATCAAGAATAAGACGGGTAATTCATGCGTGGGCACGGACCAGATATGGATTGAAATAGATGACGCAATTCTTATTGATGTTACAAAATGCAAGAGCGAGTTCGTTTGTTACTTCTTACTTCATTAACCACTCAACCAATCGTCATGAAATTTGGCACAGTATTCGGCATGGAAAAGAACATAGGCTAATATTATCGTAGCCAATTAGTATATCCTGATCTCGGGGATCAATTATTTGTTATTTACTAGGTCTTTTATGGGAATGGGCATTAAATGTTATAATAAGATACCGAAGGATATTTTGGATCTCCTTTTTACTAAGTTTAAAACAGTTATTGAACAAAGCCTATTACATACTTTTTTTATACAACTTAGAATGGCAAACAAGCTAATTATGTCCATGAGCTTTGTCATGGACATAACAGAGTATACTGTTTTGTTCATGATACCCTCCATAAGTTACCATTTCTGAGAACTCAGGTGTTATTCCTCTGTACCCTGTAAATTCACGCCATATCCCACCCTTCAAACCGAAACACAGCCATGCAAACACAACTGCTTTACGATACTATACTAAACTATACTTATACTAAACGATTACTTGAATAACAAATGTGCATGGTGTAAGTCGATCATGCATGGTCTTTTAACGACCATATAATTTTAGAAATAGTACTTTTAAATAAATACGTATAATGTTAATAGAGATTTAAATGAGTAACTGTAGAGTTACTTGCCGGCTCTTCTCCACAGATAACAACTTTCCGAACTTTGCAGTAGATTTTAAAAAAGTATGATTTAAAAAAGCTACAAGTATATTTGAATAAAAATGATTTGAATTTGAATTAGATCTTTAAGTGCATTTGAACTTTTGAATTTGATTTAAAAATGTAGAGGATTGTAAAAACAGTATGATTTAGTATCGGATAGATTTTAATAAACTGCTTTTATAACTTTTCGATAAGTCTTATAGTTTAGTAGTGAAACTCTATAAGACCATAAACCAGCATGAGTCATCTGGGGGGAAAGGGATTGTTAGTAATGGAGACTGAGAATCCCATTGCTAGCAATATACCCAACCAGGTCGACCTACTCGCGGTTCCCCCTGGAAACTATCATGGTTAATTCCTGATGAATTCATCATGATGGGCTAACTGGCCTGTTTTCATTCTCATCTATCACCCTTCACTGGTGCTCCGCCAGCGTATCCCGTTAGCGCAGGCGGGGCTACCATACTATTTTCACCCATCAAAAAAAAAAACATGAGTCATCTATCTCTATATATTTGTATATCTGTGAGCAGGGATATTTCTTCAGAAGTGAAAGATATTAGCGTACTATTGACAAATTGGCCACATAATTTGGTCATGGAAAAAAGAAAATATTAATTGTTTTATTTCTCATTTTATTTGTTAGGTTCTATGGGTTGTATTAAGGCACATTATATCACCTTTTTTGCATAATATACCAGATACTGGGCCTTGTTCCGTTCTTCTCACGGCATATCACAATATTTATAAATGCATTAACAATGTAATTTACAAGTATAATAAAGAATATATATATATATTATATATATATATATATATATATATATATATATATATATATATATATATATATATATATATATATATATATATATATATATATATATATATATATATCATCTCGGCATTTATATTTAAAATAACCGACTAATTGTGGTAAACCCAGTTATTTTGGTTTAAAAACTAAACTACTGAAACGATTTTGATAAAATTTCTATGGAACCAATCTGAAGGCATGAAAAAAGAAATTAGTAAATCGATTAGAATTTAAGTTAGAATTTACAATGACGGAGTTATGAGGTCAAATCTTTGATCAAAATAATTTATAATAGTGTATTTTTTGTGTATAATGAAGTAAACAAAAATTACTAAATAAAGAAATACAATCCAATTCTTTATAGATAGATAATCCAAATCTTTTTAGAGTCGGTTGAAAAATCTGAAGTATAAAAATGTATTCTCTATTTTTCATATACAAAATATATTTTTGCTTTTTAAATAGTTTTATTATTATCTTATTTTAATGCAACAAAGCACAAAAAAAATGCAAACATGCTGACGGCCCACTTGATTGAAAGTATTTATAATTTTGACATTTTGAGTGCGTGGAGGGCAACCTGAGAGAGTATATTAGTTATGAGTGACTAGATTCCATTACTAACAATTTTTTCCTCTTGGTATTTTTAATATCAGGTACATAGTTGTCTACATGGTTTATGTAGATCGGCTTTTATAATATACTAACAACTGCCCTTAGATTTGCACGCGTGTTTATCATTTAATTTGAAATTTTTAAAACCCTTTCTTAATAAATGCTCGCGTTGTGAAATAAACCAATGTTACAAATTTTAGTTTTCTAAATTTAATAGTTTTGGCTGTGCGTTAATATTCAGTCAAGACAAACGATTTTATAAGCATAGAAGCTATTAATAAGATATAATGTCAGAAATATGGCTAAATCGCGGTGAAATCTCTGTTAATTATGTACAGACCCATATAAATACGAGTATAAAACAAATTTATACATGAATATTCACAATTCATAAAGTCTACACAATCTTGTAGGCGATATTACACACATATGACTAATACAAAGTTATTTAGGACTTTCATTAAAGCAAAACTTGTTCTATTTTGGTATAATAAGTAGTTATATTGTTCTTAAGCATGTGTTATAAGTTAAAATTAAAACTATTTAAATATTAAAATTGGAAGGAATGAATTGAACAGAATTAAGGGGAAAGTTTGTAAAATATTCGTCTACTTGGGTACTACGAGTGTTATGTGTTTCTGTCTTGAAGTAGTTTTTCTTTAATGTTATGTAAACGGGGTTACCGTAGCTTAAAGACGCCTGTAACACCAAAAATGTCACCCGCGCGTTATCGACTCTTAAGAAACTTTATTACACCCTTTTTAAAGAACCCCATGTTGTAGTCTCTAGAGAAGATCTCGGTAGGGAGATCATTCCACAACCTGAGCGTTCGCAGGAGGAAGCTCCTCTGAAATCAAACTGTACGTGATCATTTTGGTTCTAGGGTATGAGAACGGTTTCGCTGCGGGTCGATGGTAAAGGTTCTTTAAAACACAATTCATTATACAGGCGGCAGAAGACGCAAAGGGAAGCAGTCTGGCCTTAAACTAAGGGGCTCGATACCGCCTATTAGCCTGGGATTGTCGATAATAGCTGTGTTTGTAAAGGTGCATTTCAGTTTAGAGGATGAGATGATTATCATCTTTCAGCTCTTATCCCAATTATTTAGAACCCTAAAATAGTATAATTTGGTTGGCATAATATAATTTTATCCATATTACATAAGGTTTATTTAAATTTGTTTTTGGCTTTATGATTAGCCGCCTGCATGACGTCATCCCTCCTTGGGAATACATTTGTTAGTGGTATCTACCACCCACGGTATGGAGGAAAGGATCGATGAAAAAGGAGAGGGATGCTGGGAGTGTTGAAGGGTGGGATATGGAAAGAAAATTATAAGTTACAGAAGCATAATACCGTAGTTCTTAGGAATGGTAACATATACTACATTGCTCACTACACGTTTTGGGAAACTGTAAGTGTAGTGAGAAATTTTCAAATAAATAAATAAATAAATAAATAAACTGAAAAAAAAAAAAAAAAATACGGGGTACCATGGCCGTCATAGTATATTTAGTAAGTTTATGGTACCGTTCTCGTGTATAGGCGATGGTTATTGTAATTGTGTTATGTATATGCATTTCGTTTTATTTTTTGTATATGTATTCTTTTATCTTTTTTTTATTATGTATATCTATCCGACATATTAAACCGAGTTGTGACCATTTTGTGTTACTTATATTTTGTTTTTTTTTGTATATGCATTCTTTTATCTCTTTTTACTGTATGTCTGTTGTTATTTGTATGCTGTAAGTAATGCAAATAAATTGTCTATCTATCTTATATGTTTTGGTAATATTTTTACTAACAAAACAACTGCTGTTAGATTCTGTACTTGTAATTACTATTCAACTATTTTACAATTGGTTAAATAGGTACAAGACTACAAGTGTATTTGAGTCACTACTGATAGTTCTAGTTTTTTTTTTACTGTATTTATTCATAAACAATAATCTGTATTTAAATGTCATAGTAGGTACAATAAAATTTATTCAGTCCATGAAAAACCCACCAGAGGGTGATTTTATACAAAAGTTGTTTGCGTGGACACCTCTATCACATTCGTGTTTCTACCGTGAAGCAGTTGTGTTTGCATGGCTGTGTTTCGGTTTGAAGGGGGGAATATGGCAGTAAATTTACAGTGTACAGAGGAATAACACCTGAGTACTCAGGAATGGCAACGCATGGGGGTATCATGGACGAAATAGTTTACTCTGTCCATGGTACTGTCCATGGTTATGTTCATGGTACCGTTCATGTCTATATGCGACGGTTATCACTTTCCATCAGGTGGGCCGTCAGCTTGTCTGCTATTCTAAGTTGCATAAAAAAAAAAGAAAAATAAATGAAATTAAACAAAAATTATAAACAATACATCATCAATTTACAGTCATCTCTTAACATAAAATAGTATTTAGATTCTATATTTATAATTACTTTTCAATTATATTACAATAGGTACAAGGCTACAAGTGTACGTGTGTCGTTACTGATAGATTTAGAAGTCTATGGATGCATTTCGCTCGGGATAATAATATATGGGTACGTTCCATATCAGTTATTATTTTCCACTACGTGGGTCATTCTATCTGTTCTCCTTTAATCAAAGGTTATCTGTAAGAGATTGCCAAAGCGATAAGACTGCCTTATGTACCTTTATGTATATATTTATACCTGTACTTCATACTACTGTATTTCACTTGAATTTTCTAACTGTCATTGTATATTTTTGTTTTTGGTGCAATAAACAGTTAAAGATATAAAAAAAGATCTTATTTGCCATTTCAAGTTGGATAAAGATTGGTTCATACGTTTGTAAGTTATGATGTCACAATCAAACTTATAACGGTCGTCTTTTTATGTTAAAAAAAATTAAGTTTCATCAGAAAGATGGAATGGAATTAAAAAGTATTTTGGTATACATTGGCAAGGTTGGTAAAGAGATTAAAGACACGTGTGCCCATCTGTGGGACATCAATTAGTTGTTATGAATGTCATGCGATATCTTAAACATTTAAATTATTCTTTTTTATAATCGAGAAATGGTTACTCCCATGTCGATCTAGTAATTTTGTCAAGATTGAAGTTGATTCGTTCTTAAATATTAATAAATTGAAATTATTAATATTTCTGTACAATTTTCCTTCGGGGAATCGGGGAACTGCTGCAGAGACGAAATCTCGAGTAAAGCAAAATAATATGGACTTTTTTTTGTAGGATTTCAGAACGAAAAAACCTAAGTTCAATTACGCATAATCACAAACGAACATAAGAAAAGAAAGAAACATAATTGCCCTAATTTTCCGTCCTATTCTAGAGCGCGGCATAACAAATCAGTCTTAATAGTAATGCGAGTATTATCGAGTGGAATTCTCTTGAATTATTTTCTGCGTTGTTATTTTGATTGGATTTTTGTTTTTATGAAGAAATTTGTTTTTTATATAAGGTTTGGACGGTTGTAAATTTTATTGGTATCTATTTATTTATTCATTAGTACATAAACATATGTGTATATGGCGGATTTAATGCTAAAATTTCTCATTCTTTTTCATTCTCGAGCAATCAACCATAGAGAAGTGTCAGAATACTCGAATGCGGTATTAGTAATTATTATTATACATATATACTAAAATTACATATATAAACGAATATATATAACAAATATACTTAACATATATAAAATATACTATATTATACACGAAAATGAGAATAATATATAGTACTTACTGCTCGGATAGTTTAAAGTTTTTTGGAAGACAGTTTAGCCGGTAGTCTCTTAATGTATCAGGAAGCGCGTTCCAGAGCCGTGAAGAATGTAGGATAAAAAAATTTGAAACGAAACCAGTACGATGAGAGGGGACAAATAGTTGGAGAGTATTACTAGAACGTAGGTTACGGTCGTTTCAAAAAGGTACTGGAATTTGCTGCTTAAGTATTTAGGAGACTGGGGGTTTTGAAGAAGAGTACAGAGGGTACAAAGAGTACTAAGGTTTCTGTGTTGACGAATGGGAAGCCATTTGAGCTGAGACTGAATTTTATTTGTATAATAGTTAGATGTCCAGAAAGTACATATCAAGAGGCGTCAGCATGTGGTTTTTGAAAAAGTAATTGAGATTTCTTCAGGGTTGGCAAAGTGCATGCAGTGCAATATGGTATTGCAGCGTCTAAAAACTGTTTTTTATTTATTTACAGCAAAGTAACAGAATAGAAATCAATACATTAACAAGATAAATATTACATAACACAGCATCGAATTTGTACTCCAATAAATATTCTGCATAACATTTACTATTATAAATATTAGGAGAATAGCGACTGTAGATTTGAGGGACAGGGAGACTTTGTACAAAAGTTGGTTGCTTGGGTACCTCTGTTCCATTCGTGTTTCTACCGTGAAGCAGTTGTGTTTGCATGGCTGTGTTTCGGTTTGAAGGGTGGGATATGGCGTGAATTTACAGGGTACAGAAGAATAACATCTGATTCCTCAGGAATGGCAACGCATGGGGGATATCATGGGCGAAATAGTCTACTCTGTTATGTCCATGGTACTGCTCATGTCTATAGGCGACGGTTACCACTTTCCATCAGGTGGGCCGTCAGTTTGTTTGCCATTCTAAGTTGTATAAAAAAAAAAGAATTAATAAATTGTCAGTTTTAATGTAACATAATTAAACTATAAACAAATTTTAACTTTTTCCACGTTCATCATATCATATAAGCTTTCAACTGTCCACTGCTGAACATAAGCCTCCGCCTTGTAGGGTTTTGCCAATAGTAGTCACTCTTGGCAAGCGGATTGGCAACCGCAGTTAGTCTTTGGAGATATTTTAAGAGGGACGCTGCTGTCTATCCTTCGCTCTCCCTTAGTTGCCTCTTACGACACCCACGAGAAATAAAGATGCGGCCTATTCGACACGTATTTTCTATTTTAGTAGTATAAAAACATTTATGATTAATTAGACGAATATTGTTGAAAATTTATAAAGTAGGAAATAAAGAAAGTGATGTTTATTAGAAAACATGTATCTGGAAGACGAGAAATACGTAATTTGAGCCGCTTGAGTTTGGCATTCATTAGGCTTCCTATTGGCAATGTAATCGCTTTGGAAGCACTACAAATGATCGTATCCAAAGTTTATACCAGTTTTGTCAAAGTAATTAATCATTTATTGTAATATTATTATTTATTTAAATTTATTGTAATTTATTTCATTACCAGAGGGAGACTTTGTACAAAAGTCGTTTGCCCAACACCTCTGACCCATTCGTGTTTCTACCGTGAAGCAGTTGTGTTTGCATAGCTATATTTCGGTTTAAAGAGTGAGATATACAAAATATGAATACAGAATACAGAGGAATAACACCTGAGTCCTCAGAAATGGCAACGCGTAGGAGGTATCATGGGCGAAACAGTATACTCTATTATGTCCATGGTACTGTTCATGTCTATGGGCGACGGTTATCATTTTCCATCAGGTGGGCCATCAGCTTGTTTGCCATTCTAAGTTGCATAAAAAAAAATATTGTAATAATTACGAGTAGCGGGCAGTAAGGAGTGTTTTGCCAATATTTGCCACGCTTGGCAGGCGACTTGGCAACCAACTGCTTTGGCTTTTGGTAATGTTTTATAGGGGAAGTTGCTGCCCATCCTTCACCATAAGCATCCTTAGTCGCCTTTTATGACATCTATAGGAAAGGAACGGTTGGCCTATTCAATGCCGAGACCTACACGGCTAAATGTAATAAAACAGTAATTTCGCTAAATTATCAATTTAAAATATTAGGTTAAGAAATAGGTTCTGGGAAACGGCACCTCAGAACCGACCCCAGTGTCGTTGCACGCTTCACGAAATAATTAAATCTTTAATTATCAGTAACTTAATAATATTTAACTAATTGTTGGTTTAAACCGAATTTAATTGTGACAAAGCCGGTTATTTTGCTCTAAAAATACTGAACCGATTTTGATATAAATACTATGGGACCAATCGGTAAGTATATGTTTTCAGATAAAAAATATTTTTTGAAATCGGTTTAAACTGACAGTCATGATTAACCAAACAAAAAAAATACAACCAAATAAATTTGGTTCAAAAAGAAGGTTCTCGAGAACCTTCTTCTTTTTGAAGGAGGTTGCAAATGGTTATTCATAAAATTGGGTAAATTAGTCACTTAGTTCTGTAGTATCAGTCTTCCCCATGGACTGCCATAAGGAACGGTCCTAAGCCCAGTCTAAGCCTCCATCTAGTGGGAGGTGGTCCTATAATAGATTTGCCTGTAGGAAGTCACCACTCAAGAACCTTTCCATCCATCCATCAAGAAGACCAGCCCATTGTTACTTCAGTTTCCTTATTCTTTGGGTTTTGTCAGTGACTGGTTCTTTTGCGGATATCCTCATTCCGGATGCTGTCACGCAAAGAACTCATAGCCCTTTCCATAGCTCACTGAGTAATTTAAGGCTTGTACATAGAGGCAACTGTTTAGAACAATGTTTCGATTCTATAGGTCGTCACTGGCAATATGCACTGGTTAAAGGTCTTCGTCTTGAAAGTGTTTTTGTTGTCTACCACTGCTGGAGAGACTGTAGTACCGTCCTTGTCTCGACTGAAATAAATGCTTTTTCATAGTCCAAAAACACCAGGGATAGTGGCAGACTATACTCTTCGGTTTTCTGTATAATTTGCTGTAACGTATGTCTATGGCGCTAAAGTCCTTTCGGAAGCCAACTTGTTTGGGTGGCTAAAGTCGTCGAGTTTTCACATAAGACGATTGGGCAGGACTCTCGAAAACAGCCACTTAGTAGTCGAGTCAATATATGGGGCACTTTGCATTGTAATAAAATTACAACCTTAGGGAACATTCTCAAGGGAAAAACAAATGCTGAACTTTGTAGCAAGTACAGTTAGGTAATTTAATATAGCCGGTAACGTGATAAATCACCATACTTTGTTTATTCTGTTTGAAGTGAGTTTGTAATTAAGAGATGTCATTTGGAACGGAATTAATTACTGTGGCTAAATATTTTGCTTTCGTTCAATATCTGAAATTCATTAAAATGTTTTGGTATCAATAAATTTGGCGGATAGAACGAATAATGCATTTTTAATTGATTTTCAAATAGTAGTTCGAATTTGCTTGTTTGACTTAATAAATATTTTTCTGGTCAATTTGTCAAGATATGTTTAATATTTAAAATTGAATCAGGCTAGATAATTTCGTAAATAGCTTGTTTATACAAGCTTACTTATACAAGCTATTTACAAAATATTATGAAGTTTTTATTCGTGATTTTGTCCTCGTTACCGGGAAATATTTGCTGACCGGGATAAAAAGTACCCTATATTCTTCTCCATCCCATATAGTATGAGGAAGTAGTATACACATACGCATACATACTATATATATATATATATATATATATATATATATATATATATATGTATATATGTATATATGTAAAAATTTTCTGGTACAAGTAAAATGTTAATGACTTTTTTTCAAATGTCCCGTATTTTGTAGTAATAATATAGAATTTTTCTAACAGACTGTACTTATTATTATCAAAAAATTGTTGGTAGCGGAAAGTGGCTCATCTATTCCACTTATCCCTACTGATCGCACAATGGTAAGGACAGATGGAAATAAAATTCACTTTTACCCCTAGGGGGGAAAGTGGGTAGAGACAAGGCGAACCGGCCATAACAAGTACAATAGATTGAACGTTTTGATTTTTTACTAATTTAATTTGGAAAGTGCTTCTGTGTTAACTTCAACAAAATTTACCATTTCATTACGTTGTATTAAAACATGCTATATACATTTCTTTTTGTTATATATATTTTTTTTATTAACTTCGCGATTGGCTCTTGGCCACAATAGAATATCAGTGTTTTGCTCCTTTGAGGGCAAAACAATAAACCGAGTTGTGACCATTTCGTGTTACTATGGCACATGCATGAAGGAAGAAAATTGTTACTTGTTTTATATATTTTGCTTCTTTTTTGTATATGCATTTTTTTATCTCTTTTTACCGTATATGTCTGTTGTTATTTGTGTGCTGTAAGTAGAATTAGTTGCACCGACAAAAGGAAACTTTTAAATGAAAAGACAGAGAAAAATAATGCAAATAAATTTTATATCTATCTATCTATTGCTATGTAAAATTATTTATTTCATTCTTGAACACCACCAGAAACATTAATGAAGATATTGTATGTCTTAAGCATTTTTATTTCTGAGGACTAAGACAATGGCGCTCAGTAATTTCACGGTCATATCCCACCTTTTAAATCGAAACGTGGCCATGCAAACTTAGCTATTTGGTCGCAGAAACACGAGTGACAGTTATGTAGGCGAATTTTATACAATTCTTTAGGTAAAACGTGCATCATTATATACGTGTAAATTCTATATTTATCTATATTTTCCATCAGTGAAATGGCTACTGGATAAAATTTTATTCAAATATTAATCATGGTTGGATGGAAAAGGGTCGAAGTTTGTTTGGAAAATTAATTTAATGATATCACTTTTATTATAATTTATTTCCTAAACAAACATGCTTATTGGAGTATGATTTAAGAGGCATTTGTCAATAAAACAAAGCCATTATTTGAAAAAAGTTTTTTTTTTATTTATACAAATACGTCTAGTATTTGTATTTATAGTAATTGAAACCTCATAGGATTTTTTTAATGAGTGAAGATGAAATAACCTCGCCAGTGCTATTGGTATAGGCTAGCAGGGCATCAGTAAAGGAAAGATAGTTTCCAGGAGAAACTGCGTGGTGCTCGACCTGTTTAGGTATATTGCTAGCAATGGGGCTGTTTCATTACTCATAATCTTCCCCCCCCACCCCTCCTTGTAAGATTTATAGAAGAATCAATGAAAGTTTTTTAGAATTTCATAATATAGCAGTCTACAGTTCACACCAGAGGGCTCTACTCTCACACGATGGACCAATAATAAGAGCAGTTAACAGTTAACTTAGCTTCAGTAGTTAGTGCTCATTGTTTTATTTTTAAACGGAGTCACCCCGTTTCAAGATACTGCGAATGGAAATATCGTACCAGGCACCGATGTCACTTATATTTATTGAAAAATGTTTTAAACATTTCACCGTTTACTTCAACGACAGTTTATGATTGAATTTCTATATTGAACACAGAACACTAGTAAATATTTACGATTGATTTACATGATAGTAGTTGCCAAGCTTGGCAGGCGGGTTGGTAACCGCAGTTGGGCTTTTTTGGTGATACTTTAAGAGGGACGTGCTCTTTAAGTTCACTTCTTAAGACACCCGCGGGAAAGGGGTGGTTTATTCTATGCCAGGACCACACAGCACAGAAGGGTTTAATACTTTAGTCTTTGTCTATTACAAATTAATTCAGGATTTATATAAAATAAAACTTACTGTGATAGCTCTAAAGCAGATTTTTGACCAACCTGTGCCAATTGTCACCAATATACATATCTTCAAATGTACAAAGCAGTATTTGCAGAATCCGAAAAGGCACTTCACGCACACCCACCAAACTACAAAACTAATATTATTCGATGCTTCCAGCATTTATTTTTCTTGGAAACATACTTTATTTAGATAAGAAATTTCGTGAGGTTTGCATAGGAATGTTATATTTCAAGAACTCTATCTTATTTCTTGTCATAAAAGTGTGATGAATATTAGCATATTTATGTTTGAGTCATATTGTCATGTAAAAACATATATATATATATATATATATATATATATATATATATATATATATATATATATATATATATAGTGTTTTTACATGATATATAGCAGGTATATAGCAAACAAGCTGTAGGTCGCCTATAGTCATGAATTACAGCATTCCGTACCTTCTAGTTTTATATATTTACTCTCATATTTTTTATTATGCCACTTAGAATGGCAAACAAACTGACGGCTCACTTTATGGAAAGTGGTAACCGTCGCCTATAGACATGAGCATGATATGGACATGCATGGACATAACAGAGGTTACTGTGTCGCCCCCCATGATACCCCCCATGCGTTGCCATTCCTGAGGACTCACGTGTTATTCCTCTGTACCCTGTAAATTCACTGCCATATCCCACCCTTCAAACCGAAACACAGGCATGCAAATATAATTGCTTCATGCTAGAAACACGAATGGGACAGAGGTACCCAAGCAAACAACTTTTGTACAAAGTTTCTCTCTGATATATCCTACCTGTCAAACAGAAATACAACATAGCTACTTTGCAGAACAGATTAAATACGAGAAGGATGGAGATTCTTAAGCAGAAAGGAGAGGGGATTCTAAGTAATGGAGTCTAATAATCTCTTTGCTAGCAGTATGCCTTACATAAGGTCGAATTCCACACGGTTTCCCCTGGAAACCATTGTTGTTAATTCTTTTGGAATTTCTCACAATGGGCTAACTGGTTTGTTTTGATTCTCATCTGTCATCCCTCACTGGTATACTGATAGCGCAGGCGAGGTTACTATTCCCTTATTACTCATAAAAAAATCCATTGGTAAATTTACAAGCATGTTATTACTAGCAGACTTAGCAGTTGTATCGTTATGGCCCCTACCGTGTATATTCTTTTTCTTTTCCTATAAAAACTATCCTATCATTCGAATTGGAGCAAACAATACTTACACATATACAAAATCTTTTTATGATCCGTAGAGCAGTTTCGGTGATTATCGTGAACGTACATTGTGATAAGAAGTTATTATATTGATATAAGACGATGGATTTTTAGTTATTAAAAATATATATATATATACATATAATTAAAGTCGTGTTATATTCCTTTAATATTTTTATAACAGTGAAATATTACTTCAGGCTTAAAAAGGTACGTATTTAACATACTGGAAAAAGGTAAGGTACGGTCCCTAGGGAATTGGGTACTATACAAAGGCAAGCCGCGATGGAAATGTTACTATTCTGAGAATAAAATATATTCAAATAATAATAAATGATCGAACCTCTCAGCCACACTTCAATTTAATAATGTCTCCTATTTTAGGGTTTTTATCTATATTTATTTTAATGTTTCAATAGCCAATGTTATTACGCGTTTGGTAACCTTCTCTTTATGATATATAGGTGAACGGTGTTCATGTCTGTAGTGAACTAAAACAGAGGGCCTACTACGAAATGTTTCTGAAATTTCGGATTTGAATGAAACACCACCTCACCAGAGGGAGACTTTGTACAAAAGTCGATTGCTTGGGTACCTCTGCCCCTTCCTGTTTCAACCGTGAAGCAATTGTGTGTGCATGGCTGTGTTTCGGTTTGAAGGGTCGGATATGGCGTGAATTTACTGGGTACAGAGGAATAACATCTGAGTCCTGAGGAATAACAACGCATGGGGGGTATCATGGGCGAAACAGTATACTCTGTTATGTCCATGGTACTGCTCATGTCTATAGGCGACGGTTACCACTTTCCATCAGGTGGGCCGTCAGCTTGTTTGATATTCTAAGTTGTATAAAAAAAAAAACCACAAATTTAATGTTAAAATTACATAATACATACCGTTTAAAAATATTTAAAATGCTAAAATATCTTTCTCTTGGATTTTTATGGCAGGATTTATGACGAACGATATGTTAAGCTCCATTTACTGGGTCGATTTCCTTATGAACAAAAACACGAAATTGAGTTCGAAAATTTGGATTTCATTTCATGGTAAGCCCTCTGATTTCACTCAGGTTTGTTATTTTCTAATATGATAATTTAATAGTATTATGTTCTTCTGAATAGGGATGGTAATTTATTATTAAATTTGCTTTTTAAGATTCTTTAAAAGTAGCAGATTTTTAATAAGGTTGTATGTTTTGCTAATACTTATTATCGACTTAAACATTGACATTTGAATTTAGGTACTTAGAATTAATATTTCAAATAACAATAATAACTTGCGCTGAATAAATAGTAGACAATCAGACTATGAACTATATATTGCGTGAATTTACTGGGCACAGAGGAATAACACCCGAGTCCTCAGGAATGGCAACGCATGGGGGGTATCATGGGCGAAACTGTATACTCTGTTATGTCCACGGTATTGCTCATGTCTATAGGCGACGGTTACCACTTTCCATCAGGTGAGCCGTCAGCTTGTTTGCCATTCTAAGTTGTATAAAAAAAAATATTCTTTATTGCACTTGTAAGTTACATATAAAATAATGTATTTATAAATGTTGTGAGCAAGTGTGGACTTATATCTGACAGAGATCTCTTCCAGTCAACCCAGTACAGTAAGAAAGCATTTCGTTAGCGGGCAGCTGGCGGGCAACTATATAACATGCAAGAGACCATTTTCTTCTTTTTTTACTCTCTTTATATAGATTATTAATCCGACATTTGCTTATTTAACCTTCAATAATGGGCTCTTGTATATATAGTCAATACCAGTTTATTTATTTCACATCAACGTTTAGAAGATTATATTTTTTCGACCTCTCACCTAAGCTGAGTTATATCTAAGATAACAAAAAAATACAATTCGGTACCAAGAAGTGTTTTAATATTTATAAAAAATATTGCCGCTGTGAGGTTTCAAATGTTTATTTACCCTTAGCATCCTTCCCTCCCCTTCCCAGTCGCACCACCTAGCATAGAGTTATGAGGGATTGCATATTTTATTTATAGAGGAACAAAAATGAGGTATTTTTTTTTAAATAAGACAGTGTTGTATATTACTGTTTTATTTTGCTTTTTGAATTAATATATTGATATAGATCATTTTTATCATCATCATATCAGACTTTAACTGTCCACTGCTGAACATAAGTCTACCCCTTGGGTGTTATTGCCAGTAGTTGCCACACTTGGCAGGCGGATTAGCAACCGCTGTAGGTGTATTCTGGCATCATTGAAACTACTAGGCGCTATCGATATATACTGGCAGTGCATCAGTAAAGGATAGCAGTTGAGACTGAAAGCATGTCAGTTGGTCCATGGTGACAAATTTTAAAATTAAATTTAGAGGTTTCCAGGGTTCGTTTTTTGTTTTTTTTTGTTTGTATTGGTTTGGATGTTTTCTATATATGTATATGTATTTTAAAAAACGTATTTATGTATTTTTATCAGTTATCTAGAACTTATAATTAAAATTCTGCTTAGTTTGGAACATGGGCTTGTTGTCTGTGCTAGTCTGTACTAATAACATAAAGAAGAAATACTTGTTTGTTGGTTTGTAATGTATAAACTCAAAAACTATTCAACCAATTTTATTATAAGCATTTAATTAAATAATAAAGCACGAAGGTTTCCAGGGGAAACCATGGAGGTTGATTTGATAAGGTATATTGCTAACACTAGGGTTACTTGTCCCCATTATTACTCTTAACAATTCCATATCTCTCAGGTGATTGAGATGTTATACCTCTGTACCATGTAATTTTCCTATTGTTTCTCACCCTGAAGGGTGACTCCGGTACAGTCATGTAAGAACAATTGCTTATAAACGAATAGGACAGAGATACTCAAGCAGATCATATTTGTAAAATATGTCTCTTCCCTACATATTCCAGCCTTAGATGATATAGATAAAGTATCGAGCCTCGAAAACGGGTTAACTTTTTGTCAGCTAATTGTCAAATTAGTAGACTCGTTTTTTAATTATCAGAATTCTATATAATTATACACACAATGTATCTTGACGTAATATTTAATGAATAAAATAAGTGTTTACGTTATAAAAAGATGTAGAAATTATAAGATAAAATAAGTATAGAAGTTATAATGGAATCACTCATAACAATTTATCACGCAAAATTGTATGAAAAAGATGACTGTTTTTTTAAGTATTTCTATGGAGACACTCTGTCTATATAATCTAAGATTTAAATCTATATTCATCGAGCCATTTTGAAAGAGGTTGTTGTGTTGATGATGAAAATATACAAACAAATATACAACAAAGGGGGAAAGGGATTGTTAGCAATGGAGCTTGACGGCGCCATTGCTAGCAATATGTATCGGGTCGACCTCAACGTGGTTCCCCCTGGAAACCATCGTGAACAATTCTTGTTGAATTCGTCACGATGGGCTAACTGACCTGCTCTGTCCTCACCTATCATTCTTCACTGGTGTCCCACTAGTCTATACCGATAGCGCAGGCGGGTTGCCATTTCATTATCATCCATTAAACAAAAATATACAACAGAATTACTGTCCTTGTTCACTTGTCAAAAAAAAGTAGGTAATAAATTCTTTAATTTTTTTTATCTCATTTCTAATTCTCAATTAAGTGACACTTAAAGCTCAATTATCTTGTAATAGACTTATACAAGACAGTAATCCAAGCCTCTTACCAAGCGGCAATTGCCTCTTCAGTGACGAGCTCTTAAGATTTTTTAAATATATCACATTTATTCTATATTAAACTCGCTAAGGAAAAAAAAACCAGAAGTATCTATTCACGAAAATTAGATGACTTTTGTGGTCTAACGATTCAATATAGTAACTTACCTTCTGTTGATTATAAGTAAGATTCTTGTAGTATATCTCTTTTTAGAAATGTAACAGTTATTTTATAAATACGCTGATTATTATAAGCATGTCCGTGTGCTTATTTCAGTAAGCTTTTAAAAAGTGCTTTTCGTTAAGTGCCTCATCTCTAATTGTAATAGTGTGCGTAATGTATTGGCTATGATCAGATACGCACACTATTACAATAATTACATGTCGGTTTGCATGGGAAGTTCTCAAATGCCTACTCGTGAATTATAGAACTAAATTTGTATTTTGCGAAACATTTTTGTGAATGTATCCATACAGCTTCTACATTGCAGTTCTAATACCTTTCAGATCGTAAAAATGGTCTGTATAGTATAAAGAATTATTAATAAGAACTAGTAGTATCTTACACTGTGGTTCTGGCATGTTTTTTTTTATACAACTTAGAATGGCAAACAAGCTGACGGCCAATGAACTTGGTAATATAGAAAAATTGACAGTCGCATTTATCTAGTCTTATTAGAACATCGTTCTAGTTCTTTCGTAGTTTCCTATTCGTATTGTTCAATGTAAATAACGTCCAACATTGACCAAATATTATGATCCTCGGCATAAAACAACTCACATGTATGAAATGGACAGCAGTAACTGGTCTGTTCTAGTATAATTTCTCGAGTAAACTAACGTTAATTTGTATAGATTTTTTTCGAGCGTATCATTCTAAATTTTATAATGATTGGCTTAGCCGTTAAGGTGCTAAAACATAATATTAATAAGAATTGATAATCTCCTTTGTAGAAGTCGGTTAACAAAAGCCGTAAACAAGGAAAATCTACTGAATCGTCGTTCGTCTAAACAATAGACCGGGCTTTGTTTAGTTTATTGCAAGACAGGTGATTGTGGATTGGAAGGGCGCGCGGAATGTAAATACAATGCTGGGCGCCATTCCCTGTTTAATTTCTTTTCTCTCGTTATTTTTGGACATTTCTAAAGCTATTTAATTAAATTAAGTATTAATCTTGAGTCGTGTGCCCATCGAGGGAATTATGTAAAACGTTTATGCTCACTTTTATATTTTATCCGAGCTACTATCTATTATTTTCATCTTCGTGTATTGGCTACGGTAACCGCTTACCATCAGGTGGGCCGTATGTTTGTTTGCCACCTCAGTGGTATAAAAAAAATATTATTATCATCATCATTTCAGTCATTATCCGTCCACTGCTGGACATAATCCTTTCCCATAGACTGCCATAAAGAACGGTCCTGAGCCACCTGCATCCACTAACTCCCTGCAATGCATTTCATGTCGTCACTCTATCTAGTAGTGAGTCGTCCTACACTGCGTTTACCGGTACGCGGTCGCCACTCAAAAACCTTTCTTCCCCATCGGTTGTCGGTTCTTCGAGCTATGTGACCAGCTCATTGCTATTTCAGCTTACTTATCCTTCTGGCTATGTCGGTTATTTTGCTTCTTTTGTGGATATCCTCGTTTTGGATTCTATCACGCTGTTTGTAAAATATACTGGATTTTGTTATGTATATATTATTTATTAATTAAATATAATTTGTAAGTAAAAATGCCGTCTGTTGACTTGATGTATTGTATATATTTTTTTTGTTTTATTTCCATTGTTTATAAATATTCTTTTTTATAAAAGAAACTATAATTGTCAGTATATGTAAAAAAGGTTCATTTTGAACACACGCAAAGAGTAAATGGTTAGTTGATGTATTGTAATGTGTTTAATGAAATATTAATATTTAATTGACTTGTAAATTTTTTTAATAAGGGCCTAATTTCAAAATAAATATTTGAATATGACTTTTTAATTAGTTATGGGGAGAGATTCATGTTTACTATACATTTCAACAGTATGGTATGGTTCGATAGTGTTTTCTGTCTGTAAGAAAAATAAGTATACAGTATTGAAAAATTAACAAAAAGGCTTGCCTCCTGCTATGTTGAATTCTAATTAACAGAAAAGAAAAATAATAATAAAAAAATATGCTCGATGTAAAGTGAGCATGTTATGTTCACTATATTGTCAAGAGATGTCTCTGACTACCAGGTTAGGGATAAAATCTTGATTAAATTTGTTTTATTGTCATGTAATGTTTACTGTTTACCAAAGGGAGACTTTGTACAAAAGTCAATTGCTTGGATACCTCTGTCCCATTCGTGTTTCTACCGTGAAGCAGTTGTGTTTGCATGGCTGTGTTTCGGTTTGAAGGGTGGGATATGGCTTGAATTTACAGGGTACAGAGGAATAACACCTGAATCCTCAGGAATGGCAACGCATGGGCGTCATGGGTATAATTGGCGAAACAGTATGTGTATGTACTGTTATGTCCATGGTACTGCTCATGTCTATATAACATAAATACTCATAAATAATATAATTATATATAATATGATATGATAATAATATATATAATTGTACTCACTCCGAAAAATATTTCCGGATAAAGTCAACTGTATTGTGGGAAGTTACTAACATAGCAAATTGTTTTTTTTATGCAATTTAGAATGGCAAACAAGCTGACGTACAAGTGGTAATCATCGCCTATAGACATGAACAGTATCATGGACATATCAGAGTATACTGTTTCATCCATGATACCTTCAATGCATTGCCATTCCTTAGGTTCAAGGTTTTATGCTTTTGTACCACGTAAATTCATTGCCATATCCCACCATACAAATTGAAACACAGCCATGCAAGTATAACTGGTTCACAGCAGAAATACGAATGGGATAGAGGTACCCAAGCAAATGACTTTTGTACAGAGACTTCCTTTAGTTCCCTTGTAATTGAAAATTCCCATGAATCAAACTTACATGTAAACTGTAAAATCGCGGTTAAATGATACAAGTATTTGGGAGTTTTAAGGTTTCGATATTTTATAATTTAACGCTTCTATTGATTATTGTGTTATTCGAAAAATGTCCTTTGAAATATTTCGAAACAGACTGCGCAATTGTTCAATTCAAAAATGGTTGTATTCAATAAAAGAATTTGTAAATTTGAATGGAAGAATGAGTTAAGGATTGTATTATAATATTGACAGATATTAATTGTATCTCTGATAATACAAGATGAATAATAAATTGTAATTATAAGATAATTTATTTTCTATGACTATTTACAAATATAACATTATACTAATTAAACCAATCATATTTTTTCTTCTTTTTTATAAAAAAAATGTGATATAAATTTTTGTATGACATTACATGAGGCGGAATGTGTAGAACTGTATTTATACTAATACGAAAAAAAAACATCACATAATAAATTCATAAAAATAATAAATTTAATTTAATTTAATTATTGTGTTGCTATTCATTTCTATATTTGTGTTTGTTTTTTTTATACAACTTAGAATGGCAAACAAGCTGACTGCCCACCTGATGGAAAGTGGTAACCGTCGCTTATAGACATGAGCAGTACCATGGACATAACAGAGTATACTGTTTCGCCCATGATACCCCCATGCATTGCCATTCCTGAGGACTCAGGTGTTATTCCTCCGTACTCAGTAAATTCACGCCATATCCCATCCTTCAAACTGAAACACAGCCATGCAAACACAACTGCTTTAAGGTTGAAACACGAATGGGACAGAGATACCCAAGCAATCGACTTTTGTACAAAGTCTTCCTCTGATACTGGTACTATTACAAATTTTTATATTAACAGTCAAAGAGTTTTTTTCGATGTATCAGAAACTCATGTTTTGTGAACGAGGCACTCGAAAATTATTCAACATTTCCGATTTAATTTAAGAACACCTGCAGTGACATCTCGTTTTAATGGGACCTCATGGAATATTTTTTTTATCTGAAAATTCAATATACGGAGAGGTCCTTGAAAATAATTGTCCTTCTTTAATTCACATTTTTATGAGGATCACATTTTCATATTTTTTGTAAATTTTTATGAAGGTCGAACAAATGTTGTTAAATTACAGGATGTGGAGGCATCATATTTCCTTTCTTAGGAATGATAATGAATGGCGGGTTCCGTGGGCATCGCAGTGTATTCTGTCAATTCTAAAAAGAAGTATCAAAATCGGTTCAGAATCAGCAAAAACAGCATTATACAAACAAAACACACACACACACAAACACACGTTTACACGCACATTATAATATAATAACTAATTCTAAAAAGTAATTTTCTTTTAATTTTTTCGTAATTATTATAACTATAGCTTTTACCAATGACTTTGCTTGCGTGACCGGGATAAAACAAATTATTAACAGGTAAAAAACAAATTTACTTTATATATGTACAACAAGATTTTCTTTAAGTTTAGACTCATATCATAAAGAGGAAATCATTTTTACTATATGTATTGTAATAAATAAATGACGATTAAAGAGCATACCAGAAGGAAAAATAGAGAACAAAAACCGAAAAATAACTAAACGGGATGTTTAAAGAAAACACTGAGTATTATGCGGTATAGAAAGGTCAAAGATATATCCTGGAATAGAGCTGGCTGCAAGAGAATACATGAATTAGTTGCCCCGATAAGAAGAAACTCTTAAATGAAAAAAAGAAAAAGATCCCTACGAAAATAAGTAACCCAAAGTATCAAAAACTTGCCTGTTAAAGCGAACATAGATAAGAAGATTAATTCGTATTTTACTATGTACCCATGCGAAGCCGGGGCGAGTCTCTAGTTATACATAAAGTCTTAAGTATCACACTAATTCAAGTTTAGTATTTTTACTGAAAGAAAAATTTTACTTGATAATTTCTACTTTGGATGGAAGTCACATTTCTTGATCCCATCACTGGGGATTAAAGATTTAAGTTTACGACCAGGAGTTAAACTTTATAATTAGGTACTTAAGGATATTATAAACGGATGAGAAATTTTGTTTCCTTAACGTTATCAATGTGGAGTTGCTTTCCTGTGACATATTTCTTTCATCCTATAACCGAGAATTGAAAGAATGGTAACGTGAAAAAGCACTCAGTGAGTTTTTTTCAATGGATTTTTTATGCAACTTAGAATGAAAAACAAGCTGAAGGCCCACCTGATGTAAAATGGTAACCGTCGCCTAAGACATGAGCAGTACCATGCACATAACAGATATACTGTTTCACCCATGATACCCCCCATGCGTTGAAATTCCTTAAGACTCAGGTGTTATTCCTCTGTACCCTGTAAATTCAATGCCATATCTCATCTCTTAAACCGGAACACAGTTATGCACACACAATTGCTTCACGGTAGAAACACGAATGGGACAGAGGTGTCCGAGCAAACGACTGTTGTATAATAGAATTATATAAGGGCTCCTATTGAGTTCGAAATTAGTCGGACATCCGTGAAATTAAAACGTGTATAAGGCCGACATAAATCATTACTATACAGTATGAGTCCCGATAGATTAGTTTGTGCAAGTTTCAAGCGAGTTGAAGCTTGCATAACTACTTGCCTACCAACTTTGTTACGAAACAATGCCCCCTTCAAAATGTTCATAAGTGGAACAACCTATGTCGAATAGATTTATTAATGGGTTGGTCTCAAGTGCATAGTTGTATCAAGCGAGAATGCACAAGGAAACACATACCTAACGTTATAGTCGTGATTGTCAGCACTTTGTGTACATTCTGGTATTTTTTTTAAATAAATTATAATGAAATAACTCCGCTTGAGCTAACGGAATTAGCTGGCGGAGCACCAGTGAGAGATGATAGGTGAGAATGAAAAGGCAGGTCAGTTAGCCCATCGTGATGAATACAGCTGGAATTCAGCACAATGGTTTCCGGGGATGTGGAGGTCGACCTAACAGGGTCTATTGCTGGGTAGTAAGTTGGGAAAGGAAGGGGTGGCCTATTCTATGCCTGGACCTACATAGCTAAAATTTACTATATTGTTTATTTTTATCAATGGTATAGTTTACACTATGTAAATAAATAAATAAAATAGAGTTATTGTGTGTACCTTAAACAATATTTTAACCAATTTTAAATCGATTTTGATATTTTTTTTCGCTATTGATGGTAATGCAGACTTTTCATAATGTAACTTGATATAAATTCTAGTATAAGTGATATTCTTGTACTGCTCTAAGTCTCTGTAAATTTGTTTTTGGTAACAAAGGTATTTTAATTTTAAAAATTAATTTTAATTTATTGCCAGAGATAATATTATGATTGAAGTCGTCTTTTCTTTTTATTGTGTAAAATCTCCTTATATTTTTATTACAGATAAACTTATATAGTACTGTGTTCATCGTAGTAAATTATTCATTCTTTTCAGCGTAAAGAATGTATAAATAATTCTTTGAAGCAATGGAATAAAGTTGTATAATATAGCGGTTTTTCACATTACTTTAGTATAAGTTTTACCAGAGGGAGACTTTGTACAAAAGTCGATTGCTTGGGTACCTCTGTCCCATTCGTGTTTCTACCGTGAAGCAGTTGTGTTTGTATGGCTATGTTTCGGTTTGAAGGGTGGGATATGGCGTGAATTTACTGGGTACACAGGAATAACATCTGAGTCCTCAGGAATGACAACGCATGGGGGGTATCATGGGCGAAACAGTACGTGTGTGTACTGTTATGTCCATAGTACTGCTCATGTCTATAGGCGACGGTTAGCACTTTCCATCAGGTGGGCCGTCAGCTTGTTTGCCATTCTGTCGTATAAAAAAAAAAATAAGTAAATAAAATGGGGGGGGGGGGGAGGATTGTTAGTAATGGTACTAATAGCTCGATAACAATGAATATATCAGTTAAATCTTCAAATAATTAAATTCAAATGTGTCCCACAAAAAAAAAAAACAGACTTCAGTTGTAATAAAACCAGTTAAATACGCAACGCGAAGGTGACACCTCTAGTGTTGCAATCACCGTTTATGATCAGACGGTCTGTATGCTTGCTTGCCACCTTCGTTGCCACCTACAAAAAAGAAACTAACTTAAGCCGATTTTGATAAAACTCCTATTGGTCCTATGTGTCTTGTGTATCTTATCACATAACACAAACACACGGAAGACCTTTGGGGCATGTCTGTAAAAGTAGTTAGTTCTTTCATAGATATTGTTGCTCCATATCTAGCCACTATTTTTAATAAATGTATTGATAATGGCGTTTTTCCACATTTAATGAAATTTAGCAAATTAATCCCACTATTTAAATCAGGAGATAAATTTGAGCCAGGGAACTATAGACCTATATCTATTTTGCCAGTTCTAAGTAAGGTGTTTGAAAAGATAATGTTAAATCAAATGTTACATCACTTCAGGGTTAACGGACTGCTTCACAGTCAGCAATATGGTTTCACCGCCGGCAAGTCTACCACTGACGCAGGTGTTGCGCTAATGACACATATTTTCGAATCTTGGGAGAGGTCACAGGATGCACTCGGAGTTTTTTGTGACCTATCAAAGGCATTTGATTGTGTGGATCATAAAACGCTTTTGTACAAGCTCGAACATTATGGTATAAGAGATAATGATCTAAAATTAATGAGAACTTATTTAAAGGATAGGGTTCAAACTGTAGATATTG
The DNA here is from genome assembly GCF_026898425.1 of Galleria mellonella. Classification (NCBI taxonomy): domain Eukaryota; kingdom Metazoa; phylum Arthropoda; class Insecta; order Lepidoptera; family Pyralidae; genus Galleria; species Galleria mellonella. Next base: position 3,574,931 of record NW_026442015.1, read on the forward strand.
ACGGTGTAAAATCTAAGGGAGCTAATATTAAGATGGGCGTTCCACAAGGGTCAATCTTAGGCCCCTTTCTCTTTTTAATCTACATAAATGACCTTCCCTTTATGGTAGAGAAAATTGCAGATATAGTGCTGTTTGCGGATGATACTTCGTTAGTGTTTAAAATTGGACGTCAAAGTAATCAATTAGACGATGTAAATTGTGCTATGTCTGCAATATTAAATTGGTTTACATGTAATAACCTATTATTAAATTCCAGCAAAACAAAGTGTATAAAATTTACACTTCCTAATGTAAGACTAATAAATACACAGTTATTGCTTAATGACGAAATAGTAAATTTTGTTAATGATACAGTTTTTTTAGGTATAACAGTGGACTCGAAATTACAATGGGGGCCCCATATTTCAAAATTGGCCAGTAGACTCAGTTCTGCTGCATATGCAATTAGAAGAATTAGGCAATTAACAGACGTGGCGACGGCTAAACTTGTATATTTTAGTTATTTCCATAGCATAATGTCTTATGGCATACTGCTGTGGGGTAAAGCAGCCGATATAAATACTATATTTGTTTTACAAAAGAGAGCCATACGTTCTATTTATGGTATGGGTTCAAGAGAGTCATTACGTCAGTGCTTTAAAGACTCAAATATCCTCACAGTTACTTCACAATACATTTATGAAAATATTATGTATACACGGAAGAACTTAGCGAGTTTTAAAAAACTCAAAGACTGTACAAGTAGAAACTTACGCAATATAAATAAGCTTATTTTACCTAAATGCCGTCTGCACAAAATCAGTAATTCATTCTATGGTAATTGCATAAGATTTTATAATAAACTGCCGGAATCTGCATTAAATCTGACAGAGAGGCAATTCAAATCTTATATTAAACAATTTTTTATGTAAGAAAGCCTATTACAGGATAGACGAATTCATAGATGACAACATATCAAGTAAATAATTAGTTTATTAGCATAGAACGTTATAATTTTATTTTCTCATTGCTTTCTTGATTTAATTGATTAATTTTAGAAATATGAAAGCGTAGCGGTTTTTTGTATTAATTGCCGCATGCATTCTTATGTAAAATGTGAATACTATAACTATCAGATGGCAATTGTGAGTAGCTTTGACGTGGTCTAGTGTTTTGAGTAGTCATGCTCACTAAAATGTCCAGACTTGTGGCGGCGTGGTGGGCCGGGTCATTGGGCTCCCTAAAATATGGTCGAGCGCAGTGATGGCTGGCTCATCCGTCATACTCGTGAACGGGTGCTGCTTGTAGGGACTGGTCTGCTCTAATCACTATGACTGATTTCCTCTTATTAATTGTTTAACCAGTTGGTTATGTATTCAATTTTTTTTTCTTTTTGAGTATTTAATTGAATTAGTGCTAATTGGTGGTTTGTATTCACACAATTAAACTTAAAAATGTAAAATAATAATAAAATTATTTAAAAGAGCATCACGCAAGTTTCTTGCTCGTTCTTCTTGTGATGAGACAGCTTTCCGAACGAGCGGTAAATTAAAAAAAATGTAATGACTTTTCAAAAGTGCTTCAATGTAAGTTTATTTGAATAAATGATTTCTATTCTATTCTATTCTATTCTATAAAAAAAAGAATTTATCAAATCGATTTAAAATTAACAGAGTTATGAAGTAACAAACATAAAAATACAATGGAATTTTGAATCTCCTTTACAATGTCGGTTGAAAATGTAAAAATGTTTGCATGCCGATACAGAGGCGGAAGGTATATAGCCCCAAATTTCTATTACCAACAAATTAAATTTCCATCAACATCACCTAGATGAATGGCGGTCCACTGCTGTACGTTTCACGCATCACTTCCTGCCACGTATTGCTTGGGTACCTCTGTCTCATTCGTGTTTCAACCGTGAAGCAGTTGCGTTTGCATGGCTGTGTTTCGGTTTGAAGGGTGGGATATGGCGTGAATTTACTGGGTACAGAGGAATAACACCTGAGTCCTCAGGAATGGCAACGCATGTGGGGTATCATGGGCGAAACACTATACTCTGTTATGTCCATGGTACTGCTCATGTCTATAGGCGACGGTTACCACTTTCCATCAGGTGGGCCGTCAGCTTGTTTGCCATTCTAAGTTGTATAAAAAAAAAAAATGTGGAACAAATTATCAACAGCGGTATTTCCTAATAAATACGACATGGGGACTTTCAAGAAAAGAACTTATACCTTTTAAAAGGTTGGCAATGCATTGGCAATGAAACTAGGAGAGTTCTCCTAGTTTCATTAGTGTCTATGAGCTGCGGTGATCACTCACCATCAGGCGGTCCGCATGCTCGTTTGTAAGTAAAGACTTAAAAAAAATGAAATATAAAAAAAGTCTCTTAAATTAATTATATTCTAGTAAAATACATTCTTTTTATTTTATTTTCTCGCGGTTCTCTCAGGAAACGATCGCGAACTGGTGAATTAACCACGACAGGCAAAATAATTTGCCTTTATCTTCATCTATTATTCTTGGTGCCCTGCTACGGGGTTATCAATTCATTATTAAAAAATAATGTAATGTTAACAGTGATATATGTGTATATACAATAGCTAAAATTAAACCTTATAGAAGGGCTTTAAACGACCTTTATGGTAAGGTCACACGACCCTCTAGAGGGATGGACGGAGCAATTATATATTTAATTATTAAACACTTTCGTATCAATGTATGGTAGAATATATATATTAAGAAGGTTTTTATATCTTTTTAACCGACGGTGGAAGTAAGAAGGGTTATTTCAATATAATATTTAACAGCTTTTTAGTAATTATGTACAAAAAATTATGTAGAAATATTGTCCGGTATAATTAGCTAATTACAGAAGTTATTAAACGTAATGTGTAGTCTTTTTTTGTTACAACTTAGAATGGCAAACAAGTTGATGGCCCACCTGATAGAAAATAATAACCCTCGCCCATAGACATGAACAGTACCATGGACATAACAGAGTATACTGTTTCTCCCGTGATACTCCCCATGCGTTGCCATTCCTGAGGACTCAGGTGTTATTACGACTCACCGCTACGAATTTAACAGTAATTGACCACGAAGGTTTCCAGGGGGAACCGCGTGGAGGTCGACCTGATAGGGTATATTGATGAGAATTAACGTCTCCATTGCTAACAATCCTTCTCCCTCCAATTATATGCGTCTTATAAGGTAATTTTTCCATGTAATTTAGAATGACAAATACATTTATAATAGAATCACCAACATAAAACACCGTGAAATATTTCAATACAATACACTAGTGGATTTTTTTTATAGGTGATAATGAAATAGTAACCCCACCCGCGCTATCGGTATACGCTGATAGGGCACCAGTGAAGGATGATAGACGAGGATGAAACAGATCAGTTAGCTCATCGTGACGAATTCAACGAGAATTGTTCACGATGGTTTCCAGGGGGAACCACGCAGAGGTTGACCTGATAGGGCTGCTAGATATATTGTTAGCAATGGGGCTGTCAAACTCCATTGCTAACAATCCCTTCCGCCCACACTAGGTGGGATTGGTCTAAATGTTCTTACATTTAGAGGCAACCACAGAATACTTTGTGTTTGAGTTGACATTAAAATTAACGATTCGTTTTATGTAAATTGATCACCTATAATCAGAAACTGTACTACATCACAGAATACACGGTGTCGTCTGTGGTACCCATTTTGCATTATCGTTCAATTTCTGTGGATTATGGTGTTTTATAATAGGTGAAAATGGAATGATAATTCCGCTTGTGCTTGTTACACACTGTCGGGACACCAGTGCGGGATGATCAAACAGGCCTGTTAACACATCATAACGAATTCAATATTGTATATTGTTAGCAATGGGCCTAACAATCCCTTTCCATCCAGGATTATGGTGTTATGCCGTACCTTGTAATCTCATATCCCACCCTAAAAACACTTCAAATAATAACATTATAATATAAATATGTGGGAATAAAACCCGAGAGTTCAATTTGTTTTTGTATTTTTACGTCCATTTATTCATGGGAAAGACAAATAGGTATACGGCACGCCTGATGGAGTGTTGTTTTAAAAATACCAAAGGAATGTAAATGAGTTGAAAAATTTTAAGAATATCATGAGTGTGGTAATGTTTTTTTGTGTTGTTCATGTCTATAGGTGACGGTTATCAACTCTCATCAGCTAGGTCTTATACTTGTTTGCCATTCTAAATTGCATCCTGTTAATATTATGAATGCGATATTTTGTAACCATGGATAGATGTTTGTCACTCTTTCACGTAAACACTACTGAAATGATTTCAACGAAATTCGGTACACGAGTAAATTATATCCTAATTTAGTACATAGAATACTTTATATACTGATTCATGCGAGCAAAGCTGCTATTCGAAGTCATTTCCGAATTCACTTCCATTCTGGTCATACTCGTATCTTCTTGCAATAAACTACTTAGGGTTGGCTGGAGAGATCTCTTTTAGAGATAATCCCACCTTTGCTAACAATTTGTTAAATATATATATATATATATATATATATATATATATATATATATATATCTAATATATATCTTTTATACAATCCATCCATGTCTCTTTAAGTCATTTTTTGTCCTTAACCATCCCTTCATATTACGTGTCCATACAGTTAGTAAAAATATGAAGAAAATATTATATGTACATTTGATTGAAACGCGGTGTATCTAATCAGGTGTAATGCCCTTTGTAGAGATTGAACTGTCTGTAACTTTCAAGCTACACAGTCTTCAATACAGTTAGCATACTTTTTTTTATTATATATGACATATAATCTTATACCTCGAACATTTACCGACCAGTAAAAACGCTTAGAACGTCAACTCACACTTGTAATCCACTTATAAATGCTCGATATTGGTAAATATTACAGATATATCCCGTCATAGGAATTTTCAATTTTATCGTCTATAAAATAAGAATCAAAATACTTTGTTGCGAGATATTTTCCGATAATGTCAATTTTGACGGTACAACAAGCCGATTTTCCCAAAGTGATCGAGTTTTGTTATTATAATAGATTGATCATCTAACCTTACGTTATGTTTAAATTAAATGAAGGTTTATAAAAGAAGTTTATGTAAAAATGTTTTTATATCACGTAATCATGTTTAAACAGTTATACGGATTTAAATAAAAATTAGTACATGGTTTTTTTTAATGGGTGATGATGATGTATGGTAATCTCGCCATACACTGGCGGGGCATCAGTGAATGATGACAGGTGCCAATGAAGGCAGACCAGTTGGCCCATCGTGACGAAATCATCAGGAATTAATTAATCATAGTTTCCAGGGGAACCGCGTGGAGGTTGCTAGCAATGGGGCTGTCAGATCCTTATCAGTAACGATCCCTTTTCTCCCTTGGTATATGGGTAGGTTATATCTTAATTTTAGGGTATTTGATATACTGATTCATGTCAGTAAAGCCGTGGGAAACAGTTAGTGGATAATACGTTAATAGGGGGGAAAAGGGATTGTTGTAATGAAGACTGGGAATCCCATTGCTAGCAATATATCCAACCAGGTCGACCTCCTCGCGGTTCCCCCTGGAAACTATCATGATTAATTCCTGATGATCATGGCTAACTGGCCTGTTTTCATCCTCATCGATCACCCTTCACTGGTGCCCCGCCAGCGTATCCCATTAGCGCAGGCGGGGTTACCACTCCATTTTCATCTAATAAAAAAAAATACGTTAATTTGTGTTTTTTTACTTCCAGGTTAGTGTGTGTGTTGACGGGTTGTTAAGGTAAGGTGCTCACTTCCACGCCATCAACAGTCCAGTACTCAATTTTGGAGGACGTAAGGTTAGTTTTTAATTATATTCTCATTCGGATAGTATTTCGTTACACTTCGAAAAAAAAGGTACTGACTGAATGGAGGCGTGTGCGCGGACGCTTGTTCCTGTAAAACAAATGTAATTTGTGTGTTTTAAATTGTATGTGCCCTGAAGAACCTGTAAGAATTTGTGTGTGCGTGCATACAGGAGTTGAGGAAGAACTACCGATCACCTACAGCAGAAAAAGTCACGAAGCCGATGCCAGGTTAGTCCTCCTTGACAGACAGAATCTTTCCCTTATAAAACGCTTCCACTGCGGTGTTTTACCTTACAAACAATACGAGTAATATACCTAAACTTATATATGGAATAAGTTCGTTTATGTTTTTCCAAAGTTAAATATCATTCATTACTGACAGTTTTATCTCGATCACATAGACGAAGTCACGAGTAAATGCTAGTTATATTACAATTAAGGACAAATATTAGTCTATGAGTAAAAATTAGGCTGTGCCTTGATTACATCACGTAAAGACTGACAAATGAAACATTTATAGACGCTCTCATTTTGTGTTAATGGCCTTCCTGATTGTCCATAAAGCGAAGTGTCTACCTCATGACTGCAGGTTTAAGGGTTTTTATAGACGTCAGATCCAATTGTACATTTCCAGAACGTTATTAAGGACGTCTATGTAAGCCGTAGATTTTTTAGAGGCTAGATATGGACTTTTTATTTTACTTAGGTTTTGCGCTTGTTTAACTCGTCATTCATCGAGCCACAGGAATGATACTATTTGGTTATGTCAGTGCTTTTTTTTTGATAGGTGAAAATGGAACGGTAACCCCGCCTGCGCTTACGGTATACTCTGGCGGGGCACCGGTGAAGGGTGATCGATGAAAATGAAAACAGACCAGTTAGCCCATCATGATGAATTCATCAGGAATTAACCATGATAGTTTCCAGGGAGAACCGCTTGGAGGTCGATCTGGTTAGGTATATTGCTAGCAATAGGATTCTTAGTCTCCATTATTAATAATCCCCCAGTGCGCTGTATTATGGGGCATTGATTCTGCCGAATGATATCTCCCATTACATCACCATGATTGAGGGGCTCCATCTGTCTCCCGCAATATTTTTACTAGCAAAAGTTGCAATTGCAGTTCCATTAGGCTTGGTACCGCTTTACCAATGGTATCAGACATCTATATTGGGATACAGCAAAGGGTCTGACACTCAAGGAAGTGTATTCTACTGGTTATGGTATGCTGGCTGCATCCGCTGTTTTGACCTTTATTCTTGCTGCATTATAATTTTAAACACCATAAAATTTTAAAATTAAATAAGAGCAGGTAATGAAAATATTAGATTTATTTATTTGTTTTCATTTTAAGTAATGCCATTAATAAAACTATTTTGTAGTCATATCAACTCCGTTAACTCCATAAGGGGTGTTTGCCAGTAGTTGCCACGCTTGGCAGGCGGGTTGGCAAGTGTAGTTTGGTTTTGGCGATATTTTAAGAGAGACGCTGCTGCCCATCCCTCTACTATAATCTACCTTAATCGCCTCTTACGACACCCATGGGAAAGGAAGGGGTGGCCTATTTTATGCCGAGACCTATACGGCTAATTCATCATCATTATTATTTCAGTGATTAATAGTTTGATTCCAAACTTTTTGCTTTGTTTTGAAACTCTATCCTATTTTCTTACAATATTTACGAGTATGTTCTATAAAAACCTTACTAATATTATAAATGTCAAAGTGTTTGTTTGTTACCTTATAGTACCTTAATGATAATAATGAAAAAGGAGAAATGGATTAAATAGTATCAGAGTGGTACTCTAGGGATGGCAAAAGAAGTAAAGTTCGACAAATGAAACATTAGAAAAATGAACTCACGAGAGTTGTAGGTCCAGAATGGATTAAAATTGCATGAGATAGACGTAGGAAAGTCTTTGGAGGAGGCATTTATCAAAGATCAAGCTGTTGTTGAAAAAACTGACCATCGGTAATAAATGATATAATAAAAAAAAATTACGTAGTGTTTTATTTTCAATTCTGGTAAAAAGCAATAAAGGCTTATTTTCTTTAATTTTTATGTCTAGAATACGGTTGTTTATGTAAATTATCCAAAAGTTATATTATCCATTACTGACAGTTATCAATAAAATATGAACTTCTGGACAGAATAGCTCTCTGCATTCTACAAACTTCAAAATTCCATTCATTTTCGAGTGTTTGGGTTCGTAACCTGCTCTTGTTATAGAATTAATCTTGAATGGAATATACCGCATGTCGCTATAGTAATATTGTAAAGGCTTCAACCGAGATTAAATCTTATATTGAAGACCATAATAGCTATTATAGAATCGTAAATGAAAATCGAATTAATCGTAAATCCTTACTTCCTTATTAATATTATAAATAAGTAAGTAGTTTGTTTGTTATCTTCTGGTACTTTAAAGATATAAATAGAATAGAATTTTTTATATTTTATATATTTTATTTGAATAGACTTGTTTACAAGCTTTTCTAAATGGTATTTTTTTTTTTTATAATTCTATTGCTGGGTCTAGAATATTATTATCTCCTTAAAACAACCTGTAAATAACTCAACAGTAATTTTTTTTTAAATTAAAATGTATAAAATACTTTTATCGTAAAAATGGGTACTGTGACTATAATTAGAATTAAGTTATATTTATGTGTATTATTTAATGGAAAATTAACAAGTAAACGTAAGAGGTGACTAAGGGAGCTTATGGTGGAGGGATGGACAGCAGCGTTCTTCTAAAAAGAGCACGAAAAAACCAAACTGCGATTGTCAACTCGCGTGTCAAGCGTGGCAACTACTAACAAAACCCCCCTTATGGGAGAGCTATGTTTAGAAGCGCATAGTTAGTGGCTGATACAACAATACCTATAATATTGAGAATTTTTATTCAAGTAAACTTAATTACAAGCATTATTGAATATTTTTTTTTATGATTCAACTTATTTTATGGGTACTCACTTTATTTGTACAATTAGTGACGTAATTTGTACACGTATGTACATGGTAAGTACAAAATAAGCATTCTAGACAAGCCTTAGTCGTGTGGTCCTGGCATAGAATAGGCCACCCCTTCCTATCCCGTGGGTGTAAGAGGCGACTAAGGGAAGTCAAGAGATGGGTAGCAGCGTTCCTCTTTAAACATCTCTACAGCCTGACTGCGGTTGCCAATCCGTCTGTCAAGCGTGGCAACTACTGGCAAAACCCGTCAAGGAGGAGGCATTGGACAGTTCAATTTCATATGATGATGACGATGACGATAGAGAAGCCTCTGTAGTTTTTGGTATGCCTGTTTGTTATTTTTATTTTATGCTGTAAATAAATAAATATATAGGTTTTATTATTTACTTTTATTTAGGAACGACCTCTATAAGAGCGGAGTTCGACAGTAAAATGGCTTAGCAGGTAATATCCTCAATAGTTGGAAAAACGTAAACCTACGTATCTAGTTCACCTGGTCCACCGCAGAGGACGGTTGGTTTTTAGAAAATACACAGGAATTCCATTAACTGGAACATGTCAAATGCAACAATATAAGAGTATGTTCCACGAGTGACCGAGTGAGTTTTTAAGCAATTTTTAAAGGCAGTTGATTAAATATTTTTTAGTTGTAAATAAATAACAATGCCATATCCCAGTATTTGTCACAAATTGAATGAATGAATGGATGAATGAGTATACTCCATTTTTTATATTTTTTGATGGGTGAAAATGGTATTTTTTATGGTTATTATTAATGGGTGAAAATTATACAAATTCATGTATAAACAATAGAGAAAAGAGGTCACAAACATAAAAAAATACAACCGAATTGAGATCCTCTGCTTTTTTGAAGTCGGTTCAAAATTGTGTATTCCTGTTGTAATATAAGCTCGCAAGGCGTTAGTTTGTACACACAGTAGATGGCGTCTGAGCTAAACATAATGACGTTAAAGGAGATTGAAAATTTTCCAACTCGCAGTAATCCTTCTGAAGCGGAATTGAAATCTCACACACCGGATAGCTGTGGAATGTTGATACGAGTCCATCTATGAGCACACGACCCTCTGTCAGGCACTGATGGTTTCTCGTGAAATATTTTTTTTTTTGTTAAGAATTATTAACTTTATTTACATACATACAACAATCCTTGCAATGTTACATTAAGGCTGCCAATTTGTTACTTTAAATTTATAGCTGTCATTCTTTTAATGTATATAATATCGAATGTTATGCAGAGCATTTATTGGAGTGCAAATTTATTGCCGTTTTATGTAATATTTATTTTATAAATATATTAGTTTGTAATTTGTTGCCTTGCTATAAATAAATAAATAAATACATACATATTTGTTATGCGTGTCTCCCATTTGGATAGACAGAAACAATGGAACGCCAAATGCTTTTGTTCAAACAAGCTTCTTTCGCTTCCTCTACATTCATCAATCCTTTCATACACGCTCACCGGTTACGGGTCGTTTTTATTTGGCCCTACTTCAGCACGTCGCCGACTAACTTTGTTTAAACAAAAGAATTAATTATCTATAATAATATTATAAATGTGAGTTTGTTTAATAAAAATAATTAATTATCTTTATTAATATTATAAATGTGAGTTTGTTTAAATAGTACCTTCTAATGCATTAAGGATGTAATTAATTACCATGACATTTGTTATACACGTACTATATAGTATAGAGAAGGAGATAGGCTACTTTTTATCTCGCTCAGTGTACATATTCCGGTCACTTGATCGTAGACGCGGATAAAAGATACTTTTAATAATTTTTTTTTTACTCTACCATATGGGTCCTAATGTTATCATAATGTGAAAATGTATGGAATAGAAATATATACATTTTTATATAAATTGCCCTGTTTACAGGCACTTTATTCAGTTTATGGAATGAGTTCCCTGTCATAGTTTTTCCAAGAGACTACAGCATGGGGTTTTTCAAAAAAGGGATGAAAGATTTCTTCAGGATCGGCAATGTGCGCGTAATGCTCTTGGTATTGCAGACTACGGTAACCGCTTATCATCAGGTGGGTGACATGCTTGTTTGTCATCTTAGTGGTATAAAAAAACAGTTTTAATCAAGTATTATCTATAATCATCCACGAAGGACGTAAACATTCAATCAATTTACAAGCTAGATTCATACCACGTTCCCTATGACATTTCTTAACTCCGTATGAAATGAAATGAATTCGGTTCACGTATATTTTGTAAGCTCTTTTATATGCTGCGAATGAGTTTCCAATGAACGTGTTCCATCATCTATCAGATTCATCTTTGCAAACGTGCGAACAATATGAGCGATTTTTATAAAACGTTTCTTGCTTCGTACGAACTTAGTACGTTCGTATCAAACGGTAAAATACCCTTTATATATTATTAATGAATAAAGAACTATATTTGTATTGCCTTATAGTATAAATTTCAATATAGCTACGTACTACAAGATGGAGTTCAGAAAAAAGTTAGGTTCAGCGTTAAGGATCTGCAATGCGGCCGCAATATTCCTAGTATTTTAGGTATTGGGTTAACGGTATTTTAAGGGGCTTCTAAAAGAAGAAGGTTTTGAATTCGTCTGTTTATTTTTATAATTGTGTAATGAGATTTTAAGTTTTATTAAATAGCGTCTGTTGTTTTGCGTCCATTGTTGATTCCTTATTAATTTTGTAACAATTGAAACTTTGAAGGTGCCATTTTTTTGTGCAGCACAAAAACTGCTGGTAGAAAGAAAAATATAAACATTGATTTAATATTTTAAGTGTAATTTATTCATATATTATTAATAATGGGAAGTTGCTACGCTTGGCAGGCGGGTTGGCAACCGCAGTTAGGCTTTTACAAATATTTTAAGAGGGACGCTGCTGTCCATCCCTCGACCATAAGTTCCCTTAGTCGCCTCTTACGACACCCACATGAAATGAAGGTGTGACCTATTTTATGCCGGGACACACACGGCGACTTAAATTAATTAATTTAATAACTTTATTGACCAAAAGAAAATATGGTACAAAAATACATATACGTATATAATTACTTAATATTAGTAGCATTCTCTAACAGTCGACCTTTGGGACGAACCGATTTTGATCAACAAAGAGAAAATTATAACTGGATACTACTATAGACGATATTTAAGAAAAAAAAAATATATGAGGGGTATTAATAAGAGCAAAAGAAATTAAAATTTTGATTAGTTTTTTTTTAATGAATGATAATGGAATGGTAACTCCGCCCGCACTATCGGTATACGCTGGCGGGGCACTAGTGAGAGATGATAGGTGAGGATGAAGAGGTAGGTCAGTTAGCCCATCGTGATAAATACACTTGGAATTTAGTACGATGGTTTCCAGGGGGGACCACGGGGAGGTCGACCTGTTAGGGTATATTGTTAGCAATGGGACTGGATTATCCGCATTACTAACAATCCCTTTCCCCCCAATTTTGGTTAGTTTGTCTACTGTTAATGTTTGTTTCGGCATATTAAAACAACTACACCAGGTTGTATGCGGTTTTTACAGTTGTGTTTCTGAAGGTCAAACTTTATCTGGTCTAGTTAGTTTACTTAGTCTAGTGTATATTTTATTTTGATATTATACTTATTGATTATTAAACTTACAAAATCCACGCGTGCGAATATTTTTTTTTTGTTAAAATTTTCGACATTTTAATAAAATATTTACTTTTTTATAAGTTGTATATGAATCACAAATATCTTAACAGGCAATCAATCAATGTGCCCTTGAATCTTCTTGAATGCCATCAGAAATGATTCATGAGTATTTGATTTCTCCAATTTTTGATGAGTTTTCCGCGCGATACAAGCCTCTGAAGTGTCATAAAATTGGAAAAGTTTTCGCTTTGCCAAAATGTATTTTTTGTCCTTTCTTTTTTTCAATAAGTACTAGTGTATGCACGAAAACTGGTGACTTCTATTACGACGATTTTCTATGAAGCAACAAGTAAATCCAATCAATTGCAAAAAGAATTATTAAAATTGGTTCAGAATAGACGAAAATATCGCGTAATAGAAGTAGAGACATATTATTTACCAGAGGGAGACTTTGTACAAAAGTTGATTGCTTGGGTACCTCTGTCCCATTCGTGTTTCTACCGTGAAGCAGTTGTGTTTGCATGGCTGTGTTTTGGTTTGAAGGGTGGGATATGGCGTGAATTTACAGGGTACAGAGGAATAACATCTGTGTCCTCAGGAATGGCAACGCATGGGGGTATCATGGGCGAAACAGTATACTCTGTTATGTCCATGGTACTGTTCATGTCTATAGGCGACGGTTACCACTTTCCATCAGGTGGGCCGTCAGCTTGTTTGCCATTCTAAGTTGTAAATAAAAAATTACTTTTTTACTAATATTATAAAGAAAAGAAAAGTTGTGATAGTGGTTTTTTGCAATAGATAATCTCAAAAATTATTCAAACTATTTTAAAAATCCTTTCACCTATATAAAAGCTCCATATCAGCGTGTAACGTAGGCTATATATTATTTCCGAAAAAAAAATATCTACGAGTTACGCATAAAAAATATAATAACAGACAATTTAAAAAACTTCTCTTTTTGACCATTTTATTTTAGTCAAACAATATATTTCAATTATGTGAACAAAGTCACGGGTGTAACTTGTGAAAATTTATTTACTTTCAGCTATATTTGCTGAAACGTTTTTCTTGTTTCACAGCACTGTCAATCATGGGTTTCAATTTATTTTGTCATGTGCCTGAGAACGATTTGATTCGCAAATTGTTTGAGAGATGGGGGACAGTTTGTTTTGGAATCAAAAATGAATGAAGGATACCTACCTTTATAAATAAAGCTTTATTCACACTTGTTACCTTGCTCAGAATGTTTCTGTTTTTCAAAATACTTAACTCGTCCGTATTTTTTTTCTGTTATTATTATAAACATAAATATACAAATATTTTCTGTACTCTTTTTATTAATATTCAAATGTTTCTATTAATAATAAATAATTACCATATTCGAATTTAAAAACTGATTAAAAATATTTTTAGTTATAGAAATACGTTAATCAGAGATAATTATTACATAATATTAATATTAAATACAGAAAAAAATGTTTATAAGGTCATCAACTTTACGGAGAAACAGAAATTGGGAAGGGAGAATGGAGAAAGGAATGGAGGAAGAGAACGCACGAAAACACCATCGAATTGAAAATTTGCTCCTTTTTTTATAATCGTTTGCAAAACAATCAAAAATCACATACGATAATTTCAGATATATTTCAATCAATATATATCCTTTATATTTTCGAATTGATAAACTATTCCTGATATTCGATATTCGATACAGTGTTCGGCATTTTACGGCCGCCATATTTATTTTTATCCTATCCTATAGACTCTTGGGACTGTCACGACCTGGTACTACGAAAACTCAATTATTAACATCCAATCAGACAGTTGGATTACATGCAGGACCCGATTAAATATTGGGGCCCGTAGGTAATGCTTGTCCCTCTCATAAAAAAACTGTTACAATGTTATTTTACATGTAACTTCAAATGTCTTACAAAATATACTTAAATATAAAAAAAGGCAATAATATTTATAATAAGGATTTTTTAAAAAGATATCTACAAATATAATTAACTCACGAAAAAAAAAATTTCGGGGTCGGTCGATCGGTCGGACGGTCGGCAAGGTCACTAATCAGTTGGAAGCTAGGTAGTTATCTGTACTACCTAATGGATGACTATAAAGAAACGGGGTAAAAATCCTAAAAATGTTATAAACCCTTTAAAAAATCTTGTAAAAATGAAATACACATATACGTATACTTTGGTGATTGTAAAAATAATAATTATTGAAGAGGACGTCAGACTGAGATTGTGTATGTGTGCGTGCGTGCGTACGCATATGTGCGTGTGTAGGTGAGCCACATACCATACATACACAGACAGTACAGTCGAGTATCTCGTGCTTTTTAAAGTTGCTTGAAAATAATGACGAGGTACTGCGACGTTACGATATTCAGAGAAGGCGACGTCCTCCGTTTTTATGTACGAACGTGTAAATGATTACACATGTACGTGATAAATAAGTAAATGTGAATTCAACAGGCGCGTATCCATAACGTCACCCCGAGGTGCAATATTTTTTCACTTAATGCCGTACTTTTACTGGGCTTTTGTGTTAATATTAGACACAGTTTATTTGTGTTTTGTCAGTGTTCCCTTGTGTATAGGTATTTGTTAAGGAGTTATAAACTATTAACAACAGACACCATGCGACACACAGCCGTACGCTCTAAATAGGTCAGTCGCTAATGACTGCAGTGCTCGCTAACGCAAACTTTATGGCGTGTACAGACAAAGGACTTTTTGTCCGCGAACAAATTTTCTTTTGTGTATTTTCACAATACGTTTGTATGAGATGGGGGAGGGATTGTATAATTTTTTCTTTCGTGAAGGCGTTTAGTTTTACAATGTTTATATTGGGATTGTCAGTAATTATAACTAGGGATCCCTTTGCTAGCAATGAACCCTATCAGTTCGACCTTCACGAGGTTCTCTCTGTTCACCATCGTGGTTGAACACCACGAACATAAGTTTCTCTTCTGTGAAGGTCATCGATAACTTAAAGGCATCTTAAATAAATAAAAAAATACGAAAGAAAGAGAACCATAAAGAAAAAAATTTTTTGAAATGAAGTTCATTTGATTCAAGTTTAAATGGATTATAGGATTTAAATGCAATTTGTTTACAGATGGATCAAACGTAGTCCAAGATTAACATAATAGGATAATTTTTACTTGAATTCACGTCGATTAATCACTGAGTTGCAGCTAGTATACAATACTATACAATAGTACATGATAGTTCTCAGTCGCAAAAAAAAGTTGCGAGTATTTAGTGAGAAAGGAAGATGTAATGAATATTAACGCCTACGTAAGTTACATTTATTGGTGTCATTTATTTGCTCAGTAGAGGTCACTATATTTTTAGGATTCCGTATTTAAATAAAAAAAAAATGTAAACAATGCATATAGAGTAACATTAGTAGTAACGAGATTATTATGGGATCGATACAGGGGTAAACTCTGTCGACTACAGTTGACCCCTGTATGTATAAAGAAAATTTGATGTTTCTTTATGTATAAAGAAATATTAAAATACGAGTATATTTATAATCGTGCGGATTTATTATACACAAAAAGTTGGTAGAGAATGCCATATAGCATTAAGCTCGCCATTTGTACAAAGTTTTATAGTGCAATAGAGAATAAATAAAATTAATAAATAAAAAGAAATATATGTGATTTTTTATTTCCTAGTAGCTGTACTTTCGAATAGATACGGTATTGAAATCTTCAGGAAAAGAACATTAATCAAATCAACATCATCATATGAGCCTTTAACTGTCTACTGTATATATATATATATATATATATATATATATATATATATATATATATATATACTCGTACTATATCTACTATGTCATATCTATATTTATACGTGCAGTGCTAAATTGATATGAGCTAAATATAAGTTTCCCTTTTGAGGAGTATTGCCAGTATTTGCCACGCTTGGCAGGCGGGTTGGCAACTGCAGTTAGGCTTTAGAGATGTTTTAAGAGGGACGCTGCTGTCCATCCTTCGCCCTCCTTTAGTCGCCTTCTACGACACCCACGGAAAAGTAGAGGGTGGCCTTTGTATGCCGGGACCATATGGCCAAGAAAAGAGCATATTTCTTCCTAAAAACTAAAAGCCAGCAATATATCTGCAATTTATAATCTATTTATAACTACGATAATCACTTATTATTAAGCAAGCCGCATATTTCTTTCCCTTATTTGTTATAAAAAACACTTCCTTTGTGTAATTACTAAAATGTGATAAAGTCACAAACTGCCGAGGTTTTTCAAAGAGACTACAGCACAGGTTTTTCAAAAGGGGGGTAAAGAGGTTTCTTCAGGGTCGGCAACGCGCGCGTAATACCTCTGGTATTGCAGGTGTTCATAGGCTACGGTAACCACTTACCATCAGGTGGGCCGTATGCTTGTTTGCCACCTCAGTGGTTAAAAAAAAAGACTATATGCTGTCCAACTGTCAAGGTTATACAATTGTTTGACGTTATTCGATTAATTAAAAAAATATTCAGTTGCATAGCTGGAAAATCACCTTAAAAGGATGGTAATAATTTTGATGATGATGGAATGAAAAATGTTAATGGTCTATTGATTTTATTAATCAATTCGTGGAATTTCATTTTTATGACTATCATTTAAAATATCTCAAATATTTCTTGGAATTCATCTTATTTGCATAAGTTACAAAGCCACAGGAATATGTATATTCTTTTTATTAAAAAAAAAAAAGAATATGCTGCCGGTACGCTGCCGGCCAAAAGGTCAGTACATGCAATGCTTCTGGTATTGCGGGTGATCATAGCCGGCGGTAGTCACTCACCATCAGGTGTGCTGCATGTTCGTTCGCCCCCTATGTGTTACTAAATAAAGTAACCTCAAAAGCTTCATGAGATATGAAGAACTCAGGTTTCATAATTTAGAGCAACAGTACATTAATTAAGAGACAATAAATTTATAAATATGTTTTTTGTTTTCTGTTTTATTGTCTAATTCATGTTCTTTCTGATTAAAAGAAAGATATAAAATAAATATATATCGATATTCCTATATATCGATCTCATAATAATTTCGTATCCAATAATAGATTTCCTAAAGACTTTATGCAATGCGTTCTTTTGTTTATGATAATTGTCTAGCAAATGTCTAACTCTTAACCTTTCGTTTACTGCTTCACTGTCGTCAAGTTGGTACGCGTCGTCTTTGTTAGTAACTTTCAAACTACTCACGGCGTATAAAGTTTATGTTAATGCTGAAGCTTCATTAGCACCCGAGATAGAGAAGAGAGGAAAAATACGAGACATTCGCTTACATTCAGAAAATAAGGCTTCTAATTATATTTGTAAAATATGCTGGTTCTTGTTTTGTATATATTATTTATTAATTATATTATTTGTAAGTAAAAATGCCGTCTGTTGACTTGATGTATTATATGTATTTTTTGTTTTATTTCAATTGTTTTATCAATTTTTCTTTTTTATAAAAAACTACAATTGCCAAAGTAAATAAAAAGGTTAATTTTGAACATATTGTAATTAAGGAATTTATAATTTGTTTATTGTATTGTTGTTTTTTAATACTTAGTATGGCAAACAAGATGATGACTCACTTGATGGAGAGTAGTAACCGTTGCCTATAGACATAAACAGTGCCATGGAAGTCACAAAATACACTGCGATTCTGATGTCCTTCATGCCATGTTTGAGAACTATAGTGTTGTACTTCCATAATCTGTAATTTCACTGCAATATTGCATCGTTCCTTTCCTGTGTGTTTTGTAAGAGGCGACAAACGTCAATCTAACAGTAGAGAGATCGGCAGCAGCGTTCCTCTTAAAATATCACCAAAAGCCTAACTGCGGTTATTTTGAAATAAATGATAATAGAATAGCAACCCATACCATACCATAGAAAAGCTCACGGTAACGTTATATACTGGCGAGATACCGCTGAGAGATGAAAAGGTAGATCTGTTAACCTGATGTTATGATGTGATTAGTGATGAATATACCTGGGATTTAGCACGATGGTTTCCAACACATGAAGGTCGATCTGACTGGGTATGTTGCTAGCATTACTAAAAATTCCTTCCCCCCGCCTAACCAGACTTTGTACAAAAGTCGTTTGCTTGGGCACCTCTGTCTTATTCGTGTTTCAACCGTGAAGCAGTTGTGTTTCGGTTTGAAGGGTGGGATATGGTGTGAATTTTTAAATTTACAGAGTACAGAGGAATAACACATGAGTCCTCAGGATTGGCAACGCATGGGGGGTATCATGGGCGAAACAGTACACTCTGTTATGTTCATGGTACTGCTCATGTATATAGGCGACGGTTCCTTCCAGGTGGGCCATCAGCTTGTTTGCCATTCTAAGTTGGATAAAAAAATAAAATAAAAATAACTGCGGTTGCCAACTCGCCTGCCTGCCTGCCTGCCTGCCTGGGAGGCCTATGTTCAGCAGTGGACACTTAATGGTTAATTTGATAATAATGTTAATGATCACACCCTTTAGACTGAAACACTGCCATGAAAACACAGATGCATCATGACAGAAAAATAAATAGAAAATACCTCTGTTCACTCACCCATGCAGACGACTTTTATACAAAGTTTCCCTTTGGTAAATCTACTGCATTTATTACACAATATTGATACCCAATTTGTATATAATAAATTGGGTATCAATATTATGTATTAAATTAGAATTTTAGTAATTTAATTTTTATTTTTCTTTTAACAAAAATTTTTCGTCAATACTCGTGCAAATACTCGGTCCTTTAAATTGCATTATAAAGAGTTTGTACAGCACTTGTATTTAATTAATTGTATTTATTCGGTACCTACGAAGTTAATAATATTCTATGTAAATCACAAAGGAACCCTTGGCACTTTTTAAGTGCGGTCAGTCGTGTTTTTATGGGACGCTATACCTATATAGCTACTTCTAAGATCTTCATTTCGGGTTTTTTGGTCGCCTTATTTATTTACCTTCCTGTTTTAGTTCCTTTTTAATAAATATTATTAAACACAAGCCAGTGCTTGTACCAGTGTACTCGCTTTTGTTTTCCTGACACATAGAGTGTTTTATTACAATATTCAATACAGTTACAAGAATTATATAATATAAGAGTACAATAAAGTTTGGTTGGATTCAGTTGTAAAGTTTGGAGTTGTAAAGTTTACAGTATAGTACACTAGTTGTATCCTGCGACTCTGCCTGCGTAAATCCACACATAAATGTAACATAACATATCTACGTGCTAAGTTAGGATATAACATACCCATGTACTAAATTTCATTCAATTCTGTTTAGTAGTTTTTGCGTGAAAGAGTAATAAAAATCCATCCATTCATTGTTAAAAACTTTCGTATTTATTATATTAATAGGATAGTAAATAAAAAGTATTTAACTTAATCTTTTGGTTTTAATGTATTCTCATTAAAAATATTCACTGTAGTTATGAGTATGATAAGTCAAGGTTTTTATATTATTACATATTTTATATAGCACAAAACACATCAGTCTCTTGGTCCGCAAGTTTAGCTTTCCTGATTTATGGGGAACTAAGAATCAATCATCTAAGGCCACAACCCAGAATACCCAGATTCGAACTAATTAAAAACAGCTCGTTTCCTAATTTTCTCAAATTTGAATTGAACCCGGAACCTTACTTATGCAAAGCCAAGTACCTACCACTCTGTCTCGAAGATCATATTAAAAAATACTTATATATTTATAGTATCTACACTGTTATTGAGAGAGAAACCTAATTGTCGCTACACGTCTTTAAAAAATATTTTATTTCTTTACTACCTACTAAATATATATTAAAAAACAATAATACTGTCAAAACAAAAAAAAAAAAAAAGACTGTCATTAAATTGGTGTCGCGCTTTAATATTTTAGTAGTAAATTATATAATTGTCACTGCTTCGAACAGCAAGTATTCTTTATATATTTTTTGTTGGTAATAGAAAAAAGGGTGTTCAAATTTGTCGCCAGTTGTTGTAGAGGCATAACGATGCTAGAAAAGCAAAATGTATTAAGTGGCATTAAGTGAGCTTTACAGAAAAATAAAAAAAAACAAATTAAAAGTTAAATTAGTGATAATAAGTAGTATAATTCTCGTAAATGTTTGATATGGTAAAGCAGTTAATATCACATCTTTTCCACTCATACTAATATCACCTCTTCATATGTGGGATCTCATTAAGACCAATAGAAGTCACAATAATAATTTTAAGAAAAATTTACACTGTCTATATGTTTGTTCCGGGATCACACATAAACTACTGCAGCAAATTCCATGCAGTTTTATTTTTGAAAGTCCATCTTAAAATCTAGTATAAGTTTTATCTTCCTACGTCATCTAAAGGTGATTTATTTCATTAGTTCCACTTCTGAAAACCACGCGTACGAAGTGGCGACCAAAAAGGTAGTAAGTAAATCAAAATAAATGTCGGTAAAAGTGGCGCTTAATACGTTTTGCCTTTACAGTGTCAATATACATTTTTACGGAGCGTGACTCGTGAGTGAAGTGCCTCAATTTGTTTAGCGTGACACCATTGCAGCGTTGTTAATTATTTACGGGTGACAGTTCCCTACTATAGTTTACTATTTCACCTTTAAGGTGAATGTCAGACGATGCCAATTTAGATATTGTTCCAACCTATATAATTAAATTAGATTAGATCGACTGTATCATAGACTAAATTATATACTGCTGCATATTATTATGTCATTTATTGATCATTCATGTGTGAGATCTTAAATGAGTTTAATATGTAAGACATATAAAAACTTATACAGATACAATTTACTGTTTGTTAATTATCATTAAGACCTACAAATGAATGTGATGTATCTGCTACCCTCTTTTAATAATAATGAGCATAATTATATCTACCTACATATATATTAGTAATGGGAGACTTAATGCGCTGTCAGTAATAAACCAGTATTCTTGCATACCAGTTGTTATCACTTCGCAAACCATCCTTAATACATATCAGAATGAAAATGGATATGTTGTCAAAACAAGTATAGTTTAAATTTAAAAGTAACCTTTAAACGTTTCCCAAAGCACTAGTATATTATTATATATATAATCTGTGCCAATACCTAAGTTAATCACGTGACCATAGTGTTTGTAAGAACAGTTTAATATTTATTTAGACATTTGTTTACGCTTTTTGTGATAAGTTATACAGTTTGTAAAATACTAGCGACCCGCTCCCGCTTCGCTCGTTTAGAGAAAACAAAATACAGCATTCTAGTCGCTGATAACGTAACGTTCTAGGTGAAAAAGGTTTTTTCAAATCCGGTTAAGTGTTTATTGAATTTATTAAGTACAAAGAAAAAGGTAATCGTTCCTTTTTATAGTTTTAGTTTAGACATCACCGGGTTTTGGCTTAAAATGCTCATTACCGTTAACTCTGTATGTAGATCTAGATGTATGGATGGTAATAGAAAGGTAACCCTTCCAACGGTATACACTGAAGGGCAGGCAGGGGTGCAAGAGAAAATAAAAGGAAAAAGGTTTTTGATAAAATGTGTGACAAGATATCCTTAAACAATGTGCTTACATCATTATTGCGCTACAATGACTAAAGTGGAAATTTTGTTTTAATTAAAAGCGGAAAGTTCGCTAAAGTTCCACATGGTAGGTACACTGAGATAAGAATAATGAGGGTGTTTTGAGCGTACATTGTTATTGTACTAACTTTGCAATTCACATTTGAGTTTAATGGTTTTGTTTATCCAATTTTTGGAGAATATCACAATTTAGCTTATTCTTATGCCTTAAATAAAGACGAAGCAGCTTTGAGTAGCAAAATAGGCATGTTTTATTCAATTTTCTTGATCATTTAAAGACCGATTTATGAAACGCGAAAATTTGTGAAGATTTCTGGGTGGATGTTTGTTGCTGTATCATACAAAAACTATTGCATGGATTTGATTATAATTTAGTATATATATAGGCTGTATACAGTCTTATTATATAGGATACTTCATATACTGATTTAATCGAGTGAAGCCGCCAGATACGTCTAGTTTAGCTTTTTTTTATACAACTTGCTGGCAAACAAGCTGACGGCCTACCTGATGGAAAGTGGTAATCGTCGCCTATAGATATGAGCAGTACCATGGACATAACAGAGCATACTGTTTCGCCCATGATACCCCCCATACGTTGCCATTCCTGAGGACTCAGGTGTTATTCCTCCGTACCCAGTAAATTCACGCCATATCCCACCCTTCAAACCGAAACACAGCCATGCGAACACAACTGCTTCACGGTAGAAACACGAATGGGACAGAGGTTGGGTACCTCATCGAGCTCATCAAGCAATCGATTTTTGTACAAAGTCTCTCTCAGCTTATGTATAAAAATCTGTCAAATCATTTTAGTCAACTAGCAGAGGGAGATTTTGTATAAAAGTCGATTGCTGGATAATCTCTGTTGTATTTTTGCTTCTGTCGCGAAGCAGTTGTTATTGCATGCCTGTGAAGTAAGGATTTGTCAGTGACGTTGCAGGGCACGGAGACAAAATGTCTAGTTCTCATAAATCGCAAAGCATGAGATGAACAATGGACGTCATATTGTTTTGTTCATGACTATAGGCGACCACTACTATTTGATAGTCGTGTAAATTTGTTCGCTGCAAGCTGCATAAAAGAAGTTACCGTAGATAGCATAGCCCCAAAGATCATACATACGTCCAAATATATTTATAAGATTTAAAAACAACACCCTTTTTCTCTTTGATAAATATGGTAACATAGAGGCAATGACTCATTACAAGACATTGCCTTTTACCCCCTCCCCTATTAAAATTATATAAATACTGTAACATTACCGAAAATGAGTTATTCTCAGTTTGGATGCCTAATAGTTAATACTTAACACCGAACAGCGATCTGTTAATTTACCTGAAGATGCCTCGTTTAGAGCTGAGACACGAGTCGCAAAACATGCATGGACGAAATGGCAGTCTGAAATTGATGACTGATATGGAAGGCTGTAGAATTTCTGGTAATAATAATATATGGTAGTAATCAATCTTCGAGTGCTGGCAGCCGCATACATACTAATGGTAGCGGAATTAAATAGAACAATTCTAATTAAATAACCAGCGATATGGACTTCGGCAAAATAACACGTAGTTTAGTAAAATACAAATTTATTTCTATTATAAAAATATGTATTCGTTTATTTACAGTCGAGTAAAAACAATGAATAACATTCGAAAACACATGATAATTTGAAATTGATTAATTATTCAAGCGTTTGTGTTATCCGGCTGATTAGCTTCGCTGAATTACTGTAATTGATTCAATAATGTTAGTTTCTATTAGGTAGGTTTTTGAATCTGATAAAGAAATAGAAGAAAATAATACTGGAATAATAAGAGCGAGTCTATTTGCGAATCGTTAGTTTGTTAGTATGTTTTGTTTGATTTTTGTATGTTTGTACGCTTGTTACTCAATGTCGTTTAAATAATTGATCAAATTTATTAAAAAATTTTTAAATTGGTGTTAACGGAATGGTTACCCCGCGCTATCAGTATACACTGGCGGGGTACCAGTGACAGTGGGATGATAGAAGATGATAAAGCAGGTCAGTTGGCCCAATGAAATCAACAATAAACCAATCACAATGGTTTCCAGGAGGCACTGCGTGGAGATCAACCTAATATGGTATATTGCTAGCAATGTAATTGCTACTCTCCATTACTAACAATTCCTTCTCTCCCCGATAATATAGAGTATTTTGTATTCACGTGGTCAAAATCGTGGGAAAGAAGTAAATGTTGGATAAAGTTATTAGTTACAACTGGTTTATAAGAAATAGGATATATAAAAATATATCACCCAAAAAATACTACATGACACAAAATGAAGTTTACACAGTTGTGTTTTTATGGATCGAACTTTGAATTTAATGTATGTATATTAACTACTTCGTAATCGACGCGAACGTAGTCGCGGGTAGAAGTTAGCTATAAATGTAAAATACGCGCAAAATACATTACATCCTTTTTAAGGTCGTTAAGAATAGCTTGACGATTCACTCGTATATAACATATATATTTTGGTTTTCTGTAAATTAAATTGAATAATAAATTTCTTGAAAACTCACTCTCTAATTACGAGTTAATTGAAAATAATTTTAACACATTACTGAGTAATTTTGTTTGTCTCCAGTCGTAAAATTGCTGAGAGACGAGCTTACGTTTAATCTTGATGTAAAACGCGGACATTAATTATAAGGTACAAGGCTCATGGCTGTAATTACACTGTGGGATGACTGAAAAATGGAGTAAAATATTAAAAAAAAAAATTGGAAAATTCCAAAAGAAAAATCTCTGTTCTAGTAAAAAAAAAATTGTGTCAAATAATCTAAGTGAGTATTATTAGACTCGGCTATTAATTTCGGTAAAAGTATTTTATTTTTAGAATTACCTATTATATAGTATTTTTAGAATTTGTAAGTATCAATTAAAAGTATTATATTTTTTCCCTCTTTTCCCGTGGGTGTCGTAAGAGGCGATTAAGGGAATTGAATGGTCGAGGGATAGGCAGCAGCGTACCTCTTAAAACATCACCAAAGCATAACTGCGATTGCCAACTTGTCAAGCATGGCAACTATTGGCAAAACCCCCCTAATGATATGACATAATATTATATTATTAGAATTTATAATGTTAACCTTTTCTTAATAGTTAGGATGATTTTTTTACAGTAAATGATGAAAGAAATAAAAAATTTCTAACCTTAATTTAAATCTTTTTATTGAATTTTTTATTACCTCTGTTGCGAAAGTCTCTGACGTTATAAAACTTTATCCTCTAAGTTTAAGATTTTAACTATGCAAGTGAATAATTTAAGATGTTTAACAAAGAAACTACGTTTCCAATTGGAACAATATTACATAGGGACCAGTCAACATGTGAGTCTATTATATCTATGTATTTTATGTGAAGGGATTTACGCTTCAAAATTTTTATTGACTCAGTACTATCTGTACCCTGCGAATTCTTCTACGTGAATAAGTACATGAAGTATTTTATATGCTTAGTTAGGATATGATCTATCCCTATACCAAATTTTATCTAAATCCGTTCAGTATTTCTCGAGTGAAATGGTAACGAGCAACCATCTATCCTTACAAACTTTCGCATTCATAATATTAATGGGATAATGGCTTTAAATTAAAAATATAAGTAAAAACTTATAATAGATAGGTAACCTATTGTCTGATTAATGTTTGTTTGGTATGTTTGAACCCCTTTTTTTACTTTTATCTAACCTACCTTGCCTGTGACTTTGTCGTATGACTGTGACATATTGATATACCGAGATAAACTAAGTCATTGATCATATCAAATATTATTGGGATGCCATAAGGTAACAAATAAAAAATACCTATAATAAAAACTAATATATCGCGTAATAACGCGACATATTCGTTTTTGATAATCGTCTCTCCATAGGGTTTACTCCTACGTTGGTAAATTTAGGCATTGTGGTATTAAACTAATACGAAAAATGGGGCCAAAGAGATTGTTACTATAGGGGTTAAAATCTCTATTGCTAGCAATATAGCCTAAAAATATAACTAACCTATGAGGCTGATTTCCACGTGGAAACCATCGTCGTTAATTTTTCTTGAATTTGTCGCAATGGGTCAACTAACCTGTTTTCATTCACACATATGGTATACCATCTCTCACTGATGCCCCGCCAGCGTATGACGATGACACAGGCGGGGCTTACATTCTATTTTCATTTATTAAAAATACTCAAAAACTACTATTTTTGAAATACCTATTATATAATTAAAAACTAACTAAATATTATAAAATTATATAACTGCTTATTGCGAAGAAACATTTATTTGCGGTTTCAAATTCTAGAATCAAACATTTTAATAATTAAAATACTACGAAATATCTTTTCATGTCGCCACCCGATAGAAAGTCGCCACTGGTTTTTGTCACCAGTAAAATCACTATGCTTTGTGGAGCAAAAAGGTACTTGGAAGTACATATCCTGAGCGACTATACGGTCCATGAATAGAAGCAACCGAAAAAAGGAAATCCTTCTCTCATTTTGGCAAGATTATGTCGGTTCAACAAGTACTTTCTCACGCTACATTTGAAGGAACAACGGTGGAATGTAGCATATGGGGAAAGACAATTCCACAGTCTTATGGCCCAGCTCACATGAGATACGGTAGTGATTTATCACGTACGGAACCCTTAACGCTTTAATTATCGGAATGGAACACATGAGTTACCATGGGTGTTACAGTATATTTTAGTTTATAGGCGACGTATTTTTCTTTAGATCGAGCCTCAGATCAGTTCAGAATTTAAGAAAATGTCACTAAATATTCACTTCACTAGTAACACTTCGCTTCGGAAGAAAACAACAGGATATAGAAGACGACGAGTTATTTTGTACATTGAGACATACAATATTAGATTGAAAATATTTGCAATTAGCTTTGCAAATATTTTCAATCTAATATTGTATTACCAGAGGGAGACTTTGTACAAAAGCCGATTGCTTGGGTACTTCTGTCCCATTCGTTTTTCTACCATGAAGCAGTTGTGTTTGCATGGCTGTGTATCGGTTTGAAGGGTGGGATATGGCGTGAATTTACAGGGTACAGAGGAATAACATCTGAGTCCTCAGGACTGGCAACGCATGGGGGTATCATGGGCGAAACAGTATACTCTGTTATGTCCATGGTCATGTCTATAGGCGACGGTTACTATTTTCCATCAGGTGGGCCATCAGCTTGTTTGCCATTCTAAGTAGTATAAAATAAAAATTAAGACACTGTTCGTCCCGGCTTCGCCCGGGAACTCAAACTTTTTACTTTATACAAACCTTTTGTCACAATTATAAATTCAACGAAAAATAATTAGCCAAATATGTGCATCCGTTCTAAAGTGATGCATTTAGCAATTGGCAATTGATTTTTATTCCTATAGGTTAGTATTATAATAATATGATTTTTCTTCGTAATCGCCATTATACGGGCCACATCTTATTCTGTAAATAAACACAAAACATCGTGTCACATTCATTCTGCTACACCCATTTGTAAATAGTAGGCAGTTATTGATCACCTAATCGCTTATCGCTGTCGACTTGATGTACACCGTTGATCCACTAAAAAATATTGTGACACTGCTAAGTTTTCTCGGTACTGAATAAGAAATATTTACACGTAGGTTATGCATATTTTTTATATACATAAACTATCTGTGCCACGTGACTTCATCTATTTTGCTGAAACAATTTATTAAGTGGTGAGGTTGACCGACATAAAAGCAGACGAATTGAGAAGCTACTTTTGGAAGTTGTTTAATAAAGCTACAACGTAGTCAATTTAAAAGGGAAAGGGGGAAGGAATTATTAGTAATGCGGACCAGTCCCCTTGCTAGCGATCACTATGGAAACCATCGTACTGAACCCTAGGTATATTCATCACGATGGATTAATTAACCTGCCTTTTGATTCTCACCTGTCATCCCTCTTTGGTGCCTCACCAGTGTATACCGTTAGCGCGAGCGAGGTGTCATTCCATTATCATTTAAAAAAAGTCAATTTCAAAGAAGAATATTACTATAAATTATTGCCTGTAATATAATTATTTTTACAAATTATTACAGTGCAGCTACACATTGCATGCTTTTAACATTGTTTACAATAAAATATCCAGATTTATATCCTTTTTTTGTATGCATATGTACGTATGTATATATATGTATATGCGTATGTATATATATGTATATGCGCATGTATATGTTTGTATATACATACATATTACTATTAATTATAAGTTTTGTTATTTGTGCTATGTTTGCCATTCATGCAAGGTGTATTAACGTAATAAATATCTATCTATCTGTTAGATACTCGTAAGTTTATAAACTCACTAACTGTACCAACAGAAATTTTAAAGGAATTTATTCATAACAACCTAATGCATAAACAGTACTTTTAGCTGTGTTATTACATACCATTACATCGCTACTGTCGTATGTAAGACATTATCTCCAAACTTGAATGAATTTCCTCAGAAAGTTTCGAACGAAATGAGGCGTGGATATGAGGGATTGCGCGCAATCTATTCCAGAAATCTTGTTTTGCCTGTAGAAATTCTATGTAGTGAATTTTAAAATTAATTTACCGAAGTGGTTTCTAAAGATATCTTTTCGCGGTATTCCAGTATTTCCTCGGGGATAAACAATAAAGTTTGTTATTGTAAAGCGGAGAATTGACAGAACGGTTCTCTACCGCATCTGACGGGGTTAAGTTTTATGCGATATTAAAACGGAAGAGGCTTTCAATTTACTTGTTAAATACTTGTATTTTTTTGTTATGTTATAATTAATATCTTATTAATACAATAAATATTAAAGTTTGTAATAATGGATAGATGTATGGATGTAGGTTACTCTTTCACGGGTATGCAACTTAGAATGGCAAACAAGCTGACGGCCCACCTGATGGAAAGTGGTAACCGTCGCTTATAGACATGAGAAGTACCATAGACATAACAGAGTATACTATTTCACCCATATATATAGAGTATAATATACCCCTCATGCGTTACCATTCCTTAGAACTCAGGTGTTATTCTTCTGTACTTAATCCTGTCTGATAGGGGGGAAAGGGATTGTTAGTAATGGAGACTGAGAATCCTATTGCTAGCAATATACCAACCAAGCTGACCTCGTCGCGGTTCTCCCTGGAAACTATCATGGTTAATTCCTGAAGAATTCATCATGATAGGCTAACTGGCCTGTTTTCATTCTCATCTATCACTCTTTACTGGTACTCCGCCAGCGTATCCCGTTAGCGCAGGCGGGGTTACCATACCATTTTTACCCATCAAAAGCCTGTCTGATAATAAATGATCACTTAAATTATGGTTTAATTAATCACCTTTATTTTACGTAGAGTATAAAATATAAAAATGATAATTTTCATTTTTCTAGTACCATATGTATATTTGTCTAATATGATTACAAAAATCGATAAATAGTTTTCGAACAATCTTTTCTCAAAACAAAAACTCAGACATTTCTCATTTTTGAACAAAGTAACTTGAACCATATATAATCATCAAAAAGTTGAAAATAATTTGCATACGACGCTGTTCGGTCCATTTTAACAGGCTCATCGAAATAGCTGTATATTTAAGTCCTTTATAATTAGCGGCTTAAAAGCGCGAACTTTTCAAGTAAACGTGACTAAATTTATTTTTCTACCATTCTAATGGACATAAATATTAATGTTTGTTTACCTATTAATTTTCTGTTGTAACAACATACATAGAAGTAATTTATCAGTAATTTTTTAACAATAACATTCGTGAAGACTTTCAGTACCTTTGGTATCATTAATTAATTACATATACATATATACGCACTATATGTCTGATAGAATCCAAAACGAGAATATCCGCAAAAGAACCAGAGTAACCGACATAGCCTAAAGAATAAGTAAGCAGAAGTGGCAACGGACTGGTCACATAGCTCGAAGAAGCGACAACCGATGGGGAACAAAGGTTCTTGAGTGGCGACTCCCTACGGGCGAACGCAGTGTAGGACGATCCCCCACTAGATGGAGTGACGATCTCAAATGCATTGGATGGAGTCAGTAGATGCAAGTGTCTTAGGACCGTTCTTTATGGCAGTCCATGCTGGAGATTTATGTCCAGCAGTGGTCAGACAATGGCTGAAATGATGATGATAATGAATGATCTGCTTGTATGATGCAAAATCTTCTTATAAACACATAATTTCGCATTTTACTCGTAAATACAGATATTTTTATACTAATGGGTTAAGGAACATCATGTCTTACAACAGTATTTTTTTAATGGGTTAAAATAGAATGGCAATCCTGCCTGCGCTTATCAGTATATATGAGAGATAGTAGTCGATCAGTTACCCCTAACAGTGAATTTGACAAGAATTGACCACGATAGTTTCCAAGGGGAACCGCTGGTGGTCGAGCTGCTGGGATATATTGTTAGCAATGGAGCTGTTAGATTCTATTACTAACGATCCTTTTCTACCTTTATCGGAATATAAGGTACATTGTCACGATGAAGTTGCTATTCAAGTCACAGCGTGGCTTGCATAGAATAACAACGCTGTGGCAGTAAACAAACTGCTATAGTGCTGAATATTCGCCGCGTCGGCAACTTATTCTTACAAATTAATCATCATTATTATTTCAGCCATTATTCGTCCACTGCTGGACATAAGCTTTCCCCATAGACTGCCGTAAAAACGGTTCTGAACCACCTGCATCCACTGACTTCCTCCAACGCATTTCAGGTCGTCACTCCATCTAGTGGGGGCTTGTCCTACACTGCGTTTACCCGTACGTGCTCGCCACTCAAGAACATTTCTTTCCCATACGTTGTCGGTGCATTGAGCTATGTGACCAGCCCATTGCCACTTCAGCTTGCTTATCTTTCGGGCTATATCGGTTAATTAACATTAATGCCTTTTTTTGTAATGTAAATGCAATTGGCTATTAATAAAAGTTTCTCTATTTTTTCTTTTCTTTTTCTTCGGAGTCAAATGTACATGCTTGTTGTCTTTCACGGAACATTGTCTGGTTTCTCTCTCTCTTAATATAATTAAAATGTGTTATATTTTAGTTAACGAACCTCGACTCAAATAATTACTGCAGAGAATTTCTTCATTACAGGATATTGTATTTTGTGATAATCCCCAATAATAATCCCGTCTTTGAACATAATATTTTATATAACCCGTCTGATTCTGTGAATTTAATAAAGGCGTCTGCGGTTCTGATAATAACTCTTATGAAGACATTTTAACTATAACAATAGCTTTTAATGACTAACTTTATCTTGATTTCAACCGATTTAAAGAAGTATTTTAATGAATTACATGGTATTTTGGACTTCCATGTTACCGGTTACTTGATTATTTTGTTTAATTCAGCTACCATTATAATAGAGAAATAATAGTAGTCAATTCTCAAATGTTGACAGTATGCATTAGTACCTATTATGGATACCGAACCGATATCTATATATTGAGTTCCTTCGGACATTCATACATTTCGATATCGGCCATACCGGTCGGATATCTTCGAATATGTCAAAAGTCGGTTTTCCAATATTATTTATTAGATAACAGACTTTCAATATATTTATTATTGGATATATACTGGATATAGGTAGATATAAATAATATATAATATATATATATATATATATATATATATATATATATATATATATATATATATATATCGCTATATCACTATATATATATCCACCCTGATTAATACTCGCATGCATGCTAATGAATGCGGAAATAAACAAAATAATTCTATTCAACTAATCAACTTAAAAAAGGAGGAAATGTTTGCCAATTGTAAAAGAATATCGATTATTATTTTTTAATCGAAAGAGTTTTTTCGTAAATTCTTTTTAACAGAACCTTATTTATTTTAGTGTACAGTCACGACGCCATTGTTCTACGAAATATGGTTTACCTCTACCTTGTTATGTCCCATCCAGGATTACCATCATTATTTTAATAGATCCAGTCATTTATATAGCTAAAGTTATGATTAATGATCCTTTAATCTTACGTATTTGTGGAATTGGAATAATGATCTTTGAGTTCTGTTCCATTATAATTATTTCAGCTTCCAAAATAATAATGTACACAAAAATATCATTAAGTCCTGCCATAACGATGTTTACACAATAAAATTTGTTCAAATACGCTAAAGAAAATTGAGGAGAGTAGAAAAAAAACCTGACCGTCAGTGTGTTGGATGCGTATTATTATGATCTTTCGTATCTACCACATGACATGTATATACATGTTGCGTACATGTGGTGTAAACGACATGTAGGATTATGTATCCGTAATTCTAAAAACTATATATTGAAGGTATACATATATAATACAATCTGTAATGTGTCACACACACATATATATATATATATATATATATATATATATATATATATATATATATATATATATATATATATATATATATATATATATATATATATATATCGTATATATATATATATATAATTTTATTTCATTTATGTTTATTCGCATGTCACGTAGTACAAATTAGTCATTATAATAAGTAAGCACATAAGACACGTGACACCCCGTAGGGGCACCGCAATTGGTGTACGAGTATGTAGCACTTTTTATCGTCCGTAGACAAAATGTACCTCTTTTATATTAAACTGTTAAAAAAAAAATCTTGTTATTCGATATATCGATAGTACATGATGCTGCAAACGTGTACAAAATGCCGCAGCGACAGCGTCGATGCTAATTCTCTTCCCTTTACTAAGTCAATAAGGAAATTCGATTATGTTGGAATTACGCGACTGTACAAAAGCACTTGAACCCTTCCATCCAGTTTCGGAGTCGAACTCAAATGGAATTATAAATGTTATAGAATTGTTTTGTAAATATTTTATGTTATAATCTCATTATTCTAGTCCAGTAAGTTATTGGGATTACGAAGCGAAAGCTTTCTGTCTTCATATTGGAAGCCTTGTTAAGGCAGAGACAACCAACTGTTAAATAATTTATTTTTGCCTCTTTGGATTAGGATTTAGTTATTTGAACTTGTCTTAGAATTTTTAATTTATACTTGGTTTAATTTTGTCATATTTCATGGGCTATATTATCTCAAATGGGGCACATCTTCCTTTCCAAGAAGGTCAAGAGATAGACAGCAGACTACCTCTTTAGACAACATCAAAGCCTAACTGCAGTTGCTAACCCGTTTGCCAAACGTGGCAACTACTGGCAAAACCCTCCAAATGGGGGAAGTCTTGAAGACATTCAGCAGTAGACAGTTAATGGTTGATATGATGATGATGATGATGATTATATGGACAGACAGACAGATACGGAACTATGTAACTTAACATAAATATGTAAATATGACAAGACTACTCTACGGACTTTGTAAACATTTTGTATTCTTTACTTATAGGAGTTTAAAAAATTCTTGACAATAGAACAGCAAATGGGAAAACATAGTACTGAAATATGTTTATACATTTTTTTTATAACATATGAGGCAAATGAGTATGTGGCAATACCAAAGGCATTGCAGGTGTGCTGCCGGCCTTTTAAAAAGGAATTTGCTTTTTTCTTAAAGGTTATAATGTCGTATCGGTTCGGAAATACTGCTGCTGGAAGTTGATTCCAAAGCATGGCTGTGCGTGGAAGAAAGTGCCTTGAACAATACACGGTGGGGAACCGCCACTCATCTAGATGGTTGGGATGGAACTTTAGTTTATGGCGGGTTATACGGTATAGAAAATTAGCAACAGATATCAATCTGAACAATTCGTCAGGGCACTCTCCATGATATATTCGGTAAAAGAGGTATGGAGATGCAATATCTAGGAGATACAACATTACATATATACAGACAAATATTTGGATTTACTCGTCTCTCTTAATAGAGACAGAGAGAGAACTTAGTAGTAATCGACTAAGTTTAGAAATATGCTCTGAGAGAATTCCATAACCACAATCTCTCTGCGGCGTACATAACTGTAACAAAAACCAAATAAGGTTTTTGCAAATTCAAAACACTTTGTCGCTCTTAGCTCTAAACCTTTTATTTCATTTGGGATTACTCTTTTTCAGCGCCTAAAAACATTTAATAACAGATTTAAGGGCTTTATCCTTCAGACGAAAACCACGTGAATTTATTCCAGCATAATATATGTTAAAGTTTTTAGTACATTTTCTCTTATTATAAATAATAAAATATTAGTAAGTGTTCTAGAATTAGACCAATTTTCTGGTCCTCGAATTAGGATTCATTTTAGGGTTTGGTACCAAAAAGGTACAAAGGAATCCTTATGGTGCGACCTTTTCCGTCCGTAAATCAATACTATATCACAACGAGTACTAATGTTATTGATTCGAAATTTGTAATAGTTTTACCTTAGATTGTATAGATAGAGTGTTTCCATACAAATGCTTCGAGAAAAGTGGGTCAACTTTTTTATACAATTTTGCATGATAAATAGTTATGAGTGATTCCTTTATAACTTCTATATTTATTTTGTTTTATAATTTTTGCATCTTTTTAATGCGTAAAAACTCATTTTTTTTGTTAAATAATTAATATAGATACGTTAAGATACATTATATGCGTAAGTATATAGAACACTGATAAAAAAATTAGTCAGCTAATTTGATAATTAGCTGACAAAAAGTTGACCCGTCTTTGAGGCTTGATACTCTATCTATATAATCTAAGAGTTTTACATATTATTGGTTCGCACTATGTTGCGTGGGTGTCGTAAGAAGTAACTAGGACAACACTCAGACTGGAGCAAATTTTTTTTATACCACGAATGTGGCAAACATGCATATAGCCCGTCTGATGATAAACGATTACTGTATTGTTAATGTACGAGTATTGGACGTTTGCAATGAAGAAGTCTTAATATACCCTTTTTGAAAATATCCATATTATAGTCTCTAGGGAAAACCTAGGCACGGAGCTCATTCCACAGCCTGAGCGTTTGCGGGGGAAAATTCCTTTAAAACGGCACTGTACGTGACCATTTTGATTGAAGCATGGGAGGATGAATTCCCTGTCGATGGCGAGCGGTACGATGATATAAGGTGGCTGTAGGCATCATTTCAAACAATTCCTCAGAATACAATCCATTATACAAGCGTTATTGTCATCGTCATTTCACACATTCATTGTTTATTATCTACCGAACAAAGGCTTTGTCTATAGACTCCCACAATGACTGATTATACAATTTGACATTAAATAATACACATAAATATTATTAATAATGCTGATTATAGTCATTGCACCGTCATGCACATATATATGTAATTGTTTTGTTCCAAGATGAAGAGGTTTGCTTCTGAGTTGCTTGCGGATTTTCTAAGCTAAATAACGTTCTGAACCCAGTATTAGAATAAAAAAGTGACGAATTAAAAAAACTTTGTTATCATGATGATTTTTTTTATATTCTTAACTCAGTGTTATTGGTATCACTGGTATCAATATTGAAAACCGAAATTGTGATGTTTGTAACACATTGGATGATGTTCAATATACATATTATATCCGAATGTAAAAAATACAAAACAGAAAGAGAAGCTTTGATACAGAAATATAGTTTAAATAGAGAAGATATTGGATTATTTTTAAATATATCCGCAGATTCACATTTCAAAACGGCATAATCTTTAATTGCTGTAATTTTGTATTAATTATTTCCTCTATTTTATTATGTGAAATAACTAATTAATTTAGAGTATAATGGAGCTGATATATCCTTATAGAATAGAGTCTTTGAATGAAAATTATTTAAAAAATATAATAAAAATGAAACATAATAATAATAATAATTTTTTTTCGGACTTTTTTTATCTATTAATATTTTTTAGTAACTAATATAAACAAGAGAGACAATCAGTCCCACTGCCAGCAATATACTCGTTAAGGTCGATTTCCACGTGATCTTCCTGCAAACCATCGTGCTGAATCACGATAGGCTAACTGACCTGCCTTTTCATTCTTACTTATCACCTTTCACTGGTGCCTCGCCAGCGTATACTGTTAACACGGGCGGGGTTTCTATTCCATTATCATCCAAGAAAACGACCTATTATGATCAGATAAACCGTATTCTATTTGAAGATGAGTCTTGACCCATCTTTATACTCTTGAGTATCAAAATTGGGATGCACGCATGAGTTATGAAAGAGCAGGAAGCAAGAGATGTACTCGTACTTATGTAAGAATAAGGCCTTTGATGCTCGGTTTTCTCTATGTTGCAAAAGCTTTGGCATGAAGACAGCTTGATAGAAATTAAACAAAATATTATTTTTAAAACTTATATTTATTTTTTAATTCGATGTTTACACATGTAACGGGAAATTGAAAATTATTAAACTAAAATAAACCAATAAATTAGTCAGCCATGACATGAAATTATGCGATCCTTTCAATACATAAATAAACAAGTAATATACATCTATTAACAGATACATAATATAGAATAATTAATAATGAATTTAATAACTTTGACGTTTCAGTGAAATGCTATATGAGTATATATGAAATACCGGTTTGGGAAATTGGGCTTTGAATCAATAAAACAAGCTCTCCAATATTATTTTATATTGGTGTTCTCTACTGTGCTACTAGGAAGTCAATGCAAGTCAGCTCTCTAGCGCATAGAAGTATCGTTCGAAAAAGAGTGAGGCGGTGACGTAGCAAAGTGAAAGTTAAATACATGAGTCATTCAATATCAGTCTTTAGTCAAATGAGAGATTAATTTTTGCACATTAATTTAAATAATATCAACACGCCCCCTCAAAAATTAATCTTTACTTACATTCATTATCATTAACCTTAAACAATCATATACAATCACAATTATATAATATAAACAGATCACATGTGACTTCCTAGTAATTGCTGGGAAAAATACAAAACATGGTCCAACATTTGTTGCTTTGGATTAGGGAAACCCAGAAAAACCTAATCAGACCATTAATATCTTAATAAACAAATTACAATTTATTGTTTATACATTTTACAATAATTATATAATAAATTACTCTAAGCCTATTTTGGTTCTCATTTGCTGAAAACTGATCGCTGGCAACGGCTTAGTTAGAACATCAGCTAGTTGTTGACCTGTGGGAATGTAATTTAATTTTATTACATTTTTCTCAATCTGCTCTCTGAAAAATGATATTTAATGTCAATATGTTTTGACCGTTTATGGTTGGTTGGATTATTTGCAATACTAATGCAACCATTATTATCTTCATAAATAATAATAGGATTTGTGATATTTATATTTATGCTTATTGCCAGAGACTTAAGCCACAATGCTTCTCTAACAGCATCATACAATGCCATGTATTCAGCCTCAGTAGACGAGGCTGCCACTGACATTTGTCTCTTTGTACTCCAGGTTATTGTACACTGCTCAAATAATTTAAATAAATAACCTGTAGTACTTTTCCTATTACTACTATCACTACCTCCCCAATCAGAGTGCACATACCCACACAAAATATTATCATAGTTGCACCTTTTATAAGTTAACTTTAAATCAATTGTCCCTTTCAAATACCTAAGTACTCTCTTTAGACATAACCACAGCTCTTTATTATTTTTATTTGTATACCTACTCAATATATTGATACTCGTACTTAAATCTGGACGAGTACATAACATGATATACATCAAACAACCTATAACGTTTCTACAAGGTGCATTATATTTATTTTCACAGTTTAATGCCTCATAATTTAACTTATTTTCCAAAGGTGTACTGACAGGCTTACAATCCTGCATATTAAATTTATTTAAAACTGTGTTAATATATGCACTTTGATCTAACGTTATTTGACCATTGTGCCTAATTATTCTGATGCCTAAAAATAAATTAATTTCATTCAAGTCAGACATTTTAAATTTACTCATTAAATATCTTTTAAATTCATTCATCATTTGAATATCAGAGCACGCTATGACTAGATCATCAACATAAAGCACCACATAAATATTTTTATTAACATTTCCTTTATCTAATACATAAATACACCGGTCGACTGATGAATTTTGAAAACCTTTTTCTTTAAGTGATTGCTCAAATACTTCAAACCAGCACCTAGCTGCCTGTTTGAGTCCGTACAATGATTTATTTAATTTACAAACGTAATTTTTGTTACAGTTTATATCGTCAAGAATTTCCATATATATATTTCTTCCTTTAATTTACCATTTAAAAACGCGGTCTTAACGTCCATATGATGAACTAACAAATTAAATTGATTCGCAAAACTAATTATAAATCTAAAACTAGCAATTCTAGCAACAGGTGCAAAGGTTTCATTATAATCAGTCATATACTATTGACTGAAACCTCTGGCAACAAGACGCGCCTTATACCTTAAAGGTTTTCCAAATTCATCATTTTTAATTGTAAAAATCCATTTACAATCTACAATATTTTTATTACAAGGCCTAGGAACTAAAGTCCATGTATTATTTGTTTTAAGAGAATTTAATTCATCTTTAATTGCGACTTCCCATTTAAGCCTATCACCACGAGTTTTAATTTCATTAAATGACTTCGGTACCTCGCAAACTATCGATTGCGCACACATTAAATAATCATTGTTGTCGTCATTTTCATTATAGGATACAGGGGTACGATTTTTAAGCCTATCACTCCTCCTAATTTTAGATGTATTATCGGTGTTTTCACTATTTTCGGAACTACTATTAGGTACGTATGGTACATTAATTACCTCATCACTAATTATGCGAATTTTATTAGAATTATGCTCATCAGATTTCAACACATCTGATTTAGGACTGTCAGAGTGATGATCCCTCAACGACACTGATTTAGACTGTATGTCACTTATATCAGTTTTGTCACGGGAATTTTCACCATTCCCTTCAGACTTTAAAATAGGTCTGGAATTAATAAAATTGGTCTCATTCACAATGACATCCCGTACAGTAACATACTTTTCGCATTTTGTATCCCAAACTTTATAACCGTTTGGTTCATAACCCACCAGTATACCTTTCCATGATTTTTCATCAAATTTAGTTTTACTGGTTTTACTGTGTACATAAACTGTAGAGCCGAAAACCTTTAAGTATTTTATTTGAGGTTTTTTATTATGCCACATCTCGAATGGAGTTTGAGTTTTCTTTAACGATCTAGTAGGTGTCAAATTAATTAAATAGACGGCAGTCAACACTGCATCACCCCAGAAAACTTTATCTAATTTAGCGCCATTTAACAAACAACGGGCTTTCTCAGTAATAGTTCTAACCATACGTTCCGATACTCCATTTTGTTGAGGAGTTCTTGGAACTGTTAAATGAAAAGTAATGCCTTTTTCAACACAATAGTTTTTCATGTCGGTAGATAAATATTCTCTACCGTTATCAATATATAAATTAACTATTTTTAAATTAAATTTTGCCTCACACTTAGCAACATAATCTTTGAAAACAGTGAACACATCCGATTTATACGTTATTACATAGGTAACACAGTAATGAGTATACTGATCAATAAACAAAACAAAATAGTTTTTGCTGTCTATAGTTGGAGGAGTGATTGGGCCACACACATCTGAATGAACGACAAATAAAGGTCGCTGTATATGACTTTTGTCCTTACTATAATTAAATGGTAGTCGAGTCTGTTTCCCATTTATGCAAGCTTCACATAAATTATTGTTAGGTATTATCGATTCAATTTCTTTTATGCCTTCAACCATATTATTATCTTTTAATTCCATAAATTTATTTTTACTCATATGACCTAACCGTTGGTGCCATAATTTATAATTATTATTTTGTGCATTGCATATTTGAGAAACAAAATTATTTACTTTTGCAGGTATTATAAAATCTAAGGCAATTAAATTATTTAAAAACCTACCTTTCATTAGAGTCTTACCATCCTTATATATTTGGGTACCATCATTATCGAAAATAATTGTCAACCCGGCTTGTTGCATTTTTGAAACAGATAGTAAATTGTATGGAACTTCACGACAATAGAGTACATCTTCTAAAATGCCTGAAATACTCATATTACTGGTAACCTGCATAGTACCTTTCTTCGTAGCTGAAATAAATTCACCATTTTTAGCAATCGAAATTTTATGAGGTGGACATAAATATGTAAAATTAACAAAAAGATCATCCCTGTTAATAATATGGTCCGATGCACCAGAATCCAATAGAAATGTGATTTTGTTATTTTCTTCATAATTATTATAATCGGCGGTCATAAAAGCAAAACTAGAAAAACTTGATGAGGGTACTTGATTTAATTCTACCGCCTGAATTGTTCTAGTTCTTTTTACATCCGATGTTTTCTCTTGATTCATCCTTTTAAAATAATAACAATCCTTTTTTACATGTCCTTTGCGTCCACAATGAAAACACTTTATGAATTGAAACTTATTATTCCTTTGTATTTTATGTTTGTATAATGATTTTGTATTCTCAATTTTCCATTTTTTATTATATTCTGATTTATTCTCAATTTGTAGCACTTTGACACTTGTATCGCAACTTTCATTTTTCAATTTTACTTCATGATCTAAAAGTCTTGTTTTCACGAATGCCAAAGTTAAATTATCTTTTTTTTTTTTTTTTTTTTTTATAGAACTTAGAATGGCAAACAAGCTGACGGCCCACCTGATGGAAAGTGGTAACCGTCGCCTATAGACATGAGCAGTACCATGGACATAACAGAGTATACTGTTTCGCCCATGATACCCCCATGCGTTGCCATTCCTGAGGACTCAGGTGTTATTCCTCTGTACCCAGTAAATTCACGCCATATCCCACCCTTCAAACCGAAACACAGCCATGCAAACACAACTGCTTCACGGTTGAAACACGAATGGGACAGAGGTACCCAAGCAATCGACTTTTGTACAAAGTCTCCCTCTGGTAATCTTCCGACAATGTCTCAATAGCAGTTATAACACCATCATATGATGCGGGTAGTGTAAGCAACAAATGTGCTATTCTATCGGTTTCTTCTAATTTAGCGCCTGCTGCTAACAACTCCGTAATGAGATCATCAAATACAGCAAAATGTTTAATTAATGTCATGTCACCTTGTAGCTTTAATCCCAATAATTTTTTTCTTAAGGCTAATTGCGTAGCAATACTTTTGCGTTCATAAAGTGAATCTAAACTATTTAAAATTTCCTTAGCTGTCGTATCTTCTTTTGCAAAACAGAGATAGGAATCACATAAATATTCAACAATTATACTTTTCGCAATTCGATTATTTTTCTCCCACTCGCTGCATCGATATTCCGGTTCTTCGTCAATAACTTTTATTACATCCATTTCACTTAATAAAGCACGAATTCTGAATTTCCATATACTGTACTTCTCCCCATTAAAAGGTTTGATATGTCGTTTCATCTTCAAATTTTCCATTATAAACGATATGAATAAAAGTAACTTTTTGATAATAGACTGAGGGTACTTTTATACGATTTTTTTTTAAACTTACTTTTAATTTAACACATATTATTTTAATATCAAAATAATTTAAAGACGTTAACTGGGCCCATAACCTTTGGGAAATTGGGCTTTGAATCAATAAAACAAGCTCTCCAATATTATTTTATATTGGTGTTCTCTACTGTGCTACTAGGAAGTCAATGCAAGTCAGCTCTCTAGCGCATAGAAGTATCGTTCGAAAAAGAGTGGGGCGGTGACGTAACAAAGTGAAAGTTAAATACATGAGTCATTCAATATCAGTCTTTAGTCAAATGAGAGATTAATTTTTGCACATTAATTTAAATAATATCAACAACCGGTTTATATAAATTTAATACCAGTATTTCAAGACGCCAATTTTCTTCCAATCTTAGATTACATAGATAGAGCATCGAGTCTCAAAAACGGGCCAACTTTTTGTCAGCTAATTTGATAATTAGCTGACAAAAAGTTGGCTCGTTTTTTATCAGTGTTATATGTACTTCTGCACATAATGTATCTTGAAATATCTATATTTAATTATTTAATAAATAAGTTGTTTTCGCATTAAAAAGATTAAACATCTTAAATAAATAAATAATGATTTACTATCTAAAAAATTATAAGACAAAATAAATATAGAAGTTATAAAGGAAACTTCATAACCATTTATCACGCAAAATTTTATCAAAAAATTAACCTGCTTTTCTCGAAGCATTTGTATCGAGACGCTCTATCTATAAAATGTAAGCTTCCAGTATACCGATATTTTCGAAATATATATATATATATATATATATATATATATATATATATATATATATATATATAATTTATAGTTTGATTTCATTTTTTTTTTATTTGAAACTAGTTTG
This sequence comes from Galleria mellonella, assembly GCF_026898425.1. Classification (NCBI taxonomy): domain Eukaryota; kingdom Metazoa; phylum Arthropoda; class Insecta; order Lepidoptera; family Pyralidae; genus Galleria; species Galleria mellonella. The sequence continues at coordinate 3,617,418 of NW_026442015.1, forward strand.
CAAAGTCCTTCGTGCGGCGAAGCATTGAAGTTTCCAAAAAGAATGAGATATTTTGTAACGTAAAATGTGTACTATTGTTGAACCAGGTAACAAGTTGTCTTTGTGTTTTTATATTTTCCGAGACTTCATATATCGTACGCTTGTCTGCCACTTTTGTAGTATAAAAAAAGACTAAAAACACCTCTATTTTTTATTTTACCTGCATTTATATGTAGGTTACGCGGCAATTAAGGGTGTACAATTTTCAAATAACTATTTAGTTATAAAGCTTCTTATAGTGAATGTAAATAGTTATACTACAGCTGTGCTTGAATAAATATTTTCATCAATTTTGAACCGATTTTGATGATTATTTTGACTACATATAATCTATGTTCATATGTATACATGGAACAGGTCAATTTTAAAATAATTGAAGTCGTTCCTTAGATAACATACGTAGAAAAATATCATAAATTATTTATATAATGTAATTTTATAGCTACATCTTGCTTATTTTCTTCATTATTCAGGACAAATGCGTGGTTTGCCAACCTTATATTTTTTTTTATGGGTGATAATGGAATGGAAACCCTATCCGCGCTATCGGTATACACCGGCGGGGCACCAGTGAAGAATGATAGGTGAGGATGAAGCAGGTCAGTTTGCCCATCGTGACGAATTCAACAAGAATTGTTCACGATAGTTTCCAGAGGGAACCACCTGGAGGGCATATTGCTAGCAATGGGGCTGTCAAACTGCATTGCTAACAACCCCTTTCCCCCAACCTTATAAATTAGGTAGGTACATAAGAGTGTTGTATGCGATGAAGTTATATTGATTTAAACCTAAATTACTACTTGAAGATATCGTCAGAATTCTTAAAACGTATATATATATATATATATATATATATATATATATATATATATATATATATATATATATATATATATATATATATATATATACCTATCATAAACCTTAATAACAGTTGACAAACTCCATTAATTTAATAACCCATTACAATACAATATGTAAATGAAGCTTTTACGTGTAAAAGGAGAAATTATGGGCCATAATACTATGTATATTTGTATTGTTTGTAAAATAAATAGGTTTCTATTTAAATTATTAGTTAGAAATTTGATTTAAAAAGAACAACAGTGAAGTTTCTGTCTCTATTCAGATGACTTTGTTTTATTACTACGCTAAAACTGCTTGAGGAATTTGAGGGTAGGGTGGAAAAATTACTGTATTTATTACTAGTTCTATCTTGTAGCTTCGCTTGAGTGAGTCATTACATAAATTATCCCATGCACTAACTTAGGATATAACCTATCTGTATATCAAATTTCATCTAAATCTGTTCAGTGGTTTTTTTTTTGCACGATGAGTAACACTCATCCATTCATCCATCCATCGTTACAAATTTTCGCATTTATTATATTAATTATATTACATTAACTATATTATATTAATTTACATTTGTTAGTCATATGAATTATTAAATAATTTTGAATTTTTGATAATGTTTCTTAATTGGTAAATTTTTCTTCTGCTTTACTAAAATTGAAAAATATGCTAACGGCTTGCTTGATGGAAAGTGGTAACCGCCACTTATACAAATAAGTCTAATTAAAAAATCTTATTAATATCGTAGGATAAACGTAGTGTAGGACGACCTCCCACTATTTGGAGTGACGACATCAAATGTACTCGTATTGCAGGGAGTTAGTGGATGCGGGTAGCTCAGTACCGTACCTTATGGCGGTCTATGGGGGAGGCCTACGTTCAGTTGTGGGCAGGTAATAGCTGAGATGATGATGGCGATGAACATAGTTAATATATACTGCGTCGCCTACGACACCTTCATATGTTGATACTCTTGAGGTCTAAGATTATAATTCCCTCTTGTTCCAAAAGATATATTGGCTACCTTCATATCGTAAGCCTATCGTTGTCTCAACGTCGTCTGTCTACACGTTATAAGCTTTTAGCTACTCGTAATAAACAAAATGAGTTAGAGATTTAAAATTTTCAGTATAAAATAATTAATTCTACCGCGACCTAAATTCGAAGAAAGTAATTTTTAAAAGGTTTAAAATGGAGTTTATTTTATTTATTAAAACGAAAGTGAACGGCATGAAAACATTATTTTTAACCTTCTGAGTGGATAAGTAATTTTTTTTTTTTATATTTAGTCTAAGATTAATTTTTGATGCCCTATTGACATTCGGATTTACGGTTCAACAGAATTATTCTCAGGAGAATATTTCGAGTTAAGAGTATCAATTCTGTAGAAAAATATTGAGAGAATTTCTTACAAATGGACAATCAAGATAATATCGGAGAATGCGGTAGCCAACTTTTTGTGAGTAATCGATAACGGCGTTTTCGATTAAGGGTCCGCTTGTTTTGTTATATTTTGTATTTCTATTATATATAATATCTCAACATATATATTTATTTTATCATCATCATTTCAGCTATTATCCGTCCACTGCTGGACATAAACCTCCCCTATAGACTGCTATAAAGAGCGGTTAAGTCCCTTATGAGATTGATGGGAAAATTTTTTTCTTCCACGAACAACCACTCTTTGGAATCAACTTTCAGCAGCAGTATTTCCCAACTAATAAGACATCTTATCCTTCAAGAAAAGAGCATATTCCTTTTTTAAAAAAAAGCGGTAGTAAACCTGCAATGCCGTTGGTGTTGTCGGTGATCATGGGCGACGGTAGTCGCTTACTATTAGAAGAGCAGCATGCTCGTTTGCCCCATATTGTTAAAAAAAAAATTAAACGATGTCCAGCAGTGGACGGATAATGGCTGAAAAGACGATGATTAAATGATATCAGAATTGATATTGAATAACTTTATTTTTAAGATTACGGTTTGAATAATTTTTTTTTATACAACTTAGAATGGCAAACAAGCTGACGGCCCACCTGATGGGAAGTGGTAACTTGGTAACTAAATGAATAATTAATAAATTGTTTGGCACTTATTATTATAACAGTTTAATTTTGTATAAGCTGTATTTCGTGACCTCACTCGTGTATGTGTATAAAATATCATATATGCTAAGTTAGGATGTATCCTAACTTAGCATATATAATACCATTTATAGTTAGAAAACTGATATAAAAAGAAAAAGAGAGGAGTTTTTATCTCCTATCCGATGACTTTGTTTTATTACTATGCTAATACTGCTTGAAGTATTTGAGGGTAGGATGAAGATAAAGTAAGATATAACCTGTCCACGTACCAAATTTCATTCGAACCCGTACAGTAGTTTTTGCGTGAAAGAGTAATAAACATCTATCTATCTTTCATCCATCCATCGCTACAAACTTTCGCATTTAATATAATAATGCAATATAAATGTTTTGAGTGTTTTAAGACGTGTATTTAGAGACACATATATATTTGAAAGCAAACAAAGTCACCCATTCAATTTCTTATCACTGAACTCATCAAAGTGTTTAATTATCGCACTCTGTCGCTTGCGATTGCTCGCGCCATTAAATTTAATGTCTCCATTAATCTTTACGATAAGTGCGTAAACAATTTTATAAGGAAAGGTTTAATGGGGGTAGTGAATTGAAATTAATTTCATCCCTTGATGTCTAATGCCAGTGGATATATATGTACTTCCATCAGTCGAATGTGTGTTGTTTCCGGTGATTGTTGGCATTTGGTAGAGATTGGAATGTATTGATAACTTTATAAGAATATATACATTGAGTTTATTTTCATTGTACAATATAGAGAAATAAGCGAATAAGAAAGAAATAAAAAAAAAGTTTATGCTTACCTTTGGTACTTTATTCAAGCAATAAGCACTATCTATTATTCTTATCTTTGTGTATAATATAGTATATCACTTTAACAATATTCATAAGATAGTGATGTCCATCATATTTTGCCACATCATAGATTAATCACTAGATCCTTGACAGGGAAAAATCCCCACGAATTGCTCTGTGACGTCAGAAATATGAGTAGGTAAAATACAGTAAATTGTCAAGAACAATATGACACGTAATATGAATAAGTTCTGGATGGTACAGTCAATATTATCGCGCAAACGTCCCCATCTATTGGAAAGTTGTCATTAACACCTGTTCTATTCCATTAAATATGGGATGAGAGATAAGCGATCAGAAACTTTTACTTGTGTCAAATGTATTTTCAACCGACCTTAAAAAAAAGGAGGAAGTTCTTAATTGGTATGGAGTAATGGTAAGTATATAGAAAATGGAGATTCTTAATTCGAATCTGTTACTTAGGCTTATTTCTACACTAATTTTACCCCGATTAAAATATTTTTTTAAGACACCAAACTTTTATTTATGTCAGATATAATTTTATTTAATATAACACTGTTTGAAGTCGATTAGAAATATTATCGTTACTCTGTTATATTGAATTTAATTACATTTATAATAAGTATCTACACCACATTATTTCTTTATTAAATCAAGTACTATTTTTAAAGTGTTCTGTAAAAGACTAGGTACGGATCTTAATTATACCGTTCAAATAACACGAGAGTTTATAATAAATTTGATCTAATTTATTACAAAAGACCTCGTGTTAAACTCGCTTGAACACTAGATGAAGTTAAAACGGTGCTGAAGTATATTTTCAAGCTAAACTAACTAAAAAGAAGGTTTATATATGTAGAATCAAAAGGGGGGAACGGCGTAACAGGGGGCACAGTATAACATCAAGATAAACTCTATCTTTTTCTGATTTGTGACATCTCTTTTCGTGTTTTGACAATTTCATGCGCCGCCATTTTTAACAGATATCATCGGACGTCAAATGAGTGAGCAGAAGAAAGTTTTAATTTATAATATTACCTAATATGAAGGTTAAACATTACTGATTTTATAATATATATTAAAAAGATTTTTTAGGGTGACAGTTTTTTTCTAAAAATAAAAAATAGTTTTTATTATTTTGTTACACTGCCCTCGACTTTACTTTATACTAACTTTTTACCCACAATTTTGTCCGTGTAATTGTCCGGAATAAATATTACCCTATGGCCTTCTCCAAATAGTACATGTATATCAAATTTCATACGGTCAGTTGAGTCGTTTAGGCGTTAGGTGATAACAAGCAAAAAAAAAATACTTTCACATTTTATCACAGATAATTACATTGTTGCATTTTTATCTTTTTTTTATACAACTTAGAATGGCAAACAGGCTGACGGCCCACCTGTTGAAAAGTGGTAACCGTCGACTATAGACATGAGCAGTACCATGAACATAACAGAGTATACTGTTTCGCCCATGATACCCCCATGCGTTGCCACTCCTGTGGACTCAGGTGTTATTCCTCCGTACCCAGTAAATTCACGCCATATCCCACCCTTCAAACTGAAACACAGCCATGCAAACACAACTGCTTCACGTTAGAAACATGAATGGGACAGAGTACCCAAGCAATCGACTTTTGTACAAAGTCTCCCTCTGGTGATTATAATAAAAAATTAGATACAATAAAGAACAAATATGTGTAACAAAACTAAATGAGGTTTGCGCCACAGTAAAAGAAAATGGTCACACCTCAGTTTACTGCTTTGTCCTCGAAAGGCCAAAGCACTGATTTTCTTTTATAACCTAAAGCTAGCAGCTAAATTTCAACATAAAAGTAACATAGTATTTGTTATATACTTGTATATTATGTTGGTATGTAATAAAATCTGTCAATTTTGCATGATTTTTATTTGTTATCGATAGAGTTTAGGTTCTGTGATTTTTATATATATATTAGAAAAAAATATTATTATTTTGAATTAAAATAGACTTGTAAATAATTTATTTTTTATAAATAAGGGGTATATTTAAAACTAAATTCGTTATGTAAAGTTTTTGTTTTAAATGGGAATAAAATATGTTATATAAAAAATAATAATTAATTTTAATGAAATAAAAAAAAATTCTTTCTAACCAGCAATGTATATAAGTACATGGGTATTAAATATAATTTACTTTCAGTATAATTTAATAAGTATTTTTTTCACGATCCTTCCCTATTTCTTAGCTAATCAGAAATGATTAAAGGAAAGATACCCACTTCAACTTAATTACAAGAATGTAAAAGATTTTTCCAACAAATTTATATCTGTATTAAAGATCACTTCAGATTATAACTTGCTCATTTTATTTAACGTGAAACTAACAAATTCACTTTTACATTTATTATAATAATGATCATCATATCAGCCTTTAACTGTCCACTGCTGAACATAAGCCTCCCCTTAGGGGATTTGCCAGTAGTAGTTGCCACGCTTGGCAGGCGGATGGCTACTGCAGTTAGGCTTTAGAGATGTTTTAAGAGAGTCGCTGCTGCCCATCCCTCGCCCTGCCTTTAGTGGAGACTAAAGGCAGGGCGAGGGATGGGCAGCAGCGAAGTGTGTCATAAGAGGAGTCTTATGACACTCACGGGAGAAAAAGGGATGTCCTATTTTATGCTGGGACATACGGCTAATTTATAATAATAATAATTACTAATAAATGTGAGAGTAAGATTCTTCGTTCATTACATCTTTAAAAAAATATAGCTTTAACAACTCAACTAATTTTCATGAAATCTATAATTATGTATAAGTATAATATCTCACATAAAAAATAGATATGACTGTAATTCCAGATAGCAAGAAGTTTTTTGTCTAATAGTTATTTCCTACATAACAAATGTTATACAGAGTATGATAGTATCATTCTTTCAAGTTCTGTCGCATTGAAATTTGCAAAACGTGCGAGAACAAAATGGCAGTCGAAGATTGATAGCTGATGTGGAAGGTCTTGGAATTTCTGGTAGTAGTAAAAATGGTGATCATGTCACATGTATGATAACTGAATTAAACAAAATAACTAATGGTAACTAAATTAAACAAAATAATTCTTATAAATAACCAGTGATATTTATAAAGGTTTATAGATGGTGATTGACGGTGACGGGGTTCATCATAACGTGGAGTTTTGGTTGGATAAAAGTTAAATTTTGCCGTACAGAAGGCTGTCCTATATTTTGGATGACGGATTTTAACTAACCAGTTGACAGTGACCTCAGAACTTTTTTTACTTTGTATAAAAAATATACCTTAATGTTTTAGGGTTATATATTATATATAATTATTAGATTTTAATTAGTCGCAGATATCATTTATCCTAATTTTGCTTTACAATAAATTATTTGTTTTCATATAAGCTTTTTGCTTCTGATTATTAATGTGAGAAGTAAAAAGGAATGAGAATTGTAAAGGCTTGTTTAATTTAATTTTGGCAGATACTTTCTTTGTGTCAGACTGGATTGAATACGGCTTTACATAATCCTGTATGATGAAGGAGACACGTTCCGTAATGAAATTGATTTTTTACGAGTGTCGAGATTGAAATAAACAATAAAACTTTCGTTTAATTAAACTGTTTGACGTCAGCTGTACAATCCTAAATATGCTTTAATTAGGGTAGTTCAACGAACACTATTTCATTATGAATTATCTTTTAAATTACAGTGACGCACAAGTTTAATAATGTCGTAGACACTCGAACGTAGCAACGATTATTTTTATCAGTAAGTAGGTATATAATGATATAAGGTTTCATCAGTCATATCATTATTTACCATGGCTTTCCCCATTAATTTGGGAGTTTTTGTTAAATGGATGATAATGGAATGGTAAGCTCGCTTGCGCTGATGGTATAAGCTGGCGAGTGACGGATGATAGATGAGAATGAAAAGTCAGGTAATAGTCCATAGTGATGAATTCACTTGGAATAGAACACGATGGTTTCCAGGGGAAACCGCGTGGAATTCGACGTAACGGGGTGTATTGTTAGCAATGGGCCCACTAATTCCCATTATTAACAATCCCTTTTCCCCCCATTTATTTGGGGTCGGCGCAGTATGTCTTCTTCTTCCATAAACCCTATGTATAATACATAATACCCTATATATTATGCATATCATCTTTCACATACTCCATTCACCTTTTCTTCGCTCGTCTCCTTCTTTTACATTGAATTTACAACAACTGTCATACTTAACTTTTTGCTTTTTATATTTCATATATATGTTTTTTAATAACGATAGAAACAGCAAATTATACCTGCGTATGTAATAATTTATTATTCTCAGATCTACATGCAATTGATTTTACTAAGTCTAGCAGTCTACCCCGACCTCGTGTGGGTAGATAGACAGAAAGATAAATTAATATTTTATATTAGCTTTAATAAGTTAATTTTTGATACCTTTGATTATATTATTGTAATTTTCTATCTATAATTTTTTAAAACCGATATAATTGTCTATTCGTATGTCACTCGCTGATAATGCAGCTTTCTATAAGAGACATTACAAACAAACATACAAAAATGAAATCTTTCCTCTTTATAATTATTAATTAAATAACTTTATTAACCAAATTAAAATAAGGTACAAAAGGCAAACTTGTGCTAGTAATAGTAGTAGCTTACTAATGCTAGTAACATTCTCTACCAGTCAACCTTTGGGATGAACAGTGAATCACGAACGTGGTACTTCATTATTGGGATAGGTAAAGAAAATAACAACTAATAATATCTATGTATATATATATATATATATATATATATATATATATATATATATATATATATATATATATATATATATATATATATATATATATATATATATATATATATATATATATATATATATATATATATAGGATAATTATCTAAATTATATTTGAGGACGACCGCAAGACAAAAATGCCTACTGAAAATGGATACCACTATCCAGTGGGCTATCAGCTTGTTTGTCATTCAAAGTAACTAGAATTTGACTAGCTGCAGCCGTGACTAGTTCCGCAGCATCGGGACATGTTTTAATAAATGATAATGGAACCCTGCCTGCACTATCGATATACTTTGTGCGGGGCACTAATGAAGGATATTAGGTGAGGATGGAAGCAGGTCAGTTGGCCCATCGTGACGAATTCAATAATAATTAACCACGATGGCTTCCAGGGGGAATAACGTGGCGGTCGATCTGATAGGCTTTATTGATAGTAATGGGGTTGCTAGTTCCCATTACTAACAATCAGAGGGAGGTGGGGCACAATTGGGCAAAGGGCACCTAGTTACACAAGCATTATTTAATAACTGATTGTATATATTTAAATGGCAACATCTGCAAAATATCCTATAAATGTTTGAACGCATTTCTTGCAAAAAACAGCCAATAAAGGGTATTCTGAAAAATACGTGAAAAATAAAAGTGTTTTCAATATCTTCTATACCATATTGTTAAGATCAATATACATATACCAAAAGTAGGTTAGTGTATCAAATAGTTTGTAAAGGGTTTAGTGCATTTTTTTTTAAATAAATTATTTTCAATAGTGATTTGTATTTAAAAAAAAAAACATTTGGGGCACTTAGATATAAAATACATAGATTTGTTAAAGCAGCATTTTTCTTAAGGATATGTTATCACTAAATAAATGTAACTTAGTGAATATAACTTTTCTTATTTCCAAATTTTACCACCATTAATTATTTTTAACTTAATATTTCCCAGAATTAAAGATAAAAGCCTTACTACTACAGTACAGCAGGAATTTTTTTCTTTTGTTCCTCTAAGTTAGTAGTTGCGTTATTTTTATCTTTTATAAACCTCTACAAATTTAAGAAGGCATCTTGGGTTCGTTTTAGTTTTCCTTTGTTTTATTTTTAACTGTACAGGTAGTACAGGTGGAATTCTTCGTATCTGAATATTTTTTTAGAAAATTAAAGGGAAATATTTAAAACAAGCGTTTGTCAGAGATTGCGTACGTGTACATAATATATTGAGGTAGGTAACTATAATTTCTAGAGATTGTATCAAATTAAATATATACGCCATGTTAAGTTAGGTATATAATTGTGAAAACTGCATTCAATTTAGTACAAAAGTTTTTGCGTGATACCGGAACAAACATACAAATAGATAAAGTTTTTAAATTTATTGTTTTAGCTTGTGTCGCTTTTATTAAGACCCTTTAAATTTTTTTAAAATAAGTTCTATGTATAGAATTATTAAACAAATACACAGCATCATCTAATTCCAATGTAAGCAGAGTTCGTACTGTGGACAGATTTTTTTTTAATGGATGATAATGGAATGGCAATCTCGTATGCGCTAACAGTATATGCTTGCGAGGCACCAGTGAGAGAAGATAGGGGAGGATTAAAAGGCGGATTAGTTAGCCCATCGTGATGAATACATCTGAATATTCAGCACGATGGTTTCCAGGGAGGACCATTTGGAGGTCGACCTGACAGGGTATACTGCTAGCAAGAGGACTGGTAGTCGGTATTACTAAAAATCCCTTCCCTTCTGTGGATAGGTATTAGGTAACTGACAGCCATACTTTTTATAAATACATGCATATTATACTAAAAAATAACAAGACCGTTACAAACAGATATATAAAAACAAGGTTAAGAACCACTGCGCTAAATCACCAGGGATAAATGAATGAATGAACGAAATGAATGAATAAAATGAATGAATGATTATTATGTCGTTATTTATTTAAAATTTTAATATATTTTATTTATTTTTTTATTTACTTATTCTTTGTTGACTATATATAAATATATAAATAATTAAAACGGTATAAAAGGCGGACTTAATAGCATTTTTCATTTGGCAAAACAGAAATTTAATTATGCGGTGAAAAAATTCAGAATTGTTGCAGATAAACAATTACACATACGTATCGATGTACTTACAATATACTGATATGTATATAGATTCCACTTGAATGAGATAACGTAATTGAACAGGTTTGCCGCATAAGGGGATCCTGTTTGATCATATAAACGATTGAATCCGAGCCGTGATCCAGTAAACTGAAGACAAGTGTTAATGTACATATTCATGACTGAGGAATTAAATTTAATAGAAGTGTTATAAATCAATTGCGGAAAAAAGGAGGGAAAGGGCTTGTTAATAATGGGGTTTAACAACCGCATTGTTAGCAATATATCCTATTAGGTTGACATCCACGCGGTTTCCCTGGAAACCATGTTAATTTTTGTGGAATTCATCACGATGGACTAACTGATCTACTTTCATCCTCACCTATCATCAATCACTGGTACTTCGCTAGTGAACTCATATGCTGATAGCTTAGGTGGGGCTACCATTTCAGTTTCACTCACAGAAACTGCTGCAATAAAAATGTTGATTTATATTATAGTAACAAAGTTAATACGGATTCAATTTGATAAACCGTATTTTTTTTTTAATGGGTGAAAATGAAATGGTAACCCCGTCTGCGTTATCGGAATACACCGACAAGGCACCAGTGGAAGATGATAGGTGAGAATGAATGCAGGTCAGTTGGCCCACCATGATGAATTCGACAAGAATTAAACATGATGGTTTCCAGAGGGAACCGCGTGGAGGTCGACCTGACAGGGTATATTGCTAGCAATGGGGCTATTAGACCCCATTACTAACAATCCCTTTCCCTCCTGATAAGCCGTATTGATTACAAAGAGAAAAAAGAGTTTACAATTGGTGATGTTGTATTGATCATTGTCTTCCTGCTCTTATCCTAAATATTTGGGGCCGTTGTTTGTTTGTTTTTATCCACATTACCCAAGGTTTTAGCTTATAGTTTTATGACCAGCTGCCTGACTGCCGTCCACCTTACTTGAAATGCATTTGTTGGTGGTATTCGCCACCAACAAATCGAGAAAAAGATCAAGGAAAAGGCACTTTGGGAGTGAATAAAAGTTTTTAGTAAAAAAGGGATGAACGATTGCTGGAGGAAAATGTGTCCATCTTTCCTTAGCAATACTTAATTTAGTTTTTTATTTATTTATTTATTCATTAGTACAAATATGTGTACATGGCGGACTTAATGCTAAAAGCTTTCTCTCTCAGTCAATCATAGGGAAGTGTCAGAATACTCGAATGCGATACTACTAATTATTGATATACATACATACTAAAATTACATATAGTATAAACGAATAAATATATATGAATAACAATAATAGTTTCTGAATGAAGGGACGAAGGATTTCCTGCTTTTATTAATATATTACGGTCTGTTTGCATTTATTGATATTGCGGTTTATCCATGTGATCAAATTTTATTCAATTCCATTCAGCCCATTTAATCGATTAAGTACTTGATTTAACAAACATTTAATAAAGTTTCCCAATAAGAAAATATTAAACGATTCCAATCTTGGCAAAACTAGTTGTTGCAATTGGAAAACTGAAATACTAAACCGATTCTGATAAAATTTCTGTGAGACCAGTCTGTAAGTATATCTTTTCAGATAAAAAAATAGAATTTTTCAAATCGGATTATATCTGACAGAGTTATGAGGTAACAAAAATGAAAAATAAAACAACCGAATTGAGAAATCCTTTTTCAACTAAAAGTCGAAATTGAAAATGAAAAGGAATACATTTTTAAGTTGCTTTAAAAAGTAAAAAGTTCTTAATAGTCCGCCTGTAATAATTTCACATGCGTGTATATTGTAGCCTACAATTGGAAGTGCTTTATTATAACTGGATTCAAAATTAATGCCGAGGATTTTCTCGTTGGACAAGAGATCTCTTGTATCTAATAATAATAATTATTAAATAAATAACTCTATATATAGACTATTAAGATTCTATTTTAAAATAGCATAAAGGGACCCTTATTTCGTCATACATGTTTGTTTGTTGTAAAATCACAACTTTTGCAGCTTAGACTTGACCTTGAAAGTTCGAGAGGACACAAAACTTTACTCGAATCGATTCCAGGAACTGATTCAGCGGACTTATTTAAAATTAATTAAATTTATTATAGTTGTGGACAGAGTTTGGAGAAAATTAAAGTGTTTATTATTAAAGTGCCTACTTTTATTCTGGTCACGCAGAGAATAAGTAGCAAACTAAATGTATTATATTTTTTATAAGCTCTCATCGTGGTTTCGTATTCTTTTTTAAATAATCATATTATAATCAGCTAGGTCGACTGCAAACCTTCGTGTTTAAATCTTGTCGAATTCGTCATAATAGACCAACTATTCACCGATAATTTTTAATTGCGTACCCGTCAGCGTATATTGACAGTGCAACCGGGATTATTAATCAATTTCCATTTAATTAAAAAAATACTCTTATAATAGGGAACAGGGATAGGGGTAGTAATTTTTTTAATGAGTATAATACATGAATGAATGAATAAAAATTTATTTCATTAATACACATAATAATACAATAATAATCGAATGGTAACCCCGCTCATGCTATATATATACGCTGGCGAAATACCAGTGTGGGGTGATAGATGAAGATGAAGCAGGTCAGTTGGTCCATCGTGATGAATTAATCATAAATTAACCACGATGGTTTCCAGAGAGAACCGCATGGAGGTCAAGTTATTAGGGTATATTGCTAGAAATGGCTCTGCAAGATCCCATTACTAACAATCCCTTTCCCCCAATTAATCCGGTTGACCTTTATACAGTTGTCTCTGGAAATCGTCATGTTTAATACTCTTTTCTCGTTCACGACAGAGGCGTTACAGTTAGCCCATTATGGCCAATTCGATAACATAATTCTCGTCAAATTCGTCATAATTGGCCAATTTCATCCTCACCAATCATCCTTCACTGGTACCTATTTAGCGTATACTGATATAGGCAGGTTATTGATCAATTACAATTTAATTAAAAAAAACACAATAGGGAAGGACGAGGTGATTAATGATAATGGTGTGTGTGACCCCATTATTGTATTTTTTATTTATTTTATGATATTTAGAATGGCAAATAAACTAGCAGACCACCTGATGGAAAGTGGTAACAATCAGCTATAGAAATGAACAGTATCATGGACGATAAAATATTTTTTTTTATACAACTTAGAATGGCAAACAAGCTGACGGCCCACCTAAGCTGAGCAGTACCATGGACATAACAAAGTATACTGTTACGCCCACGATAACTGATAACTATATATATATATATATATATATATATATATATATATATATATATATATATATATATATATATATATATATATATATATACAACTGATAGATGTACTTAAATATTGTATTTGTAAATACATATTCCAATACAATAAAAATACTTTTTTTATGCAACTTAGAATGGCAAACAAGCTTACGGTCCACCAGATGGAAAGTAAACCGTTGCCTATAGACATGAGCAGTTTACTGTTTGGATGTATGGACATAACAGAGTATACTGTTTCGCCCATAATACCTCCCACGCGTTGCCATTCCTGAGGACTTAGATATTATTCCTCTGTACGCTGTAAATTCACGCCATATCCCACCCTTCAAATCGAAACACAGCCATGCAAACACAACTGCTATACGGTTGAAACACGAATGGGATAGAAGTACCCAAGTAAACGACTTTTGTGCAAAGTAGCATTGTGATGCTAAATGATTTTAGGATTTTCTTATGTATATTCTTACACCTAAAATAATTGTTACATTTAATTCATTGGTTTGCAAGCGATTTCATTTTACTATACTTACTACACTTTAATATATTCTTATTTTTTTTTATACCACTGAGGTGACAAACAAGCATACGGTCCACCTGATGGTAAGTGGTTACCGTAGCTTATGAACACCTGCAATACCAAATACCCCCCTTTTGAAGAACTCCATGCTGTAGTCTCTTGGGAAAAACTCGGCAGGGAGCTCAGTCCATAACCTTAGTGTTCGTGGGAGAAAACATCTCTGAAACCGCGCAGTACGCGACCATTGAGGCTGTAGGACATGAGGTTCATTATTGTTTTAAAATTAAAAAGTACATCGTAGTTCTCCGTGAAGCCACTGTGTGGCTTGTATAGAATAACAGTGCTGTAGCAGTAAATAAACTGCCATAGCATAATGCTTGAGTGCATATTGTTGTCTTTTCTTTGATTCGTTTTATAAATACAATTGGTTATCAATAAAGTTTATCTTTTTTTCTTTCTTTCTTCCTTTCTTTGATAGTTACATGCGTTGCCATTCCTGAGGACTGTGGTGTTATGCCCATGTACCCTATAATTTCACTGCCACATCCCACCTTACAAATCGATATATATATAATTATATATCAAATATATTTATTATATCTATACAATAATATAATTATAATATTCCAAGAGTCAGAGCGATTCGATAAAGAGAACGCCTCGTGGAAAATAATTCAATTACATAATGCAATGAAGGGAGAAAAATTGATTTATCAGATTAGGTTTATCTGTTTCGCGATACGAAGACGTATGTTTACATCGTTATATCGAAAACAATTTTTATTATAATTTCATTTTAGACGGTGTTTCTCTTATTAAGATACTAGTTAGATTTCGCAGCTTCAACAACGTGGATTAGGCTAAAAACCACCTGTGTCAATTTTGGATATTATCATCTTCCTACCCTTATCCTAGTTATTATTTGGGGTCAGCATAATATGTTTTTGTCCATATTACAAAAAGATTTGGCTTTTAGTTTTACGACCGGCCGCTTGCCTGACGTCAACCTTCTTTGGAATTTTGCGTCAATTTTGGATATAATCGAATTTAATTATAATCAAAGATAATCATCCGGCTCGAAGGACCACTTATTTTGTTCATAAATATGCTGTTTCTTTTTATTTATGTTGTATTTTATTCAAGAAAAAATATATCTCGTCAACAGACGGTTAATTTTCATTTAAAATAAATAATAACACAAATAAAAAGAACCAGCATATTTATTTTTAGACGTTTAAAATTGTTTGAGTTATCATATCTAGATGTTTACATTTATAATATCAGTAGAAGGACTCATAGATTTTTTTACAGTCTTTTAAAAGAGAATAAAATTATCTTTACTCAAACAAATTTAAGTATTTTTCGTATTATCGGTATATGTAATTATGCACATACTATCGTTTGTAGATAAAGAGTGATTCTAAAGTATATGTCATTATAAGCTAGATTTCCATGGCTTCGCTCGCGTTTCATCTGTTATCACTGGCAACGCCCAGTGGTTAAAAATCTTCATCCTTAAAAATTTTAGCTATTTTGGATGTAAAAATGTGACGTAGATCGAACCGAGCCGAGTTGGATTCGTCAAATGACTTCTCGATTCATGTTGGGCTTATCCAGTTTGCCAAGGATTACAGATACCTACATCATTTATTTATTTATTCTTTTTTTCCTTATTATCATTACAAAAAAAGTTGGATATAAAATGCGTCATGTCCTAACTTAATACACACCCTATGTACACATACTACACATATAGGCGGGGAAGGGATTGTTAGTAATGGGAACTAAGGGCCCTTATTGCTACCAATATACCCAACCAGGTCGACCTCCCCGTGGTCCCCCCTGATAAACCATCGTGCTGAATTCCTAGTATATTCATCACGATGGGCTAACTGACCTGCCTTTTTTATTCTCATCCATCATTCCTCACTGGTGCTCCGCCAGCGTATACCGTTAGCGTTACAATTACCATTCCATTATCATCCATTAAAAAAAATACCACACAGCCCATCCGTTTACTAAATTTTATTTAAATCCTTTCAGCGGATTATGTGTGTAAGAATATAAAATACCCATCCACCCTCAAAAGCTTTCGCATTTATAATAGTCGTAGGATTATGCTGTGATATATATACTAAATGGTAAACCTAAGTTGGTTTACTATTTAGTAATAAAGGATTTTTTTTATACAACTTAGAATGGCAAAGAAGCTGACGGCCCACCTGATAGTAGTAACCGTCGCCTATAGATATGAGCAGTACCATGGACATAACAGATTATACTGTTTCGCCCATGATACTCCCCATGCGTTGCCATTCCTGAGGACTCAGGTGTTATTCCTCTGTACCCAGTAAATTCACGCCATATCCCACCCTTCAAACCGAAACACAGCCATGCAAACACAGCTGCTTCACGGTTGAAACACGAATGGGACAGAGGTACCCAAGCAATCGACTTTTGTACAAAGTCTCCCTCTAGTAAATGGCTTAAATAAATGATACAATATCTCCATATTCTACACAAGTAGGTATTAAATTGTCCTCTACTCCCAATTTATGTTTCTCATCGCATTAATACAATGTTACGAACCTTGAATCGAACCCATAATTTAATTACGAAATTATCTGCAGTGGGAATCTATGGGTTAGATAATGGGAGTTGTCGGGCTGTCTAATACGGATACATGGACGGATATAACATGTATGAATTGTTATTAGTGTATGGCGGTGCTGTATGTTAGTCACAATTATTATATTAAGACGCGAATTTCTATTAATTAATCTAATAATATCGAACAAAATAATTTGAAAGGAAAATATATTAAAATGAAATAAAAATGTGATAATGTTTTGTGGATTAATAAAAAAATATTTAATATATAAAGCAGTAAAAGAAAACTATTTTTTCTCTCTCTCTATCTACTCGTAGAAGAAAAAAGAAAGACTGTGTTGCGTGATTTATGATTTACAACAGACAGTCAAGATAAATTATGATATTTTGGCTAAATGATCACGTTATTTACAGTTTCTTTAGAAGTATAGTCTACTGTAACTTTTAAAGTGTTAGTGAGATTTTAATATACTCGTAAATAGTACTACATTTATTTTTATCAATATCATCATTTCAGCCATTATCCGTCCACTGCTGGTCATAAACCTGCCCCATAGACTGTCATAAAGAAAGCTCCTGAGCCACCTGCATCCACACACTCCCTGCAATGCTTTTCGGGTCGTCACTTCATCTAGTGGGAGAGGGGTTGTCCTGCACTGCGTTTGCTCGTACGGGGTCGCCACTCAAGAACTTATGATTGATGATCTTAAATGCATTGTAGAGTGTCAGTGAATGCAGGTAGCTTATGACCGTTCCTTATGGCAGTTTATGGGGGACGCCTATGTCCAGCTGTGGACGGATAATTGCTGAAATGACGATGATGATGATATCGTGCATTTTATATACTGTGTACATTTTTAAATTCCATGAGACTACAGCATGAGGTTCTTCAAAAAAGGGATAAAGTGGTTTCTTCAGAGTGGGCAAAGCGCGTGTAATGCACCTGGTATTGCAGACGTTCATAGGCTACGGTAACCGATTACCATCAAGTGGGCCGTATGCTTTTTACCACCTCAGTGGTATAAAAAAATATTTTTAAATATTTTATTTTATGTAACATTAGCGACCTTCCTTGGCTTCACATGAGTAGATATAAAATTATATATAGCCTATGTTACTTGCTGACAATGTAGCTTACTATAGGCGAAGAAATCTTGGAAATCGGTTAAGTAGTTTTTGAGGTTTTTAAATAAACATACAAAAAAACAAATTTTCTTCCTTCACAATATTAGTATAGATATAAATATACGTCGTATTTTTTTAACAAATTTTAAATAAAATTTTATATATCATAATATGATAAAGTTGCAAATATAATAATTTTTAAAATATAATTTTAGAATCATTCTGATAATAGCATCCAAGAAGGTCTTTGTTTCATCTACATTGTATTATAATCTAATGGGAGGATTGTAAATAAATCGTCGTCCTTAGTTGTTAAAGCAACTGAGAATATAGTACCTACATCGTAATGTTACTGTTGTTCTTTATAATCCTATAAAGAACAAGGGTTCCGTAGGTTTCCGTTTTATGAAAATTACTGCAGCAGTTTCTTATTGTATAGATTTTTTTCACGGCAGTAATAAAAGGGTGCTTCTAGAAAGATCGACGAAGACTCATAAAATAACATTGTAACTAGACGTTCTCTATATATTAGGTAGGTATTTAAGAAAAATTAATATGAGAATCTTAATAAAACCAATACAGATCAAACAAACATTTTTTTTAGTTTTTTTTATGAAACTTAGAATGGCAAACAAGCTAACGGCCCACGTGGTAACCGTCGCCTATAGACATGAGCAATACCATGGACGTAACAGAGTATACTGGTTCACCCATGATACCCCCATGCGTTGCCATTCCTGAGGACTCAGACATTATTTCTCTGTATCCCGTAAATTCACTGCCATATCCCACCCTTCAAACTAAAACACAGCCATGTCTGTCTGTCAATATGATTGTTCCAGCATCAAGTTTAAACTACTGGATGCGAATTTCACAGTTGTGTTCCTGAAGGCCTAATCAGGTGTATATTTTATCTTGTTACGTTATCTAGAAGTGAACCACTTCATAGATTTTCCTACATTTAAAACCACACACACTTAATACGTAATATATATTTTATTGGACTACAAAGACAATCTCTAGACAATTCTTATTTCCAAAATAATATTATAATAAGGAAAGATTTTTAGTTAGAAATGGATAATATAAAAAAGAAAAACAGATTTTAATTTTTTTTTACTTATACAAAGTTATATTATCAAAAAATAAGATAGGCTGTATTTTACTTGTATTTAAAAAAAAACCGTGCGAAGTTAGGGCGGTTCGTTAGTAAAAATATTATAGATGTGACCGCGAGTTCATTTGTTACTTTTGTAGTTTTAAAGGTTCAAGTAATCATTATGAGGCATACACGTATCATTTAAAATGCAAAAGAACATGGAGTACTGATATAATTGGTCAAGTAGAGAAAGTCGCAGCTAAAAGTTAGATAGTTAGATTGCCCTGGCGACCGCCTTTTGTACCTTTATATTTCAATCTATATTAGATACTGTATTTCATTTGAATTATTCAGTTGTCGTTGCATATTTTGTTTCTGGTGCAATGAAGAGTTAAACAAAATAAAATAAATAATAAATAACTTGTATTTACTAATTACTTTAATTAACACAGTGGTTAAGGTAATGTTAGACAGTAAATTTAGCTCTAATGTTGGTTCTATTAATATTCTTGTTAACCTTTTTACTGTTATTATAAATGTGAAAGTTTATAAGGTTGCTTCAATTTTGTTACTTGATCATGTTTAAACAGCTGAACGGATTCGATTTAATTTATAGTATACAGGTGAAAGATATTTTGGATTCATATATAAGATTGGCATATGACCTTGGCATAGAACAGGCCACCCCTTTTTTCCGTGGGAGTCGTAAGGGGTGACTAAGGGTGCTTATTGATTGAGATATGGGCAGAAACATCGTTCTTAAAGTACCATCAAGGCCTTACTGCGGTTGCCAATCCGCCTGCCAAGCGTGGCAACTACTGGCAAAAGCCTCCAATAGAGGGAGGTCTTAGAATTGAATAAGTCACTATACAAATATCAATATGATATTCAATATATATGTTAATTCACTATGCATGTATGTGGGGAGGCTTATGTCCAGCAGTGGACGGATAATGGCTGAAATGATGATGACGATACATGTATATATATATATATATATATATATATATATATATATATATATATAGGTGATATATTTCCATAATCATGACTAATGTTTTTTTTAATGGATTATAACGAAATAGTAACCCTGCCTGCGCTATCGGTATACACTGGTGGGGCACCAGTGAGGGATGATTGATGAGGATGAAAAGACAGGTCAGTTAGCCCATCGTGACTAATTCAACGGTAAATTAGTCACGATAGTTTCCAGAGGGAACCACGTGGAGGTCGACTCGTTAGGATATATTGATAGCAATAGGGACTAACCTCCCTGTTACTAACAATCCCTTCCCCCCATGACTAACGATTAACTAGCATTTGCCATTAAATACATAAGGTTTACATAAGTAATATTAGTACAGTTACATATTGAAATAATAGGCGGCTGGATCTGTAGATGAAATACTCAATCCTAATGGATGGATGGCTAGGGACTTACAAGAGCTAATGAGCTTAAAGATAAGGACGTCTGGTCTAACACAATTTGCTCATGAAATATCACTGAACCTAATGTAGTGTAATGACCCTAAGTCATCAAGTCTCAAAATAAACAGTCTGTTTTATGGATATTAGACAAATGGTAGGTAGATAAATATTGTTTTTTGTTTATTGTTATTTGTTTTTTTGTTTATTGTTATTGTATATTGTTTATTGTTTCACTTAAATATTGTTTTTTGTAAATACATACATATTCTAATACAAATACTTTTTTTATGCAATTTAGAATAGCAAACAAGCTGTCGGCCCACCTAATGAAAAGTGATAACCGTTGTCTATAGACATATCTATGGACATAACAGATTATACTGTTTTGAATTACCCATGTATTGCTATTTCTGAGGACTTGGGTATTATTCCTCTGTACCCTGTAAATTCATTGCTATATCTCACCCTACAAACCGAAACACAGCTATGCAAACACAATTGCTTCACGGTAAAAACTCGACTTTTGCACAAAGTCTCGCTCTAGTATACTATATTTCTGAATAGAAATTTGTGTATTTTACAAGGTTTGAACTTGCAACTACAGCAAGGTGAAACGATGTATTAAGCGGGGTGTAGCCATCACCAAGGTCATTTATAGGATGATGCACAATTGTTTATACATGTCTAATAAATAAATAAATGTATAAATTTATTTTATCCTATTGGGTGCTATTATTATAAATGCAAAAGTTTGTGAGGATTGATGGATGTTTGTTATTCTTTCACGCAAAAACTACTGAACGAATTTGAATGAAATTTAATACATGGATAGATAGATTATATCCTTAGATTATATAAATAGAGCATTGAGCCTTAAAAACGGTTCAACTTTTTGTCAGCTAATTATCCAACTAGGTGACTCGAATTTTTTATTAGTATTTTATATACGCACACAATGTACCTTATTATATTTTAATAAATTATTTAATAAATAAAATGAGTTTTTGCGCATTAAAAAGGTGCAAACTATACAATATACATCTCGCTGGAGCTGTACATAATACATATATAGCAACAGCTGAGGCGGCTCCTATTACCAGCAACTTTAATTGTTCTTTTTTCTTTTTGTTGTTTTAATTTTTAATTTTCATAATAATGGTAATAAAGGTCATCTATCTATCTATCTATCTACAAGACAAAACAAATATAGAAGTTACAAAGGAATTTTACTTATATCTATTTATCACGTAAAAATGTATGAAACAGATGACTCGTTTCTCTCGAAGCATTTGTATGGAGACACTCTATCAATATCATCTAAGACATAGAACATATAATATATACATGCGGGTGGAGTCGTGGGGTCCAGCTTATACCATAAATGTGAAAGTGAGTTTGTTTGTTACTTCCTGGAATCAATCAATCACTATGGCATTTGATATACATGTACTACATAGGATAAACAATGCGGACAAAGTCACGGTTAAAAGTAGTAAACTAGAAAGTAATAATGTTAAATCGATTTTTAAAATTAATCATTCAGAAATAACAGGAGTACTTATAAGATTGTTTAATTTTCTTTTAAATCGGACAGGTAATGTAGGCAATACCAGTATTATATACAAAAGGGCCCTCTCAAGAAAATCAAGGAACGTAATAAATTGTAAGGTGTTCGCGGAACATATTTTTTTATGTGAAAAATCTGAAATCCTCGTCGTCGGAATCTAATTTGGTAAAGCAGTCATATAATGTATGTTATATTTACATTTCCAAAAGGTACAAATATATAAATTGTTATCCGCTTTTAGCCATAATACGCATACATACAATTGAAAATAGTTGAATAGACGCTATATTTGAAAACGAGAGTCAATAACAGGCTTCTTGGATTTTTAAATTATAAGAAAATATAATGTATTGCTGTTTTAGAGATACATTAGTGATATTATTATTTATTATTATTATTAAAGAATAATAATAAATAATAATATGTGGATTTTGCCAATAGTTGTACGTTTGGTAGGCGGGTTGACAACCGCCTGCTTTGCGTGCCTCGACTATTTGTGCGTGCAAGTGAGTATCCTTTTCAAATGATCCAAATATGAACTTTATTCATAGTTCCATTGTATTGCCAGAAAATCACGGTACACGACATCAATTACGGAGTTTAATCAGAAAATTGTATCTGGCACTTTCTTTTCGCATGAAAAAACAACATTAAAAAACCTTTCACCCTCAGACTATGAGAATTCAACAAAGTCTCTGTTCACGAAAGCATCGCGTTCGAGTTTTAAAAGTTTTCTTTGTGAACACTCTTTTATTAATTTTTAGTAAAAGACTTTTTTTTTAGAATATGCCAGTAACAAAGGCAGCCTAATACCTAACTAACCAAAAGAGCTCGGATATTAAATAAAGTTATATCACTGCCGTGTGGTGCCGACATAGTACCATCCCTATCTTTCTCGGTGTCGTAAGAGACGACTATGGGAACTTAATAGTCGAGTGATGGGTAGTAGCATCTCTTTTAAAACATCATTAAATCCTAATTGCTGTTACCAATAGGCCTGCCAAGCGTGGCAACTACTGGCAAAAACCCCAGTAGAGGAAGACCTATGTTCAACAGTGGACAGTTAATGGTTGATGTATGTCCATGGTGCTGTTCATGTCTATAGGCGACGGTTACTACTTTCTATTAGCTGGGCCACTAACTTGTTTACCATTCCAAGTTACATAAAAAATTTTTGATTACATATTTCTTTTTAATTCAAGAGTTCCGTATTCAAGTAGCCAAAACGAATTCTTTATTATACTATTGTTTACTGAAATGTAAGTATGTCTGTTCGTTTAATTCTTGGTTTTGGGTTACAAGTTGTAGTGATCACTGCTTATCAATCATTTAGGAAGGTTCTACTAAAATTTATCGTCTTGTTTATCCAAGAATTCTTCATAGATATTGAACAAGGATCAGCTGACTGTGTCAACAGTACGTGACATGAATGACCGTTCAACGATAACAAACAAGGCTACAGTATATAAGCTACTATCGCTATGCACTACGTTTTTAGGGTTCCTTACCTCGGAAAGAAAAATCTTACCCTTATAGGATTAATTTGTTGTCTGTCTGCCTCTTCGTCTGTCAAGACCTTTTTTCTCAAGAACGCATAGAAAAATCCTCAAGTATGCAATCTGTTAAAGCTGTGAAAAAAATCAAAGTTCTAAGTTAACGCAATTAAAAGATATGGCCATTTATCTATACTTATATTATAAAGAGGAAATCTTTGATTGTTTGTTTGTAATGGACAAACTCCAAAATTCCTCAAATGATTTTAAAATTTTTTAACTTATAGTAGTATAGTTTATCAGCGGGTAACATAGGCTATATATTGTTTTCTAATATTTTATCTAACCATGCGAAACCGGGTTAGATTACTAGTAGCATGTATTTTGATATTTGTGAGATAATCAAAATCTATAGAGTACTTTTCGTTGACATAGAATCATGAAATTTGACAAGAAGCAATATCGCACAGGACAAGTAAAAGAAAAAATTTGTAAACTGTAAATTTGTAGTTACATCACAAAAAAAACTGTAAATATTTTTTTTCAATTATAATTTGCACGGAACCCTAGATGGGAGAATCCGACTCGCACTTGAGCAATTTATACTTAAGTGTGAAGGTTTTATTTTTAAGCGTGTAGGTACTTTGTGTTTTGTTTGTTTATAAAATTAGTGGTTCATACACAGTGATTCTGGGCGGTCGCTAGCGTTCAATAAACGGAGTTAATTTTAATATTTTTGTATTTCATTTACTGGCCATTATACCGGAATTCTCTTGAGTACAACCTAAAAGGTTTTTTTAGTACGAGTCATAATTACATAATTTAATTCGTGTTTCAACCGTGAAGCAGCTATGCTTGCATGGCTGTGTTTCGGTTTGAAGGGTGGGATATGGCGTGAATTTACTGGGTACAGAGGAATAACACCTGAGTCCTCAGGAATGGCAACGCATGGGGGGTATCATGGGCGAAACAGTATACTCTGTTTTGTCCATGGTACTGCTCATGTCTATAGGCGACGGTTACCACTTTCCATCAGGTGGGCCGTCAACTTGTTTGCCATTCTAAGTTGTAAAAAAAAATATAAATATTTTTATTATATCCTGTCCGCACAACGATAAAAGTCGACAAATGATCGGCCTATGATTACTCGATTGGATATAAATGTTCCATTTTGGCGTAGCTTCTGCGTATTAGGTCGCTTTTGACAAATGATGTGTCAATCGATTAGTCATAAGTCACGAATTAGCGAAGGTATCATATTATGCCAGATATGAGTGCGACAGCAAATGGAGGGTTATGAGTTTAGCTTCATATTCACGGTAGCATATTAACAATACAGACTTTTAGAGTCCTTTATCAAATTAGTTATTGTAGTATGATCTCGGCGTAGAATGAACCAACCCTTCATTTACCGTTTTTTTTTCCGTGTGGAAAATCTTCGGAAAGACCGTCCCATCTGCCGAACGGAGGGCAGCTGGGGTGTGTGGGATTCGTACCCACTAAAAACCACACGACGTACCTCGAGGCGCTTATGTTGGATCCCGGGTTCCCGTTTGTACGACTACCGAGTAACCCTTCTTTTACCGTGGGTATCGTAAGAGCAACCAAGGGAATTTAGTGATCTAGGGATGGGCAGTAGCGTCCTTTTTAAAACATCAACAAACCCTAATCGCGGTTGTCAATACACCTGCCAAGGATGGCAACTACTGGCAAAAATATCCTTTTGGGCAAGGCCTGTGTTGAACAGTGGTCAATAAACGGCCGGTATAATATTATAATTATTATCAAAATAGTAAAAAGGAATCTTTGTATTCCAACTTTCTCTGTTCGTTAGTTAGATCTTCCGTCTGTTATAGATACGATGCTATTTTCAACTATTACTATGCTTTGGTTTTGAAATAAAGAACAGTTTTAGATATTATCTAACCTCATTAGGGGGGGAAAAAAGGATTGTTAGTAATGGGGTCAAATACCTCCATTACTAGCAATATACCCTGTCAGGTCGACCTCCACGTGGTTCCTCCTGGAAACCATCGTGGCTAATTCTAGTTAAATTCGTCAGGATGGGCTAACTGACCTGCTTTCATTCTCATCAGTCATCTATCACTGGTGCCCCGCCAGTGATAGATGACTGCAACGGAGTTACCATACCATTATCACCCATTAAAAAAAATAATTTATTAAAGTTTAGAATCGGCGTAAATATTTCGTATATTTTATTCTTCAATAAATGCCACCCATTCACACTGATGCAAGACGAGATATTTCATAGACATATTACATTGGAAATAGATATTCGAATTTTGAAAGCAGAATCTTGTGTTTGTTAAAAATCGCCAAAGTCGTGTGTATTCTCCACAAAATTTACGCGACATTAATACCAGGATCAATATTATCGTTTGCAAAAAGATATATTAAAATCGGTTTATAATTGGCTAACATAAATTATAATAACAATAAAAAAGCCCTTCCTTAAATGAGATGTGAATTTTGTTTAAAATAAGTTAATAATAAAAACAAGACAAAAAGGTGATAAATGTTTTGGCGTCGGCTCGTCTAAGTTTTGAAAAAAGAAAGGAGACCAGCAGCATACTGTTGTGTATAGTAGAAATAATAACAATAACAGTAATTGCGTAATTTTTTTTTTACATTTAAGAATAAATGATTTATGTCGGACAACTAATTGCTCGACATAATTAATGCATTCTCTTGCAGTCAGCTCTATTCCAGGCCATATCTTCGACCTCGCTATACGACACGACACCTATTCTTTCTTTTACTTATCCCATGTAGCTATTTCTCGGTTTATCCCTTTTTCCTTTGTCTCCTATTTTTTCTACTAATAAAGTACATTAAAAAATCGTCATGTTGTATAAGGTGACTCGGTATTTAGCCTCTTCTATTCTCTAATATTTTTATCGATGTTCTTTTCTCTTTCATCCTTTTCAAGACATTTTCGTTCATTACTTTTTCTGTCCAGCTTATTCTTAACATTTTCCTCCATGCCCACATTTCGAATGCTTCATGCATCTTTTATTAGCATAATTAAAAAAAATATATAAAAAGATGTGAATATCTCCTTTACTTTTGGAAAACGCAAGAAAATGTTTACATTCAAGTTTATTTAAATAAGGATTATTTTGGTTCTATTCTATACTGGTATACTACATCAATTACTTTCAGACTTGGCCGCACGGAGACTCGACGCCTCCTGACTATGATGAGGGTAGGCGCGGATCAGATGACGTCTGATTAATGACTTCATTCATCGGGCTCTGTTGTGGCAAATATTTATCATGCTTAGCGAACGCGGTTCCTTGAGATTCGCGTCAAATTTTTCACTGACCTTAAAGAGGTCTTTTATTTGAGTGTGCTTTTTGTAGGTATGTTACACTTTATTTAATGGGACAGGAGACGGGGATAGATCACTTTTGTCCAGTGCGTGTTGATGGGTGGAGTTTTTTTTTACAACACAGGGGGCAAACGAGCATGCGGCTCACCTGATGGTAAGTGACTACCGCCGCCCATGATCACCCACAACACCAGCGGCATTGCAGGTGTGCTGTCGGCCTTTTAAAAAGGAATATACTCTTTTCCTGAAGGTTGTTGTTGTTGTATCGGTTCGGAAATACTGCTTGCTGGAAGTTGATTCCAAAGAATGGTTGTGCGTGGAAGAAAGTGCCTTGAAAAACGCACGGTGGAAGACCGTCACTCGTCCAGATGATTGGGATGAAACTTTAGTTTGTGGCGGGTTGTACGGTGGTGAAAATCAGCAGCAGGTGTCAATCCGAACAATTCCTCAGAACACTCCCCATGTTGAGTTTTCACTAGAGTTCTGTTGGTTGATTCGACAGTGTGTACAGATTCAAGGTGGTGAAGAGTAGAAAATTTTGGTAAGAAATTGGGCAGGCATTTTTACCAAAAGGACACTTTGTACAAATGTTGTTTGCATGGGTACCACTCTGCCTGTATGAAAGTTTTTTTCACTATATTTTTTAAATTCTGAACAGATTTGGATATATCGGGTGTTTTTAGAATCCTTGAATTATAACGAGCAACACTGGCTATACATATATAAACTTTTAGGAAAAAAAGGCCAAAAGGCGGCCGGATAGCGCCATTTTTAAAATAAGATAAAAATTGTTTTGGCAGAGTAACAGTTTTTTTTATTATAAAATCTAGTAGTAGTTGCTTCTTAATCCCAAGTTTATGCGAGTCACATTTTTTTTTAATTCCACACATCGTAGTTATAACGTGCACGTTCGTGTCTGGTTTCTCGAGAAATTTTATTAGCTAACAAATACTCGTCACGTATTTCTCTTTAATGTTTATTCAATTTATGTTTTGTTGAAAGAGTTTTTACCCGACTGCGGCGAAAAGGAATGAAATTATAACGTTAATAATAAGAAACTACAGGGGGGGGGGGCGAGGGATTGTTAGTAATGCCGAGTAGCATGATGCTGAATTTCAGGTGCATTCATCACGATAGCCTAACTGATCTGCCTGCTAATTCTCACCTATCATCCCTCACTGGAGTTTCGTCAGCGTATACCGTTAGCGCAGGTGGTGTTCATTCCATCATCTATTAAAACAAATTAACTGCATATACATATATATGTATATGCAGTTAATTTTTTTTCGTCTATATAGACGAACTGAGAGCTTCCTCCTTTTAATAATCGCTTAAAAACGTTTTTAAAGCTTTTTGAAAAAAAAAATCTCATTACATTTTCTGGCACTGCTTTATTTACATACATTTTGCGTATGTTAATAAACACACAACCTTGTTTTCGCCATGGATAAAATATGCCTACATTACTACCCTTTATAATGGTGATGACGTAAATTTCAATGTTTAAGTTTAACACCCAAAGTATACTTAAGTTGGTGTTATTGTTATGATACGTGTTGAAAGCTTTTACAGACCCGAGGGACTTCACTTGTCACAAAAGATAACGCTGCCACGAGAGGTTTATACGTATCTCTGTTTTCCTTGTTATGGTGACCTTCATGGTAAAGTGGTTTAGGATATCGCCATAAGCGTAGTCCTTATTCTTATTATTTACCTCACCTTTCGATGGTTGCAGGTTCCATTCCCGTTTTTTTTTAATTTTTTTTTTTTTTTTTTTTTTTTTTTTATAGAACTTAGAATGGCTGACGGCCCACCTGATGGAAAGTGGTAACCGTCGCCTATTGAGCAGTACCATGGACATAACAGAGTATACTGTTTCGCCCATTACCCCCCATGCGTTGCCATTTAGGTGTTATTCCTCTGTACCCAGTAAATTCACGCCATATCCCACCCTTCAAACCGAAACACAGCCATTGCTTCACGGTTGAAACACGAATGGGACAGAGGTATTCCCAAGTTTTTCGACTTTTGTACAAAGTCTCCCTCTGGTAAATATTATTATGGTAGCTGTTACGGGTTGAATTGAGAGGATGAGGTTTGTAGAGACATGTATTTTAACTGACTTGTAACTGACTCTCAATTGATAATATTATTTATTTATTTAACTCTTTATTGCAGCATAAACAAAAATATACAATGACAATTGAACAATTCAAGTGAAATACAGTAAAATAAATACAGATTGAAATATACACATAAAGGTACAAACAACCTTTGGTTAAAAGAGAATAGATAGAAATGGGTAGGTGGCGCAAGAGTGAATTAATAATTTTTCATGCAAAATATTAATATATAAAAATGATCTTTTGTCATCATCATCATCATCTCAGCTATTATCGGTCCACTGCTGAACATAATCCTCTCCCATAGACTGCTATAAGGAACGGTCCTGAGCCACCTGCATTCACTAAATGCAAATAAAAAAAATTAAAAGAAAAATGGTGGAGCGACACATTATCCTAGTACGTACAGTGTTAAATAAATAATTATTAAACCTCTTAATAAACAATTTCATTACTGGTATTGCACGCATAAAAATTGACTCCATAAATGACAAACAAGCATACGGCCTGTCTGATGGTAAATGAGGATGCCGTAGCATATAGACGTCTGTTACTCGTATACAAGGGATGTCGCACACTGCCGACCCTTAGGAAACCATATAACGCCCTTTTTGAAGAGCCCCATTCGGTAGTCTCTAGGGAAAACCTCCGAACATACAAACATTTGTATTCATGGTATATTTGTTTTTTTATTACATGTAGCACTGTAAAGATTTGATACAATTCTGTTACAGTTCTATGACTTGGGAATTGGGAGACGAAATTCTCCACTGCTCCGTACACGTTATAGGGAAATTTAAGGGTGTAAACATAATTTTTTCAAAATTTTCCAGATACAAATAATTGGTTTTAAATTTAATGAGTTATGTAAATAAAATTACAGTAAAACAAATATTATTATTAACGATTATTAGTAACGATTTTGATGAAATTCTTATGGGAGTAATCTAAAAGTATATATATATCCTTTCAGATAAAAAAAAAATACAAATTCGTTCATAACTGACTGAGTTATGAGGTTCCAAACATAAAAAAATGCATTCGAATTGAGAACTCCCTTTTTTTGAAGTCAGTAGAAAACATACTGCCTTACTGACAACAAAAGTATGCATGTAGTAGATCCATTGCTAACATGTTTATATGTTTGCGCGTATCTCAAGATGAACCTTTCAAAATAATTTCTGTCCATGTTAAAGTAGATAAGGGTCAGACAGTATGTCAGAGCAGCGCGGGCCATGTAATTATTGTTGCTGCAAAAGTCAAGGTCACAAACATGTACTCACTGTACAAGAAGGTTTTACTTCGAAAGTTAACAACATACCAATCAGATTGAACCGATTAATGGTGACGTATTTTGTAGACACATTAGATTAAAATTACAGTAAAGTAAAAGTAGATACGAATTCATTTGTACATTTGGATCAGTTTAAACATCTGTGTCTGAACTAGATTATAAATAAAACCTGTATCTCAGACAACAACGCACAACTCTTATTACATAATATAATATTAGTTCAGTTAAGTTTTTTAGTGCTACATATATAAGGTTGATTTTATATAAAGTTAATTTATCTAATTATAACTATTGGTAATAATGAAAATTGTGAAAAAATATTTCAAAGTAGCTCATGCCCGCAATTTCGTTCGCGTGTGGTATACAATGTCTCGCGTATTTTGGTTTAAACGCTTAAATACTAAAACAAAAAAATAATATTTTAACTTGCCAGTTATCGAAAATGATAATATTTGAGTATTTTTATTTAGAATGAATAATAACTATAGATCAATCAAATAATAAAAGTATTTAAATAAAAATAATTAATTTAGATTTGACGACGCAATAGCATATTAATTTTGACATTTTATCTTTTCGGCAGACAATTATGATTGTTGTGAAACAAAACTTATTGTCGAATCGAAACGTCTCGCCATTCGTTCATGTAATTTTTATTTATTTAGTCATTTATTTATTTATTCTTTATTGATTATATTACAAAAGAAAGAATGTATAGTATAAAATGTGGACAATACTATATAGCATTTTCTCTCAGTCAACCTTTAGTAAAACAGAAATGTAATTATGCGGTGAAAAATTATAATTGTTGTAGATAAACAATTATACGTACGTATTCATATTTAATAATTGTTCATCATTTTTTTTTATTTAAAATTAAAAATTATTAAAAATTATTAAAAAATAATATAATAAAGAAAAGAACTAGCACATTTATAAACACTTTCAAGAAACCATAATTATAAAAAAATATTAAATGGATGATAATGGAATGGCAACCTCGCCCGCGCTAACGCTTAGTGAGGAGTGATAAGTGAGGATGAAAAGGCTGAACAGTTAGCTTATCGTGATGGATTCACTTGGAACGGTGCACGGTGGTTTCCAGGTAGAACCGCGTGGAGGTAGACCTGACCGTGTATATTACTAGCAATGAGGCTGTTAGATCTTGTTACTAACAATCCTGTTCCTCCTGTCCATTTGTATTGGTCTAGACGTTTTTTACCTATGATTCTATCTAATAGGGGGTGAAGCGATTGTTTATAATAGGGACTACCAGTCCCATTGCTATCAATATACCCTGTAAGCTCGACCTCCACGTGGCCCCCCTGGATACTATCGTGCTGAATTCACGACGGGCTAACTGACCTACTTTTCCATTCTCACCTACACACACCTACATATCATACCTTACTGGTGCCCCGCCAGTGTATACCGTTAGTGCTGGCGGAGTTACCATTCCATTGTCATCCATTAAAAAAAAACTATCTAATAATCGTATCGTATAATTCTCCCCGTAAATATAGATTTATTTTGTAAAAAAAAAAATATTTTGATATCCCAATA
Source organism: Galleria mellonella (assembly GCF_026898425.1). Lineage (NCBI taxonomy): Eukaryota > Metazoa > Arthropoda > Insecta > Lepidoptera > Pyralidae > Galleria > Galleria mellonella. The sequence continues at coordinate 3,649,622 of NW_026442015.1, forward strand.
ACCAACAATGTACATTCAATATCAATTTACTAGTATAGCATGCCTCTGGAATTATTATGACCTTAATATACAGCGTTTTCATTTTACACAAAATATATGTAGCTCTTTGAAATGCAAATGGGATGAAGATTTCGCGACGTGTACGGTTTGTACTCGCGGTGTTAAGTAGCTGCCTGACTATCAGCGATTAATACGCTTCATGATGAGAGGATAGATATAGATAAATAAATAACAGTATGTGGGGTATATAGACAAATTTGTGATTCAAGGGTGTTTTAAAATGGATACAATGGGATAAAAGACATAAATAGGTTACAGATGTGGTGGAAAGATGAGTTAGTAAAATAGCAAAGCGCAAGTGCACTTCGATTATATATTAAAATGTAAAAAATTGAAGATTATCTGTACTAAATAATTTTTTTGATAATTATGATAAATAACTACCATTTTGTTAGTTTGATGAATGATACATACATAACATTTTAATTGTACTGGATTTTTGCTTAGTGAAAGCCAGTGAAATAGAAGGCGTTTTAAGATAAAACATACACCAGTTTTTAAGTTAAATTTTAGAAGCAAAACCGCATTCAATTTGTAGTAGGTTTTCGTGAGCCGCAACAAAGACGTTTTCTGATTTTTAAAAAGATATCAGTTAATTTTGGGATCTAGATAGAAAAACGTTATTTTTTTTTTATATCAAAGAGGTTGGAAATAAACGTAGATTCTATCTAATAGTAACATAACAATAACTGTAGTCTATAGACGCCAGATAGACAAGTTATGTTACGTGCGTGTTATTGATCCTAAAAAAACCTTAATACATCTTCTTTGAAGAACTCCATACAGTAGTCTTAAAAAAAACTTCGACAGAAAGCTCATCCCACAGTCTCAACGATCTCGAGAGGAAACTTCACAATTGTTTCTACCCTTTCCGGATTTTAAATAAATTATTCATTATTAGTACTCGTATGTAAGTCGCTGTCGAGAAGACAGAAGCTTTACATAGCAATTGTTTCGTATACATAGCGCTTAAATAAACACCGTTGTAAGCTTTAATTACTGAATTTCGATTCAATCTGGAACACATTATTTCACGCCCTGATGTTTCGCATACTGGCAAAATAAGTGAAGTGGGGAATATTTCCATTTCTATATTAAAATAACTCACGTATAGAACTGTTATTAAAAATAATAAAGATTGCGATAAAAAAAAACTGACTTCAATTGTAGCAAAAGCATTTGTTTATTTTGATTACAAATCTGAACTACTTAACCGATTTTGATAAATATCCTGTAAGTATATCCTATCAAATAAAAAAAATAATTTTCTAACTCAGATTACAACTGACGGAGTTATGAGATAAAAAAACATAAAAAAAAAATACAACCGAATTGAGAACCTCCTTGTTTATGAAGTCGGTTGATAAAGAAAAATATTTTCTCGTAATACTTAATATTTGCCAAGTACAGCAAAAGTATCTAATTTAAATCCTTATTGCTGTGAATTAATTCATTCGTCAGCCATGTTTATGGTTGAAATACGAATGTATGTATATATAAATATTTATGTCGATTCATCAACGTATCCCAGCCACGCGGACAAAGTCATCAATATCATGAATATCAATGACTCCCTTGACGATCTAGCGGTTTAACACGCTGCTTTAACTTCCGATAGTCGCAGATTCGATTCTCGCATAATACAAACATTCATATTCTTGAGTATGTCTAATTGAATATTTTTGTGTGAAAATGGAATGGTAACCGTATCTGCGGGGTGAACGCTAGCGGGGCACCAGTGTGGGATGATAGATGAGGACATCCTCAGTAGTAGCGGGTTAGTTGGTCTATCGTGAAAAAAATATCTAAAATTAATCATGGTAGTATCTACGGGTAAACACGTGTTAGGGAATATTACTAGCAATAGGATAGAAATGGGACTTGTTAGTTATTAGTAATGAAATTACTAATAATCCTTGTTTGTTTATATTAGTCTGAATGTTTTCTATGTATGTATATGTATGTATTTTGAAAAACGTATTCAAGTATTTTTATCAGTTGTATAGAATTCATAGATAGATAGATAGATACTCTTTATTGTTTCCTCCAAAAGATTACAACAGTAAACCTATTATAAATATAAACAATTACAAGAAATAATCACAATGAGAAAACAATGGGCGACCTTATCGCTAAAAGCGATCTCTTCCAGGCAACCTTTGGATGGAGAGGAGTTATATAAACTGTTTGATTGGAGGTACGATGAAGATCCTATTATTACTAAATATGGAGATATAATATTACATTATAATACAAGTTCTGCTAAGTTTGGGACTTGGGTTTGTTGTCTGTATTAGTCTATACTAATAATGTAAAGAGGAAATACTTGTTTGTTGGTTTGTACTGGATAAATTCAAAAACTAATTAACCGACTTTAAAAATACTTTCACTAATAGAAAATTACATATTGAGTAACATACACTATCTATTATTTTCGAAAATTATATCTACCCATGTAAAACCGGGCCGAATTGCTAATATAAAAATAAAATAGCCGGCAGCACACCTGCAATGCTGTTGGTGTTGTGGGTGATCATGGGCGGCGGTAGTCACTTACCATCAGGTGAGTTGCATGCTCGTTTGCCCCCTGTGTTGTAAAAAAATAAAATAATAGATATAGTAGTAAGTTGTGGAGATTGAATCTTTGATCGACCTTCGGAAGGTAAAGCGCTTTGTTAAATCTAGGGGTAAGTAATATACATAAATATGTATATATTTTAGTTACATTATCTATTCTGACCCAATAACGAATATGTTAAAAGTCTGTTATCAAAAAAAATAATATTGCATTTTTTTTTATACATCTTAGAATGGCAAACAAGCTGACGGCCCACCTGATGGAAAGTGGTAACCGTAGACATGAGCAGTACCATGGACATAACAGAGTATACTGTTTCACCCATGATACCCCCCATGCGTTGCCATTGCTAAGGACTCAGATGTTATTCCTCTGTACCCAGTAAATTCACGCCATATCCCACCCTTCATACCGAAACTCAGTCATGCAAACACAACTGTTTCACGGTTGAAACACGAATGGGACAGAGGTACCCAAGCAATCGACTTTTGTACAAAGTCTCCTTCTGGTAACTTTTAACAAACTCAAAAATAGATATCAGATTGATAAGGGCGATATTAATATAGGTGATGGTTTTTTTTTGCTATCAATGGAAACATCTATCTAGGGGAACCTAATATATAGATATCGGGGGGAAAGGGATTGTTAGTAATGGAGACAATATACCCAACCAGGTCGACCTCGTCGCGGTTCTCCCTAGAAACTATCATGGTTAATTCTTGATGAATTCATCATGATGGGCTAACTGGCCTGTTTTCATTCTCATCTATCACCCTTCACTGGTGCTTCACCAGCGTATCCCGTTAGCGCAGGCGGGGTTACCATACCATTTTCACCCAGCAAAAAAATGTAGGTATCGGATCGGTATGCATATTACCCATATCTAGTAGACAGTACCTAGTACCAGAGGGAGACTTTGTATAAAAGTCGATTGCTTGGGTATCTCTGTCCCATTCGTGTTTCAACCGTGAAGTAGTTTATGCATGACTGTGTTTCGGTTTGAAGGGTGGGATATGGCGTGAATTTACTGGGTACGGAGGAATAACACCTGAGTCCTCAGGAATGGCAACGCATGGGGGGTATCATGGGCAAAACAGTATACTCTGTTATGTCCATGGTACTGTTTATGTCTATAGGCGACAGTTACCACTTTCCATCAGGTGGGCCGTCAGCTTGTTTGCCATTCTAAGTTATATAAAAAAAAAAGTTAAACCGCTACACCATCAAGGTACTCATACATTTATAAAAGAAGTTCCTCACCAGCTTAAACAAGACTGATCGCGGATATCCAGCGAGTATATAAAAAAAATCTAACAAAGCAAAAGTACTCTATCAAGATAACGCATCTACTTCACGATCACAAAAGGCGAGGCGTGATCCTCAATAACTCACATGCAAGATTTATAGGCTGGAACTGTGTGGTTGAATGAATGCTTCATATAATATGCCTGTCTGTGTATATTATACAGCGTAAGGCAGTGATTTCATACCCGTGCCTCTTCAATTATGTACGTAATATTTACATTTTCAAGATAGCTAGCCGTCTGTGGAAGTAAGGGATTCCCGACGTCATACCAGAAGGATGGCAGCGTGGTTTAACGGATAACGGTTTTACTCATGAACGTTTGTAACAAGTGCAATAATTTTGTTTTATGTGTACCATAAAACACTAATCTTTTTATCATAATAATATCGTAACTAGACAATATCGGGGGGGAAAGCGATTGTTAGTAATGGAGACTGAGAATCCCATTGCTAGCAATATTTTTATTGCTAGTAAAAAATATAAATGACTCAACAGACCTTGTTAGTCAATATTTGATTAAACTATTTGAATTGGCAGAACAGTAGGTATGTATGAGAAAAAAAAAATGGGATTTGTATGTTTTTTCGGGCAATTTTTCTCTTATAAGAACCTTCCTCGGAATTCAATGAATATGTAAAAAAAATGCCCAATTAGTGCGACTACTCTTGAGTTTTGAGCTTAGTATTATATTTAACCTTTAATTTTTATTTATATATATTTTTATTATATAAAACATGTAATAAACGAGGACACGAAATATGAAAAAAAAAAATTGAGCTACCTATATTAATTTTCTAAATAGCCGTGTCGTATTCCTGTGAGAGACGTATATTTTTTTGTTATTTTCGAGCTTTCGAAAGCTTCGACATCGATGTCCCTTTGAGAAAAATGTTTAATTTCTCTAGTAGAACTTTTTCTAGCCAAATATTTAAGTAAAAGTTGTATATCGAATGAGAAACACAATTAAAAAACTTTTGTGTACAATAAAGAATAAAGAAAGAAAGAATAAAGTGGAATTTAATTGTATTTCTCATTGCATATACCGTTATGTGTTAATTCCACATAAAATATTCAAATTTCAGGTAAGTAATTTCATTTACGAGGTAGAAGGCCGTGACATACGGACATGAAGACTGACAGCATGATGGTTCCATTTCATCCTTTAGTTACAGATTCGAATTGTAATAAAGATTATGCTTTTAGAATATTAATGTCATGTATGTATGATTACTAATTCAGTCGTAAGTATTAATTTGGGAGTATTAAAGAGATTCAAATAAATTATATCATTTTCAGGCGACTGCAATAAGAATGAGATTCTTAATTTAAATGTATTTAAGAAAGAAAAATAATTTATTTAGTGACATACATAGACTTTAAAAATAAACTAAAAATAAAAACGAATTCTAGTCATTAAAAAGGTATTTACTCAGCATGTGTGGGGGGAAGGAATTGTTAACAATACGGGCTACTAGACTCGTCTAGAGGGAGATTTTGTACAAAGGTCGATTGCTTGGATACCTCTGTCCCATTCGTATTTCAACCGTAAAGCAGTTGTGTTTGCATGGCTGTGTTTCGGTTTGAAGGGCGTGAATTTACAGGGTACACAGGAATAACATCTGAGTCCTCAGAGATGGTAACGCATGGGGGGTATCATGGGCGAAACCGTATGTTTGTTATGTCCATGGGACTGCTCATGTCTATAGGCGACGGTTACCACTTTCCATCAAGTAAGCCGTCAGCTTGTTTGCCATTTTAAGTTGTATAAAAAAAACATGTATGAGTGGTTTCATCCAATATATACTGTTGATCTAAATTAGAATGTGTAAGTGATGTATACCTTTTCACATGTCTACGTATACGCCTACCCTTCAATTACCTAATCGCACTCATAGTCCCCAAGATACAGGTCTAGGCTAGTTTGGGGACTGATGGTAATGCAGATATTTTCTCGTTGATTATAAATTGTAAAAATTGTAAATTGTACCTTATGCAACTGTATCTTTCTTAAATAAAATTATTATTTCTCATTTAAATATTAGTTAAAAAAAAAAAGAAATTATCATGTAATCAAAATTTAAATCTTTACTAAACTTGTGTGAGAAAATCCTTACAATAACAAAAAAAGTGATCAAAATTCATCTAAAATCCAAAATCTCGATCAAAATAAGTTTTTACGCAATACAGAAATCTTTTGCTTTTCAAAGCCGATTACAAAAATACTGTTTCTGTACTTATTCTTGCAGAATGGACAATACATTTTTAAGCTTTCACATCTATAAATCAAGAGGGAAAAACCCAACAGGTAAAGCGTCGAACTATAGGGCGTGACTCACAATTCACTGATAAGATTTATAGTCAGTCGCCAGATGTTTCCTTAGATCCCAATAATATGTCCCGAATAAGGGATGTGCCATCGACTATTTCTTATATTCCGGGAGAATAATATATGATAGAATTGCGTCTAATTTTTCAATAAATCTATGACGTAATGTGCATCATTATTATATGTCTTACCGTTGTATTAATTGCATTCTTTGGATTATTTATTATTTATTATATTTCCATTATTATTTTTATTTAATTTATTTATATTTTTATTTATTCATTAGTATATGTGGGTGTGTGCGTCAGGGGTGTTCTTCTCTAGAAATCTGTCCGACTCTAGAATAAGTGCATACGGGTATGCGATCTCGGCCTCCCGAGCCGCTGCAGTGTCCCAGTCCTTTCCGCAACTGCAGTGTCCCCCCCCCCCTTTCCTTTTCTACATAAGTCCCTTATTCCCCTCATTCACCAATTTCCTTTACGCTTTTCCAACGTTCCCTTCCTTTTTTCCTTAATCCTTTCCTCCATACCGTAGGTGGCGGAAACCACCAACAAATGCATTCCCAAAGAGGGTTGACGTCAGGCAGGTGGCCGGTCGTAAAACTAAAAACCAAATCTTTTTGTAATATGGATAAAATCATATTACGCCGACCCCAAATGATTGGGATAAGGGTAGGAAGATGATGATGATGATGATGTGTGTGTGTAAAAGGCGCATTTAATGCTGAAAGCATTCTCTCCCAGTCAACCTTAGGGAAGTGTTAAAATACTCGAACGCGGTACTAGTAATAATTGATATATGTACATACTATCTGTAATACTAGCTGTATACTCGCGTGAATCAGTAAGTATATAAAGTATTAATGTGCTAAGTTAGGATATAACTTAACTATGTATGAAATTTCATTCGAATCTCTTCATTTGTTTGTGTGAATCAGTATCAAACACCCATCCATACAAACTTTCGCATTTATAACATTAAGTGGATTTTGGTGACTTGTTTTTTAGTATTATACGTATACTAGCGACCCGCCCCGGCTTCGCACGGGTGTAATGATGATACTAAATAGCGGCGGCCCCCCGGCCGGTACCGCCGCATAAGTTATTCTGCTATTTGGAGCGGTGGCGAATTCAACAAATTAGAGTCCATTAAAATTGGTCCAGCCGTCCTTGAGTTATAAATGGGTGTAACTAATTCGATTTTGTTTTATATTTTTAGAAAATTGGACAGTATATATAATATACCTTTCGGGTACCTCTGTCCCATTCGTGTTTCAACCGTAAAGCAGTTGTGTTTGCATGGCTGTGTTTCGGTTTGAAGGGTGGGATATGGCGTGAACTTACAGGGTACAATAAAATCTGAGTCTTCAGGAATGGCAACGCATGGAGGGTATCATGGGCGAAACAGTATACTCTGTTATGTCCATGGTATTGCTCATGTCTATAGGCGACGGTTACCACTTTTCATCAGGTGGGCCGTCAGCTTGTTTGCCATTCTAAGTTGTATAAAAAATAATACCTGTATCTGTGTATTCATGTGTACGTAATGTATTTGTATGTACTACGTCTAACAACTCTTGTTTTCTCCATTGTATGTATTATCATAAATTGTTTTCATGCAGGGAGCCATGCCATTCGATTCTTGGTCGGATCAATTTGGATCAAAATGAACTTTTCTAAATTGTCTCGGATATGAAAGTTGTTCATCTAGATAACATTGCCTGGTTTTAACATAGTATTCCATATATTATCGGTATTCCAGTTTGAAGACTAGGCAATTGGTGTGATTATGTTGCATTTATTATTTATTCATTTATACCAACTTCAGAGGTTTCATCAGGGTCAGCAACAGGCGCGTATTGCCCCTGGTATGGCAGGCGTTTACAGGCTATGGTAACCGCTTGCCATTAGGTGGGCCATATGCTTGTTTGCCACCTCAGTGATACAAAAAAAATAGAGTGTATATAATTTATCACACTACTAAAGGTAGAGGAATTAAAGTGATATATTATGTGAGTATATTATGAAATTATGTACATTGCTTCGTACACGTTGCTTAACGTGTTATCTTTTGTTTTCACGTGAAGTTGGCGAAATCCCATCTTTAATCACGCACGGTGGGTATACAAAATGAGGAACTCTTGTGTAAATTTTCATACATTAGACCTGTTTATGCTTTAGTTTGTTTTGTCAGCCAGTCAGAATAGAAATATTTCTTTAGTAGACACCTACGTTTTTACTTTGTAGTTTCGAGTGAATTTATCTTATAATAATATATGAAGTTGGGGGAAAGGGATTGTTAGTAATGGGGACTGAGAATCCCACTGCTAGCAATATACCCAACCAGGTTGACCTCCTCGCGGTTTCCCCTGGAAACTATCATGGTCAATTCCTGATGAATTCAAATGGGGCTGCCAGTTCCCATTACTAATAATCCCTTTCTCTCATCAGATGGCGAAATATAAGGGACACGTACATATGTTCAGCAATAGAAAATCATTTTGTAATAATGTTGAATAATTTAATGAGAGATAACTTGTTCAGGAATGATGCATTTGCACATTATACAGTCATGAATAACGTGCAAGTTTACGTTTGATTTCAGACTCACACTGAGGGTAGTTAAATGTTTACATACTAGTTCGACGCAATGGTAAATCTTAAGTTCTCCTATTTGACTATTTCAACACCACAATTGCGTTACAAGTTTAGCCGTTATGTGGTTTCGGTTTGAGACTGTGACTTATATTGTTCTATATGCTTCAGATTATTATATTTACACTAGCTTTTACTTGAGACTTCGTACGAGTATATTGTAGTAAATACTAAGTCTTACTAAGTTTTGTAATAAGACTTTAAATGCGACTTTGTCCCTGTAAGTAGGATATGTTGACTAAACGGGATGAATTACTTTTCAATCCAGTCATGTCCTTCTTCTATTTCAAATATTATATTTAGTGGTTATGGTTAATTAGTGAAGCTGTTCAGGTGCTAATAGATAAACTCTCTTTTACTTTATTAATTCTCGATTTGCCCCTGCTTTGCACGGATACACAGATATAAAGATAAATTAATATTTTATATTAGCTTTAGGATAACATTTAATATCTTGGATTACATTATTATGTTTTTGTAAGAATCTCTTTTTTTAATAATACAGTCTGTTACTCGTTGATAATGTAGCGTTTTATAGATGAAAGTTTCTTTTTTTAATTAGTTGAATATTTTTTGTGTTTATCTATAACAAACAAACAATCAAATCTTTCCTCTTTACATTTTCTATATACTAAACTGCTATGAATTGAGAAAAATAGTAACTGATGGTGTATCTTTTTTTCTATTTTTACTAATTACATTTGCATAAGAAGAAAGGAGGCAACCATATGATTTATAGTTTTTATTTTATCATCCCTATGTAATTCCTTGTTTTTAGGTACAGAATAAATACAGAATTAAATATTTATAACAAAGTCCATCACGGCGGAACATCAACGTCATATTGATTGACGTTGATTGTAGAAATGACGTATGAGATCGCTGAATAACTGTCAAACAGTAAGTGACATTTTCTGATTTTGTTATTTTCGTTTAGAATTTCACATTTGTGTTATTATTATGCCTTTTATATTATTATATCAGCTGTTAACTGCCCACTGTTAAATATACGTCTCCCGTATAAGGGGAGGGGGGTAGAATCTGGTCCCATAAAAATTGGTCCCATTTTTTTTAATAAAATTGGTTTAGTAATTTAGTTTTAAGATCAAAGTAACTGGTTTCGTCAAAATTGAAGTCGGTTATTTTTGTGAGACACAATCTTTAATATTCAAATTATCATAAAAATGTCCCTAAATGAATATAATAATAATAATATTTATTAGGTCAAAAAATACATGTTTCAATTTTACATTTGTTTCCAAAACATCACACTAGGATTCCTTGTGTCGTGAAGTCTTGGGCCCTCTTCTACTTACAAAACTTATTATTTTTTTTTTTTTTTTTTTTTTTTAAGTCTTAGAATTGACGGCCCACCTGATGGAAAGTGGTACCGTCGCCTATTGGACATAACAAAACTTATTAACTAATATATAAACTTTAGATACATGAACAATTTAGATTTATACACATTTTTACATATATATTTTGTTACATTTTTATATATATATATATACATATATATATATATATATATATATACACACACACATGCATATACATACACATACACACATATACACATACATACATACATATTTACACATAAATATAATGGTAATACATAAAAAATAAAACTTAAAGGAACGTATAACATCGGTAAGTACTTTATTTTAATCACCGATCTGTTACTTATTATATGCTCAGTTGTATTGTAGTCGAGTTTTTTCAACCAATGTTTGACCTTTTTTTTACAGTGGTATCTAGTCACATCACATATTTTACAGTGATCGTTTACAACGCTGTATAAGAAAGGTCCGGTGAACGAGTAAGACCTTTGTGCAAATTTTGTGCGGTCTTCTTTTTTTTTAAAATCTTAGGAGTGATCCATTTGTTTCACCTTTGGGAACGATTTTGTGTGGAGATATAATAACTAATTAAAACATTCAATAGAATATGAGTAGACTGTATTATAGTTGGCTCAATCATTTGTTTCTTTACATTTTTACAAATTATACAAAGCAACAAATATAAATTCGGCCTCTTATGGAGTAAAATTCGAAATTAAAATCAGCTTTATTCTTGATATAAAACTTGTTTATAGGCTTAAAATTTACTTTTAAATTATCAATTTTTTATGGTTCGGAAAGTTGTACTGTTGTAAAGTAGTACTGTTCTCGTATCTGGGTCGGAACACTCGCCATATCCATTTGACTGCATTCAATGCAGGGCATCTCGAATCATCGATGACCCTGCGATTTCCGATCAAATGGATCTTTTGTCTATGCAAAGAGACGTTGCGTCTCTTTGTGTATTCTACCGACTGTATCACGGGGAGTGCTCAGTGTAAATCTTTTATAAAATATCAGCCGATAATTTCCATTACTGTATGACAAGGCACAAATTAAATTTTCATCAACATCACCTAGATAAATGACTGTCGACTATTGTACGTTTCACTTGTCACTTCGTACCACGTATTGCAAAAATGTGGCACAAGTTATCAGCAGCAGTATATCCTAATAAATACGACATGGGAACCTTCAAAAGGAGAAGATAATCTTTTTAAAAGACTGGCAAAGCACTGGAAACTTCCCTGGTGTCCCCAGGCTGCGGTAAACACTTACCATCAGGTGAATAGCTCGTTTGTCACATTTTCACATAAAAAAGGAACTTTTATTGAAGTACAATGTATTAGTATTATATAAAAATGAAATTACAATTAGTACCTAATATATTGGTTTCACTATTTATAGATATTTATGTGAGAGTTTCCTTATCGCTGTTTGTGAATGTTGGCATTATGTAACGTAACAAATGCTTAAGAATAGAACAATTTCTGTGTGAATATTATCACTTGTTCCATTCATTTTGGAGTGTATTTTCAGCAACCTATGTATTTTTTTTATATAAACTAATATTATATAGTATAACTAATAATTAAATATATAAAAATATTGGTCCTGTAGTCCTGGCATAGAATAAATCACCCTTTCCTTTTCTGTGAGTATCGTAAGAGGCGACTAAGGGAGCACTATTAACAAAACTCTCCTTATGGGGATGGCTTATGTTCAGAAGTGGACGGTTAACGGCTGAAATGATGATGAATATTATAAAGATGAAAAAAACAGATTTTTTTTCTGAACTCAAAAAATACTAAACTAATTTAAGAAATCATTTACTTATAGAAAGTTACATTGTTAGCGAGTAACATAGGCTATATTTTGTCTAAAATTTATTTTTATCCATGCTAAGCCGAGGCGGATTGCTAGTTAAGAATAATACGAGGATTACTAAAAAACTTTAATTGTATTGAAAATATCTATATAAAGTTAGTTAAAAATTATAAAATTTATTCTTAACATATATTAACTTATACTCGTCACTTCTGAACTCATGACTAGGTTAAAAAACAGATTAAGTCCTTCTACAAGTATATCACAAATAGTAGTTATATACAAAATCTCATGGTAATTGGTTGAGCCCTTAAGGCGCTAACATGTAACAAATAAGCTCACATTCAAGTGAAATTTTTGAAACATGTACCTATTTATTACTAGCATCCGGGAAGCTGTAAAAAGCGCTTTATTTTCAGATTCATCTGACTGGATGATTTAGTAGTGCAATAATTTCCACTGCAGTGCGGGTCTCTTGCAAGCAAATTTCATTTCAGATCTTATAAATCCTGAAAATGTGCTTGAAAATAATTTAATTTTTTAATAGAATCGGATTTAATAACTAATAAGTATTATAATTTAAATTAACATGTACATATATTAAGTAATTTAGAACTGCAATAAGGGCTATTGTGATTATACATTTATACCTTGTAATTTTACTACTTTATTTCAATATTAAAACCAAAAGACGACGACAAGCACTACAGCTTCACGGCAGAAATATGAGTGAAAAAAAGGTGCCTAAGCAGAAGGCTTGAATTACAGATTTAAAGTTAAAATGAGTTCTCATTTCAATGTCATTTTAATTTCAAGAAGTTTTTCTTATTAGAAGTTTTTCATGACTATGAAGAAGCATGACCTTCTGATACAGGTGATAACGCTTACTAGAAGGTTACACAGGTGTCATCTACTCATATAGTGTCTTTTTTTATAGATGATAATGGAATGGTTACCCCGTCTGCGCTATCGGTATACACTGGCGGTGCACCAGTGATAGATGACAGGTGAAGATGAAAGCAGGTCAGTTGGCCCATCGCGACGAATTTCACAAGAATAAACCACGATGGTTTCCAGGGGAAACCACGTGGAGGTCGACCTGATATGGTATATTGTTAGCAATGGGGCTGTTAGACTAATTACTAACAATCTCTTTTCCTTCGTTAGGGAGTAGCAAACAAGCTGACGGCCCACCTGATGGAAAGTGATAATCTCCGCCTATAGACATGAGCAGTACTACGGACATAACAGAGTATACTGTTTCGTTCAAGATACCCCCATCTTGAAAACAAAGGTGTTATTCCTCTGTACTCTGTAGATTAGTATATACTCATATGATCTTTATACTCACGAGCGGCAATGCATATCATGGGCGGCACAGTATGTTCTGTTATGGTTATAAGCAAAATGGTAATATAATATTGTAAAATTATTCCCAATACTACATAGAACTGAGTGACATTATACAATACATTTAGCCTTCAAAATGTAACACCAGAAGCCAATTGTGCTGCTTACTTATGATTTAAATGTTATAGTATTATTTTGTCAAGTGAAGTAGCTTCTAAGAAATGAGGGTAAAAAGGTTCATTATGGAAATAAAATTTCGTATTTTTGCCACTTCGCTCTATTGTTTTGGTGCGTATTATAAGAGAAAAGCGTTTATGTATAGCGCTGATGATACTTTGATCAAATTTACTTTACAAGGAAAACAGGGCAAATTAATAAAAAAAAAGTTTTAAATAAAGTTTGAATCTTACCTTAAATTGTTTTTATTTTAATATTACTGAAATTGTAATTTATGTGACTCGAAAGAAAAATATATCCCGTTTATAATTACTAGCTATATCCCTATATAGAGTTCTGTATTTAATTGCTTCTTTGCATGATTTTTTTTATTAATGAAATAAATCAAGGTGATATAATTCATATTCAAAATTAAAGGAAAAATGGTTAAAAAATAAACTTGACACGATCAACTTAAACTGAACTTGTTCTTTTATATAATTTTTGGGCATTCAATGTTATGATGGAAATTTCTACCATTATGCAAAGAAGGGTTAAGTTAGGATGACATTTATTCGTGTACCAAGTTTCATTCAAACCAATTCAGTAGTTTTCGTATGAAAAAGTGACAAACATCTATCCATTGTTACAAACTTTTCCGCTTATTATATTAATAGGATTCCCGCTCGTAGCTTGTGACTTAAAAATACATCTTCACAATTACTTCTTGACATTTCGAATACGATTGTAAGCTCGCAAATTGATCCATCTGTCTTGCACGGTGTCCTATTTGTTGTAATCAAAACGAGAGGCCGTTTGTAATTTTTCATAAAATCATTCTGATTCACTTCTGCGCTTAAGCGCTCCGACGGTCTGTGACCAGCTTATATAAGAGTTCATTTTCTTCGGTAAGGTTTGCAAAAACTAAACGATAATTCGTTTATTGGAACGTTTTTTTATTTTATTTTTATTTATTCCCTTCTACAAATATTTCAAAATCATATATTTTGTCATCGTTGTTCAGTCTGAAAGATATCAGTGTTAGTTTTATTATAAGAATTGTTACAGCTCAGATCTAGTCTGAAATTGAACATTTATCCTAAAAAAGAGTCTATTTAGCTAGATAGACTGTTATTTGCCCCTGTAGTCAAATTATCAACCGATTTCAAAAAGAAGAAGGCTCTCAGTTTGGTTGTATTTTTTTATGTTTATTACGTCATAATTCTGTTAGCTGTAAACCGATTTGTAAATTTTTTTTGTCTGAAAAGCTATATGTAGTTACGGATTGGTCCCATAGAAATTTTATTAAAATTGGTCGAGTAGTCTAGTTTTTAAAATAACTAGTTTTGTCACATTTGAAGACGGTTTTTTTTGTGGGACATAGTGTTTGATTATAATCATTTAATAATTTTAATTTTTAAAATAAAGTCTATCCGGCATTGTTCTGTTTTATGAGTGTGCTGGCTGCGTTCTTTTATTCTATTGCAATTTTTGTTGCTTAAATAAAAAATAAAGCAAGATATAGTGAGGAAATTTTTAATATTAATCTCTACGGGGTTAGAATTTAGATATCAATGCAAAATAAAAACAAAATATCGTATTTGAAATTCCAGTATTACATTTTTTTATTTTATTATGTTTACATTTTAAATTTATTTCACATTGAATTTTTTGCAGATAGTACTTTCGTTTTCGATGTAATATACGAGTATTTTGACAAATTATTCGAGAGTTATTGAATACTTAACAGTTATTCGACTAAATGCGCAATTCAGACGAATAGCGTTATATAAAGAAAAGACGCCTCTTAAGTTTTTAGAGTATACCTTTGTCTTAATGATGTCAATATAAAGTAATGAGGTAAGCAGAGTAATAAAAGTGAAGTGGCGAGAGTACTTCAAGACTGCGACTGGTTATAAAACACTGTAGTTTAATTTGAAACATGGTAGATACATTATGACAGTCTATGGGGGAGGCCTATGTCCAGCGGTGGACAGTTAACGTCTGATATGATGTCGATGATGATGAATCAAATCTTTCTTCTTTATAATATTGGTATATACCTAACTTTTGTAGTTAGTACTTTTTTTAATGGAAGACACGAGGAGGTCGGCCTGACAGGGTATATTGTTAGCAATAGGGCTACTAATCCCCATTACTAACAATCCCTTCTCCCCCTGTACTTGGTACTTAGGTATATTATATATATATATATATATATCTTATTATATATATATATATATATATATATATATATATATATATATATATATATATATATATATATATATATATATATATATATATATACCTTGGCCATGTGGTCCTGGCATAGAATGGGCCATTTCTTCCTTTCCCGTGGGTGTTGTAAGAGCCGACCAAGAGAGGGCGACGGATGGACAGCAGCGTCTCTCTTAAAACATCTCTAAAGCCTGACTGCGGTTATCAATCCGCCTGCCAAGCGTGGCAACTACGGGCAAAACTCCCAAGGGGGAGGCTTTTGTTCAGCAGTGGACAGTTAAAGGCCAACTTATACGTAAACAATATTTGTGTGCAATCATAGAATGTGTACATTTTATGTCACAGGAAGCTTAACACTGTAATTCTCAAGAGTGCCAACACAAGACGTAAACGTAAACATTCCTGTTTATTGGCGACGGTTACCACTTACCATAAAGTTGACCCTAACGATCTGTATGTACTAACAATTTTATATCGACCATTCAAAATTATGTCTATGTTTTACGTAATAGAAGCGAGCGCACAGCTACTGGGCTCGATTCTATGGCGCTATGTTTATAAACTCATCTCTAACATGAAGTGAGTTTATTTGCATTAAATTATATATACATAATTATATAATTATGTATATATAATTTAAAAATATTAGATATATATCTAATATATAAAATTCAGGTGTCACGGTGTTTGTTACCAAACTCCTCCGAAACGACTTTACCGATTTTTATGAAATTTTGTGTGCATATTGGGTAGGTCTGAGAATCGGCCAAAATCTATTTTTCATACCCCTCAATGATAAGGATGACCCATCCCTAAATTGTTTTTTTATTTTTTTGACGAACTTATTAAATTTTTATTTTATTATGATTTAGCATTGAATATATATATATATATATATATATATATATATATATATATATATATATATATATATATATATATATATATATATATATATATATATATATATATATATATATATATATATATATATATATATATATATATATATATATATATATATATATATATATATATATACATATATGTTTGGGATGAAAAAGACATAGGGTACTTTTATATTGGTCTACGAACATATCTTGGTAATCTGAAGAAAGTCACAAGTAAATATTAAGTATTAATAATGATATAAAATCTAATTTAATCAAACAATGAATGAAAAAAAATAACAATAATAATTATTATTTATTCCTCCTAGGAATAAATCCGTTGTTGTTGTTTCCAACGCTTTGAGTTTTTCTTGTATTGCCCTTTTGTGTATAACTACATAGCATAAAAACAGTCGCTTTCCGCTGTCTGTTTCTATGTATGCTTAGATCTTTAAAACTACGCGATGGATTATATTGCAGCTTTTTAATAGGTAGTGATTCAAAAGAAAGGTTTATGTGTATGCATAATATTGCAGAGTAACACTGTTAATTTTAGAGGTTTCTAATGGTTCAGCAGCGGGGGGGGGGGGGGATGGAT
Source organism: Galleria mellonella (assembly GCF_026898425.1). Taxonomy (NCBI): domain Eukaryota; kingdom Metazoa; phylum Arthropoda; class Insecta; order Lepidoptera; family Pyralidae; genus Galleria; species Galleria mellonella. The sequence goes on from NW_026442015.1 coordinate 3,666,954, forward strand.
TGTTAGCAATGGAGTTCGACATTGCTAGCAATATCAGGTCGACCTCCACGTGGTTCCCCCTGGAAACCATTGTGAACAATTCTTGTTGAATTCATCACGATGGGCTACTTGACCTGCTTCATCCTCACCTATCATCCCTGACTTCCATTATCACCCATTAAAAAAATGGTTCAGCAGCACTATTTAATATTAGCATTGTACTCGTGCGATGCCAGAGCAGTACACTAGTATGTGCGAATATGTTTTTAAACACACAAACAAATAGGATCTATATCTATTTCTAAAGCTCTATAAAATTATGCGATATTGAATATTCATTTCCCTTTGATTACTGATAAAGGGCTAAATGGCAATTAGTAGTCCCTTTTGGGATCTGTGACAAATGGAAAATGATTATTTTCAGGAAAGGGTGTATAGGAAATACATAAATTGAAGGTCAGGTAATATATAAACTACGTTTTAATTGAAAAGATATAAGGCTTTTAATCCATTTGAGAATTTAAAGCGAAAGTTCAAATAAAACAGTGAGCTCTCAGGGGACCTCAATTCCGTTTTAATCTTTTATCAAACAATAGTTTTTAGGTCATTTGGAGAGGATGGATGAAAGAAGAATTACGAAAGAGATTTATCGAGCAAGAATGAGTGGAGATGTCGGTAGGGGCCGCCCTAGACGGACGTATGTCGACCAAATAGGCGACGTGTTGAAGAAGGGCCAAATTAAAAGTACCCGTAACCGGCGAGCGTGTATGAAAAGATTGATGAATGTGGAAGAAGCGAAAGAGGTTTATTTGAATCGAAGCATTTGGCGTTCCATTGTTTCTGCCTACCCTAATGGGAGACAGGCGTGACAGATATGTATGTATGTATGTAGTTTTTAGGGTTGCGTACTCTAAGAGTAATAGGTACTTCATTGATACCTCAATGAATCGTGGATAATTAGAATCGTTTAAGTTTGCAATCTAATTTCGATGTTTGATTATTCCGATTGGATATTCTTGTATTTTTTTATACAACTCAGAATGGCATACAAGCTGACGGCCCACCTGATGGAAAGTGGTTACCGTCGCCTATAGACATGAGCAGTACCATGAACATAACAGAGTATACTGTTTCGCCCATGATACCCCCCATGCGTTGCCATTCCTGAGGACTTAGATGTTATTCCTCTGTACCGTGTAAATTCACGCCATATCCCACCGTTCAAACCGAAACACAGCGATGCAAACACAACTGCTTTACGGTTGAAACACGAATGGGACAGAGGTACCTAAGTAATCGACTTTTATACAAAGTCTGGTGATAGTTCGATAGTTGAAATCGAATAAATTTGAATGACTAATTATGTCACACACTTTTCACAATCTCTGCCCTTTATACCCTTTCTGTTTCTACCTAATGGTTAGCTGGTAGAGAATGCCATATGGCATTAAGCTCGCCACTTGTACAAAGTTTATTGCGTAATAAAGAATATATAAATAAATAAATGACATTTGATATACTATATTTAAATATCTAATATTATCAAGTACAATTTTGGTTTTTTGTTTGTAAAGCTTTATGTATATATTATATTATAAAGAGGAAAGATTTTGTTATTTGTTTATAATGCATAAACTCAAAAAATACTTAACCGATTTTAAAAATTCTTTCTGCCAGTAACATGGACTTTATTATTTTTAAGAAGTCTATGCAAAGCCGGGACGTGTCACTAATTATGAATTCATAGGATATTTTTTACATAATTCAAATAGCTAATTTAAAAATAATAAATAGTAGCAAAGGGACTGAAATTCAAGATTAGGGACGTATACAAAATGCGACGGTATTTACATACTATGTCGTGTTGTATTTTATTTCGAATTAAAGGAAATAAAAAGTGCAGGTTCGATGTTAAATATAAACTAACAATTTTTTTTTTCATAAAATTAATTTTGTAAACATGGGGGAAAAGGATTGATAGGAATGGGGTTTAACAGTCTCATTACTAGCAATATACCCTGTCGTGGTTAATTCTTGTTAAATTTGTCACGTTGGGCCAACTGACCTGCTATCATCTTCACCTGTCAAACCTTACTGATGCCTTGCCAGTGTATTTCGACAGCGCAGGCGGGAGTATCTTTCCATTTTTATTCTTTAAAAAAATAACTTACTAAAATTAATATACTAACTAAGTCGACAAATGTTATGTTACGTCCCTACCGCCTCCTTCCACGTACATAACTATTTTATATTTCAACTTAGAGTAAACTACATACATATATACAAAATTTTATTGATGGGTCGAACAGTTTCAGAGATTAACATGAACGAACCACGTGACATGGATTTTTCATAAGTTAAGAGTTAATAACAATCCTGTTTCTAGCAAATTACGTGTCGCGACAAAACATGTTGTGTATGTGACATGTACTGTACATACACATACACACAACGTACTTAAGACTTGGTGAAATACTCTACATGTACTCGTATAATACATGATGTATGCCTGGTGAGAACGCGGTGTAAGTTTAAACAAAGGTATTCAGATTGTCTCTGAATAAGGTACACCTATATACTTAGGCGCAACTTTGTTAATTACAAATTCATACTCTCGTGACTTTCTTACTGTCAATATATTCAGTAAAATTGTGATAGAAACTGTTAAGTGAGGTAAAATTGAAAAGAAATAAGCCTATTCTTTAGTGGTTTATCTGTTTTTCTTTTTTTTTAAATATAGGTAGTAGAAGGAAAAATAGAGGGCAAAAGAGGAAGAGGAAGACCGAGGAATAACTTACATGGGACAGATAAAAGAAACACTAGATGTCATGTCGTATAGGGAGATCAAGGATATGGCCTGGGATAGAGCTGGCTGGAAGAAGATGCATGAATCAGTTGCACCGACAAGAGGAAACTCTTAAATAAAAAGAAAAAGAGATAGGTACTTCATAATTTATTGTGGGTATGACTACATATTATGTTTTACTGTAAATATGTTCACTGACCGGGCTAAAATATACTCTATCCTTTTTCATCTCATGTAGTTTAAAGTACGTGTATGTCAAATTTCATAGAGATTGGTTAAACCGTTATAACGCTAAGTGGTAACAAACAAACATACACACTCTGTTGAATCAATATCATCATTGATATGATGATAATGATTCAACAAATTAGCTCCCTGCCGAGGTTTTCCCAAGAGACTACAGCATGGGGTTCTTCAAAAGGGGGTAAAGAGATTTCTTCAGGGTTGGCAACGTACGCGTAATACCTCTGGTATTGCAGGTGTTCATAGGCTACGGTAACCACTTATCATCAGGTGGGCCGTATGCTTGTTTGCCACCTCAGTGGTATAAAAAAAACAAAGTGAATTTATATATATTAAGCTTTTAATTGTCCACTGCTGAACATAGCCTTCCCCTTGGGGGGTTTTACCAGTAGTTTTTACGCTTGGCAGGCGGATTGGCAACCGCAGTAAGGCTTTTGTAATATTTTAAGAGAGACACTGTTGCTCATCTCTCGATTATTAAGTAAGAGGTGGCCTATTCTATGCCTGGGCCATACGGCCTCTTTGTTGAATAATAACTATTAAACTATAAACTCATTCCTTTTCTAAAATCCTTAATCAAAAACAAGAACTGTGCAGCAGGTAAGAAAAGACGTTTTGGTAGAAAAATATATAAAAAAAATATATAAATAAGTACATATAGAAGTAAAATGAAAAACAAGTGTTAAAGCAGTATTGTAAAAAAATCTAATAAAAAAGTTAAAGCATGTGCATTGAGCAATAAAAAATAATTATATTAATTCAAATAGTGTCGGTCCTAGTATATAATGGGCTATCTTTCTTTCCCGTGGGTGTCGTAAGAGTCGACTAAGGGAGCTTATGGTGGAGGGATGAGCAGCAACGTCCTTCTTAAAACATCTGTAAAAGTATAACTGTGGTTGCCAACCCGTCTGCCAAGCGTGGCAACTATTGACAAAACTCCCTTAATGGGGAAAACATATTCAGTATTGGACAGTTAAGGGCTGAAATAATAATAATAAAAATCTAAATATTAAAGGTGACATGAAAAATATTCTGTGCAAAAAAAGATTTCATTTATTTTTATCACATTAAAAAAGAATTGCCAAATTGATACAACGACATAACGCGTAGCGAGAAGCAATTAATGCGTGTAAAATAAACTTTGTGAAATGTATCAGCAATTTTTATTTTTAAATTTGAAAACGGTCATTGCTTGTCAAATATATTTAAACGTAAAATCAGAACAAAGGATTCAATTTTACGTTTTTTTCTAAAGAGTTATTTTTAAATTACTACTATTATAAATTATTTTTAGTCTAAACACGTAAGCACAAAACAGCTGATTGTACAGGATAAATTAGCTTATTTCAGACTCGTGTAGATTTTCGCAGTCAAGGGACGCCCTCATAATTTTTAAATTTGATTTTTAAAAGCACTAACATACGGTTGAAATTCACTTGGTAATATGATTTAAAAGTAGGTACTCGGATCGGTTAAGTGTCCCACACGTCATGCTAATTAAATCGTATATTATTTGAGTAGGTATATTTTATACTGATCAAAATGAATACTACAAATTTATACTAGTTTATAAAATGACTTTGTTCGTGAAACACAAACTGAAGTTCCATTCCAAACATCTGGATGAGTAGTGTTTCACAACAGTGCGTTTTTTAAGGAACACAATCTTCCATGTACAATCATTCTTTGGAATCAACTTCCAGCAACAGTATTTCAGAAACGATACGACATCATAATCTTTAAGAAAGGAGCATATTCATTTTTAAAGGGCCGGGAGTATACCTGCAATGTCTTTGGTGTTGCGGACGATCATCGGCGGCAACACCAAAGGCATTGTAGGTGTGTTGTCGGTCTTTTAAAAAGGATTTTTTTTAAAGTTATGATTTCATATCGGTTCGGAAATACTGCTGCTGGAACTTGATTCCAAAGAATGGTTGTGAGTGGCAGGAAGTGCCTTGAAAAACGCACGGTGGAAGATCTCCATTCATACATATGATTGGGATGAAACTTTAGTTGTATGGTGATGAAAATCAGCTACAGGTATCAACCTGAACAATTCGTCAGAGCATTTCCCATGATAAATTAACTACACTATACTCGTAGTAAAGTGTCACTAAGCGATTGTTTCGTTGTTGCAAAACTTATTTAATGATAGCAGACCCCCGTCCGGTATCAATAAATAATTAAGGGGAAATAATAATTTAACGGAAGGGTTTAGTCAGCCCTCTCTCACCAACTAAACCCTTCCGAAAATACCATCTGTTTTTGTTAATTCCCCAAACTTCTTCCGATACCAATATTATGTACGAACTTTGAATTTAACCGGAATTAGGCTCTGTTACATCTAATTTAAGGTTGGGAGAAAGGATTGTTAATAATGGGAGCAAATGGCTCAATAGCTAGCAAAATATCATGTAATGTCGACCTCTATGCAGTTTCTACAGGAAACCATCGGGGTTGATTCCTGACGAACTCGTCCCGATGGGCCAACTGACTTCGACTTCATCGTCATCTATTATTCCTCCTGATGTACTCTGCTAGCGTAAATCAATAGCGTAGTTGGTGATAAAATTCCATTTGTGTTCCAATTCTTGTGTCGACGTTCTTCGTAGCGTAGTAGTAGGCACGTTGCTTTATGTAAATAAGGTTTCGAGTACAATTTAGGAAACTTTTCTAAATTTGCTAGGGTTTGGGTGTTTTGGGTTGTACACTCAGATGTTGGACCTGGATCATCATAGATTGATAGATAGACAAACACTCTTTATTTTTTCCATCATAATACAAAATATTCTAGCCTTTTTCTCTATCATAATACAAAGTAGTCTAGCTTGAGAAGCAGGTGACTGGCGTGTTTGTTTGCCACTTACTCATTTTTTTTTTTTCATCATCATCATCGTTATAGTCATTATCCGTTCACTGTTGGATATAAGCCTCCACCAAAGATCATTTGGAGGTTTTGCCAGCTGTTGCCAAATTTAGCAGGCGGGTTAGCAACCCAGATAGACCTTTGGTGATATTTTAAGAGTGACGCTGCTGTCCATCCCTTAACCATAAGTTCCCTTAGTCGCTTTTATCGACACCCACTGAGAAAGGAAGGGTTTTTTAATGGATAATGGAATGGTAACTCTGCAAGCGCTAATAGTATAGGCTAGCTCGACATCAGTGAGAGATAATAGATGAGATGAAAGGGTATGTCAGTTATCTTACCGTGGTGAATACACCAGGAATTCAGCACGATGGTTTCCAGTAAGACCACGTGGAGGTCGATCTGATAGGGTATTTTACTAAGAATAGGACTGGTAGTCCGCATTAGCGACAATCCCTTTTCAATTTCAATTATATGCCGAGACCTGCATATATGGTGTATTATTATTATTATTTTGATTTATTAAAAAATTAAGGTCAAGACGTGACACGAAAAAGGCACGCAGTTGCGTTCATCCGTCTATTCTATAATCATAACTTTAGCTCTTACACTAATCCTTACCGTCACAATATTCTGAGCACGTCACACAAAACAGAGGGCGTTCCGTGAGCGACAAATTGATGACATTTGCATAGGTTGAACATAATCCCAGCCTGCTCAGCACTCAGCGTCAATATGTGTGTCAAGTATGCGTTCTATAGTTCACTTTTGGCATTTTATTGAAACATTAGTTCACCCGGCAAACGTGGAGAAAGGGGATGGAGATTGTCGGTAAAGAGATCTAGCGATCCTGTTGATAGCAATTTTATTGTAATACTAGTTCCTCTGGCAATCGTGAGGGAAGGAGATGAAGTTAGTTGGTAATGAGACCTAGTGATCCTGTTGATAGCAAATTTATTGTAATTATTAGTTCACACGGCAAATATGGGGGGCGGAGGGTGGAGATTGTTGGTAAAGAGATCTAGCGATCCTGTTGATAGCAATTTTATTGTAACATTAGTTTACCCGGCGAACATTGGAGGGGGGAGGGGATGGAGATTGTTGTCAAAGAAATCTAGCGATCCTGTTGAACGGAGAGATGGACGGAGAGACAGACAAAGTGAGTCTCTTCGTATCTTTTTGGTATATTTTATTAAGTACTTATCAAATTTAATTTAAATCCGTTGAATCAAGGGGAAAGGAATTGTTAGTAACGCGGGCTACCAGTCCCATTGTTAGCAATATACCCTGTCAGGTCGATCTCCACGTGATCTCCTCTGGAAATTACCGTACTGAATTACAGACAGACCTGCCTTTTTATTCTCACTTGATAGGTGAGAATGAAAAGTTGAAGGGTCCGTCAATGACGTCCCGCCAATGTATACCGTTAGCGCAGGCGGGGCTACCATTTCATTATCATCCATTAAAAAAAAATCGTTTAATCATTTAAATAAGACTGTATAACAAGTATTCAAAGATCTTTAAAAATTTTTAGATTCATAATTAGTAGGATCTAGAATAGAGTTCGTTTTGAAATACAATGTTTTGAATTTATTTTTTTACAAATTTTCATGATTTATGTATTTTTAGCTCCAATATATTTAGAACTGCTACTCGTGTATTTTCTTGTACACCTCTAGTTGTAACAAAGGATTCGCAAGGTTCAATTTATATTGGTAAGGATATCTATTGTGCGACAATATTTTGTTACGTATCTTTTTACAAAATAACAAGGACGGGAAATGTTTGCTGTAGCGAAAACAGACACCTGTCCATTTTTACTTAAACAAAATATAACAACACGAATTTTTAGGATTACGTACCAAAATTAGCGTATTTAAGATTATTTTTTTAGGGGAATACCTGGCCCCTTAAAAAAGAGGCGTAATGAACTCTTAGATATATGCTGGGTGGATCTTCCTCGTCTCCCTTTAAATACGACTATAATGGTGCGATTTTATTTCCCCAAGAACTACCATAAATAACGATCTCGAGCTAAAGGATGGGAGATATTTCTTTCTCATATTTGCCACTAGGAAGTAGGGGGGTTGGCCAGTAATTGCTATGCTTGGCAGACAGATTGGAAACGGCAGTTAATCTGACCATATAATTGAAAAAAATATTTTTAGTTGTTTTGCTGCGGAAAGTATAAACTTATTTGCAGATAATTAAATACTAGTTATCTGATCTGGCTTCGCATGATTAGATAAATTTTACGAAAATAATATAAAGCCTACGAGTATATTATCATTGATAATGTAGCTTTCTATAGGTGAAACAATTTTTAAAACCTGTTGAGTAGTTTTTGAGTTAATCCATTATTACAACGAGGAAAACAAACGAAAAATCAAATCTTTCATTTGTATAATACTAGTATAGATACTGAACCCTCGGCTTGTGAGTTCAACTCACAGTTGATCGGTTTTTTTAAACATTTCAAACCCAATCTTCTTTCAAAGTGTTATCTCTAGACAGAAACCATAAGAGCGATGGTATACCACAATGTCTTTTGTTATTATTTCATATAACCCTTTATGTAAGTAAACAGTTACCTCTTCCCGTTATGCATATATTTATTTATTTATTTATATTTTTGAACACATTAGAAAATTTCTACAGGGCGGACTTAATGCCTGATGACATTCTCTACCAGTCAACAGTTACGTTAAATAGATAGAGTAAATAGCGGGACATAGATTTTTAAAAAATTGTAAATTAAATAATAATTTTGAAAGATAAATCTACTGTATGAAAAGAAATAAAATATGTATTTGTTTTAAATAGACATTTAACGTAATAAAGGCCATGTTACATAACTTTTGGCATTTATTTAATTGGCTTAAAATTGTAGGAACGAAAATTCAATATATTAATTAAATAAGGATATAGCATTAATTCTGGTGATTATTAAGATTATACAAAATTAACATAATGTCAAAGATTAAATAGAATTAAATTAAACAAATAAATTTCAGGCGTGACAGATATGTATGTATGTATATAAATTTCAATATGTACATGTTCAATATAGTCACATATAATTAATAATTACATTTTGCATGTCATACTAATAACAAATTACAAATCCATTCAATTCTCAGATACATAGTATGTTGTACAAAAGTCGATTGCTTGGGTACCTCTGTCCCATTCGTGTTTCTACCGTGAAGCAGTTGTGTTTGCATGGCTGTGTTTCGGTTTGAAGGGTGGAATATGGCGTGAATTTACTGGGTACAGACGAATAACACCTGAGTCCTCAGGAATGGTAACGCATGGGGGGTATCATGGGCGAAACTGTATACTCTGTTATGTCCATGGTACTGCTCATGTCTATAGGCGACGGTTACCACTTTCCATCAGGTGGGCCGTCAGCTTGTTTGCCATTCTAAGTTGTATAAAACAAAAGATAGAGACCTTTGGATCGAGCACTGGATGTGAAAGTAATTTTGATTAGCCGTGAGTTTAATTAAAATTAATATCTTTTTTAATCAGTTATTTTTTTATTAATTTATTTCATTTATTTTGTTTGGAAAATTATCATCATCATATCAAGCTTTACCTGTTCACTGCTGAACATAAGCCTTGTGGATTTTACCAGTAGTTGACACGCTTGGTAAGCGGGTTGGTAACCGCAGATAGGCTATGGAGGTGTTTAAGAGGGACACTGCTGCCCATCCCGCACCCTCCCTCAGTCGCCTCTTACGACACCCACGGGAAAGAAAAGGGTGACCTATTTTATGCCGGGACCACACGGGCCTGTATGAAAAAATGTATGAAAGATGGGGAAGACTATTTATTTATTTATTTTGCCATATGGCATTCTCTACCAGCTAATCAATAGGTAAAAACAGAAACAGATAACGTGTCATTGTTTTGATTAGTACACCTTTGCTAAGTTGAGGTGAGCAACTAGTTTAATATTATACACTTACAACCACTCTTTGGAATCAACTTCCAGCAGCAGTATTTCCGAACCGATACGACATCATAATGTTAAGGAAAAAAGAGCATATTCCTTTTTAGAAGGCCGGCAGCACACCTGCAATGCCGTTGGTGTTGTGAGCGATCATGAGCGGCAGCAATCCGCATGCTCATTTGCCCCTGTATTGTATATATATATATATATATATATATATATATATATATATATATATATATATATATATATATATATATATATATATATATATATATATATATATATATATATATATAAGCAAACTATGTGAATAACAGTTTCACAATAGCTAATATAATATCATCAAAGACTAAAACGTTATTTTTAACGGCTATCAAAGTCCTTGTACTTCAGAAATGGAAGCTCTAATCTCGTACATGTCATAAACTTTATGTATGCCATAAAATGTATATCACTCAAGTCATATTATGTTTATATTATCTGTATTAGAGTTTTCTACTACGTGTAAGTACTAACGTGACAAATTTTATGACTTCCAATAAAGGTGTTAGTTGTGTCGACTTAAAGTTACCAGAGGGTGACTTTGTACAAAAGTTATCTGCTTGGATACCTCTGTCCTATTCGTATTTCTATCGTGAAGCAGTTGTGTTTGCATGGCTGTGTTTCGGTTTACAGAGTGTGATGTAATAATGAAATTACAGGGTAGTCGTGTAGGTATAGCATCAGAGTCCTCAGAAATGGCAGCGCATGAAGAGTTGGGCAACATACGACGTTGTTATATTCATTGTACTGTTCATATCTGTAGGCGACGGTTACAACTTTCCATTAGGTGGTCCGACAGCTTGTTTGCCATTCTAAGTTGCATAAAAAATAATAATTATATGATAATTATTCTCTGAGGTTACTGTTAATCTGTGCAAAAAAAAAATTATTCACTTAATACATTTAGGCGTGATTAAATAAGTAACATCCATATCATCATCATCATGATATCAGCCTTTAGCTGTTAACTGCTGATCATAAGCCTCCCCCTCGGGGGGTTTTTCCTTTAGTAGATACACTTGGCAGGCGGATTGTCGACCGCAGTCAGGCTTTAGAAATATTTTAAGAGGGACGCTGCTCCCCATTACTCGCCCTATAATATCCATATAGATATATAATATCTTCAAAAACTTTACGTCTATAAAATTAGGTAATATAGAGAAATTTATTAAAAAAATACTAAAATTTCGACTTTCTTTCCCCTGTTGAATTTTTATTTCATTCTATTCCGACGAAGAAAATTTGAAATGAATGAAATAGCGGAGTAACGATTTAAAATTACAACTTCGCAATTCAGAATTGATTGTGGAGCGAAATAATGGTTAGACGCTAGAGATAAAGATTGCGGCAAATTATGGTGCAGTAACAACATGGATTTCTTAATCAAAAACATCTAGATAGCGCGTTGATAAAAAACAGCCAAACTTTTAAAAGTTTATAATGACGCACATTTAAATTTGATATTTTATCATATGTTATGCAACAGTAATTTTATTTATATATATATTGTATATCCTACTTATATTATAAATGTGAAAGTTTGTTAAGGTATTTGTATATTTGTTACTGAATCATGCTTAATGACTTAACGGATTTCGATGAAATTTGATACACGTGTAGGTTATATTCTAACTTAACACATATGATATTGTATGTATTAATGCAGATAAAGTTTCAACAAATAGCTAGTAATATTATAATTTTAGACTTGCTTGCAACGTAACAAGAGATTGAATATTTTCATTGTATAAAAAAAGACGTGTCTGTCAATAAATAGGTGGCTGAGCGTTTTCGGAACGTTTTTTGACATCCTAGGTTCCATCTAGAAGTATATAATCTAGATAGATTTATACACAAACGAGTAACAATATTATTTTGTGTGCGAAGTTAAATAAAATGTAATGAGAATTCAAATCAGATCAAAAATTCAAAGAAGATCAATCCAAATAGAAAATGTTACTTTGCTATTACCAATCTTATATTGGTGATGTATTTTCATATTAATTTTGTTATTATAGAAGCTCTCAGTTATTATCTTACGATGTTGTAGAAAGGCAACATTATAAGAGTGTAAAAAACTAAAAATAAAAATAAAGATAACAAGGCAAGCACGGTAATTGTAGACTAATAACTTTCTAAATGAACTTCTTAATCCAACTAAGATTATAAACGTGAAACATTGTAAAGACTTTTTTACTTAATTACACTTAAATAGGGTTTTAATACACGAATAGTATATATCTTATATATATTTTCTTTATATCCTGATGAACGTAGCAAAACCGCGAAAAACAATTTTTCGCGGTTGTAACTGCTGCCTCAGTGGTATAAAAAAAATTGTTTTTTATACCACTGAGCTAAGGTTGAGGCACACAGCTGAGCCTGAACTCACCTGATAGTAAGCGGTTACCGTAACCTATGAACACCTGCAATACCAGAGGTTTTACGCGCGCATTGTTGACCCTGAAGAAACCTCTTTAACCTCCTTTTGAAGAACCCCATACTATACTCTCTTAGGAAATCCTCAGTAGGGAGCTCATTCCATAACATGAGTGTCCGTGGGAGAAAACATCTCTGAAAAAACCTAACTGAAAAATTAGACATATATAAAGTTTTTTTTTTAACTTCTTACGAGTATTAAGTAATATATTATTAAATAGCTTGATAATGATTCTATATAATTATAGATGGCAATTTATACTTTTAAATGATAAATGATGTACAAACAAGCCATAGAATTGCTCTTACAGAAATTAGAAATACTTAATTTGAATGGAATGAAGCCTTTACAAGATAAATACTGAATTGCGCTTCTGAGGTACGATTTTGAGTCAAATAATTGGAATTGCTTTGTCAGAAACGTATAGACGTTGATATTGAAATGATAAATAATATAACAGTAATAAGTGTCACACATATTAATTGCCCAGTTTTCGAATTAGGATATCCTGTGTAATTTATTTATTTCTTTATTGTACACACCAGTTATAATAATACGACAGAGGTAATCAAATGGCGAGCTTAACTCTAATAGAGTTTTCTTCCATTATTTATTTATTTATTTATTACATCATCTGGATGAACTTTACAGTCTCCCAATACAATCACCCAAGAAAGCATCAATACAATAACACATATAAAAAGAAATAATACACAATTAAAACATTTATGTTAACTAGAAATAACATTAGAGCCTAAATCTCTGAACACAAACATTCTGTGGTCATTCGACGAAATTCCATCAAACGTCCATTTGCGGAAACCAGTTCAAAATACGAGTAGTTATGAGGAACTTGATTTTGATGAAGGAACATCTTTTGTTAGTAATGCGGACTACCAGTCCCATTGCTAGCAATATACTCTATCAGGTCGACCTCCACGTAGTCCCCCTGGAAACTATCGTGCTGAATTCCACATGTATTCATTACGGTAGGCTAACTGACCTGCCTTTTCATTTTCACCTATCACTCCTCACTAGTGCCTCACCAGTGTATACTGTTAGCGCAGGCGGCGTTATCATTCTATTATCATCAATTAAAGATAAGGAACATCTGGAGACTGTACGCTCAAAACATCCAGACCTACTTATTCAGAATAGTATGTTTCGTAAACTGGGCCGAATGCAATTTGTAACCTCATTAATGCATAGCAACGTGCCCTCTACTGCTTGGTTTGTTTTCTTTGTCTTATGAACGGAGTTGGAGTACTGTGTGTCATCACTTCTTATCTTGTTCTATTACCATTACATCATTATAATCACATCAGACGTTAACTGTTTACCGCTGAATATACGTCTCCCCTTATTGTTTTTTTTATGCCACGAAGGTGGCAAACAAGCGTACTGCCCGTCTGATGATTATAGGTTACGGTAGCTTATCTGCATCTGTAACACTAGGGGTATCACATGCGTATTGCCGACTCTGAAAAAGCCTTAATAAACTAATTTTGAAGAACCCCATAAGAATGGTTTTGCCAGTAGGTGCTACGTTTAGCAGGCGAGTTGGCAACCGCCTAAGTCATTATTTATTTTTTATGTTTAAAGATGGGCACTGCTGTCCATCCTTCGACCATTACGTTCCCTTAGCTGCCTCTTACGACACTAACGGAAAAGGAAGGGATGGTCCATTTTATATAGGGACCAAACTGCAATATAAGTGTAGATTATACTATTAGAATATTATAGTAATATAAACTTAGATTTCTTATATCTACAGTATCTTAAGTTCTTTGAAAATACTGCGGTTGGTAATAAAGAATTTTGAAGTAGGTAATTTACTGTAAAAAGCAACTATAAACATAGTAACAAGCATCCAACTTAAAACATTAACAGGCGATTTACCGACTTGCGAACTAATATAAAATTTTTTCACATTTCTGTTCTGTTATTTTATTTGAGAAAATATATTATATTGCGAGGTTAAATTTTTCTGGAAGAAATTAAATTGTTTCGTATGACTGCGCATAACAAGAATGTATCATTTTTATTAAGGTTTATATCTATATATAGATATGAAGTTTGTCACTCAAAACGGCAAGATTTCCTAAAACATTTAAGATGATGGTGAATGCATATCATTTTTATACATTTAAATGTTTAAATACTGTTGTCATATTATCTCATTTTTATTTTAGTTTCAACCGTTAACTGTCCACTGCTGAACATAAGCAGTCCTCATAAGGGGAGTTTTGCCTGTAGTTGCCACGCTTGGCAGGCGGTTTTTTTTATGGGTGAAAATGAGAATGATAGATGAGAATGAAAACTGGCCAGTTAGCCCATCATGATGAATTCATCAGGAATTAACCATGATAGTTTCCAGAAGGAACCGCGAGAGGTCGACCTGGTTGGGTATATTGCTAGCAATGGGATTCTCAATCTCCATTGCTAACAATCCCTTTCCCCCATAGATTTGGGCTGGTATACATACATATATCGGTAATAGAAATACTAAACAAGCTAATGCATATTATGTAAATGAATTAAAGATAATGTTTCGGGGCAAAGCTACCGAAGGAATCGAATTATGGAAATTCGGTGAAATGTATGTGACTCCCTGTTAAGTAATAACAAGCATACATAGTATACCGTTTTATTTTATTTATTGTTTTGAGTTTTTCCATTTATGCTCAAGGCTTAGTTTATATAGACAGAATGTCTCCATACAAATGCTTCGAGAAAAGCCGGTCAACTTTTTCATATAATTTTGCGTGATAAATAGTTCTGAGTGATACCTTTGTAACTTCTATAATTTTTTTTTTATAATTTATGCATTTTCCTGATGTGTAAAAACTTATTTTATTTATCAAATAATTAAATATAGATACGTTAAGATATGTATATTATGTGCGTAAGTATACAGAGCACTGATAAAAAGCGAGCTAATTTGACACATAGCTGATAAAAAGTTGATCCGTTTTTGTAGCTCGATGCTCTATCTGTCAAGGCTTATTTTATCTACAATTTTAAGAGACTGTATATTTTTAATACTTAATACTTATCACCTAGTACTTAAAATCGAAGGTAAAGGGTTTATTAATAATGGAGATTTAACAGATACATTGCTAGCAATATACGCCATCAGGTCGACCTCCACGCGGTCCTTCCTGAAAACCATCTTGATTAATGCTTGTGGAATTCGTTACGTTTGTCTAGTGAACCTGCTTTCATTCTAATCTATTATCCATCACTGTTGGCTCTCTAGCGTACATCGACAGCGAAAGCGATAACTTTTAATTATCACCCATTTAAAAAAAATGCCTAAAAATGGCAATCATTAATAAAAAATTTGTACAAAGTAAATAAACTATTGTTACTAAATGAAATACTATTATTGTACATTAATTGTATTATTATACTAAATTAAATACAAACACAATTTCTCACACAAGCTTTAAATACGAGTATGTTTTTAATCAATCGAGATAAATGGAGTTCCTTTAATTCGTTGTTTACCGAGGCATCGGAGTAATAACTATGCAATATTTTTTTTATTTACATTCTATTTTAAATATTGGACTAGGTATTAGGTTAAATGAATAAATGAGTATATTTGTATTATACAATGTAGGGAATAAACAAGACGATAAATGTAACGACACAGTTGTATAAGTAAGGTAGTTTTATTGTTGAAAGTAATATTTTCAAGTCAACTTTAGGGTATTAGATTGAAAATGGAAACAAATGCGCTCAAACTCTGACTAGCTTCAAATCCTTTATTAAATCCTACTACCTCTCCCTTTAGTACTATTTCCTGTGTTCTCTCTCAATTTTCCTTCGTCATTTTCTCCTCCTATATATAGTTATAGTTATATATAATTATACATTAGTATTTGTATAATAGTGCCACGTACCCTTTGTCTTATTCTCAATGTCCTCTACTCAAAGGTTGTTTGGAAGAGATTGCTTAGCGATAAGGCCTCCTTTTGTATCACTTGTCATTAATATTTACAGTATTTATTACTTTTTTACTTAGTGCAATAAAATATAAAATAAATAAATAAATAGTTTCAGTTACATAAAGGACATAGGTATGCACAAAGTTCTATTTCCGAATATGTCAGTAAGTAATTGTTTTTTTTTAATTGCTTTTAAAAAGAAGGTACTCAATTCGTTTAATTTTTCTGTGATTATATTCGTTAATCTCAAACCGATTTAGAATTTTTTTATTTTTTATTTTCCTGTTACAATATCAGCCGAACGTCACTTTAGCTAATCTAATTTTAACAGATATATTTTTAAACCAAAACAAACCGTGCCATTTTTTCACTGTTTCAATTGAATTAAATATTTTCCAAATCAGGTCGATTTTTTTAATATATATTGTGGACTATTTTTTTTTCAGTATTTATAAATTAAAGTGGCGGCCACTTTCAATGATTTAAAATTAAAACATACTTTAAGCCTATACTTAGATATAAATTAGACAGTAATGATGACGGTCATTATGCATAACCTGTTATTTCAAAAATATTCTCAAAAAATTATTGTTTTTATTTTTATATTTAGTTTTACAGTATAATTTAATACATTAAATTATATTCTTTTCCCGTAGGTGTCGTAAGAGACGACTAAGAGAGCTTATGGTGGAGGGATAAGCAGCAACGTCCCTCTTAAAACATATTTGATAGTCTAACTGCGGTTGTCAACCTGCCTGTCAAGCGTGGCAACTACTAGCAAAACTCCCCTTATGGGGAACGATAATCTCCAGCAGTGGACAGTAAATGGCTGAAATAATAAAAAAAATAAGAATATGGCAACCCTATTCTCGCACACATAGATAAAAAAGTTGACCCGTTTTTGTCGAAGCATTTGTACGAAGGTATTCTCTATCTATATAGATATATATAGGTTACATAACCTAAGTTATTAGCATATGTAATATTTATGTATTGACAAATTAAATTCTATACATAATACATTGTTTAGCATATTGTTTAAAATTCACCCATTTGATATTCAAAACGTCGTAACTTTTATCAGGAAAGTTGTGCTTGTTGTGTACTGAAACATTGACAAGTCTCTCGCATCTCGTGAATAATGAACGACGGCGCGGAATAATTTGATTATTAAATGGACATTCTGAATACATTTTATTCACATTACTTCCGTAACGTCCGGTATTGCTACCGATTCGGTAACCGGTTCAATGACGGCCCATTACGCGCAATAAAGGGATGGTACATCCGAATTTTCGTTTTACGGATATGGGTAGTATTTTATTTTTATTTCTCGCGTATCATTCGTCATTTTACTCGAATAGTATACAATACTAGTATCAAGAACATTTTACTTTGCATAAAAAAAAATAACTACAGTCATGGCAAAAATCTTTACATAATATATAATAAAGTCGTTTCTCGCCGTCTGTACGCTTAGATCTTTTAAACTACCAACAGATTTAAAAACGGTTTTCATTAATTGATAGAGCGATTCAAAAGGAATATTTATATGTGTAGTTTAATATTGTTTTGTACTAATGTATTGAAATATGACGATAATTGTTTAAGATGTCGGAAGAAATCAAGCCTACTGAGAACTTTTTTTTTTATACAACTCAGAATGGCAAACAAGCTGACGGCCCACCTGATGGAAAGTGGTAACCGTTGCCTATAGACATGAGCAGTATCATGGACATAACAGAGTATACTGTTTCGCCCATGATACCCTCCATGCGTTGCCATTCCTGAGGACTCAGGTGTTATTCCTCTGTACCCTGTAAATTCACGCCATATTCCACCCTTCAAACTGAAACACAGCCATACAAACATAACTGTTTAACGGTTGAAACACGAATGGGATAGAGGTATCCAAGCAGGGAGACTTTATACAAAAGTCGTTTGATTTTGTTTGTTTGTTTATTTGAAAACTTTCAAGATAAATCCTGATTTATATCAAAATCATGTATGATGGATTTGTCCCTCTTTATTAGGATTATAAAAAGTCAGCTATGGTATTTAATATCATACAGAAAGCTTTTTATAACTATTTTAATATTTAAAAAAATATATACAAATTATGTAGAGATTGGAAAATTATTTAGGTGGATACAATATTAATATTATTAGGCATTCCACACTAACACTACATAGTTTCTAAAATGTACCCGTGCAAAGCGGGGGCGAGGTGCTTGTATAATTGTAATATAATTATAAATGAGACACTACAACAAGATCTTTCGTCGATATATTCGATTTAAAATATTTAAATCTAGAATATGGAATTGTGTGTCTTCAAGTAACTTTTGGTTCGCAAAAAGTACGTTTTTGTATCAGAAAAAACCTATTTCAATTGCAACAAATTTAATAGGGAACGAACACGGAAGTAAACTTTATTAGTTGCTCTCTAAATCATTACACACTGATAATAGTCACTAAGGGCATTTAAATAAATAAAGGTGACCTCGCCTTCTTGAGTAAATTATAAATGTCAGAGCTGTCAAAATGTGTCAACCTGTCAGTATAAGTGCCAAGATTCGAAGTTCGAATTTTAATGTTGATGATCAAAAAGACTTGTATCCAGAGCCGTAAAACATACATTAAAACACCGCAAAACATCAATTAAAAAATTAACACAGAGACAATATTGTTTATAAATGCGACCAACCGAAAAGAGAATGTTCCATTTTCAACTGTTGGTCATACTATGACGGCTCACTAAGTGCTTTTTCACGCTACGTTTGAAGGATCTGAGATTATAGGATGAAGGGAACACGTCATGGGAAAGGCTATTCCTTAATGTTATGGCGTGGTTTACGTAAGTGTTCGCAAATTGCCCGAGTGGTTTACAACAAATAAATAAATAAAATATCTAACGTAGCTCCTTTACTATTATTGATATCTATTTATGTCAATAATAATTAAATTATGAAGTCGGTAGGGGCCGCCCTAGACGGACGTATGTCGACCAAATAGGCGACGTGCTGAAGAAGGGCCAAATTAAAAGTACCCGTAACCGGCGAGCGTGTATGAAAAGATTGATGAATGTGGAAGAAGCGAAAGAGGTTTGTTTGAATCGAAGCATTTGGCGTTCCATTGTTTCTGCCTACCCTAATGGGAGACAGGCGTGATAGATATGTATGTATGTATAATTAAATTATTTGTTCACAGGAAATAGGTAAATTGCAATATCTATAATCAAGTTTGCTAATTAGGGGCTTAATGTGAAGATAGAGGCTGTATTAGAAGATTACTCGTTGATCTCATTAGCAAACAATATCCTTTATACAATTAGTTGATAAGATAAGGAAGATTATGTGTTAATCTAGAACAGTGTTTTTCAAAGCGTGGGTCGTGACCCCCTGTGGGGTCTCCAAATCACTACAAAGGGTTGCAGAAGGTCACTAAACTGTAAAAAAAACAACAGCTTCGCAATGTAATCGATTTCTGTTTTAAGTATTTCATTATGTATTATTTATTTTATTGTATTTAAGTGATATCTAACTATGAAAATCACAGGTTAGGAACCACAAAAGGTAGGTAGATACATACTTAGGGGGTCGCGCCATGAACAAGTTTGAAAAACACTGATCTAGAATAATAGTCTATTGTTGTACCAATTTCATTAAAATCCTGGTAATCTCATTAAAATCCATTAATTCTTTAAATGTAATTAACAATCATCCAAATAAAAATAAAGTGCAATAAAGTGTAAAATAAATAAATAAATATTAGTAAGAATATTTACATTTCTAATATCAGTATTATTTAATACACTTTTATATTTTTTACTATAAAAATACGGCAATGCTCACTCATGTTATTACAATACAAATGTATAAAAATTTAAATGAACAAATAAACATAAAAGTTACATAAAATGAAACGACTTACTCGTAGTTTAGACAAATATGAACTTATTTTATCATAACAGTGTGTGACTGAAACGTACATATCTTGTGACATAGGAGAGAAAAGAATAGATATAACTAAGAACAGGGACACCGAAGAAATACCAATTCGTTATAACACAATCCCTCTAGAATTTATGCATACCATAGACATAGACAACGGGTAAGTTCGGAGCTTACTGAAATCCACCCGGATCAGTCTAAAAAGGGTGACAAGCTGAATGGATTACAATGTACTCAAGAATTAAGGGTGTTTTGTGTTTAGCTTTTAAATTGTATACACTATACTGAGGTTTTACGATAATAATTTTTTATATAGACTAGTATAAGTTAAGATCCCGCTGCTGAGTTTTGTAGATATAAGATTTTTTTTATGAAACTTGGTTTAAATGCAAGATGACAGAATGGATAAAATGCATCCGTTTTTTTAATGAATGATAATGGAAATGTTGTGCTCAGAGGAATTGTTCAATATGATGCCCACACCCACTTTCTACCGTCGTACGGCTCGCCATCGACAGGGAGTTTATCCTCATGCCCTACAGCCTCAATGGTCGCGTACTGCGCGGTTTCAGAGATGTTTCCTCCCACGAACACTTAGGTTGTGGAATGAGTTCCCTGCCGAGGTTTTCCCAAGAGACTACAGCATGGGGTTCTTCAAAAGGGGGGTAAAGAGGTTTCTTCATGGTCGGCAACGCACGTGTAATACCTCTGGTATTGCAGGTGTTCATAGGCTACGGTAACCACTTACCATCAGGTGGGCCGTATGCTTGTTTGCCACCTCAGTGGTATAAAAAAAAACCCCGTCTGCGCTTTCAGTACAGACTGACAGGGCACCAGTGAGGGATGATTGGTGAGGATGGAAGGGCAGGTCCATAAATTAGCCACGATGGTTTCCAGAGGGAACTCCGTGAGCGACCGAGACCGACTTGATTGAGTATATTCATAGCAATGGGGACTAACCTCCCCATTACTAACAATCCCTTTCCTTCAATGCATCCTGGTTGTCTATTATTTGTTTATTTTTTTAGGTATATGAAAAGGATTCATAAGTTATAATTTACTTGTCTGAAGGTGATTTTCTATACAACTGATTTTCGATATGTTATAAGATTGCAGCAACATGTCTATTTTATATTATCGACAGGGTTTGCTCACTTCTTCTTCCCGCCCTTTTTCTATATTTATTTGGGGTCGATGCAATATGTTTTCTTCTTCGTCAATCACACAGTCCATTCATCTCTTTTTGGGTCTTCCTTTTGGGTTTATTCCCTTGTTGGTCCCATATAAATTTCATCACGTTTATATATTTACTTTAGAGCATTTGCAGTACATCTGTTATAATAATAGAGGACAATTCACAAATTGCAAATAAAGAAAAACATTCTAATAAATATACCGCATAGAATATTGGTAACTAACAATATGTAAATGTGTATAACTAGCTGTCCAGTTATGGAACAAACTCCCTTCCCACATACAAGAGAGTCCCTCTATTACCTCTTTCAAGAAAAGATTGAAATCACATTTTCTTTCCCTTGAGTAATTTTTTTTTTTTGTATCTTTCTAATTGAACTGTCAAATCTTAAAATCATTAAACTAAGTTTCTAATGTCAGTAGTATATTCATTTATTTTAACATTTATTATATAAGTAGGTAGGTATTATATGTATTTATAGTGTATGTATTTATGTAATATTTTATTATACATTTTAATATTTTATTTAACTGTATATTTGTTAATGTATTAATAGTTGTAGCACTTCAGCTGCCCGCTAACGAAATGCTTTCTCACTGTATTGGGTTGACTAGAAGAGATCTCTGTCAGAGATAAGTCCACACTTGCTCACAACATTTATAAATACATTATTTTATATGTAACTTACAAGTGCAATAAAGAATATAAATAAAGAATGTAAATATATATTTATGAATAAATTAACATTGGTTACTTGATTAGAATTATTTGTTTACTTCTTTTATTATTAGTATGTAGTAGTAATTTAGGTTACGCTATTATTAGTATACGCTGTTGGGGTTTGCTACAATTAGAATATGTATGACTACTAACACTCAAAGATTGACTACCACTATTACTATCAAAAGATCAACAACCTTACTCCGACTGCTATTTTGTTCATGCACGTTTTGCGACACGTGTTTCACTTCTAAATGAAGCAACTTTAGGCAAATCATTAGATCTCTAGCCAGGGCTTAGTGTTAACCGTTCGATACGCAAATTGTGGAAACCGAACGGTGCGGAATTAAACAAAATAATTCTAATTAAATAACCAGTGCCAGTAATATGGACATCCGTAATTAACCTAGTTCAATAAAATAATAACAATTAATGTTTTTTGCAAAGCAACATCTACTTCTGAATTCTTATTTATTACTTTTTACGCTCCACAAAAAAAGAGTGACTTCAATAATCAGAAAATTAATGTGGTACCAATATTGGAGTAAAAGTTTTTGATTTCAAATAACAATTATTAAACTTACTTCAGAATTGGCGAACATAGCTCATTCTTCTTCGGAAGTCCCATAAAAATAAACAACTCCCCGTTTTTATTTTGTGAAACTTATAGGTAATCTTTTATTAATTTGAGTGATGAGATTCTCGAAATTTGGAAGTGCTCAAACTCAATCAGATTTAACGTTTTGCCTCTTCGAATATCAATGGATGAGCTTCTTCGAAGTTGATTACACTTCAATTCGCTTTTAGCAAACTTAGCTCAAAACCACTTCCAATTGCTCATTCAGTATTCGCTGATTCATTAGAAAGTACAGCCTTAAAAGACAAATGATTGGGTCTGTAAAAATAATTCTTACTTTTCCTCTTAAAGGTTTTTACACGCTTTGCATACAAATGAAGGTGGGTTGGTTTTTGAAGCGTATTCTTAACGTTGATTTTGTAGGATCTTAACCTTGTAACGTATGTTATGTTTGGGTAGTTAGACACTATGATATCTATTTAAGTTGTTTTTTTTTTATACAACTTAGAATGACAAACAAGCTGACGGCTCACCTGATGGACAGTGGTAACCGTCGCCTATAGACATGAGCAGTACCATGGACATAACAGTACACACACATACTGTTTCGCCTATGATACCCCACATGCGTTGCCATTCCTGAGGACTCAGATGTTATTCCTCTGTACCCTGTAAATTCACGCCATATCCCACCCTTCAAACCGAAACACAGCCATGCAAACACAACTACTTCACGGTAGAAACACGAATGGGACAGAGCTACTCAAGCATACGACTTTTGTACAAAGTTTCCCTCTGGTGAATTTATTGTTTTTTTTTTTACTGGTTGTCATCATATTATCATCATATCAGCCGTTAAGTGAGTAAACATAGGCACTCGGAGAGTTTGCCAGTAGTTGCCACGCTTGGTAACGGAGTTGCAAAGCAGTTGGGCTTTGGTGATGTTTAAAGAGAGACGCTATTGCCCGCCCCTTGATCATTAAGTTCCCTTACTCGCCTCTTACGACACCCACGGGTAAGGAATGATTGCCCCATTTTGTGCCGAGACCTCACGGCGACACACTGTTATCACATGACATGGTTTTTAATGGGTTGATAATTAGATTGTAACCTCGCATGCGTTATTGATACACGCTGGTGGAGTACAAGTGGGTATGATAGGTATTGGTGTATTTAAACTTATTTACCAGGGGCTTGGCTCTTTAAAAAAAGCCCATAAATACTCACACGTTGTCTTTCCGAAGCTTTGCTGGTTATGTATTGTGGGCATCAGATAATTTTGGAGTGGGTACAGCCCACCGTGCTCCCTATAGATAAGCTTACAATGACAGGTGAGGATGAAAATGAAAAATGAAAAATAAATGAAAAATATTTGTTTCATAACAAAATTGATAGAATACCAAGATCGTTGTGACCTCCTAGTAAGTGTTGAAATTAGATCAGTTTCATCGATGGCCTCTAGCGGCTTGACACTTCTCTCCACCTTCCGATGGTAGTGGGTTCGATCCCAACAGAATGCAATTTTTTGTATTCATGTCTGTGACTATTTGTATTAGTTTGTGTGTTTTCTAGATATAGTATGTATGCATTTTCAAAGAAAAGTATTTAAGTAGTTTCTGTCAGCTGTCGAGTATCCATAGCATCCCAAACAATGTAGAGCTTGTAATAAATTACGCTTGTAAGCTTTGCTTAGTTTAGGACTAGATGGCAGTGTTTAATATATTCAGTGATATATATTTATTTATCATGACGAATTTATCAGGAATTTACACCGTTGCTTCCATGGGGATCATATAAAGGCCGATTTTACTGCGTAAGTTGTTATTACTTGTTAATAAATTCCGTTACCCCGGAGGGAAGGGTTTGTTAGTAATGGGGATGTTTGCCCCCATTAGCAGCAATATACTTTTTCATGTCGAGCTTCACGCGGGCCCCTTTGGATTCCGTAGTAGTTAATTTATGTTAATTTACCGCGATGGCTAAACTGACCTTCCTTCATCTGTCCCGCTATTGTATACCGTTAGCCTAAACGAAATTATCATTCCATATTCACTCATAAAAACTGGGATACAGTTTTAAATGTCAAACAAGAATACAACTCGTCTGATGGTAAACGGTCATTGTAGTCTATGGATGCCTGCAACATTAGGAATGTTACGTGCGCGTTGTCAACCCTGAAGAAACTTTAATACACCTTTTTTGAAGAACTCCATACTGTAGTTTCTAAGGAAAACGTGAACAGCGAGCCCATTCCACAGTTTGAGCGTTGGCAAGAGGAAACTCCTCTGAAACCGCTCTGTTTTCCCGGTATACATAGTTCAGATACTAGTTATTGCAACCTAAACTACCTATTTATTATTATTACAAAGCGCATAGCTCTATTCCCATCAGTTTGACCAATGGATCGATTAATGTATACTATGTAATGTAGGTTCAACAATATCCCGGTTTTGCGCGGATTTAGGCAGATTCTGTTTTCGCTGATTCTCCAGGGAGATATTTTTAAATACCCCTTTTAATGGATGCCAATGTTTTACGAGGCACTTCTACAAATATTTAAATTTGCAGAAATAAATGGGCAAATAGTCTGTTTTTTTGAAATGATGAAGACTGCTTATGAATTGGTATTTTGTTTTGTTTGAAATTTTGGTATGGCTCAAGAGGCAGGAATCAGTCAGTTTAAACAGAAAGTACGCAGTAGAAAAGTTGCTTAGTAAAATTTTGTAAAAAGTAAATATTATAAACAATTATTAAACTTGAAATTTCATTTAATAAAAGAGTTTAGTATTTATTTGTTTACTCTGTTATGTCCATGGTATTGCTCATGTCTATAGGCGACGGTTACCACTTTCCATCAGGTGGGTCGTCAGCTTGTTTGCCATTCTAAGTTGTTTAAAAAAAGCCTATAAATTTATGATTGTGTTCCAAAAAAATGAAATGACTTCAATTGTGCCAAAACCAGTTATTTGGTTTTAAAAACTTAACTGTCGAACTGATTTTGATTAATTATTTATTTATTTATTCATTAGTACGTATATCTGTAAATGGAGGCCGTTTGGTCCCGGCATAAAATAGACCAACCACTCCTTTCTCGTGGGTGTCGTAAGACGACTATGAGAGGGCGAAGGATAGGCAACAATGTCTGTCTTAAAACATAGTCCAAAGCCTAACTTCGGTTGTCGATCTGCCTGCCAAGCGTGGCAACTAATAGCAAAACCCTCCAAGGGGGAAGCTTTTGTTTACCAGTGGACAGTTAAAAGGTGATTTGATGATGAATATTCTTCATAAAAGACCAATATCTTATACAAATCCTATCACGTGACAATGTATTATGCAATTTAAAAACATAAGAAAGATTTATATTGTTAATGCAGACATAGAAAATTCAATAAATTTGCAATATAACATTTTTGGTACATCCTGTATAGCTTGCTTCTTTTTGACAAATAGTGCCTGAAGCATAACACAATCTAACAAGCGATAAAGCATCCACTGTCAACCTCAATAGAAGGTCCATTAAATCTAGAGACCTGAAAGTTCTTGGAAATTCGCGAGGGCCAATGCGGGAGCAATGCGGCGGAGCGGCATCGACCCGAGGTTGTTTTACACAGGCGAGTGCATTAGCGCGAGTGATTGGGCAAGTTGACGTTAGGGTAGTGGAAGTGAATGTACGAAAATAATTTGAGAATGGTTTAGTTTTATTATGCTGGTGTAAATAGCGAAACATAGCCAGTGTATGTATAGCTATAAAATATGTTAATTTGATTTTTTCGAGATAACTGAATTATTTATATTATTTTTTATTCATTCATAATTTGCATTATTTAATTTATTAAATTTTTTAATTATATACATAATATCAAAATTTTTATAAATAATGTCCCAAAGCTAACTAGAATATGATAAGGGTTGATAATTTTCGATTATAATGCTAAACTACCTTTATTATTGATTAGATTTTAACTATATGCTTTTTTGTGACCGGTATATCTTTACTGACTAGTACAAAATTACTCTATGTCCGTTTAGATATAGAATCTGTATATTAAATTTACAGTAGTTGGTTAAGCAGTCGAGCTGTATATAATATTAGTAAATTTAGAGCTTTTAATGTATTATTGTTGTATTTTATTTAATTTATTCTTTATGATCAATAAGAATATGTGCTTATAAAAGGCGAATTAAATGTTATATAACATTCGCTTTCAGGTAATCTTTGAGAAAATAGGTGTAAAAAGAAATATAGTTTGAGTCAATTATTTAAATCACACTGCAAGTAGTGCGCATATCTTGTTGTTTAAAACTTGTTTTATAGTGAATTATCAAAGGTTGTTGCATTTGCTGCTATATTGTTTTGAATAGAAAAATAATTATATTGTAATGTATATATGATGTTACGTATTTATTTCTTCAATCATAGTAAAGGATTACCACGCGAGTTAGGTAAAGATTTTAATTCCACTGCTGTAGTGGACTTTCCATCTATATCATAACCATCCCATGCGACATCTTGGGAATTAAAAGAGGTATCACTCCTTGTATTCTTATTCCGTCATTACAAGAGTACACAAAATTTAAAAACAATGTGATTAGACGCAAGTGTTGTAAATAATATCATAATATATCAGGAAAATGAGACAGCTACTTAAAATTTATATTTATATGCTCGTAATTTTGCAGTTTAAATTAAGAAAATGTCATAAAAATACATTTTTGTCAAGAAGGACATGGATATATGCCTATGATTGAGGCATTTGAGACCGCTTTTCTATTTTTAATATAAAACATTTTTTTGTATATAGTACATCAATTGTTATTTTGTTAATATATTTTGTTACTATGTAGATTATCAAAAAGTTCTACTCGAACAATATTTGTATTTGTTTTTTTGTTATTTTTCTTTTAGTAATAATACTATTGTTCTACTTATAGTGGTACTTGTGGCGTGCCATTTTTCTTTTCTAAGTGCTACGCAAAGATATATTTACCATTATACAATTATTATTAAGTTCGTTAACATTCAAGTTATAGTCAAGTCCACTCTTCCATGCCAAGAGAGCACAAGCGTCATATACGTGCTAATATAGTGCAAGTTACCGGATCCACTCCCGAAATAGCGAATCGATTCGGGAGTAAAAGACTGGTCGAGACAGTTTGTAAGTCAAGGTTATTGTGATTTATTTACATAGACTTTACAGTTTCAGTAACATCGCATTTCAAAGTTTTTTTTTATGCAATTTAGAATGGCAAACAAGCTGACGGCCCACCTGATGGAAAGTAGTAACCGTCGCCTATAGACATGAGCAGAACCATGGATATAACAGAATATACTGTTTCACCTATGATACCTACCACGTGTTGCCATTGCTGAGGACTCAGGTGTTATTCCTCTGTACCCTGTAAATTCACTGCCATATCCCACCCTACAAACCGAAACACAGCTATGCAAACACAACTGCTTCACGGTAGAAACACGAATGGGACAGAGGTGCTCAAGCAAATCACTTTTGTACAAAGTCTTCTTCTGGTAAAAAGTTAGGGTCGCAGGTTTAATAGCTATATTGGGATAAATAAAAGTATTAAGTTTTAAATAAAATAAATATATTCAGGACTCCTTGTTATTCCTAACTCCCTTAATGGGTAGTTGGAGACGTTGGCCGATTGTAACTTTTGTAAATGTGTTTAAACTCGCAGGCAGTCATTTAGAGATGGGTAATATCCGATATATATATATATATATTAATTGCACTTGTAAATTACATTGTTAATGCATTTATAAATATTGTGACCAAGGGTGGACTTATCTCTGACAGAGATCTCTTAGCTGAAGTGTTACAACTATTAATATTTAGAGTACATAAACAAATATACAATTAAATAAAATATTAAGATACATAATAAAATATCACATAAATACATATACTATAAATAAATATAATACCTATCTACTTATACAATGGATGTTAAAGTAAATGAATATATACATCCATTCTACCTACAATAGAAATTTAGTTAAATGATTTTAAGGTTTGACAGTTCAATTATAAAAATGATAAATTATATACATATATTACTTAAATTTACAGTCATTTTTATGATTCTCATGATGTTACTACTAAAATAATTTAATACACTGCTAAACTTAATAGAGTTTAATAAATAGAATTGAACTTTGTCTGATTATTTTATAATGTAAAAACTACCTGTTTAACTCACGTGCAATTTAGTCGAGAAAGCTCGACTAGTTTCTGGACTATTTGGGACCTTTATCGGGACCTGTGTTCGCTGTGACGCGAGTGCGAGTCGTCCTACACTGCGTTTGTCCGTACGTGGTCGCCATTCAAGAATTTTTCTTCCCCATCGGTTGTCGGTTCTTTGAGCTATGTAACGAGCCCATTGCCACTTCAGTTTGACTATCCTTCAAGCTGTGTCTGTCACTTACGATTAGATGTAACTCGTATAAGTTGAGTAGAAATTATTTTATTATCACAGCTATTTATTTCTTTTATTTTTATTCTCAACTAGCAGCCCGTCCCGGCGTTGCACGGGTGGACATTTTTACATTAAAAAGTGGCCATTAAGGATGCACACGCGACGGAAGCTTAAAAATGGAGTAACTTCTCCCGTTTTCCCAACATTTCCTTTCACTGCTCTGCTCCTATTGATCGTAGCGTGATGAAAAGTATACTATAACCTGCCCAGGAGTACGAAGAATAAATGTACCAAGTTTCGTTAAAATCCGTCTAATAGTTTTTGTTTCTATAACGAACATGCAGTCAGACAGACAAAAACTTTATTGATTGCATTTTTGGCATCAGTATCGATCAATAATCATCCCCTGATAGTTATTTTGGAAATATATTTTATGTACAGAATTGAGCTCTCTACAGATTTATTATACATAAGTATAGATAGATAAAAAGTTTGTATATTGATTATTAGGGATTATACCTACTGTCATATATTACTGATATTAAACTTAAGATCAAGTTGTATTTTTTTATATACAACTTAGAATGGCAAACAAGCTGACGGCCCACCTGATGGAAAGTGGCAACCGTCGCCTATAGACATGAGCAGTACCATGGACATAACAGAGTATACTGTTTCGCCCATGATACCCCCCATGCGTTGCCATTCCTGAGGACTCAGTTGTTATTCCTCCGTACCCAGTAAATTCACGCCATATCCCACCCTTCAAACCGAAACACAGTTGACTATGACTTAGTTCCTTCGTCTTTCCCATTGTAGATAAATTGACTACTAGTATTTGTTGATGTCAATTATTTATTTGACATAACCATTACAAAATGGTATTCCAGATAAATTATCATATTGAAGACTAGGCAGCATGGTCTCCGACCTTAGCCTGTTCCACAACGGAATAAACGTACTAAAAGAAAAAATACAAAATGGTTTACAAAAAACTAATAATAATAATAATAATAAAGCCTGTTATTTATTTCCATATTCCTAATATATTTACAGTATTGTTAGTATCTAATCTATTTTATATTTTTTCTTAATAACTAATTGTTAGTGTAATTATTTGATTCTTGGATATGGACCCCTCTTTGGGTGAAGGCCTCCTCCATCTTTCTCCACAACTCTCTGTTTCTGCCTATCATAAACCAGTCTTTTCCTGTATATTCTAATATATCATCAGTCCACAGTCTTATTGGTCTACCAACGTTCCTCTTACCTCGTGGTCCTGTCCATTTCGTAAAAACAAACAAAAAAACTAATAGCTAAGTGAATTTGTAAAACCGGCCAACTGTAGGCGTTTGGTTCAATGCCAATATATTTGATTTATATTGTGTTCACTGCAATGCGTTGTGGTCGTGCTGTAGAATGCTTGAACAGCATTTCATATGCTAATGACCTACGTAGGTATATTTCAAATATTTAGATAGACTAAAAAATTTAAATTTTGAATGTGAAAGGGTAGCAATTTGTGCTGCCTTCATATGGGTGGATAGGTAAAGAACTCTAATTTATGGAACATAAAATGCAAGACGAAATTTCTAAAAAATATTATTTTTTTATTGGTAGTATTAAGTCATATTTTTTTTATATATCTTCCACGTACAAACATTGTTTAGTTGTAATTTTATTATATTAGTAAGACATGTACTCTAAAACTATATTACAAAGAAATGAATATTACAAAGAAATTGACAGGCTTCTATCTTTGACTCGCCATCAATTGTTGAATTCTCTTTCATTTCATTAATATAAATAATTTTATCATAAACACTAAATAATACACAAAAAATATGACAGAAGTAAGCAAATGTACAAAGGCGAGCTTAACTCTACAAGAGGTCTCTTGCAGCAAACCCAAAGTGGAATAGAGACTTTTTTTATACACTTATATTAAACTGATGGCCAACAGATGATTTGAAGGTGGTAACCGTCCCCTGTAGAGGGGGAAGCGATTGTTAATAATGAGGAGATTAGTCCCCATTGCTATCAATATAACCTATCAGATCGACCTCCATGCGGTTTCACTTGGAAACCATTCTGATTAATTTATCATTGAATTCGTCACGATGGGCTAACTGAGGGCCTACCATGAAATATTTTCCGAAATTTCCGGCACGAACGAAATAGAAATATGATGTTAAAATTACGTAATACATGCCGTTTAAAATTATTATAAATATTAAAATATCGTTCCTCTGGACTATTAGGATAGGATTTATGATGAATGAAACGTTAAGCTCCATTTACTGGGTCGATTTAGGTACGAACAAAAACACGAAATTGAGCCCGAAAATTCGGAATTTCATTTCATGGTAGGTCCCCTGATTTGTCTTTTCATCCTCTCCAATTATCTCTCACTGATGCTCCGTCAGTATGTACCCATACCGCAGGCGGGGTTACCATTCCATTATCATATTAAAAATAAAAAAAACCGTCTTCTGTAGTTCCAATTATTATGAAATTTGGTATAGAAGAACTTGCATGAAGATGAACATAGGCTACATTTTATCCCGATCACTGAACATAACTTGACCACGTGGAAGAAGTAGCTGGTAAAAGCCAATGTGTAATAATTCCCTTTTGTACAGAAAATTATTACACGCATACCACTAAAGAAATTATCCAATAAATTATGTACTCGAGCAACAATTCCTAGCGTGCTGGCACCCACCCAGATGTAAGTACGGCAATTATGTCGTTCCCGGTTCCGTATCCGGCGTCGCTGCGGTGGTCTGCACGCCATTTTTATGTCTAGATCGTTATGTTTCACTAAAATGTTGTTAAAATATTGTAAACACTATTATGAGATGTGTTGGCTTAATTAGAAGCGAATCAAACCAATTGTGACTTCATGTTTTCGGGTCGACGTGTTGAATGGTAAACGAGCTGACAGCTCACCTGATGGAAAGCTACGGTAAGCTTGGTTACGGTATGTGGTCAATAAAAAGTAAAACATGTTAAATTTTTTTTTAGTTACAGCATGTTATAAGCTGATTAAGTAAACAAAGCAACAAACACCATTTCAAAAAAGTAATATTCGAATTAAAGTTACTCAGCCAGCTAAAGGATATGGCAGTAAAATTACAAGGTACCAAGGCTCAGGAATGGTAATACATAAGTGGTACTATGGGCATTACATTGTATTCTGAGATATCATGGTGTTGGACATGTCACCACTTTTCTTCAAGCAGGCCATCTGCTTATATGCTGTTTTAAAACTCATAAAAAAAATGTTAACATTGTTTGATACGACTCTTATGTACAGATATACGGAAAGATCATCATCATTATATCAGCTGCTGACTGTCCACTGCTGGACATAGGCCTCCCCAGTAAGGAAGGGTTTTGCTAGTAGTTGCCACGCTTGACGTTAGGTTGGGTTTATATTTAGGCTTTGGTGACGTTTTAAGAGGGACGCTACTACCTATCCCTCGACCATTAGTTGGTAGTTTCCTTAGTATCCTATTATGACACATAGGAGAAAGAAAGGGGTGGTCCATTCTATGCCGGGACTATACTATACTTTGTATAAAAGTCGATTGCTTGGGTACCTCTATCCCATTCGTGTTTCTACCGTGAAGCAGTTGTGTTTGCTTAGCTGTGTTTCGGTTTGAAGGGTGGGATATGGCGTGAATTTACAGAGTACAGAGGAATAACATCTGAGTCCTCAGGAATGGCAACGCATGGGGGGTATCATGGGCAAAACAGTATAGTCTGTTATGTCCATGGTACTGCTCATGTCTATAGGCGACGGTTGCCACTTTCTATCAAGTGGGCCGTCAGCTTGTTTATCATTCTAAGTTGTATAAAAAAAAAGGATCGATAGATGCTCTTTATTGTTCTCTCCAAAAGATTACAGCGGTAAACTTAGTGAAAATACAAGAAAAGGTCACACTGAGAAAACAAGATTTAATCGCATTGTACGCAGAAAGTTGTGAAAAAAATAAATAAGGTTTTATTATTTACTTTGTTTAGGCTTTCCGATCCCATCTATAATCAAGTAATAAAATTTACTTTCCCTTACTCTAGTATTCATATTCGTACTGTATTTACCATATGACGAGTTTGTAGCGTATGAAAATTTATACCTATAGGTAGTTCTGTGACAAATAGATGGATGGGAAGGGAGAAATCTTTTCAATATTGCCACATTTTATTTTTTAGGCTCGGAATTCCATTAAGGCATCGCGTATCTGTCTGTCAATCATCGCTGACATAAATTTCCAGTCGAAATTTCCTATTTTCCTTTCCTATTGCTTGCTTATTATGCAGTTATATATTAGTTTTTGTTTATGTATGGCTCTAAAGTATCAGTTTAGTTAAAATATAATATTAATAACTTTGAGATTTTATTACAAAAAAAACTCATATATTCCTGTGCGATTGTTGCACTGAGGTGACTAAATCGATATGTGGACTGTATGTATATATGGATTGAATGAGTGTAGATCCTCGTCCAAATTAGAAAGGAATATAAGCTCCACCAACCTTAAGGCTCACGTTCACCAGGGATGTACGAAGCACTGCTAGTAAACACGCACGGCGATCCACTAGCAGTTTGGAGTAGCAGCCTCTCAATGTTAGACAGGAGAACACTCTTATTTACACCGAACAGGGTAAGCACCGGAAGGCTATCAGTATATGATGTATTGTGAAACGTTCACACTTCACTCGAATCAGTAGAGGAGGCACTCACGGGCGCTCTGCCAGGCGTTCACCGAACAAGTATCATCGCAATATCCACTGATGACAGTTAACCACAAAATTGATGGAAAAAAATGTGTGATTACCCACCAATATTGTATAAGGATCGAACAATTCCTATTGTACATAATTCTGTAGATAAAATATTTTAAAAGTATGTAAATTTATATTTTCTTTAAATAAAAATTTATTGGAATAAATGGATATGAAATTAATGCATGTGTTAGGTATTGATTTTAAATTTTAATATAATTTTCTTAAACATTTTGTGTCAAAATGTGTACCTACATTTATTAATAAAAATCAAAGTAACTACTTTAAATATAATAAACTATTATAATTGTTATTATACCGAATTTGGTAATAAATTATTCTTGTAATGTATATAGAACACTAATTTATATTTTAATTGATTTTATAATTATTTATTATCATGATACTTAAATAAAAAGTAATGAAATTGTAAGAACACGTGGTCTCACTGACTTTTTACTCGAATTCGGTCGTGTGGATATAAAAGATTGTCATTTGGGTGGGGAGACACTTCTTGTCCAACCGTTGAACAAAGCGGAGGTCCCTGACGTATTAAGAGTGAACAAGTATAGTAAACCACGTGGTCATTATATAAAATATATCACAATTATTGTTGATGGAAGTCCTAAAGAAGTTATATTTAAATAAGTGTCAATGGATTAACAGAAGTTGGGTATTTATGTTATATTTATATTATTTGTTATATATCGAACGCAAAGTAAAATAAGTAAATATATTATTTAATAGTATGATATCTAAAATAAATGAACTAAGTGAACTTGTGCTTCAATTCTATTTATCACTAAGAGGTTTACAACCTTTATATTGCTAAAGAATATATCATGTACATGTAAAGTTATTATTACGTACTACCGCACATATCATAATAAATATATATATTAAATATTATAAAAAATAATACCCCTTTGAGACATGCAGTAGCTTTTGCTCCAGAGGTTCCTAGACTTTTTTCTCATAGACCACTTTCAAAATTTAGCTGGTTCCGGTGGACCCGCTTCAGCTACATTTCTACTATATTCTCGAAGTTCGACAAAAAATATGCAGATTAAATCTAACTGTGGTAATTTGCGTTGCAGCTGAGTTCCAGCCACAAATTAATAGTTTTCGAAAAATAAAAGTGAGGATTGATTGGTTAATTAATTAAATGAATGTGTTGTGAGTGGATGTTCAAACAGCAAAGTTGGCTAATCAAAAAAGTGATGTCTACAAACTTTACTTTTTTGATATCTACTCACAGTACAAGAAACTAATCAATTGTTACTTATTTCACTTAAAAACCCACCATTGGGAGTGATAAAAATAAAGAGATTAATAGTATAGTTTTTGTGTAGTGTTTATTCAAAATTTAATTATTACGCTGTTATCATATTACATTGTAATATGATTTAATTTTCGTGGACCCCCACTTATGGATTCTAAGCCCCCACTTTTCTGTCACGCCAAAGTAAACCCTCGTCGAGTCTACTGTGGATCTCTGGGGATCCATCTGGACCACTTTGATAACTAAAAATAAGACTTAGATAATTAAACAGTAAACAAAAAAAAAAAAACTTTTTTTTTATTTTCAAGCCGGTCGTTTTCAATCGTCAATATTTTGTTTGCAGATAAAAATGAAGACCCGTGACGTAGTGCTGGTTGCAATTCTGAGCTGCGGCGCTGTCGCTGTCCTTTTCGCGATTGGCGCATACCTATATATTCGACGTCGGAGGAAAAAGAGAGAGGACGATGAGGACGGCACCAGTTGTGCGATTAGGTAAGGATTTTGTTTTAAACCGACTTCGAAAAAGGACAATGTATTTTTTATGTTTGTTACTTCATAACTCCATCAGTTGTAAACCGATTACAAAAATTATTTTCGTATCTGAGAGGAGATTATTTTCAGATTAGTCCCATATAAATTTTATGAAAATCGATTCGGTAGTTTAGTTTTTAAATCAAAATAATTGCTTTTGCCACAATTGAAGCCTTATTTTTGAAACACAGTTTTTAATTTTACTTTATTTTAATTTGCAAATAGTTCTTACAATTTTTACTTTTTTAATACTATAATTGTAAAAGTTACCAAAGATTTTTATTATTTAAGAATTTGTTCCACAAAAACACGCCACTTCCAATTTTGTTGCGATAAATACAATTTTTTATATTTATTAACGTGAAAGGTTCTCGTGGTCGATCACGGTCTCACCTGATGGAAAGTGATATTGAGATCTGCGATGGAGTTCAGCGACCCATGAATAGCCTATTCACTTCTACCTTAAATAGCTCCAGATCATATATATAGATTATGTGTGGGGGAAAATAAATTATTAAATTTAATATTTAAAGGTTAGTTAGGTTAGTTCTGAGGTCAAATAGCCTCATTGCTATCAATACATTGCTATAATCATCGTGGTGTACTCTTGTTAAATGCGTCAGGAATCAGTGGGCTACTGACCTGAATTTATTCTTACCTATTATTCCTCACTTTTTTTATTAGATGAAAATGGAATATTAACCCCGCCCGCGCTAACGGGATACGCTGGCGGGACACCAGTGAAGGGTGATCGATAAAGATGAAAATAGGCCAGTTAGCCCATCATGATGAATTCATCAGGAATTAATCATGATAGTTTTCCCCTATATATCATTCCTCACTGGTGCCCTGCCAGCGTATACCGATAGCGCAGGCGGAGTTACATTTCGTTATCACAAAACACGTTAGGTGATACAAATGTAGGGATAGAGTTTCACTCTGGCCCTATTCAAGACGAAAGAAGACAACTTTAAGATAGTCCAGCAATAGCGACTTGTTTCCACATGACTTTATGAGACCGAAACAACGTAAACGTAAAACCTTATATTTTTTTATAAATAAGAATTATGCCGTAAAATGTAGCGCTGCGTGCTTATAATGATAAAATATTTACACCATGAGTACCTCTCCCCATGTGCTAGAAATACTATAAGGTTCTTCAATATGTATTGAAATAAGAACGAATGCCGCCATTTTGTCACTGTCTACAGCAACAAAATGGCGGTGATTGATATGTGTCAAAATAAATGTGTGTGTTTATAAA
Source organism: Galleria mellonella (assembly GCF_026898425.1). Classification (NCBI taxonomy): domain Eukaryota; kingdom Metazoa; phylum Arthropoda; class Insecta; order Lepidoptera; family Pyralidae; genus Galleria; species Galleria mellonella. The sequence goes on from NW_026442015.1 coordinate 3,703,986, forward strand.
ATTAATGCATCTAATATGTTTGTACTAATGATCGCATGAATGCATACTTTTAATAGATGTTTTGTATATAATTATATATATTTAACTTCGTCGTTATCATTATTTTATTTTGTTTGTATGTACTTAGATAAACTGTATCAGGCAACTAGAGTTATTTACTTCACTGCATTTGGTCACGCCGTTTCGATTGTATTTGGGTTCATCAAATGCTCGCGCATTATAGTGAAAAACCATAGTATACAATTTTGTGCTGGACATATTAAAGATAAAACCTGTTCCATGCTATATCTGCCTATCGAAGCCACCTAAAACCAGTATAGGAGACGAGGAGCTGTACTGCAGTAGTTAGATCATCCACTTAGGCACACCAGCGCTATCTCGTGAGTTGCAGCTATCGAAGGTACGCATAACTTCCGCCTTTTGCCTTGTCCAGCATTTTAAATCATCAGTTAATCTAATAAAGAGCTGAACTTTTTTCATAACTTTAATGTATTATAGTATTTTCATTATATTATCATGATTTATTTCAGTTTATCTTTAACAAAGGACACATTAAACGCAACAAATGTATCGTAAATCTTAAATCCGAGTGTTTCTTACTTGTTGTTTACAGTCGTTGTTTTTCTATATGGGTCCCAAATGAGTGATTGTTTTTATTTACAAGCAGTTTTAATGAAGTTTGTTTTTAGTTCTTTATTTTCTTAGTTAATTGTTTGGTATAGAGAAGCATGTATATGTCTATCAAGTGGACGAAGAACTAGGTATAAATAAGTTTAACTGTCCACTCCCTCTCCTGTGGGGTTTTGCCAGTAGTTGCCATGCTTAGCATGCGGATTGGCAACCGCAGCTATAATTTAGAGATTTTTAAGAGGTATGCTGCCCATCCCTCGTCCTCCCTTAGTTGCCTCTTACGACACCTATGGGAAAGAAGGCAAAAACCCCAAAATTATGTTCAGCAGTGGACAGTAAAAGGCTGTTATGATGATGATGTTGATGATATACTACTTTATATATGTCATATTAAATAATAATTGAGAATAGTGTGGATTTTAATTTAGTTTGAGTACATACAGTAAAAACAAGGCGAAACGTTTAATGAAACCATTATTGGAAACCACTAAAGTTAGGAAACTCAAGTTTGCAAATTAAAGTTTCAGAGATTTATTGCTCTAACAATGTAGTTACCGCGGTTCGGTGTGAGTTTGATTAAATTAATCTCTAATGAGCTCACATGTATGGCATACTTCGTGAAATCCTTGCTAATATTATATACCAATGGGAGACTTTGTACAAAAGTCGTTTGCTTGGGCATCTCTATTCCATTCGTGTTTCTACCGTGAAGCAGTTGTTAGCTATGTATATGCATGAGATAAAAACTGCAATCATACTGGACGTCTTGTTGCTTGTTCTAATAAATAAATATTATCAAAAATGAGGCTATTTGTTGACTCTGTGCCGAGTTATTTGAAACGTGACGTTTCACCCACGGCCGGAGATTATCGGGATACTGAGCCCTAATTGGACTATCACTGCATCAAATTTCACTAGAATCCATCGAGCCGTTTGCGCTTGATCTAATAACATCTAAATATTACTACTGTATTAGTGTATCCCGACACTTTGCTTACTTTGATCATTATATAAAATAAAGTATCCTGTGTGTTAAGTTAGTATATAATTTACACGTACAGTCTACACCTCAGATTTTAATTCCTTTAAATGCATGCAGTCATTTAAGCACGATTAAGTAACAAACATACAAATATCTTTACAAACTTTTGCAATTTTAATATTGGTGGGATTTACTAGGGACTCATCTTTGCTTCGCTCTTGGTAGATAGTATAGGGATCTCTAATTTTTTTCTAATAATAAAATACAGCTCTTGTTATTCGATTATAATGTAAATTTTTATAGATGAAATAATATTTAAAATGGTTTTTTTTTATTTTCAATTACACATAATAAATAAGTAAATATACACATTTTAGATAAATGTTATTAACATCTGTTTAGCTGTTAGAGTGTGATTGAGTAATAAATATTTATTTATTTAACTATTTACTGTTTCTAAAACGCAAACATATAATGGCAATTAGAAACATCAACTGTAATTACAGTAGCATAAAAAGTCAAAATATTCGCGTTGGTTAAATTATTTAGGCCGTGAGGTCTCGGCATAGAATGGGTCACCCCTTCTTTTCCTATAGGTGGCGTAAGAGGAGACTAAGGGAACATAATGGTCTAGGGACGGGCAGTAGCGTTTCTTTTAAAACATTACCACGGCCTAACTGCAGTTATCAACCCGCTTGCCAAGCGTGGCGACTACTGGTGAAATCCCTCAATAGAGTGAGGCATATGTTCGGCAGTGGACCATTAACGTCTAACATGGTATGGTATATTATTTATAGTAGGATTATTCATTTATACAAATGTGTTAATTTCTACTTTTTTTTGTACTACTTAAAATGGCAAATAAGCTGACGACCCACCTGATGGAAAGTGGTAACCGTCGCCTATAGACATGAACAGTACCATGGACATAACAGAGTATACTGTTTCGCCCATGACACTCCGCATGCGTTGCCATTCCTGAGGACTCAGGTGTTATTCCTCTGTACCCAGTAAATTCACGCCATATTCCACCCTTCAAACCGAAACACAGCCATGTAAACACAATTGCTTTACAACACAAGCAATCGACTTTTGTACAAAGTCTCCCTCTGGTGAAAGATACTTAGATATGGAATGCAAAATTTTAGGTATTATTCCTTTCGATTGTATAAAGGTAAGAACTTTGTTTAATCGTTTTTCCCAGAGTTTGGTACGAAGACGACAGAAGCAGTGGTTTTCTTAGTAAAGTGAAAACTTTCAGTCGCAAAGGTTTTGTAAATGTTTTAACTAAATTAAATTCTTTGAAATAATTGTAATTAGCGCCTAAAATTGAGAAAATATGTCAAAATTACGTAGTAGTTGGAATTATTTTTTACTAATTCGGCCGCGCGACTTCGGTTATGTTGTGGTGAAATTATGAGATACAGACGCATAATAGAAGCACCCTAGTCCTCATAAATGGCAATGCATGAAAAGTTATCATGGGCGACACAGTATACTCTGTTATGCCCAAGGTACTGTTCATGTCTATAGGCGACGGTTAACTTTTTCAATCAGAGGACCATCAGTTTGTTTGACAGTCGAAGTTGTTAAAACAATCCATACATTTATAAAACTTATATTTTTTAGTTACCTACAAAATCGTGACTATTAATTAAACAATACTTACTCATAATACATCTCAAAACATTATATTTGTTGTTATAAAAGTTCGAGCTTTTACGGTAAATCTATATTTTTTTATATTTATATCAGAACATAGTAAATGTCAAAAATAGACAATATTTAGACGTGACAAGTATATGGTGCTTGACACGTCACGTGACGTCGTAGTCAGAAATTAGGGGTTGTTTTAGTGAAAGCCCAAAAATGTCTTTTTTTTCTTATAAAATCGTTACCTTTACCAACTGACGTTGGTAATTTTAAGATTTACTGGTTAAAACTAATAATTACCAATGTACCTACGGGCTTTTACAGTGACATACTCGTATATATTTTCGGGACTCGCAGAGTCGGCCGTTATCAAGTTGTTCCTATTTGGATGACGGCCAACGGTGATGCAGTGGGAATTGCACATGCGGAATATATTGGGCTAAAAATCTTCCAGGAAATTGCTGCAAATAGTTAAATGTTTAATAGAGTTTCGGCTTGTTTTATGGCGGTGATTTAATCCACTCGATTTGTGTCATTTCAATGCAATAGGTTTGATTATAATTCTAGAATATCTATCTTTTTACTCCTATGAAAAGGTAAATATTGATACAGAAATATAGTCTAAATAGACATGAGATTGGTTTGTTTTCAAATATACTCGCAGAACTCCGGAATGGCAAAATCTTTAATTACTATATTTTTACATACATACATACATATCTGTCACGCCTGTCTCCCATTAGGGTAGGCAGAAACAATGGAACGCCAAATGCTTCGATTCAAAAAGCGAAAGAGGTTTGTCTCTTTCGCTTCTTCTACATTCATCAATCTTTTCATACACGCTCGCCGGTTACGGGTACTTTTAATTTGGCCCTTCTTCAGCACGTCGCCTATTTGGTCGACATACGTCCGTCTAGGGTGGCCCCTACCGACATCTCCATACATTCTTCCTCGATAAATCTCTTTCGTAATTCTTCTTTCATTCATCCTCTCCAAATGACCAAACCAACGCAACATTCCTTTTTCGATATATTTTTGTATCAATAATTTCCTTTATTAAAATAGACTACTAAGATATTATGTATTATTTATTTATGTATTAATGTTTTAAGTATGCGAGGCATTTTTTAAAATTAGGGTATGATAAGGCTGACATATCCTTATAGGATAAAAGCCTCTAAATAAAAAAGATAAAAAAAAACTCCTATGAAAGTTTGAAAGGAAGGGATGTAGATGTTTGTTAGTTTTTCACACACAAATTACTGAATGGAATTGAATGAAATTCGGTACACAGATAGGTTATAACTTATTTTAGCAAAGAATTATATCCTTACTGTTATTGCGAGAAAAGTCGAGGGATACAGCTAGTATTCTATATACCAAGTTTCATGATGTTTGTTTTAGCTATTAAGGCGCTAAGAGGTAATAAATGATTCAACTCACTTCCACATTTATATACACATATTTATCATACAAATAAAAATGAATAGATCTTACAAAGTTGTACCTGTTGTACATCATTATTTAATATAAATTATAAGAATGTAAATTTTTGTTTATAATAAATAAATAGCTAAATGTGTTACAAAGCTTAAACTCGCAAACAGCGCGACCAATTTAGTACCGTATCAACTGTTAACTGACCGTCGCTAGATATAGGCCTTTTCTTGAGGAGAAGGAGGTCTTGCCAATAATTGCCATTCTTGGCAGGCGGGTTGGCGAAGTTAGGCTCTGGTTATGTTTTAAAAGGAACACTGCTTATCCTTTGACCATGAAGTTACCTCCAACGAGAAAGGAAGGGGTGGCTAATTCTATGCCGGGACTAGATACATGGCTACTAATAATACTTTTTTATTTTTAACAGTTAACTGTCTATTGCTGAATATAGGCCTCCCCATATGCCCTTAATGCCTCCCTTGCCAATAATTGCCAGATGCTTGGTAGACGAGTTTGTAACAACGATTCGTTTTTTTTTTATCATGTTTTAAGAGTTAAGTTTTATTCTTCGACCAATAAGTTTCCCCAGTCACCTCTTATGACGCCAATGGGAAAGGAACCTATTCTATATGACCTATTCTATATCGGGACCACCCGGTACCTAATAATATATCATCATCATCATCTCAGCTATTATTTGTCAAATGCTGAACATAGGTCTCCCCCATAGACTGCCATAAAAAACGCCCCTGTGACATTTGCATCTAATAATATTGCTAGCTTTTATCTGCGCAATAGCATAGATTATTTTTATCATAATTTACAAGAACAAAGTCGTATATTACACTTAGTATTCTATAAGGATACTTTATTGATTGCATTGGATCAAATTGGGATCCGACTAATCGCACAAAAACATATCTATAAATCCTTAACTACAGGTTTAATGGTTGTTTTGACTTCCCTTAGAGTTTGCACATAAAGTTTCTATTGAAATCCTCTTGGACGAAAACACGAAATTCATAAAAGAAAAAGATATTTATTGAATGAATGAATGAATGAGTATACTTTATTTGCATTATACAATATAGGAAATAAGCAAGGCAATTTACAAATACAACGATACAATTGTATAAATACAGTAAAGCGGTCTTATTGCTGAGAGCAATCTTTTCATTACCATTTTTTTAAAGAATACAATTCAATTCAATCATTTATTACATGTTCATGTTGTAACAATATAGATGTTAAGCATTAGAGGTACAGTATCAATACGAATCCTGGAAGGGCACAGTAATCATATTAATAAATATTAGGTACATAAAATACACAACTTCATTTTTATATTATACGTGCATAGTCGATCGACACAAAGTAAATAAAACATTATAAAATTAAAACAAAACAAAAAGGTACAAATAAAATTAAATTTGACTTAAAAAAAGAATGTTCTCAATTCGATTTTTTTTTACATTTGTTACCTCGTAGCTCCGTCAGTTCTAAATTGTTTTCAAAAATTGTCTTTTTATCTAAAAGAGAAAGCTCTTCTTCAGTAATTTAGTTTTATTTCAATTAAAATAACTGGTTTTATTACAACTGAAGCCGGTTTTGTTTTTGTTTAGGACACAATATTTAATCATTGTTTTAATTATTTTTTAAAATCCTTGAGAATGGGAACTATTGCATTCGTTCCAAATAGTTCGTACCAAATATTTTTTCTTTTGATATATGAGAAAATATCTAACTTCATATGTTTATACTGTGCATTGAAAGACCTGTCAATCAGAACGTCTTTTATCTCAGTTTAGCAGAAAAGAGTAATCATCATCACGATATCAGCCGTTAACTGTTCTGCTGAACCATAGGCCTCTGCCATAGACTGCCACAAGGAACTGTCCTGAGCCACCTGCATCCACTGACTCCTTATAATGCATTCACTCCATCTAGTGCGGTCATCCTATTCTGCGTTTGCCTGTAAGGGATCACTATTCAAGAACCTTTCTTTTCCATCGATTATCGATTCCTCGAGCAACGTGACCAGCCCATTGCCATTTCAGTTTGCTTATCCTTCGGGCTATGTCAGTTACTTTAGTTCTTCTGCGAAAAATAAATGTGACGAAGTGTGTATATAAAATGCTACTAAAATAATCTAATATACCTTTGCCATGTTAGAATAAAACCTATTTTCCTATAAAAAAAAAAAGTTTAATTTATTATAAGCCAGAAATAGTATTGTAGAACGGCGTCATAGCGTCATACTTACATAAAAGCAATATGCAGTCTAGTTTTTACTTCACTTATTTGCCTCGTCTATTTGCAGCGTAAATATTTCAAATAAATTTTAATTTATATATACCTGTGCACGCAACATTGCATGTTTTAATACACAGACAAAGTTTCGTCGTGTTCTCTTCGAATTATTCATAATACTAGTAATTCTTTATAAGCATATTAACCAACAAATAAAAGTACTCGATTTGTTGAGTTCACAGACAATGTTAGTGTCTGTAAACAAGTCGAGAATTATATTTTATATGACGCATGCTTAGGTTATATAGATAGAGTGCCTCCATATAAACGTTTCACTTACTTTTTATTCATACGTGAATAGGGTTGCCATAATGTACATTTATTATATTTGTTTTATTACTTATGTCATTTATTATAGATTACGTGTAGGTCTCTGCATACAATAGTTCACCGTTTTCCTTCCCATGCGTGTCACATGGAGTAACTAAGGGAGCTTATAACAGAGGAAATGGGCAGCAGCGTCTCCCTTAAAACACCATCAAGAGCCAAACTATAGTTGTGGTTGGCCACTACTGGCAAAACCCCCTTTATGGGGATGATTGCTTTCAACAGCGGACAGTTAATGGCTGAAACAAATGTACATCTATTATTCAATATATGGGAGAAATTATATTGTAAGGTTAAATTGACAATACAAAGTTATTATGAATATATTTGAAAGAACAAGATAAGAGTGCATAATGATTTGTCAAACACCATCATAGCTTAACTGCGGTTGTCATAGCAACCCTGTTACTAGCAATTCAGGTGGTCCAATCAGGTCGACCTCCATGCGGTTCCTCCCAGAAACCATTGTGATTGATTCATTGATGAATTTGTCATGATGGGCTAACTGAGCTGCTTCGTCCTTAACTTAGCGCTGGCGTGGTTACAATTCCATTATCATCCATTAAAAAAAAAACTGCGGTTGTCAACCCGCCTACCAAGCGTGGCAACTATTGGCAAAACTCCCCAGTTTATGGTGGAAGCATATCTTCAGCAGTAAATAGTTAACGGCTAATATAATGATGATGATTTCTAAATCAATGAAAATGGCCGTTATTTTAATTATCACAGGTATATTAATGTAAAAGTAACACATACGTATATTTATTTCATATCAGAAGAAATAGTTCCATATTTAATTTAAAAAAAAGCTGGAAATATTCTATTCCTATTCCTTGGAAATTTTAAAAAGAATGCGTTGTTTGTTTAAAAAAAAAATAAACCAAACGTCAAATTAGCTGATTACATTTTGGCGCGTTTTTAATACTCTGTGCTCTATCTATCTAAGGCAATATAAGTAGAACCTTTATCTATCTATATATGAAAATATAGATAAGACTGTAAATATATGTATTATAAATGAGATGTTTGTCTTCTAAGAATAAGCAACTCACTTCTTTATTATTTTGTCGACGAATTTACTCGCGTGGAATTGGCAAAGGGTTTTAACATAATTTTTACATAATATTCCAAAGGGAGTAGGTGTAACATTGTTTATAATTTTCATGTACGCTTTTTTGGTCCCTTATGAATTAATTATTGCGTAGCATTCATTATTTTAAGTGTCGGTATTGTAGGCTACATGACGTCATATAATAAATGATATGGCGGCCGTAAAATTATAAAGAAATATGTTGCGCGATTAAGATCTTTTCCAGACTTGTAAAATTTAGCATGATGATAGGCTAGCAAATTTGCATTTAAAAATAATCATCAAAAGCTGTTTTGTAAAATATGCACAAAATTATCTATTATCAGTCAAATTTTTACATAATATGATAGGCAAATATTGTATATTAGTTGTTCTCTGCAGTTTTGTCTGCATGATTTTATATTTTTTATACCATTGAAGTGGCAAACAAGCATACGGCCCACCTGATGGTAAGTGGTTACCGTAGCCTATGAACACCTGAAATACCAGAGGTATTATGCACACGTTGCAGACCCTGAAGAAACCTCTTTACCCCTTTTAAAGAACCCCATGCAGTTGTCTCTTGGGAAAACCTATATAAAATAAATAAATATGTAAATATAAATAAAAATGTGTATCGTAAATAATAATCCACTATATGGTCCATTTTCATATTAAATTTAATTAAAAATCAGTAAAACCGTTAAAGCATACACTAGTCATATTTGCTATTGCTATTTGCTCTTCTATTACTGTTAATTGTTTGGTATATTAATATTTTATGTATTTATTTATTATATATATATATATATATATATATATATATATATATATATATATATATATATATATATATATGTTTATTTATTTAATACATTATATGTATGTTTATATTATATTAGTATATCAAGTATTACTTTATTTTTCCTCTATACAATAATGCACCGTCTACTTATTTCTCTATTTGCCCAATGGTTGACTGGTAGAGAACACCGTCCGGTGTTAAATCCGACAAATGTATAATACATAGAATTTTACTGTGCATTAAAATTAAATAAATAAATACAAATTAATTAGTATGTAAGGCATCTTATTATGTTAGCATATAACCTACCCCTGTGTGAAATTTCATTTAACATTGTAAAACATGATAGAGTAATAAAAAATCAAAATTCTTTATAAATTTTCTTATATATAATTTGATTCGTTAATTACTGATTCTGATAGAAGTACAAAGGATATTATATATATTCGTATACATATATCGGCCTGATTTACGAAGGTACCTGACCTGAAAGGCGGTTACCACGAGGGATAAGTTTGCGAGGGTGGGTCAAGGGCAAATAACAGCTAAGTCATTTCCCGCCATCGGGGAAACATAAATGACATGGCGTAAGAATTCCATAGACATTAACAGCTCGCATTGGGTACGGCGGTTGTTTTTAAGAATATAAATACGAATTTTATTTTGAGACATTTTCTATAGAAGTGTTACTGTATAACTTTTTTAATTTGCACCACTTGTTTACAATGAATACACATTGATTTAGTGAATATTTTTTTTAAAAGCTTTAAAATAAATTGATTATAATAATAAAAAGGAACGGCCTTGCGGTCCCGGTATAGCATAAGTTACCTCTCCCTTTCTCGTTGGTGTCGTAAGAGCCGATTCGAACCGAAAATGTGTATAAGATTAGAATGATTATGAATTTACTAATTTTATTTTTACATTGTAAAGTCACATAAAAAAAATATTAGCAGGAAATAGAATTATTTTATTATATCTATACTTGAATAGAAATATGACTATATATATATATATATATATATATATATATATATATATATATATATAATATATATATATAATATATATATATATATATATATATATATATATATATATATATATATATATATATATATATATATATATATATATATATTATATATACCTTGTAGATACTTTATTCTTTCGAGTACTTAAGGTTGACTGGAAGAAATCCCTTTAAGAAATAAGTCCGCCTGTGTACATTTTTGCCATAACCTAATATCTATATTAAAAGTGAATGTACAATATATATATATAAACTAGCGGCCCGGTACGTGCCTCGCTAGGTATAAATTGAATTAATAAAAAAAAAAAATTAAATGACCGCATGAATGACAACAACAAGCTTGTACTGTCAACACTGAAAAAAGTTTCAATTTAACAGCACAATCTCCATCTTAAAAAAGTTTGAATTTGACACAACAATCCCCATTAACAAAATGATCCGCAATTTATTGAATTCATTTGTTACAAAAAATGTGATAAATGAAGAACCGCTCGACCGATTTTGTGCAAACTTCACATAAACCATCTACTAAATAGTCCGAACAAAACCTAAATATTTGGTTTGGATAGGTGAGCCCGTTCTTGAGTTATAAAATTACAACGAAAAGTAGCATTAATTTTTATATATATAGATAAATAAAGGAATAAATAAATAGTGAACATGAAATTAAATAGATAAATAGTGAAAAAAATGAAATATGAAACATAATGGCGGAGTAATCTCTTAATGGAATTTTCAGACAAGTCTTGTTGCGAAGTGGAATCGATACAGTAGCGAAGCATGGAAATTGCTATACACAAAAACAACTCGAGAGATAACAAATTTTGTTTTAATCATATTAAATACAAAATTTGATAAAAAAAAAATATATAAATCATGAAATGAACATATTTTTCTTAATTCTTTAATTTATTAAGAGTTTATAGCGAATCGTAGTTGAATATTCATTTAATTTAATACCAGCTATATCTCGTGGCTTCACTCGCTCGTTAATATCTAAAGTATCCTATGTGCTAAGTTACAATATAATCTACCCGTGTACCAAAAGTTCATACAAATCTGTTTAGTAGTCTTTTGCGTGAAAGAGTAACAAACATTTATACATTAATCCATCGTTTGAAATTTTCGCATTTATTATATTAACGGGATTGTACAAGAAAATCTATAATATAGATATGTCGTTGACGTCAAAATCACAGTATTATTAAAAGAGGCTTGTTCTTAAATTAACTCCTCATTAGTGGTCTATTTATTTGACAGTCGACGTAAGAAAGGAGAACAATGTTGTTCAAAATATCAGATTTTGTTTCACAAAATCTGTTATTTTAATTTAAAAACCAAACTTCTTAACCAATTTTGATGAAATTTCTATGCGATCAATCTGAAAGTATAAAATAATAATATTTCGAATTGGTTTATAAAAGACGTAGTTTACAACCGAAATGAGAACCTCCTTTTTTGAAGTCAGTTGAAAATATAATGAAACTAGAATTAGTCTTAATTGTGTCAGTGTTATACTCAAGTTATAGTATAAAAGTATTAAAATCATATAGTGCACAGCTATAAATTATCAAAAGCCTGAGAAAAGTAAGTAATTGGGTTTTGTGATTTCAGTTTTTGAAAATTGTCAATAAGATGAACTGCAATTATGAATCATTTTAGACTCAATTTAAGACTTAGCAAAATAGCCATTTTGTAAGCCATGGTAATTTAGACGTTATTATTATTTTGATATGTATTATAAATAAATAATGAAATGTTTATTATAAGTACCTTAAAATAAGGTCACTTATAATTATTTCTTACTTAGTAATAAACGACTGAATTGTTTGTTATCTCTGAAATTGGGTATTAAATGAACATAAGACATATTACTGCCTGTATAAGATTTAAATTCAACTATTTCAGATGTAACACAGTTGTAAAGGTTGGTTCATATAGAAATAAAGCTAATTTCGTATTGTGCAATTTTAACCCAGATCCTTACATTCAAAAAGAACCTTTATGTTTATCAACTGAGAGTTGAAATCCATTTAAAAATATCCGTGGAAGAACTTAGGGTGATTTGACAATGTAACAGTGCAAAGGAGTTTCAGCTCAACGCCACAAACGTAAGATATAAATTTATTCGTTGGTATTTTTCAGAACACTGATTTGGTCTGCCCTGAAATTCAGTGTATTCGCGAATTCGGAAGGTCGAAGGTGTTTTGGCTTTCCTCTATTGTGAATCAATGTTAGCGGGAGTGAAAACTTGTCCATTAAAGTTAAGTGTGTCCATTAAATTGTTTACCCACAAGAATGAAAATGGAAAACATTTATTTTTTTTTTATTTAGAATGTTAAAAAAAAACGAAATACATTCTTATTCGTATTTTATTTTATTGTTTATTAATAAATATATATTTTAATTTATTTTATATGATATTTTTTTTGTTAATGTTAATAAATGTAGTTAGGTATTTATACAGTAATAAAATAAAACTCGATGTTAATTAAATAAATATTAATTATGTTAGTGATTAATTAAAATATATATTTAGATTTAGAGAAAGATCGATAAAATATTTATTTTATTTCACATATAAAATATCACATTGTTAATATAAATAAAAGAAAAAGACAGAGAGAGAAAGAGAGAGAGAGAGCGAAAGAAATACAACATTTTTTTTTGTTTATTTATTGACTAGAGTACAAAGTATGTATTCATTGATTATTATTATCTAGTATTGTAATGCCATTATTTAACTTATATCATACAATAAATTTGCACTTAAATTATGATAGTTTAAGACTTTATTATCACAAAAAAATGAATTGAATTGTGGTTAAATCAGTTATTTTGAATAAAAAATCTAATTACTGAATTGTTATTGATTAAAATTTCTATAGAGCCAACCTGTAAATATATCCTTTTAAATAAAATATAACTTTACAAAGCAGAGAGCCTACAATGAAATGTTTTCCCAATTTTCGGAGCCTAATGAAACACAAATTTAATGTTTAAATTACATAACACTTACCGTTTAAAAACATTAAAAATATGAAAATATTATTCCTTGAGAGTTTTATGGTAGGATTTATGACGAACGAAATGTTAAGCTGCATTTACTGGCCCGATTTAGGTGTGAACAAAAACACGAAATTGAGTCCGAAACTTTGGAATGTCATTTCATGTTAGGCCCATAGTTTATAATCGACATAGATTTGAATGCCTTTTTTTAAAGTCAACTGATAAAACTAAGAAATGTCGAAAAGCTGTGTAAAACTAAGACAAAAAATATGAAAACTTATCCGAAAATAGTAACTACGTGAATATTCTGAATAATTTACATTGTTTTTGTTCGGGGCGAGATAATAAATTCTTCTTTTGTTTTTTCTTCTACCCTTATATTCCATTTATCTCAGAATAGCACAGTTCACGGACAAAATAATTCGAGCTCGTTTTATTTCCAGATATAAATTCTGCCTCAATTAAGAATTAATTAATCGTTTATAATTATATTATCTTGTTTTATGAGTATTATAATTCCATAACTATTTAAAATAATTTACATATAAAATATAGTATTATTCGACCGATTGTTAGTACGGTTTACAAATCAAATTTACGAGAGGTGATTGGATCGTGTTTTTTTTTAAATCAATTATGCACTGGGAAATGTGGCATTCTATGTTTTTTTAGCTTTTGGTTTGGTTAAACCAGTAAGTGTGAAAAAAAAAAGAAAAAATAAGACGGGTCGATTCCTGTATAATATAGGTGTACATTTAAAATCGTGTGTGTTAGAGTGATTTCTATGTATACATAATACATGTATCCATGTATATAGTTATATAAGTATATGTATGTATTTATAGAAAAAAGAATATAAATATTTTTTATCACTCATTTAGTTCTCTTAGTACAACGTTTACTTAGTTTGGGAGTAGATGGCGCTGTAAAATGCGTCCAAATTTTTTTTTAATAAGTAAACTAATAATAGATAAGAAAGTTTATTTGTCGTTACTTTTACCTTTTTTATTATAAAAGAATCGATATGTTAATAAATACAGTTTTAGACAAAAATAAATGAAAAATGTAAATAACATTTACATAAAAAGTGAGCGTTGTTAGTGAAAAAACTAATAAGACTTTTGGATTAATTAGAACGCGATTGAAAATCGAGATCCGCCAATATGAGCTTAAGGAGGTAAGTCGAGTAGTTTTAGTTGAGTTTTTGGTTTGACTTTGCAAGTTAAGTGGTCCGGAATTATCGGGAAAAAGTAGCGGTAAGTTTTCCTTATTGCTGTAATGAATTTGACCCAGTTCCTAAATTATTGTTTAATGCGGAACGAAATTATTTACGAACTAATGTTTTTTTTTTATGGGTGACAATGAAATAGTAATCCCACCCGCACTATCGGTATACACTATGAAGTAGGTCAGTTAGCCCATCGAGACGAGTTCAACAAGAATTGTTCACGATGGTTTTCAGGGGGAACCACGTGGAGGCCGACCTGATAGGGCTAGGATATTGTTAGCAATGGGGCTGTCAAACTACTATTACAAACAATCCCTTTCCCCCCTATGAACTAATGTTTTTTTTATTGGATGAAAATGGAGTGGTAACCCCGCCTGCGCTAATGCGATACGCTGGCGGGGCACCAGTGAAGGGTGATCGATGAGGATGAAAACAGGCCAGTTAGCCCATCATGATGAATTCATCAGGAATTAATCATTATAGTTTCCAGGGGGAACCGCGTGGAGGTCGACCTGGTTGGATATATTGCTAGCAGTGGGATTCTTAGTCTTCATTACTAACAATCCCTTGCCCACCTATGAACTAATGTTGACGCGCGACTTCGACCACGTGACTAGTATACGTAATACTAACATGGCTAAAAAACATGTATACCAAAATTCATAGTGATTGGTTAAGCTGTTAAGACACTTAGAGGTTCAAAATAAACTTATTTTGACCTATATATGTATATAGGTAAGGATACAATAAGGGTCTACTGTACACTATTATGTATGTATGTTACAATATTTTTCTTCAATTTTTTATTTTAGACTTTGAAGTCTTCATTGAAAAGCTATCAATACAATCCTAGTACGCATTCTGTTATTTATACTATTATTATTATGTAAATAAGTTTATGTAATTTAAAACACTGGTCGTATATCGCGACTTCGTCTGTGGTCGTATTGTGATTTTGAATAGTCTATATATAACTTTTCAAAAGAAATGCAAAAAAAAAGAATTTTTTCAAACCCAGTTGGTCGTTCCAGAAATTAGCAGATTCAATTAATTATTTAGTTTGTGTAGATATTGTTAATTTTTTATAATCTGTATTATTCTTCGAAGGAAATAGTTCAAGTTTTCATTCATTAATTTATATATTATCAAGAGGAACGATATAATTGTTTGTAATGGTTAAACTCAAAAACTACTCAACTGATTTTAAAAATTCTTTCATCTATAGATAGCTAAATTATCAGCGAGTAACATAGGATATACTCGTGTATTATTTTTGAAAATTATATCTACACATCCGAATCCGGGCCAGATCGCTAGTTACTTATATTTTGAGTTTTTTTACGTTTACGGCATACTCGTAATAGTCTTTGTTGCGTACAAAATTATGTTGTTTATTATTTCATTTTGTTGTGATTATGTGCTTGTAATGTTAGACAGAATTTATATATCTGTCATATTGGAGGCATTTCATATATGGCTATTGCAGAAATGTAGTTGGATAGGAATTTATTGAGGGACAATTCGCCAACCAAAATACCTAACTCACCGCTCACCGCTACATACCACGTCGGAATCAAATTTAATACGTTCGGCGAAATGCGGTGAGGTTGACCGCAACGGTAGCAGTAGTAAGTTGCCGCTTTCTGCCATAAAATTTAGAATTACAGTCGTGAACAGTTTTTTTATAACATGGAGCACAAATGAGCATATGGCTCACCTGATGTTAAGTGACTTCCGACGTTCATGATCACCCACAACACTTGAGGAATTGCAAGTGTACTGCCGTTCTTTTAAAAAGGAATATGCTCTTTTCTTGAAGATTTTTATATCGTATGGTTTTGGAAATACTACTGCTGGAAGCATGGATATTGCGTGGAAAGAATTACCTTGAAAAACGCACGGTAGAAAACCGATATTCATCCAGATGGTTGGGATGTTTGAGGCTTTTATCAACTGTTACCGTTGTAATGAACGTAATATTTGTCCTGCTGACATTTTATCGAGCGTATTTCGACTCATCATTATCATATCAGCCGTTCTGTCCACTGCTCAACATAGGTCTTTCCCATAGACTGTTATAAGGATTGGGGCTCTTGCTTATGGCAGTTACCATTGAAGGAATTTTTTCTAGTAGTTGCCACGCTTGGCAGGGGGGTTGGCAACCGTAGTTAGGTTTTGGTGATGTTTTAAGAGGAACGCTACTGCTCATCCTTCGACCCTTAAGGTCCTTTAGTCGCCTCTTACGACACCCACAGTAAAGGAATGTGTGGTCCATTCTATGCTGTGATCATTCAGCAATTTCAATTAATATTCATAATATTATATTTCATTTTAATAACCGCCATCTACCGAGTATATTTGTCTTTATCAGGATAAAAAAGTACTTTCTCAAAACTCTTAATTTTTAACAAACAATACACAATTAAACATTAAAATTGGTTGAGCAGTTTCAGAGGTTCTTTTTTATACCACTGAGGTAACAAACAAGCATACTGGCCACCTAATGGTAAGCGGTCACCGTTGCCTATGAACGCCTGCAGTACCAAGGGTATTTATTACGCGCGCGTTGCTGACCCTAAAGAAATCTTTTTACCCCTTTTTTGAAGAATGTCATGCTGTAGTCTCTTGATTAGCGTGAATGAATGCCCTGATTTTTATATACTAACATATAATAATACAGATAAATGGGGTTATAAATTTTCGTTTTCATATAGATAGTAAAGTTTTCGGTTTTTGTCTCGGGAGAGTATCGTTTTCCATCGCCTTTTTTATTATTGTATACCTTTATATTTGTCAATCTCGATTGTGCCAAAACAAAATTGATTATTGACTTGGTTTTGTTAGTACTAATATCTAATTCACTAATATTAATTATTGAATATTAAAATAGCTGATTTAAAAAAAAAAAACTCTCAGGGCACGTGGCATAGAAAAATAATGTAATTTTTTTATATTTTTTTATTCATATGTATGTACGTGTATAATTTCAGTTACTTTTTTTATAGCTATATATGACAAGTACAGTATACAGTATTAGATGTCTCTTACAAGCTACCACAAAGAACGATATCTTCATATCATTTATCATGTTATTTATGCACCATATATGTTATGCTTTACATAAAAACTTCATAAATATTTCCTCCTTTCGGGTTTTTTTAAGGTTTACTGGATGAAATCTCTGCAAGGGATAATTCATTTTTATTTTCTTTATAACCTTTATAATATTTTTTATAATCTGTATTAAACATGAATGTACAATAAAGCTTACATATACAAACAAATACATTTAGGTCCTCAAATAAGGATTTATATTTCTGTTTCGTCTTCTAATGGAACGAAAATTGAATGAACAGCGTATACTGATAGTGTATGCGGGGTTATCATCCAATTTTCGTTCAGTGGGGGATGATAGGTGAGAATGAAGTCAGGTCAGTTAGCCCATCGTAACGAATTCATCAAGAGTTTACCACAATGGTTTAAAGGAGGACCGCGTGGAGGTCGAGCTTACAGGGTGCATTGCTAGTAACGGGAACGCTAATCCTCCCCTGTATGGTTTCGTTGCTCCACTTAGTAGATGTCACTATTACCCTACACTCGTATACTGTATACAGGCGTGATCGCTGGAATTATTTTGTATATTCAAATTTTGTGAGCTGTGAAGCTGGCAAACTGCCACTTGAGTTTGTTGATAACTTGTGGCTAACCAACTGCGGACCTATCATACAACGAAAACTACTAGTAATGTCAAATTTCAAGTTGACATGTAAGTGATTAAAAAAGTAGACAGTGCTGTAATAAAAAAACAACTGTAACAATACAAATAACTTAATACTTTTTATATAAAAATATACTTATATATTATACAATGCACGCTATGTTGGTTTATTAAAAAGCACATAATCTTTTTAACTACAGCACCATCATTTAGATTAAAACGAATCTTTAGATGTTGGCAAATCTTACTTGAGGCCGTTTTTTATTGCATATGGTTTATAGTATTGAGTATACAAAAGAATAAACTTCCATTTGGTGTAAATAATTATTAAAAAGCATGATATACGTTATTGTCGTGGATGTCTACGTCTCTAAACTATTGCATCCATTTTAGTCCCGTAACTCGGTAAAATCGTATGATATCGTGTCGTACTACGGTAAATTATAAAAGCAACCAATAACCACAATTTCTTACCTGATTGATAAACACAGAAGTTTTAGAGTACTTTGACTTGACAAATTTATAATCGCTTCTTGGATGACATTATGCCTAATGTAAGCGCCATTATGACGATGTTCATCGTTACCAAAATGTGTGTGCATATGGAAAATATATCGATAATTTATTATTTTCGATATCTTTGCAAGGTAAAGGTATTAGATTACATTCATAATACAGCAGTACGTAAGGACGATTTTAAGTAATGTGAATGGAAGAACGAGATATAGGATGCTGAAGCATGAAAGGATGAAATATGATACAAATTTTGAAAGAAAACAAGCTTGTATGTATCCGAGATTTAAATTGAGGTATGACGATTAAGGTTTTGGCCGTTTAGTTCTGGAATAGAATAGGCTACCCTTTCTTTTCCTGTGGGTTTCGTAAGAGACGACTAAGGGAACTTAATAGTAGAGGGATGGGCAGCTGCGTCAGCATCTTAAGACATCTCTAAATGTCTAACTACGGTTACCAACCCATCTGCTAAGCTTGGCAACTACTGGTAAAACTTTCTTTATGGGAAAGGCTTATCAGCAGTGGACAGTTAAAGGCTGAAATGATGATGATGATTAAACAGATATTGTTAAAGGGGCAGTTAGAATTTCCTCGAATAGTATATATACCTATATGAGACGAGCAGCAAATGTGAACCCAACTTTAGAAACATAGTCTCCCTGTCTCTATCATAAGGAACCTGATTAAAAGAGGATATAGAATAAGGAACCTGGTTAAAAGAGTTAACAACTTTAGCTTATCGAAGCATGGCAAATTTTATTCCATTGGCATGGCACGTTATTCCATTGCATCATTATTGCATAGCTATTAAAATATACAATAAATTATCTGATAATATTCATAAAATATCGACCTATGCACAATTTAAAAGAAAACTATTTGACTATCTTATTAATAATTGTTTCTATTCTGTAAATATCTTTTAAATAATTGTTATGATTTATTTCATTTTCATTTTAATAATAATTAGTGTAATTTTACGTAATAAATTTTGTTGATGT
The DNA here is from genome assembly GCF_026898425.1 of Galleria mellonella. Classification (NCBI taxonomy): domain Eukaryota; kingdom Metazoa; phylum Arthropoda; class Insecta; order Lepidoptera; family Pyralidae; genus Galleria; species Galleria mellonella. The sequence continues at coordinate 3,723,701 of NW_026442015.1, forward strand.
TATTTCTTAATTTCATAACTGTATTATTTTAGTAATTGTAAAAAGAGCATTTACACATCTATGTAACGGTAAATACTGTTGAACAATTGTAATTAATTTTAAGACATGCTGTTGGCAATCATCAGTATTTAGTAATTTAAAATCATTCAATCATTCATTTATCGCAATTATCTATCAATTTTCAAAAATAATTTTGAATTTTTAATATCGTTCACTGAATATTTAAAAAGCACTCTTTAGGTAATCATAAAATATGTTGTACTTACTAAAATACTTTGTACTTACTTCATATATGTATATTTTGTTCGGGATTTTTCAAGTATTTTTTACCAACAAAATCCAAATTTGCTGTGACAGCGTACTTAGAATATTTATTTATTCTTTATTGACCACATTACAAAAAATGTCTGGTACAAAAGGCGGACTTAATGCTATATATCATACTCTCCCAGTCAACCTTTGGCAAAAGAGAAATGTAATTATGCGGTAAAAAAATGAATGAATGAATTACATGTATATTGATTTACAATTATATAATGAATATGATTGTATAAATAAACATACATAAATACGGCAACATTATAGTTTTTGTTCGCTAGTAGAGCACGTTTTTAATAAATCAGTCAGAAACATTGAAAATGCTTCAATTGTTTTTGAAAATTGACACATAATTGTGACGTGCAACGCTTTTGTAAACTTATGAATGTTTTCAATATTTACCTATGAAGCTATCACTTCTCTACAAAACCACACTTACATTTCTATCAACTAGACTGTGTAAATCAATCGGATATTTTGTTAAAGAATTCCATTCGATTTGTCAAATACAAGGATTGATTCCCAATGGAGACAAATGTTTCGATTCCTACCTTTTTTATATTCATACATAAGAGCAAATAGAGGTATCGGTTTATTATATCACGTATTCTTAAGAAGAGATAAGTAAGTAGTCGAAGTTGCAAAACCACCAAGGGGATGAGCTAGAATAACAGCGTGTTCCAGTTATTCGAGCAATTTCTCGTCTTTAAAGAAAGGGATATATATATATATATATATATATATATATATATATATATATATATATATATATAAACTGTTAAAGACTATATGTTCTAATCGTAAATATGATATTATAATAAAATATAATCGTAAATAATTTCATATATTATACTATATCGATATTTTTTAACTGCTGTTTATAAAATAGTTCGTAGATTTTTTTAATTTATACATCTCTTTTTCTATATTATATAGAAAAATAATTTTTATTTCAATATGTTGGAATTTATTTTGTATGGTATTTATTTAAATTGGTATTTGAAATAATTATTTGCTATATTTCATGAATGGTCGGTCACATGATTCATAATGATTAATTCTACGATTTGGCCATGACATAATTATATATCAGATATAAGAACCGCTTATCGATCCAGTGGTCCATAGATTCAAGATTATTTATTTGTAAAATATGGGTATAAATTCATATGTTTGTTTGCTACCTCAGTGTTATAAAAAAGGACATGGTTTTTGTTTATAAAATTTGATCTGTATAAGTTAGAAGACTCTATCGACGGTTTCACGTAGATTTACTTCATTACATCAAATGTCGTTCGTGAATCATAGTTTTATTGTTAGTCAATATAATTTTATATATCCGATCACGAATAGTTATTATAATGGGACATGAAATACGTAATGGAATCGTTTTATGGCTTCGTATTAAGATCGTTTCGTTTAAAGGTAAACATTCGTTACTACCTTTGCATATACATATATTGGTAAATTAAGTTTATGACAAAAGATAAAACTCATCCTAAATTAAAGAATATGAATACAATAGTTATATCCTGCGACTTTGCCTGTGATCGTATTGTAACGTTGAATAGCCTATATATATCTTCAAAAAATCATATACATAAAGAATTTTTTTAATCCAATTTCTCGAAGTTGTACTTCCAGTTGTGTGCGTTCAAACAAACTCTTCTACTTTATATATTAGTATAGATTACTTACGAACTAATGTAATTTCAACACAAAAAGCATGTAAATAGATTTAGCAAATATCCATAGGCTGCAGTAACTGTTTACCATCAGACGGGCTATGTATTTGTTTGTTACTTACGCGATAGAAAAACAGCAACTTTTATTGTAATGAAATGTAATGAAAATTTTTATCTTAAAATAATTTAAACTTTGTGTAACTCTGTTTTTTTTAAAATTACCTGTAAATTTCTTCGAACATAAAAAGTACAATGAATTTTTGACCCTTTCTAAATCGGTTAAAGAAAATAACTGTATCTCTAGAGAAAAATAATCTTATTATAAACTTTTAAATGTCATTAGTAAAAAAATTGTGTAATAAAGTTAATATTACTCCTAGCTGAAAATTTCTTCTGCGGATACTTGGTCAAAGTTTAAGTAGTCCTATGGGCGGCTACTTTGACCAATAGGTATTTATAACAGGGTCGATTCTGAGGTACCAACCGTAAACCTCTCTCTAAAATTAAATACATTTCCAATTTGATAGTTTAGCATAACTATTACGTCATGGACCATTGAGATTTCAATGTAATGCTCTTCTGACACATTTCCACTAAAATGTAGTTTATGTTGCTTCTTAGAATAGTCACTTTAAGTTACAAGTAAAAAAAATATATTTAAGAGAATCATCTCCGTCGTAGTACCTGATACAACATATTAGTATATTTGTCTTTATATATGTATGTATTATTTATTTGCGTCTATTTATATAAGTATTTATTTATTATTATCATTATCATATTTATTATTATCATTTGAAAATGTATTTTTATTTATATTATTTATACTGCGTTTATATTTGCTTTTACCTCTTTTTTCTCCCTTTATTAGTAGTATTATTTTTCTGTAAAGCCTTGACCAGATACAATTTTAATTAATCCTCTCCATCTTAAGGTTGCCTGGAAGAAGTCGCTATTTACCGATAAGGCTGCCCATTGTTGTCTCTTTATTTTGCTTTTATGTAATTAAATTAATTAAATAATTAATTAAATATTATGTAATAACACCTGAGTCCTCAGGAATGGCAACGCATGGGGGGGGGGGGGGGTATCATGGGCGAAACAGTATACTCTGTTATGTCCACGGTACAGCTCATGTTTATAGATGACGGTTACCACTTTCCATCAGGTGGGCCGTCAGCTTGTTTGCCATTCTAAGTTGTATAAAAAGTTTATATAATTAATTATTTATTTTGTTCGTGTACATATTGTTAATCTTTATAATCAGTATCATTCTTTGAAGGGCACAATAAGTAGTTTTCATTCATTCATTCAATCTCGTTGTAATGTCAAATTTGTATTTAAATTTTTGAGATATCTGTCTGTATTATCATCATTATCATTATCGTATCAGCCATTAACTGTTCACTTCTGAATACAAGTCTCCCCCATAGACAGCCATAAGGAATGGTGCCGAGACATACTGTAGGAATTACAATACGTTCAGTTTTCGTCTTATATATTTAGTTTTTTTATGTTACATAATAATATAGAAAAAATATAATATAAAGAAGTTCTTAGTACTGGTGTCGGCGACATATACACTGACTCCCTGCAATGCATTTAAGGTCATCGCTCCAACTAGTAAAAGGTGATCCTACACTGCTAGATAGGGAATTGCGCTTCAAAATTTTATAAAAGCTTTCGATGAAAGTTAGATATAAATATATAAGTACAATATTATATACTAGTGAGCGGTGGATTTTAGTGACATGAGCAAATTTTTCATACGTATTAGTTTAGTTGTAGATGTCACCTAGCTAGGTGGTTTAATCCTGGTCAATTAACAAGTCTTGAGGGCCTACCATAAAATGAAATTCCGAATTTTTTGACTCAATTTCGTGTTTTTATTCTTAATGAAATCGTGTAATAATACGTTGAATTATACGTTTATTAATGCAAGTAAAGTAAATGTAGCTGAACATGTCGTTCGTCATAAGTCCAAAGGCACGACATTTTAGCATTTTTAATATTTTTAAACGGTATGTATCATGTAATTTTAACATCAAATTTGTGTTTCGTTTGGACCCGAAATTTTTGAAAACATTTCATGGCAGGCCTTCTGATCGCGGACGAAATCGCGAGCAAAGCCTTGTTTTTAATAAAATATTTTTTTATCATCTACATCTCAGTTTATAGGAAGTATAGATAGACCCTATTCTTTTTTTTTCATGTCACCATCTGGATAAAGGTTAGACCCATCAATCAACTTACTCTATATAAATAAGGGTAGGAATTCACGGGGCATGTAATTTGCCGGACTTAAATTTGGATTTATATGGTTTAAATGGTTCTTAAGACAAGGGTATAAGGTTGAAATTTGAATTACATATAGGTGTAGTTGGTCTTTATACCTATATACTCTGTGGTCGAATCATTTGCACCGCTGAACATAGAAAATTTTTATTAGTTACGCTTGGCTTATTTTAGAAAGTCTATTCCAGTCATACAATAAATTAAATTGGTCAAGTTCGAGGGCGCCATGCATTCCATTTATACTGAAATCCATTACTAACTACATCATTTTAATATTATGCCCATATTCTATCTCTTTTTCATACATAAATCTATATCTCTTACTACGGTAGACTGAAACAATGAAATTAATTCAAGCAGACATATGTCTCCTCTTCTACGCTTATCCATACAAGTTTCATGAATAAGAATAAATTTGACTCGGTCCTTTTCCAGTACATTATTTATTTATTCTCTCTCTCTTTTATGTCTTTCACCTATTATTTATATTTCAACTTGTTTTATATTTCTCCTTTTATCTTCTTTTCAAGAGGAAATTCATTTTACAATGTTTCACAGCCATATTTCCGGTCAGCATTTATAAACTAGTCTATACCTGTGGCATCGTCTACGTGATCGCCATATATTAGTTTCTCGTAATAGAAAGTATCAAATATCCTTCATTTCAAAAACTACATGTATGCCAAATTTCATGACAATTGGTTGAGCGGAATTTTAACACTAAATGTCACTAAATTAGCAATATTAATTGTGACTACTTGTCGTGTGGTTCCAACTAGACTTCCCCTTCTTTTCCCGACGGTGTTGTAAGAGGCGACTAAGAGAGCTTATAAAGGAGGGATGGGCAGCAGCGTCTCTCTTAAAACATCATTAAAAGCCAAACTACGGTTGCCAACCTGCCAACCAAGCGTGGCAACTACTAGTAAAACTCCCCAATAGGCGGAAGCCTTTGTTCAGCAGTGGACATTTAACAGCTAATATGATGATGTGAATGAATTGTGATTACCAATTCAGATTTGTCAAATATCAATCATAGCAACTGCCTTATTGGAGAGGCCTAACTTTAGCAATGGACGGTTAACGGCCTGCAAGAAATAAGAAAATTACGGACATATTCTGAACCATTTTTAAGAAGTAACACTGAAAGTATGTAATAAAAACAAAATAAGTAGATATAAGAGTAATGAGATAATTTTTCTCACAATTATGTTGCAGGATAAAGAATTAATTAAATCAAAACAATTTTTCAAGGAAAATTTATTAATTTTCTTCGTGTTGTTATTTAATATTTTTTGTTATAAATTAAAGCCCGTAATGTCTACTTAATAATCCCCTCAGTGTTGCCAAATTGGATGTTTTTTTCGTAATTTTAAATAATATTTGTGTTTGTGAAATTTTGGAAAAAAATAAAATAGGCCAGAAGAAATTTGGCTAATATTTTTAATAGTTTTTTATTTATAAATCATATAGCAGTATATAAATCAAATTTACCATATCAATGAAGATAGCAACATGAGATGAAGAAAAGGCTATGTTTTTCCTTCGATTTACGTAGAAATAAAAATATCATATCTAGCAACACTGGACTCGCTGTATTATTATGACTTCTCGTATTATATTTGCCCATTTCATAAAGCTTAATTTATTCGCAATTTATTCTCATATTACTCGAAATTTATTTCCTTATAATTAAAAATTATTATGCCTTGTGGTCCCGGCGTAGAATGGGCCATCTTTTTTTTTCCTGTGGATATCGTAAAAGGCGGCTAAAGGAATTTAGCATTTGAGAGATGGGCAGCATCGTTCCTCTTAAAACATTACCAAAACTAATTTGTTGTTGCCAACACGCTTGCCAAGCGTGGCAATTACTGGATACAGGAGCAGTCTTATATTCAGCAGTGCATAATTACTGGCTGATAGATTAGAAACTTATTTCTTTACTTTCAAATATCTCTATTGAGTTTTAGTTTTGTTTTTATAATAAATAATATAAATAAGGGAATTTGCAACATCTACATTATTGTATTGCAACAAAAATAAACGTAAACTTGTCAGGAAGTTATTTCGACTAGACTAAAACTGTACGAAATGAAAACTTTGTGTTAAGATAATACATATGCTATCTGATGGAGGACGCAGGTATGTATGAGCTGAGTAATGTTAATGGATGTAAGAGTGCATCTCTTACATCCATCTGTCTGCGACAAGTGCCATGATAGTTTGTATTTTAATATCACTTAAGTATGTAATGGCTACATCACTACATTGGTAGTCATATCACTAGGTCGGCAGCTGTTTTTATCAACAATTTTTATCAGCCATTTGTATATTCGTTTACAGCTAGCAAAACCATTAGATTAATTTTCTGTTATTATATGAATATTACTGTAAAAATAATAGCAATAAACTATATTATATATAATAATATAGTTTATATATAATAACACCTGAGTCCTCAGGAATGGCAACGTATGGGGGGTATCATGTTACGTCCATGGTACTACTCATGTCTATAGGCGACGGTTACCACTTTCCATCAGGTGGGCCGTCAGCTTATTTGCCATTCTAAGTTGTATAAAAAAAAATTTACCTACTATTAACAAAAAGGTCTTGAATAAGCACAGTGCGATTTCAGTGAAGCTTCCTCCTTCGAATACTCAGGTTGTGGAATGACCTTCCTGCCGAAGCTTTCCCTAGACAATACAGTTGGAAGTTATTTCAAAAGGGAGTTTAAGGTTTCTAAGGGTCGCCAACGCGCGCTTGACATCCCTGGTGTTACAATCGTTAAAGGCTATAGTTGCCTCGTTTACCATCATGATGATGGTTGATGATGACGAATGGCTTGTTTGCCACATAGTAATATAAAAAACAAAAACAACATTTTATCGAGTTAATTTTTTATGGAGTCGATTTTTTTAAAATCTGTTTATTATTTAAGCGACTTCTAAAAGGCATTATTTATTATTTTTTGGCTTAATTTTATAAGAATTATTATTGTTTATTTATTCCTTTTTTACACTGTTTTCTTTTCTTTTTCCAACCATAGGCCCAACCATTTATTCCCGTCTTATTTTCATATTAATTTTGTGATGATTGAAACAGCCGTTGCTAAATGAAAACTTGTTTGTTGTGAAGCAAAGTTGACTTGTTTACATAGGACTCTACGTTGTAAATGAAAATATTTTCAATTTACGAAATATTTCATCATTGCGTAGAGACCTCTACGAAATAACACGTTTTGAATTTTATTCAAATTATTTCAAGTTTGTGAGATTAGGGCGCTTTTATTATTTACCGTGCACGATTTGTCGTGAACTTCCACGTTATTATCGTGCACTTAGACGATATATCGTGCAAATGAATGTTTTTATACTTTGCCGTGAACGTTCACGATATTTTAAAATGTCGACGTCATTTTTTTAATTATTATATACTTATTAAATTTACATATATATTATTACTTAGTTTATTTGTTTAAAAAAAAAACTTTAATTCTGTTTATAATAATTATTGTAATATTTTCAAAATGGCCGCTGTTACAAGATGAAGTATTTATTGTGTACATTTTATTACCTCTTTTAATACGGTTGTCAAAATAAATTACATGTTTAAATATGGTCACTGACAAGAAGCGGATTATCATTTGCTTTATAGATATACTTGTTAAAATTTTGTCCAGCACAAAGTATTACAAAATGGCGATAATCGTTTTTTGTAGTTTTGTAATATACAAATAAATCTACGAAGTGAAAGACAGCTTTAAAATGGTTAAATTCGCAATTAAAGAAAACAAAACAAAATTATTCAGATAAAATATTAATATCGGAAATATGAAAACAGGTATATTGACAATCTCCTCGTTGTGAAGTTGGTTGAGAAACCCAATATATAGATATCGGATCGGTATCGATATTATCCATACTTAGTTCATAGTCAGCTTATACTGATAGCGCAGGTGGTGTTACCATTCCATTATCATCCATAAAAAACCTGCTTTTATCCGTCACTGGTGCTCTCCGAGTATATTCTATTATCAGTCATTAAAAAAAATTATAACATCGTAACCTTCAAGACAAGAGCATATTCCTTTCAAAAAGGTTAGTATATTATAATTTGTTTGGCGTGACGGTCATGAGCACCTATGAACGTCAGTAAACACTTACCATCAGGTGAGGAGTATGCAACTCCTTTACCTGTTACGTTATAAAAAAAGTACACCTAAAAAAAGTAGACCTTTATATGTTTCGCAATATCTGAGTGGCCATCTTGTTCATCATTTCTTGTAGTTGTATAATAATTCTCAAAACAAATGTACAAGGAAACAAAACTGAAAACTTGGGTCGCGCGAGACTCTCAGACCCAACGCTTCACATTCTGAGAGCTTATCGGACGAGTTTCAAGAAAACTTAACGCACTGAAACTGTCTCTGTCGTTATTTTTCCCCTCACGAAAGTATTCCTTAAACTTTTGTAATAATTTATAACTTTGTCTTACTTTGGCCAACTTAGGGTTGGGATTAACACTCATTGTAATTCTAATTTTATTATTAGGACCATAAGGTATATATTGCGGTGACGACAACTTTACGGTTATTATTTTATTAAATAGTTCAATGGATTGTACAGGTATCTATACAAAATTTATGAGATTTTTTTTATATCCTTGAATTTCTGTAGCACTTCGCGTCGTACCGGTGAAGTTTAAAATTACGTTCAGAGATTAATTTAATAAGAAGTCAACCATTGATTAGGTTGATTAGACTGAAAACTTGCCTGTTTGGTACTTTATCAATTACCTTTTTTTAGTGTTAAAAATTGGCGTCTTTAAGGCCATATCTCAGACGAGATCTGGTCCTTCAAGAAATGCTCAAATCATACTCTTTGTGAACCTTTTCTCGCATTCTGAAATAAGTACTAGACAATTCTGAAGTGAATACGGACCAACATGAAAGTTTGTCCTTAAAATAAATAAAAAAAATTAAATCCATACATAAATGACGGAGTTCTGAGGTAACAAACGTAAAAAATACAACCAAATTCAGAACTTCCTTTTATTTTAAGGGGGTAAAAAATATAAAAATGAATTAGAAACTGATTAAATAAGCCTAAGCTTTTTTTAGCAAAGCAGCATATTCGCATATACACAATAAGGCCCAATAGTACCTCTAAGGCTCCTAAGGCGTTATGCATCATCAAACCAGATTACACTAAAACCCTTAGTATACGTTGTTATATCAAATCTTGACTTTAACAGATGTTTTCATTGCGAGATCTGCGTGAATCCAGCTCGGCGGAGCGTGTAAACAGGAAATAGGGAGCTGGGTTACATTGCCTCATTTTTAGCGGATTTAAATCTCTGCTGTAAAGATTATGGGCTTGTGCAGCTCAGATGCAAAGCATTTTTATTAGATGATCGCAATGCGCTTCATCAAGTTTTTTTTAATGGTGATAATGAAATGGCAACCCCGCCTGCGCTATTGGTATATCGGCGCCTCGTCACTAGTGAGGGTAAATAAGTGACAATGAAAGATTTTTTGGAAATAATAATATATTATTAAATTATTACATTGTCTCGAAAAATATCTCTGTTTAAAAGTTGATGTTTTTCTGTTTTTGTTTTTAGAGTAGTACTCGTAGCAATCGAATCTCGTGGCTTTGTTCAAGTAAAATAAATGTTAGGTGTCCTAAGTAATGAACTGCTTGGTTGCTGTTTTTTTTTCTAAGTAGCAAAATCATAAGATGTATTTATATAACAAAAAATCATTTGACATATTTTAATCGAAAGAAAACGGATTAAATTTTAGATATTCCTTAAGTTTCACGTACCTTTATAAATATTATCAATAGCTTTAAATTGTATAAAATGTATAAAACAAAGCAACTGTCCGAGTTTGCCTATTTTTTGCTTACTTCTTTTAAATCACGCATCCGATTTTGATGAGGGTTATACTGTTATTTGTATATTTTTCACGGAAGGTTTTTACGTACAATTTGCACCCGCGCGAAGCCAAAGCGGGTTGCTAGTACAAATAAATCAATAGTACTGATTTATGTATATATATTTTATGTGGTTTGGCAACATTTATATTAAATTTTCTATAGTCGCTTACCGCCATAAAGCGTACAGAACGCTAAAAGTGTATTCCTGACTGATTTATATGAATGAAGACAAGATGAATGTTTAAGTTACATATTTAACACACTCCAAAGGGATTTGGTTTCAAATACTGTATATAGTGTATTATTATGTATGGAACATGTATTTACTAAGTGGCTTTGAAGACAATATCCTTTCGATTTAAGACTACAAGTTCTCGAAACTTATTCGTTTTCCAAGAAATGGTTGACAAGTTGGTTGTATTAAGCCGATGCGGTTGATGGGTACAAACAAATGGATATGACAAATCCACAAAAAAATTGTTATTAAAATTATACAGTGGATTTTAATTTTTTTTATCTCAGCAAAAAAATAACAACAACAATTGTAACCTAGCCGTGTGGTTCTGGCATAGAATAGGCCGTGCCTTCCTTTCTCGTGGGTGTCGTAAGACTAAGGGAAGTCGAGGGATGGGCAGCAGCGTCCCTCTTAAAACATTTCTAAAGCCTGACTACCGTTGCCAATCCGCCTGCCAAGCGTGGCAACTACTGGCAAAAATGCTGAAGCCTCAGCAGTGGACAGTTAAACGTTGATATGATATGGTGACTTGTTTGTTATCTCTTATCATTAAGGGCTTAAGCAATCATTATAAAATTTGGCATATGGGGCGAAGAAGGATACAGGGTATTTTTTATTTTGGTTAGTAACCATATCTCATTCACGTGGGCAAAGTTATGGGTAAAAGTAAAAAAAATAAATGAAAATACATGCTCACGAGTTTAATCCTCTTTGAGTTATCTGAGCTGTTTGATGACTCTTGCAGTTATGGTGATTGTAACACACGACATGGGAAACATCGATAATAAAGCAAATTAATTCGAGGGACAGCAGTATTCTCGCCCCAGCCACGTGGGTATATTATGTGTATTCTAAAATTTATATTGACTAATAATGTCAGTATTCCAATTTTAAAAAGAATTAAACGGAGCGACGTATGAAAAAGTAACTTTTGTTTTTTTCTTCTCTCTCTCTCTCTCTTTCTATCTCTCTCTATTGTATAATTTTTGTAAAAGGTTAGGCAAAAGAAACGAAGTCCATACATCAAGATATTAGATGATCTTAACCGTATTTTTTAATAAAAATAAAGACAGCCACATAGTATTCAACCATATCAACTGTTGACTGTCCACTGCTGAACACAATGATATTGTTAGTAGTTGTCAAGCTTGACAAGCGAGTTGGCAATTATTACCTAATTAGATGCGATTTTCACAGCAGTGTTCCTGAATGTGTAACTTAAAAAGTTGTGTATGTTTCATTTTTTTTTTTGATGGGTGAAAATGGTATGGTAACCCCGCCTGCGCTAACGGAATACGCTGGCGGAGCACCAGTGAAGGGTAATAGATGAGGATGAAAAGAGGCCAGTTAGCCCATCATGATGAATTCATCAGGAATTAACCATGATAGTTTCCAGGGGAAACCGCCGGGAAGTCGACCTGGTTTGGGTATACTGCTAGCAATGGGATTCTCAGTCTCCATTACTAACAATCCCTTTCCCCCCTATGTTTCATATTGACATGCCATATACAAATACTTTATATCATTAATTTTGCTATTTCTGAAATCCACGCATACGAAATAGTGGGTAAAAAGCTAGTTGTAAGTAACATAAACAGTTCTAATATTACTAATAAGCTCGCTTAAATAAATTACCCAAATTTTCCACCAGATGTCAGTGATTGATTAAGTAAACGTTCTTGAATTTTCTAAAGACGAATTACAGGGTGATAATCGAGGTGATTTCTCTGAAGACTTCTTTTTTGATATTACTAGTGATATATGATGGATAAATAAAGTTTTATCCATAAAAAATAGACTTCAGTAGTAAAAAAAATATGGTCACGAGAAACAATGAGAATAAATATTGACAAAAGAAGTGTTATTATTTATATTAAGTTTATATTCAAATAAACAGAGATTAAATACTATTTAATTCTTAAAAAAAGGAATTATAAATTTCGTTTACAGTTTAACTGTAATCGCGTAATATGTGAGCAGTATACAAAGATCTTTTCTGTAAAAAATAAACGATTGACTTCAAAAAGAAGAAGATCCTTGATTCTGTTGTATTTTTGTTGAGTTTGGTGTAACAAACATATGTTACAACAAAACTCTGTCAGTTGTAAATCGATTTAGAAAGTTATTTTTTATCTGAAAGGTTATATATAGATTGGTCCCATAGAAATTTTAGCAAAATCGTTTTTTTTTAAAATAACTGGTTTTTCTAGAATTATTCGGTTTTTTTTTGGAAAATTAATAATAATAATTATTTTTTCCAAATTTATAATAATTGCTCTGTCTATGGTATGGATACCCATGTTATACATGAATAAGAATAGGAAGAACGTTATTTCTTGCTTACATATCACATATTTATTGCTACATATGCTCATGACTAAGTATCACGAATTGATTCCGAAGCTAGTTGAGTGTTTTCGATGTAAATACACGTAAGTTAATCCGGTTGTTATTACATTAAAATACATGTGTTTATCTATTTTATTATTAAAATCGCTTATCGCTGTCTACAAAACTGTACCCAATATTTCAAGTTGATTTATGTAACGGCAGATAAGACGTATTCTCGAAGAACAACGTCTTGGCGGCAAAGGCTTGTTACTTTTATAATATTAAAATAAAGAATTTTTCCTCGATATAAGCTGAAACAAAATTCTCACGTGAGCTACTTTGATTATTGATTTGATTGGTGATGTATCATACAGAGAAAACAATGCTTTGTTGCTAACACTATTTTTTTCTAGTAAACCCATTTCTTCATCAGACGGAGAGTTTGTACAAAATCTTACGTTTCTTACTACGCTTACGAGGCTCTTTGTCCTATTTGTATTTGCTTGGCTGTGATTCTGATTGAAGGCTGGGATATGGTAGTGAAAGAACAGATTCATCATCATCATCATCATATCATCCGTTAACTGTCCACTGCTGAACATTAGCCTCCTCTTTGGGGAGATTTGCTAGTAGTTACTACGTTTGGTAAGCGAGTTGGCAACCGCAGTTAGATAGTTTAAGAAAGACGCTGCTTCCCATCCCTCAATCATTGATTTCCCTTGGTCGCCTCTTACAACATCACAGGAAACGAAGGGGTAACTCATTCTACGCCGGAACCACGGCAAAACAACAGCCAGAGACATATTATTTTGGTAATGGCAACGCACGAGGAATATCATGGACGGCCCATATATATAAAATATAGCCCAGTATATACAAAATCAGTTAAGTAGTTTAGTTTATATGTCAAACAACTGGTTTTGTCACAACTGAAGTTACCTTTTGTGGGACATAATCTTTAATTACCAGAGGGAGACTTTGTACAAAAGTCGATTGCATGGGTACCTCTGTTCCATTCGTGTTTCAACCGTGAAGCAGTTGTGTTTGCATAGCTGTGTTTCGGCTTGAAGGGTGGGATATGGCGTGAATTTACAGGGTACAGAGGAATAACATCTGAGTCCTCAGGAATGGCAACGCATGGGGGGTATCATGGGCGAAACAGTATACTCTGTTATGTTCATGGTACTGCTCATGTTTATAGGCGACGGTTACCACTTTCCATCAGGTGGGCCGTCAGCTTGTCTGCCATTCTAAGTTGTATAAAAAAAAATATAATTATATCCTGAGAATATCTGTCATTTATCTTTGTAGAGAAAATAATTGTACTTGTTGCCAAGTAAAATCTAATTTCACAGACGATTTCGTATTCTGAATTCAAACATTTCCAATGTAAAGTATCTACAAAAGAGATTGTTTTTCATTGATGTATTTTGTAGGGATATGAAATCGTTTTTTGGAGCAAAACGTTTTAGTTACGATAGAATTAGCTTTTGTTCTGAGGAGCAAAGTATAGGCACGTACATTGTTTTTTTCTTTGCGCTTTTCTTTACCCTGCGCCTTACGCCTGCGCTAACGGTATACGCTGGCGGGACGCCAGTGGGAGATGATGGATGAGGATGAAATCAGATCAGTCAGCTCATCGTGAAGAATTCCACGAGAAGTACCCACGATGGTTTCCAGGGGGAACCGCGTGGAGGTCGACCTGATTAGTAAGATTGCTAGCAACGGGGCTGTTACACCCCATCGCTAACAATCCCTTTTCCCCTAAGGCACGTATATTAGACATTTGTCTAATCGTTTGGACCTTCGCATATTCCATCAGCAAGTAGCAATTATTTATAAAGCCGTAGGAAACCTCGAGGCCATCGCGTGACTGTTTTCTACGCATATTGCAAATTATACGAAAAATAGGCCTGTTATTGTTCATCTGTAGAATCTATTTGACTGCGTCTTTGAAAGTAGGTCAATATTTTGTTTATATTGCGCCTATTGTGTGTAGTTTTTAAAGTTTGAAATTATTACGAGTATTGTTTTTAATTCTTATTTAAATATACATCTGTGTTTTATGTCTGGAATATACATTTAACATCTTTTATTTATCACCCAAAAACTTTATTACCCAAAAAAAAAAAAAAAAAAACTTAAAAACATATAATGACATTAAATGTTACAGATTTGAAAATTTTATTATTAGTAATCTTCTAAGTTAACCTTTAAATTCTTTTTTCTATTTTTATTCGTCCTGTTTATTATGTATATATTATAACTTAATATTGTTAATTATGCATGTACAAATACATAGTATTATTTCTTGCATGTTGGAAGGAACTGGCTTACTAGACACAGTTTTTTTTAATGGATGATAATGGAATAGTAACCCCACCCGCGCTATCGGTATACACCGGCGGGGCACCAGTGAAGGATGATAGGTGAGGATGAAGTAGGTCAATTGGCCCATCGTGACGAATTCAACAAGAATTGTTCACGATGGTTTCCAGGGGGAACCACGTGGAGGTCGACCTAATAAGGCATATTGCTAGCAATGGTGCTATCAAACTCCATTGCTGTTCCACTCCCTTTCCCCCCACTAGACACAGGTTACCCTTATTTGTATGTCAGGGCAAAAAACATCTGTAACAGTACAACCTTGTATTTATTATTAAAAGTTATTAGACGTTTATTATTATCAATTAGAAAATTCAAGTGAAATACAGTAGTATAAAGTAAATATATATTTATTATAAAATATATACATGAAGGTACAAAAGGCGGTCTTATCGCTAGGACAATCAGACAATCTTTGATTAAAGAAGAATATATAGAAGTAGGTAGGAATTTATTTTATCAGTCAATCTAGACAGCAACAGCATTATAGATATTACAGAATACATCACCACCCATAGTACCCCTTATACGTATCACATAATTTTATTGTCATGTCCTTCAAACCGAAACAGAGAGCGCATGCTGCGCAGCTGTTTCATAGCAGTATTACGAGCGGAACGGAAGCATCCAAATACACTCACAATGGATAAATGACTAAACGAATTTAAAAGAACTTCAGTACAAGTTCCTAAATCGCAAGTGGTATAATCTCTTTTCGTTTAACAGTTTCCTCTTGTCGGTGCAACTAATTCATGCATCTTCTTCCAGCCAGCTCTATCCCAGGCCATATCCTTGATCTCCCTATACGACATGACATCTAGTGTTTCTTTTATCTGTCCCATGTAGTTATTCCTCAGTTTTCCTCTTCCTCTTTTGCCCTCTATTTTTCCTTCTACTATGCTTTTAAAAAACCGTCATAAGGTGGCCCAGCATTTTGCCTCTTCTATTCTCTATTATTTTAATTAATGTTCTTTTCTCGTTCAGTCTTTTCAGGACTTCCCCATTCGTTAGTTTAATGGTATAATAATGATGTTTATTTCTGTGTCCACAGGCAGCTTGCTGTTCAGTGTGGACGCCAGTCTCCTATAACTATGTTTACTTAATTGTTTATAATTACTCCTCTCCATCCAAAGGTTGCCTGGAAGAGATTGCTTTTAGCGATAAGGTCGCCTATTGTTTTCTCATTGTGATTATTTCTTGTAATTGTTTATATTTATAATAAGTTTACTATTGTAATCTTTTGGAGGAAACAATAAAGAGTATCTATCTATCTACTTACATGCCAATTGAATTGTAATATGGTTGTGGTGGAAAAATAAAAATAACTTTAGTCTAAGAATTAAAGTACTGAACCGATTTTGATAACATTTCTATAAGAGTAATCTATAATTCTCATAGTCCTTTCTGATAAAAGAATTTTCTAAATTAATGTGGAACTGACGAAGATAAAAAAAATACAATCGAATTGAGAGCCTCCTTCTTTTTAAAGTCGGTTGGAAATAACACTTATCGGGAATTTATTCACTGATGCGAAAAGTAATATCCTCCGGGACCAGCCCTGACCTTTAGCAGAACTACTGTAATTTTCGAATTGGATCCTATTGCCACTATGTTACAATGTTGTGTGCATTGAATAACTTAAGATATTTATATGCGACCAATGCGAGAGTAAATCTTATTTATTTATTTATTTTAATTTACCCCTCCACTAGGAAGAGTACGCTTGGACCGAATATTTATTTCCAGTTTTTTAAGGCTATGTACAAACCAGAGGGATACTTTGTATAAAAGTCGATTGCTTGGCTACCTTTGTCCCATTCGTGTTTCAACCGTAAAGTAGTTGTGTTTGCATGGCTGTGTTTCGGTTTGAAGGGTGGGATATGGCGTGAATTTACTGGGTACAGAGGAATAACACCCGAGTCCTTAGGAATGGCAACGCATGGGGGGTATCATGGGTGAAACAGTATACACTGTTATGTCCATGGTACTGCTCATGTCTATAGGCGACGGTTACCACTTTCCATCAGGTAGGCCGTCAGCTTCTTTGCCATTCTAAGATGTATAAAAAAAATGTATGATTGGTAATCACAAAAAACAAAGGTAAAGGATAATTGCATTATTCTTTCCTGTTTTACTTTCCATCCTATTCTTTCTTATCTTTCATTATTCACCTTTCATTCGTCTGCTTAGCGTGTTTTTTAATTTTTATTTATTATGTTCCGACTTGAAATTTTATTATTGCAAAAAAAAAAAAATAGATAATATCAAAATCGGTTCAGAATTGGCAAAGATACCGCGTGACATATGTACATACAAAAATAGAACATGGGCGAATTAAGAGCTTACTCTTTTTCAGTGACATCAAAAAATATTCACGAATTGAAATAAAGATCAACTTTAATTGTAACAAAACCAGATATTTTGATTTAAAAATTGAACTACTGAGCCGGTTTAAAAAAATATATTTATTTATTTATTTATTCATTAGTACATATATGTGTACATGGCGGACTAAATGCTAAAAGCATTCTCTGCCAGTCAACCATAGGGAAGTGTCAGAATTGTCGAATGCGGTACTAGTAATTATTGATATATTCTCTTAATGGTATCAGGAAGCGCGTTCCAGAGCCGTGATGAATGTAGGAGAAAAGAATTTGAAGCGAAACCAGTACGGTGAGAGGGGATAGATAGTTGGAGAGTATCACTGGAACGAAGATAAATATAATAAACTGTTCTCAAAATTTCTATATAACCAAGCTGTATGTCTTTTCAAATAAAAAAAACTTTTCAAATCGATTCAGAATTGACGGAGATATTAGGCAACGAATATAAAAAGAATACAACCTAATATACCTTTTTTTTGAAATCGGTTGCCAAAAAGTATAAAATTGCTATTACAGAAAAAAAGAAAATAAAATGAATTACAATTATCATAACCGATAATGCGAACTCCCAAGTGTATTTCATTTATGTCAAACTGTCTAAGAAAATAAATGGCTCCCATATTTCTTAGATTCGAACCTTAAAGAATTAGAGGATGTGAACTTTTTGTGAACAAATCAGATTTATATTGTTTTCTTAGGGCCTACCATATATTAAAAATGTTAAGATATTGTTCCTTTGGACTTTTATGATAGGATGTATGACGAACGAAATGTTAAACTCCATTTATTGATCCGATTTTAGTATAAACAAAAAACACGAAATAGAGTCCGAAATTTCGGAATTTCATTTCATGGTAGACCCGCTTATTTCTAAGTTGATTACTTTCTATCGGGGTCGAGTTTATTACTATTGGTGTAGTTATATTGATTTAAAGTCTATTGTGTCTGAAAAGTTATTAATTTTATTGTTTTCCAATCAATCAAATGAAATCTTAGGGTCGGCAACGCGTGCGTGACATCCCTGGTATTACAGTTGTCCACAAGCTACGGAAACTCCGTTTACCATCAGACGGGCCGTATGCTTATTTGCTACCATAGTAGTATAAAAATATCACAGTCGAAATCTTACAGTTTTATAATCCCAACGTCGTTTAAAATTTATAATACTTCACTACTGAACATAGATCTCCCCCTTGGGGGATTTTAGTAATAGTTGCTACGTTTGGCAGGTGGGTTGGCAACCGCAGTTTGGATTTGGTGATCCCTTAGTCGCCTCTTACGACACCCACGGGAAAGTAATAAATGATCCATTCTACGCCGGCAGTCAGTGAAATATTTAGACCATATTTCTCCCTAAAAGTTATATCGAGAAATTGCTATTGGAAGACAATATTATGAAACCTTGATTTTGTACATATTTCACTGTTCGAAACTGGAGGGTTATACAAATTTATGTAAGAATACACGAGCAGGGCTGCCACGCGACGCGAGTCTAATATTGTTATAATCGTTTGTGTAAACGTCACCCAAGGGACAGGCTGAAGCGCATTGCGTTAATTTTAAATAAAATTTGGTACACGGGTAGCTTATATTCTTACTTAGCACATAGAATGTTATATGTACAGATTCACTCGGGCGGTGTCGTAATATATTTATGATATACTAGTTATTTCATAAATATACTATTTAAAAATGAAGAGTTCTATCTTTTAAAGAGTGTATTTATCGCTAACAAATTGTCATATAGTTCGACAAATTTTTTTGTATACAACTTACAATCGCACACAAGCTGACGGCCCATTTGATGGAAAGTGGTAACCGTCGCCTATAGACATGAGCAGTACCATGGACATAGCAGAGTATACTGTTTCGCCCATGATACCCCCATGCGTTGCCATTCCTGAGAACTCAAATGTTATTCCTCTGTACCCAGTAAATTCACGCCATCACCCTTCAAACCGAAACACAGCCGTGCAAACACAACTGCTTTACGGTTGAAACACGAATGGGACAGAGGTACCCAAGAAATCGACTTTTGTACAAAGTCTCCCTCTGGTAAGATTCTCCATCAGATTCAAATTAAAACTCTGTCTTAAATTTTGAGTTAAATTTCACTATATTAATATTGTAGTGTTTTATGAGAGTTGAACGCTGTTGTCTGAGATAGTAGTTCAGGTATAGACGATTAAACTAACCCAAAATTAATAATAATACATAAATTAATTTCAGTATTTACTGTTTATAATTTCAGTGCTAAGTTTGTTACACTCATGGTTATTATATCGTCATCATATCAGGCGTTAACTCTCCGCTTTCTAACACAGACCTCTTTTATAAAAGGGAGTTTTTCCAATAATTGTCACGCTTGGCACACGGGTTGGCAACATTAGTTAGGCTTTGGTGATGTTTTAAGACTGTCGCCAATTCCTCAGTCATTAGTTTCATTCATCGCTTCTTATGACACCTAAGGGAAAGATAGGGGTGGCCCATTCCATGACGGGACCACACAATTCATACACATACTACTGCTCATGTCTATAGGCGACGGTTACCACTTTCCATCAGGTGGACCGTCAGCTTGTTTGCCATTCTAAGTTGTATAAAAAAAAAAAACTAACTTCCGGCAGTAGAATAGCCGTTTATCATTACTATTATTGATTTCACGATGAATTCTAAACTCTTATGACTTGTACCATACGTAACGAGCTAATATGGCGGGTGCTAAACGCGCAGGCAACATCTGCCGTCGACGCTTTCTGCTAGAAACGGTTTTGTTTGCTGCCGAAGTCGTTTGACTGAATTTGCTGAAATTGCTCTCCGGGCCATTTCACTTACAACTATTTGTTGATGTTACGAACAACGCCTGGTTATAACGCCTAGCCAAATCTTACTAATATAATAAAATTGTAACTATAGACGATATCTATATATAGGAGATATTAAAAAAAAAAACTATATAAATGATAGATAAGATCAATAGATTTGTCATTAATTCTTAGGAATTTTGTTTGTCTGTCTATAAATATGTTTATTCCGGTATCACGCAAAAACTACTACATAAAATTGGATGCTATTTTCACAGTTGTGTCCCGAAAGGTCTAACTTAAAATCTAGTGTATGTTGATTCGCAAACTAGAAGTAATTATATTATACTATATATAAATTATATTATATTTCATTGGCTTTCTTACTTCTGTCTTATGTTTACGAAGTGGCAGCTTGAAATCTAGTAGCCTATAAAAACATATTAGTCTTGTTTACTGAATTTATTAAGTTTTTTTACCTAATATTTTCAAATTAGCAATTTGAAAAAAATAGATAAAGACTAATATTATAAAACAATATTTTTTTTGTTTTTTTTTTGTAGTGGATAAATTCAAACACTACTCAACTAATTTTTTTTTTTCACTTATAGATGTTTACACGTCAGTGAAAAATATAGGCTATACATTATTAAAAAATAGAAAACAAATTACACATTAGCAGTACTTTTTCCATTGTATACAATTTGAGAGAAAATATAAATACGTCTGTAACTATTTACATACAAAAATTTTCAATACTTACTTTTCACCGCATAATTATATTTCTGTTTTTCCAAAGGGTGATTGGTAGAAAATGCTACATATTATTAAACTCACCTTTTGTACCGAACTTCTTTGGTAATGTCTTGAATACATAAATAAAAAAAAATTACCGAATTCGTATTGAATATACCTAAATAAGCAGAATTCAGTAGCTATTATTTTAATAAACCATAAATTTTATTCCTCTTCTTTTATTTCCAAATAACTAAACAAAAAATAACTAATGTAAGTTTATTTGACATTTCACTCACTTGTGGGTCAGCGGTTTTTTTTGATGAGTGAAAATGGTATGGTAACCCCGCCTGCGCTAACGGGATACGCTGGCGGAGCACCAGTGAAGGGTGATAGATGAGAATAAAAACAGATCAGTTAGCCCATCATGATGAATTCATCAGGAATTAACCACGATAGTTTCCAGGGGGAACCACGAGCAGTTCGACCTAGTTGGGTATATTGCTAGCAATGGGATTTTTAGTCTCCATTACTAACAATCCCCCCTGTGGGTCAGCGGTTAGGTTTATTAACTGTGGTTTATGTGTGTACTGTGGTTATTGGAAAATTTATTACCTTCAAATTTTGTTATCTTTGCTTGGTATTTTTTTGATGGGTGATAATAGTATGCTAATGACGCTTGCGCTATCAGCATATGCTAGCGGGACACCTGTGAGCGATGGTAAGTGAGCCTAAAAGGCAGGTCAGTTAGTCGATCGTGATGAATTCATCTGAAATTAAGTACAATTATTTTCAGAGGGAAGCGCGAGGAGTAAATTGCTAGCAATAATGGGGTTGCCAGCAATTTCCTATGACTAACAATCTAATAAAATTTCTAACAACTCTCTCCCCCTTCCCCATCCTTCTTATTGGCTAGTATTTAAAATAAACAACAGTAAAGTTCCCACTCCCTATTAGCTAGTATTTAAATTAACAACGGTAAAGTTTATTTAATATCAAAATGACAATTTGATAAACAAGTTCGAGATTAGGTAGAATTTTGGTAACATTCGAATGAACAGTAATTGTTGGACTATGTTTGTATTACAGTGTACGTAGCATAAGGGTGTGGCGCGAGTGCTGGCGAAAAATTAAGTTTTAGTAATTTAATTATTCAATTTATTTAAGCTTACTAACTAAATACTTTAAAGCTATTTAGGTTGGGTGTAGATAACCCACCCTTTCTTTTCCCGTAGATGTCGTAAGAGGCGACTAAGAGAGCTTATAGTGAAGGGATGGGCAGCAGCGTGGGAGACGCTGCTGCCCATTAAAGAATTAAATCTGTATTGGCAAAATAATATTTTTAAAAACTATTTGATATTTTAGTATATACTGTTCTGCTGAATTCATGTATCTATTTGTTTCTATTAGTATCCAATCATCCTTTAATTGATTGCACGGAAAAGAATTAGTCAGCCTCAAAAAACATGAAAACCGGACTGATATTTATTATGTTTTGGCTCAATTTTCTATGAGGTATTTTATATAGGTTATGGTGTGAGACTATGTTAGAACTTGCTACGGTATATGGCAAACTATTCTGGAACTATACTTTCCGTGCTTCTTTATTTTGATGTATTTGATTATTGAGACGATTTTTACTCATCTAACCTTATAACTAGTTAAGGTAAACGAAGGGAGGAGAAGGGATTGTTAGTAATGCGGACTATCAGTCCCATTGCTGGCGATATATCCTGTCAGGTCGATCTCCACGTGGAGATGCCACATGGAGATCCACGTGCCTGGAAATCATCGTGCTAAATTCTAGGTGTATTCATCACTATGGGCTAAGTGAGCTGCGATTATCATCGTCTATTGGATAATATTCATTCACATCAATTCACTGGTGTCCTGCTAGCGTATACCGATGGCGCAGGTACCACGTGTCACCTTAAAGAATAAAGCATAACGTCTTCTTAAAATACCGGCAACATACATGCAATTTCTCTGATGTTGTGGATGGCGGTAAGCACTTGCCATTAGGTGAGCCACATGCGTGTTTCCTCTAATGTTATAATATAAAGTCATCATATATATTTAACGTGTGGTCCCATCATAGAATAGACAACTCCTTCCTTTCCCCTGGGGGTCGTAAAAGGGGACTAAGGGAGGGCAAGGGATGAACAACAGCGTTCTTCATAAAACATTACTAAAGCCTAACTGCGATTGCCAATCCGTCTGCCAAGTGTGGCAACTATTAGCAAAATCCTGCCAAAAGGGAGGCTTAGGTTCAGAAGTGGACAGTTAAAGGCTGATGATGATATATTAAATAATTTTGCAGTCGCCGAAAATGGTTAGAATTGTCACTATTATAAATTATAAAAGGAACTGATAAATATTTTATATATGTCCTATGCTGTTAGTGGCACGCCACCTTTTGCTAGGTTCTCTTAACTGCACAGTTACATAACAGCGTAATTGAATTTGACCCCCAGGGCAATGCGGGTATTGTTTGAACAAAACAAACACTAGCTATTGCCCACAACTTTGTTTATTTCAGATTAAAATCTACAGATTCTCGTTGATAGATAGCTTAATTTACTTAACAATGGTTCAATTATTAATGTCCTAAAGTTTTTTCTTGTTCATTGATTTTTTTTTTATATTACTAAGGATTATTTTATATTACTGATATTAACGAATTTAACGTTACCATAGACTTTGAACGCCTGCAATACCAGGGACATTATGCGCGTATCAAATAAATAAATAACTAAAGGGTAATAGATTTATACAGTAATTTAATTACGTAATTGTAACTTTACATGGTATATGATATAGTCTTTACCAATATAAAGGTTGTAAACCTCTTGATAATAAATAGAAATGAAGCACAAGTTCTCACAGTTCATTTAATTTAAATATCATACTATTGAATTATATATTTCACTTTGTATATGACATATAACAAATAATATAACATAAATACCCAACTTCTGTTAATCCCTTCATACTTATTTAACTATAGCTTCTTTAGGAATTCCATCAACAACAATTGTGATATATTTTATATAATGACCACGTGGTTTACTATACTTGTTCACTCTTGATACGTCAGGGAGCTCTGCTCTGTTCAACGGTTGGACACGAAGGGTCTCCTCATTCAAATAACAATCTCTTATATCTACAGGACCGAATTCGAATGAACAAGTCAGCGAGACGACGTGTTCTTACAATTTCATTACTTTTTATTCAAGTATCATGACAATAAATAATTATAAAATTAATTAAAATATAAATTAGTGTTCTATATATTTTATAAGAATAATTTATTACCAAATTTGGTATAATAACAATTTTAACGTTTTATTATATTTAAAGTAGTTGGTCTGATTTTTATTAATAAATGTAGCTTATAAAAATATAAATTAATGTAGATTTTTAAAATAATGTAGAAAATAATGTAGATTTTTATTAATAAATTTTAACACAAGATGTTTAAGAAAATTAATATAAATTAAAATAAATATCTAACACGCGCGTTGTCGACCCTGAAGAAACCTTTGAAGTTTGTATAAACAACAAGTGCAACATAATCACACCAATTGTCTAGTCTTCAGGCTAGAATGCGTATGTTATGTGGAATCAGGCAATAAACATAACGATGTACAACATAGAACATTCATATCCGAGACAATTTAGAAAAGTTCATTCCCCAAATTAATCCGACCAAGAATCAAATCCGCGACTTCAATACGCAAAGTTAAGTGCCTATCGTTGTGTTAAGGAGGTTGTCACTTATACATTTTGTGGTTTCAGTTCTAGGTTAGCCTTAGTTTTTCTGTTTAGTGCAATTTAGCGATTCCACAATGACTTTTGATACTTCTTATAGGAGGGTTAGGTGGGGCCTCCGAAAGGGGGTCCCTTTACCCCGGCTTCAATTCCGGAGGTAACTGTCCTCGGGTCACGGGAACAATGCTCTAGTTGTGACTTTTTTTAAAGGTTGTTTGCCTTGAACTGCATGCTATGTTTGGTAAATGCTGATCCATCTAAGGAATTTTTTACCACCATAGACATAATAAAAAGTATTGTGAGGGTCATGGCGCGACTCGTGAGGATAGTATAGTATCAGTTTTAAGAAATACAGACCTCCCAATATGTCGTAAATTTGGAAAAGTAGATTTGACTTGGTATTCTTTTTTTCAGAGTGGACCAGTCTGCAAGCGACGGTGGTAGAGAAAAGAACACCAGTCGACTGAACGGGTTCTTGAACTTGAAGACACCGCTGATCAGCACCAAAACTTTGGGGTAAGTTTTTATATTTTTTTATTTAAAATGAGAGATAAATAAATTGTGATTTTTTGTTATAATTTATTATTTGTAATCACTTTCTCGGTGACTAAAAACGTAAATTGTTTATACCTATATTAAAATGATCCATACAATATTGTTAACATACATACATAACTGCCACGCGTGTCTCCAATTGGGTAGGCAGAATCTATGGAATGCCAAATGCTCCGATTCAAACATACCTCTTTCGCTGTCCCCACATTCATCAATTTACTTTAAATTTGGCCTTTCTTTTTTCACTGTTGCCTATTTGGTCGACATACGTTTGTCTAGGACGGCCCTTAATTTATTATAACTGTTATTACTGAAAATGATTAATTTATTAAAAATAAATATTTACAGATAAACGCACCTATAGTAATTTCTACGCGGAAATTAAAGTAAAAAGATTCGTTTTATCATTTGATAAAATCATATAAAGGTAGAATCTTGAAGGGAGAGATGAATACTTTAGACGGAGTAGCAATGTAGTTTTAGAGCGCCACCTAGTGCAGTTTTAAGGAATCGACAGGTTCAAAATTCTTACTCCTGGTTTCTGTATTCCTGCCATCTAACGGTATCCTTAGAAAGGCGTGTACTTCCTTATCTTGTTGCAAAATTCTGTAAAATGTTTTTTTCGGTTTTCAATACAGATGGCGTATTTCAGTTTGCTTCGTCTATAGATATACATTTTATATAACTTCTCAAATTGTGACCTTTGTAATGGTTTAATTTCCGGAATCGTAGACTTTTAAATAACGTTAGATTTCGGGTAATATTTTGAGAAATGTTTTAATTATCAGCAGTTCAGATAAACGAGTAAATACAATATATATTTTATTTAATTGCTAGCTGTATCCCGCAGCTTTGCCCACACTCACTACTCAGTATATAATTTATCCTATGTATTAAATTAGGATATAACCTATACATATACCAAATATTATTCATATCTGTGTAGCCGAATTAAATAACAAATATCTATACAAATTTTCATATTTATATTAGTCGTAACCGTGCAGTCCCGAGATAGAATGGGCCACCCCTTCCTTTCCCGTGGGTGTCGTGAGAGGCGATTAAGAGAACATAATTGTTGAGGGATGAGCAGCCCTCTTAAAACATTATCAAAACCTAATTGTCAACCCGTATGCTATCAGCGAGAGACTTTGTACAAAAGTCAATTGCTTGGGTACCTCTGACCCATTCATGTTTCAATCGTGAAGCAGTTGTGTTTGCATAGCTGTGTTTCGGTCTGAAAGATGGGATATGGCGTGGATTTACTGGGTACAGAGGAATAACACCTGAGTCCTCAGGAATGGCAACGCATGGGGGGTATCATGGGCGAAACAGTATACTCTGTTATGTCCATGGTACTGCTCATGTCTATAGGCAACGGTTACCACTTTCCATCAGGTGAGCCGTCAGCTTGTTTGCTATTCTAAATTGCAAATCCTCCTTATGGGGGAGGCCTATGTTCAGCAGTGAACATTTAACGACTGACATGATGATGATTAGTAGGATTTAATAACATATTATGGAATTCAATACATTATATCCAAACATAACAACTGTATCTTTAGAAAAAAAAATTAAGTCTAAAAGTTTTGAAACATCCCTAAGTGCGAGCAGAACTAGTTTGCCGTCAATTTCGTTATCTGAGATTACTTGCAAAAATATAACAATGAAAAAGGATTTGCCGTGTCATTCGAGGCTTTGTATGGAAGTACATTGATTTTCAAGAAGGTAAGGTTACGTTGCATTAATGGAACTCGAGTTTATGAGAGTCGAATTTAGAACGAACGCAGAAAATTTGCGATAAAAAAAAGCCTTTAAAACAATGCTGATATTGTACACCAACTCAGTATAATTCTGTCGCTTTGAAGTATTTTTATCTACTCTGGTAGATACTCTGGGAGACTTTGTATAAAAGTTGTTTGCTTGGGCACCTCTGTCCCATTCGTGTTTCTATTGTGAAGCAGTTATGTTTGCATGGTTATGTTTCGGTTTGAAGAATGGGATATGGTAGTGAATTTACAGGATACGGAGGAATAGCACCTGAGTCCTCAGGAATAGCAACACATGGGGACTATCATGGGCGAAGCAGTATACTCTATTATATCCATGGTACTTCTCATGTCTATAGGCAATGGTTACCATTATCAATCAGATGGGCCGTCAGCTTGTTTGCCATTCTTAGTTGCATAAAAAAAAAATGTATTTATGTGGAAATAAGTACATTTCTTTAACTAAGGAATATGGGTCCGAATTTTATTAGATGACTTAATAATTTCAATCTAATCTTAAAATATCTATTTATAACTAGTTGCCTATTCTGACTTTGCTCGGGTGTACTAACGAACGATTTTTAAAACTTTTTTTCTTAAGATCTTTTTTTCTTACAATTACATACACAATAAGTAAAAGAGTTAATCAAACACATATACGTAGTACAACATATGTACTTTATAATCTAAAGTGAAATAGGTGTAGCCGGGGAGAAAGGAATTGTTAGCAATGGGGTCTAATTGCTATTTACTTAAAGACCCATATCAGGTTAATCTCGACGCGATCCCTCCTGGAAACCACCGTGATTAATTCCCGTTGAATTTGTCACGATGAGCCAACTAACTTGACTTCTTCCTTATCTATTATCATTCATTAATACTCTGCCAGCGTATACTGATAACGCAGGCGGGGTTATTATTCCATCTTCATCCATAAAAAAAGGTGTAGCGATGAAGTGATGTGGTTACAAATTGTTTTTTACTCAGAAATATTGGGATGTTATATATTACATAGCACACTTTTTATTGCGCATAAAATAGAAGCAGGTATAGCTATAGGTAGATAGATAGATAGATATCCTATACTGTTTCCTTCAAAAGATAGGTATGTACTTATATAGGTATAATATAGATACAGATTTTTTTTTACAACTTAGAATGGCAAACAAGCTGACGGCTCACTTGATGGAAAGTGGTAATCGCTGCCTATAGACATGAGCAGTACCATATAACATAGTATACTGTTTCGCTCATGATACCCCTCATGCGTTGCCATTCCTGAGGACTCAGGTGTTATTCCTCTGTACCCTGTAAATTCACGCCATATCCCACCCTTCAAACCGAAATACAGCCATGCAAACACAACTGCTTCACGATAGAAACACGAATGGGACAGAGGTACTCAAGCAATCGACTTTTGTACAAAGTCTCCCTCTGGTAAACCTAAATCATCATCATCTTCCTACCCTTATCCCAATTATTATTTGAGGTCGGTGTAATATATTTTTATCTATATTACAAAAAGATTTGGCTTATAGTTTTACGACCGGCCGCCTGCCTGACGTCAACCCTCTTTGGGAAATATTTTTTTAACATAAATAAATATTTTAATAACGATAACAATCTTACGAGTGTCATTCTACATTTGTCTATCTGATGTACTTCATCGTCATCATCTCAGTCATTATCTATCCACTGTTGAACATAGGCCTCTTTCATAAACTGCCATAAAGAACGGTTCTGAGCCACCTGCATCGACTGACTTCCTGCAATGCATTTGCGATCGTCGCTCTGTCTGGTGGACTATGATAATTACAATATGTATTTCTGCATCAGGTGTGGAAACATGTAGATCTCAATCATCTATAATTTATTTTTTATTTTTATTTTATCTTTATATGGTCTCCTAGCAGTTGTTACACTGATAAGATTTAATATTAAAATTACTGTCTATTTATACTTAGTGTACAATCATTTTAAAGGAAACACAGCATGCTAATTTACAAATAAACAATAATATGGTATAGAAAACTCTTGAGGTATTTGACATATTTAGTATTTATATTTTATCAATAATCAACAATCATAGTGCGCGAATAAATTTTCTTGGATTATGTTATGATTTATAGTCTAACCTGTAATATATGTTCTGAGGAATTGTTTGAAATGATGCCTAGAGCCACCTTTTATTATCGCATCGCTTGCCATCGAAAGGGATTTCATCCCCATACGCTTGTACGTAAATGGTCACGTAGAGTGCGGTTTCAGAGAAATTTTCTTCCATGAACGCTCAGGCTGTGAAATTAGCATCCTGCTGAGGTTTTCCTTAGAGACTACAGTATGAGGCTCTTTAATTTTTTTCAGTTTCGGTAACGCGCACGTGACACTCCTAGTATTGCAGGCGTCCATAGGCTACAGTGACCGTTTATCATCAGATGGGCTGTATGATTGTTTGCCATCTTTGTGGTATAAAAAATATAAAATATGTTGTATTAAATAAATGAATGAATTTTAAATTTGATATCATCCAGATGCTGCTTTAAGATTTCTAACTGTTGTTTAAAACATCAAACGTAAGATGGACCATCCATGAATATAACATGAGTCGTTGACATCCTATGCGTCGACTTTCTGCTGCAGGGCTAAAAGTCAAGGCTATTTTTAAAAGCGGATTTTAAGAGATGTTCTCAATTTGTTTCTAAATTTTACAGTTGTTTTCTGCGGTTTTGCTCACGATCTTTGGTATATTAAGTATCTTTAAACCTTTCCAGTCGTTTAATTGTCATTAAATAAAAAATATTATATAATATATATTATTATTATTAATATATTAATAGTAATAAATTCTCGTATCTATACAAACATTAGAATTCATAGTACAAGTATTAGTAATATTTATGTTATTCTATTGGTTTCATGTTAATTTTAGCACGTATAATACCATTGTTTTTTTTGCGAAGCAAAATTCTGCTTATGAATCTAATATAATCCTTATACTTATCTCTTTTAAGAAGCTTGGCGTGAATATATATAAACACCCCAAATATAAATCGTTTTAGAGCCTACCACAAATATTCAATTTCTCCTCAAGGGAGTTTTCCTTCTTTTCAAGAGGCCCCTTTCAAAGAAGTAAAAACACCATTAAAACCATGGAACACGTCTTTAATTAATTTTTATTATACCCCAAGAGGAAAGCCTTAAATTAATTTAAAATGCATAGATACATTAACAAACAAGAATTAGAATAGCTGAACTGGAAGATGCTTGGTGTATTCTCCACTTAGTCTTATAACGTTTTTTTTTCGCACTTGACAATATCGTTAAATGTTGGTGTAATTGATGAGCGACAGCGATTAGAGATAGCGTATTTTTTTCCAAACAGAGTATTTTTTTACAACGCAGGGGGCAAACGAGCATGCGGTTCACCTGATGGTAAGTGACCACCGCCGCCCATGATCACCCACAACATCAGCGGCATAGCAAGTGTGCTGCCGGCCTTTTAAAATGGAATATGCTCTTTTCTTGAAGGTTATGATGTATCGGTTCGGAAATACTGCTGTTGGAAGTTGATTCCAAAAAGTGGTTGTACGTGGAAGAAAGTACCTTGAAAAACGCACTGTGGAAGACCGTCACTCGTCCAGATGGTTGGGATGAAACTGTAGTTTATGGTGGGTCGTCGGGGATGAGAATCAGCAGCAGGTATCAATCCGAACAATTCCTCAGAGCACTCTTCATGATAAATTTACTATTGTAATTAGAAAACAAGATAAACTACTTAATTCTGGGTTTATTCGCTCCAATTAAGCAGCCTAGCTTATTACGCTAACAGCTTCAAACTTAGTACTGTATGGTGGCAGCTATTGTTATGCAAAACATGAATATATTACGTGACCTTTTTGCTCTGGTTCCGATTACATTAGAGCGGAACAAAGATTTAATAAGCCAAATTGGAATTATGTAAAACAAGACAGAGTATACAAAAATAACCACCCGAGTCCGTATTGGACACAAATTCTGTTAAGAGTCTGTCGTGATGTTTTAAGGTTTTAATTTGATTTTATTTTGAAATGTAATGTTCATTAATAGCCATTAAAAAGTATATATATTAAATCAGATTCTAGATAATTCACATCTAGATAGAATATCTCCTTACAAGCTTACTATGTAAAGTTTTCACCAGAGGGAGACTTTATACAAAAGTCGTTTGCTTGGACACCTCTGTCCCATTCGTGTTTCTACCGTGAAGCAGTTGTGTTTGCATGGCTGTGTTTCGGTTTGAAGGGTGGGATATGGCAGTGAATTTACAGGATACAGAGGAATAATACCTAAGTCCTCAGAAATAGCCCGCTTGGGTAGTATCATGAGCGAAACTCATATACTCCGTTATGTTCATGGTACTGCTCATGTTTATAGGTGACAGTTACCACTTTCCATCAGGTGGGCCGTCAGCTTGTTTGCCATTCTAAGTTGCATAAAAGAAAGTTTTTTGATCCCAAAGTACTTGTTAATAAGACTCCATAATACTTTATTAAATTACCTGTATCTAGTAACTTTGCTTGTGGTCGTATCATAATGCTGAATTGCTTACACCTTATATAAGAACTTGTCTATCAGTAATGCAAAAAGTATTTTTCAAATCCAGCTGGTAGTTCCAGAGATTAGTGTGTTAAAATAAAGAAATAAAGTAGAATTGATACCATTTTATTATTAAATGATACTTGTGTGTAGCTATATATATTTGGATGCCATATAAGATGAACATGTCGATCAAAATTATATTGTTAACATCTGTATTTATTTATACACATGTTTCACAAATAAAAATATTGAATCTTGAAAAAAGAATCTTCAATTACAAGTACACAGAGTTTGGAATTTAGTATATACCAAAATAATATAATTCAATCATACAACTTATTAGATATCATTTTCCAATCTCGCCAAAATTGCCTACCTACATGGCGCCACACTGATAATATCTCGGCTATCTTCTATTTGAGTTTCCTGCTTACATTTTTGGTCCAAATATGATACGCCTGGCGGTTTCATTAAAAATTAACATTATTTATTTATTTATATTTTATTATATACAAAGGTTATATTGATATTAATAATTTATTTGTAAATATTATATTATAATCTATTGTATCTGTTATTGCAAATTGCAGTCATAATTAAGTAATAATTTTAATTGCGATTTGCAAAAGGGTTTATTAATTGCCTAAGTTTATTATATCGGTTTTTAAAAAGTTGTAGTATTTAAATTTAAAAAAAATTCAATGAAAACACTTTATATTTTTTTATTTCATTAAATAACTATTGTTTATTTTAATAAACAACTTATAACCCCGGATCTTTTAAACATAACGTGATAAAACACTTACCAAGTTGGTATAGTGTGGTCGACTATTGAGAGTAGAAGATTCTCTTTTTAGTTGATCGCATTCATGAACCATATTCCCTTAGGATGGTGTGGTCACATTTCATACTATAATAAATAAACAAATTGCATTAAATATTGAATGATTGTTTAATCATCTCTCAAAACTTAAATGAAGATACAAATACTCTTTATAGTTCTCTCCAAAATATTACAAAAGTAGTTAGAAAATTTAATAAACGTAAAAAAAAAATATTGGATGATTCCATAATATTAATAAATTTAATGCTATGTTTCGAATTGATTAAACTTTTTTTTTTTTAAATATTACTTTTTATTTGAAATCTAATCGCTATCGCGAATGTTTTAGACCACCATTTCTCCATTTAGGTAGAAAACCCAGAATTTATTCGCTCAGAATGGTTTCTGTGATTGACAGGGTGCCGCTGGGTCATTTTGCGTTTCGGATGATTTATCTCACACTGACCGGTTTTTATTTTCTCTTATTCTATACATTGTGGTTGTCAGTTCCGATGACTTCTGTAACGCAGCGGAAATGCACGTTACGTATTCGGGACCTTGGGTCCAATTTCCTTTGGAAGAATAAAAGGACCTTTTTAAATTGTCTCGGATAGATATTTTGGGTTGTTACCTCGTAACGATTTGATTTTTAAGCAACATCAAAAGATATTTTATGGTATTTTTTTATGCGTAAGTGGTGTTTTCTTCAACTTTGAATCGATTATCATCATTCTTTTTTCAATCAATAGGGTATATACTCAATGTATAAATCGATTGGATATATACTCAATATAAATATGATTCGAATAGTAAGAATAATTTAAGATTTTCCACCGTAAAAACTACAATTTCAATCGTCGATAAAATTGTTAAAGGATTGACAACGAAATCAATTCTCTGTCGAAAGTCGCTTCAAAATGTAACATTTTCATAATATTGCATTCAAAATAGAAACAAATTGAGAAACTCTTCTCTCTCTTTTGAAATCTGAACTAAAAAGAGGAAAGAATTATTTTTTTATTTGTAATAAATAAACTCGAAAAGTACTTAACTGATTTTAAAAATTCTTTCACATGTAGAATGCTACAGTATCAGCGAGAAATATGGGCTGTATTATTTTAATAATAAAATTAACTTCCACAAAAACGACTCCAATAGTGGCAAAATTTTAATTTAAATACTAAACTACTGAACCGATTTTGATAAAATTTGTCTACTGTAAGTTTGTCTATTGTCAAATAAAAAAAATATTCAAATCGACATATAACCGGATTGAGAACCTCGTTCTTTTTAATAATAATAATAATAAAACTTTATTAACAAATGCAGGGTTGCACTGTTACATATTTTTTGCCCTAGCTTACAAATCAGGGTAACCTGTGCCTTGTAAGCCAGTTCCTTCAAACACACAAGAACTAATACTTTGTATTAATAGGCGAATACTTCTTGTTTAGTACTAATTACTTGCTGTTATCTTAATTACTTGCTGTGAATGAAGTCACTTCAATTCACAATTACAGTGGTGTGGCTAATATTTTTTAATACAAGTCTATCCTCAATTTATTACCGCTGTGCTTGACAGGACTCCGTCTATCTCTGCCTGCCTTGAAATGTTACACTAATGATGTAAATATGCAAATTTCAATCTTATTCATTTGCAATAACGTGCCGAATAGGATCGTGAGTTTCATTCATGTTTTGTAATGTGACACACGGTCGATTTTATTCACAAATACCTATTTATATTATATTTAAATATACAAATTAATACATAATAATTAGTTGATACTAATTTTATTTTTACCACGTATTTCAACCGTGAAGCAGTTGTGTTTGCATGGCTGTGTTTCGGTTTGAAGGGTGGGATATGGCGTGAATTTACTGGATACAGAGGAATAACACCTGAGTCTTCAGGAATGGCAACGCATGGGGGGTATCATGGGCGAAACAGTATACTCTGTTAGGTGCACCTTGTTTGCCATTCTAAGTAATATAAAAAAAAAAAAAACTTTAACGGCTTAACCAATCACTATTAAATTTTGTTTATACATACTATATTATATTTATGCCAATCAGTGAACTTATCCTGGTCACACGGATGAACTCGCGGGTAAATGTTAGCATTCATATAAATACCAGAAGTATACTTGCATGGCTTTGTTTTGGTTAGAAGAGTGGGATATGGCTGCTTAAATGCAGTGTACGGAGGTGGAGGTATAACTTTCATTTTACATAAAAAAAATCCAGAATATGCATCAGGGATATGTTCACTGACAGCGATAAAAAGTAGCCTATGTCCTTCTCTATCCTATAAAGTAGGTATATACCTAAATCCATAGTGATTAATTAGATCATTATGGCGCTAAGTGCTAATAAACAAACTTATTTTTATATTTATTAGTAGAGATATTGCGATAGTCACCTGCATAGGCTGGAGTTGAGGGTCTGAGGCATTTCTCTAAATTTCATTCTAAAATAATAATTTCAAGTGAATATAATATTAAAATTTTTAATCTAAGGACTAATGTAAACTATATTTCTGAAGATTTAATAGTTGGTCATTAAATAAACTTAGATATAGAAATACTATATAGCCCTGGAACCAAGACTTGCGGTTTTTGTGGATTATTTTGTAATTTAAGTAATTTAAAGTAAAATTTATAAATAGGCGAGTAGTTTTTATTAATATGTATGAATGTGAAGAAATAGTATCTATGCGATCTTTTCACGAATGTATTATAACCCACACAATTGCAATGTTTCTTGTTAGTATGTGATTTTTACATGAAGTTTTAAAATAGAAGAGAATAAAGACAAAAAATATCTTAAATTTTATCAGTAAAAAATAAATAAAATCACTCGCCAACTAGAAACTTTACTTCAAATTATCTTTAATTACAAAATAATAGACAAGAAATCTCGATTCTAACGCCATCTAGTATTTTGTGTACAATTTTGTTTAGTGACCAACCACCTTAAGACAAAATTATTATAAATTTAGTTTACGACCTTTCATAAAACAGTAAATTGGCTATATTATCAAATTAAAATATTAAGTAAAAGATAGGTTTAGAGAAATAGCGCCACAGAATCGGCACCACTGTGTGTCCCTCAGTATTCACGTCTCCATGTAAAGTAGAACGATTCGTCTTGGTTATCTGTCACAACTGGCAGCCCCCAGAGTAGTTAGCGCCAGAGAGTTTGATTCAGCTTGTTACATAACAAGAGCGTCGTTGTTACGACATCTGTCACTGTATACTAGACGCGGTTTTGAAGGAAAACTAGTGTTAGTTTTCATAGGATCCGTTGGAATTGTTACAAACTATATTAGATATAAATATAGACTCACTGCCTTATCCAGAAAGTTCTTTTTTTTTGTTTTCTTTAAGACTACAGTATGGGGTTTTTCAAAAAGGGCATACTAAGGTTTCGTAAAGCAAACGAATGTTCTGTGGTCTACGTGCGCGTGTGTGCGCGTGTGTGATCATAAAGTTGCTGTTGTTGTCAAGGAAATACGTCTGTTAAATTTTTATTTCAACATGTACCTAGGCACTTATTTTAAGTTATAGCACGGATTAATTTATTCTCTTTTAATCATAGTTTCAGTCTCAATATTCACTTTGTTCTTTTGTAATATTAAAGGATTTTGACCGTATCCGTTAATTAAGCCACTTGGGGCCCTCTCGTTTGATATGGGATGATGGCTTGTGACGTTTTTAATTGAAATTTTAAAGGTTAAGTATAATAGAGATTCGTTTACGGATCAGAGAGTGCTTAATTTTGTTTGACAATCAGATATGACAGACATTATAAGATATGATATCGCAGTTAAATATTTTTTATAAAAAAAAATAGTCGGGATCTGGTAAGAGACGATTATGAAAGTACTTAAATTATTAGTTCAAAATTGGTGAAAATATCATATATGTGATGACGAGGATGATATCAGCCAGTACTGTCCACTGCAGAACATAAGCTTCATCCTGTTACCAGTAGTTGCCACGCTGAGCAGGTGGACCTGGCAGCCGCAATTAGGTTTTTGGTGATGTTTTAAGAAGGACGCTGCTGCTCATTCCTCGACCATAAGTTTCCTATGTCGCCTCTTACGACACCCACAGGAAAGAAAGGGGTAGCCTATTCCATGCTGGGACTACACGGAATAAACATTAGTATAGCTTGCACAAAAAAAAAAATACTAAGTTGTATGTGAATCTGCTAGTTGAAAGACTGTGGGAGACGTAACTATTATGAATGGATCAGAGGATTTGAGAAAATTACATACGTACATTTTTTTTATACAACTTAGAGTGGCATACAAGCTGACGGCCCACCTGATGGAAAGTGGTAACCGTCGCCTATAGACATGAGCAGTACCATGGACATAACAGAGTGTACTGTTTCGCCCATGATACCCCCCATGCGTTGTCATTCCTGAGGACTCAGATGTTATTCCTCTGTACCCTGTAAAT
This sequence comes from Galleria mellonella, assembly GCF_026898425.1. Classification (NCBI taxonomy): domain Eukaryota; kingdom Metazoa; phylum Arthropoda; class Insecta; order Lepidoptera; family Pyralidae; genus Galleria; species Galleria mellonella. The sequence continues at coordinate 3,760,777 of NW_026442015.1, forward strand.
TCACGCCATATCCCACCCTTCAAACTGAAACACAGCCATGCGAACACAACTGCTTTACGGTTGAAACACGAATGGGACAGAGGTACCTAAGCAAACGACTTTTGTACAAAGTCTCCCTCTGGTTGAATATCGAAAGCGTGTAGGAGGTACTGAGCGAAGTCATCCCAGAAATACTAGCAGTACTCCACACACGACCCTACTTGTGCTTTATACAGAAGAAGTCTTTGCCGGTGAAGTACCATCGCATTCTGTTTTTAATGTCTGTTAGTTTGTCCACTTCACACAATAATTACTGCACCAAATTAAATATGGTTTTCATTATTATGTCCCTTAAGGGCTAATTTAAAAACTGGTGTAAATTTTATTTTAATATCTATTTCATTGGATTTTCTGCTGATATCCGCGCATATAAAGCAGCGGGTAAAAAGCTAGTCATGCATAAAAAACTGTCTCCTAGATGGTTAACATTATATACTGTCTCGTCGTGGACACAATGAAATTTATTTTAGAATAAACTCTGGTTGATAAGTGCGTTTTTATTAGAGATAAATGTTAACAATAATGTTCTGAATGGTGTTACAACTATCCAAGTGAAAACAAGATGGCACCGTGCCGTAAATACAACAGTGGACGGTAGGACAATAATAAAAAAGGAAACGCCTGCTCGAACAGGCCGAGCACGCAATTACGAAATTGTCATTAACATAAACTCCCCCCGTTGAAGACTCGCTCTTCAATCGTCTCCATCGTTAATAGTCTTCATCAGCAAGAAGAGGGCAGAGGCGAACAAGAGGTCGCCGGTAACATCCTGTCTTTGTATTTACATCTGCGACACGAGAGATTCCATCAGGTCCTGGATATAATTTTGTTACTCGACCAGTACGCCAGCATAACGGAGGAAGAGTATCTTCACGCAGCAAGACCAAATCTCCAATCTTTACTTTGGCTGTATCAAGTTTCCATTTGGTCCGTACTTGTAATTCAGAGATGTATTCTTGTTGCCATCTTCGCCAAAAATGCTGTCTTATTTGCTCAAGAGGTGCATGGCGACGCAAGCAACTTTCCTTATAGTCTTCTAGACAAGGGGATGGCAAAGCATTCAGCGGTTTTCCAATCAGAAAGTGCCCTGGGGAAAGGAATAGGAAGTCGTCTGGGGAAGAGGATAAGGGACACAATGGACGACTATTCAATATAGATTCCACTTGTGCAAAAAGAGTCGAAAGTTCCTCGAAGGTTAAATGAGAATTGCCCATTACACGACGTATAAGGTGTTTGGAAGATTTGATTCCTGCTTCCCAAATACCACCAAAATGAGGAGCGTAAGAAGGAGTAAAAATAAATTTAATGCCTTCCTGAACTGCAAACTCAGATAATGTTTCATTATTAGTCTTTAGAAAACCATTAAGTTCTTTAGCGGCTCCAACAAAATTACGACCGTTATCGGAAAATATTTCCGCTGGCTTGCCGCGACGACATATAAACCGACGTAAGGTCATAATAAAAGCATCCTTAGTGAGGTCGCTTACAGCCTCCAAATGAACGCATTTGTACCGGAGACATACAAATAAACATAAATAAGACTTAGATAATTTAGCTCCTCGTCCCTTTCGATTTAATGTAATAAAGGGTCCAGCCATGTCAATACCAACAGATGTAAAAGGAAAATCTGGCGTAATTCTTTGTGAGGGTAGATCACCCATTTTTGGCAATAACGTCTTTCCTAAAACTCGTCGGCAACGTACACATTTACGTACAGTTGCTCGTGCTAATAACCTACCCTTAATGGGCCAAACAGTTTGTCTGACTGTGGCTAGAAGCAGTTGTGGGCCAGCGTGCATGTTGCGAATGTGCTCTGCTCTAAATATCAATTTGCATAAATAATGAGACGAATCTAATAAAACTGGATGTCTTTTATTATATGGATAGGTTGAAGCGTCTATACGCCCACCCACTCGTATTAAGTTATCGTTATCAAGAAACGGTGACAATGATAATATTTTTGATTTCGTATTCAAAAATTTTTCATTTGATAACGCTTTAAGTTCAATGGGAAAACTTTCTTGTTGGGATATAGTGCATAAAAAGTTAAAAGATTTGTTCAACTCTTCAACAGTTAATGGGCCTGATATTTTGATATTGGGGTTTTTTATATTGTATATAAAGCGATTGACATAAGCGACCGATCTTTGCAGTCTATTAAGATTTGAAAACCGTTCCATTTCTATTATTGATTTGTTTACAATGACGGACGTAGCAACCACTTTAAGCTCAGGTAAATTATTAAAATTATCATGTTTTAAAACTGGCCATTCGTCTTCTTTCTTTTGCAGAAATTTGGGTCCTTCCCACCACATGTCTGTATGACACAGCTGATCGGCACTTACACCACGTGAAATTAAATCGGCAGGATTCTCTGCAGTGGGAACATAACGCCAGGAAGACGACTGCGTGTTTTCTTGGATTTCACCTATTCTATTAGCCACAAATGTTTTTAATTTAGATATATCTCCTTTTAACCATCCCAATACGATGCTGGAATCGCACCAATGGATTATGCGGTCAGGAACATACCTTATTGACTCTATTACTGCTTTGGATAGTCGAGCAGCAAGAAGTGCCGCACAAAGCTCCAAGCGAGGTATTGAAGTAGGTTTTAGTGGAGCTACTTTTGATTTTGAACAAAGTAACTTAACTAAAATTTCACCGTTGATATCTATAGTTTTCACGTATACACATGCACCGTAACCTACTTGGGACGCATCACTGAAAGAGTGAATTTCTATGAATTTTGGCGAAACACATGCAACGAATCTAGGAATTTGTAAATTGGACAGAACTGGTAATCCATTGGCAAAATCCTGCCAGGCTTGCTCAATGTTGTCAGGTACGGGTTCGTCCCAACCAACTTTAAGCTGCCATAGCTTTTGAAGCATAAGTTTTGGCTGCATTATACAAGGACTCAACAGACCCAAAGGATCGAAAATCTTAAAAGCATTAGACATAATAAATCTTTTTGTTATGGTTTCGCTTGGAATTGGTATATTTATAGGAAAATGTAATGTATCGCTATTAGGATTCCACCCTAGACCAAGAGTACTTGAGGATTCACTAATAATCAGGTTACCCTGAGAAGCAATGTTGGAAGAATTTTGAATAATATTGGGTAAATTAGATTTGTATTTACGTAAATTAAAACATCCTTTATTCAATTCTGTAGCCACTGAATTTTGGATGTATTGTAATTCCATCTCGTCATTTGAACCCGTAATTAGATCGTCTACATAAAAGTCCTTTTGAATAATAGTTTTTATTAATTCATCAGTACACTCATCACCAACTTGCCACAAGCATCTCGTGCTTAAATAACTGGCACTTGCTGTACCGTAAGTGACAGTATTTAGTTGCATTGTTTTGATAGGTAAAGACTCGTCTTCTCTCCATAATATTAACTGCAGGTTTCTGTCATCCGGATTGACTTCAACCTGTCGATACATTTTTTCTACATCACCGGTAAGTAGATATTTATATTGTCGGGCACGAATTAAAATGGAGAAGAGAGAATCCTGTACATTTGGGCCAATCATCTGCAAATCGTTAACTGAGAAACCAGAGGACGAAGGTGCGGAACCATCAAAAACAACTCTTATTTTAGTCCATTCACTTTCTATTTTAAAAATCGCATGATGACATAAAAAGTATGATGGATTTGGCAATCTAATAGGAGATTCTGAAAGGTGACCCAAATTTTCATACTCGGTCATGAATTTAATATATTCCATTTTCAAAGAATGATTCCTTCGAAAACGCTTCTCAAGATTAGTGAAACGTTTTTTAGCAAGAGTATAAGAATCACCCAAGCAATTTGGTGAGTCTCGAAGTGGCAAACTTACGGAAAACCTACCTGTTTCAAGACGATGTGCATGTGTACGAAAGTGATTTTCGCAAGCTAATTCTATTGGATTTAAAATAGTTTTTGAGGAAGCTCTTCTAGTTCCCAGAATTTAGTAAGAAGGGCGTCAACATTTGATTCTTTAGATAAAGGTGCATTGACAATTATATTATTACAATGAATATCATTATTTTTACATGTATTTATGGGACCGCCGATCAGCCAGCCAAATACAGAATTACGAAGTTTTGGTTTGTTTGGACCTAAGGAAGTCTGCTCAGATAGTATAATGTCCCAAAAGAGGTCAGCACCTATCAACATATCGATAGGACCTGGTTGGTCAAATGTTGGGTCCGCTAACATAATCTGTTTGGGTAAATTTAAATTTACACAAAATTGTGGTAAACTTCCTGTAAGTCTATCAAGAACGAAGCAATTTAATTTAAATTTACTTTTATTATTTAGAGATTGTATTTGTACCATAGAACTTTCAGTTATATTATTGGTAGCATTATGGCCAATGCCAATAACATTCATGGAAATAGGAGTTGAATTTAGTGATAATTTTTCATGTAGTTTTTTTGTAATAAATGATGATTGACTGCCTGAATCCAATAAGGCACGCACTTTGGTTGCCTCTTTGGTTATTGGATTCAAAACTTCAAGTAGAGCAGTCGATAAAAGAACTTGTCGATTAACTTCTTTAGAGAAATTAACCATTGAATTTTCTTCACGTATTTGCGCATTATTGACTTTTGTATTGTCAATTGAATGCAATAAAGTATTGTGAGGTTTTTTGCATTGCTTACAGGGACCCATGCGACATTCATTAACAGGGTGACCTTGCCGTAAACAATTAGGACATAATTTATATTTAGAAACTTCAATTAACTTATCTTTAATGGATTTAGACTTAAAAATTGGACAGTCATAAATTTTGTGATTCTGATTACAAATAATACATAGCCATACTTTATTTTGACTAGTAGTAGCAAATGACTTTGTATTGATTGCGTGTTTATTATTATTATGCTTATAAGTTGATGAATTACCTGATAATAAATTATTAGTGTCAGATCTATTGCGACGCATAGATTCGAGAACAAATGCTCGATCAATTAAAAATTTCTTGAATTGTTCTAAATTTGGTAATTCATCTATAATATTACGTTGCTCTTCCCACTTCAGAAGTGTACGATTATCAAGCTTAGATGTAATAATAAAAATAATAATGGTATCCCAATGGTCTGTTGGTTGACCTAAGCTAGAGAGAGCACGTAGATTTTTGGTTATGTGGTCAACTAAATAGCGCAAAGAATCTTCAGTTTCGCGAGTGGCTTGTTGGACATTAAATAAAGGTTTTAAATGGTGATTTATGAGTAGACGCTTGTTGTTATAACGATCATAAAGTAATTGCCATGCACTGTTATAGTTAGACGATGACACTTCAATATTAGAAATAACACGAGCAGCATCACCTTCTAGATATGAAATTAAGTAGTGAAATTTTTGTATTGGTGGGATGTGCTCATTATTATGAATTAAGCTAGTATATGTGTCTCTGAACTCAAGCCAACGAAAAACCGATCCGTTGTACCTCTCAATATTGATTTGAGGTAATTTAACACGACACTCATTATGATCGAGACTGCATTGAGCTTCTTGAAAAAGAGATTCGCGTCGTGTCTTATCATGTTCTACACTTTTATTTGATTTTGCTCGTCGACAACATTTTTTGCTGTAGCTAAACATGATATGAACTCATGCTCAATGCGTTCACGCTCATCAATTTCAGATTCTAAATGTTCATTATTTACCAATTCTATTTGAGTTTGCAATTCATCATATCTAGCTGAGAGGCTTTTAAATTTAGTGATTTTTAATGATAACTCGGTTATTTCAATATTCGTCAGTTTAGGCTGTCTTGTAATCTTATCTAAATAATTCTTAAATTTAGTAATTTGTCCTTTAATAGAACTGCGTTTAATACTTAGATCTTTATAATCAGTATTTTTGTACACACTTGTAGATGAAGCTCGTGGATCAGTCATTTTGTTTATTAAAAATTAGTTAAATAAATTTAGTTAATATTCTACGCAATTATATACCTGAGACAAAGGGTTAAATTAAGTTTTTACAATGTATATGTTTGTACAAAAATATATTTATATAAATTACATGTAGGTAGACTCCATGCAATTTACATAAAAACAGAAAATGCTATTGATTATTATTTTAGTTAATTTTCTATTATTAATATATGTGTAATATAATAAACCCAAAGCAGTGTGTAAAAAAATAATAATAAAATAACAAACTACGTAATATATTAACCTTATTACTATCCTAATGCTTCTGATAACTCCGTAAAGGACTTATCGTGAAGATAGGAAACTTACAAATGAATTACAAGAAGCCTTCACTGATTGCAAATTGAATTTGTTAAATGTTAGAAAAAAGTTATAAATATAATAAATGGGTAAGCTCACGCTCCTCGTCAGGCGATATCCAGGTGCAGGCAGATGGCTGTGATGATAACAGCAATAGCAATATAATCAGCTGTCGAACAGCAATAGATACAGGCAGCAACCTGAAAATAGTCGGCAACGGGTCTTAATTGGAGTAAAGTGATGACGTTCGTTTCGTTATCATAACTATAATGTTTTTAATGTGTATAATACAAGTATATACACTCGTTATTTTAAATAAATAAAAGTAAAATAAATGAAAAACTAATCTGTTTAAGGGTGGGTAGGAGTTGACATTAATATAATGCGTATGTACATTAACTTGAAAAAACCTTCCCTTTTTCTCATCAATATAACGATTGATTGAATTATGATAATTTATAATAGTTCAAAATAAATGAAAAACAATATACATACAATACGACTCAGATTCTAGTAAGAGGGAGTATATTTTTATTCTAATATTTTTATCGTAGGTAGATTTTTGCACAAGCAGAACAATACTGAAATTTAATATATATTATGTACTTTAGGTTTTATAAATATAAGAAATTATTAGTTAGGAATATTTAGGACACTTATCTGAATAAATATGTTGCGAGGTGATGCTTTTGATGCGTCACTGCTCAGCGATATATAGTAGTCTCTTACTATGAGTTTTTTGTACTTTTGCTTCTTGAATATCACGAGGTCTGCTACTGATTAACAATAGGGATAGCACGTACACGACAACTATATTGTTCTTGTTGATGACCAGGTGGATATAATCGTCGACTTGCTTCTTCCAATGATGAATTTCGGTAGATATATAATTCCAGACCGTATATTTTGATGCGGTCCTGTCACGGTCGCCAATTTATGTCTCGTCGTGGACACAATGAAATTTATTTTAGAATAAACTCTGGTTGATAAGTGCGTTTTTATTAGAGATAAATGTTAACAATAATGTTCTGAATGGTGTTACAACTATCCAAGTGAAAAACAAGATGGCACCGTGCCGTAAATACAACAGTGGACGGTAGGACAATAATAAAAAAGGAAACGCCTGCTCGAACAGGCCGAGCACGCAATTACGAAATTGTCATTAACATATACCATAAAATAAATGAAATCTAAACAGTGTTCAGAAAAACCCTACGTAAAGTAATTAGGTATAATAATTTTTCTTCATAATTTTATGCACCAAAATCCATAGATTCATAGATCCAAAGATCCATAGATCCTATAGAATCTATAGATAATGAAATTGATTACTTTAAACACTTTTTACTTTTAATAATACATATTTTACTTTCATTTAAAGTAAAAATATCTTTAGACGAACTTTTGTAGTAAACCTAATCATGTCTAATTTTTTTTATTTTTTTTTTTATTTTATTTATTTATTTTTAGATAACTGGGATCCATTCTTGTTAGTAAGTGTACTTAAAAACTATGTTAATACTTAATTACTAATAATGATCTAGTCCTCTCGGCGAGCATTCTCACGAGAGGACTATCCAATTTATTAACAAACATGTTCAGGATACTGTTGCTACTCCCGCGTATTCGACGTAAAAACGAAGCTGTCTTTTTTCGCCAGACTGCGTCAAAACTATCTGTGCGAGCGTCTAATACGTGTATCTAGCTATAGTAAGTTTAACTTTTTTGTGATAAGACTGATAATGCTTTACGAATTATCCTTATTCCTATTATTATGAATTCGAAGTCGCGAGTTCAGCTTTTTAATAAATTAATCTTTAATTGTCTTCTAAATATTTCTAATTAATAGAATAAAATTTAGTAATATAATTTTAAGTGCAAAATAAAACATGTAAATAAGCCGCGGGATTCGAACTAAACCTGTTTGGGTTGTTGCAGGGCACAGGCCGACCCAATTACGAATTCTGTATGTCTGTACGTAATAATTAATGTGGTGGTTGGCAGATTACAAGATGTGAGATTCTAGGGACCGTTGGGTCTGTTTGCGAGCGGATTGCAGCGCGGGTAGCGGGGCGGAAATTCCGTAATATGTAGTCAAGTAAAGGATGGAAGCCTTGTTATTATAAGACTCGAAGAATTAAGGGTTTTCAGGCTTTCTACCAGAATGGTAGAGTATAAAGGATAGAAAACAAAGGGAAAGCCTTTATAGTGCGACTTTGTCACACCTTATGGGTTGTCCGACTTTATATGAGTTTATTTGACTGTCTGTCACAGCGCTTTATCTCTCTATATTATAAATTGTATTGATATGAAAAATTTGAAATAGTTTTAAATATTGATAATAGTTTGTCGATAATCTTTATTATATTACTAATCATGTGAGTGTGTCGCTCTCGCATGTTAATATATTCTAAGCAGTCTTAATTGTACATGAAAGTCTTTGACGTGGTTTGATAGATGACAGCTTTACGTGATTTCCTCGATAAATTAAAAAAATACTTTTAAATAATCCAAACATATTCCATGTTTGGATTATTTAAAAGTATTTTTTTAGTTTGGGATCTGCAGACTGCAATCAAGCATTATTCGATGGAGCTCTCACCCTTAAAAATTGTTCAATAACTTGTATTACCTGTTGGTCCTACCAACAGGTCTTTAGCTGTATAAAATAAAATATAACCGTTATTAAACGGTATTTTTATCATGCAAACCCTACTGAATTTTTGGTTGTAATGGTATAGTAATAACTTGAGACCTGTAAAAACATATTATATTCATCATAATTATATGTATTTATATTTTCCTTTTCCCCATAAACTCTTAATTTTTTTTTCTCACTTTACTTGCCTTCAACATATCGGTCTTTTTCTCTCAATCTTTTCCTTCATACTGTAGGTGGCAGATATCACCAAGAAATGCATTTCCAAGTTTGCCGTTAAACAGGTGGCTGATAATAAAACCAAAAACCAAAACCTTGTCTAATATGAATAAAATCATATTATACTGATTCCAAATTACTTGTTAGTTAGTTAATACTTGTTAGTCTTTCATGCAATAACTATTGAACGGATTTGAATGAAATTTGTCACACGGGTTATATTACAATTTAGCACAATCATTTTATTAACTGTCCACTGCTGAACATAGCCTCTCCCATAAGGGGCGGTTTTGCCAGTAGTTGCCACGATTGACAGGCGGGTTGACTTAACTTAGCACATAGGATACTTTAAGTACTAAATCGCATGGGTAAAGCCGTAGAATACAGATTGTAGGACAATAAGAAATTTCGCCAGTCGTACACCAAAAGCGTACATAATCAGAATGATATTGTGTATTATTAACTATAATATATAAAATGTTCTGTATATTATCATTTTCAATAACAGTATGGCAAACATTAGCAAGCTATAAACTCAATACACAATTACCATAAATGAGGCAACAAACACTCTACGCGAGAGTTTGGAACAAGTGTTTACTTGCCGCTCACAAATGGGCCGCACCCTTTCGTTGAAATCATATAGAGAGGAATGTGCGATTAATTAAAATTATCCAAAGTTATTATAATAAAATTAAAATTAAAGTACCTTACTTGTTTAAAATGTTTGTAAAAGTTATTTACACTAATATAATGACTCTAAGTAGTATTAGAGAGTAGGTGTTTAAGACGAGAATTAGATTAAAGATTTTTCTCGTTTGGTAAGATATAAGATGAGTATGACGAGTATGACAGACAATTAAAATAATCTAATAAAATAAAATAATCTTAGTTTTACCCCTATTTTACGCATACTGTCAATATTTTGTCGATTTTAAATAGATCGTGATTATTATTTTGTAAACTATTCTGTTACAAGCACAATTTTTTTAGAAGCGCATTAATAACTCTATATAATTATTCTTGCAATTTGATAAAACCGCTTCTGGAACAGTCGCGTAAATATGTCTTTTCAGGTGGTTGATGTAGATAAAAGAATTATGTGTTTGGGACACTTTAGGGTACATTGTTAATTAACTAATTCTACAACGTATGCGTGCGCGTACGTAATGTAGGTGTGTGTGGAAGCGTGTGTTGCAAAACATCTAGATTTATGTATGTTTATTTTTAAGACATTTAAAAAAGAAGAGAGTTTCTAATTCGTCTGTGTTTTTCTGTGTATATGTTACGAGATATCTTCATCAATTTTGAACCGAATTTGATAATCCATTTTGCTAAGATAGAAACGATGAATTTCAATTAAAATGCATTTAAAGTTCGATAAATTGAGGACATACCGAGTAATACTTTTTACTAAACGTCAGTTAAAAGTCCAAAAATACGTCTGACTAACGGGAAGGGATAAGTCATAGGGATTAATGGCTCTATTGCTAGCAAAATGCCTCATCAGCTCTACATCCACGTATGATCGTTCTGGAAAACATCATTGTTAATTCCTGGTGAACCAATCACAATGCTTCAATTAACCTAAGTTTATTTTCATCTATCCTTCTTTACTAGTATCCTGCCAGTGTATATCGATAATGTAAGCGGAATACCATTCTATTTTCATCCTTATTACCTACTAGCGGCCCGTCCCGGCGTCGCACGGGTGGACACTTTAAAAAGTGGCCATTAAGGCTGCACACGCGACGGAAGCTTAAAAATGGAGTAACTTCTCCTGTTTTCCCAACATTTTTTTTCATTGCTCTGCTCCTATTGATCGTAGCGTGATGAAAAGTATACTATAACCTGCCCAGGAGTATGAAGAATAATTGTACCAAGTTTCGTTAAAATCCGTCGAGTAGTTTTTGTTTCTATAACAAACATAAAGACAGACAGACAAACAGACGAAAATTTTACTGATTGCATTTTTGGCATCAGTATCGATCACTAATCACCCCCTGATAGTTTTTTTGAAAATATATTTCATATTCAGAATTGACCTCTCTACAGATTTATTATAAGTATCGATTATTTACCTCTAACTACATCATTAGACTTTATAGTCGTAAGTATAATTTGTTTTAATATTTTTAGATACTTATAGAATTCCTATTAGTATATTCAATGTCATTGTGTTGTACTCGTATGTGAATTTTATACAAAAGCCATCTAAAACAAAAGCTAGCGAAGAGGGCACGACGCGTGACGTTGGAGATATGAATGCAAAACTTAGCACCACACTATGTACCGTTGGTAAATTAATTAGAACAGAGCTATATTTCATAATAAACCGTATTAACATTATAAATGCTGGGGGAGCGGGAATGTTAGTAATGAAGACTACCAGGCCCATTGCTAACACACTACCCTGTCAGGTCGACTACCCCGTCGTCTCTCCTAGAAACTATCGTGCTGAATTCCAGGTGTATTCATCAAGATGAGCTAAACTGACCTGTTATCCTTACCTATCATCTTTCGCTGATGACTTACCAGCGTTTACAGTTAGCGCAGGCGAGGTTACAATTTTTTAATATCATTCATTAAAAAAAAAATTAAAAAAACATTCAAATAAAAGATTTACCAGCATAGAATAAGCCACCCCTTACTTTCCCATGGGTATCGTAATCTAATATCTTGCTCATCAATATTATAAATGTGAAAGTTAATTTGTTTGTTTGTTACCTTAACAGCTTATCCAATTATAATGAAATTTTGTATACACATACTATGTATATGGGACGAAAAAGGATACGGGCTTTACTCTTTGTATTTTTAAATACACAATCGGGACCTAACGCGATAAAAAAGTTTTTACAAGTAATTAGTAAATAGAAACGTTGTTTTATTTCATTGTTTTACATAGTAAAATTTTATGTATTTATTTATATGTGTATTTATTGTATGTATATATTTATTTATTTAGTATATTATATGTATATATGCTTATGTTATATGAATTTATTAAGAATTGCTTCATTTTTCCTCTATTAAAAAATCTATGAAAAAATCTCGGTTTGCCCAATGGTTGACTGGTAGAGAACACCGTCCGGTGTTAAGTCCACCAAATGTACATAGAATTATACTGTGCATTAAAGTTTAAGTAAATAAAATAAATAAACGTCGACAATAAAGAAGCAGGTATGTAGGTACTATTTACCTGTAAAAGCTTTCACAACGCGTTAAGTCCCGATTATGTGTAAACAACGCGAAATTTTAAAATTAACTACTTTTTGTATTCTAACCAGTAAACATATGCCAGTTATGTGAATATACTCGCGGCTACAAAAGTCCATATTAAATTCGTTTGACTACTTTATCATTTAAAAAATAAAATACATAGTATTTTATTGTAAATATTTTTTATTAAATACGTCCAACCACTTATTTCTTATATACTTTACATACTTTCATATCCCTTATTTATTTATTTATTTAACTCTTTATTGCACCATAAATAAAAATATACAATGACAAGTGAATAATTCAAGTGAAATACAGTAAATAAATAAATAATTTAATTGGTTGTACAGAGGAAATGGATTTTTAACATCCCTTGAATCGAAAACTTAGAATGGCGAACAAGCTATCTTATGGAAAGCGGTAATCGTCGTCTATAGACATGAACAGTAGCATATGCATAACAGAGTATACTGTTTCGCCCATGATACCCCTCATGCGTTGTCGTTCTTGAGGGTTAAAGTGTTATGCCTCTGTACCCTGAAATTTTACTGCTATATCCCATCCCTCTAACCGAAACACAGCCATGCAAACACAACTGCTTTACGGCAGAAATGCAAATGGGACAGAGGTACCCAAGCAAACGACTTCTGTACAAAGTCTCCCTCAGGTAAAATGTTATTTCGAAGAATATAAGATTTTTAACCGGCTTGAAAAAGAAGGTTCTATTTTAAATTTGGTTGTATTTTCCTTTTGTATTTCATGTTTGTTACATCATAACTCCATTAGTTATAAATCTAAACCAAATTTACAGCTTGAGCCCATAAAATTTTTATCAAAATCGCTACAGTACTTCAGTTTTTAAATAAAAATAATTGATTTTCTCACAATTTAAGTCGTACTTTTGTGAAAGTACGACTTTAATTCTTAAATAAAATTAATAATAAATCTTAAATTATTTTGAAAATATCAGTATGCTTTCCAAAATGCCTACAGTCGTGACCATCAACATAATATATTACATTTTCTGCGCTAGAAATATATCATTATTAGATAATTAAGAAATTATTGCGACCACTCAAGGGACATTATCACTTACGAAGACTTAAAATGTTCCATAATTACTTGAGGGCAAAGGAAATCCCAACACAATTCTTGGTATATGTCCACGTATTCTATTGTATATCAAAGTGAGGCTGCAATTAGGACAGAATTACGTGAAACTAAAGATCCCGAATAAATATACATCCCTATGGTATAGTGGTATATGTGTTGTTTTGGATAAATTAAGTCCAAAGTTCGACATGGTCCAATTTTAGTAAAGATTATAAAAGGTGTGTTTGTTAGATTCTGAGATTATAATGTTTCACATCTTGTTTGTCACAGCATATTCTATAATATTGTTTCAAGATGAAACAGTTAGTACGATTGTGCGGAACTAACTATCACGTGCAGATAGCACACCAAGTTTCTTGCGGGGTAGGCATAGAGAACTGAGAGCCAAAGACTATATGTGCTAACATAGGATACAACCTATCTGTATACCAAATTTTATTCAAATCCTTCCAGCAATTTTTGCGTGCAAATGTAACAAATATCTATCCATCCATCGTTACAAACTTTCGTATTTATTATGATATATTAATAGAATTACGTCTTATGGATGCATGCTGGCTCTGGAGACTCTTTCTTCAGAAAAAACACATTTTTCCTGATCATAATAGTGTTTTTATGGGCGATAATGGAATGGTAACCTCGCTTGCCCTAACGGTACACGTAAGCACCAGTAAGGGATGATAGGTGAGATTGAAAACGCAGGTCAGTTAGCCCATCGTGATGAATATACTTGAAATTCAGTACGAAGGTTGCCAGGGAGACTACATGGAAGTCGATCTGATAGGGTATATTGCTAGCAATGGGACTAGTAGTCCGTAATACTAACACTCCCTTCTCCCCCCCGATCATAATAGGTTGGTCAGGGCCTTTCCCGGTACTTGCAAGAACATCCACTCACACTTGTATATGTGAAATATAATCTATAAAATAGATGTACAGAAACTAATATTACGTCAATAATTCTAGAAAGAATGTTACTAGAAATTTTGGCAATATGCTCGTAGAAGTGCTGCTGACGGTACCACGGTGACGTCACCGCCTAGTGTCTCAGTTTATTCCGGTTGAATATTTCAGTGCATAATTACAGCCTCTTTTCAGTCGTTCACGGCCGCAGCCGGCCTTAATTTGAGACCAGCGGGTCGGCTCACGGCACCACAGTATATATGTTATTCAGTAGATCATACCCACTAGAGATTTGTTACCTCTTGATCACTCGGTTCAACCATTTGTAATGAAATTTGGATTATACTCGTACATATTATTTGAGGTGAAGAAAAGTATGGCTACTTTTTATATCTATTAACCGACATATCCCGGTCATGTGGACGTAGTTGTGGAACTGGTAAGGAATAATGGAAAGAAAGTGTCAATGCAAAATCTAAAGATAGCATTTACGAAGATTTCCTAAGAAATTTGAGTAACAATCTCTGTTTAAGATACTAAATTAATTTTTCAATCTTTCTTAAACTCGTCACATTATGTGTTTAGTTTGAAAGGTTCAAAAATAATAAAAAAGAAGAAATATTTAATTATGAAAACGAAGAATTATTTAATTATATAATTCACTGTTTATGGCGTGGTTTCTTAATAGAACTTCATGATATTGAATAAGGTATATGAATTACTCACTGTTTGTGTTATAATATTTTTTCTTTGTTCATTCGTGTACTTCTTATTTTCCACCTGTGTCAGCACCGACTACTCAAAGGGCATGATTGATGCTGAAGAAATTCTTCCATTTTGCAAGTAAATAAACCTATACTTATGTAAGAAGTACAACGTCATGACACATTACATGTAGACAAATTGTAGGACGTATTACCACTTGGGCTCTTTAATTTGTTGTAAAATATTTGATTATTTGTTTGTGATGGTAAGAAGTGTAGTATGATTATCACCTTATTTACCTGATTAATAGATAGATAGATATATAATATATTTGCATTACTTACAGCACACAAAGCGAGATAACATAAATGATTAAAAAAAGACATAAAGCCAATTTTTCCTTTTGTGCGTGTGCCATAACAATACAAAATTGTGAAAAAACTATTACTAAAATTGATCCAAAAATGTACGATAGATTTATCTAAAAGTATAGTTTAAACAACCAGGTATAAAGTGAAGTAGACACTTTTAAAGGCCAGCTTAAAAACTCCGAAATGAATTTTTAAAATACAAAAGCATTTTTACTCTTTGCGCATCAGGTTATTGGACTGCATAGTTACTGTTAGAAGCTTATGGGAGTACTTCCTTTTTCAATCAGCCGAGTACAGAATCAAATTAACGAGTACAGAAGATTTTTAATAGAAAATACTTTGTAGTAGAAAACGCTTTATTGCAAAGCGTTACTCTACAATAAAGTGTTACAGTATTAAGATTTAGGATATAGATTATAGGAAAGTTCTAAGAAAATAATGAGTATAATGACATTGGCTACTATGTATGTACTTTATGATTAATTATATCGCGACGACAAAATTCCAGAATTTTCTTTTTAATAGAATGGTCTGCGTGATAACGTTGATGCTCCTTTCCTTCTTTACATGGAAAACTCTTATATGTATTTTTTTTTGTATTTACCATGTACATTGATATATAGAAATAATAGGTTTTAATATGGGAATTTAAGGAGAGAAGTTTTTCTGTTGCATTATATTACTAGTAAGTCGGCCGACGGACCGCATTTCTAACAATTTCCTATATCAATTTTCAATTCTCTGTTTTCGGTAGAACCTTTATGAGAATTTGGAAATTTGATTACTAGAATTTTCTGTTATTTTATTAAATAAATTGAGCTTCTTGGCTGAAAATACTGTTGACCTGTAAATTTGAGTGTTAATTCCTAGTTTACTTTCTGACAGTCAGAAATTTATCCTTTGTAAATAACATAAGCGGACTATTGGAAACAATTTACTCTAGAATGTCTCCTTTTGTGGTGAAAGTTTAATAAATAAATTAACCAACGGAAAGTGGCTATTCATCAACGGAAAATAGTTCACCACGAGACAAACGAAAAGATAGCGATTTACCGACGGAATATGACAATTTATTAACAGAAAATAGTTAAAGATTGTGTCCCATAAAAAATATTGACATTAAATGTGATAAAATTAGTTATTTTGCTTTAAAAATTAAACTAAGCTCTAAAAATAAAAATTAAGCGAGATTGATAAAATTTATATAAGATTAATTCTTTTTTAAGTCAGTTAAAAATGAGGACCTATCAAAATAAAACAGACGTTATGCCCAGTAATGTCATTGCTATATTTTTATTTTCAAAGTTAAATGTAATCATACTAATATATTTTATTTTATTTTATTTGCGGTAACAACAGCTTTTTACAACATTGAATACATATTAAATTACATTTACTACATATTAGGCAATTATAGCTATCCACAGCGCAAAATATAAGCATCCGTTAAGCATATAAAACCACATTTCATAACAATATCAGTATGGTGCATCCGCTATAATGCTCGCACTGTAGGTATACTGTGCGAACACTATAGCCGACGATCCCACAAACCATTCCGAGACCAATATAGTATAACTGTTATAACTGTATTTGGCTTTGAAAAGTTGGGATGTGAGTATGAAGTGAGTAGTATAAGATACTAGCAGACAGACAGGAGACAGTTAGCAGGTCTAACACTCTCAAGGGTGATAGTAATGTCAACAACCCTATCAAGTCGACCTTTATAACTCCAGAGTGGATCCCTCTGGAAACCATCGTGATTAATTCTTCTAATGATAATTCTTATATTCTTATCCAATGAATGTGATGAAAGTGAATGATTCTTATCCAATTCGTCAATTGGCTAACTTACCTGCTTTCGTCCTCACATATCATTTCTCACTGGTGTTTCGCCAGCGTAATACGCAGGTGGAGTTACCATAATATTTACACCCATAAAAAATCCTTGACAGAGGTACTTTGTATTAAGTGTTCCTCTGGTGCTTTCCATTAAAGAACATTATCAGATACTTAAATCAGGTCATTTGTCAAGTTGAACCGAACAGATAAGAGGCTTTATATAAATTCAAACCCATGGGACCGAAATCGCGAACACTGCGAAATAAAACATCCTCAAATATTCCATGGTCGCAGCAAACTTCGAAGCAGTCAGGAGTTTTGAAAATTATTAGCGGCTAGCGAGTTTTCTCAATTTGTATCGTACAAAATTCTCAGAGTTTTCGCAGAAGGCGCTAAATACGTTTCGAAGTTTGCTTAACCGTTGGACTTGGGGTTTTAATTCGTATTTCAGAGTTAAAATTATTAGAAACTCGGTGAATCATATATTTTAGGTAGTCAAATAAGAATGGGTTTAAGGTTATGTTTACAATTGATATAATTTAAACAATATCTGTTGATAAAAAATTAAAATTCGTAATCTTGTACACAGTTGAAGTAATTTTTTTTTATGGGACACTATAATTAATTATTTGGACTGAAAATTAGTAGAATTAAAAAAAAAATTCAGTATTTGTATATAGGTAATCGTACGTCGTAATCACTTTAAAAACAATTTCCAAAAGGATATATTTCTTAATAATGTAATGGAAAACAGTGACTTGAATCATGAGAAAAACTAAACGCGAATAATTATCTAAAATTTAAAGTTTGTTCCATAAAACCAAAGACCATTTTCAATCACAGCAAATCCAGTTATTTTGTTTTAAAAACTAACTAATTTAATTACTGAACTTAGATTTTTTAGATTTAAAATAATTTCAGATTTTAATAAAATTAGGATTAATCTGAAAATAGAAAAAAGTTATTTGATGTATTACATAGCGAATAAATGTATATTTTTAATTAGCAACGAGTGTTTATATTCGCCAACAAACTGCTAAACAGTTTGGCGATTTTTGTCATTTTGATTATTAAATAAAATAAATAATAAATTGATCTATTATTATTATTAATAAAATAAATAAATAATATATTAATCTAAATCGTTTTAAATAAATGAAGGAATTCTGAGATAACAATTATATATAAAAAAAAAGATATAACCATTGGTTAAAAACCGTAAAATTGGCAAAGGTACACCAAAAGTATAAACTAGGATACAGGGATAAATTAAAGGATTCTTCCTATGTCTATATTTATATTGTATATATACAAGTAAGTAACAGGAAAGTAAAGAATGTTTATGCCATTAATGACAATTGTATTTAGACATTGAATAAACATTTATATAATTAAAAATAAAACATTCTTCTTTGTAGATGTAGTTTGAATAATAAGTCCACATATTATTGATGATATAATGATGATATCAGCCATTAACTGTCCACTGCAGGGGGGAAGGGATTGTTAGCAATGCGGGCTACCAGTCCCATTGCTAGCAATATGCCCTGTCAGGTCAACCTCCACGCGGTTCTCCCTGGAAACCATCGTGCTGAATTTCGGATGTATTCATCACGATGGGCTAACTGGCTTGCTCTTTCATCCTCACTTATCACCCTCACTGGTGCCCTGTTACCGCAGGCGGGGTTGCCATTCCATTATCATTCATTAAAAAAAAAACTGTCCACTGCTGAACATAGGCCTCTCCCTATTGGAGGGGTCTGCCAGTAGTTGCCACTCTTGGTAGGCGGGTTGGCAATCGCAGTTAGGCTTTTGGCGATGTTTTAAGAGAGACGTTGCTGCCCATCCCTCGACTATAAGTTTCCCTAATCGAACATATTATAGAACACTATTAAATCCTATATTCTTGGATATCAAATTTATCAAATAAAACCCGGGCCCCGAGTGACGCTCACGTCAATAATGGATATTTATGAGGAGTTTGAATGACAGCTGAGCAAATCGAAAACATAACCACAAAGTGGAATTTTATTTTTTATCGGTTTATAAAATGACGCAATAGAGAAATCGCCAGGTAATTTTATGGGGAGAAATGAATTCTTATTTCTTCATAAATGAATAATTATATAGGGTGTAAAGAAAAATATTTAAATTCTTTTAAATGAATGTTCTTCTAGCGAATATTTGTTTTCAAGTAAATATTTTCCCCAAATAAGATAACATATATATATATATTATTCATAATTTACGTTTTTTTTTTTAAATAGTAGTAGAATTTCAATTTTTTTCTAGAAAAACTTTATGGAAATATAAAATAAAGTATAAACAAATTCTTCAAATTCTTCGTATAAACAATTTTTCATCTCTGTCACTTATTGGTACTTTGAGCTATATGGTTACATACGTACCTTATATTACATACATCAGTTTAGTATTTTACTTAAATTAAAATTTAATTAAAAAAAAGTTTTTTCGGTTTTTTAATTATAACATTTTAGATTTATTTATTTATTCGTTCATTGATTCATCTATCCGTACAATTATCTATCCATTCATCCATTAATTAATTACTTCATTAGTTTATTTTATATTGTACAACGATAATAATTGTAACGTTAATTCAATAAAATTTCGATACATTCTAAAGTTTCAAGTTTTTGTTTGAAGTATTAGGTAACTGGTGAACGAGAAAGCTATTGAGGTGGAAAATACAGGAAGCGGAAGTCATCTGTTAGACGTGAGATTTAACGCTTTGTGAACTATTCTATAACGAAAATATTATATATACTTTAATATGTAAAAATATATATTACATATATAGCTAAAGCCCCTTATAAAATATCGACTTAACCATATTTCTGTCATGAAGCAGTTGTGCTTGCATGAGTATTTTCAGTTTGATGGCTGGTATATGGAAGTGAAATTACAAGGTACGGAGGTATAACACCGTAACATTTTTAAATCGTCAGTTTTATCATTTCACTGCTAGGTAAATAATGTTATGTACTGAGAACATCAGTAAATATACAGCAATATTGTTGTTATTCTTAAATTTCTTAAAATAAGACACATATAGTGATGTTATGAATCAATTTATTGTGTTACATTTCATATGATATATAAAATAACTGTTATTTTTACTTAACTATATTTCACGTTTGTAAGGGTACTGCGATATTGAATAGCCTATAACTTTTAGCAAGAAATGAGCTATCAAATGCAAAAAAAAAAATTATAATTCGATTGGTAGTATTATCTTTTAGACTTTCGCACTACATGTTTTATGTTTTATAAGAGACGAGAATAATTATTAATAAATTATCCAACTGGTAGTTCTAGATATGTATGTATTCTTTATTGTATTTATATAAAAAAAAAAAAAGCGATTAGTTTAACAACTTGTTAGCAAGGTTGGGAGTATCTCTGAAAGAGATCTCTTCCAGCCAACCCAAAGCAGGGAGGAAGAAAAATATTAGATATTACCGTGTTCAAACAAAATACTCAAATTCTTCCGTTTTATATTATTAGTATAGATAAGGAAAGGTGATATTCTGCAACTGCTTATGTAAGCAAAAGGGAGAAGAAAGAAAGAAATAATTTATTCAAAGAATCATGCAATTCATACACTAGCATTCAAAACAAGAACAAAACAAAAGAAAATAATAGTATATAAAATAAAAAGCATCTACTGTTTTTTCTCAATTAAATATTAAAATAAAAAATATACAGGTATATACAAATGAGTACTCGTGTGCGTGTGTATGTAAAAGAGAGTTATTAAAGTAGTGTGCTGATATTCAATACATATTCAAGTACATATTATACATATATAAAAGAATGAAAACATATATACAATAGCAAAACTATTTTAGATAGTAGTACCGGTACTTGCACAGTGTAAGGATTCCAAGACCCTTCAAGGGTTGAGTTCAGTGAACTTTTTACGTTACGCGATTCCTACTAGAATTATTATTAACGTATAGAGTTTGTAATTACTCGTATGCTTGTATGTTAGTTACTTAATTACTAAATTTATTCGAATAAAATTTGGGGCACGTATACACGTTATTTTGAACCAATATACATGTTAATTTACATTTACATTTCATTTCATTTTGTACTGTCTATTTTGATGTAAAAAACTAACATTGCTGGGTGGCTATTGTCATTTATTTGTTTCACAGAATAACTAGTGTACTTTCTTTATTTTTCTGGTCTGATCTTAAGTTTTAATATGTTCTAAGTGTTAAGCCAACACATTGTGTGAAATCTATGTGTATACTTGAATCGTGCTATATGTATCGAATCAGAATGAATAAATAAATTATTATTATTATTATTATAGTTGTTATAATAATGTTATGCTAAGACCACCACTCGTCCAGATGATTGGGATGAAACTTTAGTCTGTGACGGGTTGTACGGTATTAATAATTTTTCGATTATTAATACCGTACAATTACAATGTATATACCATTCGTTATATCAGCTATTATCTGCCCACTGCTGTACATAGACTTCCCCCATATATTGCCAATAGGAGCGATCCTAAGCCTACAGCATCCACTGACTGCCTCCATCTAGTGGGTGGTCATTCTACATTGTGTTTGCTCGTAGGGTGTCGTCACTCAATAATTTTTCTTCCCTATCGGTTGTCAGATGCATGTATACTGTTTATTAATCTAGGGTATGATTCATCTGTATACTAAATTCATTTAAACCCATTCAGCCATTTAAGGGTGATTAAATATCAAACATTCAAATATCTTCATAAACTTTGATATAGTATAATATATTAGTTTCGAGAAGTACCTACTAACGCATGAATGGGCAAGGGCAGCACAGTTGCGCAATAACAGGCATCCTTAGAAACTTTGACGAGGCCTAAAATACTAGCTATTTCTTGCGACTTCTCTCATGTGTAAGAATATATCATCATCATCATCTTTCAGCCATTATCTGTCCACTGCTGGACATAGGCCTCACCTATAGAAGGCTATAAAAACGAAAGAAATAAATTTAAGACCGTGCAGGTCGCTCAGGACCGTTTCTGTCTCGACCACTCTGACCCACTGACTTCCTGCTATGCATTTAGTGTCGTCACTCCATCTAGAGTGGGGTTATCGTACACTACGTTTGCAGCGTATATTGCGTATGTATTTGCAGTTTATATACAGTGTCCTATAATGTTAGGATTCAATCTATCTTTGTACTAAATGTCATTCAAATTCATCCAACCGTTTAAGCATCTTTGAGTTACAAAAACTAACTGCTTTATAAATGTTCACATAATATGACGTACTAGCGACCTGCCCCGGCTTCGCACGGGTAGCAGATGATGATGATTATGCAAAGAATATAATATATATTATATATATATATATATATATATATATATATATATATATATAGCATCAGCTTGTTGCGTTGGGTATGAATTAGATAGGTATAGTAAACTAGACACATGTCATTGTGAACTTTTCTTATAAACATTTAAAAGAGAAACAATCTCACCAAACATTTTTTGTTATATCTCAAACGAATTAGGCAGCGTTTTCAAAGAAAGCTCTCAATCGACTTGATTTCTTCCGATATCTTGAACAGTTATGGTCATATTTCAACAAATTTTACACAAAATAATACTCTGCTATACTTATAAACTTTCCTCTTGAGTTATTCTATCTATTGATGAAAACTGCATTAAAATCCTTTGCATAGTTTAAAATATCTGAGCGTGCAGACGGCGGAAATCGACTTTATTGTATACTATGTAAAGACTTGTTTTGAAAAGTACTAAAACATGAATAAGCAAAGACAACACTGTTACATAATAACAAACATCCTTACAAATTATAAAACTTTGACAAAGCAGAAAATACTGGCTGTTTTCTAGGATTTTACCTGCATACCTACATCAGAGATTGCTTTTAGCGATAAGGTCGCCCATTTTTTTCTCACTATGATAATTTCTTAAAATTGTTTGTATCTATAATAAGTTTACTATTGTAATCTTTTGGAGGCAACAATAAAGAGTATTTATCTATCTATCTACATAAATGGATAAGGTATCCTATGTGTTAAGATAAAATTTAACCTTTCGGTGTACGAGTGAGTGTAAGAGTGATTGAGTGTTAAACATTCAAACATGTTTACAAACCTTCATATAATACAAAACACTAGCTATACCTCGTGACTTTACTTGTAATTTTATCATGATGTGGAATAATCTGTAACGTTCCTTTAGGAATACGTTATCAAATGCAGAAGGAATTTATCAAATCCTATCGGTAGATGCAGAGATCAGGGCGTTTAAACAAAGAAACAAATGAACTCTTCCGTTTTATTATAATGGAGCTCTACCATGAAATGAAATTTCGAATTTTCGGACTCAATTAATTACGCCAATTAATCATCCCAACCATCTGAACGAGTGGCGGTCAGCAGCAGTATTTCCGAACCGATACGACAACATAACCTTCAAGAAAGAGCTTTTTCCTTTTTAAAAGGCCGGCAGCACACCTGCAATGCCTTTAGTGTTGTGGGTGACCATGGGCGGCGGTAGTCACTTACCACCAGGTGAACCGCATGCTAGTTTGCCCCCTGTGTTGTAAAAAAAAATCATATGTTTGCTTATACCGAAATCGGCCCAGTAAATGGAGTTTAGTATTTTGTTCATCATAAATTCTACCATAAAAGTCCAAACGTTTTTCAATATGTTTAAACGGTAGGTGTTATGTAATTTTAACATCGAATATTTGTTTCGGTCGGCCCCAAAATTTCGGGAAACATTTCACAGTAGATCCTCTAGTATAGATTAGTGTGGAGGGGTAATAAATACGCATGGATGAATAAGGGCAGCGCAGTTAGGTAACGCTCATTGTGTTCCTCACGTCTATATTGTATCAAGCGGACAATGGCCCGCTGACGGGCGAAAAGTTAAAAAGCTTGCAATAAAAATTATGCACTTAACATTGCTTTAAATATAATTTAACACTTTTTTATAGAACGTTTAAAAAAGAAAGCGGTTTTCAATTCGGTTGTATTTATTTTATGTTTTTTTTTATGAGGTAATCATATCTTTATCAGTTATAAATTCATATAAAAAAATATTATTTGAAAAGATGTACTTACAGACTGATTCCGTAGAAATTTTATCAAAATCGGTTTAATAGTTTAATTTTAAAAGAAGTTTGAACACTATCATAATTTTGATTACTTTTACTAATCTGAATTATTAATAATTTAATGTACTAATAATGTATTTTAATGTACTAATAATGTATTTTAATGTACTAAAAATAATTATTTTCATAGTGACAAAATTAACATGAGATCAACGTGCGAGTTAAGAGTATACAATATTGATTGTAAAAGGAAACATGAAAATCAGTGTACAATTATCAAAGACGTCGTTTACACGATCGTAATCGACAGGGAGTTCATCGTCATGTCCTACAGCCTCAATGGTCGCGTACTGCGCGGTTTCAGAGATGTTTTCTCCCACAAACACTCAGGTTGTGGAATGAGCTCCCTGCCGAGGTTTTCCCAAGAGACTACAGCATGGGGTTCTTCAAAAGGGGGGTAAAGAGGTTTCTTCAGGGTCGGCAACGCACGCGTAATACCTCTGGTATTGCAGGTGTTCATAGGCTACGGTAACCACTTATCATCAGGTGGGCCGTATGCTTGTTTGACACCTCAGTGGTATAAAAAAAAAGATTAGTAATATTATACAGACAAAAACCATATTTGGTTTGAATAGTTTTTTTTTGTGGAATTATATTTAAAATTATTTCCTTAACATATATGTACGTAAAAAGCGTTATATTACTGTATATATTTAATTCTCAATACCATTAATAATACTATATTATGACGTCATAATAGTCCACCCCTTCCTTTCCTGTGCATGTCGTAAGAGGGGACTTAGAAAGCTTATGATGGAAGGATGGGCAGCAGTGTCTCTCTTAAAAATCTCCACAGCTTAACTGCGATTGCTATTTTTCACCTGCCAAGCGTGGCAACTACTAGCAAAATCCTCTTTATGGGAGAGGCTATATTCAGCAGTGTATGGTTAATGGCTGTATACATACATACATGACATACTTACAATCTTTTTCTTAAGTCGCTTGAGAGATAAAGATATATATTTATTTAATTATTAAGTACAAGATACAATGTTACAAACGGGACAAGTCATAAGCCTTTTTCGTTTGTATCGTGTACCGCTGCAATCGATAGTTATATAAGTAATAGTAAAAAAATATCAAAAATGACATTATCACCTATAATATTTCGAAAGACAGAATAAAATTTTATTTTGTACAAATACCACTTTGGGAACTTCCAGCAGCAGTATTTCCGAACCGATACGACAACATAACCTTCAAGAAAAGAGTATATTCCTTTTTAAAGGGCCGGCAGCACACCTGCAATGCCGCTGGTGTTGTGGGTGATCATGGGCGGCGGTAGTCACTTACCATCAGGTGAGCCGCATGCTCGTTTGCCCCCTGTGTTGTAAAAAAAAAAAAAAAAAACCTGACAGCACCCACACAGGTGTAAAACAACAACTATAACTTAGAATAATAATAAAAAAAAAATACAAAATTAATTAAATATGTAGAAAAAATAATCAAATATGTTATGTAATTAATTCATAAATGCTATGAATGCATATTGCAGTAGTCTCAGAGTTTATGAATTTATATAATTCTTTCATTACTCACACACACATTCAGAGAGAATTTATTGCTCGTATCTCTTTATGTAAGGTCCATAAAAACATTAAAATGTTTAAAACGAGTGTAAAGCATAATACCACAGTGTAAATAAAATGTAAAATTGACAGTAAAATTAAATTACACGAGTTTGTATAAAACAAAAAAGTATTTAATAAAACATCGAAGCGCTACTTTTTAAAGTACAAAACGCATTTTGGCGAATAGATAGATAAAATGTAACGCTACGCGCAGCTACGAAACCTCTACGCTATCTCATTACTTCAGTGTTTTCGTGGATGCTGGAGAGAGCACACGTCTCTCTTGCTCTCTTGCTGTCTCTCTCTTTACCTAAAAATCTTCGAAATTAATCATATTCAAATTTAAACATACATAAACAGTGCTGTGCGAGTGTTCTTGTCAAAATTTTACTTCCTTAAAACATATATAGGGTCCCGTTTGTTTATTATTATGTAACAGGTATGTTATGGGGACAAAAGGTTCCGTACAAATGCGGGATTAATTTTAAGTCTTATTGTTGTATAATATGTAGCTATAACACCTGAATGTACTTTTTTAAATTTATACAAATAAATATTTTATAAACAGGCGTTAATTTAAATTGATTTGTCTATGATAAACTTGATGAAGCGGCATTGCGTAGTGGTATAGTATTCGAATTAGAGACCTTAAGGATCACGAATTCGAATCTAGCTAACAATAAAAAAAAAATTGGTGTCTATTTATGTTTCTAAATGATATCTCCGGTGATGGAAATAGCCGTTAACAAACAAAGTAATCTGAGAGTACAGCGATAGGTGTCACATATTGGATTGTAAAAAAATCTTCTAATCAAGTGTAACGCTCACCACAATGGAAATTACTTTTTAAAATATAGAAATGTTTTCTTTATTATTTATTACAAAATAAATAAAAATAATAATAAATAAGTAGATTATTTAGATTACTATTTTATAAAGAGTTCAGGCAGATTTTTGTATTGGATAATACTAAAACTTTACATGATCACTAATAAATTCTTTAGTGCTAGTAAATACCTTCAATAAAGATAAATACTCAAGATAAATTAAGTTTCGTCATTGTCATATCAGCCGTTAAGTGTCCACTGTTAAACATAATCCTCCCCATAAAGTAGGTTTACTATTGTTAAATTATAATGAAATATACAAATATAGAGCAAATAGAATTTCTCTTACAGAGTACGATATACCTTTACTTCATATGTAATTGTCCGTGAAGATAATAATATATTTATTTTTTGGGATTTCCTACCCCGTCATAAATCGTAAAGGTCACTGGTTCACATCTGACCTACGCCAATAAATGTGCCAATTTTACACTATCGACTAACTTTTTAGTGGTTGATAACAAATCGCTGAACTCTACAGATAACAAAGTAGGTATGTTTTCAACTAAAATACCGAACATTTTCAATCCTATCGTTTTCTTTCCGCGCTCACAATCATTAAAAAACTTTTTCAAGCATTGTAACTTATTGTCGTCGGCTTAAGCTAAGAATCAAAACGATTCTTTACTAAACTTTCACCAAAGTATATTTTCTATTTTTTTATGCAACTTAGAATGGCAAACAAGCTGACGGCCCACCTGATGGAAAGTGATAACTGTCGCCTATAGACATGAGCAGTACCGTGGATATAACAGAGTATACTGCTTTACCCATGATACCCCCATGCGTTGCCATTCCTGAGGACTCAGGTAATATTCCTCTGTACTCTGCAAATTCACTACCATATCCCACTCTTCAAACAGAAACACAGTCATGCAAACACAACTGTTTCACGGTAGAAACATAGGACAAAGGTGCTCAAGCAAACGATATATTCTATATAATTTGTAATCTTATAAGGCATTGTTAATATTATATTATTTATATAATATTGACAAAGTTTGTGGAAGTCGTACATGTATTTTCACTTATGAAGTATTATATAGATAGAGTGTTTCCATATAAATGATTCTCCAAAAAGAGGTCAACTTTTTTATCTATGTGTATGTGAGTGGGGTTACCATAATGTACATTTATTATCCAGCATATGGGGGAAGTAATATTGTATAAATTAAGTTTAAAAATAAAAACGTAATTGTCATGAATATATTTGAAAGAACAAAATTAATAGCATAATGACTCGTAATGATAATTTAACTATATATTGTTCCCATGTTACATACATTATTCGTTTCATATTGGTCCTATACTAAATTTGAGAAATTTAACTTCTTTTTTTTGTGGCCAAAATAAAAAAAATAATGTAATACTTAGAAATTATATTTAAATTAGTTGAATATTACATACAATTGAATTAAATATAGTGACAGCAAGTTTTTTTTTATATATGAATTGAATGGCAAACCTCAATCAAGGGTTGATGCAGGTGATGACATTATAATTTAAATCTCGTGGTACAACAAAATGTATTGTTGAAGATAACTGAGAAAGAAGATCTTTGACATTTGGCTTATTAAAAAGAACATATAATGATGTATATACCAATTCAATAAGGGCCAATGTGGAGCTTGATGGATTTTGCCATTCCATCACTGATCTATTAAAAATATTTGAATTCTCTGTTATCATAAGATGGGATTCCAAACATTATTAATTCCAGAGACGACACGGGTTCGTCCCTTGTCAAGTTAGAATCAAAATATGCTTCACGAAATCAAATCAAAGTAATTAACATAAATAAATAATTAATAAAGTATAATATATTCTTCGTGATTTACGTACAGACAAGGCGTACAAAGGTGGTTTCGGAAGGTTGTTTTTTTAATGGTTGATAATGGAATGGTAACTCCGCTTGCACTGTCGGTATACACTGGCGGAGCACCAGTGAGGGGTGATTGGTAAGGATAAAAAATCAGGTCAGTTAGCCCATCGTGACGAATTCAACGATAAATTAGTCACGATAGTTTCCAGGGGGAACTGCGTGGAGATCGCCCCGATAGGGTATATTCATAGCAAAAGGGATTAACCTCCCCATTACTAACAATCCCTTTCCCCCCTTCGGAAGCTTGTTGTATTGCTGAGATGAAACAACAACAAATTAAACGTAAACTCTTTGCTATATGAATATACCTAATATAACTAAACATAATTGAAAACATATATGCATGATAATACACATATTAAAACATTTGAATTTAGAATGCAAAATCGTGTTCATGTACCATTTAATTTGTAATCTTAGATTATATAGATAGAACTTCAAGTGTAAAAAACATGATGATTTTTAGTTGGCTAAACGTCAAATTGGCTAACACATTTTTTTTGTTAAATTAAAACTCTATTTACGGAGCGTGGATAAAAAAAGTTGACCTGTTTTTAGCGAAGCATTTATATGGAGTCACTTTGCTTGTTGCAAACTTAGTTTATATAGAATCTTATTTGTAACAAGCAGTGTTTTATTCCACTAAGAAAAATAGCAACTTAAAAAAATATCACAAAATTGATATAGAATCATTAGCACATCAAATCTTATCAATTATAAAAATAATAATGAAAATTGGTTCTTAATTTTTGATATAATCATATATACCATAGCTGAAAAAAAATAAAGACGCCTAGAGAACCATTTTTTTAATACCACGTACACGTTGCCGACCTTGAAGAAACCTTAATTTACTTTTTTTTTAAGTTGTATAATTTGATTGACGTTTTTTTTAATACAAATTACAATGGCAAACAAGCTGACGGCTCACCTGATGGAAAGTGGTAACCGTCACCTATAGACATGAGCAGTACCATGGACATAACAGAGCATACTGTTTCGCCCATGATACCCCTCATGCGTTGCCATTCCTGAGGACTCAGGTGTTATTCTTCTGTACCGAGTAAATTCACGCCATATCCCACCCTTCAAACCGAAACACAGCCATGTCAACACAAGTGCTTCATGGTTGAAATACGAATTGGACAAAGGTACCCAAGCAATCGACTTTTGTACAAAGTCTTCCTCTGGTAGAAGAACGTGAAGCGGGATTATTTTATTGCAAAATTTAATACTCATTTCCATCGAGTGAAGACAAAATAGTATAAATTAACTTTTCCTAAATGAAACGACACATGAAAGATCAAGCTTATCACAGTGATAACAGTCGACAGAATTACTCTGGCCATCTGGGAGTATAGTTGCAAATATATTCATAATTTCACCAACTTTCACGGCTTGCAAACTGTGAAAAAAAAAACGTAAACTGTGACAAAAGACGACCAAATTTATTAAAACTTGAGATTGGGCGAATTCTCTCGCGCGAAAAAACTTTTATATTAAAACTTTCGTCGTAATTACTAGAGTGTGTATTTTTATTTGAGGTTATTTCTTTTTGTCGGATTATAACCTAATACTTGCGGACAGGGGAGAAAGGTATTGTTAGTAATGGAGACTGAGAATCCCATTGCTAGCAATATACCAAACCAAGTCGACCTCTTCGCGGTTCCCCCTGGATACTATCATGGTTAACTCCTGATGAATTCATCATGATGGGCTAACTGGCCTGTTTTCATTCTCATCTATCACCCTTCACTGGTGCTCCGCCAGGGTATCCCGTTAGCGGAGGCGGGGTTACTATACCATTTTCACCCATCAAAAAAAAATGCTTGCGGACATTTTTGAGGCTGCATCGCAGGTACCCTAGTGTTGGGTAACGGTGTCGTCAAAATTAACTATGTACATTATTTGTTTAAATAATAATTTCATCCTATTATTGTAATAAATGAGAAAGTTTGTAATAATGGATCGATAGATGCATGTATAGATGGATAAACAGATAAAAAATGCCTATTCTAAGCTGTTATCTTTTTTACAATAGAATATTGTAACAAATGTTTTCATAAAATGATTGTCATCCCACTGAAAACCACAAATGGTCCGCATAAATTTGAATCGGATAAAGGATTTATTTAGTACCTATACTGTTAAAAAATGAATACAGTTCGATTTAGGTACATTCCATACGGAAAAATATAAAATGAATTTCATTGTATTTGTATAAAAGATTTGATTAGCGTATTTATATTATTCTTAGGTAAATGTTTCATTCATTCATGACTGTGAATGAATGAATGAAACAAATATTCACAATAGGCCTCGTAGACATTTAACACACACATAAAAGGAATACATATTTCGGAATATTCACATTTTAGGATTATTAAAAGATTGTTTATTATTTTAGATATTCTTAAAATCAAAAACCTTTCTTCTCCATCGATTGTTGGTTCTTCGAACTATGTGAACAGCTCATTGTTTATTAAGTGGCGACCCCGTATAGGCCAATACAGTATAGGACGACCCCCCATTAAATGGCGTGACGACCTCAAATGCATTACAGGGAATCATTGGATACAGGTGACTCAGAACCATTCTTTATATCAGTCTATGAGGAGGCTTATGTTCAGCAGTGGACGGATAATGATTGAGATGATGACGATGATGATGATTTTTAAAATCAGTTGAATTGAAACTATGTTTAAAATGTTTACTGGATAAGTAAAATTTATTCAAATAGACTTGTCTACGAGCTCTTTTAAAACGTTATCATTTATGATTGTATTGTTGGGTTCTAAACGTTGCTAGGTATCTACTAAGAAAAACAAACTGAAAACTATTGAGTTTTTTTTTTAAATAAATATATCCTCTTAACAGAGCATTATGTGAATTTATTTAAAAGTACTGTGCCTAAAATTATATGGTCATTTAAAAGCTCGTGCATGATCGACTAACACCATTCATTCGTTCAAGAAATCGTTTAGTGTATAATAGGCTTTGCTAACAATATAACATAACCAAGCAAAACAAGGCACGTGAGCACGTTTGTCCAGTAACATTTAACTTAGCAACTAGTACTGATATATATTATTCAGACAAGAGAAAGCCATTTAGAGCTTTTAAGTGGTAAAATTCAGAATTACTCACCGCAAAACCTTTACTGATGAAGTATTTACACCAGGGGTTTACCACGAAATGAAATTCTGAATTTTCGGACTTAATTTCGTGTTTTTGTTTATACCGAAATAGGCCCAGTAAATGGAGCTTTACATTTCGTTCGTTATAAATCTTACCCATAATATTTGTAAAGGAAAGATAACACTTTTAAAATTTTTAAATGATAATTAATTATTAATGTAATTTTAAAATTACATTAGTATTTCATTCGGTTTGGAAATATCAAAAAATATTTCATGATAGGCATTCTGGTCTCTATTGGAAATCGACCTTCGCATGTCTTGTAGTCAAGTTTAAGACATCACTAACCTTTTAATCTATCTCATATTATCTATTAGGTTAGTACGCAGATTAGGCTTTTACGTAATTTTTTTCTCTAATTCGTGTTAAATTTTCTCAGAAATATTCTCAAAATTTAGGGCTTTTTATTAATAAAATCTTAAGCTCCATTAGTAGCTAATGTAATGACGTAGCTCGCTAGTAATTATAATTTGGAGGAGTTTATGTAGGCGATGAAGTAGACATTATATAGTCAGTATGATTCTCTATAGTTTATTATTAATATATGATTAATTGTGTTCAATTTAAATCTAAAAGCATATATTTTAATTTTTTACTAAAACTTTAAGCCACGCCACACAGGAATGACAGGATTCTAATGTGCTCTCTACCCTTATTAAGGTGTTTGTAAATAGTACGTATATTTTCAAGGAACTATGACCCTCCTGTTTTTGTAATTTTCTATTTATATTGTATTCCTTTATAATTATCAAAGTTAGTGTAGGATAATCTAACTTTTAGGTACAGATAATAGGGATTTGGATATAAAATCAGTTTCCCATTAATATAATAACATGAAAGATTGTAATGTTTGGATATTTGATACTCAATCAGGTTTAGATAGCAAAACGGACTCCGATGTTAATGTAAACATGGCCATATTATGTACTTGTAGATGTGGGCTTGATGATATATATATATATATTTTCCGTAAAACCAATAGCTAAAGACAAGAAGATTGTCAAGAAAGTCACAATTTATTTTTCTAAAACTACGTAGAATTGAAATAGGTTGGTAGCCTACAGACTAACATTATAGGATATTTATTAAGCGTTTTTCAAAGAAAGAAAGTTCTCGATTCGCCTGTATCTTTTTTGTGAACCGACCATATCTCCAGAATCGATTTTGATAATTCTTATTACAGTCGAGAACAGAAATGACTTCCGTGTTAATTTTTTTATACATTTTGTTTCGTTCATTTTGTCGAAATTCCGTCTGTTGCAGAGTTCATCACGTGATTTCGAGTTCTAAATTCTTATATTTTTTAGTCCTATCACTAGGTTCTAATTATTTGAAATAAGAATAATGACAGTCATTTAGTATTTAGTAATTTACTCGAAATATTAAATAAGTTAATTAGTTGAATACTTATTAATTAAATGAAAGATAATTAGTAATTTACATTCAGTACGTAGTGATATCTAGTAAATATTAAATTTGTCACAGTTCTTTTTCTTTTGCAAACTCTCCTTGTATTAAATTTATCATTTGTCGGTAGTCGGGGAAATGTCTTACAGTTGATTAGAAAAGCTAATTAAGAATGTCGATTAGCACTTCATCAAGTAAATTGCTTTATTGATTTTGTTGTATTATTATTGTTGTTATGATACTTCCGACAATATTAATCCCTCAATAATTCATATTTATTACATACATTGGCCATTAAAAAACCAAAAGGCATAGTCTTGATGTATTTTGAGTATATGTATATTAAACCCTTTTAAACTAACATTGGATAAAAACTTATAAACAAAGTTCAATGATTAATTATCTGTACATAAAATTTAATTGAAATCTGTTTTGCCTTTTGAATGTTACAAGATAATAAACATCCAAACATATCTACAAATTCTAACATCTACAAAATGTTAAGATAGCTGGTGTTCAATATTTTACCTGTGTGAATTAGGATAGTAAATTAGGATAGAACTTATGTAGTATAAATGAATATATAAGGTACTTTTATCCTAATGCTTTATACAGTATATTTCATTATATTGTAAATTTCATTTAAATCCATTCACTCAGTAAAGAACTATCACTATTGGCTGTGACAAAATAGATACATTGTAACTGTAAATATCATTAACATTTTAAGTAACCATTATTATATGTAAATCAATGAATAATAAAAGGGATATTAAGAACTAAAATTAAATATACATTTTATAGAATCATCGTAGTTTAAAACAATAAAATTGTTAGTTTAGTGCACATAAAATTGGTTTTATTGACTTTAGAACTGTTACAGATTTATAGTAGTTTTATGGGGGTACTAGCTTTCCGTATATTGTTTCTCGATAATATTACAATAATTATGAAATCCAGGTAAATTTGTGTCAATTATTTAAGCGTTATTTACATATAATAAATAACAAAATAGAGATAACCAAGATTTTAGCGGCTTTTAAGGGACAAAGTTTCAATCAAGCAATTCAATAATAATATCTTGGGTCGAATATACCGACGAAAATTTTTAATTCACTTAACAGCCCAAAATCTTACTAAAAAAAGATTCCAGTTATGCGAATGACCGTCAATGTTTAACTATTCTATTTATGGTAATCCAAAGTAAGTGCATATCAACTTTTTGAATATAATTATTTTATTTTGTTAGCACTAGGAGATAGTCATGTATGTACGAGTATGTATGTGGTTCAGTTATTTTACGGAGAATCTTGAATTATTTCTCTCCATGTTATATATTATACTAGGTGGGTCTCTTATTACATTTAGCTCAGAAGCATTAGTACAATAATATTAGTACAATAATATAATAGAATGATTAATATATAAGTGAAATTAAATTATAAAAATATTAACATCAATTAATATCTGACAGTTCGCCAAGATTCATTAGTGCGTACACGAATAAATCTGATAGAAGCGGGGCGGATTATTCGAAATCGGGATTACTGATATGTCCAACCTTGAGTTAATTAAATTAATGATTAATGATCAAATCATTATTATATGTTTCATTATGATTATTTATTATCATTATTAGAATGTTATTTGTTGTTAAGTCCGCCCTGTAGATGTACATATTTCAATGTGTGTAAAATAATAAATAAACAAGATAAAATATATTATATGTTAAAAAGGTAAAATTTTCAACCATCTTTATTCATCTACATTTAGTTATATGTTTTTATATTTTTAAGTGACTTTAGAAAGGAAAAATTTTGAATTTGTGTGTATGTTGATTTTTTTCGGCCATTTAACAAGATTATGTTGCAAATTTATAAACAATTTTAATAATTCTTTTAGCGATCTACTGAGTAAACTTCCGATTCTGCATTATAACTCAAATATTTTCATCAGTTATTTTTTATCAGGATTTAAGACGCTATTCTTTAATGGAACAAATTTACTCGTTTCATTTAAAATTTAGCCTTCAATAAAGAAATTAAATTCCTTAACATCAGAATAATTCTTTATTATATTCTCAGAGAAAATGAAAGGTAACAAGTTAATATACAAGGGCGTGTTTATATCTAAAAAACGTTTTCTAGCAAAACCTTCAAATTATATAGAAATTATAAAAAAAAGAACTACAATAGAAGGATAATAGCGTACTATTACAATACTGATTAGGTAGATTTTATAATTTATATAGGGCTGATTCTTTTTTTTATATAAAATTAAATTTATTTATTTATTTATTACATCCACTGGGTGAGCCTTACAGTCTTCCAATACACTCACCCAGGAAAGCATGAATACAACAACATATAAAAAAAGGAATATTATACATATATAACAAGAATAATATAAAAAGACTTAAACAAAAACGTCTGAACACAAATACTCTGTGGTCACCCGACGAAACTCCAGCGAGTTGGAGGCAAATACGTCCAATTGCGGATACTGGCTCAAAATACCATTGAGTAGTTTCAATGCAAGAGATAGGGGAGCCTGCTATGTGAACTCTGTTCTTCGTAATGGAACATCGAATAAGAATCGATTAAATTCATTAATCAAAAATCACTTGGTGCATTTGCATTAAGTGCTATTTAGCACTATTATAATATTGATGAAAGACGGGCTTTTTCAGGTAGAATAACCTGTGACACTGCGACCTTTCCATGATCTTTTGTGTTCGCCCTCTTTTTTTAAAGTTCGCTGCTAATTCCTATCAATGATAAAAATTTTAAAATGTTTTTTGTAGCAACGTTTTTTATACCGTTAGCTGGCCACTGCTGAATCCCCATATGGGAGGTTTTGCCAGTAGTTGCCACACTTGGCAGGCGGATTGGTAACAGCAGTTGGTTTTAGAGATGTTTTAAGAAGGACGTTACTATCCATACCTCGCACTATCTTAGTCGCCTTTTACGACACTCACGGCAAAGGAAGGGATGGCCTATTTTATGCCGGGACCTACACGGTCATCTAATAAACATATTAATAGATAATAATGCGATTAATATGCGTATATACCTGAAAATAAAAGATTTATTATTATTATTATTTGTCTTTCAAATTTCTCAGCTTTTAGCTCTGGTAAATATATAATACGTGACCAAGTAAGTGCAGTGTGTATGTTTTGTATGGAAGGTTATGCTTGTGTATGACGGGTGGCTACTTCATCCTCGTCTACATCTAAGATTTTTCTGAATATTCTGCAAGTATTTAATATGACAGCCTTTTGTAGGGAGATGTTATTATTATTGTTATTAATAATAAAGGTTCGTACCTTATTTTGCAGTTATATATATTTTCTTACTTCACAAGTAAGACCTTAATCCCAGCACGGCAACGCCTCTTTCTATCAACTTATCTTGCCTTGTTAAATCGGAATCCACCATACAACTGGATATTGTCGGAGAAA
This sequence comes from Galleria mellonella, assembly GCF_026898425.1. Lineage (NCBI taxonomy): Eukaryota > Metazoa > Arthropoda > Insecta > Lepidoptera > Pyralidae > Galleria > Galleria mellonella. The sequence continues at coordinate 3,797,685 of NW_026442015.1, forward strand.
ATCCGATTGTAATTGGGAACACTGAGATATTTTGCACTACAATAAGGAAAAATATTTCCGATTGTACACTCGATATTTATGGTTGAACAAGTTTTTTTTTTTAAATATGGCGGTATGCGAGAACAACCTAGCCTCGATATATAAACGAGCTGTTCGCCTCGATTTAGTACGGGCACATTAATGAAGAAAATAAAACTAAAGTTGTCTTTTACATGCAATGGAATAAAATAGACAAAATGAATCGATTTATCTGTTATATATAATAGCTAAAACAATGTAAGAAACCTAACAAATGAATGCCAATTATGTAAATTTTTTTGAAAATCTCTCTACTACCTTCTTATTTATTTCCTTCATTCGTCTTATTCGTTAAGTCATTTTTGTACGTGGAGCTTTTTAATTCAAATTTTTCACTTTTACAGAAGATTTTTTAAACATTTTTTATCATAAAAGTTATCTAGATTTTTTTATACTACTGAAGTGGGAAACATGTATACGGCTTACCTAAGGGTAAGTGGTTAGCGTAGCCTATGAACGCCTGTCATACCAAGGTCATTATGTTCGCGCTGTCGATTTTGAAGAAATCTCTTTACGCCTTTTTTGAAGAACTCCAGATAATTAAATATACATACAAAAAAAAAGGAATTAGCCGAAGAGGTGCAGTCGTTATAGACTGATATATTTACATTACATTCAATATTTGATTTTTATTTATATAGATTTTTTTCAAACTTTCTCATAGCGCGATCCCTTTAGTTTGTAAAAAATATTCTCCGACCGCCTAACCTTCGCGGTTACTAACTTGTATGTATTTTATTGTTTTTATATAATTGTATAAATTATATAATGTAATTGTATAATATTTACATTATTTTATTTTATAAATATACAATCCGTACAATTGGTAATTTGTGTCAATTTTTCTTAATTTGAATCGTGTTTTTTTTTTTTTGCGCAATAGAATCTCTCTATTAGTACACGTCATCTCAGATTTTTCATTTTCATTTTATTGCATATTCGACATCTCAGCGTCTGGTTTGCTTAAAACAGATGTATTTGAAGAAGATTTTTTAATTTTACCATCTCATTTTTCTCTGTCAGTTCAGTATATTGAAAATGTACTTTGTCGAAACTTCACTTATATATTATAAAATGTTCGTTTATTATAAAACAATTATAAAAGACTAGCGATTCATCCCGGCTTCAGACAGGTAGATAGAATTTTGGAAAATAATATATATCCTATACTACTCGCTGATAATAGCTTTCTACAGGTGTAAGAATTTTTAAAATCGTATAACTAGTTTATCTATTACAAACAAACCAAATATTTTACAAGTCAAATATTTTTTCTTTATTAGTATAGATGTTCTTCTATTATAGTGATTCTTATCTAGTATATATTAATACGTAAAACAAAAACTTTGTACCCCTTTTTACGAAAATTGCGTACACGGAAGTACTCTTCCGTGTGCGCAATTTCTGGAGTACCAGAGGGAGACTTTGTACAAAAGTCGATGGCTTGAGTACCTCTGTCCCATTCGTGTTTCAACCGTGAAGCGGCTGTGTTTGCATGGCTGTGTTTCGGTTTGAAGGGTGGGATATGGCGTGAATTTACTGGGTACAGAGGAATAATACCTGAGTCCTCAGGAATGGCAACGCATGGGGGGTATCATGGGCGAAACAGTACACTCTGTTATGTCCATGGTACTGCTCATGTCTATGACGACGGTTACCACTTTCCATCAGGTGGGCCGTCAACTTGTTTGCCATTCTAAGTTGTATAAAAAATAAAATAAAAAAAGTATGAAATTTGACACACTTATAGTTTATAAAGAGAAGAAAGAAAGGTGAAGAATGTTAATATTTATTAAAACTATGCGTAAAAATACATTAAATTAAGAGAAGAAAACATTACACACACTATCATGTGTTTGACACATACACGCATATATACTCTTTTGTTTATTGTTAAAGTCTGTGATCTAATTGAGAATAGAGAATAGATAATATATTTATTTATTTAAATAATAATAAAATAGATAATATAATTGTTTGTCTTTAATATTATTTGTCTATAGTCTTACCGAATGTCAAATATAACCATAATAAATAAATTAGTTACAGTATACGTTATGCTCTAATTTCGACCACTACCAAGGTAGTTGGTAATTATTAATTAGCTAATTAAATTAATGATTATTTATTTAATTTTTAAGTCCCGACCGCGTTGTGCTTCGACCTCTAATAATACGTGTATACCAAATTTTATAACGATTGCTTAAGGTGCTACGACATAATAAACAAACAAAATTACTTTTACTTTAGTATTAGTAAAGATAGGGATTTATTCTGATTACGATCAACCTTGGAAATAATTGCGCTTAATTGGAAATCACGTATGAGAACAATTGGGTACACCCATAGATATAGTATTACCCAATTACCGATTACACAACTCCGGTAATTACTAAGCGATTTGTTTAATTAATAATCAGATTTTCACTGATACCTAAGAATTTAAAGCTGGAAGCAGAAGGTTGGGTTAATGAATTAAAGCGAGTAAATAGAAGCTCGTGCGACTCCGGTACCTTGCGAGCTAAGAGAACACCGTAGGGTTTTATTTAGTAGGTAAGAGGCCGGTATCTATAAAGGAAGAAAATATCACGGAAAGAAAATAAAAAATAAGAGTCAAATTTATTGTCGAAAAGGTATTAATTTACCTTTTCGACATAAAATTTGACGATACTTTTATTTTTATGCTCCTTACTTCAAAAGATAAAACGGAACTCTTACAGGTGACTTTGTTGTCCATCGGTCTGATAATTTTTTTTTTCAATTATTTGATTAAGAATGTATTCAACAAAAAAAGGTGACTTCAATTATCGCAAGACTTGTTATTTAGATTTAGATATTATAATACTGCACTGATTTTTATATAATTTCAATGAGACCAACCTGAATTTATATCTTTTCTGATAAAAAAAGATTTATAAGTGCCAGAGTTATAAATTAATAAATATAAAAAAAAAAATACAATCGAATTTAGAACCTCTACTTTTTATAAATCAGTTAATTTTTTTAAGTCAACTGAGAACTGCTTGTTGCAAAATATATATGTAAACACGCGATTCTGGTGTTCTTAATTCAAATATAGATATGAAAACTCAATACTACGTAAGCTATCTACGAAATGATGAGACGTATATTGGTGGGTGTATATGTTATTTACTAAAGTAGCTGTTGTAGGTTCTTTTATCAGTGTATTTGTTAATTTTTATCAGCCGTGTGGTCCCGGCATACAATGAGCCACCCCTTCCTTCCTCGTGGATGTCGTGAAAGGCGACTAAGGAAGCTTATTGGTCAAGGTATGATGGGCAGCAGCGTCCCTCTTAAAACCAAACCCTAATCACCAAAGCCTAATTACGGTTGCCAACCCTCTTGCCAAGCATGGCAACTACTGGCAAATATCTCTTTATGGAGAAGGCGAAGGCGAGAGAATGATACGATGATTTTACTTTTTTGCAATTCTTCTTGTTATGTCAATTGTTACTATTATATAAATTTCATCATTATCACATAAATCATCAATCGTTTGCATCTGAACGGAAATTTATAAAACATAAAGAACGGTCAACTATCTTCGTTTGTCGATCGCTTGAAACTGTGTGAAATTGTCGCTCCATTAAATGTATTACAGTTTAAATTTAAATGTCCATCGATAAATATCTTTGCTAAATATATACTCGTGATGTGCAATAATTTCAGTTCAACGTCTGACCCAGTTAAAGCGTTGTCAATATTTGTTGAACATCGCACTGCATGTGAGATTGTACGATCAGTTGCAACTACCCACATTTATTAGTAATCAGTATTTTGCCTGTTACTTTGTACGAGGGGATTTTAGAAGTAGAAGAAGTCTACGAATTAAGAGAAAAGTCTACGAATATCTTTGGAAAAAACTGTGAAAGCAGTTCATCATCATCATTACTGTGGTAGAGCCACGCTGTAATCCTATATGGTATTGCAGCATGAATGGGCCGGCTCGACCGGGGAAGTACCACACCCTCACAGAATACCGACGCTAAGTGGTTGCATTTTTAGTGCGATCACATTCCGTATGGTGAGTGAGGGAGTCCGGAGGCCCATCCCAAACCCATCCCATACCCATCCCTTTCCTATTCCTAAAATCCTTTCCCCAACCCCGTCCCCCTATCTTACAACACGCAACCATGGCAGTGGAATTAAAAAAAAATAACATACCCCAGGGAGGTACCAGTAACCATGTTGCTGGAGAATCCTCCCTCGAGCAACCACGCTCGGGCTGCCCTGCGTATTCTGGGGGGGCAAAATTCCGCTCTTTGGAACCAAGGGCAAACGGAGCAATATTTCTACGGCATCCCCTTCGCTCAATGTGAGCTTCTGCAACATCAGGGGATTACATTCTAACCTAAACGCTGTCCACCACCACCTAGAAACGGCGCGGCCGGCATTGCTCTTTCTAACGGAGACACAGATATCCTCTCCAAACGAAACTTCATACCTGACGTACCCGGGTTATAAACTTGAACATTGTTTTGTTTCGCGTGCCGGTGTATGCGCGTATGTCAGAGAGGATATCTGTTGTCGCCGCCTTGGAAATCTTGAAGGAACGGACCTGTCTGTTTTATGGCTGCGTGTAGACTGCAATGACCATCCTCGCGTCTATGCATGCCTATACAGGTCCCACAGCGGTAACATCGAAACCGACCAACTCATTGAGCACGTCCAAATGGCTACAGATTCCCTGCTCGAACAGATTCCTTCCGCTGAAGTCGTGATTCTTGGCGATTTTAATGCCCACCATACCGAATGGCTTGGTTCACGTACAACCGACTATGCGGGAAGATCTGTTCATGACTTTGCTTTGGCTTATGGTCTGACGCAGCTTGTTTCCTCGCCCACGCGAATACCTGATGTGTTGGACCATTCACCTTCACTGCTGGACCTTCTGCTGACCACCCACCCAGACAACTATGTGATTTCCGTCGAAGCTCCGCTTGGATCGTCGGATCACTGTCTGGTGCGGAGCGAGGTGCCTCTCATGAGTCCGATTCCACCACGTTCTACGGGTAGACGTCGTGTTTGGCACTACAGGTCGGCAGACTGGGATGAGATGCGGATTTTTTTCGCATCTTACCCATGGAGGCAGGTTTGCTTCGCACTGGGGGATCCCAACGCCATCGCCGATTCCATCGCCGATGTGGTGCTCCAGGGAATGGAATTATTTATTCCTAACTCTGTGGTACCTGTCGGTGGGAAATCCCAGCCCTGGTATGGAGCCTCTTGTAGAATAGCATCTCGCCTGAAACAGGAGTGCTTCCTAGCCTGGGCCAAAGGTGTGGCATCGCGAGATTCTAACATCAGTGCCCTTAAAAAGAAGTATAACTTTGCCTCTAGGTCCTTCAAAAGAGTTTTGGCCACAGCGAAGTCAGAGCATATTGGTAGAATTGGCAAGAGATTGGCTAGTTTACCTTCGGGATCTCGAGCTTTCTGGTCTCTTGCCAAAGCTGCACAAGGGAATTTCTGTCAGTCATCTTTTCCACCATTGCGCAGGGAGGATAACTCGTTGGCTCTGAACGCCAAAGAGAAGGCCGATCTCCTTGGATCTCTCTTTGCATCAAACTCGACGTTGGATGACGGGGAGAAACTACCGCCGACCATCCCGCGTTGTAGGAGCTCTATGCCGGATGTTAAATTCACGCTAAGATCAGTGCGTAGAGCACTTCTCTCCTTGAAATCCATAAGTCGAGCGGGCCCGATGGCATTCCTCCAATTGTGCTTAGGACGTGCGCACCAGAGTTGGCTCCGGTTCTTACGCGTCTTTTTCGGCTCTGTTACTCATCAGGTATAGTCCCAAAGTTTTGGAAGACTGCTCTGGTGCATCCGATCCCTAAAAAAGGAGACCGCTCAGATCCAGCTAACTATAGGCCCATAGCTATCACTTCCTTATTCTCGAAAGTCATGGAATCAGTTATTAACCATCAACTGCTCCGGTACCTAGAGGATCGCCAGCTGATCTCAGACCGCCAGTACGGCTTTCGACGGGGACGCTCGGCTGGTGATCTTTTAGTTTATTTAACACACCGATGGGCAGTGGCAATCGAGAATAAGGGAGAGGCCTTAGCTGTTAGTCTGGATATTGCGAAAGCCTTTGATCGGGTGTGGCATAGGGCACTAATCTCAAAACTACCTTCGTTTGGGTTGCCTGCGAGATTGTGCAGTTGGGTCGCCAGCTTTCTTAAGGAACGTAGCATTAAGGTCGTAGTCGACGGAACATGCTCTGACTTAAAACCTGTGAATGCTGGTGTCCCGCAAGGCTGTGTACTATCTCCGACACTGTTTCTTCTGCATATCAATGATATGTTACAGATCAGTGATATTCATTGTTATGCGGACGACAGTACAGGAGATGCATTATACACCGGTCATGCAAAGATCTCGCGGGCACATACCGATGAGCTCCGGAACAGACTTGTGTCTGAAATCGAAACTTCACTCGATAAAGTTTCGATCTGGGGTGAACGCAATCTTGTTCACTTTAACCCTAAGAAGACACAAGTCTGCGCGTTCACCGCAAAAAAGACACCGTTTGTCGTATCACCTCACTTTCAGGGCACTTCCCTTGATAATAAGTCGAGTCTGGGGATTCTTGGCGTCGATATATCTAGCGACGTCCAGTTTTGCGGTCATCTGGAGGAAAAAGCTAAGATAGCTTCCAAAAAGTTGGGGGTGCTCAATAGGGTGAGACGGTATTTCACGCCAGAAAACCGCCTGAAACTGTATAAAGCTCAAGTGAGGCCACACATGGAATACTGTTCTCACCTGTGGGCAGGAGCGCCACAGTACCAACTCCTTCCGTTAGACCGCATTCAAAGTCGGGCAGCTCGAATTGTTGACGATCGGCGTCTTACTGTCCGGCTCGACCCACTGAAACTGCGTAGAGATGTTGCATCTCTGTGCATCTTCTACCGAATTTATCATGGGGAGTGCTCTGAAGAATTGTTCGGATTGATACCTGCTGCAGATTTTCACCATCGTACAACCCGCCATAAACTAAAATTTCATCCCAACCATCTGGACGAGTGGCGGTCCTCCACCGTGCGTTTTTCAAGGCACTTTCTTCCACGCACAACCACTCTTTGGAATCAACTTCCAGCAGCAGTATTTCCGAACCGATACGACAACATAACCTTCAAGAAAAGAGCATATTCCTTTTTAAAAGGCCGGCAGCACACCTGCAATGCCGTAGGTGTTGTGGGTGACCATGGGCGGCGGTAGTCACTTACCATCAGGTGAGCCGCATGCTCGTTTGCCCCCTGTGTTGTAAAAAAAAAAAAAAAAAAAATCATCTTCATCATCATCACTTTTGATCTCTATCGTTGTTTATTTGTGTTATCGTATATAATCTATAAGTATGTAGGTATATTTATATATGTATATTTGTATTTGTATGTATGTATTTTTATTACATATTTGTATATTTATGTAATATTTGTTTAATGTATTCATGTATGTATATTTATAAAATCATAATGTTGAGTAGTCCTCTATTGTATGTGTTGTAATTTTTTCACCGCATAATAAAATTTCTGTTTTGCCAAAGGTTGACTGGGAGAGAATGCTATATAGAATTAAGTCCGCCTTTGGTACCAGACATTTTTTGTAAGGTAAATAAAAAAATAAGTAATGAATGCACTTTTAGCCGATGTATCGAGATATAAAATAAACACCAGATTTTAATTTTAAGTTATGCCTTCAGGAACATAACTGTGAAAATTGTATACTATTTTGATGTAGTAGCGTAGCGTAGCGTGTGCGAGTGCGTGTGTGAGTGCGTGTGCGTACTAGAACCATAGTTCTATAGCAGAACAAACGTAGAGACAGATAACACTTCTAAAAAATATTTTTTTGGTTTTTAATAAGACCCTCCCCCTCCCGTAGTAATATTTCTAAAATATTTCTCACGTACACACTGACTAGTTATAATATTATAATATTAGTAAGATTGGAGTTACTTAGGGCTTGATTTTGGGAACCAATATAAAAGTTTTAAAAGTTCCCTTAGTTCGATTTTGCATTTATACACAAATATTTTAGTAATTCTCACTTATTTATAATAAATGGAATAAAAGGAAAAATAGGTAAAATAAAAATAAAGTTAAATACAGTTAGTCTTTAGAGATGTTTTAAAAGGAGCGCTATTGCCCATCCTTCGCCCTCCCTTAGTAGACTCTTACGACACCCACGGGAAAGGAAGTAGTAGCCTATTCTATGCCGGGACCACACGGCCAATAATAATAATAATAATAAAAATAATAAACCTCCGTGCACTGGCTACAGTTCGGTGATCTCTTCGGAGAGACCGAGGGTTTTGTCTGTGCAATACAGGATCAGGTGGTTAAGACGAACAATTACCGAAAGCACATTCTGAAGGATGGCACTGAGGACATCTGTCGAGCATGTCGCCATCCCGGAGAGTCACTCAGACATGTGCTTTCGGGTTGTTCAGCTCTTGCCAACACAGAGTACTTGCACAGGCACAACCAGGTAGCCAAAATACTCCATCAAGAGCTAGCTCTGAAGTACGGCCTCGCGAATGAGAGGTTGCCGTACTATAAATACGAGCCACAGCCGGTCCTCGAAAGCGACAGCGTCAGGCTCTACTGGGACCGATCCATCATCACGGACAGGACTGTTCTTGCGAACAAACCTGATATCGTGGTGATGGACCGGGCACTTTCGAGGGTATTTTTGGTGGATGTCACCATACCGCATGACGAGAACCTCGTGAAAGCCGAAACCGAGAAGAAGAGAAAATATCTCGACCTGGCTCACGAGGTGACCGAAATGTGGGGGGTGACATCTACCGAAATCATCCCAATCGTTATGTCGGTGAACGGTCTTATCCCAACCAGTCTGGAACAACATCTCAGACGGTTGGGATTCCGAGGCGGCTCACTCCCGGGAAAGATGCAGAAAGCGGTGCTCTTAGATTCTGCCCGCATTGTACGCCGGTTTCTCTCCCTGGGGCCCTGAACCCCGGCCGACTGTGCTTCTGCCGGGGGTTAGTTGCCATCTCCTCTCCTTAAGAGGGGAGATGAGAATTTTGGTAAAATTTAAAAATAATAATAATAATGCAATTTTATATTATCGTTAGTAGTAACTTTACTGTCATTATGGATCAAAGATAAAATATTTCATTGTTATCTTTTTTTATTTATAAAGCCACGATCAATCTACAAACAGCCATTAACTAAATGGAGATTATTCTTATCCTTATACATTACCAGAGCCGAAGTCAATAAATGAATCCATTAACTTTCAGCCTCGCAAAGTCAGCTTTTTCGATAAACCGCTTGATATCCTATGTGAAAGTTGCTTCGGTAAAGGGTATAATTCCAGAAATTTCCACATAATGTTGGTTTTGTAAGATTAAGTTCAGAATTTTATATGATACCTACTGAGAATGGCAAATAAGTTTACTCACCTGATGGAAAGTGATGACTGTTGCTTATCAACATAAACAGTATCCTAAACATCATAATATACACAGTTATACCTCATGCGTTGCTATTTCTGAGGGCTTAAATATTCAATACCGTTTCCTGCTTTTCAAGTTAAAACACAGCCATGCAAATTAGAGGTGATCTGAAACGAATAAAATAAGATATCTATTGCTCCCGTTCGTGTCAAAGTATAAAACAGTTCCATTTGTCTATTTCAAAATAACAACCTGTTGAAAATAATAATATGTTTCAAAATAATTATAGGTTACCACCTTATGTTAGATATGAAAAAAGCAGGCTCCATCAGGCTGTCTGCCTAGTTGCAGTCTGTCTGGTTAATTCCATAGATATATTAAATAAGAGAGGCTCTAATGCTAGTATAGTTGTTTCATAGCAGAAACACGAATAGGACAGAGCTACCAATGAAAGCAATTTGTACAAAGAAGTAGACTGATTCAAACAAGAGTGATAGTGATGATAATAGCCGTGTAGGTCCCGGCCTAGAATAGCACTCATACCGATACCACCTCTCCCATTCCCTGGGGACAGATAGTATCATACAATACCGTAAGAGGCGACTAAGGAAGTTTATATATATATCGGTGAACGGGTGGACAGCAGCATACCTCTTAAAACATCACCAAAAGCCAAATTGCAGTTGCTAACCCACCTGTCAAGCGTGGCAACTACCGGCAAAACCCCCCTTATGGGGGAGGCTATGTTTAGCAGTGGATAGTTAACAGCTGATACAACATAATGATAGTGTTTGCTTTTATGTTCGTATACAAGTTAATTTCCTTGTGAAAAGGGAATAAAAATACATGTCATCTTTCCTTTTCAACCCCAACATGTGGTAAAGGCGATTATGTGAACAAAGCACAATACGCCAATATAGAGAAGGGTAATAGTGATGTGCGAGTTAAGCTGATTCGAGTATTTATTCGAATAATTAATAGGCACTCAGGTACTCGAATACTACAGAACTCAGATAAATGGTGTTCGAATACAGATTTCGAGTATTTACGATACTCAAATTCAATATTCGAGTGAATAATATAGTTGTGTATAAGTTTTTCCCTTTCAAGTATTTTATTAATATTTTTCCTAATTACCAGAGGAATACTTATTAGATTACTGAATGAAATAGCTCATAAATGAAATAATGTCTTGCACCGTAATAAGTTTATTTTGAAAGAATTATGTACCCATCAATAATATCACATGTCACATGATCAAAACAGTTCTCCAATTTTACATATACATAGACTAAAGAGAACTGACATACACAATACCGTCCGTCAACTGTCAGATTATTCATTCGAGTACCGATTTTGCATAGATCAAGGAATCAATATGAAAGTTAATAATACTTTAGAGTCTTGTGATTATAGTTTAAATAGTATTATTACAAGAAGATTTATTTTATCTTATTGAATGTACGAAATCAATGGGAAAAGTACTCAAGTCTAATAAACTACTCGAATAGGGTATTCAGATGCACTCGAGTACTTAACCGGGTTCGATTCGATTCTCTCCTTAACAAGTACGCAAATACTCGAATCTAAAAAAAGGCCGAGTACGGCACTAAAGGAAAACTCGAAATAAAACGCAATACAAAGCGGCCCATGAAGTGTGGTAATAATGGACTAATATTGTCTTCTTATAAAGAGAGCCGTACCACAGATAATATTATACTATTTCCCGTACTATAGAAATAATTTTCATGTCTGATGTTTTAACAATGAATATGTTTACTTTGTTTATAGACTAAAAATATATACAAACGAATGATAATTTCGAATATAGGTTTTTAATGGATGATAATGAAATGGTAACTTCGCCCGCACTCTTGGTATACACTGGCGGGGCACCAGTGAGGGTTGATTGGTGAGAATGAAAAGGCAGATCGGTTAACTAGCTAGTTAGCTAGCTACTAAAAAGTTTACACTTTATGGCTTTGAAAATTTTCAAATATTTTTTTTTTGTTAATTTAATCCATATTTTCAATAACATGTTTATATAAATATTAATGTATGATTAATATTTTAGCTCACTAACAGAGCACTTTTGTAATTATCAGTTTATTAACATTGAAAATTAGTTAATTATTTTAGAAAATTCATAGAATATTGAGACGTTTTTATACTTCTGTAAGCTTTTATATTAACACTTTTAAAGTATCTTTCGGATAAATTAAATGAAGTTAGAAAAATTAAACTTCTGCAAAGGATTTAGACTTTATAAGTACTAAGTAAGCTGACGACTTATCTGGCTTAAGAGCCGTATCTAATGACATTTTTTAGGGTTGACGATTGTCATCACTAAGGGTTGTCATATGCTGATGAAAGATCCTGTATAAACATGTCACTATATGGCCACCCATCCAAAAATAGATATCTAGGATCCCTTGACCCCTTTGATTAATATTTAACTATATATATAGAATATATTATAGTTGTATATTTAATACCATTGTATAAACCTGTTTCCTGCAGCGCTGCCTGCTTGAAACATTTATTATTCTCTATTTTTCTTTCCCTTGAGAATTTCCTTTAATTCATTCTTAATATTTATTTATTTTAATAGGGTATCTCTGTGAGAAAAATTATGTTTTCAGACTTAAATTACTAAAATGATTTTGACATAATTTCTACAGGACTAATCTGTAAATATATCCTTTTCAGATAAGAAAAGAATTATCCAAATTGATTTACAATAGATGGCGTTATGAGGTAACAAATATAAAAGAAATATAACCCAATTGAGAACCATCTTTTTTTTAAGTCGGTTAAAAATCCTGTCTCACAATATTTGTTCACGTTAATCTTCGCAACCGATCAATCTAGTTTAGTTTGTATATTTTTTGCACTAACTTGAGAGATAGAACAGTCTTTATTTTAATAAGAAAAAATGAATCCAGTGGGTACAGGCAAAGTAATGTTTACAGAACATCTAGTATCTAAGTAAGTAGTTATAAAGAAAGATATCACATTATTTAGATGTTCCCCTGGCGTGTGAGAAATGGATAAACAACATAAATAGATTAATGTGGGTAGGTGCGCGTTTATAACACATAATCCATTATCTGAACTCTGCCAGGTAAAGTAAACCAATATTGCCATGTGGCATATTCTTGGTAATATTCAGCTATGCGTTTTCCATCAACTTCAAAAAGAGTCTCTTATTTTTTACGTTAGTTACCTCAGAAGTCAGTTAAAACCGATTTAAAAGATTCTTTTTTTATTTGAATATATTTTTAGATCAGTCCAATAAATTTTTTATCAAAATCGGTTCAGTAGTTTGAATTAATGTTATTTTTTTGGTTTTAAAACGATTAAAGTCGTTGTATTTTTCTTTATAAAACATAATGAAGGTAAAATTACAATTGTTAACTGTACCAAAAATTAAGAATCTACTCAGGCTATAAAACATATTAGGATAGAAATGTCATGAATCAAAAATTCAAAAACAACAGAAAATTTTGAGTATTCCATACTTACTCCATATGCGAATGCTCCGTGTAATATGAAAGGATCAAAACTGTCTTTTTGTTCCAGGTTTCTTTAGAGAAAATACTCAGTTTCTTAGAAAGAGTAGGTTCACTTTTTATTCTATATAGCGTGAACATTTTTTAGGTATTCAGAATATGGTATGAAACCTAATAAGTTTACAATCATTCATTAAATTCAGTAATTATGTATACAACATAATACATTTCTCCTTACACACACAACAACACATACACACGCCCACAGGCACGCACGCTCGCAGGCACATATACGCGTTCATACACACACATACTCCCACACATATACACATATGCACGCACGTACGCATGCACGCGCGCACATATTTCATTATAATCGTTGAACATGTATATATCTATCTTTCATTTATACTTACTAATATAATAACATCGTAATTAGATAATACTATACATAAGAGTTATACATAAAAAAATAATATGAGCAGTTTTTAAATTTATTGAAGATACACCTCACCAGTTTGTATATTTATTTCGGTAGGAAAAATATACATAAATCTTGAGTTATATCAGTCACCATTTAAATAGGATTTTTAAACAACTTTGTTATTTGTGATTTCCATGTAACAAATCACCAGTTCGGTCCTTTCCCATGACTCCGAACTCCGAACACTTATTACGGGTCTGAAACCCTTGCCCAAAATAAATGAGGTCTATCAGAACAGAAGCACGCTCTGCATACAATCCTTCCAGACTAGGCGTATGAGCGATAAATCGAAGGAACTTAAATTGTTAAAATCCAATTTTTATGTTTTAACTGTATTGTATTGTAAATTGGAGAAAATGAAATTAATTGTATAGGAATTCTACATGATATACATAGAGCTGCTGGCAACATGGCCTATATACATATTTATAATTTTATATTTTTCCTTTTCATATTCTTTTTGATATATACTTTTTGACACCTTCTTTTTGTTAATTAAAAATACAATTTATGTGACTACTGTTTCATCATCGTCATCAACATACCAGCCGTTAACCGTCCACTGCTGAATATAGGCTTCCCTCATAAGGAGAGCATAGAGACTACAGCATGGGGTTCTTCAAAAGGGGGTAAAGAGGTTTCTTCAGGGTCGGCAACGCACGCGTAATACCTCTGGTATTGCAGGTGTTCATAGGCTACGGTAACCACTTACCATCAGGTGGGCCGTATGCTTGTTTGCCGCCTCAGTGGTATAAAAAAAAAGAGAGTTTTACCAGTGGTTGCCATACTTGGCAGGTGGATTAACAACCGCAGTTCGGTGTTTGGGACGCTACTGCTCATCTCTCGTTCATCAAATTCTCTTAGGTGCCTCTTACGACATCCGCAAGAAAGGAAGGGGCAGCCCATTCGATGCTGGGACCACATGGCAACTACTGTTTATTATTGTTTTATTTAAAGTAAATTTATTTACATTTTGTAAATAAATATGTAACACAAACTTTCTGCCAAATAAGCTTTTTTAACATTATTTTTCAATTTTCATTTAAAACAAATGACTTATGATTTTTTTTCATCAAATAGGCTATTTGATATATATAATAAATATTTCATTTTGTTAATAGGACTACTTTTTCTATATTTATATATAAGATTTTATGTTTAAATAACAATTTAATTCACATGAAAAGATTTGCTGGAAGTAATCCTTTATTAGAGATAAGCTCGCCTTTGTATATTACATTTAAAATTAAATCTTTTTATCACTATGTTTGTGTACAATAAAGAATAAAGAAAGATTTATGAGATTGCAAAATATAAACCGGATTTTTCGGAAGGGTGTATTTTCCTACAAACCTATTTCCTCTCAAATTTCTATGGCATTCTATTGAATGGGTTGTGAATAGTTTTGTATCTCAGATAATATTAAAGTTTTACATATGATATATGTATATTCCTATAATCTCGGGTGCTTCAAACGGAACGTTAAATATATAACGAAAAATTACTGAGCGAGCCGGCATAGTGCGGTCAACCGGTAACAGTAAATCTTTCTCTTTTCAGTTGATCGTATTTATGGACCATAATGTCTCTGTCCACAGAATGGTATGGTTACATGTCGTGCTATACGCATCATCATCGGGGAGAAAGGGATTTTTAATGATGAGATTTAATAGTCCCATTGCTAGCAATACTTCCTATCATGTCGACCTCCACGCGGTTCCCCCTGGTTTATGGGTACAATTGGATACTATGGGCCAACTGACCTGCCATCATCCTCACTTGTCACCTTTCACTGGTACCCCACTAGTGTATATCGATAGCGCAAGCGGGCTTATCATTCCATTTTCACCTATAAAATAAATCATCATCATTCATTGTCGAACATAAATGCTATCTTAAAAAAGTAATTATAATGAAGTTAATCGCATTGTTAAACGATTAATCGTTACTGCCACTTGTAGAAAATCGACTTACAAGGCAATCCGTACTTTATTTGAACGAATAACTCTCACAGCGATGACAAAACTCCCATTGTGAGTTAATAAGTGAAGTTTGACTCGTTATGGACAGATCTTCTGTAACTGATATTCAAACTTTTTAACACGATTATTTTACGGTACAGATGGGTAATCGATTGTGACGCTCCGCAAAGGATACTTTGATTGCACAAATCAATACCCTAATACTTTGGTAACAATATCAGTTCGGGAAATGTTTCTTTATTAAGATAAATAACTTTTTATATTGTAGCATTACCCTTTGAAGTATTTCTTCTTTGTTTACGTTCTCATATGTACTAATGCTATTATGGACTTATGTATGTATTGCATTATATGTATGTAATTATTTTCCATTGATGTTTCTTCTTCGAGTATTCAGGAGATATCCTGATTTATTGTAAATATTATACATGATTTTCACCACCGTATAACTCCCCACCAACAAAAGTTCTGTCCCAACCAACTGGATTAGTGGCGGTCCTCCACCGTGCGTTTTTCAAGGCACTTTCTTTCACACACAACCATGCTTTAAAATCAACTTCCAGCAGCAGTATACCTAAGCATTCCTGCAATGCCTCTAGTGTTACAGGTACTCATGGGCGGCGGTAGTTACTTACCATCAGGTGAGCCGTATGTTCGTTCGTCCCTATGTTATAAAAAAAATATTAATTTATAAATATATAAATCTTTGAATGTCAAATAAAAAAAAGATGATTCTAACTTTTTTATCTTAATTGAAAAAGGCATGAATAATCAGTGTTTCCTTGGTGATATAACACAAATAAAAAATCTAAACTTTCACAAGAAACTGCTATTCATTTTTTTCTTTTAAAAGAAAAAGTCTCATCGTAAAATTAAACTCGAGGGACCCAAATTTACTGAAGTTTTCTAAGCGACATTCGTTGCAAGTTGAAGGGTTCTTCAGCAAACAAGCTAAGAAAACTGCACTTTATTAATTAAATCATTATTTTCCCAATTAATATTTAATTTAATTAACGTTTAATAAAAATAAAATATATATTTCATGAAATTAAAATTAGAGATAATAAGATTTCCATCTTTTTTATTTATACCAAGTGGTAAACATACTCGTATATATGCCCGTCCCGATGGTAAACGGTCACTGTAGCCTACAGTAATGTACAGTACAGTAATGTAAATTGCATTACTAGGTAGGTTACGTAGGTGTCAGGTACGCGTTGCCGTTTTCTATGTTTATTACTCATAAATATGTTAATTATTTAAACTTACCAAAAAAAAAAAAAATTAAAAGCTAACTTAGTTCCTTTAATTTTACACATTTGTAAAATATCGCTTGTTTGTAAAGTTCGTCCTAACTCAAATTAGTTCCACATCCGTCCATTTGTATACGAAAAATTACTTAGTATATATGTGTATCTTAGATAATATAGGTAGTGTCTCCATACAATTGCTTAGAGAAAAGTGGGTCAACTTTTTCGTACAATTTTAAGTGATAAATATTTATGAGTGATTCCTTTATAACTTCTATATTTAGTTTGTTTTGTAATTTTTGCATACTTTTAATAGGCGAAAACTCATTTTATTTATCAAATAATTAAATATAGATAAGTAAGTACATAGAATGATACTATATATATGATAAAAACGAGTCAGCTAATTTGACAATTAGCTGACAAAAAGTTGATATTTATAAACAATGTAAATTGTTTATAAATATTAGTCCTAGTAAATTTAAATATTTCTATTTACCTGTAAGATGCTTGTGATTGCTTAAGTTGTTAAGGTACTAAGGTACTAAGAGGTAAAAATTAAACCAACAAACTTACATTCCATTTACAATACTAGGAAGGATATTTTCGAATGACTTCAAAAAAGAAGAAGGTTCCATTGTATTTTTTTTATATTCGTTACTTCATAATTCCGCCATAAAAAAAATATAATTTTTTATCTAAGAGGAAACTATTCGTATTAGATTGGTATTAGGTTGGTATATATATATATATATATATATATATATATATATATATATATCGGCCGTATGCTTTTTTGCCACCTCAGTGGTATAAAACAATATCGTATATCCATTCTCACAAACGTTTGCATTTATAAAAGTTTTTTTTCAATGGGTGACAATGTAATGGTAAAATCGCGTTATCGGTGTACACCGACGAGGCACCAGTGGAAGATAATAGGTGAGAATGAATACAGGTTAGTCGGCCCACCATGATTAATTCCATAACAATTAACTATTTAAGTCGATTGGTACACATGTATGATTGTAACTACTAATAAACTGTCAGTTTTCTCATATTGGGTTTGCTAGAAGAAATCTCTATTGGAGATAAGCTCGCCTTCGTGCACTATTATGTTTGCTTTTACATTTCAATAACATTTTGTGTACAATAAAGAATAAAGAATGGTTTCCAAGGGAAACCGCGTGGAGGTCGACCTGAGAGGGTATATTGCTAGCAATGGACCTCTCAGACCTAATTACTAACAATCCCTTTCTCCCCTTTATAATAGTATTAGGATAGTATCTATCTATGTATTTAGGTACATATAACTTCGAGTTAATGTATTGAAGTTTGGTGCTAAGATTTGCCAATACATTTACGCTTATCTTTATTAGCTATTCTGATTGTATTGCTTATAATGAAAGTTTACATGCTAAACATATCTGGAGGATATAACCATTATTACGGCATTTAGTAAATGAAAAGCCCCAAATACAATCATATGAAGTATTTTTTAAAAATATAAAAATTAACAAATGTACGCTAATTATCTACGTGACAAAAAATTTAATTAAAAAAAAAAATATATATATATATATATATATATATATATATATATATATATATATATATATATATATATATATATATATATATATATATATATATATATATATATATATATATATATATAATTAAAAACATCTGTAACTAACTTCAGCTATTAAACAAAAAGGTAATAAAATTATCAAATTTTATATGCACGATTTAATAATCTGAACATAACTCATTTACCGAACTTCTGGTAATCGTCACTGAGAAAAAGACAAACTTCATAAATTACTCTGATCACTTAAATAACAGAGCAATTAAAATTTATGGACCCCTATAAATATTCTTTAAGCCTCCGGGTGCTTGTATTTGGGAAAATAAATGATTTATAAACAAGCAGGTAATTCAATTACCTTGCATGTAACTAATATTATCTATTTATTTATACTTTATTGCACACAAAAAAATACATTGTTATATATTTTGTATATTAATATGAAGATGTACAAGGCGAGCTTAACTTTGTAAGAGTTCTCTTCCAGCAAACTTTAAGTGAAAAAGAGCATTAATTACCAGTGGGCCATATGCGTACAATATGTGGAAACAGTATATTGCTGGTACTGTACTAGTACATATATATACAGTATATAATAATACATATATATAAAATATTATCTTTACATATACAAAATACATACATATACATACCTACATAAACATATATATAATATAAATATGTAATAAGTTTATGAGGACCTGAGATGCTTTTTTAATCTGCTCTTACTCTCTTATCCAAGTGTGTAAAATTAATAAATAAACAAAAGTTTTGTTTGCTGAAAACAAAAGTCCTTGGCACTAGGATTACTTTTAAGAATATATGAAGATCCTTATATAAAAGTCGTTAGTATTAAGACTTCCGTCCTTCTCCTGTTTCTGCCGTAAAACAGTTATGCTTGCATTTGTGTTGCATTATGAAGGGTGCGATATGACATGAAATTACAGGGTACGGAGGTATAATACCATAATCCTCGGGAATGGCAACGTATGAGGTGTTTTAACATGTGTAATTTGAAAGTGTATTTTGTATTATAAAATGATGTGCTCATATATATCATTGACGGTTACCACTTTCCATCAAATAGGTCATCAGCTTATTCACCATTCTAAGTATCATAAAAAAAATGTATTCTCTCAATTTTTTTATTTATAACACTATCAAAATCGTGTGTTGATTGTTATCAAATAAGATTTGAGTTTTAGAATTCAAATCATACATACATATCTGTCACGCCTGTCTCCCATTAGGGTAGGCAGAAACAATGGAACGCCAAATGCTTCGATTCAAACAAACCTCTTTCGCTTCTTCCACATTCATTAATCTTTTCATATACGCTCGCCGGTTACGGGTACTTTTAATTTGGCCCTTCTTCAGCACGTCGCCTATTGAAGAATTCAAATCAGAGTCAGGTTATTTTTTAAACTAAGTAAAAAAGTACTTTAGACTGTTATTATAGGCTAATATTTATACTTGTATATACACGTTCGATGGAATATTAAATATCTAATACATACATATATGTGAATTTTATTATATCACCAAATTTGCTCTTCGAAGGTCGTCAAACGAGACTAAGCTTAAAATTACTTATTTTACTATCCCCGTTATTTTTTATAGTTATTGTCTCATACATATGTTCATGCCTGATGTAATATTTAAAATCTAATTTAAACGAAATTTACATTATAATCTACATCGCTTCGTAGGGCGTCGTATGTGGTGAATGTGAAAAAATCATGCGCAATATATTTTTTTATCTCCGCTATTTTTTAGTAATAGGCAAATAATATGTGTACTTAAATATGTATATGTTCATGCCTGTTGAAATACTAAATATATTTGTTTACATATAATAGTGCGCCACCTGCTCTTTGTTTTTCTTTTCTCAATGTCCTCTACCCAAAGGTAGGTATGGAAGAGATTGCTTAGCAATAAGGCCGCCTTTTGTATCATTTCTCATTACAATTAAATGTATGAATGGTGCAATAAAGTGTAAATAAATAAATATTTTAAATAACATTTACAAGTTCGTCTATATAGCGCTTCGTCTACCGTTAATAAAAGAAAGCTTAAGATTTCAAACGTAAAATTCCTAATAATTCTATACGTATTCATAGTAATAGGCCAATAAGTTTATTAAGCGTCGGTATACACACAAGTATGTTCATGCCTGAAATATTTCTGCTGCGGATGGCTATCTCAAAAATGTTAAAAACATAAAAGGGACTGCCTTTATGGCATAACTAACGACCCGTTTCTGCTTTACTCGCGTATATTTTGGTTTTCACAGTGTTCTGTTTGCATTTTTTTCGAGTTTATTTTAATATTCAATGTTAAATGCTTGGTAATTTTGTTCACGGGAAGTATGTACCTAAGGACATTATATTAGAAACAAATTGTGTCATTCGATCTACTGATATTTATTTAAATGATAAAGTACTTTACTAATAATATTCTACTATTTTCCATTAAAAAGGGTGCGTCGAAACATATTTCACATACAATTAATTTACTACCAATTAATTTGTACCACATCGCAATATTGGCAATTTGGCCCATGTTCGTGTTATGTCAAGGATACCCACTACTTCGAGTCACTTTACACACATAATTAATAAAAAGCAATTAATGTACACCATGATAATTGATTGAAAACTTAATGTGTAGGTACAATTTAGTTGATATTCGTAATAGACACTTAGTGATATTGAATGTGTCAAAAAGCTATTGAGAACGTGGGGCGTATTCTGTTAAAACAAAACCGTGCAAAACGGTGACGGTTTGCATGCATTTTTATAATCATATTGTGATTAATACTCAATTAATTTATATTTTTTATCTACAGCAATGTTAAAGAATTAGTGTTTAAATTAGAGCAAGAACTTAATAAAATCTATCTTTCTCCAGATATTTCCATAATGCCATGTGTCCCGGCATAGAATAGATCATCTCCTTCTTTACCTATGTGTGTCGTAAGAGATTAAGGGAACTTAATGGCCGAGGAATGAGTAGCAACGTCCCTTTTAAAACATCATCAAAATCTAATTGCGGTTGTCAATCTGCCTGCGTGGCAACTACTGGCAAAACACCCCCTTAAGGGGGAGGCCTATGTTCAGCAGTTAACGGCTGATACGGTGTGCAGTAGGTACCTAAATACTTTGCATTTTATTTATTTATAAGATATTTCTATTGTATAATAACAGCATATTATTATACACTTTTACTAAATGAATCTTATATTAAAATTATATATTGAAATTATGCCAATTACAGATTTACTATAGTTTTGACATGTTTTTGTAGTATGTTTTAGTATTGATTAATATTTAATTCTTCTCACTGGCATATATATTTCTCAATTCATCGACTAAAAAACATAAGTATATATATATTTTTTATTTTAATAAGGAAAAAATTTTTAACGAAAAAAACAACAAACCAAATCCACGGTTCGTTTCCTTTTTGGTACAATTTTTTAGCTAACAACGCGACATAATGTCACGAAGAAAAAATGTGTAAAGCTTCAAATATAATACATGCGGAGAGAGTAAATGGGTATGTCTCCTTCTAAACAAAGTATAAAAATATATATATATATATAAAAAAATGGAAACACCGCCTACGTAATTCACTTTTCCGATGTAACCATCCGTGTTTTGGTTACCTCGATTGTTTTGTTATAAAACAACCTTTCTAAATAATAACCTCTTGAGTGAACCGTACCGTAACATTATGGAATTGTTTTCCTGTAACATGTTCCCTTTATCCTATAAATTCTGATTTTTAAAACGTAGTGTGGAAATGCACTTAGCGAGTTAGCATAGTGCAGCCAACTGTTGAGAGTAGAAAAAAGCAAAAGGAAATATTTTAATTTAAGTAAACTTAAATTTAAGCATTTTTAATGAATTTTTATAATCTATCCGTCTATTTGGAATGCAATTTTAACTATGAAGAACAAGCAGGATGTCAGCTGTTTTTTTATTCTAAAAGTTAAGTAAATTTTGAATATGTGTGAATACAAACTTCTAAGCAGTATCAGATTAGAAAATAAATAAGAAACATATTATTATTTCAGCCGTTAATTGTCCACAGCTGATCATAAGCCTTCCTATAAGGAGAGTTTTGCCAGTAGTTGCCACGCTTAGCAGGCGGATTGGCAACCGCAGTTAGGCTTTAGAGATGTTTTAAAAGAGACGCTGCTGCCCATCCCTCGCCCTCTCTTAATCGCCTCTTACGACACTTACGGGAAAGGAAGGGGTGGCCCAATCTATGCCATTCTATGTACAAACTGTGAAGAATAATAGAATTAGAACAAATTAATAAAATAATAAATGAAATATTTTTTTTTATTAATCGCATTCATGAATCATTTTGTCCCTGTATTCATTTAGGATGATATAGTCACATGTATATTATAAAAAAAAGAACTATCGTGAGCGTACACTCGCCTATATTATAAATTAATAAGGTGACTGCAAGCGATCGAAGATTAAGTACATTTTCTTGTATCACAGTCACTTAGATATAAAGTTACCCCATAAACCTCTTACTTAGAACACTTACATTTTAGCAGGAACTGTTTTATGTGTTTGTATTAAGAGATAATAAAGTTAAGTCCAGTTAAGTAGGTAATAAAGCCTCCAAATGTGTATAGTTACAACTAGCTACTCCAAACGTGTAGATAATTTTCAGTAATTAACTCCCGAACAGATCTGGCTCCACAAGCAGTCCCCGTTCCGGGATATGAGGGAAGAGCGAGCCACTATTGCGTTTAAGCATATTTTATGGAGCTTAACCCTGCCAACTATGCCACCATATTTTAGTAATCATGACTTACTTCACATTACCTGATATTGTCACGAAAAAAATGTATGTTTATTTAGGGTTGCCGGATAACATTTACTTTGTTGTTGACTGGTTATATTGTGGTATTACAATGCTATTAGCATTAAGTCCGCCTTTTGTACTATACTTTCTTTTGGTCAATGAAGTTTTTTTTTATAATACAACTAATTTGGGGGAAAGGGGTTGCTAGTAATGGGATCAAATAGCCCCATTACTAGCAATATATCCTGTCAGGTCGACCTCCACGTGGTTGCCCCTGGAAACCATCGTGAACAATTCTTGTTCAATTCGTCACGATGGGCTAACTGGCCTGCTTCATCCTCACCTATTATCCTTCACTGGTGCCCCGCCGGTGTATACCGATAGCGCGGGTGGGATTACCATTCCATTATCACCCATTAAAAAAAATATAACTAATTTATCACTGCCGAGTAAACACATCTTTGTACAGCGTAATATTAAATAATGAATTGAATAATGAAATACGCCTGTTTCAAGTATTATTTTGATTATAAACTAAAGAATAAGTGATGATAAATGTGTATATATGTATGTTATCTCGTTAAGAAATACTATTTATCCAAAATATTTAAATACTTGACGAAATATTTATTACGGACAGTTAAGTGGTAAGAAGAAAAAATATATCGACACTTAAACAGTATTAATAATATACATAATATAATGAGGAGTGAAAAATTAAACTCGAGAAAGAAAAAGCAAGTTGTGTTATAATTTACTTGTTAAATACATGTAGCGAGATGGCATAGACATACAGATAATAACTTCACCACAGAAGTGAAGTGATAATTATAATATGTAAAGTAAAAGTGCAATAACTAGTAAGTGTATATATAAGTGTATATAAGTATATATATGAAACTAATTTGACTTTATACGTTACTATTGCAATATGTTTTTATAATTATTGTGGTGTGGGTATTCGGAAAATTAAAAGTGCACGTCATCCAACAGTAATTTAAAATCGTTAACGGATCTATTACGAATGATAATACTTATAGCTGAATTCACACATAATGGTAGTTCCTTGACGGTGTAACTTATGTAGCATATTTGAAAATACGGCGATGACGACGGCGGCTCGAGTTCGATTACCAATACAGTTCACTTTTTGTATATGTTTTTTTTTCTCTTTTTTTTGCCTTATTGTTTAATAATAATAGTAATAGCTGTTGTCTGATATAAATAATTTATAATGAATTATTAATGTAATTGGATTTTAATGGAATATTGTTTATGTATTTGTACTGTCTAGCGATATGTATATGTAGATGTGAGTATGAATTATTAGGTTGACATTATTATAAAGAGAATAAGTGAAATGTTTGTATATTTTATGATTTGTCTAATTAATTGTTTATTAATTTGTTTGTTATTTTTTTTAATGACATTATTTGACTAATGGTTTCAATGTCACTGCCGACCCCTTCAGGTCAGGTATCGGATTCCCATAATGTCGCAGCGGGGACAATGTCATTTGATGGTTATGAGCGATGCACAAGTTGTGCACACCCACGTTTTTTTAGAGGACAGAGGGGTTTAAATATACATATTGGAAAGGTGCATAAACCTCAATCTTCACCTTTAGTAGATGGCAATATAAATCCATCAGAAATTTCTGTAAATTCCGATCACTCAGACTATAACATACCCCTATGGGAAATTTTGAGTCAGAACAAAAATAACGTTCCAGTAATAAAAAGGATTCCACGGGGGGCCAGGATATCGGTGGCTACAGTATTGAGGAAATGCATTGATAAAGTGGTTTCTAACAATGATATGTTAAGTTGGATACAACTTTTAACTTTTAGTTACAAAGTTCTCAATGTAAACAACAAAAAGGAAAGTGATATATCGCTTACACAGAAAATTAAAAACAATTGTTCTGATGAGATTGTTTTTTCTTCAAACCAACATAATCTTTACAATCAAAATATTAGAAGGGCTAGGCCAAAATTTGATATTATTAAGAGTATTGAGACCAAGATAAATGACGGTGACGTAAGAGGCGGCGCGCAGCTGATTTTTTCTAATGAGACCATTGCTCCGTTTAATGATGAAACATTGCAAGCCTTAATAACCAAGCATCCAACTGCATCTGTTCAGGAACAACTAACAAATCCATCCCAGGAATTAAATCCTGGGCTACAAATTCTTGCGAGAGATGTTGAAGTTGCTATTATGAGCTTTCGTAATGGGTCTGCAAGTGCATTGGATGGGTTATCTCCACAACATTTGAAAGATTTGATATCTAGTACGACTGGTGATTCTGGAAGAGCTTTGTTGGAGAGCCTTGTGTCTCTGGTTAACCACATGTTATCAGGAGGTATTTTGGAGGACATAAAAAAAGTATTTTATGGTGCTAATTTATACGCCTTAATGAAAAATAATGATGACATTAGACCTATAGCTGTGGGTACAACTTTGAGACGCTTAGTGTCGAAAATATGTTGCAAAAATATTAAACCCAAGCTTACGGAGCAGTTCCAGCCTAAACAGCTGGGTTTCGGGACTAAGGGAGGTTGTGAAGCAGCTGTTCATGCAGCGAGAACTTTCATTAATTCTGGCAATGGGGAGGTATTTTTAAAGGTAGACGTAAAGAATGCCTTTAATTCCATTGATAGACGTTCCTTTTTAGCGGAAGTTGAAAGGATTGTTCCAGAGGTATTACCGTTTCCAAAACAATGTTATGGCTCGCCATCAATATTAGTATATAACAATCATCCCATAAAATCTTCTGTAGGATGTCAACAGGGCGATCCAATGGGTCCTGTTATTTTTAGTTTGGGTATAAATTCTATAATCAAGAAACTTCTTTCACCTCTAAATATTTGGTATTTGGATGATGGCTCGCTAGGGGGAAACGCATCAGTCGTTTTATCGGATTTGGAAATTTTGATAAATGATCTAGCTGGAATAGGTTTGCAACTGAATTTTGACAAATGTGAACTTTATATTAAAGGTTCGATGTCAGAGGCAGACAAACATGATATTATTGCTAGATTTGATTCTCTGGCTCCTGGAATTAAAATAGTAGCCATCGAGTCCTTTAATTTATTAGGTGTTCCTCTCATGAACGAATCTATTCCAGCATACGTGGATGAGCAAAATGAAAAGTTTCACCGGTCTTCTGAACGTTTGTTTCATATAAATACACACATGGCATTATTTGTGATGAGGTGGTGTCTATTTGTGCCTAAATTTACATATGCTATGAGAAGTTCAATGCTTTGGAAGTTTCCAGAACAATTGATGAAACTAGATAAGATATTAAAGGAAACTCTAATCAAAATTCTAAATTGTCAGTTGGTTGATGATGCTTGGAATCAAGCCACATTACCAGTGCGTCATGGAGGATTGGGCGTAAGAAAAGTTTCATCTGTTGCTCTTCCGGCATTTTTGGCGTCAGTCCATGCTTCAAACCCTCTTTGCGGAAAAATCATTAACCCTAATTCGGGTTCCGTAGAGATTTGGGGAGTGGGCGGGGCTGTGAATGCTTGGCAGTTGCAATGTCCTTCATCTGATATGCCTAATATATGTCACTCACAAAGGCAGTGGGATGAACCACTCTGTATTAAAACACAGCAGAACCTTGTGACCCATTGTGAATCCGCTGAAACTCGTGCCCGTCTTCAAGCAGTAGCTGAAAGGGAATCGGGATATTGGTTGCAGGCATTCCCGTCAACTAATACTGGAACGTTTCTCGACGATTGCTCCTTTACATTATTAATAGGTTTGCGGTTGGGTGTAAAAATAGTTCAGCCCCATCGTTGTAGCTGTGGAGCCTCAGTTGAAGAGCTGGGATACCATGGTCTGTCCTGTGTGAGAAGTGCAGGTCGAATACCTCGCCATGCCATGATCAATAACATTATTCATAGGGCACTTGTGATGACACAAATACCAGCGATTTTGGAACCAAATGGCATTTTCCGTGAGGATGGGAAACGACCTGATGGCGTAACTTTGGTTCCTTGGAAAATGGGGAAATGCTTGGTGTGGGATGCGACGTGTGTAGACACGTTAGCTCCAAGCCATTTATCTAAATCGTCCTCTTGTTCGGGTGCTGCGGCGGTGACAGCGGAAGCAATAAAGAGGCGTAAATACTCACATCTGGAGGGGTCTTATTGTTTTCTGCCATTTGCTGTAGAGACGATGGGCCCGTGGGGCCCAGATGCAAAGAATTTTTATTGGACGATCGCAGCGCGCCTCATCGAGGTTACTGGTGACCCAAGAGCTGGTAGCTACTTTGCCCAAAAGATAAGTTTGGCAATCCAAAGAGGTAATGCTGCCAGTATCTTGGGTACGCTGCCTCGGTGTGGTGCGTTGGGAGATTACTTTTAATTGTTATTAGTATTTAAGGAATTTTGTAAAAAAAATAATAAATAAAAAAATATTCTCTTAAAAAAAAAAAAAAAAGTGCGCTATATTAAAACTAATTTATCCAAAATATTGCGAATTATATTTTTTATACAAAATTGCGTAAAAATACCGAATCTGGCAACAATTAATATATTCAAGATAACATGTGCCTCCTATATTACATAGACTAGACACGCTAATAGAAGAAAATGTTTGAGTTGAGAACAGAGAGAGATGTTTGAGACATTTTATAAAACAACTATACGTAAAACAGGTATGATCAACGAGAGCTAGGAAGTCTAATAAAAGCGACTCAAAATCTCTCAATTTTTGCAGAGTAGTATTATTAAACAAAGTAACACTAGTCCAGTTTGTGACCTACTGGGTAGATTCTAATTAAAGTTAGCACATATGCGGTTTGAGCTTTTAAAATTTTTAACTTTGGTATGAAACAGTTTATTTCTGTACAGCGCTTTATAGTCATTGCGGTCTATCAGTTTTTGTTTACTGGCAGGAAGGTAATTTTATTACTAAGTAGAGAGGAGAGACTTTTATTAATGGGGACAAATGGTTCCACTTTTAGTAATATCTCCTATCACGTAGACCTCCATGCGGTACTCTAGAAAAACATTTTTGTCAAAATCTGATGAATTAACCTGTGATTTATATTCTTACCTTAATTTGCACATAGTCATGTAGTTATAATCGTATAAACCTGTTTTGGGTATACATAGCAGAATGCTAAACAAATAATGTAACTTTACCCTCTAATGGAATGGCAAAGCATGGGCGGTATCATGGGCGAAACAGTATACTCTGTTATGTCTGGTACTGCTCATGTCTATAGGCGACGGTTACCACTTTCCATCAGGTGGGTCGTCAGCTTGTTTACCATTCTAAGTTGTATAAAAAAAAGTCAAAAGGTTATAGGTTGCGTCTGTTGTACACAAAAGCCTTTGAGGAGTTTTGCATGTCTTCTAAAGTATAAGCAAATGTTTATACTTTTATATGGTCCAAATAATTTATAATTTTCTAAAAAATTAAACCTAAATATTTTAATAGGTGTTTAAAGCTAGAATTCAGTATTGGATTTAGTCAGTCAATAATTTTACTTAATAAAAAAGTCCTTATCATATTCTAATACCGTTCTTAAAATCAGAAACTTACCTCTGATTTTGCAGTATTCGAGTAAAAGTGTCTATTTTAGACATTAAGGGATAAACGAGGACGTGAAAGCTTGCAATTCCTGTTGTGTTTTGTTTGTCCAAACGATAGGTCACGTACGATATTTGTTTTACTGAGGTACACTATATATGGTACGTCCCGGATTTTAGGCAAGATGAAATATTCTGCTAGTTTATAAGCTTTTATTTATCCAAGGATTTTATCGAGTCAACTATTATAGTTTATGGAATGTTATTGGTTCTGGAAGGGTCATCATGAAATGTCGTTTGTATCGAATTTTTGTATCCCACTTATGATGTGACGCAGTATTTTCACAAACCTTTCTTAACCAACTTAAAAAAATGAGAAAGTTATTATTGCCGTGTGTAATTTATTTATTTATACTTTTGCATACATTAAATTAGGTCCACAATGCGGACTTAGGGGGAGAAAGGGGTTGTTAGTAATGGAGACTGAGAATCCCATTGCTAGCAATATGCCCAACTAGGTGGACCACCTCGCGGTTGCCCCTGGAAACTATCATGGTTAATTCGTGATGATGATAGGCTAACTGGCCTGTTTTCATTCTCATCTATCACCCTTCACTGGTGCTCCGCCAGCGTATTAATGAGATACGCGCAGGCGGAGTTACCATACCATTTTCACCCATCAAAAAACCCCTTCCTTTCCCATGGGTATCGTAAGAGTCAACTAAGCGAGGGGAGGGATGGGTAACAGCGTCCCTCTTGAAACACCTCTGAAGCCTGAATGCAGTTGCCAATCCGCCTGCCAAGTGTGGCAACTAATAGCAAAACCCCCGAAGGCGGAGGCTTATATTCAGAAGTGGACAGTTGAAGGCTGATATGATGATGATGAAACCATTTCATCTCATCTTATTTAATTTCATTTCAGATATTTAAATCATCAGAGCAACAGTTGGTAAAGAGGGCCAAGCTTGAGTCCATTCTGCTGAGTTGGCAAACGTAGTTTTATCCCACTCCATCACCTACAGAATCAAACATTTCTTATTGAGATAAAAATTATATTATCTCTCATGTTGTGGTTATTAATAACAATTGCAAAATTACGTTTAAATTAATTTTGGAAATTTGCATAAATGAACATTGTAACTAGGGATGAGTAATATATAACTAGTGATATCTGTATATTTTTATTACAATATCTATATATTGGTTCCAATAAGAAATATGTTAAAAGTCTGTTATAAAAATAATATTGGAACAGACTTTTAATATATTCGAAAATAGATATTCGACCGATATAGGTGATATCGAAATGGGCGATGACTTTTTCCGCCATCAATGTCTAGAACCCAATATATAGATATCGGATCGATATCCAAATTACCCATGCCTAATTGTGACACGGGATTATTATAAATTAGGATAATACAAAAAATGAATAATTAATAGTTCCAGGAATGTTTCACTTTGATATCTATATTCACCCGTTTCTAACCTCATTTCTGTAAGGGCAAGGTCGTTTCTAACGAGGCAACGCCTTACTTGCATATTAATAATATTAACATTAACATATAGCTATAGAAATTTTAGATTATTCCCTTAATAGCCTCTTAGATTTTGTTACGAGATTTTAGGACAATTGACTCGCGAACAAAGGAACTTTGATCTTATAATGTTCGGAGTAATTCGATTACACGTCTTTGCTAAAAGATTTCACTAGAGTGTTTTAATTAAGAACGGATAAAAGTATCTATATTTAAGCAAACTCAATAAGGAGGAATTTCTCAATTCGCCTCTATCTTTTTATTTAAAGCGATATCTTCGACAATTTTAAAATTATTTTGACAATTACTTTCGTATTCATTGGGTTATATTTTTATGGTTTAAATTTTGTCACGACTGAAGTAATACATTTTATTTATTATAAAATTAAAGGACATATTTTTTAAGAGGAACATGTATTAATTTACTTATAGATATACACCTTATTATCAAGGTACTATTTAATTTGTGCAGCACAGATTTTTTATGAACTACCTACTTGTTACTCTGTGGTCGAAATTTGATTATGAATATAACATATGAATAATATTAATCGTATTATGGTTTTTTACGTCCAGTAAGATTGTAGACAAATAATATTAAAGACAAACAATATTACTCTATTCTCAATTTGATCACGGATTTTAACAATAAAAGAAAGAGTATATATATGCGTGTGTTTGTCAAATACATAATGTGTGTAATGTGTTTTTATTGATTTATTGTATTTTTTTTTATAAAATATTAACATTCTGCACTCGTTTTTGATATAAAATATAGGTGTGCAAAATTGCATACTTCTCTGTTCGCGCAATTTTCTTATAAAAGGGTACAAAGTTTTTGCAGTATAGTTAGAGCTGTGCATCATATGATAGCGTCTGTAGTCATTTCACAATTATGGATATATATATTCTGATTTCAACAATAAAAAGTACATTCAGGTGTTAATTATTATTTATAACAGTATTATTAATTACTGTTCATAAGAATATAAAAAAAATATATAGATTATTGAAATATAGATAACAATTGCATAAATCGTTAAAATAATTCATATATTTCAGGTAGCAACACTGAATCGAACTGTAACCTGTGCTTCGTAAACGAACATTTTATTTTAAAACACAAAAATATAATTTTACGTATACATCGAGAACCGAATCTGTGATATATATAAAAAGAGAGAGAAACAGTGCTTTGAGTGCAGTAAAGAACATATCTTTATTGTTGAATATAAAATATTTGTTAGCGTGTTGCCTGTTGCGAAAAATTAAAAATAAAATTCGATGTTGTGTTCTTATTTTGAAGAGTAAGTGTCACCTTGGTTTGTTTTAGTGAATTTATTTGTTTGAAGCTATTTTAAATTTGTGTTTTTGTGACGATAGTGTCCCAAGAGTCAACGATGACGAAGAATTTTTTGACAGTGACCAACATTGTCAATGAAGGTATCAAGGGGAGCAAGATATCGAAGCTTGGACTATCGAAGTACCTCTCACAGTCTCTGTAAGTATTATAGGAGCTATTATATGCATATGATGAAATTGTAATAAGTCGACGTCTGTACTGATTTGTCTATCTGTTGTAGTCTGTGGTTATCATTATTTTCTTAAATATGTCATATGTACCAACATAGGAGATATTTTAGAAAAAAAAATATAAGGGGTTCTAATAATAACAATAGTGCATATCTGTTCCGAATGTGTATTCGTTTCAACTTCACGCAAAATTAACTAAACCATATGAGATCCAATTTTAGCAATTATATTTCTAAAGGTCGATTAAAATTTATTATATGCCATCTAGAAATAATTTATTCTGTTAGTTGAATATCTGAACTTGATATTCACTTTGATAATTACTCTGTGTTCATGTCTAAATTAAAAAGTTGATGTACTTCGCCATTATATTTTGTTTATTTATAATTTAACTTAAATTCAATTAAATTATTTTAATCATATGTTTTATAAATTAATTAAAAAAATTTTTATTCATTTGATAACATTTAATAATTTAATTCTATTTAATTTAGCCCCTGAATGTAAGAACAGTTAGCTCTAACCCACTAGAGTATTATATTGAAATGTGTCGCTTTATCTTATGTTGATGATCTTATAAATAAATAAATAAATCTACGCACACGGTTGTCGTGGATAAAGTTGTGATTATTTTTTTTTATTTATGATTAACTGCTTAGCTTATAACATGAATTAATATATAAAGCTATGCTACAAGCGCGCCGTCCCGTT
Organism: Galleria mellonella; assembly: GCF_026898425.1. Taxonomy (NCBI): domain Eukaryota; kingdom Metazoa; phylum Arthropoda; class Insecta; order Lepidoptera; family Pyralidae; genus Galleria; species Galleria mellonella. The sequence goes on from NW_026442015.1 coordinate 3,830,191, forward strand.
TTAACACAGGTCTACTACACTACAGGCACTACAGGTCAGCGGACTGGGATGAGATGCGGATTTTTTTCGCATCTTACCCATGGAGGCGGGTTTGCTTCACACTGGATGATCCTGACGCCATTGCCGATTCCATTGCTGATGTGGTGCTTCAAGGAATGGAATTATTTATTCCTAACTCTGTGGTGCCCGTCGGCGGGAAATCCCAGCCCTGGTATGGAGCCTCTTGTAGAACAGCATCTCGTCTGAAACAGGAGTGCTTCCTAACCTGGGCTAAAGGTGTGGCGTCGCGAGATCCTAACACCAGTGCTCTCAAAGAAGTATAACTCTGCCTCTAGGTCTTTCAAAAGAGTTATAGCCACAGCGAAGTCAGAGCATATTAGTAGAATTGGCAAGAGATTGGCTAGTTTGCCCTCTGGGACTCGAGCTTTCTGGTCTCTTGCCAAAGCTGCACAAGGGAATTTCTGTAAGTCATCTTTTCCACCATTGCGCAGGGAGGATGACTCGTTGGCCCAGAACGCTAAGGAAAAGGCCGATCTTCTTGGATCCATCTTTGCGTCAAACTCGACATTGGATGACGGGATGAAATCACCACCGACCATCACGTGTTGTAGGAGCTCTATGCCTGACATTAAATTCACGCATAGCTCAGTGCGTAGAGCACTTTTCTCCCTCGAAATCCATAAGTCGAGTGGGCCCGATGGTATTCCTCCAATTGTGCTTAGGACGTGCGCACCAGAGTTGGCTCCGGTTCTTACGCGTCTTTTTCGGCTTAGCTACTCATCGGTCATAGTCCCAAAGTTTTGGAAGACTGCTCTGGTGCATCCGATCCCTAAAAAGGGAGATCGCTCAGATCCAGCTAACTATAGGCCCATAGCTATCACTTCCTTATTCTCGAAGGTTATGGAATCCATCATTAACCGTCAACTGCTCCGGTACCTAGAAGAGCACCAGCTGATCTGTGATCGCCAGTACGGCTTTCGACAGGGACGTTCGGCTGGTGATCTTTTAGCTTACTTAACACACCGATGGGCAGTGGCAATCGAGAGTAAGGGAGAGGCCTTAGCAGTTAGTCTGGATATCGCGAAGGCCTTTGATCGGGTGTGGCATAGAGCGCTGCTTTCAAAGCTACCTTCATTTGGGTTGCCTGCGAGACTGTGCATTTGGGTCGCCAGTTTTCTCAAGGAACGTAGCATTAAGGTCGTAGTCGACGGTGCATGCTCTGATTTAAAACCTTTGAATGCTGGTGTCCCGCAAGGCTGTGTACTATCTCCGACTCTGTTTCTTCTGCATATCAATGATATGTTACAGATAAGTAATATTCATTGCTATGCGGACGACAGTACAGGAGATACATTATATACCGGTCATGCAAAGATCTCGCGGGCACATACCGATGAGTGCCGGAATAGACTTGTGTCTGAAATCGAAACTTCACTCCATCAAGTTTCGATCTGGGGTGAACAAAATCTTGTCCAATTTAACCCCAAAAAGACACAAGTCTGCGCGTTTACCGCAAAAAAGACGCCGTTTGTCGTATCTCCTCACTTTCAGGGCACTTCCCTTGATAAAAAGTCGAGTCTAGGAATTCTGGGCGTTGATATATCTTGCGACGTCCAGTTTTGCGGTCATCTGGAGGAGAAGGCTAAGATAGCTTCCAAAAAGTTAGGAGTACTCAATAGGGTGAGACGATATTTCATGCCAGAACACCGCCTGAAATTATATAAAGCCCAAGTCAGGCCGCATATGGAATACTGTTCTCACCTGTGGGCAGGAGCGCCACAGTACCAACTCCTTCCGTTAGACCGCATTCAAAGTCGGGCGGCTCGAATTATCGATAGTCAACGCCTTACTGTCCGACTCGACCCACTGAAACTGCGCAGAGATGTTGCATCTCTGTGCATCTTCTACCGAATTTATCATGGGGAGTGTTCTGAGGAATTGTTCGGATTGATACCTGCTGCTGATTTTCACCACCGTACAACCCGCCACAAACTAAAGTTTCATCCCAATCATCTGGACGAGTGGCGGTCTTCCACCGTGCGTTTTTCAAGGCACTTTCTTCCACGCACAACCATTCTTTGGAATCAACTTCCAGCAGCAGTATTTCCGAACCGATACGACAACATAACCTTCAAGAAAAGAGTATATTCCTTTTTAAAAGGCCGGCAGCACACCTGCAATGCCGCTGGTGTTGTGGGTGATCATGGGCGGCGGTAGTCACTTACCATCAGGTGAGCCGCATGCTCGTTTGCCCCCTGTGTTGTAAAAAAAAAAAAAAAAAAAACACAGGTGCTATACAAAACATCCGTAAAAACATATTTAAATGACAATGAAACCCATATCAAAATCCGTTGTGTGGTTTAGAAGTAAGCGGAGAGACAGACAGATGCGGGCAAGTATTTTTTTTATATTATTTTTCAAGAGTTGATTCTTCATTCATAGGTGCATAGCTGACTGAGTAGCTTGTCTCTTAATTTATTGACCAATATATCATGTATCAAATTATACCATCTATAGGGGATTTAAAAATTGTTTGTTATATATATTAGTAACATTTTGTGTCCTAACATATTAATATTTTTTTTTTGATATAAAGGTGGCAAATAAGCATGCAATCTACCTCATGGTAAACGGTCACTGTAGCCTTTGCACGCTTGTGACGCGAGGGATATCACGTGCACGTTGTTGACCCTGAAGGAACCTTACTACACCCTTTTTGAAGAAGTTTCTAAGCTTAAAAATATTAAGATAGATAGATAATTTATTTGTATTACTTGCAATACACAAATAATAACAGATATATATCGACATGCATAGTAAAAAGAGATAAAAGATATATATATATATATATATATATATATATATATATATATATATATATATATAAAAAGAAACAAAATGCATAAAAGAAGTAACAATTTTTCCCTTCATGCGTGTGCCACATTAATACAAAACGGTCGCAACTCAGTTTATTGCTTTGCCCTCAAAAGAGCAAAATACTTGAGATGATTGAGATAAAATCTTAGATTTAATAGATAGAGTGTCTCCATACAAATGCTTCGAGAAAAGCGGGTCAACTTTTTCATACAATTTTCCGTGATAAATAGTAATGAGTGATTTCTTTATAACTTGTATATTTATTTTTTCTTATAAATTCTGCATCTTTTTAATATGTAAACACTCATTTTATTTATTAAATAATACGTCAAGATACATTTTATGCGTAAATATATAGAATACTGATAAAAAAAAAGCTAATATGATAATTATTTGACAAAAAGTAGACCCGTTTTTGAGACTCGATGCTCTATCTACATATATAATTTAAGGATAAAATAAACAGTAAAATCTTAATAACTTTTGTCATAACATTTTAAGTACAATGGAGTACTAAATCTAAGGACCGTAATCAAATATAAAGTTGTAGAGAAATGGTGTCTGAACTGGGTATTCGAAGGACCAGTCACCAGATCTGCTTCCGGGTATGGGACAAAATTTATTGGAAGATATAATAAACTCGAGAGTTCTTAGGTGTGTCTGAATTATGTGTAGTTACAAGGCGATATTATTATACGCCTATCATTTATTTACGACTGTATGCATATCACCGGGATATGTGATATCCCGTATATGCATACTATATCTATATATAATATTAGCTATATACTAATTTTCACAGTGCATAATTAAACTGTTAAGCTCTTAAGAGGGAATAAACAAACACACTTTCGAATTTACAACTTTACCAAGAATGCTGTACATACGTATTAGATTATTAACGACAGATTTTTATGGTTTACTCTAAGAAAACTGAAGGTTATGGGCCCATATTCCTGATACGTGTTATCGCATCATAGTGTATATAATGATAATGTACGTATATAATATTATCTGTTAGTTTGATTTCCCCATAGTACCTCTCTTCCATATTTTTTTATTACCTTATTATGGTCATCATTATAACACGCCGGCACCATGAAATGGGTTACCCTTTTTCACGGTGTTGGCGTACCCTAATAAAATAACTTTGGATAAGAAGAACCATTATTTATTTCCAGTCCCCTAGCCAATTGGCCTTGAAACTTCGAGCCTGTCTCTATTAATGAGGGATAATTGTTTAGATGCGTGGTTGGGTCCAAGTTGTTTAGATCATGATACTTAAGCAGTAAGCGATACGACACTTTATTAATTGAAGGATTCGTTAAAAAAGCTGAACTTGTCTTCTAATACAGCGATTTATTTTTTATTAAACAAATTGGATTTATTTATCTAATCTATCAATAAAAAAATTATCCATACAGTTCTATAACGAATACAGACTCGTATGATATGTCATTTAAAAATTATTTAAATATAATTACTATCTCAAGAATAACTTGTATAAAAATGATTGATTAAATTAATTATCAGTCATTAAATTGAGAAGAAGAAAAAAAAATACAATAATTTACACCTTACGAAGTTCGAATCCATATTTTTATTTAAATTGTTGCCAGTCTTATACCGAGGTTCCTTTTTCTTGCATTTAAATTTAAAATGTCATCTGCAAGTCTATTATCTATTATATAAAAACGTATACAGTGCCCCATGAAAGTAAAATAGTAGGTATACTTTAAATATCTTGACTATTTCCTAACATATAATAACATAATTATTTCTATATTGTATCAATTAATAATTGTAAAAAAAAATATTAAATTATAATAAAATCATTATAATAAAAAAATAATTACAGTTAAATAACGATAATACTAATATTGGTTTTCAATATTATGAATAAATTATTATTTTTCTTTTTCTAGGCAAAAACAAAAAGTCGACAATTGCATATCAAATAAAGACGTCGATAGAAATACCCTTAACAATATTCAAAAAGATATCTTTGATATGGAAGTACTAAATGGAATTGTCTATTTAAGATATATCCTACAAAGAATTAAACTCTTTAGGAATTACTAGCGATTACGGCGAGCAACTAAAGTCGATTGAACATTAGTTTGTGAGTAAGCACTTAAAACTTGAAAAGATGGCTTATCCTGAATCAGGAAATTATAGATATCTTGGATTAAGAGAAATCATGCACTGGTTGGATGGTAGATCGTATGGTAAAATTTCTACTATTAGCAGAATTAATTTTATCTTCCATATAAACCGTTAACTGTCCATTGCTGAACATAGGCCCCTATTGGAGAATTTTGCTAGTAATTGCCACGCTTAGAAGACGAACTGGCAACCGCAGTTAGGCTTTGGTGATGTTTTAAGAAGGACGCTGCTTCCCATTCCTCGACCATTAAATTCCCATAGTTGCCTCTTACTACACATAGTGAACAAAAAGGGGTGGTCTATTCTATGCTGGGATAAAAATCTTGGTAAACTATGATAATTTCTACCTGGATTATCTCGAAGTTTTGTTCAGGGTATACCGGCCGTGGTCACAGGTAGACTTATGTAGTGTAGCATATCTCCACTTTCGAGAGAGAAGTTTTTTGTAGCCACTTTTTGTTTCACATAACACAAATTGTGTTCATATTCTCGTCATTATATCAGTCATTAACTGCTCACTGCTGAATATAGGTTTTTTTTTATGGGTGAAAATGGTATGGTATCCCCGCCTGCGCTAACGGGATACGCTGGCGGAGCACCAGTGAAGGGTGATTGATGAGAATGAAAACAGGCCAGTTAGCCTATCATGATGAATTCATCAGGAATTAACCATAATAGTTTCCAGGGGGAACCGCGAGGAGGTCGACCTGGTTGGGTATATTGCTAGCAATAGGAGTCTTAGTCTCCATTACTAACAATCCCTTTCCCCCCGCTGAATATAGGTTTCCCCCATAAGGTGAATACAAGCCGTATCTGATGATCAGTAATTTTTGAACATTTGCAATACAAGACATTTCTAAATGTTCTTTAGAGTGGATTTGTATAATATAATGCTACAACATACCCATATTTGTAAAAGATCTTCTAAAGGACACGTTATTTCTTAGTCACTCTTGTTGTAACATACGAGTTTTTTTTTTATACAACTTAGAATGACAAACAAGCTGACTGCCCACTTGATGGAAAGTGGTAACCGTCGCCTATAGACATGAGCAATACCATGGATATAACAGAGTATACTGTTTCGCCCCATGCGTTGCCATTCCTGAGGACTCAGGTGTTATTTCTCTGTACCCTGTAAATTCACGCCATATCCCACCCTTCAAACCGAAACACAGCCATGCAAACACAACTGCTTCACGGTTGAAACACGAGTGGATTTGATAAATTATTGTAGTAATATAATGCTACAAAATACCCATATTTGTAGAGGATCTTCTAAAGAACATGTTTTTTTCTTATTCAGTCTTGTTAATATACGAGTATAACTAAGAGTATTAAATACATTATAAGAACCTAGATGAAAGTAATCGACACAGAAATTGGGTAGTTGGTATTCGAAGCTAAGCTAAGATATACATAAACAGATTTACACCGTCCTTCTCTCATCAGTTCAAAAGGAGGGATTTGGATTTAAAGGGTGTATTCAATAACCCTCTTGTCGCTTGTAACTTAGATCCGCGGTAATCAAGCCGCAAGGCCATTGCCTATCTTCATGATAATGAAGTTTGCCGCTCTTGATAGGCTCTGTAATAATCTAGCTTAATCTCAGAATTGCATAACGTAACTCATTAATGCCACTGTACTAGATTTATTGACGTAATATGTGTTATATTATCATATATATATTAATATTTTATCATAAATAATTGTATTTATTAATATGCTATCAATCTATCAGTCAATACATATAACAAAATCGTAATTGGTCGCTGTCTGTACATGGAAGATATATGGAAAAACTATGTTAGGGAGCTTTATGAACGAAACAGAACCGAATTTAATGATTTTTAGAATTTTTGTATATTTGTCTATACGTTTATGCTTACTAATCTTAGAAATGGTATAAATGATTTGAATGCGGCTTTTACTAATGCATTGTGGTTTACTCTACTTAATATTTAGTGTTTGTTTTATTACAATTGGTTCATAGATAAAAAGGTAATATTAGTGTAGAGAATCACATATAAAATGCTATCACATATAAACTTTAACTCATAGGATTTTTAATTCATAGGGTATTTTATATACCGATTCACGCGAACAGCGCTGCGGGAAACAGCTAGTACTTAATATACTCGGTAAGTGAACACTCATCTAAAATGGTAAATTTTTTATCCATTTCCTAAAACTAATATCCTTTGTCTTAGACTTTATTTATTTGTTATATGAAAAGGCAATAAATGAGCATGCGGTTCACTTGATGGTAAGTGATTACCGCGGCCCATAGGCAGTAACGACATCAGGGCCTCGCCAATGCGTTGCCTGCCTTAATAATATCATTACACTCGATTAATTTCTATAAACAGCAATTACCACATCCCATCAAGTGAATAAACTTATATACTATACTATAGCTTATATACTATACTATAGCTTATATACTATACTATAACTTATATACTATACTATAATTTATATATTATACTATAAACTTCTATAGTATTCTAAGTTATTGAAACTCTCAACTGCAATGTCCCTTTATCCCTTTTCTCAATAAATTCTTCATTTATTTTCTAACAACTTTCTTTCATTATAATCATTAAAGAGGGAGACTTTAGAAGTATAAAGGAAGTGCTAGGAATGGGCAGCAGTGTCCCTCTTAAAACAGCTGCTAAGCTTATCTGCTGTTACCAATCCGCCTGCCAAACGTGGCAACTACTGGTAAAACCCCTAAGGGAGGGACTTATGTTCAGCAGTGGACACTTAAAGGCTGATATGATGATGATGATGACTGTATCTAAAATAACATGAGCATTTAAAATCCCGTACATGTTTGACTAACACTATGCACGTTTGTCATTAAAGTAATAATTAATAAGACAGTAAGTACAATAAGTATATTTATTACATATTAAGTTTATGAAATGTCTGTTTCTTCCACCCAACTCAACAAACATGGATATAGTGACATGCTTTCATATAACTTGTTGACACTGGCATTTTGCCATTCTGCTCTCGTCAGTATTAAACTTTGTTGGTCTGGAAAGGCAGTACCTATTGAAATTCTTTGGCGTATTTCATTTTTTGTAAAAGTCTTAAATACATTAAAAAACTCAAGCATTAATCAACACAATGTTGTGGTGTGTAAGGTTTAATATTTTTTGGACGTCCATTTGTTAACTAATATTGTCGCAATTTTAATATTTTTTTTTTTATATAACTTTGAATGGCAAACAAGTTGACGGCCCACCTGATGGAAAGTGGTAACCGTTACCTATAGACATGAGCAGTACCATGGACATAAAAGAGAGAACATACTGTTTCGCCCATGATGCGACCCCCTATGCGTTGCCATTCCTGAGGACTCAGGTGTTATTCCTCTGTACCCAGTAAATTCACGCCATATCCCACCCTTCAAACCGAAACACAGCCATGCAAACACAACTGCTTCACGGTTAAAACACGAATGAGACAGAGGTACCCAAGCAATCGACTTTTGTACAAAGTCTCCCTCTGGTATAAATTTTAATAATTATTTCTGGGTGTAATTATTTTGTTTATTTATTTATTAAGGATAACCGACATTAGTTACGATGATATTTTGATAAAACTGTTACATTGCATAGGCATATTGCAAATATTGCACTAAAAAATTAATGCTAAACGCATATACATAAAATAAAAAAAAATATATACAACAAAAAACATCAGTAAAGTTTAACAGCATTTAAAAAAAATATTAAGAAAAAGAAATACACTCAACGATCCAAATCATAAAAGTGGCATCTAGGTATGTCACTTAAATAATAGTTAGTTTGGTAATTTAGATAATAAATACTTACTAAAACCGGCCAAATAAATATCCGTTGACCTATAGAGTTCATTTAATAGTTTACTTAATTCAAATATTTTACATAAGGATCAATAAGAAGTTTGAATATAACACTTTATTCCGATGATAGTGTCCATAGAATTCGGAAGTAATATCGTTGCAGAAATTTTGTTGTTGAAAAATAAAACTATTTTTCTTTTTATCTTTAACAGTATGCAAATAGTTCGCTTTATCTCGCGGCTTTTATTAAGGATCCTTCCGCGGGGAAAGTTGTTCACATCAACGAATATTATCCCATGATTTTGAATAGTTATTAGAGACCCTTTTCGCTGCAACTATCATAGTATAAATAGATGATGTAATTCTGTACTATCCTTAATTCCTTGTTTAATACTATAAATGTGAAAGTGACTTGGTATATTCATTCTTTTTTGCACTTGTAAGTTACATATAAAATAATGTATTTATAAATATTGTGAGCAAGGGTGGACTTATCTCTGACAGAGATCTCTTCCAGTCAACCCAGTATAGTGAGAAAGCATTTCGTTAGGGGGCATTAGAAGCGCTACAACTATTAATACATAAACAAATATACAGTTAAATAAAATATTAATATATATAATAAAATATTACATAAATACTATATTACATAAATACATATAGTTTGTCTGTTTGTTATCTCTTGGTATCTTAATAGTTATACTAGAGGTCATAAAATTTGTTTTACAATCATTAATGTCAGCTACTAATCAACCACTGTTCAACATATACTTCACCCTATTGGGGGGTTCTGCCAGTGGTTGCCACGCTTGGCAGGCATATTGGCAACCGTATTTTGGCTGTAGTAATATTCTTAAAGAGGTGTTGCTGTCCATCCCTCAACCAATAAGTTTTTTTAGTCGCTTCTTACGATACCCACGGAAGGGTATGTGTGGCCCATTCTAAGCTGGAACCACACGGCAGTTTTACACATACTTTATAGAAAACAAGCATTTTATCACGCTTATAGTATAGTTATTAAGTTTCCAATTATTTCTACAGCAACAAATGTCGAAAACTCTTACCGCGTACGCCATTACAAGTTGGCGGCAGGCCAACTTGCGGCAGCGTGGTGTTTTGTTTCTCTATTAGAAGCGATTAGTTGCTTTTACTCATCGTGACATTAGAAAGAGTTAATTAACAAATTAAGAGGCGTAACTGAATATTTCACTTTTCATACTCACCAAATTAAGACTAAATCAAGTTTCAAATTAGATAACATTGTAGTGCATCCAAAAGAGACGTAAAAAGAGGTGATAGAAACAGCAGACAATTTTTTAAAATATTTTACTAAATTAGGTATCATCTTGCGAAAGTTCATATCAATGGTTATTGGATTGGATTTATTTTGTTTAATTATAATCAAATAACCAGCAGTGGTCTTATAACTTTTCTAAAGATTTCTCGTTTAGAGGTGAAGCACGTGTCGCAAAATGTGCGTGAACAAAATGGCAGTTGGAGATTGATGGTCAATTTTCGAGTGTTGGCAGTCACACTAATGGTAGAGGAATCAAATAACCAAAAAACTTTCAGTTTTCATAAGTTTTCCTTTCACTTCCTGTAATATGTAGGACTTTTTGCTCAAAAATTACAATTTATTTTTTAACCCTACAATGCATGATTTTTTTAAATCGTGTCAAAAAAATATATGTGGTTCTATAAAGTGTCTAGACATAATAAATGATAATAATAACAATTAAAATTCATTGATTTTGTGGATATTTATTTTTTCAATTCTGTTCCATATGTGGTACAGTATGCATTAACACTAATATTTGGCTTTTAATTAGGAACAATGAACATAATCATATATTTAGTTTTACATTAAGAATAGCTTTATTTATGAATGAAATTTATTAAAATAATTATTGTCTTTATTCAAACACAACTCAACACAACACTTTTCGCAAAATATATATGTATTTCCTTTACATTGTGGATACTTATAGCATTGTCTCTTCTCATTCCATATAGGAAGATGATCAAATTTATCAAATCTTACATCTCGAGGGGGAAGGATTACTCTTTCTTTCTTTTTCTCGATCATGTCATCTGTGGTGGAAGGCGATCTTACTCTTTTTCTTTGTAATGATGGACCACTCATACAAAGTCTTTTAGCGATTTCCAGTTTAAAATCTTTTTATTTAATCTGAGTTAGCTCATTCTTCTATTCTCCTACCCTTTTGTGCAGTAGCCAGCAATTTATGGTAACAATGTCTAGAAAATGTTAAAATAAACACAGATACCATCTTTTAGTATGCATTTTTATTTTATACTTTCCAAGAAAAAACTCCAAAACTGGCATAGTGAAAAAACTTCTACTTTGGTGTCATGACGTACTTGGCCCTGAAATGCTGGCTTGAGAATTTGTTGATTTTTTATTCTCATTTTCAGCGAAGGTAGTACCACAATTAGTAGAAGAAAATGATGCATACCTGGTAGGGTCAATATAATTTTAAGAGTCACTATCTTTATTCATTTATTGCAAGTTTTCTCTGATTCTCGCCATGTTATCATCATTTTCCGCGTCCAAAAAGCCTTGACCGTCTTCATTCCCTGACGATATACCCAACTACTGCTCAATCAACTCGTTAGATAATACCTTCTTCACCATAATCTGTAATAAAATCCAACCGAAACAAAATGTTAGAAGTGAACTAATGAATGATGTGCCATATCTGGTACTCTTAAATAAGTTGATATGTTAGAACATAAAACAGTAATATTTCAAAAAATAACTTACCTTCATTTAATATACACTATATCCAATGTAAATGTATTTTTTCCGCTTCCAAATATTTAAAAAGCAATTTTTTTAAGAATTTTCTATTTACGTAAACCACGAGTTTGCGTCGATCTTTGAAATTGTGTACGAAATACAATATCAATCGATAGCTAACACGTACTGGTGACAATTGCCATTACTAAACCGTTGCTAAATGTATAAAGATTATTCCGTTGGTCGACAAAAGACGCTAGGTGTCTTTAAACGAACAGTAGACTTAATTATTTTATTTGACCAGATATGGTACAGAATGCACTGTAGGTTTAACATTTACTTATGCGTTTGATGGTGCTGAAATTTGGCATATTTATGTAAGTTGGATGAGAATATTTATGAAATTATAAACTACGCATGATAAACCTGAGGTATTTAGGCTTGTTTGATTTATCTCAACTATAACTCTAATACTATGTGATTCCAAGTATTTAAGAGGAAACCTAAAGACTATAAGAATAATGAACTCCTCCAAAAAGTACAGTTTTAAATACATGTCGCCTGGTCCGTAAGTTCCTATCATTGAACTGACATTCCAAAAACACTTGGCTTTGGCCCGTGTCTAAAACTACCTCTAAATGAGAGATATAACAAACTAAATAAATATTTTTTTTTTATTTCGGACTTTTTGTCCATTAATATTTATTAGTAACAATGTTCTTAAAGCTAATGTTAGTAAATTTACACACGCACACACACATATAAAAGCTTGTTTTTAATAATACTTTTACACAGACTTGTTTATTTCAGCAAAGTTATATGCGGGTCACTTAATAGTAAATTTCATTTCCATTAAACACTCCATATTAGAAGAAATATAGTTTGAGGAGAATAGGACGCGAAGGCGTTGTTATATGCTCTTTTTTAAAAGGATTGAATGTTGTATTGATTCAGGAAAAACGCTGCTGTAAAAACATTTCACCATAGACGTAGTATAAAAGGCTTCACAGTAATCATGCGTAAAAGGGTATCTAAAAAAGTATACTGCAAATGAGCGATACTTGCGATGGTGAAATTTCTCACATTTTTTTTTCATAGTATAGTAGTTTTTATTCACACAGATTATTTAGTTTTGTAATTAAACTTCTTGAATAAAGCAACTGCTGAATTTTTTACTCGTTCTTCTTGGTTGAAATTGTTTTTCGAATGGGCGGTAATAAAAAAAAGTACAGTTCAAAGTGCTTAAATCTATATTTATTGTATTAAAAATATTTCTTTTTTTCATACTTTAAAAAGCTGGAGGTTCTCAATTCGTTTGTATTTTTTTAATTATCTTATATTTCTTTTTATCTAAAAAGGGTATGTTTACAGATTAGTCTCATAGAAATTTTATCAAAATTGGTTACAAATTGGCTTCATCTTTGAATCAAAATAACTAGTTTTGTCACAATCGAAGTCGATTTTTTTTGGATCACAATCTTTAATAGTTATCTGATAGATTTTTTAATACACACATATACATTATTCACACACACACACACACACATACACACACACACACACACACACACACACACACACACACACACACAGAGAGAGAGAGAGAGAGAGAGAGAGAGAGAGAGAGAGAGAGAGATAGTCTGTACTTTGTAAATAATTTTACCTAAGTTATAATTCTAATAAGTAAATTAGTAAGTGTTAAGTTTATTCTCGCAATTTATATCTCTTTATTGTTATCTGTGTATTGTAATACTAATTGGTTGCCTTATATTTATGTAGTCCATGGAGATGGTTCACCGCTAAAAAAACCCCATTTGCTGTGGCCCCACAGTTCCAAGGCACGTCTCTTAACATCTCTAAAAGCATTGGGATCCTTGGTGTCGACATCTCTAGTGACGTACAGTTCCGTGGCCACCTCGAAGATAAGGTGAAGCTGGCATCCAAAAAACTCGGTGTGCTCAATAGAGCGAAGCATTACTTCACGCCGGATCAGCGATTAATGCTTTACAAATCGCAAATCCGGCCCCATATGGAGTATTGCTGTCACTTATGGGCGGGAGCACCTAGATACCAGCTTGAACCCTTCGACTCAGTGCAACGACGAGCTATGAGAATTGTCGATGATCCCATGCTTGCAAGCGGTATCGAACCCTTAAGTCTTAGGAGAGATTTTGCCTCACTCTGCGTGTTCTACCGCTTATACAACGGATTGTGCTCAGAGGAATTATTCAATATGATGCCTACGGCCACTTTCTATCATCGTACGGCTCGCCATCGGCAGGGAGTTCACCCTCATACCTTACAGCCTAAATGGTCACGTACAACGCGGTTTCAGAGATGCTTTCTCCCACGAACACTCAGGTTATGGAATGAGCTCCCTGCCGAGGTTTTCCCGAGAGACTACAGCATGGGGTTCTTCAAAAGGGGGTAAAGAGGTTTCTTCAGGGTCGGCAACGCGCGCGTAATACCTCTGGTATTGCAGGCGTTCATAGGCTACGGTAACCGCTTACCATCAGGTGGGCCGTATGCTTGTTTGCCACCTCAGTGGTATAAAAAAAAAAAAAAAAGATGGGGCACTGTGACTTGTAACTCAAGTTATTACTTTTTACTACATTTTGTGAAGAGAAAATAAATAATTCATTCATTCATATTTTCATACTATTTTCTTTAGCAAAACAAAAAGTTAACGCAGTTAATCTATTTGTATTTACGTAATCCTTCAATCCATCGTCTGAAGTATCGACCCCATTACATTGTGACCTGCTCATTATTTTCATTGACGTGTCTGAAGACGTAAATTGGGGAACGCTTTCAGAAAATATATAGTTACAAATAAAAATTCGTTCGTGCTCAACAATTACTATAAAATTGCTTTTTCAGTTTATGTAATAATATTACGCGCATTAGAATTACGTACTTACTAATACTTAAAATACTTTTAACTAAATTTAAAATGATAACTTTAATTTGACAACATTCTTTTTTATTTAATTCTTAATTTTTTGTTTCTCTTGATCTATCTTTTTGTATGTTACATTTTTTTTTAATCTTATTTTCGAATGATGTAGTTGAGTTAATCAAATAATTTTTAAGACTTTTTTTTGGTTCCCTTGAATAGCGTATATCATTTCCCCTTTTTACCAAATCATCTTGATTTATAGTTTAGAGTATATTTATATACGTTATTTTCAACTAGATTTATTTGTCTTCACACCAGATCTCTTTTGGTGTACGCATATACAATCAAGTTGAATGACACATTAATCTCATGCAAAACGTTCACTGAAGAATGAGAACAAATTAAAATAAAATAGAAGAGGCAGATATACAAATTTAGCAAGTGAAAAACAAAGTAACTGCAAACAATGCGCTAGTACAATTATCCTTTGAAAGCAACTATTTCATAGGTTGTTCCCCGACAGCTGCATTTTACAGCTCATAATAAAATACCACTAAACTCCTTTGGCGCAAGTAAAATACAATATAAGTTTATTACAATATACGGCTCTCACATAACGATTCTCTCTGAGCCTGAAACTTGTTGATGCTATTGGCTCATTGCCAGATTATTCTTGATAGGATCTGCTTTAACGAGTAATTCTGATTTTAATTTTGCATGTCTCCTGAACATGGTAGACCCTTTAAGGTCACTCGGTTTATTACTTTGTTTTTATTCTTGAACGTTGCAGCGCCATCAAGTCTGTTTACTGTTACTAGTCTAGCCATTCCAATCGAAGAAGTGTCCTACATGCTTACTTCGCTTATTGTAAATAGTTGGACTTTACTTTTAACTATTATGATATTAATCTCAGAGTTTATGACATTTATTTGTTTAGAAATTTTATAAGCATCTAAGTATGTATTGTCAGAAATATATATTTTTGTCTGTACGAGTATATTATGAAGAAAAGCTAAGCTATTTGAGCTCTTAGAGAGAGGGAGTAATGGTGAATATATTAATTGTATAGACAATGACGCTATAAATACTATTAATTTTGCAGGCATTCAGAGGTCACTGAAGCTCCTTCTTATCAATTCGGTGTTTGCTTTATTGTCTTGTAAATTATTAAGTCCCAAACTAAAACCTTTGAATTAGAAATATCATAAAGTATAAATACCTATATCTATACAAATCATTGAAATATTTTAATGGTAAAATTGGAATTGGGTTAATGAAAAATAGATTCTCTAAGAAAGGTATGTATATTCAAAGTTTTTTTGATGAGTCAAAATGGTATGGTAACCCCACCTGCGCTAGCGGGATACGCTGGCCGAGCACCAGTGAAGGGTGATAGATGAGAATGAAAACAGGCCAGTTAGCCCATCATGATGAATTCATCAGGAATTAACCATAATAGTTTCCAGGGAGAACCGCGAAGAGGTCGACTTGGTTGGGTATATTGCTAGCAATGGGATTCTCAGTCTCCATTACTAACAATCCCTTTCCCTCTATATTCAAGGTTATTAAAGTACACTTAGTACTTTTAATTTTAGCACATGTCTTCATGTAGTAAAAATAATAGTAAATGAATGAGTTCAAATTTTTTTTTGTTTTTATTCGTATAAAAGAAAGAAAAGAAAAAAATAATTGAGAATTTCTCAAGTATAAATTCATAATCAAAGTCTTCTTTAAAGGAGCAAGTTTAGAAACATTACCTATATGATTTTTTTATGCGTGGAAGGACTGAAAGGATTTCTTAAGTGCAAATCCACTAAACGAAGTCTACGGTATAGTAGCTAGTTTAAAATACATAGATGACAATGTAGTGTTCGTGATGTTGGCCTATAATCGACCTTATATGTTTCGGAAGGTATGGAACGTAATGTATTTCCCCTCAGTCTTTTTATGGGCCTATTGAGAGGCATATTGCAAGGAAGCGCGCTTGTAAATTCCTATGACGTTGGCAACGATACAAGTAAAGAAATTGGGTTTGATACTTACGATAATAGATATTTGATATACTTTTTACTGGCTTTGGATTATTTTAATGGGGTTTGTAATTACGTAGAAAGACAAGTTGAACTTTTATAAAATTCTTTGCAATTGTCAATTTTTGATATCTTTTTCAGGCCATAATAATTTTCTCAGTGTAATATTATAATAGCGATTAGTTACAGCGTAGAGTTAATCCATCCATTCATTAACTCTTAACTTCAGCTTAGTGTAATAGCTCATTAACTTCTCACTGCTGGAAATTGGTTTATTAGCCTATTAATACTACACCACTAGAGTTTTGCCTTGGTTCAAGGTTATATTTTGCAATTTCTTCCTCTAGGACTTGTGTATTATATGTGTAATGCACGGAGCATTCTGTTTAGCTCATCAGATAGTAAGGAGATAAGTATCGTAGTTTATAGATAATCATACTTGCTGTGCCAAGGACATTGCGTGCGAATTACCTTTTTCTCTTTCCCTTTAAACAACGTCATGTAACATATGTTTGTATCTATAATAAGCTTACTACTGTAATCTTTTGGAGGAAACCATAAAGACTATCTATATATATATCTTTATGTTGTTGTGTCTTGGGACAGCGAGAATTAGTAATTCTATTGTAATGCTCAGTTGGAAGAATCGTTTATTTCCGTGGTTAAGCTTCAACTGTGGCAACATAATGCGGAGCTTAATCTGATCTAAAACATGAACCCCCTTACTCATAAAAACGTCAAACATGTTATAAATCTTTTTTATCTATTGAAGTGTTTTGTCTTTTTCTTTTATGCCAAATTCTCAATTTGAAAGAAAGTGAAAAACACTTCAATAATTAAAATAGGTTTTTAAGAATAAGGCGGTTACTCGAATCAGTAACTATAAGAGGCAACATCTTATTTTTTTTTATACAACTCAGAATGGCAAATAAGCTAACGGCCCACCTGAAGAAAAGTGATAACCGTCGCCTATAGACATGAAAGTACTATAGACATAACAGAGTATACTGTTTCGCCCATGACACCCCCCATGCGATGCCATTCCGGAGAACTCAGATGTTATTCTAAGTTCAAATAATGGAAATATTGTTTTTAGTATTGGCCTATACTGAATATAATAAATAAACTTTAGGCATTGTTTTATAAGCGACTTTCAAAAGACAGACTTTATAAATTTATCTAAAGAGATAAAGTCGCGAATTTTGGATCGATTTTGATAATTCTTTTTTTATAGTCGAAAATGAATAAATAAATTTCTGATGATTAAAGTTAACGATTTTCATTGCGAAGCTACTTACTTAAATTCGTATTTTAAATTCAGCTATTTTTCAATGTATGGAAGTATACAGGTGCGTTTTTCTTTGGCTGAACAAATTACGTGATTACATTTCTCTTTTATTATTAAAAGGTGTGTAAGTACACATTATATGTTACTCGTAACTATAAAACTAATCGGATACTTACCGAACATTTACATGTATTTAGTCGAAAACATTTTAACACTTCTGTTTACTTAAATATGGACTGAGAGAGAAGCTATATTACTAAATAGCTTCTATTCCAACTTAGTACTTCAAGTTTGCCTTGTTTTGTATCATATATTTTTGTAGAAGTTCACAATAAAAAATTGTACTGGTACTTGTTATAATTATACATGCGAATGTGAATTTGTTCGTTAATTTGTTATTTCTTAGTGAAGCTAAATTAAATAATCACTTAAAATACTATATTCAAATCTGTATATAATATATAATCTGTATATAATGAATTAGTTGCACCGACAAAAGAAAACCCTTAAATGAAAAAAATACATACATACATACATACATATCTGTCACACCTGTCTCCCATTAGGGTAGGCAGAAACAATGGAACGCCAAATGTTTCGATTCAAACAAACCTCTTTCGCTTCTTCCACATTCATCAATCTTTTCATGCACGCTCGCCGGTTACGGGTACTTTTAATGAAAAAAAAAATTGTCTGTAATATTATATATTTATTGCCTGAATATCTGAATGTGACAGAAAGTGACCTCTGACTATCCCTCATCTAATGGTATCTGTTATTTATTTAGAATATAATATCAAATGAAGGCGAATATAATGAACACATACAATGCAGTTTATTTATATTTCTTTTTATTGTTATTTTTAATGAGGAGTTTCGCGACTGACTCTTGGCCACAACAGAATATCAGTGTTTTGCTCTTTTAAGGGTAAAGCAATAAACTGAGTTGTGACCATTTTGTGTTACTATGGCACACGCATGAAGGGAAATAAAGGAGATTGTTAGTTTATATATTTTGTTTATTGTTTTTTTTTATTTGTGCTTTTTTATTTTCATTCTTTTATCTCTTTTGCTGTGTATTATGTGTATGTTTTTTTTTTATTGTAATTTGTGTGCTGTAAGTAATGTAAATAAATTATCAATCTATCTATCTATAATCAAAATACATAATTTACTAAGAGTGTATTCAAATGGAATCATAAACCAGCTTTGTAGTTGACGCATTGAGCTCGAAATTTCGAGCAAGTTACAATCTATACTGTACAAGTTCCCTCTGCAACGGTCGTATTCGAGTCATAACTTATTACAATGAACTGGACTAGAAACATCGCAGAGACTTACAGTCTTAACAATGTTGCATTATTTACTCGTATTGCGTTTTTGTGTTAAAAATGCATTGAAAAGAGAAAATTGACAAGTATTTTAACGAATTCTGAAAAAGTATATAAACATTTTAAACAAATAAATCAGAAATATGCGCTGAAATTAAAGGTATTTTTTATTTTTATTTTTGTAACTGTATATGTATTATATGTATATATATTTAAATGTATTTATAGATATAATTAATTATATATCAATAAGTTAAAATCTACATTCATATATTCACATTAATATAAGTATTGTATCTCTATATGTTTAAAAAAACTGTTAAAGCGGTTCCCTGGGGATTTGTATCCCGAGAGATAGTTTCCTTTGACTAGACTGTCATCATAGATCATGATTCGGGCAAAGTAAGGAGTTAGAAGCGTACCTGGATTCTGCTATGGCGGGAACCGATGCTGCAGGAACCGATTAACGGGTCACCACACAACACGCGCGGCGGAATTAGTGTATATACACCTTGAATATCACACCACCGACATACACCTTGATAATTTGATAGGTTATATTAAGCTTTAGTGATTTAATTATTATGAAACGTAATTATGTGCAAGCGGCGTTTCTCAGACACGAGCGGGAAAACGAACAGAACCGCCATCTTTTTTGCCAGCAGCGGCGCGGGTGTACTCGGCTCCATTCGGCCCTAGATTGTGAAGTATGTCTGTCCTTATCTATTACACGAGAGGTGAATTCAAACTAATTGTGGCGCAAACAAAAACGAAAGAGTATCGTGCCTTCAACCAAACTACTTGTATTAATAATTGCTCTTCTCCACGCAAAAGTTACCTGGAAGAGATCGCTCTTAGCGATAAAGCCGCCCATTACTTTTTCAGTGTACTCTTTTCTTATAATTAATTGTATTCATAATAAGTTAATTTTTGTAATCATTCAGAGGAATCAACAAAAAATCTTTATTTATCTATAATTTTAGATTTTATCTGCGACTTCGTCCACAGGATCGGGATATGTTTAATGACCTGGATAAAAATTGCCTTATGTCCTTCTTCATGACATATAAAATGGCTTAACCAATCGTTAAGCCATTAAAACACCAAGAGATAACAAACGAAAACAAAGATAAATTTATTTGCAAACGTGTGTATTAGGTACAAAGACATACTGGTTATTCATTGATGGATTTGACATAACATGTTTTGCTAACATTAGCGTGCAAAATGTTCTTCTAACGACAGTGGCAGTTTTAAGTGCCTTACAAAATATATTAAAGTTTTGTATAAATTACATACAAACGAAATCATTTTAATATTACTATTAAAAGAGAACAATATTAATAAAAGCATAAAGTCGAATAAAATCAAGTAAAATTATAATGTCGGTAGCAAATGTCAAATAAAAGCATATTAAAATTTGTCACTTAAAAATTCGTCTATACTATAATAACATTTGTCAATCAGTAGTCAAACTAACACATTTACAATATTGGTAAGGAGAATAGTATGTTTATTTATAGAATAACTTTATAATTAGGACCTTTTCCCTCGATTAGTTTTAGCTGTATATTCAGAACTGGCCTATTGCCACTCATTACAAACCACATTTGTTTGTCACGTTACCTTCTGAAGGGTTTGAGACTTTAATGGAATGCCCCAGAAATAGCTTCACATAAGTCGTCCAAACCCCTCATAATCTCCATATCGTGAAAACGATTTGTCATACCTGCCTGAGTTCAATTACAACAACGTCAAAGCTCTGCCAGTCTGTAGACCATATTTTAGCGAAATTAACCGGGAATGAAATCTTATTAAGTAAGACTTGCTGTGGATAGGCAGGTAGCGATTACTCTAATATTTCTATGTAATTGATTTATCGACTAAATATGCGACCTGTTGAAGAAAGGCTAAAATAAAAGTACCTGTATTCGGCTAGCGTGTATGAAAAGATTAATGAATGTGGGAAAAGCGAAAGAGGTTTGTTTGAATCGAAGCATTTGGCATTCCATTGTTTTTGCCTACTCAATGGGAATCAAGCGTATGTATGGTTAGTTGATAAGAATTATTTTGTTTACTTCCGCTGTAATTGGTATGCATGTGACTGCTAAGATTTGAGGTTTGACTACCATTAGTAGAGGCTGAGACTTTATTACATTCCATAGTAATCAATTAATAATTATTTGTTAATCATATCAGGCAATCTTTAAATCTAGGTTGCACGCGTATCAATGATAGTGGAATTAAATTCAATAATTCTAATTAATCGACCAGTGATATGTAAAATAAATAGTACCTTATTTAATAAAATATATTCATTGCAATTTAATCATATGGTGGTTAGCTGATTTGCCTAGATTTCGTTGAAATATGAAATATAATTTAGTCTCAAATACGTATTATTTAGGTAAATTTAATGTACTAGATTTTTCAAGATTAACTTGATTTTTCTATGTACTGTTAGAATTGCTAGACTTATCAGTCAAATTTGTATTTATTATTGTGGTAATGGTAAATTTTATTTTTAAATTTGACGTACGTAAACCTGGATTACGCGATTTTAAAATCTCGATTCGATTATTTGAACAACTCGAAATTCTCGACTCACTCTCCCCATACCGTTATCAAGTTAATGTGCATATTCAGATGTGTCGCGCGTAATCAACGTATAACTAGAAGCTAGGAGCTCACAGAAATGCGTGAGCAATTATAACATGATTTACGCGAATTCGACTTACGCGGTAATCGTTCAGCGCTACTTATCATGTAAGTTAAAGATATTTCTGCGCTTAATGACAGCAGTAGACATGCTTTTTTGTGAGGTTCAGTTTTCAACCAAAAAATTATTTATTTATTCAAAACTTTTCTAAAAATCTTTTCCCGTAGTGACATCTATAAATTATTAAGAGATTTCCAAGAAGAAGGGAAAATTCTTTGTACTTTTTGTATGCAGAGAGTATCATACCCGATATCTTCGTCAATCCACAACGGATTAGTATATTTTTCTCCATTCTATTATCTTTATTATCGCATTGGTCATACATTAATTTTAAATTTACATTACGGTTATTTACAACTTCATTAATTTCATTTTTTTTTTTTTATATATATATATATATATATATATATATATATATATATATATATATATATATATATATATATATATTTGTCATGGAAAATCGAAACAATATACTTGCAAATATCGCTTCATGTTATAAATTCAATATTTTGTAACGCTTTCATCGCTGCATCATTAAATTTGTTTCAAAATAAAAATGTTGAGATATTTATTTTGTCTTCAATTCGGTGATGTTTCTTTTGAGGGACAAAGTCTCCTGTTTAATTTTCGCTAAAGATTAAAAAAATGTATTCATTATTTTGATTTAAAATTAAAAGGAAAACGATACAATGGAACCGGAATATAAATACCTTTTGTACGTAAATTAAAAGTACTTAATACCTACGGGTATACCTCAGATTGACCCAAAGCCCATTGGTCCGGTTGCCACTTTAGAAAATTAATCGTCGTTTATGCTACGCTTTCACAAGATTATAACTTTTTCAAAGCTATTTACGTCACAATCGATCGAAGGTTCTTTTTTGTTTTCAAAAGATAATGATTCTTCATTCCCGGATTACTTATTTTGTTTGAAATAGATTTTTTTTCGAAGTCGATATTCAGTTTTTTCTTTATATCATTATACTTATTAAGGAACCTATTACCTACCTAATGTTGTACAATTAAATTACTTCATTTAAAACATTTTTCCCGTTTTATGCTGGAGGAACACCAGTGAGGGGTGATAGGTGAGAACGAAAAGGCAGGTCAGTTAACCTATAGTGATGAATACACCCGGAATTCAGCACGATGGTTTCCAGGGGGCCAGTATGGGTGTTCTAAGAAGGACGCTGCTGCCCATCCCTTGCCCTTCCATAGTCGCCTCCTACAACACTCACGGGAAAGGAATGGGTGGCCTATCCTATGCCGGAATCATATGGCAATTATTGTGATCAGTGTTATCAATAATTATTGTAAGCTGCATTTTGCGAAGCAATATCTAGTCCTTAACTTCTGAAATAATATAAAAAAGTGTCCATTGGGCTTTTACACTATTATTACTATAAACTTCTTTATGGTATAACTTGAATTGGACATAACATCGAAACAATAATAAAGTTGTATTAAATTTGTCACGCTAAAATGAGAAAAACTAAGTTCCTTGATTTGGTACATTGATAAGAAAACTTCCTTGAAATTCGTCATTTCCAGCAATAATTCTGTGTAAATAACTTTATTTATATGTTACGTCTACTGTTTGTACTGTAAAGTAAAGAAAAATGATCACGTTTCTTTACGTAAATGAAACCTTAAGCTCGATGCTTGATTAGTCCAATTTAGGAAAAATAAATCTATTATTATGGTTTATTTCAATTTTAATGAAACTTATTCTCCATCGGTTGCTAGTTCTTCGAGTTAAATGGTTGGTTTGTTGCTTTTAGACTTATTTTATCTTTGGGCTATATACCACTGGTTCTTTTGTTTAAGGCCTGGATGTTATGATTCAAATATTAATAAAAGGATTTATTATGTAATATTTTTTTTATGAAATTATTAGTTAAAAATGTATAAAAAATATAAAAAATCAATTGTTTCCGCTCACTCACATTTCTAACGCATGCCTACAACTATTGCCGCTGATAAACTAAAAGCACTGAGCTTCCGATCGTCCCACCGACAGTGTATTTTCAACCAACTCCAAAAACAATGGAGGTACACAATTCGGTTAGGTTTTTTTTAAGTTTGTTACATCATAGCTCCGTCAATTATAAACCAAATTGGAAAATTTTCATTTTATCTGAAAGGATATACTTACAGATTAGTCCGATACAAATTTTATCTAAATTATTTTAGTAGTTTAGTTTTGAAATTAAAATAACTGGTTTCGTAGCCATAATTATTAATTACATTTTGTAAAATTATAATTAAGTTTAATACAGATAAATATTAGTAGTAATTTTTACCAGAGGGAGACTTTGTACAAAAGTCGTTTGCTTGGGTACCTCTGTCCCATTCGTGTTTCAACCGTAAAGCAGTTGTGTTTGCATGGCTGTGTTTCAGTTTAAAGGGTGGGATATAACGTGAATTTACAGGGTACAGAGGAATAACACCTGAATACTCAGGAATGGCAATGCATAGGGGGTATCATAGGCGAAACAGTATACTCGGTTATGTTCATGGTTCTGCTCATGTGTATAGGCGACGGTTACCACTTTCCATCAGGTGGGCCGTTAGCTTGTTTGCCATTCTAAGTTGTATAAATAAAAAAAAATTTTTCGCACGCCACTCCCCCATTAGAAATAACATTTTTCTTAACTCTTAAAATTAAATATCTAATTGCCCATCAGTATATCAAACGTTACATAGTGTAAAAATCACTCAATTCGTAAATAAACTTTATTCAGTCGATATAGTTATTTCCTAGTGTAGTGTGGTTTACAAAGAGAGAATTTACCGGAATTTCTACCAAAGTTGGCGACAAATGATAGCGTGGGAGATTCCGCTAATACAGAATATACCATGGTATGACGTCATACGTTATCTTACTACTGTATTATATTATCTGTACTACTGTTATTTACGTGAACGTTTCTGAGAATGCACGGACGGATATTAGTTACTCTTTCACGCTTAGACGGCTGAACTGCTTTGAATGAAATTTAGTACGCGCGTAGATTACTTCCTAACTTAACACATAGGATACTATTTTAAGACACATAGAATAGTAAACAAGTTGATGGCCCACCTGATAGAAAGTGGTAACCGTCGCCTATATACATGGATTACCATGGACATTAAATAATAGATTATAATGTCAATGGTATTCCTTATGCATTTTTGAGGACTACGATGTTTTTTTTAATAGATGTTAATGGAATGGTAACCCCGTTTGTGCTAACTGTATACGCTGGCAGGGCACCAGTGAGGGATGATAGGTAAGAATGAAAAAGCAGGTCAGTTATTCCAAAGTGCCTAAAGCAATGGAACTGGTAGTTTGCATCACTAACAATCCTTACCCCTCCTCCCGTGGACTACGATGTTATGCCTCGGTACTCCGTAATTTCACTGCTACATTCCATCTTTCAAACCAAAACACGGCATGCAATCGACGTTAATATGACGAATAATTGTTACCTGTGAATTCACAGAAGAGAAGCCGAGCGGAAAACACCTAATAATATGTATGATTTTAAATTCTGATATATAAAACTGAGAACTATACTCTCTTTTGATCAACAATGGAATGATATGTTAAGATATAATGCAATCAAAATGCGAAGTCGCTCCTTGGTGAAATCAGCTGAAGCGTAAACAACCTCTTACACGCGGACGTTTTATCAAAGAAAACTCCGAAAACATTTACGTCTAAATTGATGGATATTATTGTCACGTACCCGCAAAATATAAAGCGGTTCATATTTTACATTGAACATAAAAGAGATAAATTTTGAATATAATTTCATATCCATTCACAATTCCGTGATTTTCCTTTCAATTCAAAGCGATTGTTGGGTATTTTATAAAAAAAAAAAGTTTAAAAATAAGATCAAACTGGTTAAATAGTTTGATCTTAGTCGAAAATTTATACATGTATTTATATTTGATGATAATGTAAACTAAACGTCAATTAACCAATAGATCAACGGACTCATTTTCGAAAATATAAAGTAAATATCAACAAAAACGCAAACAAACTTTAATTGCGGTTGCCAACCCACCTGTCAAACATAGCAACTACTGACAAAAGGGGGAAGCTTGTGTTCAGCAGTAAACTGTTAACGGCTAATAGGATGATGATCATGATCAACAAAGAATTGCTTCGAGGTGGGCATAACTCGAAATTATAAAAAAAATTTGGGTAAATGTGATTGAAACAAACCAACCCACGGTATCGTGGGAGATAATCATTAGATGATATTCAGTAATAACCTTAAAACTACTGAAAAATTCATGAGTACACTTGATTATATTTAGAGCGAAAACATGATGACTCATAAATTGTTTTGGCTCCGTGCCAAACTTATAGAAATTTCACCTAATAATTTTGTAGGTATTTCTCTGCATTACCAACTCTTATATGCAAGTATTTTTTTTTATACTACTTAGAATGGCAAACAAATTAACGGCCCACCTGATGGAAAGTGATAACCGTCGCCTATAGACATGAGCAGTACCATGGACATAACAGAGTATGCTGTTTCGCCCATGATACTCCCCACGCGTTGCCATTCCTGGTGTTATTCCTCTGTACCCTGTAAATTCACGCCATATCTCACCCTTCAAACCAAAACACAGCCATGCAAACACAATCAATCGACGAAAAAAAAGCAATCGACTTTTGTACAAAGTTTTCAAAGTCTGGTAATGTAAATAAATGAAAAGAAAACATTTATACCGATTTATATTTAAAAATGATTCCTATTAAGTTGTCTACTCTTTTACTACATTTTATTAGTCAATAAAATAAAAAAAGAAATGAGATTTTTGTTGTGTCTAGGTAAAATTTTTCAAATTTTACATGATAATACGTTTTAATGCTTCATGAGTCTATAAGTTTAGTTAATAATATCTATAAGATAAATATTATAGTAGAAAAGCAATGGCTGAAATTATGATGGCTTCACAGAGCCGTTCTTGCCCATTCTTAATTCTAAACTGAGTGGCAAATAAATAAAAAATGGATGTTAAAAATGCTTATAATTAAGTTTACATGAATAAAAATAATTTTTATTTTATTTCAGTATTATTTTTGATAGTTATTTTATCTGCCATAATGACGTAATTTTTATTTGTTTCAGGTAAGTGCAAGATACTTTTTCCCCTACAACATATGGTCACTTTCACGTACATATAAAATGGCATAATTAAAAAGGTATTATGCAGGTATAGTTACAAATGTTGTAAAATTTAATTGAGCCATCACTTCTATAAGGCTTATTGGCAGTAAGTATGGAATAATGCAATTTTGACTATTTAGAAAATTATACGCATTTGCTTCGCGATTTGAAGGACAAATCAAGGTCTTCGTGAATATATGAGGTAAAGCAGAAACTATCAAAATCAGTCGGTGAGTATTTTTGAAAGAATTCAATATGGAAATTATCACTGAAAAGTATAGTAATATCAAAAATAAGTAATTTAGTACATACACTCTTAGTTTTCATATAAGTAGAGGTACTTATGGCGTCCATCCTCTACCAGTGTCTGTTCTATATAGTTGTTTAGCAACATCACAATATCTGCACTAAAACTAGATGACGATCGTTCATATATAGAATAGAATGGAAGGACATTATTTATTTATCTTCTAGGAGAAATAATGTACATGGAAAAATCAGTAAGATATTAGATTGCTGTTATTAGTCTGTAATAAATCATAGAATCACTCGAATAAATGCTGCAAAAATAATGTGTTTAGGGAGAAGAGTGGACTGAAAGATAACAAAGAGACAAAAATTGAAAAGAGTATACGTAACCAGTGATCCTGTATGAATAGATTGATGAATGTGGAGGAAGCGAAAGAGATCTGTTTGAATTGGAGCATTTGGCATTTTATTATTTCTGCTTACCCCAAGAGGAGACAGGCGTGATGAATATGTATGTAGTCGGTCAGAAATTCCTAATTATCACACACAAAAAGTACAACCTCCATTCAACTAAATGACTTGAATATTGTGAAAAGTTGAAGGACCTGTGAAGGACTGTCTCTAGGCTCATTGACTTATAAGTCCTTGAAATATGCGAGTTAGACATTGTTCTTGCCAACTTTAGTAATACTAGTTCAATGTGAAGGTATTGCCTCTTGACCGGCGAAACTTAGAGGACAAACTGTATAGATATATTACTTGCAGTTCTGTTGGACCATCCATCAAGTCATGTCAACATACAGTTTATATTAGTACGTAAACAGTAGTAATATTCACAGTATATTCCGTTAAATATGGAACAAGATATTATCTGGAAAAAGTTTAAAACTTTACTTCTGAAAGGGGTGAAATTGTTACTTTTTTTAAAGCTATTTCTAAGTACGATTTAAACCTAATAGTCAATAGAGGATCTATGGGGTATATCTGTTAAAATACTGGATAGTATAATGGAAATTATTGCGCCCTCTCTTGCTTTTATTTTCAATAAATGTATAGATGAAGGTAAATTTCCTAACATAATGAAAATTAGTAAAATCATACCGCTTTTTAAATCTGGAGATAGGAGTGACCCAATAAATTATAGACCTATATCCATACTCCCAGCACTCAGTAAAATTTTTGAAAAAATAATCCTTATGCAACTTGTCAGTTATTTCAATTTAAATAATTTAATCCACAATAGACAATTCGGTTTTTCCAAAGGTCGTTCAACTACAGACGCAGGTGCAGAGTTGCTTAGACACGTATTTGCTGCATGGGAAACTAAAATGGATGTGATAGGTGTTTTTTGTGACCTTTCTAAGGCTTTTGATTGCGTTGATCATAATACATTGCTAAAAAAACTTGCTTTTTATGGCGTCAAAGACAATGCTTTAAATTTAATAAAATCTTATCTATCTGATAGAATACAGAAAGTGAAGATTAGCAACGCTACGTCTGACGGGTCCCTTGTGCAAATGGGTGTACCTCAAGGATCTATTCTCGGTCCATTTTTATTCCTAGTTTACATTAATGATCTCCCATATGCCATGCAGGATAGATGCGGCATAGTATTGTTTGCAGACGATACTTCATTGATTTTTAAAGTTAATAGAATGACTAATAATTATGACGATGTAAATAGTGCTTTGCGGCGTCTCCTGCACTGGTTTACAACTAACAATCTTATGTTAAACGCTAAAAAAACAAAATGTGTTAATTTCTCTCTATCTAAAAGTTTTAATACTAATTGCAATATTAAATTAAATGACGAATCTCTCGAATTTATAGAATCTACTGTCTTTCTAGGAATCACACTAGATAATAAAACACAATGGGGTGCACAAATTCAAAGCCTTGCAGCGAAACTAAGTTCAGCAGCTTTTGCCGTGCGTAAAGTTAGACAGTACACTGATACTGATACTGCTAGATTAGTCTATTTTAGTTATTTTCATAGTTTACTCTCTTATGGAATATTACTATGGGGAAAAGCGGCAGATATTAAGAATATATTCATATTACAAAAACGTGCCGTTCGAGCGATCTACTGTATGAAGAGTCGTGACTCATTAAGAGAGAAATTCAAAGAGGCAAATATTCTCACCGTTGCTTCTCAATTTATATATTCAAATATTCTATATGTTCATAAAAATCTTGACTTATTTCCAAAAAACAGCAATATTCATAATATTAATACTAGATTTAAAGACAAACTTGCTGTCCCCAAGTATCGTTTAGAAAAAGTTAATAGGTCTTTTATGGGAATAGGTATAAAAATTTACAATAAGATACCAAAGGATATGTTGGAATTACCCTTAAATAAATTCAAAACATCTGTTAAATCATATTTACTGAGCAAAGCCTATTACTCACTAAACGATTACTTGAATGACGAGTGTGCATGGCAATAGTTGTTCATGCACTGAATTTTCATTTAATGTTAGACATAGACACCTATATAAATATACATTGTAAATAAACTGGCTTTAAAAAAAAAAGTAATTCAATTGAGTTTCTTGCCAGTTCTTCTCAATTGGATCTATATACCGAACTGGACGGTAGGGTAAATATAAAATTATAATGTAAAAATTTGACGTTCATAAGCGGCTAAAATGTCCTACATGAATAAATGATTTTTGAATTTGAATTTGAATTTGAATTTGATGGCGTTGAAAAATAAAAACGTAGAAAACTTCCGTGCAAAATTAAAAAGTTGATATTGATAATGATTATGTATGTAACTGAAACCTTGAAATTGCTAAATACGAGTAATTATTTTAAAAAGACAAATTAAATTGTACTCTAATTTTTAAGTAAAACATATAAGAATAAATTAGAAATCAAATAAAACCTTTGTCAAGTCGAGTAAAACTTATGCATTAAATAAATTAACATAAATTTTAACTTAATATTAAATGACTATCTATGTATGAAACCGCTTAAATCTTCTCAAAAAAATTTACTTCTCTAAAATTAATATCTATTACTTTTTTATCTCTCTCAACGCTAATAAGATTTTTCTGAATAATTCCACCGAATGCCGGCTGGTCGGACCTTTTATAAGATTTTCCACATAAATACGCGAATTAAACTCGCCCAACGCGTTTGTAACTGGCATTAAGAATGACGACCAAATGTGTGCTAAAAGAAGATATATTATTATGACGCCACTGAGTGGATGGAAGTTTTCTGCTGTTTTAGTACGATGCTTTTTTATTACGAAGTTTAGTTTCCATGACTGTGAATTTTAAGAATGATTTATTCATACCTACTGAATGAATTTGTGCATTTGATGAGCTCCGTGGCACATTACTTTGCGTAATACTTTGCGTAATTGCCTTAGATTCTCGGCCAGGCTAATTTAAAAAAAGAACTTTTGTAAGATGGCTAGGTTCTGAGTATTCTGGATCATGCCCTCAAATTTCCATTGGCCAATTCCTCATAACACGGGTATCCTGGCTTGAGGGCCAGACGATTGGTATGGTTATACAGTACTTATCATTATTATATTGTACTTGAAAAATGAAAGATCATTTAGTGTGAATGTTTAACAACAATTTGGAATTTTAAAAACCGAATACCATCCCAATAATTTGAAATTTTTAAATTAATGATTGAACCGTATACAAATTTATTGACGCTTGCTTTGTATTTCCAAGGGTATTGAAAGTGGATTAGTAATAAATTTCAACAAAAGACTAATATTGATCTCAGTACCAGCCCATATCCCCAAATTAATGAACTAGTCTACGACTCGAACATTCCACCCAAAATATGATATTGATTAAGTATCTAATTGAATCAAGAGTCAATTTGCGGAAGTTCATTATTAGCAAATTCAATATTCCGGCATAATTAAAGCATCATGTCAGCATTATGTTTACTCAGATCTATGTAATGTACTTAAAGATTGGCAGAAACTTTGGCCAACTTTAGTTTTAGTGTTCTATAACCTTATACGTATTACAGCATATAATAACAGAGTAGGTAGTATATGTATAATATCTATGTCAGAGGTTTCTATAATAGGCCTTGGCTACCTAGATACATTGTTTTTGAGTACTGTAACTGTATTTTTCATCTATAGAATATCATATTATCTTTGATTCGCCTCTGTGGTCAACTTACAAACTATCACACATCGCCCTATTGGGATCTTTGGTGCTTTCTCCTGCCTTATTTTATTATTTTTTAGATCCTATGTATTCGCTCTGCAATATCTTGCTGTTTAAGATATTTAGTCTTCTGGCTCCGGTTAAGCTCATAGGCCTTCGTGCTAACGAATCACAGTATATCAGGTGTTCCATAGATTCCTATTCCTCACTACATGATCTGCACAGTATGTCTGAAGATAGATCTATTTTAAGACAAGTTTACCTTGGAGCATTTCTTTGTTGATCATCATCGTATCAGCCATTAACTGTCCACTGCTAAATATAGGCCTCCCCCATAAGGGAGATTTTGCTAGTAGATACCACGATTAGCAAGAGGGTAATGTTTTAACAGGGACACTGCTACCCATCCCTTGTCCATATGTTCCCTTAGTCGCCTCTTACGTTATCCACATAAAAGGAAGGATGATCTATTCTATGCCGGGACTACACGGTTATGTAAGATTAATTAGCACATCGTGATGAATTTACCTGGAATTCAAAACGATGGTTTTCAGGGAGACCTATATTGCTAGCAATGGGGCTGGTAGTTCATATTATTGACAATCCATTCCCCCCGTGTTAGTTAGGTTAGCTACGTCAATAATAATAATTTATTTTCAAAAAACGCATGTTAAATAATAAGGACTTATATTATACGTATGTACTCGTATATACATAGGAGTAGATTAATGTATAGGTATATGGTAGATAGTATAGATTCGTACGTACATATAAAAATATCGAGAACTACGCGTAAAGTTTTCAGAGTATTGTTTCTGGTTTCGTTCCTTGTACTACCGAAATACGATTCCCTCAGGGCAGAACTCTGAAAGGAGAAATGTTTCTTTGTATGTTGTTTGAAACCGTAGAACATGGGACTTGAAATTAAGTGTCCTTGAAGATTCTATTTAGTTACACTTGTGATGTATCGGGAATACATCCGTGGCACATAGGTGCAATTAAAAAGCTATGTAAAGTCATTCAGTTACGATTGTTTTTTTTAGTAATCGTAGCCTATGGACGCATTGCCGACTCTTAATACGCCCTTTTTGAAGGATCCCATGCTGAAGTCCCTAGGGAAAGCCTCGGCAGAAAGATCATAAGATTTACAGAAGGCAAATCTTAGATCGTATTATTATAAATCAATTTTAATGGTAGCTAAGGATTTATACGGATAATACTATGCTTTGGATAATAGGATTAATTTCGTAGCACTAATTAATATTGCGCTCGTTGTCACCGAAGTGATAATTAAGGAACACGACCTAATTATGTTATATTAATTAATATCTATTTGAATAATAATTAAGGTCCCTTACCTTTTGATATTTACGGGCTTAAGTGTCGAAACACCGGCAGTCGGAAATTGTCCATTAAGGAAGTGTCATAAGCTTAGTTTACTCGTAAGACTGGTTTGAGTTGGATACCGATAATAAACAACAAATAAACATATGTAAGTTTATGTTGTTTTTTTAAATAAATTCAATAATATTATAATTTATTTATTGTTACAAAATACACAGCTTTACAAATCTATAATATTTTAGTATTAGGTTTAGTATTAATAATATATATAATAAAAGTGTCAATTATGAATTTAAAATTTACTAGTATGTATAACATATTCCTTATTAAGAAGCAAGTGTTCACTAAGCTGTGATATGTGGGTGTGAGTGTGTTTGTGTGCGAGTGTGTGTGTGTGTGTGTGTATGTGTGTTTGTGTGTGCGTGCGTGTGTGAGTGTGTGTGCGTGCGTGTGCGTGCGCGCGCGCGCGTGTGTGTGTGTGTGTGTTTGTGTGCGAGTATGTGTGTAATTAATGTTTTATGACATGATATATTCCAATTACTGTTTATGTTGCTATAATCTATACACTATCTCATCAACTCATCAACTAAAATAAAATAAAAAGTTTAATAATGAAAACATATTTTTTTAATAATATTTTTATATTATAACACTTTTAGAACAATATATCATGAGGCCACTTTTAAATTACCTTCTTGATATATTGTATTTTATTATTATAAATGTCCAAGGTATCATATTTCTCTATAAAATAATATTAGATAGCTATTTTTACATATTCCATATCATAGGGTTTCATTTCCAAAGAAAAAACACTTCTAACACTGGTATACAGCTTTATTCCCCTCGCGACCCCTTACCAGTAGGGAGTGGTGACTCGTTGTGCGTACTTTTACTTCCTTATACAGAGGTGCCATCTACCATATTATTTATAAACTGTCACTTTGTGCGCATTTCAAAAGGAATTCATTATTCGTCTACAGAATGGAATCTCCCTTCATAATCCGTTATTAGTATGTTCCCAAAGCCATGAATGACAAATTTCAGTCTTTTAATATAGAAGCCTTATAGAAAATTCAAAATCTGTTACTTTATTTAATTTAGAAATTACTTAGTAACTTGCTATGTATTTATAATTTATTCCTAAATTTATGAACAAATTCGTGACATTTAAAAAAAAAATTGTCTGTATAGATATGTAGGTCACATGGCTGTATCGATTTGGTTTTTTTAATGGGTGAGAATAATATGGTAACCCCGTCTGTGCTATCGGTATACGCTACGGCAACCACTTACCATCAGATGGGCTGTATGCTTGTTTGCCACCTCAGTGGTATAAATAAAAACGTTGATGGGTGCTTATTCTTAATCTTACGGATGAGAGACGATAGGTGAGGAAAGTAGGTCAGTTAGACGGTCGCGACAAATTCCACAAGAATTACTATGATGTTTTCCAGGGGGAGTCGTATGCACGTCGATCTGATACCCTATCAGGCTAGTTATTAGACCCTATAATTAATAATTCCTTGCCCTCCGCCTTCTCTCTCGATTTGAAGGGTGAAGCGTGACAGTAAAATTACAAGGTACATAATCTTAACAACGGAAACCTCAGGAATGGCAACGCGTGATGGGTACAATGGGAATTACAGTGTATTTTATTATGTTAATAGTACATATTGCCATTCATTTCTGTAAACAACGGTTACCAATTTTCATCAGATTGTCTGTCAGTTTATTTACTCGTATCATTCTCCGTCACTTAAAAAAAATAGATACTTTATAGCATAATTCCACTATCCATAAATACATCGAAACTGTCTCTCATTATGCCAAAGTAGCGTTCGATAGAAAGAAACTTTGATGCAATATTCTCTCTCTCTTCAGTCGTACACTCTTGACAGAGTGGTCCTGGTTTTCACAATGACAGTGGATCGACTCGACCAGAGGGAGACTTTGTACAAAAGTCGATTGCTTGGGTACCTCTGTCTCATTCGTGTTTTTACCGTGAAGCAGTTGTATTTGCATGGCTGTGTTTCAGTTTGAAGGGTGGGATATAGCGTGAATTTATTGGATACAGAGAAATAACACCTGAGTCCTCAGGTATGGCAACGCATGGGGGTATCATGGGCGAAACAGTACACTCTGTTATGTCCATGGTACTGCTCATGTCTATAGGCGATGGTTACCACTTTCCATCAGAAGGGCCGTTAGCTTGTTTGCCATTCTAAGTAGTATAAAAAAAATCGTCGATGAGGCTCTCCTTCGCGCAATATTTTACTTGGAAATAAACTAACCATAAAATAAAGGGAGCCCCCGTTCGAGCTGTCAGGCGAAATTAAAAGTGCCCCTTAAAGAGAGCGGTGTAAAGCAATTAATCCATTTTCAAAAAGGCACCCTGCATCTGGCGGCGTCTAATTATGAGGGTGTCGGTGATTCTACTAATTATTCTACATTCAGCTCATAATGAGGGCCATCTATATGGAATCCACTCAAATAAAATAGCATAAAACAGCCACAAGAAATCGAGAAGGAAGCGAAGCATGACGTTTGAACTCTTTTAGTACATAGATTGTCAAAGGGCGCAAATACCTTTAGAAGTTGAATTTTCAAATACAAATGTTAGTTTTAAATATTTTTTAGTATAAAATAATAGTATAAATATTTTTTTTTATTAGATAATAAGTTATATATATATATATATATATATATATATATATATATATATATATATATATATATATATATATATATATATATATATATATATATATATATATATATATATATATATATATATACATATATATATATATATAGTTAGATATATCACGTTAGTGTAGAAAAAAAATCAATAAAAAATATGCACCGTTTGATTACTCTACGTGATTTTAAAAATCGAAATGGATATTTTTTAATGTATACCGTATATTCAAAACTCTGTCATTTATAAACAGATTTGGAAAAATATTTTTTATCTAAAATAATATGTTTTCAGATTAATTTAATAGAACTTACATCAAAATCAGTTCAGTATTTTAGTGTTTAAATCAAAATATCTTGTATTCACACTTATCGTGATAATTTAGTGTTTTTTTTTATTATTTTTTTTTTGGTAAAGCAAAATTTATTTCAAACGTCAGTAAGTAAGTTTAATTTTTTTTTAATATTAAGGGCTTTTACTTTTTTCAGGTTCTGTAAGGAATTTAGCGTAATAAAACATTGTTTTAAGTCGTATAAAAAATATCTAAATTATGCTTGGAAATTATGTTCTGAAATTTAAAGGAACAATGCTACACAAAGGAAGACTTTGTACAAAAGTCGATTGCTTGGGTACCTCTGTCCCATTCGTGTTTCAACCGTGAAGCAGTTGTGTTTGCATGGCTGTGTTTCGGTTTGAAGGGTGGGATATGGCGTGAATTTACTGGGTACAGAGGAATAACACCTGAGTCCTCAGGAATGGCAACGCATGGGGGGTATCATGGGCGAAACAGAATACTCTGTTATGTCCATGGTACTGCTCATGTCTATAGGCGACGGTTACCACTTTCCATCAGGTGGGCCGTCAGCTTGTTTGCCATTCTAAGTTGTATAAAAAAAAAAAAAAAAAAAACTTCAAAATGTGGTAAACCCTGTGTTGCATTAAAACGACTAAGTAGAATCAGATATTTGTGGTTAACTTTTATAATTCTACGTCTGTTCAGAGTTGATGTTTGGTTTATTAAACTACGGTAAAAGGCAACTTAAATTGAAGAAATTAACTATATATTGTTTCTTGGAATTAAAAATCGTATTAAGTAAAATACGCCTATACCATTGTACATATATGTACAATGGGAATTAGGTATGGTACATAGGTATCATAAATGTATCTTGTACGCACGCAAAGCAGAAGTCTAAACAAGGTTTGTAGAGTAAAGAAAAATGACTGAAAGCCTTGTCGATTGCAAAGAAAATTCTCAAAATCGATTTAGAATTAGAGACGTAATCATTCACAGAGCAATAAAAATACGAATACATAGGTTGATACATACAAGCTGAAATGAATTTCTTTTTAAAATCGTTTCAAATGCAGTAACGTACGTGTAGTCCGATTAAATAGAACTCAACGGAAAGGTAACCGAGTTTTGTTGAAATTATTACAGAAATACGTTCTAAATGAAATCGGTGCAAATCGAAACTTTCATTCGATTAATTGATTTTTAATTTGTACTTCTACTTGTCATTAGCAGACTGTCTTATGTTCAAGTCAGTTAGTCGTTTGTTTATTTTCATTAAGTTCTATTGAATCAGACTAAACATGTGTTTTATTTTTGTATTTACATATTTATTATTAATATTTATACTTTATTGTACATAAAAATTACATTATTATATTTTTATTTAATTAACAGGTGAGCTTAATTCTATAATAGTTCTCTTCTCGTTCAACCCGTCTGTCAAATGTGACGAGTACTGACAAATCTCTTTTATGGGGAGGCCTATGTTCAACAGTGGACATTTAAGGGCCGACATAATAATAATTATGTAATTACATAATACGTACATAAATATATAATAGTCGAATTAATTATTTAATTTAACAGTGCTTTTTTAATTTTGATTTTAATATCTGTTTACTCGTGTTTCAACCGTAAAGCAGTTGTGTTTGCATGGCTGTGTTTCGGTTTGAAGGGTGGGATATGGCGTGAATTTACTGGGTACAGAGGAATATCACCTGAGTCCTCAGGAATGGCAACGCATGGGGGGTATCATGGGCGAAACAGTATACTCTGTTATGTCCATGTGTAATGTCGGTGTATACCGATAGTGCGGATGGGGTTATCATTCCATTATCACCCATTAAAAAAATAGATTTTTGTTAAGAGAAAAAGATTGTTAGTAATGGTAACTGAGTCATTGCTAGCAATACACCCTATCAGGTCGACCTCCACGCGGTTCTCTCTGGAAACTGGTTAATTCGAAGGTAACTAACCTGCTTTTATCATCACCTATCATCCTTTATCCCTGCCACGCCACGTGTAACATACCCGCCACATGCTACACCTGCGTATCCGATAGCGCAGGCGGGGTTACTATTCCATTATCACCTATTAAAAAAAAATATTTAAATAGATAAATAGTTTACAATATTAAATTACAGCGACAAATTGTTGATGCCTAATAAATTTGCCTATCTTGTTTTATTTTGATGACTATTGCCACCAAAAAGTAACAGACTTCGAAGTCGGATAATTCCAGCCGTTAGATAAAAGCGACCGAAGTGGCTTAACTGCGTTACGGAACAGAGAAGCGTTTTAGAGAGACTAAGCCTAGTCGTTTGCCAGTTTTATGCGGAGATGTCGAGATGTAAGCCTGGACATGATTTTTTTATTCGTAGCTATTTTATGTCCATGCAAAGCCCATTGCAGCCGGAGATGTATACAATATGGTATTTTAATGATATTACTATGTTAATATATCAAATATACCTACGCTATATCTTTGCTATATAATTATAAGCTATGTATTATGTTATAGTAAGTTGACACAGACGGCAGCTATTTGCTGGTGACTGGGAAGACTGCTAGTCGCGAGCCTCAGTCACCGGCGGGTAGGCGCCGAGAGGAATACCGGGGTGTTTTTAGTGGGTAAAAATCCCACAGTACCCATTTGTCGTCCCGCCGGCGGATGGGTCTCTTTCTGAAGATTTTCACCATAGTTAAAAAACAAAGAAAGACGGCAGCTATAATATATTTTTTTCTCTGCGGTCTTCATCATATAGCTGTTCACTGCTGAACATAGGCCTTCCCCTATTGGGGGGAGGGGTTTGTGAGTAATTGCCAACGCAACCGCAATTAGGTTTTAGGGATGTTTTTAGAGGGATGCTGCTGCTATCACTCGACTATTTAGTTCCTTTAGTCACCTTTTACGACATCCACGGGAAAGGAAGGGGCGCCCCATTCTATGTCGATACCATTTGGCAAAACTGCGGTTTTATTATATCGTAGTATATCGTGCTATATCTATCATATTTTGATGCGTCAAAGATTATTATAGAAACTACATCGCAATACGCCTAGGTATGATTTAAAATATGACTGATTGTGATGTCTGACTGACTCAGTATGACGTCAATCCTTTTCATCTTCGGGGTATTGTTATAAGGAGTAACTAAGGGAACGAAGCACGTTTTATTTCACTAATGCAAGTACAGGGAAACTCGAAATAAAACCATCTGTATAGTTTATCCTTACTAATACTCGTATTGTAAATGTGAAAGTGATTTTATTTGATCATTACCTATTGGCGTCTTAACGGCTTAACCAACCGTAACCATGTTGTTTGAGTATAGACGTACATTTTAGGACGGAGAAGGATTTGGGTTACTGTTTATCTTGGTCATGGGTATTAATGGGTATGCTCAATCGTTTTTATGTGGGACTATGCCATTATTGATTGTTTTTGATTATTATAGTTTCTATGTATGTATATTATATATATTCAAAAGCTTCAAATAACTCAGCGGGCTATGGAGAGGGCTATGCTTGGAGTCTGCGTGATACTTGTAGAATCCGAAACGAAGATATTCGCAAAAAAACTAAAGTAACCGACATAGCCCGAATGATAAGCAAGCTGAAGTGGCAATGGGTTGGTCACATAGCTCGAGGAACTGATAACTGATGGGGATGAAAGGTTCTTGAGGCCCCGTACGGGCAAACGCAATGTAGGACGACCCCCTCCCCACTAGATTGAGTGACGACCTGAAATACATTGCAGGGAGTTAGTAGATGCAGGTGGCTCGGGACCGTTCTTTATGGCAGTCTATGGGGAGGCTTATGTCCAGCAGTGGACGAAAAATGGCTGAAGTAATGATGATGATGCTTATTGCCTGGTTCCGTTTCTTCATATACATACATGTAAATTTACTTATATAAATGTTTAACTGAATTAGCTATTATCTTGCGGAAGTCCATACCACTGGTTATTCGATTAGAACTATTTTGTTTAATTCTGCTACCGCTAATATCTGTATGACTGTCAACACAATAATATGTAAGACAATAACATGCCAGCTTCTTCCGTTGGACCGCATTCAAAGTCGGGCGACTAGAATTACTAATGATCAGCGCTTTACTATCCGGCTCGACCCACTGAAACTGCGTAGAGACGTTGCATCTTTTATCGAATACGTGGAGTGTTCTGAGGAAATGTTGGAATGATATCTGCTGCTTATTTTCACCACCGTACAACCCACTACAAACTAAGGTTATATTCCAACCATGTAGATGAATGGCGTTTCTTCACCGTGCGTTTCTCAAGGCACTTCCACACACAACCACGTTTTGGAATCAACTTAAAGCAGTAGTATTTATGAACCGATACGACATCGTAAGGATCAAGAAAAGACTATATCCCGTTTTACGCTCATATGAACTAAGTCGCCGGTAAAAGTAATGAGCCGACCCTTCCTTTTCCATGGGTGTGGGACTTAGGAAACTTAATGATCGAGGGATAGGCAGCAGCGCCCTTCTTGGAACGTCACTAAAGCTTAACTGCGATTGCCAAGCGTGGAAAGTACTGGCAAAACCCCTCAAGGAGCATTCTATGTGATAGGTTTATGTTCAGCAGCGGACAGTTAACAGCTGATATGATGATGATGATGATAAGAGTAATATGGGTGATGTAATGGATAATTAATAGAATATAAAACTTTCAATCAGTAGTTTAAGCGAAATAAAAAATATCTATAGCTCACACTGTTTTTTTCTTGAGCGTTCATAATGAAGTACCTAAAGCAATTTTCAAAAGCAGTTAAACAATTTCTAATGTTTCTATTCGATTAATTGAAAAGCGCTCTGTTAGTAATTTAAAAAGATAATCATTTAATAATATTTTTATTAAGCTGTCACTGAAAATTTAAATTGTGATGGCAAAAATGTATTTAAAAAGTTACGAAGCAAGATATGAAATAGGCGTGAAGTTTTTAATGATATATTTATGATAAACGTTATAATTCGCTAACAAAGCACTTTTTAAATAATCAGTCAGAAACGTTGAAAAATGTTATATTATTTTTTAAAATCGATAGTTTATTGTGACGTTGCCACACTTTCGTGAGCAAAATTTATGAACGCTCTTTATACGATTTCCAAGTATAATCAATCATTTATTTGAAAAACAATTTTAAAATTTATATGAAATATGAGGCAGAGGTTATCTCTGCCTCATATTTCATATCACCTCAGCATTTGCTATGCAATTTTTTATGAACAAATAAAATAAAATAACATTTTATTAAATGTTTATACTTTATTATTTACAGTTACTATTGTAACTGTAAATAATAAAGTGTTTATTCCCAATAATATGAAAAGCCTGCAATTTTAACCAATTATTTTTAATTCATTTTATATACAAAATATGTCATTGTTCAACAGGATTAATTATGGAACAACGAAAATAATTACATATAATGACTAATTTTACAGGATATGACAAATATATAATGTCGAATGTCAAAAGATACATTTAATATTTTATATAAATATTTATTTACAATAAAAGTAAAATTTAATTAAATTTTATTAAATTTGGTACAATTTTTACTTTTAAACATTGCCTTTATGACATTAATTTTAGTATGAAGTTGTAGTTTATGTTTTTTACTTAATTATTATTTGGATTAAATTTTTTAATACAATTTTTAGTTTAATAATATTAAATAGGTTAGGGAATCACGCAATGAAAAAGTCAACCATCTATAGACGACATATGACGACAACGACAATACAATGTATCAATTCACAATATCAAAGAAAATTCAAACATATTTAACTGGCGCTCTTTAGAAATAATAGGCATTTTACGGCAGTATTTGTACGCGTTTATGTTTTATAGCAGAAATAAATAAGAGGACGACATACATACCTATATACTTACAATTCATGTTGTAACAGTAACTCAGAGTTCCGTAAAAAAATCAACAATCTATATATGTATTGTAC
Organism: Galleria mellonella; assembly: GCF_026898425.1. Taxonomy (NCBI): domain Eukaryota; kingdom Metazoa; phylum Arthropoda; class Insecta; order Lepidoptera; family Pyralidae; genus Galleria; species Galleria mellonella. The sequence goes on from NW_026442015.1 coordinate 3,872,005, forward strand.
AGCTTATATTATATAGATAGAGTATAGAAACCTTAAAAACAGGTCAAGTTTTTGACAGTTTATTGTCAAATTAGATACTATATACTTACGCATAAAATGTATCTTGACGTATTATTTAATAAATAAAATGAGTGTTTACGCATCAAAAAGATGCAAAAATTATAGGACAAAATAAATATAGAATCTATAAAGGAATCACTCATAACTATTAATCATGCAAAATTCTATGAAAAAGTTGACCTGTTTTCTCGAAGTATTTGTATGGAGACACTCTATCTATATAATCTAAGTGGTACAGTCAATCGACCGTGTCTCTGCCGGCATCCCATAAATTCTACTGTGAATAGTTGTGATGATATTTAGTGTAGTAATAGTTCAGTATTTAGAATAGCTTATAGGATAGTATAAACTGCGGTGAAATATCTCATTCCATGCGATCGACGTCGCCAGAAGGTATAGTCAAAATTATTCATAGAAATCCAAACAAAATACTCATCATACAATAGCTCTCTTTTCTTTTTTCACTCTGTCAGGTATTTCAATATAAGATATATACTGAAAGAGACTCGGCTGTTACTTTTATTAAACAATCTATCAGTCGCAATGTCCTCTGTAGGGTAAGCATAAAGAATCAAGTGCCTCTAAATTTTACATAAATCTCTTGCTTCATCCACTTTCATAACTCGTCTCATGTATGCTGGCGTGTATCGTGAATTTTCTTTAAAATACTCCTTCAAATAGTAGATCTCATCCTCTATCTATATTCATCTACTACTTTCGTATTTTACACACTACTTTCGCGTTATATCCCATATCTGTATATTTTTAATATTTTTTTTATAATCCCAACCCAATGTTGCAAAGCAATTATATTTTCAATCTATACTATTGTATCCGGTTATTATTATAAATGCGAAAGTTTGTAAGAATAGATGAATGGGTGTTTTTCTTTCACACAAAATCTACTGAAGTGATTTGAATGAAATTTGGTACACATGTAGATTATATTCTAACTTAGTACATAGAATATTTTATATTAGGATTTATGTAGTGATTAACGTGGACAAAGCAGTAGAATATAGCTAGTGTTTAATAAAATAGACGAGTAAGTTTGAATGCCCTAATTTCTAGAATTACTAGTCAGATTTCAAAAAGATTTTTTTTTAATTGATGTTATTATATTTGGAGTACGATTATGGGCTATTCAATACGACCATGGACGAAACCGCAAGATAAAACTAGTGGAAATATAACTAGAATGCGAACATCACCATAGCAGTAACATTACATCAAAGCATAGACAATACAATGACGTGGATATCACGAGTAAAATTACAAATACTTCATACCTATATGCATTCCCTAATCACAGCGGTTCTTTGTATAACTTCCTTTCATAACGAGTCCGCTCTGTCTTTGAAGATACAGCGTGCCACGGATTTTCTCTGCTCCCTTGCGCATTACTGGTGGAGAGACAGCTTAAACAAGCTGTCTGACGGAGATGAATGCGACCAATATAGCTAGTCACCCGCCCGTACAGACGCCATTCGATGTGTTTACAGCCATATATCTCACTAACATGTTAGTACACTTAACCTATTTAGGTTGGATTGCACTCTATTAGTATAAGGTATTTGCTCATTTAGGTATCTACTATTGATATTTCGAATAATATATGGTATAGTAGCTTAGCCCAAGAACCTCAAGAGAAAAATATTGTAATTTGACGACCCCATTGTTAAATATTTTATCTCGTCGCGCGCAGCAGCTTTCTCTGGTAATCATTGTGCCCAAGGACAACTTATATGAATAAAATTCATAATGAATTTATAAAGGAATTCGTCACGATGAGTCAACTGACCTGATTTTAGTCTCACCTATTATTTCTCAATAGTATGGTATCCATAATGCAGGCGGAGTTACCATTCTATATTCATCCATAAAGAAAATACCATTTGCTTCATATTCCTTTAATCGCAATTACGGTCTCTATATAATGCAAATATAATTTATATTTACGATTAATTTTTTTGTTAATAAAACAGAGTTTTTTTTTTTTGATGGGTGATGATGGTATGGTAACCCCGCCTGCGCTAATGGGATACGCTGGCGGAGCACCAGTGAAGGGTGATAGATGAGAATGAAAACAGACTAATTAGTCCATCATGATGAATTCACCAGGAATTAACCATGATAGTTTCCAGGGGGAACCGCGAGGAGGTCGACCTGGTTGGGTATATTGCTAGCAATGGGATTCTCAGTCTCCATTACTAACAATCCCTTTCCCCCCCAAAACAGAGTATTGACCAAAAATACCATTTCTTTATACTGCGGGTACAAGAATTTTTATCGTGTTAAAACAAACATATTCAAATATACTGCATCTTCCTTTCCAATCTGTCAACGGACGCGGCCAATCAGAGCTACTCGGCCATTCGGAGCTGTCCAAGTGAGATTCATTCGAAAGTGAACAAAACGAAACGAAAAACGAAAAAATACAGATAGCGGCCGTTTATATATTATTCGTTTATACCAAATAAATAACTACAATAAAGGTGCTTAGCTATGGCATTCATCCAACTTTGCGGTTAAAGGTGAACCTAGGACGAACCGCAACGTGTACAATTGTGGGCAAGCTCCAAACAGACTTCAACAAGAGTTCTCAGTAACTCCTTACCTTTCAATATCTTGTCTATACTTATTTGTTTGTACCGGTATTTTGTAGGAGTAATAAAACATTATTATTTTTGAAAGACGGGTATTTTCCGGTAGAAAAACTTGAGACACTGCGACCTTTCCATGATCTTTTGTGTTCACCCGTTTTTTTACATTTCGCTGCTAATTCCTATTAGTGATTGGAATTTTAGGTATTCTTTGTAGCGTTATTTTTTTATCTCCGTAGGATATAAAGTATATTTTCCAATAGAAATATGCCACAAATTAAGTACTGCGGCGTTTCTTCCTCATTGTGAAGAAACCTTATTTAAGTTTCTATAGTCCGCTTAAATCAAATTTTATAAAATATTAAGTATAGCTTTTCAAGAGGTAACAAAAAATTACAGTAAAAAATAAACAACTGAAGAATAATTATCGAATGAAAACCTCCATATTTTTGAAGTCGATTGTAATATCTTATACCCGCAGAAGTTAACGGCGGTATCTTAAGCTATTATAGTATAATAAAAAAAATATAACATTAGTAACATATAACATTAGTAATTAATGTATATAAATATTTAGATTTCCAGAGGATCTACCATGAAATACTTTTCCGAAATTTCGAGGCCGTACGATAGACGAATTTAATATTCAAATATCATTCCTTTGGACTTTTATAGTAGATACAATTTATTATTAATAAAATGTCAAGTTCCATTCACGGGGTCGATTTAGGTATGAATAAAAACACAAAATTGAGTCCGAAAATTTGAAATGTCTCTTCATGGTATACCCCCTGATTCGTGTAAGTTACGGATGCGAACGTACATCCAATAACTCTATTCATCGGTAGGTAGGTTAGAGCATGATACGATGCCAAACAACATCGTGTTTTACGATCTCCTGTGTGGTATTGGTTTTCTTCGTGCAACGATTGTAAAAAGAAAATTGTATTTTGTATTATATAATTTATTATATTTACAGTCTTTTATAACTAACGTGACCATTTATTCTTTGACTCAAAACGGGACATTGGTTTATTTAGGTCAATCAAAAAAATAGGTAAGGTAGTCAATGAAAGACTAGGCGTCATGTCGTATAGGGAGATAAAGGATATGGCCTGGGATAGAGCTGGTTGGAGGAAGATGCATGGATTGGTTGCACCGACAAGAGGAAACTGTTAAATGAACATGAATGAGTCAATGAAAAAAATACTAAAAGTTATTTATTCAGAAAAAGTTAGCTTAAAAGTTACTAATTATATAATAAATTCGATAAATATAAAATATAACTAAACAGTTCAATACCTTTAAAGAAATTTTAAAGAGTTGGATTAAGGAAAGCTGTTTTATACCTTTAAGCAATTTGTATAAGATATACTATGGGATTTTAAGTATTCTATGTATTACAACGTTTCATCAAATTGAGAATTTAGTGAAAAAGCATTTTTTTTATATACAACTTAGAAAGGCCAACAAGCTGACGGCCCACCTGATAGAAAGTGTTAACTGTCGCCTATAGACATGAGCAGTACCATGGACATAACAGAGTATACTGTTTCGCCCATGATACCCCCCATGCGTTGCCATTCCTGAGGACTCAGGTGTTATTCCTCTGTACCCAGTAAATGCACACTATATCCCATTCTTCAAACCGAAACACAGCCATGCAAACACAACTGCTTCACGGTTGAAACACGAATGGGACAGAGGTACCCAAGCAATCGACTTTTGTACAAAGTCTCCCTCTGGTAATACATCCAGAGCAAAAATAGGTTCATGATGACAATTTTATTAATAAAGGAGTTTATGATATATTCACCAGAACTGAGGAACCGATTTTAATAATTCCTTTTGCAATCGGTAGGATTTATTCCTTGATTTTATATTATTTTGTTATAAGATGAGTTGAGAATCTCCTCCCTTTGCAATTATCTAAAAAGGTGCAATAACCATTTACCATTAGACATACGTTATTGTTCATTACCATAATTACTAATACTTGTAGATATGAAAATGAGTTTGTATGAGTACTATCTAGGTTGAAAAAGGATATAGACTACTTCTGATCCCAGTTATGTCCAGTAAACATATCTCAAATCGATCCCGTTTTTATCCAGTAAACATGTCTAGAACACACGGACAAACTCGAGGTGAAAAAAGCAAGTATAAACTATGTAAAATAACCTCTTTATCAATTCATTGCATACAGTCGAGGGATATTTTGTACAAAAGTCGATTGCTTGGGTACCTCTGTCCCATTCGTGTTTCTATCATGAAGCAGTTGTGTTTGCATGGCTGTGTTTCGGTTTGAAGGGTGGGATAAGGCGTGAATTTACAGGATACAGAGGAATACTATCTGAGTTCTCAGGAATGGCAATGCATGGGGGGTATCATGGGTGAAACAGTATAATACTCTGTTATGTCCATGGTACTGCTCATGTCTATAGGCGACGGTTACCACTTTCCATCAGGTGGGCCGTCAGCTTGTTTGCCATTCTGAGTTGTATAAAAAAAAAGTCGCTTTATTAATGCTTAGTCAAGTTTGTTGATATTTGTTAGTGTTCAGTAGTACAATAAGTTAGCTGGTGGGCGTATAGTCTGTGAGCACAGTGCTCGAACAATAATTTGTTTGTTGTTGGCTCCTAACATAGAGTTACTCTAACTTTATTATAGAACTGGTGACGTCATAGTTGAAGCGTGAAGTTTTCTTGACAAGTGAAAAATAAAAAACAAACAAATAAATATTACCTTTCAAAAACAATATAATTATATTGTATTGTTTTTGAAGGTATTTTAACATTTTATTAAAAAGAGTGCTGGTCAGAAATATTTTTTTATTTTTTTTCACATATATACCTTTATAAATTGTAATTATTTTAGATTATTCGTTTTTCAAACTCCCATAAGGAGAAAAGGTGGTTTTTTCCCATATTTTCGATCATAATTTAAAAAATACACATAAAAAAACTGTTTTTAAATGTACAAGTGAAACTTTTACACGTGATACTCCACTTAAACTAATAGATTACTTTAAAATTTTGTGTACCTATTTGAGTATTCTTCTGAAGTCAAAGAAAATAAAAATAATTCTTCAATTATTACTATTGCAATATATGTGGGTCAACAAAACAATTTCAAATTGATAGCATTTGCAGCCCAGTAACAGACGGACGGACAAAGTCGGACAATGAGAGTTCCTTTATACTTTTTTGGTATAGAACTCTAAAAATACTCAAAACCATACATACAGCCATATTTTGGTGGACACTTAATGGTTTAATTTTTTTTTTGTAATCTATTTTTAAGCATTAAAATTATTTTGTTACCTGACAGGCAATACAAACTCTGTCATGCCACGTACACGAACAATCTTTATAATAATTTCGAGGATCATTTGAAAATATCACACCTGTATGTATTGTAAGTGGAGGAAATAAATTGAGAAAATAATAAATCGATTTAAACAACACTCCCTCGGGCGTTTCATATTTTCCGCCTGATCAGCTATTCAACGATAAATTCAATTTTTATCAGACAGAAACAGATATTTGGTATCGCATTTCAAAATGTTAACATTACTTGGATTTGTATATTATCATACAATTATTTGAGATCTTAAATCATTATAATTATATTCATCATATTGCTTTTATAAGTATTGTTTTCAAGACACAAAGTAAGCTATTCGTTCATTTTTGTTATAGTCTAATGCTGGAGTTTCGTCGTATGACCACAGAGTGTTTGTGTTCAGAGATTTAGGCTATAATGTTATTTCTAGTTAAGTTTAATCTTTTTAATATGTGTATTATTTCTTTTTTATATATGTTATTGTACTGATGCTTTCCTAGGTGAGGGTACTGGGAGACTGTAAAGCTCATCCAGTTGATGTAATAAAAAAATAATATTAAATCTCATGAATATGGCCCTATAGGTCCCGGCATAAAATAGGCCACCCCTTCCTTTTTCGTGAGTATCGTAGAAGACTAAGGGATAGTTGAGGGATTGGCAGTAGCGTCTCTTTTAAAACATCATCAAAAGCCAGACTGCGGTTGTCAACCCGCCAACCAAGCGTGGAAACTACTGGCAAAACCTTACTAATGGAGGAGACTACGTTCAGCAGTGGTCAATTAACGGCTGATACAACAACAGTATCTCATAAATACTATAAATATTATTTTTAAAACTTATACTCATTTGTAACCATATTATATAACTGGTTATTGGGAATTTGATGAACTTGCTCTTTGTCGTTTTGGACAATTGTTTCGATTGCAACCGAAAGAGTTTTCAGTGCGAGTAAAATAAGAAATAAGTATTTTCTATTCAAATAAAGTTAAATTTAAGCATCTTGGAACAGTGTTTTGTTTTGTGATCTTACTACTACCATAGATAATATAATACTATACTAACTACTTATTAATGTGCACTTAGAATAAAAATTTGGACATACGTAATTGATAAATTTTTGCTTTAAAATGTTAGCCACTAAAAACTAACTAACATGTGCTAAGACAAAATTTGCATGCCTTTAGATAAGGCGAAATGTGTAGCTCAGTTACTATTTAAGACCTTTGTACCGCATTTCGAGGAAATAAATTATTATTATTATTATTACTACTAAACTTTATTATTACTGCGAAACTGCCGAACGGTTAACACAGGACTCCGAGCAGCGATCTAATATTTTTTTTATGATCTAACCATATAACATAGTGATGCAGTAATAATTATTATGAAAACCATTTATATCTAATAGAAATTTCGAGATAAAATATTTATAAAAATGTACTCTGCAAGTACTAATTTTATTATTGCAGTACAGTGTACAAATAAATTTAATACACGTATAATATAAGTAAAAAAAAAATAATATAAATATAAAGCTAAAGTATAATAATGAATCTATTTCATAAGAAAGGAGCTGACCAAGCAAAAGTTTTGCTTCCTACCGTCAATATATTTTCTACTGGATTTATTTTTTCTTATTGGAATAAAAACTATCCTATCTCTCAAGTTGGAGCAAATAATTTTTATTTACGATATAAAATTCACAGGGAAAGTTTGTACAAAAGTTGTCTGCTTGAGAACCTCTGTCTAGTGTTTCTGCCGTGAAACAGTTGTGTTTGCACGGCTGTATTATAGTTTTAACGGTAGAATATGGCAATGAAATTACAGGGTACAAAAGTATAACACCTAATTTCTCAAAGATCATGGACGATATAGTATATTTGGCTATGTTCATAGTACTGTTCATGTCTATAAGCGACAGCTAATACTTTCCCTCAGATGGACCGTCAGCTTGTTTGCCATTCTAAGCTGCATAAAAATATATTAAAATCAGTTGAAGGATTTCTAGGATTATCGTGGATGAACGTCGTGATACGGGTATTTTTATATATTAATAAGACATCGCTAATATTCTGTTGCAATTTTTTTAACAGAACAAATTCTTAATAATTATATTTTAATGTTCGAAACAAACGATAAATAGGCGTTTGAATTGTTACCCCTAATTAAATCAAGAGTATTTTTTAATGGGTGAAAATAGCATGGTAACTCCACCTACGCTATTAGTATACTCTGGCGGGGTACCAGTGGATGGTGATAGGTGAGGATGAAAAGACAGATTAATTAGCCTATCATGACGAATTCAACGATATTAGTCACGATAGTTTCCAGGAGGAACCGCGTGGAGGTCGACCTGATAGGGCATATTGATAGCAACGGGGACTAACCTCCCCATTATTAAGAATCCCTTCCCCCCAGAATGAAGAGTATTAGGTCATATGTGACCGATGTACCCATCGTCGCCATATTTATTAACCGCTATGCTATTTTGTAAAATTTGGAATAATCTATAAATTTTCACTTCATCTAAATTTAATATTTTGAAATCTGTGAGTTTTTGATAAAGTGCTTCTATCACTTTATCAAAAACTCACAGATTTGAAAACTAATGCAACAAAGAACGACAGCAGCTAAGTTCACTACGCTGTCACTTTAACGAGATAGTAACAGTACTATTTCGTAAGTAAGGAAGTAAAATCGATGACAGTATTGATTTTACCTGTTTACAGGATCATCATCATCATCAGCTCAGCCATTATCTGTCCACAGCTAAATATAGGCATCCTCCATAGACTGCCATAAGGAACATTTCTGAGCCATCTGCCTGAATTCTGTTTACGGACTACCAAATATAAATCACTCGTAGAACTACTAGTGGTATTCGAGCTTGTCTTTACAGAATAGTACTACAGTTCTCAGTCTGACAGCGTCCGATACCCAATACAATCAATTCGATATACATACATACATTGGTAAATACAATCTCATCATTTGTTTATGCATTAAACATTTCCAAACGGAATATCCTTCTACCCTCCTTACCTATCCATATTCCCTATCAAATCTAGGATCACATTGCGAGAAAGGTGGACAAAGTCAGTCTATAATCAAACTGCGCGTCGAGCTAGTCAAGTTCCGCTAAGATCACGAATAAATCTCCGCCAGTTGTGAATTATTCTATCAGCCACGATTCCCGCGCAACATACTTAAGCAAATAAACAAAAATGTTGGATAATTTGAAGAGAGAACGAGAACGCGAACAAAAAATCTGCACGCGGGGACTACGAGAACCAGGTTTGTCCTTTACCCTTCTTTTTATCCAACATACATACATACCTGAAGTAATTTATTATCAAGGGTAGAGAGGACCAAATTGATCACTTCGGATGTCCTCAGGACACAATAATTACGTTACTGGGACATTTTCGTCAGAAAAGGTATTTGCGTGGGTATATTGCAATGGTTAAGGTCCACTGAACCATATAATTTTAAGGGACTTCCGAGAAGTTGAAATTCTATTGCATACCTTCTAGTGTAGTTGTTATATATGTATTAAATGAAATATACTATAACTACTACACCTGTTGTTATTAAACACTGACGCAAAAAGAAGTGTTATAAGTTTGACGTATTTGTGTGTTTATCTATGGCATCGTAGCTCCCTAAATTAATGGACTGATTAGGATGGCAGAAGCGATAAAGTTAGATTTAAAATGGCATAGTTTAAGTCAATCATGCACGGGCTTTTTAATGACCACGTAATTTTAGATATAATATATTAAAATAAATACATATAATGTTAATAAAGATTTAAAACTGTTGAGTTTGTTGCCAGTTCTTTTCAGCAGATAACAACATTCCGAGCAGTACAATCATAAAAAATGACGACTTGAAAATGCTTATAAACAAGTATATTCGAATAAAGATGATTTTAATTTGATAAGGAAATATTGCGTTGATTTGGTCATTTGGAGAGGTTGGATGATAAAAGAATTACGAAAGAAATTTATCAAGCAAGAATAGATGGAGATGTCGGTAGGGTACGCCCTAGACGGACATAACGTTGACCAAATAGACGACGTGCTGATGAAGGGCCAAATTAAAAGTACCCGTAACTGGCAAGCGTGTATGAAAAGACTGATGAATGTGGAAGAAGCGAAAGAGGCTTGTTTGAATCGAAGCACTTGGCATTGTTTCTGCATACCCTAACAGGAGACAGACGTGACAGATATGTACGAGTATATACATATGTCTGTATGTATAAATTTATCTTTGAAAAACATTAATTAAATTCAACAAAAAATAAATTATTAAAGAAATTCACGACGTCTAATATCTTTGCCAATTCTTATTACTAACGTTATAAACATTTTATGGAGCGTTATAGATATTTTATGGAATAATATATTACATTATTGGTCATGACAGCGCACGCTTGAGTTCCTCCCCAGACAAATTACTACTGCTGGTTTATATATATAAACTATATAACATGTTTATTTCGGTATTTGCTGATAGATCTAATCTTTACTTCCTTTCTCGTGGGTGTCGTAAGAGGCGACTAAGGAAACTTGATAGTCAAGAGATGGGCAGCAGCGTTCCTCTCGAAACATCACCAAAGACTGCGGTTGCTAATCCACCTGCCAAGCGTGACAACTGATAAAATCCTCCCAATGGTAAACTGCCATAAAGATGCCCATTCCTTATGGCAGTTTTCGGGGGAGGCCTATGTCCAGCAATGGATAGATAACGGCTGAAATGTTAATGATGATAATCCTTACAAATATTTTAAATGTGAAAGATGCGTCTATGTTTGTTACTATATAATTCTAAATAATAACACTACGATTCATAGGAGCAGAGCAGTGAAGGGAAATATTAAAAATGTCCACCCGTGCGACGCCGGGACGGGCTGTTAGTAATGTAATAATTAGATATATCATCATCATCAAATCATCATATTAGATATTAGCTGTCCACTGCTGAACATAGTCTCTCCATCTTTTTTTGCCAATAGTTGCCACGCTTGGCAGACGTGTTAGCAAGCGCAGTTAGGTTTTAAAAGCGACGTTAATGCCTATCCCTCGATGGTTAAGTTCTCTTAGTCTCTTCGTATGACATCCACAGGAATGGAAGGGCTGGCCTTTTTTATACTATTATAATTACATGTATATGATTATACATATAGATATATTATGTCGTTACGAGATCTGTAATTGGGTTCGTGACTTGGCGTTTCGCTTCGCTCTTTGAAATTGGATATATTGATATAATTTTCCTGAATCGATGTTCTAAAATCACAAACATTTGTGAGTTTTATTGCATTTATACATGACATGAGAGCAACTTTGTTCAACAATATAAATTACTATACGGATAACCGATCGGAAGAAAGATTTTTGAGTGGCGATCCTGTACACGCAAGCGTAGTGTGAGGTGATCAGCATGGAGTCACAGGATAGGCCGGCAGCACACCTGCAATGCCGTTGGTGTTGTGGGTGATCATGGGCGGAGGTAGTCACTTACCATCAGGTGAGCCGCATGTTCGTTTGCCCCTGTGTTGTGAAAAAAAAAACAATTGGCCTGGTATGATTACTTTGTGGCTTAATATGTGGAAGACCTATGTTGACCATGTAATGACGATAATTATGATGAATATACTATCAGAAGCATTGAAAATAATTTACGGTCATCCATCCAAAATATAACCGCAATGACTGTTGCTTATCCTCTTTAAATGATAATGTTTAACAAGAAAAAAATGATGATATTTTATATTTTTTTTATACAACTTAGAATGGCAAACAAGCTGACGGCCCACCTGATGGAAAGTGGTAACCGTCGCCTATAGACATGAGCAGTACCATGGACATAACAGAGTATACTGTTTTGCCCATGATACCCCCCATGCGTTGCCATTCCTGAGGACTCAGGTGTTATTCCTCTGTACCCAGTAAATTTACGCCATACCCCACCCTTCAAACCGAAACACAGCCATGCAAACACAACTGCTTCATGGTAGAAACACGAATGGGACAGAGATACCCAAGCAATCGACTTTTGTACAAAGTCTCCCTCTGGTTATGTGTTAATCATAGGTTATTTATTTATTTATTAATCTAACAATCTACGAACAAATTTTATTATATTGAAGGCATTTTGCAGGTGATGGAATTTCGAAATTATGTCATTTCACGGGCGGAATTATTGAGAGTGTCCGAATTAAATAAAGGAAAGGTGTCGTCCCGTTTTATTCGATTATAGGGAACCGAGATTCCCTAATTTAGCTCGTTTCAAGGTATAAGCAACGAATAATTCAATAAGTCTCTCAATAATACTATCTATTATTAAACGTACCTACAATATTATTATCCTCTCTTTTTTTCTCTCAATTTTTCAACCTCTCTCCCTTTCCATCAACTCATATCTTTTTCTATGTAATAGTTAGCGAAAATTTATAACTATCATGTACATGTTGTTCCTTAATAAAAACACTGAAAAAACACTTTAAAAATTCAACTACTAAACCGGTTTGCATGAAATTTCTATAAGACGAATTTGAAAATATATCCTTTCAGATAAAAAATGAATTTTCCAAAACGATTTGTTAAATGATGGAGTTTTGAGGTAACGAAGAAACTTTGTGCAAGGCGATTACTGCAATCCTTTTTTACTTTAACACCCCATTCCATATTGTAATTTGATAAAGAACACGAAAAAATACGTGAAATGGCGCGAAATCAAAAGAAGTTTTAAAAATAATAAACGTGTTCCAAATTCAAAATAATTGAAAAGTTGAAAAAATAAGAAAAATTTTTATGTAACTGTATTTATGGCCAGACTAGTTATATTATGTAAGTAATTATTTTTATTTTATATTATCATCATTTATTTGATTTTTGCAGAGATAAAATAATAAATTAGGTGTTTGGCGGCACGTGTCTGTAATCCAATCGCATATCTAGGGTCAACATCGAAAAGGGTCTAAATATGACATTCCATAAATAACTCAGTTTATGTTATTGACTTTGCTTTCTATCGCTACGTACCCATGTGAGGAGGAGAATAATATAAGCATACAAATGATATTTTTGGGGTTAGAATTTGGGAATGTGGTACAAATGTTTTTTGGAGCAATTGTGTTTTTTTATTATATTTAGAAATGGCAATTATACGTTGCCATTTCTGAGGATTATAGTATTATGCCTCCGTACCCTGCCATATCCCACTCATCAAACCGAAACATAGCTATGCACGTACAGCAGTTTCACGACAAAAAAAATGTATTTAAATATTTACTTATGTACTCAGTTACCTATTTATTTATTTTACTTTATTTAACACTCTATTGCACCAGTATTACAGGACTTGTTTAAGGATTTTCAATAAGGGTGCGATACTAACATCCAAGTGGTTGACTTTTGTATAAAATATTAATTAATATTACACGTCATCAGATCAACTTTTACACGTTCCTTCTGGAAATCAGTTGATTTGTTTATTATTAATTTTTGCATGAATGAACCAACATATTTTTTTATTTTCTTATATTCGCATATAAGAACGAACTAATACGATGAATATGTATAGACATTTTAATTAGTTATATCACTTTTTGTTTTAATTTTTATGACAAATCTGACATTTTATTTTATTAGTTATTATATTATATTTCAAAAGTGATTTATAATATTTATGTATAATTTACCTATTGACTGCCTATAATGTGTTGGAGTATGTAGATAGTATGTATAGTATGCAGATCCTCTATAAACAATAGATATTATTCTATAATAATAAATAAATAATTATTTACATAACTTCTTTGTCATTTGATTCTCTACTAGTGCCCTGTTTTTATATTATATATACTATTAGTACAGGCGGCTATATAGTTCCAATTTCATGTAGAATTTTGTATATTTTTGAAACAATATCACAAAATATTTATGAAACAATGGACATTTTATTATTTGTATTTCAAGTGTAAATGAAAACGATATTTTATCAAATATTACGGATTTCCATTGTTATTATTTATTGAATTTCATTTTCGAAAGTAATATTTCATTCAAAATAATAATAAGTGAAATGACAGAATCTGTAGATATAATTTTATACAGTCTGATGGATATTCGATATGGAATATTGGAAAACAATTGAATATTTATTTTGTTAAATAAAAATATATTTATAAAATATTTAAAACTATAAAATATTTATTAATATGTAACAATTCATTTTAAAATAAAAAAATAATTCAATAATTTATAAAAACACTTTATTCAGTATGTACTCATGTATGTATATGTATACATGTATATATATAATAAAAAATGTTTCCTGAGTGTGTGGAAAATTTCCATCACGCCTGTTTCTCATTGGGGTAGGCAGAAACAATGGTACGCCAAATGCTTCAATACAAACAGATACAAAACTCTTTCGCTTCCTCCACATTCATTTTTCATACACGCTCGCTGGTTACGGCTACTTTTAATTTGGCCCTTCTTCAGCACGTTGCCTATTTGGTCGAAATACGTCCATCTAGAGCAGTCTCTATCGACATCTCCACTCATTCGTGCTCGATAAATCTCATTCGTAATCGTTCTTTTATCTATTCTGTCCAAATAGCCAAAGGCTTATTATTTATACATCGCTTGTTCATAGATGAATGAGATGATTATTGGGTAACTTGACAATTATTACATATTTATTAACATATCGTCATAGTCGTAGAATACTGACGGATCTGACAAATATTACATATAAAGATCCGTCAGTATTCTACGACTATGACGATATTAACGATAAAATAGAGGCTATTCAAAATTAAAAAGTAATAATTAGTTTCGTTTAATTAAACAATAATTATTTTTATAATAATTAATTTAACAATTTTTATAATAATAATTAATAGTAATAAAAGAATTTATTAATAGATATATAATTTATTTGCAGTATTTATAGCACACAAATAACATTAGCTGTTGGTACATACTTAAAAAAGAAATAAAACGAAGCATATACAAAAAAAAAAAAAACAAGAAGAAAGTACATAAAAGAGGTTACGCAATATCACAATTGGTGATGTTCTGATATACTCGTATTTAAAGACGTAGCTTTTACCCACGACTTCGACCACTTGATCAGATGATCACTAGCCATGTGTAATATGGATACCGATCCGATATCTATATATTGGGTTCCTCGGGACATAGGTGGTGAAAAAAAGTCATCACCCATTTCGATATCACCCATATCGGTCGGATATCTATTTTCAAATATGTTAAAAGTTTGTTATGCAATATTTTTTTTGTAACAGACTTTTAAGATATTCATTATTGGACTTTTATATCTATTTTATAATCAAAATATATAGATATTGCTACATGTTACCCACCCCTAATAATCACTGACGGGGATAAAAAGTAAATTATGTCTGTCTACATTCCAAACATCAATTTTTTTTTAATACTACTTAGAATGGCAAACAACCTTGACGGCCCACCTGATGGAAAATGGTAACCGTCGCCTATAAACATGAGCAGTACCATGAACATAACAGAGTATACTGTTTCCACCATGATACCCCCCATGCGTTGCCATTCCTGAGGACTCGGGTGTTATTCCTCTGTACCCAGTAAATTCACGCCATATCCCACCCTCTAAACCGAAACACAGCCATGCAAACACAACTGCTTCACGGTAGAAACATGAATGGGATAGAGGTACCTAAGCAATCGACTTTTGTACAAAGTCTCCCTCTGGTAAATCTGGTAAATCAATAAAGCCTAACTGCGTGTACCAAACCGCCTGCCGAGCATGACAACAGTTAGCAAAACCCCCTTATATGTGCAACAGTGGACAGTTAACGGCCGATATGATGATGTAATTACAACTGAATGCCTTCAAGCAATTCAAGATTAACCGTTTTGAAGTTACGCCCGTTTCACAACAAACTGTTAAGTTAGTGCATTATTCAAAACTTTGCGGATTAGTGGACATTATTGTCGGCCCCTGTCAGTATGAATTATGAATTAAACTATCCTTACAGGACAGTGATTCCGCCTGTCTGTTACGTTTTCGAATCGAAACTGTTAAATGGATTAAATCTTATTTAGTATAGCTCTTTAATTTTGACAAATTTTGCAATATATACATATGTAACTAACTTTATTCAGAAATTTCAATAATTAAAAAAATGGTATTTTCCTATAGCTTTGCACGCACGTCATATTTTCCCTTTATAAAAATTCATGTTTAACACATGTTTAATTTATAAAATACTCTTAAGTTTATGTCATAAATTTAAATTTTTTTAAAGTTAGTAGTTTTAGAGTTATGTTAATAGTCAGTCAGGAAAAATATAATACAATAAAATATTTTGTAAATATAGTAATAATTTCTCTAAGTTGCGACATATTTGTACTCAAATGTACTCGCATAGTAGGGGAGCACGGGGGAATTGGCGCCACTTAAGCTAAAACTTAACTAACTTTTTGTATAAATCACTTTTTATTTTAATTTTTTTTTTTAATTATAATGTAACTAATCAGGCTTATCCTGTTAATATAGAAATTAAAAAAAACCTACTTAAAATGAAAATAATTCTTACTTAAAAAAAAGTAACATTGGCTCCCATTGCCAAGAGTACGGGGTAATTAGAACCAGAAATAGGGGCAATAAGATCCATCGGGGTAATGGTAACCACAATAACAATATGTAACAAAATATTGTATAATTATACATTTTCCTCATGTGTTTATAAACTAAACTTATTCTCATTCAAAATACAATTATATTATCTTTAGGAACATGCGAAATTATAGATAATTATATGTAATTAAAAACAATTATCGCCTCATACAAAAATCACAAACATAATTTTTGGCAGAATTACTACCTGAATATTGGGCATGTGCATATCATACATTGTGATTTTAATCATATTTTTTGATTTGAAATATAGGTCACATTCGCGATTGTATGCTTTTTTTAGAGGACCAAAAAATGTTATATCTAGAGGCTGCAAACGATGCGAGGAGTGTGGTGGTGTAGACAACATGTTGATGTAGTTAGCTTTGCAAAATTCATATGCTTCTAAAGTGGAGTGGCTGTTATTATTATCTAGAATAAGCAATATTTTGTTTTCCTTACTCGGTTTTACAAACATTTTGAAATGTTGCAACCATTTAAAAAATAGATTTTCATTTGTCCATCCATTTTTTGAACAATCGTAAATTACACCCGGAGGACCATCTTTCTCTAAAAGAGGAGAATGACGTTGTCTCGGATATATAAACATAGGAGGCACATAAACGCCAGAAGCACTCATTGCACAAACAACAGTGACTGTCTTTCCTCTCTCCCAAGAAGTGACAGTACCAACTCGTTTTTGACCTGTTTTTGCTAAAATTGTTCCTGGTTTCTGCACTGTAGACACTCCCGTCTCATCTACATTAAATATTTGGTGCGCTGCATCATTATTTTTTATCATTAGTTCCTCAAGATTTTTGGAAAATAATTCTACTTCTACTCTATTACATCCCTCAATTCTGTTAATACTAGTTGACTCAGGTTTGCGAACACTGATATTAGTATTTCTTTTCAAAAATCCTTTAAGCCAGTCTGGTCCCGCACATTTAAGTTCCTTATTAAAATTATGAGATATCTTCAACTGTTCAGCACACTCGTATGCTAATTTTCTAAATTTCATGGAGTCTAAGCCGTAAAAAAGATTCGACATGTGAATGAGATGATCAGCCAAAATTTGTTTTTGAGTTGTAGAAAATATTGGTTTCCTTCCGAGACGAGGATTGGTTTGTACTGCTCTGCGATACCTTTTTTGCAAAGTACTATATGGAATATTAAACCCTTGGGCAGCCTTATGCAGAGATATTCTATCTTCATTGACTCTCTTGATAGCACGGTGTAGTAACCAGATTCCACTGATATTTATCCGTAATCCTATCTTGTTTTCAAGGCATCTGAAAAAAAACTACAAGAAATGAAGTGGGTAATGAGAGCCATTCGACTCCCATTTCCCCAAATACTCATTTTTAGGTTTTCATATAATTGTCAAAATACAATTGCTTATTTACATAAATTAACCTTTTTATACGATACTCTAATGATAAATCTATAAGATAAAAGAAGCAATACTAATAATAAAATAAATTAAAAACTCACAATTTGTCCTTGAATGTTGTCAAAAATTAGATGAATAGCTTAAAAAACTGACGTGCTATTTATTTGTGTACTAAAAGTCGACTAAACGGTGACACAACTAGGCATATGCACCCCTCCCGCGTCCTTTTGTAATACGTTAAAACAAAACAGGGTCTAAATTGTCAAGAAGCATGTAAACTAGAGTAACTCCCATTACCCTGTGGCTCTGATTCCCCCGTGCTCCCCTACACAAATAATAATATTGTGTCCCACAATGGAACCTACTTTAATTGTGCCAAACTTTGATTTCAAAATTGTACTACTGAACTAATTTTGATAAAATTTCTATGAAACTAATCTGTAAATATATCGATTTATTAATCGATACATATATCGTATCGTGTTGAATTGATCCAATGAATCGATATTTCACCATAGAAAATAGAGATTCTATTTTTTCTGTATTGATAAGAGCCATAAAATGATTTACATTTACTTGAATGTGAAATGAATGAATAAATATGTAAGGTAAATGTAAAAGTATAATTTATATATGTGGTTGTAAATAAAAATCATAAAGTGTTGTTTGTTATGGTGACTTATTAAAATTATGATTCGAATCGATTTAAAAATCGGTCTTGTTCGGAAATATTCGCAAACCCTAATCCTGTATGTAAGTGAGAGGGATGTATATGTTGTCTTTGTTCCGCTATCAATATATACAAATATAAGTCAAACATAATTCAAGGTAACTATTGAACGAAGCCTTTGTGTGTGCCAGTATGTGCACATAACATAAAATAATAAACAATGTTAACAGAAGTATATGTAATATTATATGTTTTTATTCACATACAAACTATCAAAGTAGAATTTATAAGAAAGCAAATGTTGAACATATATTCATGTACCTATACATATATTTATTTGTTATTCACTTGAAACATGAGATACAAAGGGATATATATAAAAAGAATAGGTATATGTTTCACCATACATAAGCATGTAAATGTTGGGCCCTTAATAATATTTTTATTTATGTTATTTCAATGTGCCAGTGGTAATTTAGTAATTTATTTGCTTCTTTATATTTATTAACATTTTAACAATAGCAATACATACAATATTCTATACACAAGTTAATAGATAATATCAGATTTATCATTTCATTTCATCATGCATATATTACCTTAATTTTTTTTATACTACTTAAAATGGCAAACAAGCTGAGGGCCCACCTGATGGAAAGTGGTAACCGTCCCCTGTCATTCCTGAGGACTCCTCAGGTATTATTCCTCTGAATCCTATAAATTCACGCCATATCCCACCCTTCAAACCGAAACACAGCCATGCAAACACAACTGCTTCACGGTAGAAACACGAATGGGACAGAGTACCCAAGCAATCGACTTTTGTACAAAGTCTCCTTCTGGTAAATTGGTTACATTCATATTCCAGATTATAATTAATGCCACATAATTAAACCAATCGCCTGGTATTCAAGCAAGGATGTAGTGTGACAAACTAGGCAACGATTCTCTGGGAGTACAATTCAAAACGCCCACAACAGACCCAATCCAGTAATGTTCGTTTCCTAAATTGGCCTGACCAGGAATTGAACCCGGAAATTTTACACAAAGCGACATATCTACTACTACGCTACAAGGTCCTCTAGATGTTACATATGTACATAACTTTAACCAATTTTCTATAGTAATGATAATTAGAATTACCTTCAACTCCTTAGTATGACGTGTCTACTTCGATATAAAACAAAAGTTATGTTTTACCTGGATACATTTAGCTCGATCCTCGTGATTCGGTGCAAAGATGAGCTATGAGGATTGTTAAACGATGCCCAACATACAGGTGGTATCGAACCTTTAAGCGAGATTTTGCCTCCCTTTGTGTGTTCTATCGCTTGTATAATGAATTGTGTTCTGAAGAATTGTTTAAAATGATGCCCTTAATAACTTTTTATCGTCACATCGCTCATCATCGACAATGAATTTATCTTCAGAGCTAAAATCTAAATGGTCGTGTACAGTGCGGTTTCAGGTGGGTTTCAGTCTAAAATGAGCTCCCTGCCGAGGTTTTCCCTAGAAACTACAGTATGAAGTTCTTCAAAGAACTATATTCAGGTTTCTTTAGGGTCGGTACGTCATGCACGTGACATCTCTGGTGTTCAAGTGTACGTAGGCTACAGTGACCGTTTATTATGAGACAGGCTGTATGCTTGTTTACCACCTTCGTTGTATAAAAAATCTCTTTTACTTTACTAATTTGTGTACTTTTAAATAAAGCTTACCAAACATGATATAAATTCTAAATGTCTTTTAATACGAACACGTAAATAAATTCCCATGGTCTCGCATTTCCTAATTCCAAAAGCCTCATTCATTATTTTCGCTTGCCTTACCTTTCTATATGCCTATTTACCGAACAGTATTTTTCATGCCAACTGAACTTCTCGTATTGATATATTGGTCTCGTTCCAACCCTATACAAACTTTATTTCTGTCTTGCTTACCACTAAAGTTTTAGACAAAGCCACCGTGGAATAAAGTCAGCCGTTTGGCCAGCTGTAAGACCAGACGCTATTGAGGTAGAAATAGTTATCAACCGACTTCAAAAAAAGAAGGTTCTCAATTCGAATGTGTTGTTTATTATTTGTCACCTCATAACTCTGCCATTTATAAATCGATTTGTAAAATAACTTTTTTTTATCTAAAAGGATATATTTTCAGATTAGTCCCATGGAAATGTTATTAAAATTAGTCCAGCAATTTAGTTTTTAAATCCTAAATAAATGAAGTTTCCTGTTTTTCATGGAATATAATTTTAATTTTATTACAAGTAAATAATTGTAACTACATTAATACAGTATTTTATTTATTAACAATTATACGTAAAAATACGAAACAATATATCTAAAAGGGAAGGTCCATTCTCTGCTGAAACCACACGGTAAATTAGTTAGTTATATAGTTTATAGTTACAGTTATATAGTATATAGTTATATAGTATACAGTTATATAGTATACAGTTATATAGTTTTTACAGTACTGTTCTACAATTACAGTTGTGTGCGACGTACCTTTTTGGTTTTCTTTTTTTATATATATTTAAAAATAAGTTTTTAACTGAAATTATCACATTTTATTTGTTCTCTTCTTCTCATTTTTCTTATGCTTTATATATATATATATATATATATATATATATATATATATATATATATATATATATATATATAATATAGTTATAATATATAATATTTATAAATATATTACTTTCTTAAATAAAACGTATTTCCATACCAACTTATTAAACCGTATTTCGTTCACAACAATAACAAAAGATTACAAAGTTATACCAGCAACGTTACAGTTAACTCGCGAGCAATTTCAGTTAAGAATTACTACCTGTACCCTTGTTGACCCGTTGTCCCCTTTTCCCATGGGAATTTCCACAGACCCTTCTCCAGTAGATGTTGTACACCCCATGAGGAATCTACATATTAAATTTTAGATTTAATATGTAGATTCCTTAGATTAGATTTAAAAATAAAAAAAAAAAACATGATTATTAATTATCTCGTTTCTAAATTTTTCAACTAATTTAAAAAGGATGAGTTCTTAATTTGAATATATTTTACATTTGGCAAAGATAAAAATTATTTGGTTTAAAAACACGTTGCATCTCCTTTTTATTTGTAACATATTAATTTTATACTCGTATAATTTATCTTAATTTATATGGGATCATACTCATACAGATTTTTGTTAACGTTTAAATAAGTTATTTTAGACATATTGAATAGCGGAATGTATTCTGTGGTATAGTTTTTTTTTTTTTTTTTTTTTTTATAACAAGTATGAGTATGTCAATGCAGTCTGTTCAGAGCATTGATCTCTGTCTGTTATATTCGTAATACTGTTCGTACCTATACGCAACGGTTCCCATTTTCCATCAGATAGGCCGTCAACTTGTTTACCATTCTAAGTTACATAAAAAATGAAAAATATAATTGTACATAAAAAATGAAAAATAAAAATCCTATCAATATAATAAATGTAAAAATTTGTAACGATGGCATTTGTAAAAGCAGTAAATGGATTTGCATGAAATTTAGTACACGAATTGGTTAGGTATATCCTAACTTAGTACATATGATGCTTTATATACTCATTTGCGCGAGTAAAGCCGCGAGACTCATTTAGTCCCTAATATACATCACTGAAGTTTAAGTTACATTTAAGTAAAGTAAGAGATTGCCCTAGTGTTAAGACTGCCTTTTATACCCACCTTTTAACTTTATAACTTGATCTGTATTCTATTTTACTGTGTTTTAATGTCTCATCGTGATTGCATATTTTTATATATAAAATGTAACAGAGAATTAGTTAAATAAATAGTAATGTTATTATTATTATTTTTATACAACTTAGAATGGCAAACAAGCTGACGACCCACCTGATGTAAAGTCGTAATAGTCACCTATAGACATGAGCAGTGCCATGGACATAACAGAGTATACTATTTCGCCCATGATACTCCCTATGCATTGCCATTCCTGAAGACTCAGGCGTTATTAGTTACTTCATGGAGCTATTTGGCTGTAATTACGACCTAGTTTCAGGGTATCAAAGCTGTGGTGTTAAATTAAACACATCCATTCAGTTTCAGATGTGACGTAATCTC
Source organism: Galleria mellonella (assembly GCF_026898425.1). Taxonomy (NCBI): domain Eukaryota; kingdom Metazoa; phylum Arthropoda; class Insecta; order Lepidoptera; family Pyralidae; genus Galleria; species Galleria mellonella. The sequence goes on from NW_026442015.1 coordinate 3,894,885, forward strand.
CATTGAGTATTTTTGGTTAATTCGTATTATGCTGTCTGAATTCGATACAAAAAAAAAATATTGTTACTCTACTCGACATTGTTCTTACGTTAGTCACAGTATTGTTAAAAGGCACCGAAATGTTTCCGTATACATTTGAAGATTTGTAACGATACATATGCTACTGAGTATTTGATAGCGAAACTATGCACTATGTCTGTAATAGTAATACCATATTAAATGTTCAATATCGTACTTAAAACTTCATCTTTTTGACGATACTTAAAACGTCAAATATGTAGATAACATATCTTATAAATTGTTACTTATAGACATGATATTCCACAGCATCCCTCATGCGTTGTCCTTGAGGACTGATACTTGAGAAGCATTCTGTAATTTCACTGCTATATCATAGTATATCAGAAATACGGATGAGACATAAATACATATGCTAAGACATTCCTACTAAAATTTACCGAAAATAAAAGATTTGCCAATATTTGTTATTTCATTTAAACCACAATTTGTAAATTAAATCTTTATTTCCCTCAACTCAAATTCAGAATCACTCTCAACAAATATTTGACGATCGACAATTTGTGTACTTTTATTTTAAATTAACCCAAATATCGAATGCAACGACCGCATAAAGAATACAAAACCTCGCGACCTACAAACCGAATTGGACCGAGTACACACGAGCGTGGCCGAAATGAAAATCAATATAGTAATCGTATCCTGAAAATAAATGCTAAACCGTTAATAAAATAAGGTATGAAGTATAAGACATTCTAATTTTAAATAAGTGATTATAGTTTTTTTATAACTATTGGATATTAAAAGGACCTCTAATATTAGAAAATTGTACAAGCTACTTTCGGTTAGTTTGTAAAGACGTGATAATATTTTATTACTAAAATATGGTTATAAAATATTCCATATATTGGACTTTGTATTAAAAATATTTAATTATAATTTACGTGGTTACAACACAGGGTTAAAGAGCTAATATTTAGTAAGATGCACGGCTGGTACTCTACTCACTCAAACATTCCACGCGAGCTGTAACTCCAATTAAAGTATAAAGAAAACATCTGACTCGAAGGAACTTCAATCCAGCGAACAATCGTAAAAGAGTTGGAAATTTTTAAACAAAACAAGTTTCCTTCATACAAGAATACTGAGAGCCAGCACAATATTTTCATGGAACAATAGAGCTCTTTTTGAGGGAACTTTAAAAAGGGAGCCTTTAAAATGTACGGACATATTTCTAATGATACTTTTTCATTAGTAATAGTGAAAATAGGTATACGTTATAAACTTTAACTTTTAACTATAGTTAATTATAAATTTTAGGATTGTTTACATACCACGCCACCTATGTCGAAACATCGGCAATAAAGATGCTGGTATGTAACATATATACTATTTACCTGCAAAATTTTGCATCGCGTTAAGTCCCGATAGTGTATTTAAATATGCATGCAGATATGATAGTTCGTTTCACAGACTATATGCCGTCAGATTCAATAATATTCGACTTGCTCATATTTCGTTGAGCTTATGGGAATGAATACCCCAAACCTTGTTTAATTTTATTAATATTTTACTGAACTAAATGTTATCTTGTGGAAATGTATATAACTGGTTATTTGATTAGAATTATTTTGTTGAATTCCGCTATTGATGGTAGCGGTATGTGTGTGACTGCCAACACTCGAAGATTGGGGGGAAAGGGATTGTTAGTAATGGAGACTGAGAATCCCATTGCTAGCAATATACCCAACCAAGTTGACCTCCTCGCGGTTCCCCCTGGAAACTATCATGGTTAATTCCTGATGAATTCATCATGATAGGCTAACTGGACTGTTTTCATTCTCATCTCTCACCCTTCACCGGTGCTCCGCCAGCGTATCCCGTTAGCGCAGGCGGGGTTATCATACCATTTTTACCCATTAAAAAAAAACACTCGAAGTTTGACTACCACTATTACTACTAGAAGTTTCACAACCTTCAATATCCATATCCATTTCCGACTGCCATTTTGTTCACGCATGTTTTGCAACACATGTTTCACTTCTAAACGAGGCATCTTCAGATAAATTATTAGATCTCTGCTCGGAGCTTAGTTTAAACCGTTCGGCAACCAAACTTCGAATCACTTTGTTACCTCATAAGAAACATTTTTTTTGTTAACAAAAAAATATTAAAAACTGGTATTTGAAGTGTCTCTGTCCTTCTCGTGTTTCAATTGCGAACTAGTTGTGATTGCGTGGTTGTTTATACGAGATGTAGTAGCGTACGAAGGTATACGACGAAGAAAATATGTCACGGGAAAGGCCATTCCATACTTTTATGGTACGGTTCACGTAAGGGTTTACAATCTTATTTGTCGCGAGCACGGGCACTCTACTATATATGTATGCAGTCGCTGGTTCATCTTCTTGGTATGATACCGGAAAGTGGGAGGTGGAATAGAACCTGCACCCTTCCTCTTTCGTATTAAGATTCTAATACAAGTATACGGAAGTCAAACCGCGGATTACAGTTTTTTTTTATACAACTTAGAATGACAAACAAGCTGACGGCCCACCTGATGTAAAGTGGTAACCGTCGCCTATAGACATGAGCAGTACCATGGACATAACAGAGTATACTGTTTCGCCCATAATACCCCCCATGCGTTGCCATTCCTAAGGACTCAGGTGTTATTCCTCTGTACCCAGTAAATTCACGCCATATCCCACCCTTCAAACCGAACACAGCCATGCAAACACAACTGCTTCACGGTTGGAACACGAATGGGACAGAGGTACCCAAGCAATCGACTTTTGTACAAAGTCTCCCTCTGGTAGTTAATCCCAAATATCAGATTGATTTCTTGTTAATCTTCAATAGGACACAATACCCTCGATACCTATTTCTCAACTAGGCTGCGTTGAGTACGTTTCTATCTGATGACACACTTGGGAGATTTTTGGCTCTGTGACATTTTCTTTAATCTCGTAAGTTTTATAGGATTTATTTTACTTCAGCAGAGGGAGATTGAACAAAAATAATCTGCATGAGTAGGTACTTCTGGTGCAGTCAAGATTATTGCTAGTTGTGTGTGTTAGTGTGTGTATGTGTGTTTTGCATATTTCTGCTTTGGTTTGGTGGCTAGAATATATGGCAGTGACATTACAAATAACAAAGCTATAACGTCTTAATCTTCATGCACTACGCATGTAGAGTGCCGTAGAGGTAAAAAAGTATTAAGTGACTCATGGCTGTGGTTGCACATAATTTTCTTTTGTAGACCTAAATATTTTGGCACCTTCATGAGGTATTTACCTCATGAACTTGACAACTAAGAGTGATAAAATTATCACAAATACCATCAAATTTATCGTGGATACGTTGTTGAATTACCTCCTCCTTTTCCTCTTCATCATCATCATAATCAACATCATCATCACAATTCAGTATATTAAGCATTATTATCCTAAATCACCTATTCCCTCTTAGAATTAAAGTAAATTAAATTAATAAAGTTATTTATATAAAATAAAAATTATTTGAAAGTTTCCAGTAGGTACGAACATGAGAAAAACTTGAGAGATTTTCTATTCATTCCAGCTATGTCAATATAACTTTACATATTTATTGCTTTCTCGCTTCGGTTTTTACATATTTCATGTCATAGAAGCGATAAGAGCGTATTTTATAACTGTATTTTAGGTAAATAATGAAAACGTCTGTTTACATTTTATATTTTTTTAAATTATTTTTATTTATGAAAATAAACAGCTTAATTTTTTTTTATGTTCAATCAAGTGAGTTTTTTTCGATTACGCATAATTTTCTTCAAAAGAAAAAATATTTAATTTTCTTTCCTTAACTGAAAATAAAAATAATAACATAATAACGCCAAGAGTGTGTTCTTTTATTTTACTTGAGTACCAAAGTTTTAGGGGACAGCGATATACGTATCAAATATAATTATAATACATACATTTTTTAATGGATTATAATGAAATGGTAGACCCACCCGCGCTATTGGTATACACCGGCGGGGTACCAGTGAAGGATGATAGGTGAGGATGAAGTAGGTCAGTTAGTCCACTGTGACGAATTCAACAAGAATTGTTCACAATGGTTTCCAGGGGGAACCACGTGGATGTCGACCTAATAGGGCTAGCAATGGGGCTGTCGAACTCCATTGCTAACAATCCCTTTCCCTCCAATACATACATATTTATCACGTCTGTCTCCCATTAGAGTACAAAGAAGTAATAAAAACAAATGTTTTGATTGAATCTAAATATTGGTTCAATATTGGATAATACATATTAAGTGCCACGATGACTATATATTCCAATATTTTAGATATATAGATATTATAGATATCGGACTAGTATGGTTAATGATCTTTTTTTAGCCACCAATCAGAGGAATCCAATAGATACATAAATAGAATTTAGTTCTTTTTTTAATGGGTGAAAATGGAGTGGTAACCGCGCTAATGGGATACGCTGGCGGAGCACCAGTGAAGGGTGATAGATGAGAATGAAAATAGGCCAGTTAGCCCATCATGATAAATTCATCTGGAATTAACCACGATAGTTTCCAGGGGGAACCGCGAGGAGGTTGACCTGGTTGGGTATATTGCTAGCAATGGGATTCTCAGTCTCCATTACTAACAATCCCTTTTCCCCCCAAAATTTAACATTGAACATAACCAATATTACCAATCCCTACGTTTTTAGATTATATATAAAATATGTAGGTATATAAATACTTATATGTACGAGTATAGATTGCAATAGTAAATTAAACAGTTAATTTATATATTTCTATTTGAATAAAGATAACTTGAATTTGAATTTAATGCATTTAAAAGCTACTTCCAACAGAAGAAGATTTTTTTATTTATCAGATTTTTTTAAACATGTTATGTCGTCAATTTTAAACTTCTGTATTTCTTATGTATAAAATTCTCGTGTCACGGTGTTTGTTACCACAACCCCTCCGAAACGGCTTTACCGATTTTTATGAAATTTTGTGTGCATATTAGGTAGGTCTGAGAATCCGCCAACATCTATTTTTTATACACCTCAAGGATAAGGGTGACCCATCCCTAAAATTTATTTTTTATTTTTTTGAGAATTTTTTATTTTTATTTTATTATGATTAAGAAATGAAAAATGCATACAAATTCATATTTTCACGCTTTTGCGATTAGCCCCTGTTTTTTAATTGCGATTATTATATGCCGCAATAGGGTTGTAAAATGGCAATCGAATATAATTATTGTAGTGGGATAAATTTTTATCTATAGTGCTCGAAACAACGTATATGGTAAAACAACGTTTGCCGAGTCAGCTAGTAATATATATAATACTAACATTTGTATAGGACCACCTAATGGTGGTATTTGATTACATAACTTTTACTAGAACCGAAAGAGAATACATTTAATTGAACTACTCTTCAAGGGGATGATCATTGACGGTATCGAATCGGGATCAAGTCAAAATAAGAAGATACGTCAAATTTAAGGCAAGTAATACACATTTGACGTCTGTTAAATTTTCAATAGACTTCAAAAGTTTGATTATATTTTTTATATTTGTTACCTCAGAACTTTATCTGTTATAAATAGATTTATACATTATTTTTTTTATCTGTAAGTATATCCTACTTACAGATTGGTCCCATAGAAATTTTATCAAACGCGGTTCAGTTGTTTAGTTTTGAAATGAAAATAACTGGTTTTACCACAAGTGAAATTGGTCTTTTTTAAACATAATTTAAATAAAAGTTCAAGTAAGTATACTTGTGACTATAACATCAAATGGAATAGACGGGTATGAGTCGAGTGTCTCCATCGCACTGAACGTAATATTCAACACGCTCACACTTCACCTATTAGGTATATTAAAATTCAACAATTTCGATTTGCACCCAATTAAAATAATAAGTAAGAAAAATCTAAAACAAATAAACTGGGCAAAAATTATTGAGCAGTTTTCCAAATGAGAAAAAAAAAATATAAAGAATGAAAAATGTAAAATTACACCAAGCAATCTCTTTACAGTTAATCTTTGTCGAATTCTTAATTTAAAATAAAGTAATATATTTACTCGTTGTACTGCAATACGTAAATAAAATCATTTTTAACACGAAATTTGTTATTAATTTATATCAAAAATTACGTCGCACTGTTCTAAATATAGAAAAAAAAAAAATACAAAAATTAAAAAATGTAAATATACACAAAACTCCGCGTCTAATCTTTGCCGAATTCTTAATTTAAAATAAAATAATATCATATTTACTCATTACACTGCAACACGCAAACAAAATACGGTAATAATTCTTAACACGAAATTTGCCATTCATTTCTATTAAAAATCACCCCGCAGTGTTCTAAATATAGAGAAAGAAGGGAAAAAAAATATGAAAAATGGAAAAATAAACACAACTCCACAGTAAGTCTTTGTCAATTTTTTAATTTAATGTAAAATAATATCATGTTTTTCCTTGTATCACAACACAACACGTACAACGCAAACAAAACACGGTGATAATTTTTTAACCGAAATTCGCTGAGTGCTTACGGCCTACAAATCATTTCGGACGTTTATGGCCTACGTAAATTGTGAACCACGACCATTCGCAGCGTTTATCTGTTAGATGGTCTATATCATGTACATTTAACTGAATCCTGGACGACTTTGACGACCCACGGAGGAGTTGAGACCCAGAAGTTATATGAAAAAACTTGAATTATTGTTAAAATATAATACTAGTCCAATAATTTAAATTTCTATATTGAAAATTTATTTGAAAATTAAAAAGAAAAGGGATTTGAAGCCATACCTAATTTTTTAATCATGAATAGCACCATGGACGTCACAAAGAATATACTGTGATGCCCATCATAACCCTCATGCGTTGCCATTTCTGAGGACTTAAGTGTTATATTCCTCCGTACCCTGTAATTTCACTGTCATATCCCATCCTTCAAATTGAAATGCAGTTATGCAAGTACAGCTGTTTTATGACAGAAATTTAAATTGTACAGAAGTACCGAGCAGACAATATTTCTACGAGGTCTCCTTCTGGAATAAATAAAAATGTTTAATTTTTTTTTTATATTTTTTTTTATTTGATTTTATACAATGTTGCAATTTTAATTTGAGAATAAATTACAAACATTAGAAACTATGTTATCATGATGAGCGATCGTTAGTTTTAGTTGTCGTATATCGAGAATTCTGAACAGGCATATTCACAATAATCGCCATAACGACCCAAACGGAAGTGGCGCCATCTTGCGGCGTGGAGGCTCATTTCCTGTTCCCTCCAGCTGTCAGGTTAATTTCAGATTTATCATCCATTGTGTTGCTTTGTTCTATTGAAAATAATATGAGGCTTTATGAATGAAAAGCTTCTAAATGGGTAACATTCGGTTATTTGTCACTTGTGGGCGATTAGAGTTATTGCTGTAACTCTCTCTCATATATATATATATATATATATATATATATATATATATATATATATATATATATATATATATATATATATATATAGAAAGAAAGAAAGAAGAAGGTTTATATGCTATTTACAGTGCATTTGTCTAATTTTTTTTTAATTTTTATTAGAATTTTAATAAATAATATTTTTCAATTACCTGTTGGTAAGCCATGCCAGAAATAGTATGTGATTGAGTTCAGAGTATGACAAAATTGTAGTTTAGGAATTATTACATGAATTAAAACTTTTAAAAAATTTTCTTTAGTTAGTATCTAGGTGTGAGCCCAGGTCTCTTTAGATATAACAATGCGAGTTTCTTCAAAAAAGACATAGCATGAATTATTAGTGTAGCTGGCAACTTGGTCGATCTATGTATGTTTCTATTTTTATATTATTATTTTTTCTTTTTGATATATATTTAACGATACCTTTTTTATTAACTCAAATATATATGGTGACTGTTTCATTGCTCTTCCAGTCATAATTAGTAATACGGATTAATGATCCCATTGTGAACAATATAGGGTATATGTATTGTATCAAGTTGACCTCCACGCGATCCCTGGAAACTATTTAATTCCTGGTAAATTAATTACGGTGGATTGACTGACCTGTTTTCATTCTCACTTATCATCCTTGTCTGGTACCCTGCCAGTGTATACCAATAGCGCAGGCGGAGTAAAACAGTAAGTCGCCATAGACAGGGAGTTCATCCTCATACCCTACAGCGTAAATGGTCTCGTACAACGCGGTTTCAGAGATTTTTACTTCCACGAACACTCAGGTTATGGAATGTGGAGGTTTTTACAAGAGAGAGAGCATGGTTTTCTTCAAAGGGGGGGGGGGTAAAGAGGTGTTTTTCAAAGTCAGCAACGCGTGCATAGTACCCCTGGTATTGCAGGTATTTATAGGATACGGTAATCGCTTACCATTAGGTGGGCCGTTTGCTTGTTTGCCACCTCAGTGGTATAAAAAAGTTTCTCAGGGTTAGTAAAGTCACAGAATATGTCTGTTATTTTGAGCGTCCATTGAGTATGATAATCGTCTACATTTAGAGAGAAAGTGTGTTTTTTCTATCATTAAATGTTATAAATAAATGCAAATTTCTTAATTATACAATATTCACTTCGTGAATTTGGCACGCCTACACATTTTTCTGAAAAATGAAACAATGTTACAGTCATTAACCTAATTAACACCAAAAATAGTAAACAAGAATGAAACGACGAAAAATTAGACGAAGCAAGAAAGAAAATACACGAAATAAGAAGAAAAATCACTAAATTCGCTTTCATCTGACATCGTCAACAATTCTTTATCAAACAAAGCAAATTTGATTAACACACGGTGTTCTATTATTCCATGTTTATCGAGAGAATAAATGTTATTTCATTATTATAAATGAATTCTCCTTTGTATACATGGAATAAAAATATACAATTTCTTATGAAAATGTCTAATAGAAAGTGTTGAAATATAATTTAGTCTGTGAATACTTTGCCTAGTGTAAATTTATACTCTATAGCAAATATATTTTTTGTTGCCATTGTCATGATACGTCAATCGTGAGGTATAGAAATGTCGAAAATTTATCTGTCAATAAGTTTTTTTTTTCTTGATAGTATTTTTTGGTTCTTGCTGTGCAACAACCATCAAAGAATATATTAAACAGAAAATGTTGATTATTGTGAAAAGCAAAACATACAAATTTTGCTATAAAAATTGCAGTTTATTATTTCATATTTTCACAGGAAGTTTTACATCCTTATGTTTATTTTCATGTCTTGCAATTGTTGCATTTGTGTTATAGAATTACGTCACCAATTTATTCTTTTTTTACAATATATTATAAGAGGCAAACGAGCATGTAGCTCACCTGATGATAAGTGATTTCCGCTGTCCATAGACACCCGCGACATTAAAGAAATTGAACGTATGAAAGGCCGGCTTTCAGGAAGAAATATGCTCTTTTCTTGAAGGTTTTAATGTCGTATTTGTTTGGAAATACTACTGTTGGAGGTTAGTTCTATACTTTGGTTGTACATAGAAATAATTCTGAAATAATATTAAGTATTCTGATACAATATTAATTTTGTGGAGTACGAAGTCTGCTTTTTCTGGGACAACAAAATCTTTGACACAATTAACAGATTTTTATTAAAATCGATCGAACAAGTAAAAGTAGCTTAGACTTTTTCATATATGTATCCTTTTTTATCTTTACTGCTCCATTACATGTAAGAATTTAATCACCATCTACCTATATTCTATTTTTCATTAACCTCTTGATACGGTTGAATATACCGTCCTCGTCTCCAGGTCTGATCTTGCAATATCGTTAAAGTAATATGTTACCAAATTTAAAATCGATCAAGTCTGTAGAGATTACGTACATTCCTTTACCGACTAAAAAGAATTGATGATCTTCAATAATAATTCAGAACAATCTCAATTAAGGGACAGAAATTACAGGGTATGGAGGTATAACATCATAGTCTTGAGGAATAGTTCAACATTTGAGGGATACCATGGGAATTATAGCGTATTCTGAAAAATTTGTGGTACTGTTCATCACTATAAGAGACGGTTACCATTTTCCATCGTAAAGAAAACGTCTGTTTATCTTTTTTTTATGCTACATAGAATGGCAAACAAGCCAATCTACCTAATGAAAATTGCTAACCGTCACCTAAAAACATGAGCAGTACCATGGACATAACAGAGAATACTGTTTTACGCATAATACCCCACATGCATTGCCATTCCTAAGGACTCGGGTGTTATTTTTCTATACCCTTACAGGGTATTCACTGCTATATCCCACCCTTAAACTAAAACACAGCTATGCAAACGCAACTGCTTCACAGTAGAAACACGAATGGGATTGAGGTACCCAAGCAAACGACTTTTGTACAAAATCTACCTCTGGTAATTTATTATCTACTTGAAAACTACGATGTTATAGACAGAAATACGTTAAATTTATAATAACTCTCTATTTGCGTCATCTTTAAATAATAATAGTTGAAAATCTCTCCTTTTTGAAATCTCCTAAAATAATTCAATTATTTTTAACCTAAGCGAAAAATTCTGCAGACTGTCATTCTGTGCGAACAAAAATGATTTTGCTGACTCATCTTTCATACCCTTTCGCTTAATGGAGGCTGATCTTTCTACGGGCAATCTCGATGAAATAACAAAACATTTTCAACGATTAGTCCAATACTAATTAAGTTAACTAACCTCGCGTTTATTCCATTCTGAGACGGTGATGTCGGTTTACTCAATTATAGCTTTTATTTCTCCAAGGTAATAGTGTATAATTTGCGATGGCGATGTTTCTTTTATTACATTTGCTAAAGACTTGGCAGCTGTGCTAGTTCTTCTTAACTTATTTCGTTAACAATAATAAAGATTATCACATAATTATTTTATATAGATAAAAATTTAGCAATAATAATTGTCATTATTTTGATTTCAAGATTTTGTTCATCGTCGTAGTCGTCGTTGTTGGCATAGAATGGGCCACCCATTCCTTTCCCGTGGCTGTCGTATGAGGCGGCTAAGGAAATTTAATGATCGAGGAATAGGCAGCAGCGTTTAACTTAGAACATCACCAAACCCAATTACGGTTATCAACCCGCCTGCCAAAAATGACAACTACTGGCAAATCCCCCCTTGTGGGGGGCTATGGACTAAGAAGTCCACTGCTGAACATAGCCTTTTCGTTTACATACTTTGCTTGTTGGTGATGTTTTAAGAGGGACTTAAAACTACTTACTATCAAACCCTCCGCCCTCCCTTAATTGTCTTTTACGACACGCACAGGAAGGAATGGGATGATCTATTATATGCAAGGACCTACACGGCTACACATCGTGATACGATTACGATTGAAATCATTGTTTTTTTTTTTGCATATATTAGTTATGATTCACTAATAACAATTTAAGACACTGAAAAAACTCATATACTAATACAATAACAAATAGAACGTGTACATGTAATTTTGTGACCAACTCATTATTTTCCCTGTTTAATGTACTATCAAATATTTAGAAACTGTTTACCTAGCCATGCTGAGATAGCTATAGATAGTTGTATGTCGGGAAACTATAATTACAATCTCCAAACCACATCGTGGCCGGCTATTCTGCTATGCATCTCACAGCACAATGGCCCGCCTTAATCTTCAATTAATCTGGATTTTCTATCTACATTGTAGTAACATGTTCATTTAAAATTATCATTGTCGAGTTTCCAAATGAAATATTTAATTTGTAATTAATTATACACGAGTCAAAAATTAATTATGTGTATTATTATTGTTCTTTTGTTATATTCTTTTAACAGATTACCACTAATACATACACGTAGCTTATAAAATTTTACTAATTTATTTCTTTACTTGTATACTCTTAACAAATCAAGTAAAATAGATGCCCTTGAGTTTGGGAGCCTGGTGATCTGTAAGACGGGTTATCCTAATATCGACACCAGTCTTTCACAAAGATTGTTTTAAATTGTAACCTATGTAGCTGTAAGTTTTATTATTTTTAATTTTGTTAGTTTTTTAAAAGAAATAATATATATATATATATATATATATATATATATATATATAAATTTATGAATATGAACATATTGAAATTATTGTATTGTAATCTTCTTTTATAAAACTCCTTTGCAGTTTCAAAATTGTAAAATAGTGTTTATAAACTCTGCATATCTGTCGTTTTTTACATTTATCGTTGAAATTTGTCACCTCTCTATAAAGACTAGATACAAGTTAAAATTATATAATCCATCTTTTGTGTTTCGCATCTATATAAAAGTATCTAAGTATTACATGCTCAGAAATTATGTAGAGAGCTTCATTCGTCCACTTTCATAAACATGCATACTCGCCAGTTTCAAAGCCTTTCTCTCGAACATTATATGGTTATCTAGATTCTTTTATTCCTGTATTAAATTTATCATTCCTATATAATATATTTACAAAGGATTTAAACAATAAATATATTGTTTTATCTTTCCTTTATTACTCACATGACCGACTTATCTCTAATCATGGGAATTTCCATAATTATTTTAGTTATTTTTAGAGTATTAAAATTTAGCTAAGCAAGTATTAGGCTTTCGTATAATATAGTGAATATAACTTGGACAGTACTTTGATTAGTCAAAGGAGACTAATAAAATATATAAACTATAAGGCAAATCATCAAATTTTTATTTGATCATACCTTTTCTATTTTTGAAAAACGAATGTCTATGTCTTTATATTCAAAGACAGACAATATGACACAAGATATAGACAAAAAACACTGATTGAAATGAACATAATATTGTAGTTTAGATTAATTTTAGATAGAAATCCTAATCCTAACGTAATTAAAAGACTAATCCTAATAAAATTATAAGTATAAAAGTTTGTAAATATGTGTTTTTTTTGTATGCAACTTAGAATGAAACAAGCTGACGGCCCACCTGATGGAAAGTGGTAACCGTCGCCTATAGACATGAGTAGTACCGTGGACATACGTTGCCATTCCTGAGGACTCAGGTGTTATTCCAGAAAAACCAGACCTTTGATGTTAGAACTGAACTCACCACTATTAAAACAAAGGGCGATGGTACCTTACCGCAAAATAGTTTATGTCTAAGTTTAAGAAAGGCATTAATCTTGAATGCAGCTCAAGTATGCAACTTGTATAATTACAGTCCTGCTCTTGACTTTATCTCAAAGGATTCCAAATTCTCTGTGTACTTTATTTTTTTAATTAAGAAAATGAACTGTTTTAAACTACAAGTATTAAACTAAAAGTTATATAGCTCTGAGTTCTTGAAATAGTTCTGTAATGGAATTTGGTATACGATATTATAAGAGTAATGAGTGATAAAAAATACTGAATTTACTAACGTTATTATCATCATATCAGACGTTATCAGTCCACTGCTGGACATAGGCCTCCTCTTATTGAGGGATTTTGCCAGTGATTGCCACGTTTGGCAGGTAGACTGGCAACTGCAGTTAGGCATTGATGGTATTCTAAGAGAGTTGCTGCTTCCCACCGCACTACCATTAAGTTCCCTTAGTCGCCTCTTACGACATCCACGGGAAAGGATGTGGTGGCCTATTCTATGTCCTATACAAATACTAATAACAGTTTTTTTTTATACAACTTAGAATGGCAAACAAGCTGACGGCCTACCTAATGGAAAGTGATAAACATCGCCTATAGATATAAGCAGTACCATCGATATAATAGAGTATATTGTTTCACCCATGATACCCCCTACGCGTTGCCATTCCTAAGGACTCAGGTGTTATTCCTCTGTACCCAGTAAATTCACGCCATATCCCACCCTTCAAACCGAAACACAGCCATGCAAACACAACTGCTTTACGGTGCTTTACATGAATGGGACAGAGGTACCCAAGCAATCGACTTTTGTACAAAGTCTCCCTCTGGTATAATTAAAACAATAATTGATCTGATCATAGTATCCTCTGCAGATGATTAATTGCAATACAAATAAAAAAATAGACTATTTGATCGAACGTTTTGATTTGTTGTCTTACTTAGTTTAAAGAGTGTCTCTATGATAATTACAATAAAACTAGTTTTTTTTTTTCATAAACTGTATTAAAACAGAGTACCTACATACACTTTCGTTGCATGGTTCCGGTATAGAAAGACACCCAGAGGAAAAGCATCCCTTCCTTTCTCGTGGGTGTCGTAAGAGGCGACTAAGATAAGATTAAGAGAAGAACTTAATGGTTGGAGATGGGCAACAAAGTTTCCCTTAAAATATCATCAGCCCTAACTAGAGTTGCCAGCCTGTCTGCCAAGCGTGGCAACTGTTGCCAAAACCCCCTTATAGAATAGGATTATGTACAGCAGTGGACAGTTAATGGCTTACATGATGATGATGATGATATATAATAATGTCAATAAGTCAATAATCAAAATATATTTTTTTTATAATATTATTAATTATGAAGGGTTATCTGCCAAGCGTGGTAACTGCTGACACTTAACCTAAGCCTCTCCTATAAGGGGGTTTTCCTCTCCTATAAGGGGGTTTACCCCTTATAGGAGAGGCTTATGTTCAGCAGTGGACAGTTAACGGCTTATATAATAATAAATACTTTCTCGTAATAAAACAAAATCAAGCACAACACAGGTATTTATTACAACCATATTATGTTTAACTGTGGCAATAAAAAAGATGCCATAAGAAACGATAATAAAGTTTTACTATATCGCAAGAAACCGTTGAGATACGATCAAACCAAACTGTTTTGTTGACAGTACTCTAAACTCATAAAAAATCTATGGCTTTGTCGTCTGGTCGACTGAAATAGTTATGGGCCTATTCGAGTCAACAACAGAAGAATACTAATATTATTTTTATTCTATATGTGGGTTGAAAGTAAGGGAAAAATAAATGTAGCTACGTGAACGAAGTTTTTCGTCGTATATTAAAAGTTACGAGTTGAAACATTAAAAACAAAACTACGTGAAATTGGTTTGGTTTACTTTTCGGTAATGCAAGTTATGGTCACCATACTCTATAATTTTCTTTATTTATTGGATCGATATATTAGATATTGGTTATCCAATATACAATATGGGGAGGGGAGATTGTTAGTAATGGAGTTTGACAGCTCCATTGTTAACAATATGTCTTATCAGGTCGACCTCCACGTGGTTCCCCCTGGAAACCATCGTGAACAATTCTTATTGAATTCGTCACGATGGGCTTACTGACCTGTTTCATCTTCATCTATCATCCTTCATTGGTGCCCTGCCAGTGTATACTGATAGCGTGGGTGGGGTTACTATTTCATTATCACCCATAAAATATATATTATATATATAATATCGAAAATATTTCAATGGAAGGCCATCAGTGTCCAAAACAACATCTAGCAGCAATATTTCCGATGCGATACGACATAATAACTTTCAAGAAAAAAGGCATATTCCTTTTAAAAGGGCCGGAAACACACCTGCAATGTCTCTGGTGTTGCGGGTGATCATGGGCGGCGGTAGTCACTTACCATCAGGTGAGCCGCATACTCGTTTGCCCCGTGCGTTGTAAAAAAAATCAATATATATGTAGCCATCGGATATTACCCCTATCTTTAGTACAAAGTATTATTTGCAATATGTTCTGATCTTTCCAAATTAGAATTGCACAAAGTAGTTGAGAATCATGTAACAACAAAAGAGAATTAGTCCAGCTGTGTACATGTACGAAGTGTCAATTATCTTGTTCTGGTAGACATGTTGCGTTAAACGTTTCAGAATTATGCTTACTCACACTAACGCTTACTGTGTACGGCATTGCCTTCGTTTGAACAGGACAACACCCTATGCCTAATATGAGATGGCTATGTACTTTGTACTTTATGAGATTTGATATAATGTTGTAATATGAGAAATAACTATAATACATACATATCTGTCACGCCTATCTCCCATTAGGGTAGGCAGAAACAATGGAACGCCAAATGCTTAATATATAACTAAAAATTTATTAAAGTACCAGAGGAAGACTTTGTATAAAAGGCGTTTGTTTGGGCACCTCCAATTCGTGTTTCAACCGTGAAGGAGTTGTGATTGCATGGCTGTGTTTCGGTTTAAATAGTGGGATATGGCAATGAATTTACAAGATACAGAGGAATAACACTTGAGTCCTCAAGAATGGCAACGCATAGGGGGGTATTATTGGCGAAACGAAGCGAATTTTTTTGCCATTCTAAGTTGTATAAAAAACCCCTACAAAAAGAGATGATGACCCTGAAATGCAAGAAACTTCATAGTTACCCTTTTCAAATTATTATGTACAAGATTTTACATTTGTATAAGTACTGTGACTATAATTAGTATTAAATCCTATTTATATGTATTATTTAATGGAAAATGGTATCTTAATACACACGTAATACACGAATTGAATGGATATTTACAGATAGAATAATTAATATAAGTTTTCGCTTAATTTTTTTTTTTCTTACACTTTTCCTGCACTAAATTACCCGCTAATCATTTTTTCTGTAACTGCACTGGGTTGGCTAGAAGAGATCTATTTTAGAGATAAGCTCACACTTGCTTATATGTATATGTGTGTGTATATGTGTGTGTATATATGTATATAATAATGCCGTGTGGTCCTGGCATAGGATGGGCAGCAGCGTCTCTCTTAAAACATCACCAAAGTCTAACTGCGTTTGCTAGACAGTTAACAGATGATGACGATGATAACATATAATAAAGTCAATAAGTTCGAAATCAAAATGCCAATTTTTATAAATGTTATTAATCAGTATGTAATGAAACATGAAAATGCTTAATGTATCAAATAAATACACGACCATAGTTGCGAAAAATCAATCTTAACAATACTTCACCAATGATTGAACGAATCAACGTGATCAATTCAGCTGAAGTGTTCCAAAAAAGGTCATTTTATATAAATATGTCCCCAGACTCTATTTCGGTGACTCACGTACCGCCCCACCGATATGTACAAATAACGGAAACGCGTTCTAGAAAATAACGGAACGTCTCCTGGTAAATAAGGGGAAAGTCACAAAAACTAGTTGGATGTACGTGATGAAATTACCACTAACAATAAGTAATGTCTAAGTCACAGATCGTCTACAACGTTCGAAACAAACTTCATCCATTAGTGAAAAAAGGAAATATATTTCAATACTAACCTGAAGTTACACTAATAGAACAAAGGGCGTAGAACGAGTTAATGTACTAGAATATAAAGTTAAGGATTTTTAAAATAGAATTTTTAAAGAGCAATTTCTGTCTTTATGACCATATATTTATTTATTTGTATGTGTAGGAATATTTAAGAGCATGTATGTATGTGTATATTTATTTATTATTTATTAACTATTTATTGCACTAATAACCAAATATACAATAATAATTGAATAATTCATGCAAAATACCGTAACATAAATACAGATTGAAATATATACATAAAGGTACAAAAGGCGGTCTTATCGCTAGAGCAATCTCTTACAGACAACCAAAGGTTGTCTATAAAAGATTGCTCTAGCGATTTGCGAGATTGCCACATCTACAAAACAATTTCTCTTCGTTAGTAGCGCTAGAACTTAAAAACTGAGTAACCAATTTGAATATTTCATTTTTGTATTGTTTATTATATACAGGGATGAAAAAAAGTCTTTAAAAGAAAAAAAGTCTGAAAAATCTTAAAGTTTAGATGAAAAATCGAAAAATTAAAAGTAATTTTATATAGAAATCATTACTTCGGATTACTTTTAATAGATGGCGCTACATGCTATACGAATTTCACCGGACCGTCAAATAGAGAATAGAAAATATTCCTTATGATTTTTTTCTCCATATTTTAAAAGGGAACTTGGTTAGCTACTTTTAACTACAAATCTATGTAATATCAGTACTTTATCCTGTTCCATATATAATGCAAAACATATTCATCGCATGTGTTTTGATAGACAAGGGTTTGATAAAGGGTTTATAGGGATCTAATATTGAAAGAATTAGGTACCCGTGAACTGGTAAAGGTCACTTACTTTTTTCTTTGATGTGAGTTTCATAGTTTGTTCCTTATTTATGTTTCGATTTAAAGGGTGGGATGAAGCAATGAAATTACAGGGTACAGATGCATAACATTTTAGTTCTCAGGAATGGCAATGTACAAAGGGTATATAGGCAACACAGTATACTCTGTAACGTCCATTTATTGTTCATGTCTACAGGCAACTGTGATCACTTTCCATCAATTGGGCCGTCAGCTTGTTTGACATTCTAAGTTGCAAAAAAAAAAATTTTTACTTCGATACTGATAAATAGATACCACACAAGTTAACGGCTCACTTGATGGCAAGTGATAACCATTCCCTTTAGACATGAATATTAAAATGAACGTTATGGTATATTATTTTACTGTACCGCTCATAGAACTTTGAAAAAGGTGGACATTTCACACAGATGTTACCTCCTTGTTTCAAAGATTATCATAGCTGTCTTAAACCTCGTTTACACTAAAAATATACTATATTTAATTATAATTAAGTATAGGTAATAGCAACGTATAGTGTTTATATCAAGTTTTCAACCGACTTCAAAAAAAGGAGGTTCTCAATTCGATTGTATTTTTTATGTTTCTTATCCCATAACTTCGTCAGTTCTAAACCAATTTGGAAAATTCTTTTTTTATCTGAAAGGACATATTTACAGTTTAGTCTCATACTAATTTTATAAAAATCGATTCGGTACTTTAGTTTTTAAATGAAAATAACTGATTTTGTCAGAATTTAGGTTGATATTTTCTTTAATTATGTAAATCACGCGTAATATGCGTGCGTACGCGTAAATATTGGAAGTAGATAACTACTTCTAAATTGCATATTTATGAAACATATATCAAATTTTGATTTCAAATTTCAAAAATATAATCGTGAAAACCGCATTCAATTTGGTACAATAGTTTTTGCATGTTGCTTGAATAAACATACAAAGAGGCAAAATTTCTAAAAAAAAATTATTTTGCCTTATATTTTTCTTATTAAGAGTACTCACTTCATTGTTTCTTGAATATCTCCAATATTCTGTACATTTTATATTATTGTTTGGTTAGTATATATATATATATATATATATATATATATATATATATATATAAATCTTGTTATTCTTTTTTAAACTTATGTTTTTGTTTACTTGCTCCGACAAGAGGAAACTCCTAAATAAGAAGAAAAGAAATTATGTACATAAAATTACCTTTATACATACTCTTTGTGTTTACTATTATAATAGTAAACTTATTATAGATACATAGAGTTACAAGAAATAACACATAATATTTTTTTTTATACAACTTAGAATGGCAAACAAGCTGACGGCCCACCTGATGGAAAGTGGTAACCGTCGTCTATAGACATGAGCAGTACCATGGACATAACAGAGTATACTGTTTCGCCCATGATACCCCCCATGCGTTGCCATTCCTGAGAACTCAGATGTTATTCCTCTGTACACTGTAAATTCACGCCATATCCCACCCTTCAAACCGAAACACAGCCATGCAAACACAGCTGCTTCACGGTAGAAACACGAATGGGACATAACATATACACATAAAGGGACTAAATAATAACTATAAGGACATGTATATGTATATATATGTATATTGTACGTGTATAATACACGATATATATATTATTTGTCTGTAATATAGATCAACGCCCGTTCCCCCAACATTTCATGTCACAAACATACCATGTTTTATGACATATATTTTGGTAGAGATGGGTGATTACCCGCTATACCGAAACACAACATACGATCCATGGCTGCTTCGAGTAGGTAATAGAGTAGTAACGACCTTTGCAGTGTTTGTGTCGTGGTTAGGTAGGTTTTATGTTTTTTTTTTTTCCAAAATTATTTGGTTCGCGATAATAGGTTTTATGTTTACTATCCCTAACATTCTTCATCTTACTAAGAATCGTATACTGTGGTATACTAATCTAATGTACAATATGTTATCTGTGGTATAATAAAAATAATACTACTTACTAAGGTTGCTACATGGTCCCGGCATAGAATAGCCTTTTCTTTTGTGGGTATCGAAAGAGGCGATTTAGGGAACTTAATGGTCGAGGGACGGGCAGCAGCGTCCCTTTTAAACCGTTACCAAAATTGACGGCTGATTTGTAATTTGAAGTAATAGTGGTTTTTAAGTAGGTAAAAAAATGGGGGCGCTAATAAATAATTTATTCTTAAAGTGGGCAGTAGACAAAATAAGTTTGGGAACCCCTGAGATAGAGCATCCAGTCTCAAAAACGGGTCAAATTTTTCTCAGATCGTTGTCAAATTAGCAGACTCGTTTTTTTATCAGTGTTATATATACTTACGCATACAATGTATTTTGACGTATTATTTAATAAAAAAAAAATTACTATTTACGCATTGAAAAGATGCAGGAATTATAAGACAAAATAAATACAGAACCTATAAAGGAATCACTCATAACTTTTTGGCACGCAATACTGTATGAAAAAGTTGACCCGTTTTCCTCGAAGCATTTCTATGGGGACACTACCAACACCTAGATTTATATAGATAGCTATATAAATCTAGGTGTTGGTAATATTTTATCAATTAATTTATGAGAAATACCTACACATTAAAATTGTAGGTAACTACATACGTTTACAACTACCGCTAACGAGCAAAACAATTAGGCGTCGTCACGTGAATACCTACGGTTCTTAACGGGAGAAATACGCCATTTTTAGACATTACAGGCGAAGCTTCTAGAATTCGTGCCGAATGAATAATGAAAACCACAATCACGTTGAAATATAAAAATGTCTATTTTACATCGTATCCGCGAAATATCGCTGGATAATAACGAGAATATCGCGCGTTTTTATCATCTTCTGGTTACATTTACCGGTGTTTCTTTTATTTCTCTGATACTGTTCAGTATTAATGTTGTTATGTTTCTTTTTTCAACAAAGGTTTTGTTCTATTAAAGATTAGGACAAAAAACCGATTTTAATTGTGACAAAACCAAACAAAAATTATTTTGGTATTTTTTTTATACAACTCAGAATGGCAAACAAGCTAACTGCCCACCTGATGGAAGGTGGTAACCGTTGCCTATAGACATGAGCAGTACCATGGACATAACAGAGTATACTGTTTTGGCCATGATACCCCCCATGCTTTGCCATTTCTGAGGACTCAGGTGTTATTCCTCTGTACCCAGTAAATTCACGCCATATCGCACCCTTCAAACCGAAACACAGCCATGCAAATAATGATAATAGTTAAATAATGATAATTATTTTGTTTAATTCTGATAATTAATTCTAATTGCCTTCTGGTTCTGGTATAGAATAGACCATCCCTTCCTTTCCCGTGGGTGTCGTAATAGGCGAATAAGGGAGGGCGAGCTCTTAAAACATCTCCATAGCCTAACTATGGTTGTCAATCCGCTTACTACTGGCAAAACCTCGCCATTAGGGAGTCTACTGTTTGGGAGCTGGCTGTCTACAAAATATCTCATCTATACTTATAATAAATCTGTAGAAATATATTTCCAAAATAACTATCAGGGGGTGATTAATGATCGATACTGATGCCAAAAATGCAATCAGTAAAATTTTTGTCTGTCTGTCTGTATGTTTGTTATAGAAACAAAAACTACTCGACGGATTTTAACGAAACTTGGTACAATTATTGTTCATACTCTTGGGCACTTTTCATTACGATACGATCAATAGAAGCAGAGCAGTGAAGGGAAATGTTAAAAATGTCCACCCGTGCGACGCCGGGACGGGCCGCTAGTATTACATAAATGTCTTTTAATAATTTTAAAAAATAAATACTAAGGTTGCTAGTTATTGGAAGTAGACTTTAACTTTGCCACTATTGAAGTCGCCATTTTCAAACGACTTCAAAAAGAAGGTCGTCAATTTAATTGTATTTTTTTTTAATGTTTGTTACCTCATGACTCCGTTAGTTCTAAACTGATTTGGAAAATTCTTTTTTATCCGAAATAACATTTTTACGGGTTAGTGCCGTTGAAATTTTATCAAAATCGATTCAATAATTTACTTTTGAGACTAAAATATTTATTTTATTAAACTAGCTGTTATCTTGCGGAAGTCCATGTGACTGCCATTGTCATCTTTTACGACACCCACAGGAAAGAAAGTATAGACCTATTCTATGCCTCTCTTTAAATTTTATCTATGGTCACTCACATTTATATATGGTCAAAATTTCTCATGTTTTCAGTCGTGTTGTTGTATTATAGCTTATGAATTTTATATTACCTTCTATTTTATAATAGCTTCTAGTTTCTAAACAATTTTTTCCATTTACGTATTCTGAAACCGACTTCTCTATAACTGCTATAATCAGATAGCATCTTGGGTGAAAATTAGCATTTAGAAGTGTTCCTCACTAAGATCCACTACAGCTCTATCGATTAACTTCGTGAAGCTCTCCAAGCTCTAGTGATCAATATAAGAAGACATCGTTTCAATCTTGCAGACTGTTGTGCTGTGATTAGTTCTCCAGCTAAGTCAGTTATAAGACGCTGTTTATATAATATAAACGAAATGAGATATTTCGAGTGAGATTTGATGTCGGATATCATGGGTCTAAATTATCCTAAATAAAATATTACTTGGCTAAACAATGAGCAACCCTAAGCCATGATTCCAAAACAGGGAGCGTAAAAATCTAAATAGAAAGATCTTTTATTTATTCTATAATACACTTTATTTTTTTTTTCTTTTATTAAGTTTCTTTTTAAATAAGCAATTAAAGTCTATGTTGTCACTTTAAATGTAAAACCCAAAGTGGTTATCGGATTTGTCGCAAAACATTGGAATGCAAAGAAACTTAACCGAAGAAGTCAGTAAAATGCTTTAACAGCCAAAGACTGCAATAAAAATTCTATCTGCAAGAGAGCTTTATGTCCAACGTTATCTAAAGCTAGGGTTGTCACATTTCGAATGCCATTTGATTTAATTGAAAAAGAACCGCAGTAGAAAAAGATCAAGGAAACTTATAGCGTATTGAACCTTCCAATTTGTTCATTTGATTTGAGAAACAGCTTCCAATTTCATTACTCAGATCTTAACAAATTACGCTAGGTATATATCCAGAATGCATTTTGGTCATTCGCAAAGTAATAAGGTAGACTGTTAATTAGTAGACTGTTTGAACATACACAATTTAATTCTATAAGTTTAATTTATAAAATACAAAGTTACTTTTTTTACCAATAATTAATATGAAATATACTGACATAATTTCCGATTGCATGACTATTAAAATAAATTTTGTATAAATCTATATAAACATTCAACAATTATTTTCACAAATATTTTCTAATAATAAACCAATTATGAGAGTCCAGTAGAATATTGATAATATTATATTAATAGTAATAAATTAATATTTTGAAATAAATCGACAACCCTGTCCAATCGGAAGCGCGGGACCCTGAGGGTCGCAGGCACACAGGGTGCGCCCGTGTCCGGTAACGACCCGCTATTTCCGCGCAGTGACCACTTGAAATACGGATGGAAATTTAAAGTGCCTGACATTTGATAGTGATTCTGGATTTAGTGAAAATGCTTCTATACATAATACTACGGGTTCGAATTTTACACGATTCTTCATTTAAATTAGAAAATATGTAAGTTTATAAAGGTATTTGGAGTAATTTTCTGTATGATCAAAAAACTACGTATCGTCCATGGTATTGTTCATGTCTATAGGCGACGGTTACCACTTTCCATCAAGTGGGCCGTCAGCTTGTTTGCCATTCTATGTTGTATATAAAAAAAATCTACCTATACATTGATATTTCATTAGAGTTTAAAATAATGGACAAAATGACTATATCATATATAACACAGGCATCAGTGTAGAGTTAATAGCATGTCTCATGCTTACAGTAAATAAACTGAAATATATAACATTCTGATAAAGTAGTATGCTATTATAAAATAAAAATATAATTATTATTGGCTATAAGTATATAATGCAAAGAAGTACAGCTACAAAAGAAAACAGAACTTTAAAGTCACACACACATACGTACGCCCACACGCATTCACGTACGCACGCATGCACGCACGCACACACACACACGCTGAAAGCGAGAAAAAAGAGAGAGACTGGGAGGAGCAAGAGAGACACAAATAAATACTGTATGGATGTTTGAATAAAGATTGATACATAATGAATAATAATGTTTCATAGATATATAGGACTGAATACTTTTATACAACTTGAAATGACAAATAATCTAATGATCCACCTCATAGAAAGTGATAATCGCTAATATATATGAAGAAATATACAAATTTAAAATGCCAAAATATAAGTAGATTTTGTTTATGTTTATATATCAAACAGTTTCCACGCCATCAGCTGTATTTACAGTACAGATACGATATTGAAAAATAAGAACATCCCTTCTTAAAAGGCCGACAACATACCTGCAATTTCTCTGATGTTACTTATGTGAGGTGGTAATGACTTACCATCAGATTAGCATGCTCGTTTGCCTTCTATGTTATAAAAAAAAAGAAAAAAAAAACTGAGTAATTTTTTTGTTGCACAGTAAAAAAACTAGCATCTTTAATCATAATAACAATGAATCAATGGAAGAGAACAGAGAAAAAAAATTAAATCGGATTAAAAATGGCTACATAATCGCGTAACAAACAGTAGAAAAGAATGAATTTTCGTTTAAAGGTTCGTGTCTCGGCATTATTCTATAAGCATATACTTCTAACAGCAGTATTTCCGAACCGATACGACATCATAACCTTCAAGAAAAGAGCATATTCCTTTTTAAAAGGCCGACACGACACTTGCGTTGCCTCCAGTGTTGCGGGTGATCATTTCATTGTTTGCCCCCTGTTATAATATATATATATATATATATATAAAATGTTAATATCTTTGAGTAGGTAGGTTAAAGGCTGTAAATTAATTCTATCCACGCATATAATTTGGCGTTTTAATAACATTTCCGTTATTTTTTTCCCCCTTCGACATCTGTTTACCGTTGGCTCGTAGGTTTGTTTACAAAAAATTTAAATTCTGTACGCAGAATCGGATTTGTGAGTGCCTATAAACAATTTGCTGAAGAACCATATTTTAACTGTCACATATATCATACCTACTCGGTTTTGGAAATATCGAGTTTCTGCATAAATGATTTAATGTTTTATTATTATTTTTTTGGTTATACACAAAATTTGGTATCTTTATTTGTTATGGTAGAGATAGCTAGAAAGCCAGTGAAAAAGTATATTAGAAAGATAAAAAAGAATATAAAAATATACTAATATTACCTGTTGACATGTTCACTACTATTTTGTATAAAAGGATTTTAGTATTGAGATCTAACGGCCACATTACTATCAGGTCGACCTCCACCGGTTCCCCCATCAACCATCATGGTTAATCCTTGCGAAGATTGTCACGATAGGCTAATTGATTTGCTTTCAACCCTTTCTAACATATTTCACCAGTGCCTCGTCAGCATATACGGACAGCGCATGCGTACTTACCATACTATTCTCGACCATTAAAGAGAATATTGTTTTATGACATCTGATTATTACATTTTTTCTATAGAAATGGAAGTATTTTATCAGTGAGATAGGTCCTGTTCTGAACAATAAATCTCAGTAAATCTTGAACTTGTCAATCAATGTGCTTTAATAACATATAATAAATCTTTACTTTCAATCAAAATGGTTCCTCATGTTTACATTTTACAAAATAAAAAATACATAGTTTTCTATTAGAAATAGACATAATCCATACTGGAATAACATGAGTTAAGATGTTATAACCCCGTACTGAGCCTTTGGCTGTACATAATTAACTGTTAATTAAATTGGCTATAAATAATATATAATTAACGTAAGATTCATAATATTAAAATGGTTAGATCGGTAGAGTAATGAATATTTATTTATTTATTCTTTATTGCACAATAAAACTTTGTACAAGTGGCGAGCTTAATGCCATTTGGCATTCTCTACCAGCTAACCATTAGGTAAAAACAGAAAGTATATGAAGGGCAGATGTGGTGAAAAATATGTGACATAATTATAGTAACATATTGGAAAAAAAAATACACATATACTACATAAACATTAGTTATATACATCGAAACAACGATAAACATTATGAGATATAGTAACTATTGAGTAACTTGTAACAAGAGCTGATTTTGTTGACTCAATCAATATGGCTTTGCTTAGATTTTCTTTACAGAACAGTCGATTTTTATAGTTGTAAATTAAATACTTTTGTCTTTATTGTAGATCATAAGTCAGATTAAGGTTTTCCTTTTTTTTTATACCACTGAGGTGGCAAACAAACATACGACCCACATGATGGTAAGCGGTTTCCGTAGTCTATGAACGCCTGCAATACCAGAGGTATTACACGTGCGTTGCCGACTCAGAAGAAACCTCTTTACCCCCCTTTTGAAGAACTCCATGCTGTAACTTTTACATTTACATTGATTATATAGTATCTCCATGACCTGCTACATAACCGTACAATATATTACATGAAACAATTATGAATCAGCTACATGTATTACACATTTAACAATAATTAGGACACAACATTACAAAATTATATATTATAGTAAAACAAAACAAAAATAAAATGAGACAATATTTTCAAACTCAAGTGGCAGTAGGTCGATCACATCCATAGAGTCAAGGATGGTAGATAACGACGAATGTTTTGGACAGAAAGCTGCGGTCAGAACAATAGAGCATGATCCCTTTCAAGTTGGTATCATGATGTTAAAAAGACAGTCGGAAGTGAATAGATGTTGTAATGAAGAAATTATATTGAATAAGATCTACATTCAACAATGTACTGAATAGAGACGGAAATGAATAATGAGGATTGGATGACAATACCATCCTGGAACGAGCAAGAAACACTCTGTGGAAATAGCAACGAAAACAGGATAACATTGTTTCATTGCAAAGTGTTTATTTCCTTTTCTTGTATCGATAAATGCGAATGTGTATTTTCTTTTATAACTTTAACTGTTTTTGTATAGATCGATGTACAAGTAGAAATGGAAAGATTGATATGAACTGCTTTATATTTTGTGGAAGTTTCATATCCTTTCGAGAAATTTAAAAATAGCTTCAACAGAAAATACACGAGTATTGAGCTAAAAGGTAAAACTTTATTACTACTTCATTAAAGGCTATTTTCTTTTAAGGAATCTTAAAGTTTTTGTTCAGCTATAAAATTTTAACGCCAGTCAAAAAGCGGGGAGCAGAATAATTTAAACATGAATTAGGGGTTGCGAGGTATTTGAAATTTATTTACTTTCCCTGAATAAATTTAAGAGACTCCAACCACAACGGATGGAGTGAAGATGTGGTGGACGTAACAACCCTTCTCCAAGCGAATATTATTTTTGTATATTATTGTTGAATAACTGACAAATTCTCTTTTACCTTCTATTGCCCTTTTGATTTTAAAGCGTGTACATACTCGTATTTTATACCATGATTGGAATATTATTTTTTACTTCCTATTTTTCATAAAAATGTCAAATTTCTTAGAAACCTAAAAATTTTAGCTATTAAAGTGTTTTGTTCTTTTCTTCTGCATTAAATTCTCAATTTGAAAGAAAGTGAAAGACAAAATATTTCAATATTTAAATTAGGTTTATGAGAAGTGTGACTTTTTTTAATGTATAAGGGAATAATTAGTCTTTAAAAATTCACATAATAATATTTATGTATTAAAATTTGAATACTGTCTCTAAATTCATAGAAAGCATATTATTTTGGACTCGCTATCCTATGCAAAATATATTTTCAAGTTATACAAACTTGGCCATCGATTTATTATAGGTTTTATTTTACTGAAATAAGTGTTATCTTAAACAAAATACAATAACTAGTATTTGTCATTGCTCAGTCACTGTAACCGCTATAACGATTCTAACATTCTTCATACGTTGCTTCGCTTATGGTCTAAAATTAAAGAATGGAAAAAGTCCTGATCTACACACACGTACAACGGGGTTTTATAAGCTTACTCTGTTTGTCGTTTACAACAATTGTTTCGACCTCGTTCAGAAATCTGTAAACAGAGTAAGTTTATAAAATCTCCGTTTAACATAAGTTTTAAAAATAATAAATAGCCTTATCGTTCATGTTAAAGTTTAAAATAGCTGCAATATAAAATAAATTGTTCTTTCTGACACAACATAAATTTAAAGTATAAAATTCTTTGATAACCGTTTCAGCCCTAAGAAATGGTAATCCCTAAAGGGATATATTTAAGATACAGTGAATATAATTTTTTACGCTCGTAGTTTAGGAGAAATAAATGAGCTTACATATAAATAAATTTCTTGAGCTCTAAAGCGACGGTTACCATTTTTCATCAGACAAGCCATCAGATTATTTGGTGTTGTTTAAAAATACGTAAAAACCATTATTTCGTTTTAATAGAACAATTTCTGTAAAATAATAAATATATCGAGATTGTTAAACCCAGTTAGACGTAAGAGAATCTGTCACGAGCTCACAAGTCCTAGGTTTATTTCAATGTAATTGGAAATAACAAAACGAGTTGAAATGTGATTACACAGGATTTATTCGTGTACTATTTGACTGTTTTATTTATGTTTTGTTCTAGTTACGTATGTAAATCTGAACGTCGTAAAATATTGTATTGAAAATATTATACACAAATGAATATATATGTATGTATATATATATGTTTTTAATAAGTTATAATTTTAATTGAACTAGTATATTTTGTTGTACAAAAGAAACATCGACTTTAGCTGCAGCATAACCAATTATTTTCATTTGAAAATTTAATTACTGAGCTAATTTTGATGAAATTCGTATAAGACTAATCTGAAAGTATAACATGTCAAATAAATAAAATCCAAATCGATTTAAAAATAACGGAGTTCTAAGGCAACAAACATGAAAAAAAAAGTAACTGGATTACTCAATCCAGTTATTGGACTATTACTCAATTCAATAACTGGATTACCTCCTCCCCTTCTTGAGTCGATTGACTATTAAAAAAATACATTAGGCTTATGTGAGTACCAAAAATATTTAATACAAACAACATCAAGAACATTACAGAATATGAGCTGCGTATCATTCATTTGTTACTAGCGCTGAAGAATAAATTGTATTATATATAAAAAAGATAATTATATTATCCAAATAAAGGCATTATTTATTGTATCATTATTGCCATGTGGTCTCGGCATAAAATGGACCACCCCATCTCTGCCCTTGGGCGTCTTAAGAGGTGATTAAAGGAACTTAATGATCAAGGCAGCAGCGTCACTCTTAAAACATAACTAAAGCTTATCTGCGATTGCTAACACGCCTGTATGTTACCAAGTTTGGCAACTACTGGCAAAACCTCCTTTATGGGAGAGGCCTGTATTCAGCAGTGGACAGTTAACGGCTGATATGATGACGATGATGAGGTATCATTATTATTAATATCGTAACTAAGTAAAAATACAATGTGTTGTCCCTCCTATGTTACATATGTTTTACACCATCCTGAAGATGCTCAGGATGGTGTAAAACATATGTAACTAAATAAATAAAGATCAATATTGTTTTGTACGTTTTTTGGCCAATAAAGAAACCTTTTTGCTTTTTATTATAATTTGATTACTATTTAATTTCAAATGTACTTTTTTTTTTATTTCTAAATAATAATACTGAAACTATTTTTAAATATGATATACATTAAGATGTAAGTTTAAATGAGAAACTTTGTTTAAACACTCGAGTTCTCTTTGATACTTTAAACTGCAAATTGTTGCTAAAGTAAACTCAGCTAAAACATTCCTACTTGTCTCCCATACTGTGATAATACTGGCGTATTATTATAAGTTTTCTCGAGAGAAATAAAGATAAATATGACATGTTTCAGGAAAATGTTAGGCGTCCTTTGTGTTTATTATAGTCGTTATAGGTACCTCTGAACCACTTGTGTTTTAGCTGTGCAGCAGCTGTGTTTGCATGGCTGTATTCAAGTTCCAAAGATGGGGAATGAAATTACGCGTATTGTAAAAATTTTGATTAATATAAATAAAAATTTAGCTTTCGAGAAGGAGGTAAAGAATGTCTCTTCTACTGTACTTGATGACTTGAGAAAAATTTTAATTTGCACATAGAGGCAAAAATATATTCTGCCTCTGTTTACTTCGGCGTGTAAATATTTATTAAATTATTTACAATTCTCTGCTGCATAATGCATCATTCAAGTAAGTACAAATCCAGGCAGACCCGTCGACCAATAATACTGTCTTCGACTATTTATCTCACATTACTCCGCAGACAGGCTTCCATTGCTTTAATACATTTAAGTTCATAGACTTTATTGTATATAAATGGCGTCGACAGCAAAATCTGTACCTAAGTGAACACAATGTGCTAAGAGGTAAATTTGATTAAAATTATCTCGTCTTCAACTCTATTTGTTAGGCTAACTATGTACTATACTCAGATGTGTCTAGTTTGTTTGTTTGTTGACACGAAGAATGATGAATCTATGTATTTAATTTCACTGTGACATCTTTACATATAGTTTATAATAAAAATTATGTACCTATTTTTACTAAGTTTACGGTAAATACAAATGAATAATTTTATTGCTTAAAAATCTAGAAATTTTAAATAATATATCTTAAAGCTGTTGAATAGTCGTTAATGTAATGTAAATGTAATATTATCATTTGCCCTTCTCGGAATACAATTTCTTGTACAATAAATTACAGTGGCAGTGCATTGTCATGTCCAAGATTAATAATTTATAACTTCTTAGTCACTGGCTAAGTATAAAGATACGAGCTGGCAAGAAATTTAATTATTTCACAAGTCTTCCTTCTCGAAAGTTCGCTGTTATTAGTAGCCCAATATTTATTTATTTATTTAAACTTCAATGAACAGTGTAACTGTATGCACATTTGGCAGACTTAACACTGGTGTTTTTTACCAGTCCACCATTGAGTAAACAGACAAATAGGTAGACGGTGCATGCAAGAATTAAGGTAACATCACGTAGTACTTAACATATTAATGTATTATAAACATATAATTAGACTAATACAACACAACAATAATTAAACATACATGCACATAACATCTTAGTCCTTAGGAGTAGCAACGCACCAAGTGTAACACAATAAACTCTGATATATCCATGAAGCTGTTTATATAGGCGACGGTTGTCACTTTCGTTCAGATGGACAGTCAATTAGTATGCCATTATAAGTTGCATAAAAATGTTATATAAATAAATAAATATTATAAATACATGCATACGTAAAATTCTAATATATCAAATAATTAACTGTATTAGAAAAGTAAAGATAATAATCAATAAATTTGTTTTGTTATAGGTATAACAATAAACTTGGGTTTGTAAGTGTAACTTTCAAACCTGAGTTTATTGTTGCCTACCACATTCACCTACTGATAGAATCACAAGGACGTAGTGTCCCTGTACACTTACCTACTTACCAGAATAATAAATAAAAACTATACTACCCGTTTATAAAAGTATACATCTAAAAAAATTCACTATTAATGTATGTATTACGATGTGAAAGGATGCAGGTATCGGTGAGGTTTAGACTAGCCTATAAAGATAAACCATATGAAAGGTGGAGTAAAGAGTATCCGGAACCATCGTGTGTACATGAGACGAGGTATGAAAGTAAATAAGGAATGAAAGCAAGAGAAGTATGTATATAGGAGTTGTTTGGTTTATTTAGTTCTCTCTAGAGATTTCATGTTAGGATAAATAAATAGATAATAAGAGTATACTATAAGTGTATTCAATCTGGAGGATGACGTAATAGTAATATCACTCCCGGTCATTTGTATGTGTACCATCAATGTACGATATAAAGTACAATTTAACAGTACAAAAGAAGGAAAAGAAACAAAACCGTATACCAAGCCACCTAACTTTATTATAACTTTATTAAACAGATATTATCTTTATTATTATTATTATTGTACGGTTTTCACCCTTGAACATTCTATATTTCTCTTTCAGCCTCTAAAAGCTTGATTGTAAGAGATCCCTCTGTTGGGTAAGTTCGCTATTATATATTAAATATTTTAATGTGTCCAATGTAAATTATGTACAATAAAGATTTTTTTTACAATACAATCATATTTTGTGGAAAGATTCGTGCCCAAGGTCAATAGGTTTTTGTTTTATATTACTACAACCTATGACTATTGCGTCTTAAACGAATGTAGAAATAATATGGTCCATGAGTGCGATTCTCTGAAAAGAGAATGTTCTACTCTTAACGATTGGTCGCATTATGCTGGCTCACTAAGTGCTTTTTCGTGCTATGTTTGTAAGATCCCGCGTTAAGGTTGTTAGAGATGGACGAAATCAAGAGTTTTTGGAACCAGAATGTATTAGAAGAGACGGCCTGAAGTTAAAACACAGATAGATAGATATCGATATTTTCCGTGCTTAAATAAATAATAAATAATCATTGTAAAATATATAAAATACAAATTCAAGTTGACACAGACGTTATAATCACAATTTCATGTAGACAGGATATTAGCCGGATCCAAGATGGCGGCCAGCCGTCGGAATATATCCACAATTTTGGTTTGGGTTTAGTATTCGGACGAAATAGTTCGTATATAAAATAAAAGAAAAATATATGTAGTTCATTAGTTACTGACTTGGTTTCAATATCTTTTACGTAATAAATAGCTATGTCCCGCGGCTTTGCCCACGTGAATCACTAAGAACATAAAGTATTCTATATGCTAAGTTAGGATATAACCTACCCGTGTACCGAATATCATTCAAATCTGTCGGCAGTTTTTTGTGTGAAAAGGGAAAAGCTATCCATCTATCTATCCGTCTATCCATCGTTTCAAACTTTTGATTTTCTAATATTAATAGGATTTCTTATAAAATGCAGGGTAATGTAGTACTGTAGTTCCATCAGTATAATTTAATAATTTTCTCAAAAAAAAAATTGTAAAACTTATAAACACAATAATTTTCCTTGCTCCCAGTGGTCAAGTTGGAATGGGAAATTTTAAATTTTCTATTTTTTTTTTTGACTAAGATATATTTTTTATCTATAACGTAGTTTTGGATATATAAGTAATGTAATATTTTATTCCATAAAGAAAAAAAAACGACGTAATTAATATTAGACCAAAACGAAGGTTAACCAATTGTTATAAACAACTTTCAAAATACGTGAAGAATTAGCGAAGTTATTGCGCATAAAATAACATATAAATACACACATAAAAATACAATCCTAACGAGAACCTTTACCTTTAAGAAGTCGGCTAAAAACATGGATATTTCTAAAAATAATATTTGCCATCAGTAGTGAGCGTACAATCTCGTACGTGTCACGTTCGATGGCGTATTTATTTAGGATTAGACGAAGGTTCTGAATAACGATCGCGGATGGTTTGATTGTATAAACCGTCGGATTCAATTTGAGGATTTAAATAATGATACAAGTCAATAATATTGTCGTGTACGCTTTAATGAAATTATTTTGATGTGAATGAACTTCTTTAGACACGTTGGGGACTTATTGAACGATAAAAAAACATCAAACTTTCATGATTATCATGCTCTTATATATATAATGAATATGTTATTATCATATTAATACGTTGAAAAAAAAAAACTAATAAAAAAATACTTCCTAAAAAATTTCTTAACAACCCAAAAGTAATGTTTACAAGTTTGTGAAGTTAAGGAGTTTTTCCTTTTGACTTACCGTCCTTTGATGGGTTCTTTTTTTCTGAGTAGGAATAATACAAGGTCAGCAAATATACTATATACCTAATTATACCCTAAAAGAATTTTTTTATGGATTATAATATAATAGTAACCTCGACTGTGTTTTTTTTAATGGGTGATAATGGAATGGCAACCACACCCGCGCTATCGGTATACACTGGCGGGGCATCAGTGAAGGATGATAGGTGAGGATGAAGCAGGTCAGTTAACCCATCGTGATGAATTCAACAAGAATTGTTCACGATGGTTTTCAGGATGATTCACGTGGAGGTTGACCTAATAGGGCATTTTGCTAGCAATGGGGCTGTCAAACTCCATTGCTTACAATCCCTTTCCCCCGCCCCGTCTTTATTATCGATATGTACTAGAGAAACACTAGAGACTGATGATAAGTGAGGATGAAAACAGTTGACCCATCGTGATAAATTTACCAAGAATACACCAAGATGGTTTCAGGAACAGAGTGGAAGTGAACCTGATGGGTATATTGGTATAGTAATAGAGTCGTTGCCGTGTGGTCCTGGCATAGAATGGGCCACCCCTTCCTTTCCCGTGGGTTTTGTAAGGCAACTAAGAGAACTTAATAGCCAAATGATGGGCAGCAGTGTCTCTCTGAAAATATCACCAAAGACTAACTGCGGTTGCCAACCCGCCTGCCAGGCATGACAACGACTAGCAACACCTCCCCTTATAGGAGAGACCCCAGCAGTGGACAGTTAACGGCTGATGGAATGGGGAATGGAGCCGTCAGTCCCCATATGTTGCTAAAAAACAGAATCGACAAAATACAAACCCGTATCTCCGTATAGGTGGCAAATTTCACAACTACTTTCAAGCCATATACTACTGGCTTGAAAGTGGGAGGTTAAATTAGTAACCTTACGATGTATAAAAATATGTTACAATAAAAAATTCCAAGGGTAATTTTCACCAATTGACATTTCTAATTTTGGTGTACTTTTTTGGTTTCATGTCTTTAGAAAAGTTATGTCTCCAGAAAGTATTTTATAAATCATTTCTTTTATATTTGTTTATTATTTGTTCAATTTAACCCCAAAAAGACACAAGTCTGCGCGTTTACCGCAAAAAAGACGCCGTTTGTCGTATCTCCTCACTTTCAGGGCACTTCCCTTGATAAAAAGTCAAGTCTAGGAATTTCTGGGCGTTGATATATCTTGTGACGTCCAGTTTTGCGGTCATCTGGAGGAGAAGGCTAAGATAGCTTCCAAAAAGTTAGGAGTGCTCAATAGGGTGAGACGATATTTCATGCCAAAACACCGCCTGAAATTATATAAAGCCCAAGTCAGGCCGCATATGGAATACTGTTCTCACCTGTGGGCAGGAGCGCCACAGTACCAACTCCTTCCGTTAGACCGCATTCAAAGTCGGGCGGCTCGAATTATCGATAGTCAACGCCTTACTGTCCGGCTTGACCCATTGAAACTGCGCAGAGATGTTGCATCTCTGTGCATCTTCTACCGAATTTATCATGGGGAGTGTTCTGAGGAATTGTTCGGATTGATACCTGCTGCTGTTTTTCACCACCGTACAACCCGCCACAAACTAAAGTTTCATCCCAATCATCTGGACGAGTGGCGGTCTTCCACCGTGCGTTTTTCAAGGCACTTTCTTCCACGCACAACCATTCTTTGGAATCAACTTCCAGCAGCAGTATTTCCGAACCGATACGACAACATAACCTTCAAGAAAAGAGTATATTCCTTTTTAAAAGGCCGGCAGCACACCTGCAATGCCGCTGGTGTTGTGGGTGATCATGGGCGGCGGTAGTCACTTACCATCAGGTGAGCCGCATGCTCGTTTGCCCCCTGTGTTGTAAAAAAAAAAAAAAAAAAAAAAAAAATTATGGGGATCGGCTTTTCTAAGAACTCGAAAGCACCCGCGAATCAAAAATCAATTAATTGATTGAATGTTTTGATTTGTTACTAATTTCTTCTACGGAGTGTTTAAAAAAAAATTAAAATGCATTTATTGGATCCTTAAAAAAAATACAATGGTAGAGTAGTGTTCGATAACAGCCACATCAGTTAAAAATAACTGTGTCGTGGCTGTCAACGCCCACCTCCTCAAGGCAGAGGCTAAGAGTATTGATATAGCTTAATATATTATTTCCTATTCAAGTACTATGTCAACTTTCATTTTAATCAAGTCATTACTAAGAGGTACTAGAATAAATGAATTCATTTCCACATTTAGATTATTAGTAATAATAAAGACTCCAAATAATAAAAATCCCATTTATGTTTCTACCGTGAAGCAGTTGTATTTGCATGGCTGTGTTTCGGTTTGAAGGGTGGGATATGGTAGTGAATTTACAGCGTACAGAGAAATAACACCCGAGTCCTCAGGAATGGCAACGCATTGGGGGTATCTTAGGCGAAACAGTATACTCTGTTATGTCCATGATACTGCTCATGTCTATAGGCGACGGTTACCACTTTCCATCAGGTGGGCCGTCGGCTTGTTGGCCATTCTAAGTTGTATAAAAAAAAACTATCCACCATTTACTATTAGTTACTACGCTTGGCAGGTGGGTTGGTAACCGCAGTTATATTTTTGATGATATTATAAAAAGGACGCTACTCCCCATCCCTCGACCAGATTTATAATGTAAAATCGTAGTATGTAAAATATACACTAGTATTTATAAAATTAATAGGCATCTATTATACTATGTATAATATACTTATTAATTTATAATTAAAGCAATGTTGAATGTCTTAAAAACTTCATAAGCAAAATTTGAAACAAAGGAAAGAATTTTAAATTATTTCTTCATAACAAATATTTGCAACAATGGAAGATTTTTCTACGTAAAAAGTTATAGAAAAGTAATTAAAACATTAATTATGAAACACCACCATCATTCACCAGAGGGAGACTTTGTACAAAAGTCGATTGCTTGGGTACCTCTGTCCCATTCGTGTTTCAACCGTGAAGCAGTTGTGTTTGCATGGCTGTGTTTCGGTCTGAAGGGTGGGATATGGCGTGAATTTACTGGGTACAGAGGAATAACATCTGAGTCCTCAGGAATGGCAACGCATGGGGGGTATCATGGGCGAAACAGTATATTCTGTTATGTCCATGGTACTGCTCATGTCTTTAGGCGACGGTTACCACTTTCCATCAGGTGGGCCGTCGGCTTGTTTGCCATTCTAAGTTGTATAAAAAAAAACAAAAATTCTGCTTTTATACTTCTACAACATTAAATATGTATTTCTTTAATCAAAACCAATACATTTAAACCAACATAAACCACTATATCTAAATAATAACAAGTATATTTTTCTTCACAATAAACGAGCAGCTAATTCAATTGTCACTCCTATAATTGACGTCATATTTTGTAGATACATTAGATTGATAACATTATAAATTAAAACTAGGAAAGTTAATATATCTACAAGAAGATTGTTTTTTGCTTCTCAAATGGAAATGTCATCAACGAAGAACTGATACGGGAGTATATTATTGATAAAAAATTATTGAAATTAACTCAGTTACTAATAACGAATAAATACAGAAAGAAAAAAGACATCTCTTTCTTTTACAATATAAAATTACACACTTTTCTTAAATTTTAAATACACAATTTTTATACTAGAATTCCATATCACTTACTTTTTAAAAATCGAATTAAAGACTTTATTTCGTAAATTGACCTGACCACTAAACAATGGCTGTGCTATTAAAAATAAATGTAGCATTAAATGCTGTTCGTATTGAAACCACAAAGCTTTCAGTTGGATCATTATGACTGTATTTAATAGTAGCACGACTTTATTTTAATACGAATTAATATTTACGCGGTGAAATTTCCACAACTCTATTTAGTTCGGAATTTAAAAAGTCTAACAGAAGTTTAGTTCAGCATTTAATAAACGTTTCCCACTGTCCTATTCTCATTAATTACCTGTAATACTGGAAGAACTGAAGGTGTACTGCCGGCTAAAGGAATATACTCTTTTCGAAGGTTACGGTATAAACTTTTGGAAGCCGTTTTAAAATCCAGCTAAAATATTTTCAAATTTAGGTGATTAGTATTCCATATATTGAAATTATATCCTTTTTGGTCAGATAAGTCACCCTTCAGGTACTTATTTTAAAAGATATTAACATTAAGAATGTTTATACTTTAGCTTAAATTGTTTGTAAATTTTCAAAAATAATTGAACTTTTTCCAATATTTCGGATAAATTATTTATAAAATTGTTCTGATAGCGAATTGAAACGTTAATCATAGAACACATTGCATATAAATCTGTCACTGAAAACTTTGCCTATTTCATATTTCGCTTCGGAATTTATCAAATATATTTTTTAAATTGTTGAATAATAAATAAAAGTAATAATAAATTGAAATAATTACAATACATTTTTGTCATTAAAATCCAAATTTTCAGTAACAATTTAGTAAAAGTGTTATTACATGGTTAACTTTTTATTTAGCCAGCAGAGATTTTTTTTAATAATCTGTCAAATACGGAAAATTGTTCATTGTTTTTGAAAATTGACAGATAATTGACAGTTTGCTAAGCTAAAATTGTAAGCGCTCTCAAGCGTAATATCCCAAACTGATATTATTTATACTTTATGAATAATTATCTCTTCTACTCGACTACCCGATGAGTTTAGCAACACAACGTAAAATGTAGCTTAGAATTCGTATTTAAAATTGGAACAGAGAATTAGTGGAAATGGTTTTATTGCGATGAAATATTGATTTAATACCAAAAGGCCGCACTCTCACAATTCATCATTCGTGGAGTCTACGAAATTTTAAATTTTAAATTATGTACAATAATAAAATATAGGTATGTAATCAAAATTTTAAAATATAATTTTAAGACAGAAGAAACTATAAACTCAAATTGGGAACCTATAGTTTTAGATTATCCAGTCTCAAAAACTTTTTGTCAGTTAATTATCAAATTAGTTGACTCGTTTTTTATCAGTATTCTATATATTTACGCATAAAATGTATCTTGACGTATTATTTAATAAATAAAATGAGTGTTTACGCATTAAAAGGTACAGAATTTATAAGCTAAAATAAATATAGAAGTTATAAAGGAATCACTAATAATTATTTATCAAGCAAAATTGTATGAAAAAGCTGACCCATTTGTCTCGAAGCATTTCTATGAAGACACTCTATCTATATAATCTAAACTTATAGTAAATTACAATTCTTCTACTTTATTAATTATATCGGAACATATCCATGTACAGACCAATTAAATATTTTTTTAAGACAACAATTTCTTTGAAATAACATATTTCCATCATATCATGTTAAACATGAATATTGAACAATGTGCCCACTGAACTATAAATTTCGCTTCACCTACTAACCCTTATCTTTCTTTGATTTATAAGTAATATCTAAAAGGCTCTTTGAATGCTC
The DNA here is from genome assembly GCF_026898425.1 of Galleria mellonella. Lineage (NCBI taxonomy): Eukaryota > Metazoa > Arthropoda > Insecta > Lepidoptera > Pyralidae > Galleria > Galleria mellonella. The sequence goes on from NW_026442015.1 coordinate 3,934,248, forward strand.
TGTAACTTTCAATAAAAAGGTAAACACTTATAATGGAAAATATACAGTAGTCATCATATCATCATATCGGCCCTTAACCGTCCACTGCTGAACATTTTGCGTGAATTTACTGGATACAGAGGAATAACACCTGAGTCCTCAGGAATGGCAACGCATGGGGGTATCATGAGCGAAACAGTATACTCTGTTATATCCATGGTACAGCTCATGTCTATAGGCGACGGTTACCACTTTCCATCAGGTGGGCCGTCAGCTTGTTTGACATTCTAAGTTGTATAAAAAAAACATAAGTCTCCTCCTTTGGGGAATTTGCCAGTAGTTGCTACGCTTCGCAGGCGGAGTGGCAACCGCAGCTAGGCTTAAGAGATGTTTTAAAAGGGACACTGCTGCCCATTCCTTGCCGGCCCTTAGTCATCTTTTACGACACCCACGGGAAAGGAAGGCGTGGCCTATTCTATGCCGATACCACACGGCCAATACAGTAGTGTTAATATAAATAATTGTTATATCTTGAATGCGATATAGTAGTATTTTATAATGAGCATAGAATAAACAATAATATTATATATTTTATATGCAACCTGGAATGGCAAACAAGCTAACGGCCCACCTGATGGAAAGTGGTAACTATTACCTACTCCTACGGACATACTTGTAAACAGCATCATGGATACCAAAAAATATATTGTTGTCATTGTAGAATGTATTTATTTTGTCGCCCAAAGCGCCGATGCGCCGCTTTGATTCCCAGAAGACAGGAAGGAAACGGGCGTGCATGCTGCAACTGACAACTCACTGGTGCCGACTGGCACGATGCAAGCTCTAAACTCAAGCGAGATTTTATTATTAGTAGTTACTATTCCTGAGGACTAAGATTCGATCCGAAGCAGACGACTATTGTACAAAGTCTTTCTTTCCTGATGTTGTTTCATCTCTCTCGATGTTAAAAGTTAAATTCGTCCTTCTAAAATAGTCCTGCAATGAATAGGTGTTAGAGCAGTTAGGACTATATAGTAAGTGCGTTATGGTTCATATTTTAACTACAGATACAATCCAAAGCTAGTCCCACTAAGCTCATTATCCTTATTACGACTGTCCTTGGTCTCAAGTTTATTGAGCGACTTCCATATTGGCCATAGCGATTGATACTCAGGTGAAAGACTCCCAGTGTTACAAAAGCAGCTAGAGAGGTTACAATATTGCGGTATATATATATATATATATATATATATATATATATATATATATATATATATATATATATATATATATATTATCTTTATTGCACTTGTTAGTTACATATAAAGTAATATATTTATAAATGTTGTGAGCAAGGGTGGACTTATCTCTAACAGAGATCTCTTCCAGTCAACCCAATACAGTGAGAAAACATTTCGTTAGCGGACAGCTGAAGTGCTACAATATAATAATACAATAATGCATCAAGATAAAACTTAAGGTTATTTCTTAGTCGTAAAAATGTATCTTAGACTATGAGACTCTTTTTACCCTAATCTTACTAAACGATTCTGAATGATCCACATCGCATTTGATCATAACCTCCATCGTTACCTATTTATAACGGTATTCAAAGACTCCTGTATCCAGAGATGCTTCGTAAATCGTGTAATCTACCACAGTAAGCGATCAGAAAATCATTACGCGGATCTTTAGCCTCTTTATAAAATGTGTACGCATACAGATAAGAAACCTTGTATGTGGCCGTGAAGATTAGGAACAGGAAGGCTTGTACTTTGGTATAAGCACGGTGTATACCTTCAAGTTATCTGAAAGTCGCTTAAGTATTCGATTTTATGAGTTGGAGACGGAGTAAGAATATGTGTTACCAATTTTCTTTAACCCAAGATTTTCGTTAGAGGCAATTAAGGAAAACAAGCTAAATATACTAGGAATATACTAAAAATAAATATACTAGGAACTTATATATATTTTAGTTGCAATATCTATATATTCACCTGATGAAGGGTATATTAAATATCAATTATCCAATATATAAAATCGAAATAAAGAATCCGATTGAATCGGATAAGGATATCCGATTGGGTGTGGGCAATATCGAAAAGGGTACTGACCTTTTTGCCATTAATGTCCAGAGATACCCAGTATATAGATAATAGAGTGGTACCTATATTTAGTCCATTATTCTGGATTGTTCCAAATAAGTATTTCAAGGCACCTTTTTTTACTTCATTCATATATTAGAAAAAAAAACTTTCGAGTATAAATTATAAAGTGAGTTTTATTGATCACTCATAGATAGCGCTTTAATGACTTAACCAATTGTTATAAAGTTCAGTTTACACGTATGACATGGAATGGAGAGGAACATAGGCTACTTTCTTATTTTGATCAAAGAACGTCGCGGGTAAAAGATAGTAGAAAAGAAATTAGTAAATATCTCTTCTAAATACACTAATTTAAAGTATACATACATATACATACATATCTGTCACGCCTGTCTCCCATTAGGGTAGGCAGAAACAATGGAACGCCAAATGCTTCGATTCAAACAAACCTCTTTCGCTTCTTCCACATTCATCAATCTTGTCATACACGCTCGTCGGTTACGGGTACTTTTAATTTGGCCCTTCTTCAGCACGTCGCCTATTTGGTCGACATACGTCCGTCTAGGGCGGCCCCTACCGACATCTCCATTCATTCTTGCTCGATAAATCTCTTTCGTAATTCTTCTTTCATCCATCCTCTCCAAATGACCAAACCAACGCAACATTCCTTTTTCAATTTAAAGTATCTTTTAACCAAATTGAAAAAAAAGGTTATCAACTCGATTTTTATGTACGTTATGCAATATTGATTCAAGATTTGCTATGCCAATATTGTGAGATCTTAAATTATATAGATAGAGAATTATATATATAGATCGAGCTACAAAAATGGTTCAACTTTCTGTCAAATTAGCTGACTGGTTTTTTATAACTATACGTATGTACTTACGCACAAAATGTATCTTGACGTATTATTTAATAAATAAAATGAGTATTCACGCTTTTAAAAGCAGCAGAATTTATAAGACAAAAAACAATATAGAAGTTATAAAGGAATCACTCGTAACTATTTATCACGCAAAATTGTATGAAAACGTTGAGCCGTTTTTCTCGAAGCATTTCTATGAAGACTATCTGTACAATCTAAGTGTGAGATATATTAAAAATTACGACAAAATTTGAGAAATATTTTCATGTATTTAGATCAGTTTGTTTACTGAAGTTGTTACAAATGAATATTATCGGATTAATTTCTACTTCCGATTTTACTTGAAATAGTTCCAACTTTTTATTTTCTTTTTATAGTTTCTGCTTATAGTTCCTGATTCTTTGTAAGTTTCCTTTATTTTATTCTCTGATTTCTAATTCCTCCAAGGACTGCCCGAGTTGCGTAGGTGTATAAGTTTTTATATTTACTATTTACGATGTTCACGGGATGTGATGTTTGTTTGACTTAGTTTATTTGTTTCTTTACACACTATTTGACCTAAACCTGTATTATATATTTCTTTTCTTCTGCGTTTCTTTACAGATTATTGACAACAATTACAATTGTATAGAATTACTTTATCATATCAGCCTTTAACTGTCCACTGTCAGCCTCCCTTTTGGGGGGGTTTGCCAATAGTTGCAGTAGTGGGCAGGCGGATTGGCAACCGCAGTTAAGCTTTGGAGATATTTTAAGAGGAACGCTGCTGCCCATCCCTACCCCTTCTTTAGTCGCCTCTAACGACACCCACGGGAAAGAAAGGGGTGGCCTATCCTATACTAGGACCACATGGCTTATAGAATTATTTCATCATATCAGACTTTAACTGTTTATTGCTGAACATAAGCCTCCTTCTTGGGGGGTTTTGCCAGTAGTTACCATGCTTGGCAGGTAGATTGGCAACGGTAGTGAGGCTTTCGAGATGTTTTAAGAGGGACGCTGCTGCCCATTCCTCGCCTTTCCTTGGTCGTCTCTTACGACACCCACTGAAAGAACGGGGTGACGGGGTAACGGTGATCCACGGCATATTCTTTCTTCTATTTTGTAACGTCGTTGATATATTTAATATATTAAATAATGAGACCTTTATTAGATTATTATTAGCTGACCCCGCGATCTTCGTACCGCCTAGCCGTCGATTTTTTAATTTTTTTAATAGTTACTTTGCTATTCGGAACGCCGGGTCCGTTAGATTTATACGATACTAACGTCACTCAATTGTTTTGCCTTCCCTGAACCTCTCCATTAATACTTGAACTTTATGTTATGGTATTAAAGTTCGAATTTACTTTTAAGTATTATTACGAATCCAATGTATGGGAGTATAGAAAAGTGTTGTTTTTAGACTTTTTCAGGCAATTTTGTACATTTTTCTCTCCGTAAGAACCATTCTCGTGCTTCAAGGAATATTCTAAAAATAATTAGCGAAATCGGTTCTGCTGTTCTCGAGATTTGTACTTAGCAACACATTTTTATATTATAGATTAGCGAACCGCCCCGGCTTCGCACAGGTGCAATGCTGATACTAAATAGCGCCGACCGGCCAGCCTGTTAGAAACCTCTAAAATTATTAGTGTTTCTCTAAAATATTATACATGTATTATACATATAAACCTTCCTCTTGAATCATTCTATCTATTATAAAAAAAAACCGCTTCAAAATCCGTTGCGTAGTTTTAAAGATTTAAGCATACATACGACAGACAGTGACAGCGACTTTGTTTTATAATATGTAGTAATAAAACAAAAAATATTCAGAATTTGAATTTTCGACGATGAGTTTCCTTTGTATTTATTGTGGCAAAAGTAACACTTAATGTGCTCATATTTCGCAGAGTACATTTAAAATGAATGCGGTGATATGTGGTAATATGCATGCTCCTGTTGTTTCACAAATTAATAAGGTTTACGAGTGGTGTTTATTGCCGGAAAATTGTTGGAAATTTGAAATGACATAGAAAGTTTTACCGCTAGCAAGATTCAAAGTCACGGCCACTGAGCTCTTTTTAAGCTTAAGTAAATTAGTCTACGAGATTCCCTTCAAATTTATAGATTTACTTTTAGAAGTAATTTATCAGCTTAACAAAATTTAATAGCTTAAAAAATTGGTATATAATTTTTTTTAATATCCTTGAAACATTTTATTGTATTTATTTAATGCATATATTTATTTTATGACATTTTGAATGGCAAACAAGCTGACGGCCCACCTAATGGAAAGTGGTTACCGTCGCCTATATACAACATGGATATCACAAAATGCATAATATACACAAATTTATGGCAAGTCATTTACTGTACATACTACACGTCTCTGGAATTCACTTCCATTTTCAATTCGTTTCCATTTTCTTTCAAAATTTGAAGATGGCATAATCATTAAAATTGTTTAAAGCAAGTATCAAAAAGAAATTATTAACTAAGACTTCTGTTTCGTTGAGTCAATTGTAAATAAGTATATGTATTTATGTAGGTTTATTACGTACTGAACTGTACGTGTTGAATTCCAGTTGTATTAGGTGCAAGTGGGATTACCATTCGATTATCGTCCATAAAAAAAATGTTTAATTTTAACTTGGTATTCAGTTTTATCTTTAGCTCTATAATCATTACCCTCGAACATTATATAGTTCTCTTTCAGCGCCTCAAAGGTTGACTGTAAAAAAGTCCTTTATATGGGACGAGTCCACTAATGTAAATACAATACATTATACTGTAATGCCCTCGGTATCCATCATGCATTTCTGTTTTTGAGGACTATGGTGTATAATACCTTCGTGCTCAAATCCTTAATCCTTCAAATCATAATACAACCATTCAAGAACACCTGCTTCAGTGCAAAAATACGTATAAGAAGATTGTACACATATATATAACTTTTATACTGTCTCCCTCCGGTAGAGCTGTTTCATCAAAATTCAAAATATCTTTATTTATGTAGGTCTACTAAAACTCTTGTTGAAAAATGATATGTCAAATCTGCCATCTCAGCCAATATCTGTCCACTGCTGAACATAGGCCTTCTTCATAGACTGCCATAAAGAACTGCCCTGAGTCACATGCATCAACTGACTTTCTGCAATGCATTTAAGGACGTCACTCCATCTAGAGGGGAATCGTCCTACACTGCGATTGCCCGTACGGGTTCGCCACTCAATAACCTTTTTTTTTCCGTTTCCACGCTCAGGTTGCTTATCGTTCCTTATATTTTCAAAGATAAAACTGTTTACTTAAATTTAATATTGAATACTAATTCCAATGTATCTTTTACAGGTAAGTCCGAGATAAGAGTAAGTTGCGTGGGAGAATATCTCTTAAAAAATTCCAGCATCACGGAAACTATAGTGGAAAGGTCAACCTTTCACGTTTCTATCAAGTGACAAGCCGTCGACAGCAACGAGGGTTTGATCTATTGAATTTGCTTCTTACAGAACGTGCGCGATAATGTTTGGTTTATATTTTTTTTTGGATCATATATCCTTACGATAATTCTTATAATTTAAAACACCTTTCGTCAATTTATGGAATTCATAAATATTTAATTTCACAGAATTCAAAAAGAAATTAACCTGATTGAGTAATTTTTTAATTGTACTACCGAAGGTGTTGCTAGTTACTTGACCAGCCGGCCTTTTTATATTTTCTATATTTTTTTATATCCATTTTGTCCCATTTATATCCATTATTCCATTTTTATATTTTTTTTATTTCATAAGTGTTTTTAACAAAATTTTGAAAGAAATATAAAGAAAGAAAAGAATATATATATATATATATATATATATATATATATATATATATATATATATATATATATATATATATATATATATATATATATATATATATATAATAAATAATAATATATAAATATAATACTTTTAGTACTTCTAGCGCATAAGAATTATCATGAGTTAAAAATAAATATAATGACCTTATAAACATAACATACGCACTGTCCATCAGTATTTATATTATAGATTTATGATATATAACAGTAAAATAATTTTCATTCATTAACGTTTAAAAAAAACCCACTAATTTAATAAGAATGAATCAAGAAATTTAATTATAAGAACATGACTTTTAAAAATTAAAAGAAATTACATCAATCAACTTCATATAAAAAAGTATACAAAAATTACGAATAAGAAAAGCGCGAGTAGATAAAATGTATAATTTAAACGAGAACAGTAAAGATAAATGAAATAAATTAAAACTTAAACGAATTTCTTCAATTATAAAAGTAGTAACGTAAGTCATTGTTAATAATAAACCGAGTTATATTACTCATTAATTTACTTCGTGCATTTAATTAAGACATAAAAAGGGTCTCGTGGACTTTATCGACGGATTGCTACGAATTGAATTACGAATTGTTGCATTAAGACTTGTTGAAGTTTAATTTATTTGAGTAGTTTCAAGTATTCTGCTTAATTGTCAGTGTGAGTAAAAAAATACTTTAACTTTTAAACTAGAGGTTAGATATACCTACAATACAGAAGATTATTAATTGATCTATATTATGAATTTGTGTTGTTTATTACTAGGCTGCCTAGCGTGTGTGTGTATGTGTGCGTGCGTGCGTGCGTGCGTGCGTGCGTAAGCATACGTGTGCGCATTTGTGTCTTTGTGTGTGTGTATTGCAATTACGTCATTAATTCTAAAACGTTTTACAATATTGTTGTAGTAATTGTTAGCGATTAAACTTGTATTGGATTTTCATTAATTTTATGACAACAATATCTGCGCTAAAAACAATACAAATATTTAACAAATAACTTACAACAGCAGTATGTCCGAACTAATTCGACATCTCATCGTAACCTTCATGGCATATTTATTTTTAAAAAGCCAGCAGCATACCTCCTATTTTTTCCTGTGCTACGGGTGTTCATGGGCGAAGGTAGTCCCTCATCCCACTCTTTTGCTTCCTGTGTTATATAAAAAAAAATTCTAAACATTGGCATAATTATAACTTTTTAAATTGACTTATTCATGTCGATGGTATTGTTTATACGTACAGATGGTAGTTAATACTTTGTATCAGGTGAGCTGGCAGTTTTTGCCTATCCCAGTTACATAAAAAAAGTTACAATGCCGCATCTCTCTGTTTTTGAGGAATAAATATTTATTCTCAAAAAATGGATGGTTTTGTATTTAGAACGTTAGATACGTTACGATATAAAAACAATAAATTAAAATTAATATAAAATTCCTTAAATACTAATACTAATTATAAGTAATCCCCCAACGCACCACATCAAATAAATATTAAATGAAGGAAAAATAAATAAATATTTTAAAAAAGGAATAAATATTTTAGATATTAAAATTCGAAAATCAAATTCCTATTATTACAATTATGTAATAAATTGCCAAGTGTTTGATCGTAAATAAAAACATTTTTTTCTCTAATAACCTGTAAAATGGTATACACTAGTAGGAAATTTAAAACTTGAAGGGATCAAAAGTTTGGCCGGATGCCGATACATTTCAAGTGTCCCCGAGCGCCATCGTGTTGACTTTCCAGAAAGCCTCTTCAATGGCTAAAGGATTGCTTCTAGGATACTTCACGTACGAGATGGTAATGTGTTTGGAATTTGTTTTCGAATATATATAAAGCAGATATTTTAACATCGAATACGATATTTACATATAACTGACGTTGATATATATATATATATATTACATTTATGAAGTACTAAAATGAGGCAACGTTTATAAAAGATACAATTTTCAATTCTGGGTAATTATCATATAATTGTCTTTCTATTGAACAAATTCGTGTAAGAAATATTAAGTTTTGAATGTCTACGAATTGAAATTAAATAAATAATATATACTATGTTTTAAACTATATTTTTAAATTGTCTAAATTCATTTCAAGAGAGACTAAAAGACTAACTTGTCGAGAGGGCCTTTACAATGACGAGGAATTTATACAATATAAATAATATGTAATTCTAAAATTATTAATGTAATTGAAATTTTAAAGTAAATTGATTATTATTGTTGTAAATTTATAATACTATTAAATATTTTTTATAATTTAATAAAACAAATTTGTAATGGCAATGACAAAATTAAATAAAACTGGACTTGTAATTTTGTAAAATATTAATAAATTACCTGTATCTGTACTTCTTGCTGTATTGATGAATGATTATGGAGACACACTGCGAGTACCTTAATCGCAAAGAGCTCACTGTCAAGTGTGTACAACTGAAGAGAGAGAGAGAGAAAGAGAGAGAGAGAGAAAGAGAGAGAGAGGGGGGAGAGAGAGAGTATTAATAAATTACCTATATCTGTACTTCTTGCTGTATTGATGAATGATGATGGAGACACACTGCGAGTACCTCAATCGCAAAGAGGTCACAGTCAAGTGTGTACAACTGAAGAGAAAGAGAGAGAGAGAGGGGAAGAGAGAGAGAGTATTTCTTGCAATTACTGAACTGTGATAGTGTAGAAAATACACGATAACAGTTTATATTGACATAAACTACATTCATTACACACGCGTATACGAATGTAATTGTCTTTGATCCCGCTTCTGTCATTGCATTTCCAGTTTGCTTATGGTTATGCTCTGTCTGTTCTTCTAATTAACTAATGCCATGTCGCCATTATTGCGTCACTTTGATCTTATGTTGAATTAAGGCAGTAGATGTGGTTTCATCTTTAATTTAAAACAGGCAAGGGTTCGTGATTAAACTGTGTTGTTTTTGCATTTGATAATGCATATTTTTTTTATACCACTGAGGTGGCAAATAAGCATACAGCCCACCTGATGGTAAGTGGTTACTGTCGCCTATGAGCGCCTGCAATACCAGAGGCATTACGTGCGCGTTGCCGACACTAAAGAAACCTCTCTAGCCCCCTTTTGAAGAACCCCATGCTGGCTGGCTGCATGCTGTTAGGAAAACACGACTCCACGACAGGGAGTCGAAGACTAATTTTTATTTATATTTAGAAATTATTAATAAGAAGCCTGACGAATAATTTTCAACTGATTTAAAAAAAAAAGGTTGTTATCAATTTGGTTAAATTTTCTTTTTATGTTTATTACCTCATAAACTCATCAATTGTAAATCAGTTTGAATAATTCTTTTTTTCTTCGGAAAGGATATATATTATAGATTAGTTCCAAAGAAATATTATCAAAATCAGTTTAGTAGTTTAGTTTTTAAATCGAAATAACTGGTTTTTGTCGCAATTGAAGTACATTTTTTTGGAAACAATTGCATGGTAATTCTTAATGAAATCCGAGTTTATTCCGTATTAAATTTATCATAATTAAAAACACGAATTTTTTACTGAATAAGAACTTGCCTATAATAGAACCAGTATTATTTTTGTCTAAGACATTTACCTCTATATAAATGCTTTCACAAAATTATTTTTGGAAAATAAAAAACAACACTCGCTCTTTTAATCTCTACGGACTACAGTTCGACTTGACTTGACGGTCTAGAAAATTGGAATTTGAAATACACTGGATACCTGAGGGAACAATATTCAACAACTTAAAAAGAAATTGTGATAACAAGTTTTTTTTCAAATTTTCTTTTTTCTAGTACTAGGACTGGCGAAAAGGTTGACGACCCCTTCCAGAAAATTCTGTATCAATGCCACTGGCCTTGTACTTTCCTACTTTTTAAGTGGGGAAGTATCTCTTCTTATCATAAACAAGTCCTTACATATTATGAATACAAATATACCTATATTGATGCTCATTTCCATTCTGGGTTTGCTGGCAGAGAACTCTTGTAGAGTTAAGCTCGCCTTTGTATATTTGCTATCCATTGCCATGTTTTATTAGTGTGTAAAACAAAGTGTAAATAATAGTAGTTATGTATACTTGAAAAAATTTAAACAATAAAATATATATGTGTGTGTATATATATATATATATATATATATATATATATATATATATATATATATATATATATATATATATATATATATATATATATATATATATAATGAGTAGAGATAATATTTATATTATTATATGTATCACATCTCCCATATTTAGAACTAACAGAATTTTTCGAAGAGATCGCTTTTAGCGATAAGGTCGCCCATTGTTTGCTCATTGTGATTATTTCTTGTAATTGTTTATATCTAGAATAAGTCATTTGCTGTATTTAGTTAAAACTGCAGCTTCTGTGGTCACAAAATTAGTATAGAAACAACATCGGAATAAACTCTTTCGATAAAAATTATAAAGTCCATAATCAAATCATAATAGTATTTGCTTTGTATAATTGTATGTGTCATAATTCATGTACGAAAGGGATTTAGACGCCAGGAGCGAATCTTATGAGTTCTATATAAAAAAAAAAGAATTGACGACGTTATTGTGTATTACAGTCACAAAAAAAATTAGATGAAAAACCTTTTTTTATTGGAAATCGCTTAAAATATATTGGTTATCTTATATTTTACATTAAAATCTAATATATAGTAAAGTATTTTCAATTTAAAAGTGAAAAATGATATTGTTTTACCCTGGGGAATCTGCAACGAAATTTTTAAAAATAAAATTTCTATTTGAAGTTTAAATAAAATATTATATTACTTTTATATCCAACTTTCAGCAATTTGTAATTGAAGTGAATAACATTGTATTGTTATTCATTTTATTTCAATTACAAATAAATATTGTTATAAATTACAAAATATATTTACGTTTTGCAATATAAAACTCGTGGGTTCGTGGACGACAATAAAATTTATCGTAAACCAAAGGATGTCATAAAATCTCAAAATATATCAAACATTGATTCAGAATGCTTACCTGAATGAGAACAATGATTTCGTTTCTAATAGAATATCTGGATAATTTACCTTACTCTGGCAAGTAAACGAATTCTCTTCCAACAAAATGTAGTTCTTGTAACGTCATAGTAAGCAAAAATAATTACTCTGTGATTTTTTAATAATAATTTATTTGCTTGAAATGTGGTCTGTACATTTGTACATTTGGCCATTAAGGCCATTACTACCACTACGAGTAATAATAGTGCTACATTACGCCTTATCTAAAGGTATGCACATTTTGTCTCAATACATGTTAGTAATTTTAGTGGTATATATTTTTTAAGTATAAATTTGTTAATTATTAGTCCAAGTAGTTATTTTAAATACATTAATACATTATTATTATTACATTTAATTGGTCAATTGTAAGTGTCAACATTTAATCATATTCATCATCATCATATTCATTTTTAGTCTATTCTATCATTCAGATTCCCAAATTCTTTTACTGTGTATAAACATTTTTAATTAGCAATTTATATTGAGATGGAGGAAGACTGTACAAAATTCGATTGCTTGGGTACCTCTGTCCCATTCGTGTTTCATCCGTGAAGCAGTTGTGTTTGCATGGCTGTGTTTTGGTTTGAAGGGTGGGATATGGCGTGAATTTACAGGGTACAGATGAATAACACCTGAGTCCTCAGGAATGGCAATGCATGGGGGGTATCATGGGCGAAACAGTATACCTACTCTGTTATGTTCATGGTACTGCTCATGTCTATAGGCGACGGTTACCACTTTCCATCAGGCCGTCAGCTTGTTTGCCATTCTAAGTGGTATAAAGAAAAAGTAAATCTATATAAACATACATTAAATCAATAAAAAATATATTACACACAATACCATGTATTTGATACATACACACATATGTTATATACTCTTTTGTTTGTTGTTGAAGTCTGTGATCAAATTGAGAATAGACTAATATTGTTTGTATTTAATATAATTTGTCTATAGTCTTATTGAATGTCAAATATCGACCACTAATGTCGAATTTCGACCACTGCCAAGTCAGCTAGTACCTATAAATTGCTGTTAAAACTTATTTATTACTTATTCAGTTAGTTGCAGAGTTGTTAAGGAGCTTGTTTGTTTAAGGTGACCGGAGAGAAATAGATTGTGACTTTAGAACATTTGATCAAAGATAAATTGTTTCAATCTTTGCATTATAGAGGAAATATGTAGTTAATTATTGTTTTGTACAAGTCTCATAGCTTATTAATTTACTACCGTAATTTGGTATTGAGATTATGAGGTAAAATTGAATCAAAGTATATCAAAGATTTCATGATGATGTTTTATGTGTGTAATTCTATGTAAAACAAATAAATATTTTGTATCCAATAAATATAATTATGTAAATTAATAATATATAATACTATAATATCAAATATTTTGAAAAAAAAAACAATTAATTTCCATAAATGAAAGAAGCATCCTACATTATTGCCATCCAAGATTATGGCCATGCCGGGTTTCTTCAAATTAAATTTTATTTAAAATTTGGTTTTTGTATAATATCACATTTTGGTTGTATACAGTCAAATATTTTATTGACAAGAAAGGTACATTCTTGTAACATGCAACTGCAGTTGTATCCGTTTGTATTTTGTAAATAGAGTGACTGGGTGAAAAGCAGCGTTGTGCAGCTGTATACATTGCATTGCGGGACACTCATAGCGTCAACGGAATTAGTTCCTTTTGCCTAAAATGAAACCGCTCTTATGTGTAATATTTCTGTATTTTCTGGCAATAAATATTTTCTATTCTATTTTAAAACTGTGGTCTCGAAAATAATAACGTACAGTACACATCTTTCACATAGTTTGCACAACACACATTCACACATACTCACGAACATACTCACATTCATTTATACAACTTCGCTTCTCTTAAGGCTATTATATATATTATTCATGTTTTTAATAATTACTTGTGTATTTATATTATTGATTTTACTAACGTTAAAATTTTTCGGGATTGCCTGATCACCAATGATTATTATGTTAATTTTATATTCCTTTTATAATAATACCTGCCCACTATGTACTTTTTATTATAACAGATTTGTTATTCTTTGTCGGGTGCCCACGATACAGGTTTGTCTAGTGTGGGGCCCATCGTATCTTGTGTTTATAACTTTATGTCAAATAATAAATTTCTATTTCTAGTCATTATCTATTAGTATCTCTATTTAGCAATTTACGTGCTATGAGTAAGATTCAAATATCTGGTCGTTTATAATATTGGTATGTTATTATTTTTAGGTCGCTTTTGAAAATCTTGATCCCCACTGACGTCACCCATCCAAAGCCACAGCGTGAGACTGACAGGAGCTCTTAATTTGCGTATTTTGTAGGAAATTAATGTGATTAATAGCCTGATCAATGACGTTTCAAAGGGGTTTCGTTAAACGATTCAGAATATAAAACAGCATTGATTTATTTAATGGCAGTTATATCTTTACGATGGTCGAAGAGTTTTAAATAAAACGCTCGAATATTTTACGATTGTATTAAAATAATAATAAATTGATCAGCCTTAATGTACCTTTCAAATGTACGTATTTAAAAAGATAAAAAAAAAAATTACATTTTTTAAACTTAGTTTTTAATTTAGAATGGCAAACGAGCTATCATGTCGTGTCGTCGCCGCATAGAATGGGCCACCAGTTGTGTCGTAAGAATCGACTAAGGAACTTAATGGTCTAGGAATAGGCAACAGCGTCCATCTTAAAACATCACTAAAGCCTAACTATGATTGCCAACCCGTAACCCGTAACTGGGGAAAGCCTATGTTCAGCAATGGATAACTAACGACTGATATAAATATTATTAAAAAGTTAAAGTTAAGTTTAAAAAGTTTTCAAAAAGGCTGTATTATGTTCTCTTTAGGGTTAACAACGCGCATACGATATGCCTAGTGTTGCAGACGACTATAGGATGCAGTGACCGTTTACCTACAAACAGGCTGTTGTTTGTCACCTTCGCGGTAATAAAAAAAAAACATTAGTATGTATAAGACTTTTATGCGTAATAAAAATGGACAAAACACAACTATTTTTCCGCAAAGCCCAAAATAAATAAGAAAAATATTAATTTTATGGTATAATAGGAGTTGATATAACAATAGACCCGTTTTGTCCCAACGGAGTCCTAAAACATTGTCCCACGTTATAGTGAACAGAAGCAATTTGTTTTACTGACCCCTCGTTTGTATTCTACAGTTGGCAGAATACTCGCGTGTTAAGGAAATGAAGGTAAACAAGAAACACATTGTTATTTTCGTCAGAATTTAAAAATATTTCTCGTTTCGGTTTTATTTTTGGGTGCATGTTAATTCTGAAATGATTTAGACATATACATATATTTTTTAATAATTTTTGTATTTTATCACCAAAGTGTGGGTAATATATAGCAATATCTATATATTTTAGTTATAATATCTACGAGTATATACTTTGTCCAATAAGGAATAAGTTAAAAGTCTGTAATCCAAATAATAATATTAAATAACAGATTTTTAACATATTCGAAAATAGATATTCGACCGATATAGTTGATGTCGAAATGGATGATGACCTTTTTCCGCCATAAAGGTCCAGACAAACCCAATATATAGATATCGGATCGGTATCCATATTACCAATAACTACACCATGGTCCTCGAGTAATGTGTAACGTCCGAGACGTTATTCATAGTCGACGGTTACCGCTTTCCATCAGGTAGACCGTCAGCTTGTTTGCTATTCTAAGTATCATAAAAAATATATAAATTTAATTATGTTTTACGAGGGTACTTTATAGAATAAATTTTTAATTTATAACACGAAAAAACGAAACACTGTAGCTTCAATAAATTTGTAGCAAAGATTTGAAAATGGCGAGACCTAAAATGAAGACCGGCAAAGAAAGATAATTTTATTTACGACCAACTAAAATAACTCTCGGAGCCAAAGAGGGATTGCGTCAATTATTTAAGACAGAAAGAAATCTAGGAAAACGTGGCGGGCTCGATCTAGGTTGAACGCCGGCTATAAAAACAATTTTTTTCAAATTCTCCGTAATCTATGTCGGCTTAATCGGTTACAATCAATTTACATTTGATCTCTATGAACGTTAATTATCCAGAGATGTTAGAAAATCTGCAATTGACAATTATATAAGTGCAATGCGGATCTTTAAAATATTATTGTTTTTTTTTATGCAACTTAGAATGGCAAATGATAAATATCTAGTTACGATTTTATTATATTATTATTATTATTTCAGCCGTTAACTATCCACTGCTGAACAAAAGCCTTTCCCATAAGAGGAATTTTGCCAGTAGTTGCCACGCTTGGCAGGCAGATTGGCAACCGCAGTTAGGCTTTTACAGATGTTTTAAGAGAGACCCTGCTGCTCATCCCTCGCCCTCCCTTAGTCGCCTCTTATGACACCCACCGTAAAGGAAGGGAAAGCCCATTCTATGCCAAGGCACACACGGCGACAATTATATTAATAATAAATATTATGTTAGTAAAATAGCATACATACATTATATATTAGTAATTTAAAAGACACTTAAATTAAATATTATCTATTTATAGTAGTAGGAGAAAACCTTGAGCAGTTGTTTACATGGCTGTGTTTCGGTTTGAAGGATGAGATATGGCAGTGAATTTACAGGGTACAGAAATATAATACCTCAGTCCTCAGGAATGGTAAATGGGTGTCATGGGAGAAACAGTATACTCTGTTATGTCCATAGTACTGTTTATGTTTATAGACGATAGTTACCACTTTCCATTAGGTGGGCGTCAACTAGTTTGTTATTTTAAATTGCGTAAATAAACATCACAATGACAATGACTATATGTCATAAATAAATCCGATAGATAAAATAATAATCTTATAAAAGAAAAAATAAAATAATCTCTAAAAGAAATATTAGTTGGGTAACTGTGTTACTGTCGAGTTGTCAGCCCTTATATTAGATTGCCAAGTATAAACAAAGTGAGGTTCACTTTCAAAGAATTCCTTTGAACTTAATAAGTGGAGTCAAATCAAGTTTCGCCGTATTAAACTTTTTTTTTGATAACGTCTTTGGGTTCCGCTTTGTAAATAAGTTAAACTTCTATAATTTAATAATATTGATTTTTTATTCGACTCACAAAGAAGGGAGATTATCATTTACTCATTTTTCTTTTATTGTGGTATGTTCCAATTACTTCTTTAGTTCAATTACTAAATTAATTTTAATATTTTTTTTAATGTATAGTAATTACTGACATATTGATCTTGTACTAATTTTAATTATTAATAATGGATTTTTTTTTCAGTAAATATTGCTTGTTGTGAAATATAAGTTACAAATAGAAATAATACAATAAAGTGTTACAAGCAAACAAAACAAATAATATTCTGTATTCTAAATTCAAATATTTGTTGTTGCTGTTTTTTTCTTGCAGACTTATTTTTTACTCGATTACTTCAAAATTGTTATTTACGTTCACTGCTAGATTATCAATAATTTGCTACAAAAAAAATCAGTCCATATGCATCTATTATCTTTTTGCAGTATTTTTGAGTTATTTAAAGTCATATGTGACTTACTATTCTAAATTTTTTAAATTGATTTCATATAGAAAGTCGTTATTAATTTGTCTATCTTATATTTTATATGTAGGTTATGCAATGAATACTAACTCTGATTTAACTTCGACTTGATTTTTTTAATCAAAAGAGTCTATGGTTATATTCTTATACAAATTTGGTCAAAATCTATGTTTGTTTTTAGATGGAATTTAAGAGGTGAGGTTACGCAAGAATTATTAGTTTCTTTAACTTCAACCTAACACTTATTGGTTTCTCTAGCTATAGGCCATAAACGACCATTGCTACTTGAAACTAACAGTCCTTCGGACTTTATCGGTCACTTTGGTTTTTCTGCGATTAATCCTGGTTTCGCTTTCTATCATGCAGTGAAACTCCGAACGTAGCCTTTTCCATACATAGTTCGGTAAGCGCCTTGGAGTTTTCTCATATGGCTTTTTACGTAATTGGATGTAAGTGTCGAGGCATTATGAGCGTTGAGTAATGACGCATTATGTCTTGTAGTTGGTGAAAGACCGTTAGCAACTCTGTTAAATATTAAGAAGATATATACACTGTTTGAGTCACAGATTATTTTATTTGCTCTTCTGTTATAGTAAATTATTTCTTACAGTAATATTTTTTATATTTATTTATGTATGTATTCGTTATATGTATGTATATTTATTTATTGGTCTGTCCCTACATATACTTAGATCTTTAAAACTACACAACAGATTTTAGTGCTATTTTTTTCAATAGATAGAGTGATTCAAGAGAAAGGTTTATATATATAATATATGCATAATATAGTAGAGAAACACTGATATTTTTTTGTTTTTTTAATTTCTAATAGGCCTGCAGCGCTATTTAGTATCAGCATTGCACCCGTGCGAAGCTGGGAGGGGTCGCTAGTTTAACATATTAGTCGATTTATATTTTTATAATATATAAATATATTGAGTATTACTTTGCGTGTATGACAAGATTGATGAATGTGGAAGAAGCGAAAGAGGTTTGTTTAAATCGAAGCATTTGGCGTTCCATTGTTTCTGCCTACCCTAATGGGAGACAGGCGTGACAGATATGTATGTATGTATGTATGAGTATTACTTTGTTTACTCCATTCATGAATGCACCGCCTTATTTTTCTGTTTGCTCAATGGGTGACTGGTATAGAATACCGTCCGGTAGGTATTAATTCCGCCAAATATACCTACATAAAATTTCACGGTGCATTAAAGTTTTAAAAAAATCATGTTTCCAATTGTTACTTGCTGCACCTAACAAGGTCCATAGTGATAATAGAAATATCATGTATACTATTATAATATTATAGAATGCAAATATAAAAATATTGCCAAATTGCTCCAGCCATTTTTGAGTTTTTTGCATTTATCAGCACGTTTCGTGATTCTTTTTTTATTGATATAAATAATAGTATACAAAATTTATATCTAGGTATATAATAATAGAACAATTTATCATGACTGATGTATCCACGCTTTTACCATTGGGATGGTTGAAATTTACAATATTTTATTGTGTAAGCATCCACTAAGAGTTCTCGAAATTTCAGCACGAACATGACATAATGCGTGGGCGAAGCCGCAATAAACAGGTATCTAGTTATTTATTTCTTTATGTATGTCGTATAATGTAGTCTATATAAAAATAAGTAAAATTCGCTTCAAGAGACGATACATGTATATCAATAGAAATATTCGAGAGAACAAACTATAGTCTATTACAATGGACAATGAAAATTTAACTTACGACCGATACGACAACATAACCTTCAAGAAAAGAGCATATTCCTTTTTAAAAGGCCGGCAGTACACCTGCAATGCCGTAGGTGTTGTAGGTGACCATGGGCGGCGGTAGTCACTTACCATCAGATGAGCCGCATGCTCGTTTGCCCCCTGTGTTGTAAAAAAAAAACTTTTCTTTTAACACTTAAATAGGTACTCTCTAATTGAAATTAGTTAACAAACCAAAACGGTTCTTCAAAAGGAAGGTAAAGAGATTTCTTTAGAGTCGGCAACGCGTGCGTAATACCTCTGGTATTGCAGGCGTTCATAGGCTATGGTAACCGCTTACTATCAGATGGGCTGTAAGCTTGTTTGCCACCTCAGTGGTATAAAAAAACCCTTCAATTAATAAACTTGTTTTTTTAATTGTATCTCTTAACTTTTTATTAGACATCAGCACATTATTTTATGGTCGAGTTATTTATTCGTATGTTTTGTTTTTCTTTTTTTTTCTACACTGTATAGGTAATCAATTATAAAAACTCTCTATCTGAGCCGGAGGTTGTAAGTTTGCATCTATCTACCAGAGAGAGACTTTGTACAAAAGTCGATTGCTTGGGTACCTCTGTCCATTCGTGTTTCAACCGTGAAGTAGTTGTGTTTGCATGGCTGTGTTTCGGTTTGAAGGGTGGGATATGGCGTGAATTTACTGGGTACAGAAGAATAACACCTGAGTCCTGAGGAATGACAACGCATGGGGGGGGGGGGGGCTATCATGAGCGAAACAGTATGCTCTGTTATGTCCATGGTTACTACTCATATCTATATATATGCGACGGTTACCACTTTCCATCAGGTGGGCCGTCAGCTTGTTTGCCATTCTAAGTTGTATAAAAAACAAATTTTTTTGGGTACTATTCTTACATAAACACTTTTTCACGCCTCTCTCGAAGGAGTCAAAGTTATACCATACCTTACAGGAATCGTTAATTATCATCGTTAATTTCTATAGAAATAGAAATATAATAATTCACTGCTTATTATTTACTACTAATCACTTGAAAGTTATAGAAACTAGCCATTCGTATCCCCGCAGTCCGAACTGTTTGGAGTTGCACAAAGCCGGACTACGAGTTTACATCGAACTTACTCGTAGTTGGTCGTATCAACTGGCCCAGCTGCATCTGCAGTTTAGAATTTCAAGCACGTTATTTAACTTGCTACTCCTAAAATTATTGGCCTATTTATTCTCTTTTTCCAGGAAGACTTGAGCATTAAAAAAGAGGTATACCTATATATTTTTAGACATGTCTTTATCTATTGCTGAGAGCTTCGCTCTTCATTCTGGGATGGGTATTATACAGTTATAAGGTAGGCCTCGCCTACTCGGTCCCCCTTCATGCTTACACCTAAAATATTTTGTACAAATAATAAATAATAAATAAATAAATATACGATCATGACTACATCATAAATGCAGTTATAGCTTTTACAGAAAATGTGAGGAGATCTAGCTGAAGATATTGGGACAAGGGATAGATAAAGAAGTAGAAAATTTATTGCTTCCTGTATAATTTTTTAGAGTTTTTGAACTACATTTTTTGAGCGAAAGAAGCGCACGACTACCAGTGTAATATATAATTCTATATACTCTTCATCTTTGAAAGCTAAATTATAGGCTGAGGAAGTCGTAACCCAAATGATCAACTATATGGCAATAACTCAGTTAGTTTAAACCTTCTTCAAACCAATTACGCCAAAACTCTTTGAATTAGTTCAGCTCAAACTTGGCACATTTAGATTAGTTGGGCCGAATGGATTTGGTGGGTATGCGGAATGAATCCAGTTATTTCAAGCGTCTAATTTACGGCATAGAAGGGTTTTACATTAAATATTGAAACTTTTTATAAATGTAAAATTCGATATGAATAGTAAAAAAATAAAAATCAAATATGATGGTATAATATTACCATCATCAACACCATAACAACCCATTAACACCGCACTGCTGGGCTTGGCCCAAATAACAGGAGGACATTAGCCTAATGGTGTCTGAATTTAATTTCGAGTTTTCCTTACATTACAACATTGTAATGATCATTGCTCACATTGTCGACATTTTGAGGACGAAGAAAAATGATGACACGTATTACTGGTATTATTACTTCATTACCACTCACGTAAGTACTCATGCATGCACGCATGCACACATGCGCTAACAGACACACAGGGGCGTGCGTGCGCGCGCGTTATCGCTCTCGCACACACACACAGACAAATAGAGAAAGAGAGTGAAGGAGGGAGAGGGAGAGAGAATTATAATAAACTAGCTTCTACTCGCTACTTCGTCCACGGTTCTGGAATATTTATTTAATTATTTAATACAAAAAATCTACAGCCCTTAAAAACGACTTACATGCTAAGTCTATTATAAATACAGCTAATAACGGATACGTTAGAGTGGATGTATGTATGTATATTTATTAATCTTCTCGAACCCTATTAACATACAATACGTGTATATAAATTTTTATAATGATTGGTGAAGCCGTTAAACCGTTAAAAGATAACAAACAAACAATTATCCCATTTATACCTTATTTTAATTAGAAAAGATTAAAAAAAATATTCAGTAATCTTATCTATTTATTAAGTAGTTAAATTAAAAAGCAAGACAGTTATGTTAACGAGTCGAAGACAAGAATATTTCTTAGTTACGTCTCAATTACTTGCAGCGACATCGCCGTTTAATAGAATGCGGCAACTGCGGAAATGGTAATGCATAGTATTATGTTATCTGTGGTAAAGCATTACTCTACTGTAGTGCTTCTACTTGCTATTCTTATTACTCTGTTGCTTGTGAATGCACTCAACACTGTACCCCCATGTAATATTGCATCTACATTTGTGCAGTGTAATGTTTCTTTAGAGCTTTCTATTCTACCAGAACAATATTTTTGATTATTTCCTTTTTCTTTTTTTTTTCTTAGATTTCTGATAAAGGAATTTTTAAAATTTTTTTTTACGAATAGTAATGGAATGGTAATTCCGCTTACGCTATCGGTGTTATAGGGTAGCGGGTTACTTGAGAAGAAAAAAAGGAAGAAAACAGGTGAAGATGGAAGCAGGCCAATTGGCCCACCGTGATGAATTCGAAAATAATTAACCGCGTGGTTCACCTACGTAGAGGATAAGCTGATTAAGTATACTTCTAGCAAAGAGATCTTTTAGATCTGTATTACTAACAAACCATTTCCCCTATTCTAAGTATCATAAAGAAACTACCATCGATGTAAATATGTCTGAATGTTTAAAATAATCCAAATACATTGTCCTTACAATCAATAAAGCTCACCAAATTAGTTTATAGTTTGGATGTTAACTTGACCTACTTGAATAAGTTTAACTAGCTTCGACTGAATGTATCGGACGTGGATAGACTTTCAACAACGTATTGTACGGCATTGATCAGGCCAAGTCTAATTATCTTTACTAATATTATTTATTTATATTTTATGATTCTTAGAGCGCAATTAAGTTGACGGGTCACCTGATAGAAGTCGGTGACTGTCATCTATAAACATTACTACCATAGATATAACAGAGTATGCTGACATTAAGATACAATACAAATAATATATATATGGATATAATGGACATCCCAGAATGGACTGTGATATTCATTATAACCCTTCTGCGTTGCCAAGTATGACTATAGTGTTATGGGTCCATACTCCATAATTTAACAATTAGAAATCTAGAATTGAGTTTGTTTGTTTGTAACCTCTTGCACCTTAATAGCTCAATCAATCGTCATGAAATTTTGTGTACACGCAGTCTTTGACATGTAAAAGGACGTAGGCTGTAATTTATCCTGGTCAAATAATATATTCCATTATACCGAAGAAGTAGTGGGTAAACCCTAGTTTTTAGTTTTAAAATTTATGATTTAAGTTGTTGATGGAAAAAAATTAATTTATTATTAATAGAATCTATATTTATTAAGAAAATAAAGATTACTCTATGGAATATAACAATAAAAGTAACGATTTCTTGTTAATCGCTTCTTCCTGATCATTACCTTATCTTATATCTCTCTATATTACCTGATTTATACCAGAATAAAAAAAAAATGTTGTAAAATAAAAAATACTTAAAATAAACTTGGCTCGTACCGCTCCAAATCAGCTAGCTAATTCAGTCAAACTTCGTTTCCAATTGTGCTTGGAACGCAAAGCGAGTCCAAGTTTAGAGCAGATGAAACTAAACTTTGAAAATTAATTTTCCTTTAGGAATGCACTATATAAGCTATTGATGAAGTACTTACATATAGTTTCTTTGGTTTTCTTATTTAATTACTATAAATAATACACTATTAAAATCAATAGCTCGTAAGATTTTAGAACATTGTAATTAACGATTTATCTCACATGTAACTTATGAACAAGTTATCTACATGGATATTAATTGATACACATCAATTAATTAGTTGTTTTACAATATTAGATTGTCTAGACATTGATCCTGTCTATCTAATTAATGATAGAGTTAATTAATTAAGATTCTTGTTGCAATTCGAGTAGATGATCAAGTTTCGACTATACGAGTTTGAACTTTCGATATAGTTAATTAACAGATTGTGATCCATGTTATTGTAATCTTATTGTAATCAAATTAAATTAAATTATTACACTAATGTAACATCAATATTCTTACTTTTTAAATTTATGTTATTTTTTAACGTTCCATTACACATAGACATGTGTATGAGGAAATTCTATGAACTTACTATGCTTGTCGTTTCCGACAATTGTGCACAGCGCACACACATAATGAGTGGAAACGTAGTTGTGCACGCAGATTGAAGACCTCGTACAGGCAAACGATCGACCCCCACTAGATGGCATGAGGACCTCAAATACATTGTAGTGGGTCAGTGGATACAGGTGGCTCAGGACCGTTCCTTATGGCAGTCTATGGGAGAGGTCTATGTTTAGCAGTAGACAGAATATAGCTAACATGATGATGATGTGACGTAAAGCGCTGTACGTTGCCTAAAGAAGACTTCCGGATGAAGTCATCAAAAAGTCACCTTTTTAGCTCCAAAATACCCCAGAGATAATCTAGTTCAAGATCAATAGTAGTTTGCTACTTAACTTTTAGAATAATTTTGCAATCGCCCCAGCTTTGCGAGAAGTCACATTAGATTTTACAGCACTTAAAAACCTTCTAAATATATAATACAATTTGTGTCAAAAATTGTTACTTAGTTTAGAAGAAGTAAATGAAGAAACAGAAGTATTCTATGCTATTTATATAGTCTTCTTCAAATAAGGCTGGAAATAGTAATTTCATGAAAATGCTCATGAAAAATCTATTTGAACAAAGATCATATTTCTATTCTATTCTAATAAAAAGATCCATACATGGATATGAGAAGATTGCATTGTTACATCACACAATGACCCATATTGGGTCCAAACGGGAAGTTCCGGCTACGCGGACTGCATCTAAATAAGGCGCCTCTTTTGGTTATAAAACTTAAAATATCCGGATCAATATTCAAATTCCACGGTAGTTTTGTTTTGAATTATTTAATTCGCTACGATTGCGACCTTGACTGGAATCTGGTCCATTCCTGGGGATCGGGATGTAAACTTTACTAATTAAAAAAATATATTGTTTTTTTTTAATGGTCTGTAGTTTTGTTTTTTAATCCAATTATAATGTAATGTGCCACCAGTTTTTTTATTCTATATTACACGAAGTTGTAGATGTTAGATATAAACTTCATGTCTTGCATGTTGATAATTTTAAAGTAAGAGATAAACCAACCTTAATAGAGTAGGTAGATACTTCATACCGTTGACCTTATGTATCTTATAAAAAATATAGTATACTGAGAAATTTTCAATCCAGACTCCAAAAATACTCGTTTATTGTCAATCTCTATTAGAGATAATGATGTTCGTGGCATTATTGAAGCTTACAGTTTCCATTTTCTATTAGGTGGGCCGTCAGCTAATTTGTTATTTCTCAAGTTTCCATTTTCAAATCCACGTGCAAAACAAACGAAATTATTGTAACTCTATTATAATGAGAATTTTGAATTAAGACAGAGAGCTTTATTTATTTCAGAATGCTTAATTAAGTAGTACTTAAGTTACAAACGGGGAATTTTGTCAAGGAGTATTTAATGCTTATACACGTGTTCCACAGTATTGATATTCGAAATTAACATTAATGATAAGTTTGTTTCACAGAGTTTCGTTTGAAATTAAAGGTTAGAGATTAGAAAATTTGTATAATAGGTAGTAAAATACTTTTCTTCTCTGCTCTTAAAATTATTATCATTTCAACCACCTATTGTTTACTGTATTATAACTGAACACTGCTTTAGAGAGCTATTTACATAGATCAAATCGTACCAATTTTTTGGGACTTTAGATAGTAAACGTTCATCCTAAACCACGATTATCTGTAGGGATGGGTTTTTAGAAGATACGTGATCGATCCATGCCATTTCAGGTTGGTAATCTTGAAGACAATATTAATTTATCTAGTTCTTCTACAGATTTATTTCCCTTGGGCAAATTATTACAATGTACATACAATTAATGTATCAAAACAATTACGTTAAACCATACTGTTTTTCAACTTCAGCCCGTTTGCTAAATTCAAACATTTATAAGCCTAATAAAACCCAATTCGTTCACATTTCGGGCCAAAAGTGGCACATTGGTATCGTAAATTCAGTTATTGCAGTTTTAGAGGATCGTAAAATCGACATACGAAGTGTGTAGGAAAATCCCCTTTTCTATAAATTGTAAGCTTAAAATCAGTTAGTTGAATTATACTATTTATATTAAATTATATTCCAGTCCTTCATTGCATTGGGATCTTCTTTACTTCCTGAGAAGGATGTAAGTAGATGAATAAGAAAAGAAAGCCTTAAATACTTCACCTTCAAAGATATATCGGGGTCATTCCTTGGCTCATCATTTTTATTGGGTTTGGATCCAATTTCTCTTTCTTGTTCTGGAATTGTCTTGAGATTATGTAGATAAGAGTACATATATATTTTTTTTCTTTCTATATTTCTTAAAAAACTGCAACATTTTCAAATCTTAAATTAAGTTTCTGTTATGGTTCCCTATGTGATTATTTTTTAATTAAAACTTTTCAGAATCAGATCATATAGTATAATCACTGGAAAAGTAAATGAAGGAGTAAAAAATGGTGATTGTTCTTTAATAGCTATATTGGCGACTTGACTTATACTTTGTGATACTACCTATCCATGGTAAGACATTTACTGAGATTAGAAGCTCAGTCTTCAGAGTGACGAATGGTTTGAATAGTAAAATACCATTTGCCTTGCCGTTTCCCATTTATTTGGGGTCGGCGCAGTATATCTTCTTTCTCCACAAATCCAAGTCAACTGTCATTTCCAGGCTCACTCCTCTTTTATGTTTTTTTTTTTTTTTTTTTTTTTACAACACAGGGGGCAAACGAGCATGCGGCTCACCTGATGGTAAGTGACTACCGCCGCCCATGGTCACCCACAACACCTACGGCATTGCAGGTGTGCTGCCGGCCTTTCAAAAAGGAATATGCTCTTTTCTTGAAGGTTATGTTGTCGTATCGGTTCGGAAATACTGCTGCTGGAAGTTGATTCCAAAGAGTGGTTGTGCGAGGAAGAAAGTGCCTTGAAAAACGCACGGTGGAGGACCGCCACTCGTCCAGATGGTTGGGATGAAATTTTAGTTTATGGCGGGTTGTACGATGGTGAAAATCTGCAGCAGGTATCAATCCGAACAATTCTTCAGAGCACTCCCCATGATAAATTCGGTAGAAGATGCACAGAGATGCAACATCTCTACGCAGTTTCAGTGGGTCGAGCCGGACAGTAAGACGCCGATCGTCAACAATTCGAGCTGCCCGACTTTGAATGCGGTCTAACGGAAGGAGTTGGTACTGTGGCGCTCCTGCCCACAGGTGAGAACAGTATTCCATGTGTGGCCTCACTTGAGCTTTATACAGTTTCAGGCGGTTTTCTGGCGTGAAATACCGTCTCACCCTATTGAGCACCCCCAACTTTTTGGAAGCTATCTTAGCTTTTTCCTCCAGATGACCGCAAAACTGGACGTCGCTAGATATATCGACGCCAAGAATCCCCAAACTCGACTTATTATCAAGGGAAGTGCCCTGAAAGTGAGGTGATACGACAAACGGTGTCTTTTTTGCGGTGAACGCGCAGACTTGTGTCTTCTTAGGGTTAAAGTGAACAAGATTGCGTTCACCCCAGATCGAAACTTTATCGAGTGAAGTTTCGATTTCAGACACAAGTCTGTTCCGGAGCTCATCGGTATGTGCCCGCGAGATCTTTGCATGACCGGTGTATAATGCATCTCCTGTACTGTCGTCCGCATAACAATGAATATCACTGATCTGTAACATATCATTGATATGCAGAAGAAACAGTGTCGGAGATAGTACACAGCCTTGCGGGACACCAGCATTCACAGGTTTTAAGTCAGAGCATGCTCCGTCGACTACGACCTTAATGCTACGTTCCTTAAGAAAGCTGGCGACCCAACTGCACAATCTCGCAGGCAACCCAAACGAAGGTAGTTTTGAGATTAGTGCCCTATGCCACACCCGATCAAAGGCTTTCGCAATATCCAGACTAACAGCTAAGGCCTCTCCCTTATTCTCGATTGCCACTGCCCATCGGTGTGTTAAATAAACTAAAAGATCACCAGCCGAGCGTCCCCGTCGAAAGCCGTACTGGCGGTCTGAGATCAGCTGGCGATCCTCTAGGTACCGGAGCAGTTGATGGTTAATAACTGATTCCATGACTTTCGAGAATAAGGAAGTGATAGCTATGGGCCTATAGTTAGCTGGATCTGAGCGGTCTCCTTTTTTAGGGATCGGATGCACCAGAGCAGTCTTCCAAAACTTTGGGACTATACCTGATGAGTAACAGAGCCGAAAAAGACGCGTAAGAACCGGAGCCAACTCTGGTGCGCACGTCCTAAGCACAATTGGAGGAATGCCATCGGGCCCGCTCGACTTATGGATTTCAAGGGAGAGAAGTGCTCTACGCACTGATCTTAGCGTGAATTTAACATCCGGCATAGAGCTCCTACAACGCGGGATGGTCGGCGGTAGTTTCTCCCCGTCATCCAACGTCGAGTTTGATGCAAAGAGAGATCCAAGGAGATCGGCCTTCTCTTTGGCGTTCAGAGCCAACGAGTTATCCTCCCTGCGCAATGGTGGAAAAGATGACTGACAGAAATTCCCTTGTGCAGCTTTGGCAAGAGACCAGAAAGCTCGAGATCCCGAAGGTAAACTAGCCAATCTCTTGCCAATTCTACCAATATGCTCTGACTTCGCTGTGGCCAAAACTCTTTTGAAGGACCTAGAGGCAAAGTTATACTTCTTTTTAAGGGCACTGATGTTAGAATCTCGCGATGCCACACCTTTGGCCCAGGCTAGGAAGCACTCCTGTTTCAGGCGAGATGCTATTCTACAAGAGGCTCCATACCAGGGCTGGGATTTCCCACCGACAGGTACCACAGAGTTAGGAATAAATAATTCCATTCCCTGGAGCACCACATCGGCGATGGAATCGGCGATGGCGTTGGGATCCCCCAGTGCGAAGCAAACCTGCCTCCATGGGTAAGATGCGAAAAAAATCCGCATCTCATCCCAGTCTGCCGACCTGTAGTGCCAAACACGACGTCTACCCGTAGAACGTGGTGGAATCGGACTCATGAGAGGCACCTCGCTCCGCACCAGACAGTGATCCGACGATCCAAGCGGAGCTTCGACGGAAATCACATAGTTGTCTGGGTGGGTGGTCAGCAGAAGGTCCAGCAGTGAAGGTGAATGGTCCAACACATCAGGTATTCGCGTGGGCGAGGAAACAAGCTGCGTCAGACCATAAGCCAAAGCAAAGTCATGAACAGATCTTCCCGCATAGTCGGTTGTACGTGAACCAAGCCATTCGGTATGGTGGGCATTAAAATCGCCAAGAATCACGACTTCAGCGGAAGGAATCTGTTCGAGCAGGGAATCTGTAGCCATTTGGACGTGCTCAATGAGTTGGTCGGTTTCGATGTTACCGCTGTGGGACCTGTATAGGCATGCATAGACGCGAGGATGGTCATTGCAGTCTACACGCAGCCATAAAACAGACAGGTCCGTTCCTTCAAGATTTCCAAGGCGGCGACAACAGATATCCTCTCTGACATACGCGCATACACCGGCACGCGAAACAAAACAATGTTCAAGTTTATAACCCGGGTACGTCAGGTATGAAGTTTCGTTTGGAGAGGATATCTGTGTCTCCGTTAGAAAGAGCAATGCCGGCCGCGCCGTTTCTAGGTGGTGGTGGACAGCGTTTATGTTAGAATGTAATCCCCTGATGTTGCAGAAGCTCACATTGAGCGAAGGGGATGCCGTAGAAATATTGCTCCGTTTGCCCTTGGTTCCAAAGAGCGGAATTTTGCCCCCCCCAGAATACGCAGGGCAGCCCGAGCGTGGTTGCTCGAGGGAGGATTTTCCAGCAACATGGTTACTGGTACCTCCCTGAGGTATGTTATTTTTTTTTAATTCCACTGCCATGGTTGCGTGTTGTAAGATAGGGGGACGGGGTTGGGGAAAGGATTTTAGGAATAGGAAAGGGATGGGTATGGGATGGGTTTGGGATGGGCCTCCGGACTCCCTCACTCACCATACGGAATGTGATCGCACTAAAAATGCAACCACTTAGCGTCGGTATTCTGTGAGGGTGTGGTACTTCCCCGGTCGAGCCGGCCCATTCATGCTGCAATACCATATAGGATTACAGCGTGGCTCTACCACAATAAAATCTTTTATGTATATCATATTTCATACAATTCATCTTACTTAGATAATTACTTAGATTACAAAATCAAAATTATATTCTATTCGAAAGTGTTAAGTATGAAAGTGGATAAATGTTGAGGAAGAGGACCGAAGAAAAGGTAGATAAATTGTATGAAATATGATATACATGAAAGAAGAGTGAGCCTGGAAATGACAGTTGAGTTGCATTTGTGGAGAAAGAAGATATACTGCGCCGAGCCCAAATAAATGGGAAAAGGCAAGGCAAGTTGTATTTTACTATTCAAACCATTCGTCACTCTGAAGACTGAGCTTCTAATCTCAGTGAATGTCTTACCATGGATAGGCAGTATCACAAAGTATAAGTCAAGTCGCCAAGACGTCGTAGTAATGACATAGAAGCAGTTAAAAAGTGCTAGTTTGAGATGACGCACATCAGAAAAAAGTGAAAGCAAATAGCTAGACCTAGTAGTATGGTAAAATAGAATAACTACAGCATACATGTTGCAAGTAATTAAACAAATATAAATAATAGTACCTACTTATATACTTAGCACATTAAAATTTGTTACAACATACTAAGTTTAACTGCCTTTTTACTACACAATAGTGTCACATTAAACCCTCCAAGGTTCTTTATTGCCACATCCAAGCCCTTAAGTAGCATCGTTCCGTACGTTTACAAACCTTCCTCTTTTTTGGGTCCCTTTACTATAATAAGCAACATTTCCATAAACTACTCTACTCTCTCTACTGCACTATTTATTTTAATGAAGATAACAAACGTTACGTACAAATTGTTTTTTATTGTTATGTATGAATTAAGTATGAAAAAATATAGATTAAATTTAATTATCTAGATAAAACTCAATTTTTTTAATGGATGATAATGAAATGGTAACCCCTAACAGTATACGCTGGCGGAGCACCAGTAAGGGATAATAGGTGAGAATGAAAAGGCAGGTCAGTTAACCCTTTGTGTAGAATTCGCTTAGACTTAGAACAGGGTGGTTTCCAGCAGGCACCTCGAGTAGGTCAACCTGGCAGGGTGTATTGCTAGCAATGGCGCTACTAATCTATATTATTAACAATCCCTTTTCCCCGCGATATGATCCCATAATCTTATGTACGTGTATATACGCTTGCTTCATCTATTGTTCTGCATTTTAATATTGCATGAATATCCATTCCGGTAATCTTTGGCTTTATCCTCAAAAAGTAATTTGATTGTTATAAGTTACTAGCTAGTTCATGTGACTTTGCTCGTGTGAATCCGAAGATAAAGTATTCTATATGTTAAGTTAGGGTATAATTTAATCCTGCACCAAACTTCATTCGGATCTGTTAAATTATTGATCTTGATTTATAGAAAAACTATCTAAATGTCTTTGCAAACTTCCGCCATTACAATATCACAATACCATGTCATATCAATCGTTAATTGTGCACTGCTGAATATAGGCTTCCCTCCATTTGAGGGTTTTACTAGTAGTGGCTATACTTGGTAGGCGGATTTGCAACCGCAGTTGGGTCTTGGTGGTGTTTTAAGAGGGACGCTGCTGCGCATCCCTCAAACATTAAGTTACTTTAGCCATCTCTTACGATACCAACAGGAAAGCAAGGTCTTATATCATTCCACACGACATTTAGTATGATTATATTTTTTTAGTATCTAACCGACCGCCCTATCACTTTCACAACCCATATGAGTTTCTTCATAATTTTGTGGGTTTATGTCTCCATTTTTAACATGTTCCAGCTGTAGAACATTTTGATTAAATACAACGTCGTGTTCGTTTCTCGGTCGGGTCAATTTAGAATATGAAATTTTCTAAACTGTCTTGGGTCTAAATGTTTTAGGTTGTAACCCCAAATACTCATATGTCACGTTATACAGTTTTTATGATGAAAAATATCATAATTATCCATTTTGAATAATTGAAAATTATTTAATATATAATTTTTGATTGAAATACACGTGGACGAAATTACTGGAACAGCTGTAATGTTAAAAATAACAAATTTGTTGGGTTATAAAATTTCTGTATAAAATAATACAATCACGCACTTTTTCAATCAAAATCGAATGGATACATTTTATTTTAAAGCATAACAATTACGTATCCGTAATATAATCGGCTTAATACATACACCCAAAGTTATAATTCGTATTGAATCGAAATACTCATTTTCATATAAATGTTTAATCAGGGTCGCTCAATTGTTTAATATAAATTACTAGTTTTAACCCGTGACTTTGTTCGCGTAACTAAGACACGTTCACTAACCGGGATAAAAAGTAGCCGATGTTCTTCTGCATCTTAAAGACTACGTATATACTATAACTACGTATTTTATAGTCATTGATTAAATTACTGAGAGGTAATAAACAAACAAATCACTTTCATGTATAACATTAGCTAGGATTTCAATTTAAGATCAATATTTAATCAAAGCTATTATTTTTTTTTTATACCACGAAGATGGCAATCAAGCATACAGCCCGTCTGATGGTAAACGGTTAGTGCAGCCTATGGTCGCCTGAAACACTAGGAGTATTACATGCGCGTTGCCGACTCTGAAGAAACCTTAATGTACCCTTTTTGAAGTACCCCATACAGTAATGTCTAGGGAAAACCTCGGCAGGAAGCTCTCATTCGCGAGAAAAAAATCCTTTGAAACCACACTGCATTTCTTGCTTCTTATAACAATTATATTATAATTTGTTTTATATATATAGAAAACAGTAAAGGGGTACTACCTTCTCATGTATGTGATCATACATGTCATGGACTAATAAAGAGCGCGTTATTGTGTTTTGATCTAATTGTGTTTATCAAACACAAGGTATGCTGTAGTTGCCTATAAATGTAAGAACAGTTAGATCTAATCTACCAATGTATTGTATTGAAATGTTTAGCTGTATCTTATGTTGGTAATCCTATAAATAAATAAGAATAATCACAGAAACAAGAACTTAATAAACACTTATAATATTTTGCAACTGATCTGTTTTTATATTTATTGTTACTGTGTGAGTTACGACATATCTTCGAAAATTCTGAACCCATCGATATTCTGAACATAGTTGAACCTTCGGCCCTTCCTCGGCGTAAATCAGAACATAAAATATTCTATGTGCTAAGTAATGATATAAGTTACCTATATACTAAATTTTATTCAAAGCAATTCAGTATATTTTGCGTGAAAGAGTAACAAACTTTGCATTAAAATTCAACAGATTTTTTTATATACATATAATAATTATAAAAGAATTTGTGAATAGACATAATTAGAGCTTAGTTTTAGCAGAGAATCGCACGTCATTGGTTTGTAAGATATGTACAGATTAAGAGAGACGAATGATACGTTAAGAATCTGGAATTACGTGTGTTTGCACGAATAATGTAAGGAATTTATTCGCCCGACAATATTAACGAGGCATTAACGAAGGTTTTGGAAAACTTATTGGGCAATTCACAGAAATCAGAGAACGATATTTTATAACTTTCACCAATTTTTATCTCTTGTCTTCATTCCTTTTGTACTATCGGACAATGCAAATAAAATTCCGACGAAACGGCTTTCTTTTAAACGACGGATTATGCTAATTTCACGGTTAACCCTATTAGTTAAATGACGGTGTTCAATATATATATATATATATATTTTAATTCATTTCACTCATAATCGTATTTTCTGATATTGCTCACAACTTGGGTTACATGTTTGTTTTTATTATTTACTTAATTTTCTCGCACTGTATAATTATGTTAAAGTAAATGCTGTGAATACCTATAATAGGCATGTGCATTAATTTAATGTTTGTATTATATTTAATGTTTGTTATACCTATATGTTATAATGCAATATGATGTTGGTGTTCCTTAAATAAATAAATAAATGACGCAAAAAGCTCACACAAAAAAAAAATTAACGGATTTTAATGATATTACACGGATAGGTTATATTCTAACTGGATACTTGTGAAACACTTCAGTAGGAGAGGCCTATATTCAGCAGTTAACGGGTATAGGATATAGACATCGTTAAAAATTAATTTCATTTCATTTCAAATGTACATCAATTTTACAAAAGATAGTAGTAGTTTTTTTTTACGAAGCAAAATCCTATATGTCTGTTATCTATAGAACTAAGTATGGATTGAGTAATAGAATTATTATTTTATTCACATTATTTACAGTAATAAGTTGCAAAATAATAGTTTTCAAAGAAGGCAGGGAAAACCAGAGGGAGACTTTGTACAAAAGTCGATTGCTTGGGTACCTCTGTCCCATTCGTGTTTCAACCGTGAAGCAGTTGTGTTTGCATGACTGTGTTTCGGTTTGAAGGGTGGGATATGGCGTGAATTTATTGGGTACAAAGGAATAACACCTGAGTCCTCAGGAATGGCAACGCATGGGGTATCATGGGCGAAACAGTATACTCTGTTATATCCATGGTACTGCTCATGTCTATAGGCGACGATTACAACTTTCCATCAGGTGGGCCGTCAGCTTGTTTGCCATTCTAAGTTGTATAAAAAAAATAAAAAAAAAATAACTAGGAGAATGGATTTTCTATAAATTCCACAAATAAATGGACAACTGATAAACTAACTTTACAAAGTTTCCATCGATCGATGTGTCGATCACAGATACTTTCCTGAAATGTTAAAGT
The DNA here is from genome assembly GCF_026898425.1 of Galleria mellonella. NCBI lineage: Eukaryota > Metazoa > Arthropoda > Insecta > Lepidoptera > Pyralidae > Galleria > Galleria mellonella. Next base: position 3,968,971 of record NW_026442015.1, read on the forward strand.
TACCTAGTTTACGCAGTTACGTATATAACAAACTGTATACGAGTAGTTGCAGGAAACTACGAAGTCTTATTTATTATTAAATTTAGAGATCCTGTACCGAATAGATATAAAAGAATCCTGATACGAGCTTGTCCACCCGTCAATCACAACGCTATATCTCAGCATCAATTTGTAATTTGTGATTTGACTAGATTTCAGTATTCTTCTTAATCCTTCAGTGCAACTGAAAAATTCACAAGTCTTATGCCTGCCACGACATTTGGATACATTTAAATTAATTTTAAATGTATTTGAAGTCAAATGAGATGATTTAATCTTTTAATACCTGAATTATATTTATTTACCCAAAAAATTAAAAAGCAGTTATTTTATTTATTTTATCATTAATAAATGTAGTGATAATAATTTATTTATTATCTATTTATTTTATAAAATTGATATTGATACGCACCTCCAATATTTTTTTTAAATATATGTAGCTTACAGTCATATCTCTTGAGGATTTTTTTTTTATTCTTTCTACATCATTTTTCATTTTCTAGATACGATTTTTTTGAGCGAATCCGGTTGAAAAAGGACGCATTTTTCATATAGTTTCGTTTTTAAAAAAAGTAAAAATGTATTTATTAACAAAGTATATTTGTATATGCACAGTTTTTTAGTTTTCTCGATAGTTTTTCTTTGTATTTGTATTTCATCATTTTCGTCGAGGCGCAACTTTTGACGTCCCAATAGCTACGTAGTTCCAAAACTTACGACACCAGGGCGATGTCGCACTTTCGCTATGAATCGAGCCTGTACCGAAATAGCAAAAGGAAAGAAAAACAGTTTTCAATATTAACAATGTTTTTACTTTCTTTACTAAAACATCAAAAGCGATGCTCGAGATTTCAAAATAGACCTACTGGTCTGAGTGACGTATCATATGCTTACTTTGTACATTCTAAAATCATTACTCCTTTTCATTATTCTAATTTCTTTTTATGCTACGTAAGTTTTGACTTATGATGAAATATAAAAAATGCCTCGTATGTTAATTTAAAATATGCTCTGTCTGTGTATCATTATCATTATCATATCAGCTGCTGACTGTCCACTGCTGAAGATAGGCCTCCCCCTACTGGAGAATTTTTTGCCAGTAGTTGAGAAGTCGGTTTGACAACTGCAGTTAGGCTTTGGTTTTTAAGTTCTAAGGGGGTTTTAAGACGGGCACTGCTGGCCATCCCTCTACTATTAAGTTCCCTTAGTCGTCTCTTACAACACCCATGGGAAAAGAAGGGGCGGTCTATTCTATGCCAGGATTTACACGGCAATGTTTACAAGGTAATTCGAGAGGAGTAAGGAGGTTGAATGAAATATTTATTTGTGTATATTTCATTCAAATTTATTCAACTTTTTAAGAGTGATTTTTTAATGGATGATAATGGAATAGTAACTCCGTCTGCGCTAATGGTATACGCTGATCATCAGTGAAGGATGATAGGTGAGAATAAAAAAGCAGGTCAGTTAGCCCATCGTGATGAATACATCTGGAATTCAGCACGATGGTTTCCAGAGGGAACTACGTGGAGGTCGACCTGACAGGGTATATTTTGTACCAGGTTGTTTGTAAGAGATTGCTTTTAGCAATAAGGCCGCCTTTTGTATATGCACATTCTGTATAAATACTCCTTGTACATCATACATCTCTACTCTGTGCAATAAAGAGTTTATTATTATTATTATTATATTGCAAGCAATGGGACTGATAGTCCGCATTACTAACAACCCCTTCCCCCCCTTTAAGAGTAATTGATAAGCAGTAAACATGCAAACGCACAAATGTTCAAACATACATCCAAACATATTTATATGTAATATTGGTAGGATTCGCATAATAATTAGGGTATTCTGGTACCCTTAGAAGCTCACTAAACGGTTCGTTTGTATGTCCATACTAGGCCCCACCTCTATTGTGTTACGGGATTAAGTGAGTCAACCCTTCGTGAAATATACTAATCCTCTCATGCCTCCAGGAAAATGCAAGTGGAAAGTTTATTAAGAGCTGAAATTAATTTTATTACATATGTGCTCACTTTTCTAAATTACCATCTATGTCCTGTGGCTTTGCTCGCGTGAATAACAATGAAAAATCTCCTACATATGTATTTAATACAGGATATGTGTATCAAATTTTAAAAATAGAGATAGAGTAACAAATATACAAACATGTTTATAGACTTTCATATTTTTAACATTCATCATCATCATCATCATTCCCGCCATCATCTGTTCACTGCTAAACATAGGCTTCCCCCATAGACCGCCATAAGGAACGGTCCTGAGCCACTTGTATCCACTGACTCTCTCCAATGCATTTGAGGTTGTCACTCCATCCAGTGGGAAATCACCTTATACCACGTTTGCCAGTACGAGATCGCCTCTCAAGAACCTTTCTTCCAACTTTTTAACATTAGTTAAATATTAATACAACTTTGAATTGTCAATAAACTGATGGTAATAACATACCTGATGGAAACTACTATCCTTACCTATAGATATAAACAATATGATTATCATACTATACTGTGTCACCCCTGGTATGGCTCAGGCACTGCTATTTCTCAAATCTAAGTGGTTATGTCTCCTTAATTTTACTGCTATATCCTATCCTTAAACCGAAACATAGCCATGAAGGCACAATTCCTTTCCAAACTAGTCGAACTGGAGGGAAAAGGAATTGTTAGCAATGGGGACTAGTGGCCCTAATTCTAGCAATGTGGGGCATATTAGTAGAAATGAGGACGACTTCCACGCGTTAATTCTTTTTAAATTCGTCACGATGGATCTGCTTTCATCCTCATCTATCATCTCTCACTGGTACCTCGCTAGCATATACCGATGCACAGGCGTAGTTACCAATCCATTATCACCCATTTAAAAAAATACTAAACTACTTTCTTGACTAGACTACACACGAGTTAATCCATTCGTTCTTATATTTAAACTTCTAACAAGAAAAATTACGTTAAAAGACAAAACCTTTAGTTTAACCATTTAATTTTAAAACCGGACTATATAGCAGAGGGAGACTTTGTACAAAAGTCGATTGCTTGGGTACCTCTGTCCCATTCGTGTTTCAACCGTAAAACAGTTGTGTTTGCATGGCTGTGTTTCGGTTTGAAGGGTAGGATATGGCGTGAATTTACAGGGTACAGAGGAATAACACCTGAGACCTCAGGAATGGCAACGCATGGGGAGTATCATGGGCGAAACAATATGCTTTGTTATGTTCATGGTACTGCTCATGTCTATAGGTGACGGTTACCACTTTCCGTCAGGTGGGCCGTCAGCTTGTTTGCCATTCTGAGTTGTATAAAAAAAAAGAACTCGCGACATACCTTCTTGTTAAGATGTCACAAGAGCTATTTATAGATAACGAACCACTTTCGCATCGAATTGATTCGAATGCCAATTTGTTTTGTGAAATGTCTAAACTTTCTTCGTTGCGTTGGGGGAGTTGAATTTAGCTGCGGAATTCGCTTAGTTAGGGCAAAAAAAATGGGTACCCATTATGGGTACAGGTCCGGTTTTCCTTTTCTCAGTTAAATGGCATTTTTTGTCTGTATGCTGGGAGATATCTTTATTAGATATAATTCTGACGATATATGTTATTAGTTCCGTACCAATTACGTTGTAATTGCAGGTTTTTGGGATGTTTTATTCTGATGACGGTAAGAAATCGTAAATGATAATAAATACATCTAGTCCCACTAGATGGCGCTATGTAACAATGTATTAAAATTATATTAAAATTAAATGTATTTATTATAAACTAAGCATAACTTGTTTTAATATATTATATATATATATTTTTTTATACAACTTAGAATGGCAAACAGGCTGACGGCCCACCTGATGGAAAGTGGTAACCGTCGCCTATAGACATGAGCAGTACCATGGACATAACAGAGTATACTGTTTCGCCCATGATACCCCCCATGCGTTGCCATTCCTGAGGACTCAGGTGTTATTCCTCTTACTTACTTCTAACTGTACCCCGCGGATTTACTCGAGTGAAACAGTATAAAAAGCGAATCAATATAAGTGTAAAGTATACTAAGTCAGGACTACACACGGGTAGTACACAGTCCGAATGTACGCTTGATTGACTAAATATACTCAATAATCAAATTTACATTGATAAAGTCACAAGATATAGATTTTTATTAAATAAATATATAAACACATATAATAAATAATGTTTATCCATAAATAAATATTTATAGATAGATTTATAATAATACAATTTATTTCTTTTATTACAGTCCTAGTTCCCATAGGAATATTCTTTGAAACAAGAAAACAATAAAAAGTAAACTGTATCTAGACAAACGTTCCACATACGAATAGGTACTTATAATCGACTAGCTTTTGACCGCGGAATCGCTCATTTGTGGTATTTGGCTTTTTAAAAATTATAAAATACAATTTCTTAGTAAAAATCTAAATGTAAAAGTTCGCCTTTCTCACTTAATTTATACATAAATGTTTATCTGAATCAAATCATCCCCTATCCCACTTTCTTAGAAGTGGAGTTTTCAAAAACTGCTGAATTACATTTTGATTTTAATCAATAACAAACTTTCGTACTTTTAACTTCGTTAATAATTATTAATAAGAATTCCTATTATACAAATTTTCATCTCCCATTTTACCCCTTTAGAGGGGTAAAACCGCTGAAAAGTATTTTATTTATTTATAATCAGAAATCTAAAAATAGCTTTAATTATAAGGGTATATATATATATATATATAATAGCAGCGTCTCTTAAAACATCAACAACAGCCAAACTTCCGTTGTCAACCCGCCTGCCAAGTGTGGCAACTACTAGCAAAATCCACCTTATAGGGAAGACTATATTCAGCAGTGGACCTTTAACGACTGATGCAACATATTTTGTATAAGGTAAGTTTATTTCAATGATAATTTTCCAACGTTGAACGTCGGAAAATTAGAAATATTGGAATTTAAGTTTAAACGATGGTCATTAGCTTTACTAGTGGCGACCCCGTACGGGCAAACGCAGTGTAGGACGATCCCCCACTAGATGTAGTGACGACCTGAAATGCATTGCAGGTAGTCAGTGGATACAGGTGGCTCAGGACCTTTCCTTATGGCAGTCTATGGGGGAGGCTTATGTCCAGCAGTGGACGGATAATGGCTGAAATGATGATGACGATGATTAGCTTTATTCCATAGACATACATACATACATTAGCGGAGAAAACTCTTATGAAATAATGTTAAACGGAATTATTTAAGTTTTAAAGTAAAAAAAAAAACCTCTTCTGCTTTCGATTCAATGTTAATTGAAAGCACATGAAATTATGGAACATATGTTGTATAATACTATTTGAGGAGTATTTAGCATTATATGTCATAGTCTTGTCATAGTTTTATAATATACTAACCAAAGCGGCAAACGTAGATCTGTCATATTTTTTTCTTTTTTTTCTTTTGGGGTGAAGGGGGTATCATGAGCGAAATAGCATACTCTGTTATGTCCATAGTAGTGTTCATGTCTACAGGCGATGGTTACCACTTTCCATTAGGTGGGCCGTCAGCTTGTTTGACATTCTAAATTGCATAAATAAAAATTAAATAAAAAAAAATGAAAAAAATCTAATAATATTGTGTAATTTCGATCAGCCGAACGTAACAAAACCTTGATATTAAAATAACAAAAAAAATCTAATAAAACTTTACAATTTCAATTGTTCTGTCATTTTATGACAGGATTTATGACAGATAAAACATTATTCTGCATCTACGGGTCCAATTTCGATATTATCGTGTCATCATGAAATTCGGGTTCCAAAATTGGAATTAGGTTTTATGGTGGGCCCACGGTTATCTGCCATTCCCATGGCGTAGGCTGTCGAACGAGAGATAAAAAGAATTAGATATTCGGTTACCCATACCAGGATTGAGGTTATGGGGAACCAGATAACGAGTATTTGAAGACATAACCTAGAATACTCAAATCCAAGTCAATTTTGAAATATTATATAACCATACTCATATATATATATATATATATATATATATATATATATATATATATATATATATATATATATATATATATAATGTTATGGATTTTACGTTTGCCCTTTCAAGAACAACTTTAACTTCATGCGCAAGTCTTCTTGAAGTGTTCTTAAAGTCGAAATAATGGTCAGGAACGACAAACATAGTATGTTCATAAAATTCCAATTATTTATTTATTTATTTATTACATCCACTGGGTGAGCCTTACAGTTTCCAATACGCTCACCCAGGAAAGCATGAGTACAATAACATATAAAAAAAGGAATATTACACATATATAACAAGAATTTATACATATTCGTATACAGATATCGCTAAAATATAAGCTTAAAAACAATATAAGAGACCTTCTGTCGTAGAAACCCAAAAAAAAACAAGCATCCATACCAGATATTAGTTTCAAACCTCAGCAATCACAGTGAACCTAATTTAAAAAATAAATTATTCTTTTTTCGAAATTAGCTCAACCAAGAATCAAACCTTCGACCGTTATTACACTAGAAATAGTGAACGCCACTTCTCCACGAAGAATACCAATTTTGAAATATAAATTTTAATAAAGTTAACCCGACTCAATTTAGATTACAAATCTTATTAAAGGATTACGCATTTGAGTTATTTAATGGAAAACCCCGAAATGTGAATTAATTTAACTTATAAGTTCCGTAATGCGATTACAGTTAAGTTATTTATATTAATGAATCGTAATCGTTTACGTTATTGTTTTTGACCGAACAATCTGCTTTTAGTTTTTTGAAATTATGAAAATAAAATTTTATTACCGCATTGCTGGGATAAGTTCGCTGATCGGGATAAAAAAATCTTCTACTGTATCCTGTATCTGTAACATACCAGTTTCATAGTAATTGGTTAAGCCATTAAGGCGTCAAGAGGTAACAAACAAACTCACTTTCAAATCAATACATATAATAAAATCGTAACTGTTCGCTGTCTGTACATGGAAGATATATAAGAAAAAACTATTATAGGAGTGGAGGGAGGCTTTATAAAAGCAATAGAATCCAAAACAATGATTTTTGTCTGTTTGTCTGTACGTTTGTGGACGCTAATCTCAGAAACGGCTTTACTAATTTGAATGCAGTTTTCACTAATGCGTTCTTGTTTGTTTCTCCTTAATGTTTGTTTTATTTTAATCTATTCATAAATAAAGAAGTTATATCAATCTGAAGAATTATATATAAAATGCTATAAAATAACCGATCAATTGAATTGGCTGAAACTTTTTTTTATTATATGTATTGATTTTCGAAAATTCTGTCTAATCGTGCGTAGCCGGGTCGGTTCGCTAGTTGACAATATTAATCAGGATTATCAAAAATAAAATACTATCAGCAAATTAGACATAATTGAGTAGATAAATCGATTTTTTTATAATATGAACTGATCCGACCGATGTCGTACTGTCAAAAGCTTATGAAATTATAAAAAGAAATATCGTTTTTATATTTTCCGGGAATTTTTTCAATTTTTCCCCCTGTTAAGAACCTTTCATGGACTTAAATTAATATTTAAAAAAAAAAATAGGTGAATTGGTCCAATCGTTTTTGGATTTTATGCTTCGCAACACATTAAATAATTTATTTTTATTAATTAAGCAAACGAACTGCTTTTAATTTGCTGCATTAACCATTAACTGTCCACTACTGAACATATCCTCCCCCAAAACCCCCTTTGGTTTTGCTAGTAGTTGCCACGCTTGGTAGACGGGTTGGCAACCGCAGTTAGGCTTTTGGTGATGTTTTAAGAAGGACGCTGCTGTCCAGTCCTCCACCATAAGCTCCCCTTAGTCGCCTATTACGATACCCACGGGATAGGAATGGGTAGTCTATTCCATGCCGGAACCTACACAGTTATTTAATAATCGTAAATTCATAATCTCTAAGTCCCTTGGGAACCTCTTAAATTATTATCTTAGTAGACTGAGTTAATAGTAATAATAAATAATTTTTAGTCCAGAGGGAGACTTTGTACAAAAGTCGATTGCTTGGGTACCTCTGTCCCATTCGTGTTTTAACCGTGAAGCAGTTGTGTTTGCATGGCTGTGTTTCGGTTTGAAGGGTGGGATATGGCGTGAATTTACTGGGTACAGAGGAATAACATCTGAGTCCACAGGAATGGCAACGCATGGGGGGTATCATGGGCGAAACAGTATACTCTGTTATGTCCATGGTACTGCTCATGTCTATAGGCGACGGTTACCACTTTCCATCAGGTGGGCCGTCAACTTGTTTGCCATTCTAAGTTGTATAAAAAAAAGTAAACTTAATAATAAACAGTCATATAGTCAATAGTAATTTTTTCTTATAAACTATCGCCCAGTTATTTCATCTTCTACCGAATTTATCATGGGGAGTGTTCTGACGATTTGTTCGGATTGATACCTGCTGCTAATTTTCACCACCGTTCAACCCGTCACAAACTAAAGTTTCATCCCAGTCATCTGGATGAATGGCGGTCTTCTACCGTGCGTTTATCAAGGCACTTTCTTCCACGCACAACCATTCTTTGGAATCAACTTCCAGCAGCAGTATTTCCGAACAGATACGACAACATAACCTTCAAGAAAAGAGTATATTCTTTTTTAAAAGGCCGGCAGCACACCTGCAATGCCGCTGGTGTTGTGGTTGATCATGGGCGGCGGTAGTCACTTACCATCAGGTGAGCCGCATGCTCGTTTGCCCCCTGTGTTGTAAAAAAAAGTTCGAAATGCAATTTTAGCTGAGATTCTTATAGATTCTACATTACATATGTGATTGCGATATATTTTCATACAATTTTAGTTTTGACATTTAATATTGTTCGCGACATTATTGTATATGTGTAATTATAGTGATATTTATAGCAATGTTTATAGATAGTTGTTAAGTCTCTAGTTTAATCGTTTTTGTATACTGTTATTTTATATAGATTTTACATAGATTTAAGATACCTATAGTGTAAGTTAAATAAAGTATTCCTTTGTGTGTTATCATTATTACCTACAAATAGAAATAGAAATTGTAACAATAAATAGAATTAAGAAATTGTAAATTGTAATAAATAAATAAACGCTATAGGGTACCGATCTGAAGAGACACGCGTCTCGTTCATTCTCGCCCCGTCCCGCTCACACAGATTCGCTAACGCGAGTTGGAAACGTTATCGTGCGAGCGGGCGGGTATACGAATAGGCCGCCTCCCGTCGAGCGGCATTCGCTTCCGGGCAGCGACGCACTACACTCGAGAAGAAATAGGACAAGAAGAAAAAATACTCTCTTCAGACGGTACCGGAGGCTTCAGAATAGTAATCGCTGTGTTTCACTCCAGCCTGAACCAACGCCCCTACAGTCCACGCTCACCGTACGGCAGTCCACACCGTACATCGTGGTCCTTCGAGAAGCCGGATTGCTGGAGGAACATCGTGGTCCTTCGAGAAGCCGGATTTCTGGAGGAACACCGTTGGTACATCGAGAAGCCGGATCGCTGGAGGAAGACCATTCTGAAGCCGGATCGCTGAAATGCCGACTACGAGAAACATGAAGTCGTCGCAACAAAAAATCGCCGTCACCGAAGCCACAACGTCCGCCGCCACCACGACGACTACGGCCGCCGGAACGCTGTCCGTCGCTGCCACGCCGTCCGTTGCTGCCACCACGTCGTCTGCGGCTGTCAGAACGTCATCTGTCGCTGCCACGTCGTCTACCGCCGCCACCACATCGACTACGAACACGTCCGGCGATACGACGACCACAGGAGCCACGGAGACTACCGAAGCCACAGGAACGACAGAGGAGACAGCAAGGAAGAAGGAACCGAAGCACGGCACGGCACGCACGGTTCGCACCACGGCCTCACAGAAGAAGAAGGCTCTGGCCAAGGCACGGAAGGAGCTACTTCGAAAGGAGGTGGAATTGGCTGCTGCACGTGTCGCCGCCCTGGAAGCCGAATCAGAGGACGACGAGGAAATAGAAGACGACGACGCTACCGTCAGAAGAGAACGAACGTCGGATTGGGTTCATCGAAGCACGCTAGCACTCACGATGGAGCCGCATGTACCAGAGATAGAAGAAGTCACCGGCAAGCGTCAGGGGTTCGTCCCATCGAGACCCGTTGAAGAGGATTCAAGAGCGCCGCCGTCACAGCCGAGCAGCGACGCACTTCACCGGGACCACGCACGCCACGTTGACCCACATGCCGCCATGCCTACGATAGCAGCAGCGATGCAGTCGATGAAGAAGGAAGAACCGGTGCTGAAGGTGGGCATCGATTGTAACGAGTTTGCGATCGCCATGCAGATGGCCGCTCGCAACATACTGCCCTCCACAGCGTCAAGAGTCACCGAGTTGCCAGTCTTCAATGGATCGTCGAGCGAGTGGTTACCATGGAAGATGGCCTATGAAGAAAGCGCAAGTCAACACACAGAACAAGAGAACCTAGCAAGACTGCGCAGAAGTTTGAAGGGGGCCGCAAAGGACGCGGCACGCTCCCTATTCGTCGGGTCTACGACCGCAGAAGAAGTGATGAAGATGTTAGCCGCGAGGTTCGGCCGCCCTGGAGCACTCGTCACAGCCGAACTGAACAAACTCCGCGCGCTACCACGACTCTCGGACAACGCAAGAGACGTCTGCCTCTTCGCAAGCAAGGTGCAGAATGTCGTCGCCACGATACGAGCGCTGAACAAGAGTCACTACCTCTACAACGAAGAAATAGTGAGAAACGTCACAGAGAAGATGCCGTCGGTACTACGCTTCAAGTACTACGATTTCGCCAACGACCAACCGGAGGGACAACCGGACCTCATAACACTCTCTCAGTTCCTGCAAAGGACCGCCGCACGATGTGGAAACTTCGCCCCCGCCGAGGATATATATATATATATATATATATATATATATATATATATATATATATAGACGGCGAAGACATACGCGACGCAGGAGAAACCCGCTACACCACCTTGCCCGATGTGTCGACGAGAGGGACACGCTCCATCGGACTGCAAGACGATGAAGGAAGCAGACACATCGGCGAGATGGGAGTTAGCGAAGACCCATAGGCTGTGTTTCCGTTGCCTCAAAGTGAGAAGATTTCGCCACGCCTGCAAGAGCAAGAGATGTGGAGTGGATGAGTGCACGCAGACTCATCACCCTCTGCTGCACACCACGCGACAACAGCCGGAGAATGAAGTGACAACACACGTCATCGAGGACAAGTCCGCCGCAGTCACCGCATCGGCAAGGGAAAACGACAAGATCGCGTTCCTGAAGATCCTGCCGATACGAGTCACCGGTCCCACGGGAACGTGCGACACCTACGCGCTACTGGACGACGGGTCGACTTGCACCATCATCGAGACGACGGTGGCGGAGCGAATCGGTGCTACGGGTCCCCCCGCACCATTCTACATGGAAGGTGTGGCCGGGGCACGGATCAACGCAGCTCAATCGACGCGTGTTCACTTCAAGATCCGCGGGCGGAATTCGCAAGAATACACAGTGGGGGCACGGACGATGGACAGACTGCAGTTATCACCGCAGTCGGTACCGCGCAGCGTCATCAAGGGCTGTCCACATCTACAAGACATAGAGAGGGAGTTGGTCTACGAAGAGGGCAAACCGACGGTACTGTTGGGGCAAGACAACTGGCACCTACTGCTGGCCCACGAAGTCAGAAGAGGATCCGACACGCAGCCGGTCGCATCACTCACCGACCTGGGATGGGTACTGCACGGTACGAGTCGCGGCAGGACAAGACAGCAGGTGCACAGAATCAGCCACATAGTGACGACACACGAAGAGGAACAATCGATGGAAGAAATGATGAAGCAACATTTCGCGCTCGAATCGCTGGGAATCGCACCGAAGAGGTCTTACAATGAAGAAGAACATCGCGCCCTACGCATTTTAGAAGAGAAAACTCGTCCGTTACCGGCGGGAGGATACGGGACGGGGTTACTATGGAAGAAGGACGACCCTGTGCCGCCGGACAACTATGAATCGGTAATGCGACGTCTCCAACCGGTCGAAAGGAATTTCGACAAAAACGAAGAGCAGTGGCCGCGTGAAGATAGTTTAAGCGACGATAGTCAAGCGGAAACGGGAGAAGAACGCGTACACAAGCTACAGAACGCGACGCAGTTGTCTATAGCATTACCCGATCCGTCACGTTTTTCTAATTGGTTGAAACTTGTTCGCAGTTCAGCACGGGTGTTGCAGTTCATCGACCTCCTGCGACCGACCAGTCAACGCTGTACCGCCATCCGAAAGAGGAACAAGAAGAAAGAGAGCACCGACCCCACTTGGACCCGCACGAAGAAAGTCGATAGAGAGAAGACGAAGATGAAAATCAAGAACAGCAATAGTCCATCTATGTGTTTCATCCCCATAGACACACACTACCTAGATCGCGCGCGACGGCTATGGATTCGCGCGATGCAACAAGAGGCGTTCGGCGACGAAATCGCAGCATTAAAACATGGAAAACAGCTGCCGTCATCCAGTCGACTCATACAGCTGTCAGTCGTCATAGACAACGACGACATTCTGCGACTTCGATCGAGAATAGCAGCCGCCGCCGATCTGTCAGCCGAGCAACGAGAGCCCCCATCGTCGACGGAAACCACGCCTGGGTGCGCCTATACATCGCATGGGTGCATCGGAAACTTCACCACGGCGGCTTCGAGATCACCACGAACGAGGTGCGACAACACTTGTGGGTGTTGCGCCTACGACACGCCGTCCGCAGTGAACTGAAGAGGTGTCAGCTGTGCCGCCTACGAAGAGCAAGACACGGCGCAGCCGTCAACAGGCAACCATCCACAGAGCAGGCTGGCGCATCATCAACGACCGTTCACGTTCACCGGCCTAGACTACTTCGGGCCTATGACCGTGACAGTGGGCCGCACTCACCAGAAGCGGTACGGAGTGCTCTTCACCTGCTTAACGACACGCGCAGTCCACCTGGAAATCGCCGGCAGCCTCAGCACGGACTCCGCCATAATGGCCCTGCGGCGCTTCATAAGCCGCAGAGGGTGTCCCACTGAGCTATGGTCCGACCAAGGCACCAACCTCAAAGGTGCTGACGTCGAACTGAAGAAAGCAGCCGAGGAAGCCATCCAAGAAGAGTCATCAGTCCATTTCATCCGGTGGCGCTACATTCCCCCGAGCGCACCCTTCATGGAAGGTGCGTGGGAACGGTTGGTGCGTAGCGTGAAGACCGCACTAGCCGCTACGTTGAACGAGCGGGCCCCCAAGGAAGAGGTCCTCCACACTCTGCTGGTCGAGGTCGAGCACACCCTCAATAGTCGACCGCTAACCCACGTGTCAACATCGGCAGACGACGACAGCGCCCTAACCCCCAATCACTTCATATTGGGCGGTCCATCGCGCGTCCCACTGCCAGGCAGCTTCACCGAGAGCGACGCGGCGGGACACAAGGAGTGGCGTGCCAGCCAGAGGCTAGCTGACTGCTTCTGGAACCGGTGGGTGAAGGAGTACCTACCCGAGTTGCAACACCGGCGGGAGCCCCGAGCTACACACGGAGCCATCAAAATGGACGACCTGGTCCTGATAGCTGATGGGACCTTGCCTCGCAACACGTGGCCGCGAGACGTGGTGGTGGCAACCTACCCTGGACCAGACGGCGAGATCCGAGCGGTCGACGTGCGGACGAACAAGGGCATCCTACGGCGACCCACTAAGAAGCTGATCATACTGCCCACATCGACATCGAGCGACGCGAACACGAGTTAACTCCAGCTACGAGAGCTGCGGCGGGAGATTATGTTCGCGACATTATTGTATATGTGTAATTATAGTGATATTTATAGCAATGTTTATAGATAGTTGTTAAGTCTCTAGTTTAATCGTTTTTGTATACTGTTATTTTATATAGATTTTACATAGATTTAAGATACCTATAGTGTAAGTTAAATAAAGTATTCCTTTGTGTGTTATCATTATTACCTACAAATAGAAATAGAAATTGTAACAATAAATAGAATTAAGAAATTGTAAATTGTAATAAATAAATAAACGCTATAGGGTACCGATCTGAAGAGACACGCGTCTCGTTCATTCTCGCCCCGTCCCGCTCACACAGATTCGCTAACGCGAGTTGGAAACGTTATCGTGCGAGCGGGCGGGTATAAAGATAGGCCGCCTCCCGTCGAGCGGCATTCGCTTCCGGGCAGCGACGCACTACACTCGAGAAGAAATAGGACAAGAAGAAAAAATACTCTCTTCAGACGGTACCGGAGGCTTCAGAATAGTAATCGCTGTGTTTCACTCCAACCTGAACCAACGCCCCTACAGTCCACGCTCACCGTACGGCAGTCCACACCGTACAAATATGTTAATATTTTATTATAATATTTAAGTCTAACTAAGTCTAACATTCTATAATTAAAAATTTGGACATTGACTACAAAATTGTGGTGTATCCATACTGATTATAATAATTTATATGCGTATGTATGTAAGTATTTTATGCTGAAAACGGTAGAACGTAATAGGACTTTATTTACTACTGTCATCTTGTTGTACCATATTCTAACGAATAAATTAATTAGCATTATTTTGTCGACTTCTACGAGTTTTAATTTTATAGCTTAAGCACTCGTATTTCTTTAAATTATATGAATAGTTAGTGAATAAAATAATAAGTAGATTTCGCACAAATACATATAAATCCAAACATGTAATAAATCTCGCAAATTTGGCGAGAAAAAATTATTAGAACTATTGAGGACAGAAGGGGAAAAATGTTAGGACACTTGATACGACACGACGAACTTATGAACATTATAGTAGAAGGTAAGATAGAAGGAAGAAGGGGGAGAGGGAGACCGAGACATAGTTACATCAGGCAGATCAAGGAAGGAGTTGGTGTCGCGTCGTATCAAGAGGTGAAGAGACTCGCTGAAAATCGTAGTGAGTGGCAAGAGCTCCACCGACAAGAGCGCAACTCTTAAATGGATAGATAGATAGAAATATATAAGGATATATTCTGTGTACCAAATTTCATTTAAATCCGTTCATTCATTTTAGTATTAATATATATCCGTATATATTTACATTCGTTTACAATTGTTTAAATAAGATAAAGGAAATGCCATTTAGTGGTGTCTCTTTAAATTGTATGTCATTCTGACATTGACATCTATTTCTCACTTAAAATACTGTCAAACTGTCAGTATCATACCGTCGAAAGCAGAAATGAACCTATTTACGCTTGAGCAACGTTGAGAAATATTGAAAATTTATTTTCAAAGGAAGAGTTGAAAGGTGCAGACCAAACAGTGATTGTTACTGGAAAGGATTTTCTATTGAATTAAATTTGTACTTAAAAATTTGTTGATACCGTTGGACTACTTATTTTAATACACTGTGCCAACCTCTCATATAATAATGATAATAAAATACTAGCGACCCGACCCGGCTTTGCACGGTTAGAATTTTTAAAAATATATAGCACTGATATTGTAGTTATCTACGAATAAAAGCATTTTTTAAATCAGTTAAGTAGTTTTTAAGTTTTTTCTTTATAAAAAAAAAACAATAATTAAGATTGTGTTTTACAAAAAAAAAAAAAAGAATTCAATTGTGATAAAACCAGTTATTTTCTTTTAAAAATTAAACTACTAAGCTTATTTTGATAAAATTTCTATAGGACTAAGGTCTAAGCATATACTTTCGGATAAGAAAAGAATTTTCCAAATTAATTTACAACTGATGGTGTTATGAGATAATAAACATTAAAAAAAACTTGCAACTAAATTAACCTCCATTTTTTTTTAAATCAAACAATCTTTCCTCTTTATAAAATTAATATAGGTTAGATTTTTCAACCGTCAATGAGAAACTTTAGGCAATTAGACTTCGCTCCCCAAAAATAACATAGTAACTTTATCCTAATAAAAGTTATTATTGAATACTAAACAACACTAGTCTTATTTTAAAATAAATAAAACGTAGTGATTAACGACCATATGTTTTGTAGTGTAGTCATATTACATTTAAAATATTTGAATTCAGAACGCGAAATAAAAAAGTTACAATATTTTTATATATATCGAATATAATAATGTATTCAAAGAGACAATAGTTCCCCGTTCAATCTCAGAATGCACTTTATATTCACGGGTTTGAAATGAAAGTCAATAAAGAATAAATTGGTAGCACATTCTTGCAAACAGATCTAGAGACATTTCAATAGCTATGCAGAGATTTTCAAAGTTCTACATTCAATTGAGTGTATTCGAGTCTAATTAATAATACAAATTTATACATTAATACACAAACTTCGTCATTCTATGTCGTGTGGTCCCAACAAATAATAGGCCACCCGTTCTTTTACCGTGGTTTCCCAGCAGGAGCGTTCCTCTTGTGACATCATTAAAACTTCACTGCAATTGCCAACCCACCTACCAAAGGTGACAATTACTTACCAACCCCGCCTTATGAGAAGGCCTATGCTCAGCAGTGGGCAGTTAATGGCTGATATGATGACAACGTTCATGTTTAACAATGTTGATGACACAAACTTCAAGTGTAACATTAACTGTTGAAGTTAAAATTTTCTGTATTTCATTATCCGGTAATAGAAAGCACTGATAGAGAACAAACTCTACTGATTATAATAGTCAAGACTCGAGTAAGTTTTTTTTTTTTTTATACAACTTAGAATGGCAAACAAGCTGACGGCCCACCTGATGGAAAGTGGTAGCCGTCGCCTATATACACAAGCAGTACCATGGACATAACAGAGTATACTGTTTCGCTCATGATACCCCCCATGCGTTGCCATTCCTGAGGACTCAGGTGTTATTCCTCTGTACCCAGTAAATTCACGCCATATCCCACCCTTCAAACCGAAACACAGCCATGCAAACACAACTGCTTCATGGTTGAAACACGAATAGGACAGAGGTACCCAAGCAATCAACTTTTGTACAAAGTCTCCCTCTGGTAATCGTACTATGTAAAGGTAAACGTAATATGAATAAAAAATCGCATGTTCATATTTATATATATGTTTTTGTCTTTCTTGTTTTTGTACATAGTTGCACACAACCATCTTATATATTTTGTAATATAGTAATAGGTGGGCAACGTTGTTTATATATGCCAATAAATATTTGAAAAGCCGGCGACGCGACGCACTAGTTGCTTTCTATCAAGCAGGCCATCAGGATGTTTGCTTTCACGACAATAAAAAAGCCCTGTCATTTGCATAAATAATTACCAAAATTACTTTACATTTTCGCTAAAAAAAAAAAATTATAATAATATAGACCTAACACAGAAGTAAGCCCTATCGATAGTAAAAAGGATTATTAAAATCGGTCCATATTAATAATAATGTAGGGAAACATACAAAATGCGAAGCAACTAAGAGAATTCTTATTTTTTAAATTCTCCTCAAAGTATTAAAAATATGGTTGCATGTTAAAGCAATAAATTTCAAGAATCTATTATCTATAATACTCCGTAATATCTGTCATGACCATAGCAAGCATACCGTCCGATATTAGTCCAAACTGCAAATACTGGGCACAGTAGATTTCATTAGGGCTAATGCACAATGTTGTTTTACAATTAAAGAAATGCATGTTTTACTTATAGTATTGACTAGTACTGTGATCCACTCGTATATATGTATTTATTATTTTAGAATCGAGTAATTTTAAAGTATTAACGTAATATGTGTATAAAACATAATAAACAAAATAAACAAATATCTATTTATTTATTTAACACATTGTATGGATAATATTTTTTTTTATAATAGGTACATAGAATGATTAATAAAATGACGTTCACCTCACCACCACTTATATAATTGTATCGTTATATTTGTTAACTGTCTTGCTTATTTCCTATATTGTATAACGCAAATAAAGTATACTCATTCATTCATTCATTTATTCACCCCGTGGAAAATAGTAGACGTCGCCTAGACAATCAGTTTCATAGACATCAGTGAAAGAAAAATATTTATCAGTATGGTTACATATTATTTTTTGTATATTGTGTAATTTAGACTACAGCATGAAGTTCCTTAAAAAAGGGGTAAAGAGGTTTCTTTAGGGTTGGTAACGCATGTAAAATAGCCCTGGTATTATAGGGGTTCATAGGCTATGATAACCGCTTACCAACAGTTGGACCGTATGCTTGTTTGAAAAACCTCTGTTCTTACCTTGTTCTAAATGCGGGACAAAGATCTCCACATTATGACAATTCCATTACCACAAGATGAAGGTATAGCATAATTTAATTAAAACTAACACCGATTTTTTTAAATTTCTACGAAATCATTATACAAATAAGCTTATGCAGAAAAACTTAAGATTCTCTTGAAGATCTGTCTTTAAACGGATTAACGAAATGTCAATGCCTTTACTTTAAAATAGAAATAATAGACTTTCTATTCTTTTAATTCCACCTTTAGTTTATGAAATCTACTTTTTCTTCCAAAAGTTTTTCTTCCAATTATTTTTCTGTCTACATGGTGGTTCAATATCAAACGGAGAAGGAGACGAAAGCGCGAAATGTAGCTTATATAACAACCCAGGACAGAGCGTCCTGGCGTTGCTATACAGGAAGATCTGACTAGAGATTAAGTAAAATGTAAAATGTTCCTTACGAACAAATTTCTAAGGTTGACAATGAATAGCTCAGTAGATACAAGGCCTTACAATCGCACTACTTATAGGTTGAGAGCCATTGGAATAACAGCGTACATTATGAGAATGGTTGTACAAACTGCCCCATTTCCGAAGCGAAGGCAGCTCCAACCAAATCTTCTGCAAATTTCTGGCATTTCAACCTTATTTCTTTTGACACAAGAGTTTAATTCCTGTGAAATAGAATCGAAACGTTAAGGTGTCGTTTGTACAATCCTTGATAAAGATATTTCACCAAATTATATTAAAGGTGGTCTTACATTCGGTTTAATAAGAAAGTTGTGATTTTTATATTTTAGTGATAGAATTAGAGGAATAATTACTTAAATATAGGTGATTTTTTTTAATGCAACTTAGAATGACAAAGAAGCTGACGGCCCACCTGCTAGAAAATGATAACCGTCGCCTACATACATGAGCAGTACCATATACATAACAGAGTATAGTAGAGTAGTAACTGTTTCGCCTGGTGTATTTCTCTGTACCCTGTTAATTCATTGTCATATCTCACCCTTCAAACTAAAACACAGCCATGCAAACACAACTGCTTCACGGTAAAACACGAATGGGACAGAGGTGCCCGAGTAAACGACTTTTGTACAAAGTCTCCTTCTGGTATACTAGGTGATACTAAGATGCAATTGGCCTTCGGTTTTTAAATTCTTTGCTCATTGCCTCACCGGCTATGGTTCACCAATATAATATAAAAAAATACTAAATAGTATATTTTTATAGCTACGAGTATACTATATAGTATATATTTTTATAGCAGGTTATGATGGAAAACGACTGATTGTCCTGGGTCTTGGATGTTTATCTATATATGACACACAAGTCTCGAACTTATAGCTCAATCTGTGTGATTTTCGTATATATTTATTTATTTTATTTATTATTATTTTCTTTTTATTTATTTATTCATTTATTTATTTATAAATTACTCACCACACTTACAGTCTTCCAAAACGTGTAGTGAGCCATAGGTTTATTTTACAAATTTAAAAATTTTGTACAACATTATAAAAATATATCAATTTTGTCATTAAATATATCAATATCTGGCTGCTGAGCAATCAGAGAATTGAGCAGAGAAATAGCCTAATATTGTATTCTGATATTTTTTTTTTATTTCGAACTTTATACGAATCCATTTGACATCATGTTTATACGAGGAAATTCAATTAGAGTCATAAATACTGCAAATAGCCCGTCGGGTTCTCGGATATAAATTTATATAGAGCTTCGATTTGATTGCTTGGCCTATCAATTAGTGATGTGCCGATCCGGTCCTTTTAGTATTCGAGTATTTCAATACGTAAGGAATCGAAACATATATTCGAATACTTGTACAGCTATTCGAGTAAGTACTTGTGAGTATTTTTCTTTTGATTTTTGAAGCTTACTTTTCATTTCTGTTTTTTTTTTTTCAAATGTTGACTGGAAGAGCCTATAGAGTCTATATAGCATTATGTCAGCTTCTTGTATTTTTGTAATAAATAGAGACAATAGATTTCAATTATATCATAATTTTGTCTTTGATAATTAAGGGTGGGGGGGGGGGAATACTAATGAATTCGTAACATAAGTACTCAAATCTTAAATTCTGAGTACTGTTTTTTTTTTTTGCAACTTAGAATGGCAAATAAGCTGACGGCCCACCTGATGGAAAATGATACCGTCGCCTATACACACGAGCAGTACCATGGACACAACTGAGTATACTGTTTCGCCTATGACACTGTTGCCATTCCTTAGTACTCAGGTTTATATTGAGAACTCGAACACTTAAATATAATAGGTATTGAAATTAGTACTCGAGTCAGTTGGACTCGGCACATCACTACAATCAAAGCTTGATTCAATGATTTTATCTTCAGATAGACGGCTGTGGCGCAGTTGTTGAGTATAAATGAGATCTGAATTTTGATCACCATCCGAATCAATTCAACAGACATGTCTGAATCTGTACAATTTAATCTATTACGCAGAATTTTTCTTATTATATTTATTATTGTTTCTAAGGAGAAGAATTTCTCTGCTATTAAATAACGACTTAATGGTAAAGGGATGGGCAGCAACGGTCCTTATAAAACATCACTAAAAGCCTAACTGTGGTTACCAACCCGCCTGTCAAGTGCCAAGCGTGGCAACTATTAGACAAGTTGGTGTTGTGGGTGATCATTGGCGGCGGTAGTCACTTATCATCAGGAAAGCCGCATGCTCGTTGGCCCTCTGTGTTGCAAAAAAAAAATACATATTTGATGCTGAACCCGTATCGGATCAAATCACTCTTGACCATTTTTTTCCTGTCGTCAAATTGTTCAATAGAATGTGTAAGCTCAATTACCTCGGACAAGTAATTAATATAATGTGTCGAACACACTTGTTTAGATAGAAACATTTTCCTTTGTCCTAACTTTTTTTATAATGTATATATATATATATATATATATATATATATATATATATATATATTAATGTGTGTATATATATATATATATATATATATATATATATATATATATATATATATATATATATATATATATATATATAAGGTGTAACGGAAACCTATAATCCAGTATTATAAAACGAGATAACTCGCCCCAAAAGTATTAAAGTTTTTTTTTCCTATTCTAAGATAGTTTCTACATTGGGAAGACGTGTTCTGGTTCATAAATACTATCTCTTTATTACCGATTGGGAAACCCTTTCTGTTCCCCGTATACAGAGTGAAATTTATTTCATTGTTAGTAGGTAGTTGAATCTAAGAGTGCACAGTCAGATAGAATAGGTTAGTATGTGCTTTCTCTCTCTCTCTCTTTCTCTCTCTCTCTTTCTCTCTCTCTCCCTCTCGTTCTCTCTCTCTCTCGTCGTTCATTTCATTACTGAATGCCGTGTCCTTGAAAGTTGTCTGTTGCCTCTCTTATAATGTTACTCCATTTATGTACAATATAATTATAATTTAGTATGTGCTAAAATAATATAAAATGAAAATCATTTCCAATATCTCATTTACCATCAGACAGACCGTATGCTTGTTTGCTATTATAGTCATTATCTACATCATATCATCCTTTAATTGTCCACTGCTGAACATAAGCCTTCCCCTTGGGGGGGGGGGGGTTATGGGGCTTGGCATGCGGATTGGCAACCGCAGTTAGGTTTTGTAGATGTTTTAAAAGGAAGGAAAGAAAGAGGTAGCCTATTCTATCATCATCATCCATTCCATGCTTTTTTTTTTATACAACTTAACATGGCAAACAAGCAAACGGCCCACCTGATGGAAAGTGGTAACCGTCAGTTATAGTTTTGTAGATGTTTTAAATTCCTGAGGAAGGAAAGTAAATTCACACCATATCCCACCCTTTAAACCGAAACACAGCCATGCAAATACAGCTGCTTCCGGTTGAAACACGAATTCTATCAAACATCATCCATTCCAGGTGATTATCATAGTTAGTATAATAAATATATAAACATTTTTTTAGGAAAATTAAAGTGGCATATAATTTAATTTTAATACAATCCTATACTTATTAGCCTTTCTGATAAACGTGAATGTGTATTTGTTTGTTTCCTACCTCTTAACGCCCTAACATCTTAACGAGTTATCATAAAATTTGGTTTATATATAATATAAGAGATAGAGAGGGATATGAGCTACGTTTTATATCGATTACGCAGACAAAATCACGGATAAAAGCTAGTAATATTATAAATGCGAAAGTTTGTAAAGATAGATGGACGTACGTATGAAAAGATGGATGAATGTTTGTTACTCTTTCACGTTAAAACTAATGAATGGATTTGATTAGTATTTACACATGATACACGAGTAGGTTATATACTAACTTACCATATAGGATACTTTATGTACTTACTGATTCACGCGGGCAAAGTAGATGAAAACAGCAAGTAAAAAATAAAAATGAATTTCGTATGCTATGCTTTAAAATGACACAATTACAAAGTCATTGTACACTGGTGCGACAACATGACGACGAAGCATATTCTATTAAATAACTGGAGTTCCTGCATTTTAAATTTAAAAACATCAATTTCACATCAAATGTGCTGTAAATGTTTATAATAAGTAAACCAATCCTTCAAATTTCGAAAACTATAAGGTAATGATAATATAAAAATGGCAAGGTTTTGTTTCAACTTTGATATTCTAATAATAATCAATAATGCAAATTTTGACAGTAGTTTAAATTTATACTTAAACTAGCTGACTCGACAAACATTGTTTAACCATATACATTATTTCGAGAACTATAGGTACATGAAAATTTATCATACTACAATTATTATATTCGATCGCCATCTTGCAAGCCTATTGTGGAATATAAAAATCGCGCTTAAAAAACAGGGGTTGATCTTAAAACGGTGAAAATTTGAGGTTGTATGTATTTTTCAATGCTAAATCATAATAAAATAAAAAATATATATATAAAAAAAAATTTTTGGGGTGAAATATTTATGAATAAAAAATAGATGTTTCCGATTCTCAGACCTACCGAATATAAGACAAAATTTGATAAAAACGATCTTGCAGGAGTTTTGTTTCGTGACACGAGAATTTTATATACAAGATAATTCGATGAATAATTTAACTTAATAAACCTCTTTCATTTAGAAATGGGGCGTTACTACTGATCATCATCATCTTCCTACCTTTAGCCCAATTATTATTATTTGGAGACGGTGTAATATGTTGTTACTCATTAGTCTAAATAATAAACTTTCTTGCTAAAAATACGAGTATTTATAATACTTATACTGACCTGAGGAATAAAGTAAACAATCTATGATTCATTTTTTTTTTATACAACTTAGAATGGCAAACAAGCTGACGGCCCACCTGATGGAAATTATTATAGACATGAGCAGTACCATGGACATAACAGAGTATACTGTTTCGCCCATGATACTCGTTGCCATTCCTGAGGATAATATTATTCCTCTGTAAAAATCACGCCATATACCCTTCAAACCGAAACACAGCCATGCAAACACAACTGCTTCACGGTTGAAACACGATGGGAAAGAAAAGCAATCGACTTTTGTACAAAATCTCCCTCTGGTCACACAAAGTAACTACTCTGTTTGAGTCATGTGTTGTTTTGTTTCTTTACTCCTCATGTATTAACAGTTAATTATTTTATATAATAATATTTAATGTATTTATTTGCATTATAGATATGTTTTTTGTGTATGTTTATATTAGTGTATTATGTTTCCTTAATTCTTGATTGCACCGCCTACCTATTTCGCTGATTGCCCAATGCATGGTTGACTGGTAGAGAACACCATTTGCTGTGAAATCCTTCAAATGTACATATATTGACATTTTGCATTTAAATTTGAAGTAAATAAATACTAGAATATTTTCTCTCGCCTTTTCATGGCTTATTTACTCAAGAATGTAAAGACGAAAATTTAGTATTTACGTAACACTTAAAATTCCAAATTTTCATCAGAAATCTAATTTCCTTATGTGCGACATCTGGAAATACATCGTTGGAACTTTTCATCCTCAATAGCTCCATCTATTGACACTATGTTTCAAACCTCTGACATGAAATTAGCAGCATTTCGCTCCATGTTTCAGGAGTATTTTCAGATGTATTATGTTACTACAGTATCGGATAGATGGCGCTCTAAATTAATTGAACGTAGCGTGAACAGATGTCGTTTTAGAGGGAAAAAAATGTTATTTAAGTTTAATAAAATAAAAATGTTAATATATTTTTATTTTTTATATAACTTACAATGGCAAACAAGCTGGCGGCCCACCTGATGAAAGATCTTATATATATTCATATATTATATCTGCATTTTTTCGTATTCATATAAAGATTATTTACATTATGCACTTGTAAAAGTTAATTAGAGCTCGTCATAGATATATTATTGTTGCAGTAATTAATTAATACAATTATGTAATTCCCTAATTTAATAAATGTTTTTTTTTTATTTTTTATTATTTTATTATAATTAACCTGTTTTTGGTTTAAAACTAATACCTAATAATATTAAGTATCAAAATGATTTGACGAATATATGAACACATGATGTCCAAACTTTCAACAGTATACCTACTATAGGTGTACGAGTAAGTATTTTACTTGACCCAATATAGATACCTACCTACATACTTATATAAATTTTTGCCCCGAAATAACCTAACTAGGTCATTCCAGGGTTATGATAATTATATTTATGAGGCTGACAATGGCAGAACGCTGTGAGGGTAAGTGTAATGTCTACTCGATTATTTTTAATCGAGTCGAGTCAATTGAGTGTTCGAAGTGTTTTTGTTATGCAACTGCAATTATTATCTTACTGTATATATTAAAATTACGGGATAAAATAATATATATTTAATACTAGTTTTTACTCGCGGCTTTGTCTATTTGATCGAGATAAAAACATAGATAGCTTATGTCTTGTTCCTTCTCAAATATTATGTGTATATGTATATTAAATTTCAGGACGATTAGTTGAGCATTAAAGGATAAAATATAATCACTTTCACATCTATACAAATAAAAGGCAATACCATATTATATAAACATATTACTTTCAAACGGCTGCACATATTCGGATAATTACTTTTTGTTTTTTTTTTTTTTAATGGATGATAAAAAAATTATAGTTCCTCCTGCGCAAACGGTATACGCTGGCGGGGAACGTGAAGGAAAGTGAGAGATGATAGATATGAGAATAAAAAGGCAGGTCAGTTAGCCCACCGTGATGAATACACCAGGGAGGATGTATTGCTAGCAATGGGGAAGCTAGACCCTATTACTAACAATTCCTTCCCCCTCATTATTTGTTGGTTTATTTGTAATTATCAGGACAAAATTTATATGAAAAAAAATATTTGAAAAATATACAATAATACAGTAATGAAAAAAAAAGGGTTAAAAATCTCCATTTAAAAAGTTAAGGTCGTACTGTTAAAAGGCAGATGTGGTCTCATTTTCTTCATTAATATACCTCTGCGAAGTCGGGGCGGACAACTAGTTCATAATAATAGTAAGGATCACCTAACCACCCAATAATATTAAATTTTTAGCTATATAAGTCTTCACAAGTCAGCTAATAATATATTTAAAGAGATTTTATTAGCGTTTCATATTAATTTACTAGTTCAGGACACGTTTTTTCTGTTTATCAAATTTCATTCGTTTACATACTTAGTTTACTAAGTTTTTTACTCTCTAGGTATGTGAGTCACATAAAATACAAGATAAATATTCGATAATCGCAAATAATCGTTTCCAATTAAGTGCAGCTCGACTCGATTAATCGCACATCGTAACGTCACTAGTGATATAGCTAACAGCAGAAGTCGTAAATTTCTGGATGACTGTCAACCAACCGCTTGATAAGGATTATAGATGACTAAGTTTTACGTATGGATTTGCGCGATGTAACACTTCGAAATCGTTTTAAATTTATTACATACGTATTCACAAGCATCCTCAAAAAGGAAACTGTATATATATGTGTACATATATTACTTTATTATTATTATATCTATATACAACTATATACTGTGCATGTATGTATATATATATATTAATTGCCGTGTAGTCCCGGCATAGAATAGGCCCACCGTGGTTGTCTTAAGAGCCGACTAAGGAAAGGTGAGGGATGGGCAGCAGCCCCCCTCTTAAAATATCTCTAAAGCTTGACTGCGATTGCCAACCCGCCTGCCAAGCATGGCAACTACTGTCAAAACCCCCCCAAGGGGGGGCTCATGTTCAGCAATGAACAGTTAAATGCTGATATAATGATGACATATATTAATTGGGCTGAATTTTTATGTCTTTATAGCACGTAATAATATTGCCAATTCTGATTTTGATTACTCGTTTTACAGTCGATAAGGTAATAGGGGCTCTCTTAAAAAGCTCATAATAATTTTATTTCTAATAAAGTCTCTCGTTTTTATTTTTAAAAAATAATTTTAATATTCTTTTTTAATATTATTAAGCAAAGATGCCATTTTAATGGAATGATAGCCCCGCCTGCGATAACGGTATACGCTGGCGGGGCACCAGTGAGGGATGATAGATGAGAATGAAAAAAACAGGTTATTTAGCCTATCGTGATGAATACACTTCAAATTCAGCAATATGATTTCCAAGAAGGACCACGGGGAGGTCGACCTGGTTGGGTATTGCTAGCTATAGGGCCCTTACTAACAATCCCCCTCCCAAATGCTATTAAGTTTAGGAACAGCTCTACCAATTTGGTTTAAATTAAGGATGATTAAAACTATATAACCTTATACTAATAAGAGATCCTAAACTAACATCTAGATGCTAGATTAAGCTGTTAATAGGACGAAATAATTAGACCGAAATATAGTTATAGAAAATCCAAATTATTTTTAAGACTTCTATAATAGTATTTCCTAGTTGAAGATTACTGATATTAGATAATGATTGAGTTCAAATAATAAGTCATGAGTTTCAATTTTTCAATTTATTTAAGACTTGAAGGCCTACCATGAAATGAATGTCCGATTTTTCGGGCTCAATTTCGTGTTTTTGTTCGTACATAAATCGACTCAGTAAATGGAGATTAACGTTTCATTCATCATAAATCCTATCCTAATAGCCCAGAGGAACAATATTTTAATATTTTTAATAATTTTAAACGGCATATTATTATGTAAATTTAACATTAAATTTCTATTTCGTTCGTCCCCGAAATTTCAGAAAATATTTTATGGTAGGCCCTCTGTTTTTGGATTTTACAGACTAATAAATAATAATTAATTAGGTTAGGGTTTATTCAAATGTTAAACTCTTAGTTCTTAAAAGACAACAATTTTGCAAATACGGTTATATGTGTGTATAATTTTGATAAACTTTGTCACTTGCCACTTTTTTTTTTAGTGGATGATTTTGGAATGGTAGCCCCACCCGCGCTATCGGTATACACTGGCAGGGTACCAGTGAAGGATGATAGGTGAGGATGAAATAGGTCAGTTAGCCCATCGTCACGAATTCAACAAGAATTGTTCACGATGATTTCCAGGGGGAACCACGTGGAGGCCGACCTAGTAGGGCATATTGCTAGCAATGGGACTGTCAAACTCCATTGCTAACAATCCCTTTCCCTCCAGTCATTTGCCATTAGGTGAGCCCTATGCTCGTTTGTCTCCTATGAAGTAAAAAAAAAAAAAAACTAATGTAAACTCGAAGTGTGTTACTGGTATAGAATGGGCGTCTCTTTTCTTTCCTGTGAGTGGTATAAGAGTCAACTAAAGGAAATAAGTTTTTAAATTATTTTCACAAAATTCACAAACACAACCGTATCAAACTGCATATGTGAAAATGTTTTATGTAAATTTATGTAAATATGTATTTTAAAATTACTCTCTGTATGCACGTTCTTTTTTTTCTGTTTGCTGTTTTTTTTTTTTTTGTTATATTTTTGTTAAATATTATGAAATAAACATTACAGTAGAATATTTTTTATAACCAATGGGGAAGAAAGGTTCTTGAGTAGCAATACTGTATTTTTTAATGGGTGATAATGGTATGGTAACCCCGTCTGCGCTATCGGTATACAATGGCGGGGCACCAGTGTTAGATGACTAATGAGGATGAAAGCAGGTCAGTTAGCCTAACCTGACGAATTCAACTAGAATTAGCCAAGATGGTTCCCAGGGGGAACCACGTGGAGGTCGACCTGACAGGGTATATTGCTAGTAATAGGGCTATTTTACCCCATTACTAACAATCCCTTTCCCATCTCAATACCGTACTGGCAAACGCAGTATAGGACAACCCGGCCCAGGCAGAGCGACGACCTCAATTGCATTACAGGCATTCTTTAGGTGTAGGTGGTTCAGGACTTCCTTATAGCAGTTTACGTGAAGGCCTGTGTTTGATATGACGATGATAATGATTTTAATACAAATAAAATCTATTTAAATATTTAGTAACACTAAAGAGTGTCTATCTATTTACAAGAAGTCAATGGGTCACTATGTGTGCCTATGAACCGAATGCCTTACAAAACGATATAACATCTACACTAATATTATAAAGAGGAAAATTTCTATTTTTGTGTGTATGTTTGTAATGAATAAACGCAAAAACTACTCTGCCAATTTTAAAAATTCTTTCACTATTAGAAAGCTACATTCACTCTGAGTAACATAAGCTATATTTATTGCAAGAAAAGATTATGGATACTTACTAAAACTTTAGTAACGTAACTCAAGGTGTAAAAAAATGCTATAAAATATCTTTCGTCGCATGCGCTGCGGGTACTATGGGTGATAGAACAAAAGTATGTTCTACAATATTGAAGAAAATATCAATAACTACAAAAAAACTTCGCTATACTATATGTCCAACTATTATCGTTATGTCACAATAACCAGTTTTTTTTTTGTGTTGTAAAAATGGCAACCCGTGCGAAGCCGGGACGGGCCGCTAGTTTTTAGTAAATATGCCATAGAGATCGTAATAACAGCAACCCACTTTCATTATATCATGATAAACATCGGAGTGTATCGGAAAAACCGTTTATAGCTAATTTTATAACTTTCCAATTTTATGTCCGCAATAAATAATATCATCAAGTACACTTTAGGGAAGCGTCGTATGAGGGTCGCATTGCATGTGATATCCCTGATACCAGGGGGTATTGCAGATATCGTCATAGTCGTAGAATACTGACGGATCTTTATATGTAATATTCGTCAGATCCGTCAGTATTCTACGACTATGGCAATATGTCGTCGTCATTAATTAACGAGATCCATTCCTTAAAAGTAAAAAATATATAAAGAAAAATCCTATCAAAACAGTTATATGGTATACTCGTACATACCAAAGGGAGACTTTGTACAAAAGTCATTTGCTTGGGTAGCTCTGTCCCATTCGTGTTTCGACCGTGAAACTGTTATGTTTGCATAACTGTGTTTCAGTTTAAAGGGTGGGATATGGCAGTGAATTTATAGGGTACAGAGGAATAACACCTGAGTCCTAAGGGATGGCAACGCAACGAGGTATCATGAGCGAAACAGTATACTCTGTTATGTCCATGGACCTGCACAAGTCTATGGGCGACGGTTACCATTTTCCATCAGGTGGGCCGTCAGCTTGTTTACCATTCTAAGTTGAATAAAAAAACATATACTGTGTAGTCACAGTATACCCACAAACAATATATAATACGAACTTAGATTATATAGGTTATATATACCTCGAGCCTCAAAACCGGGTCAACTTTTTGTCAGCTAATTGTCAAATTAGCTGACTCATTGTTTTTTATCAGTGTTCTATATACTTACGCATAAAATGTATCTTGATGTATTATTTAATAAATAAAATGAGTGTTTACGCATTAAAAAGATGCAGAAGTTATAAGGCAAAATAAATTGTAAAAGTTATAAAGGACTCACTATAACTATTTATCACGCAGAAATGTATGAAAAAGTTGAGCCGTTTTTCTCAAAGCATTTCTATGGAAACACTATCTATACGAGTATAATCTAAGAATACAAAGTGTGTCGAGACAAGAATACTACTACAAGCTAGCAAGCGAAGCTTATAGTGCCGCTAGTACACATACAGGTTGATCTTTTTTTCGAGAAATTCAATTTTAGTTTTTGATAACATATTTTCTTTCTAGAAACATATATATTTTTAAGACCCTATTATTGAATACTAACATAAATTCTAAGAAATTAATTTCCTTAAGATACTGTATCATCATCATCATCATCATCTTCATCATCATATCATCCGTTAACTGTCCACTGGTGAGCATAGTCCTACCTACCTCTATTAGGGAGTTTTGACAGTAGTTTCCACGCTTGGCAGGTGGATTAGCAACAGTAGTTAGACTTTGGGTTAAAAAATGAATTCGTATCCAATCGTGAGTGAGACTTTGATGGATGAGCAGGATATGACGATCAATAAACAGTATCTTGCCATGTGGTCCCGGCATAGAATAGGCCACTTCTTCTTTTCCCGTGGATGTTGTAAAAGGCGACTAAGGGAGACCGAGGGATGGGCAGCAGCGTCCCTCTTAAAACATCACCAAGGCCTAAATGCGATTGCCACACAGCCTGCCAAGCAAGACAGCCACTGGCAAAATCCCCCCCTTTAAGGAGTTACCTATGTTCGGCAGTAGACAGTTAACGCCTGTATAATCATGAAAATCATCAATAAGTTATAATTATAATATAGACTAAGTCACTAATGATTATATTTCTTGTTATAAAATTTATTTATATAATATAAAAATGAATCACTAAATGTGTTACCAAGCTCAAAACTCGAATACGACTGGACCATTTTCACTAATTTTATACTCAAATATTTGTCGAAATCCGAGAAATATTCTTATGAAGAGAAAAATTGGAAAAAATTCCCGGAAATATGGAAAAATCCAATTTTTCTTTATCCTATACAAACTGTTGCTAGCTGCTAATTCAAACGTTGCAATAGCTTTTCGACAGAATAAAGTCTGTCGAGTCAGTTAGTTAATTATAATAATTAAATACTTAATTTTTTTTTTATTATTAAGAGTATTGATGCTTCTTAAAAGGCTACAAAACTTTTTGGTTTATGATAAAAATGTTGAAACACCTTTTTAATAAACCAAAATGTTGCTCAAGAAACTTGTTCAAAGTTATATTTTAAATGGAAAATACATCGAAATTATTCTAATAATTGTAGTCGGAGAGCTGACGCTCTTTGAGACGTGCTTAAGATCTCACGAAACTTCGTTCAATAATTGCTCTCTTCGGTATGTCTGAACGTAACAATTATGACGTGTTTATTTATTGTAATTCTGTTATATACTGAGAATTATAGATAGCATGATATGAATTATCATACAATATGAATATATATGCGATATGAATATTACGTGTATTACATTATACACACATGTGTATATGTACACAATATGTACACAATATTACATTATATTATAATGCATATTACAGAACATTCGTGTTTGTTTTGAATTGAGTAAATAGTCTTGCATTAAAGAGTTCGCAAGACAGTTCATTTTACACAATTTAGAATGGTATATAAGCTGACAGCCCATCTGCTGGAAAGTGGTAACCGTCACCTATAGACATGAACTATGGACATAACAAAGTATACTGTGTAGCTCATAATACCGTACATGCGTTGCGATTCCAGTGTTTTTTATTATTTTTTTTTATCATAATATGATGGATATTAAAGCAGATTTAATAACGAGCAAAATGAAATTAAATAATTCATTAATATTTGTAGGTAGCACCTTTGTGACCTAATTTGAAAAATACTTAGCTCAATTAACAGAATTATTAAGCTATTTTTGGAAAGTTATTTTTATAGATATAATATATCTATAAAAATAACTAGAGAGATATTATATATTTTCAATTTTCCTTACATTGAACAATTCTAAAAGGCAGTGCATTAGAAAAGCTTTCAATAAATTACGACCTCCTTAATCCTCAAACGAAGTCTCTAATTACTACAACACAAAAAGTGTATCGTACGTACGTATATGTTAATATAATAGTTGCATGTTAAAATACAGAGAAAATATTTTTTTTTTCAAATAAAATTTTCCAAATAAAAATATGTATATATAAATATATATATTCTTTTTCTTCCAACCCTTAATCCCAGCACTATATACGGTCGGGACTTTTTGTACAGCGACGCCAGGACGCTATATTCTAGATCATCATAGGAGTTAGGTTCCGTACTTTCATATCTTTCTCGATATTGGTTACCATATAGTGAGGTATCTTCTTTAAATATCATAAATATTTATTCATAATAAAATAAATTTAATATCTGAAAGCGTTTAAATCAGCAATCAGCCCATAGCCTATAATAATTATACCAAATAACAGCTACTGTAATAATTCCGTAATAAATATTTAAACGACTAATGTTTATATCGTGCACCACAAATTATTCACAATCGGACTTTTCCCATAATGTTATGGAAATTCTAATGGAAATTAGAACAAGTGTAATTAAGTATACACGGCCGCCCCATTGTTAAATAGTTGGACAGTTTTGATTTTCCCGAATCATAAGCCTACTAATATTATAAATGACAAAGTTTGTAAAGATGTTTGTTACTTAATAACGCTTAAATGGTCGAACGGAATGAACTAAAGTTCAGTACATGATCGTATCCTAACATAAAATTATTTATTTTAATTTTTTTTTTAATCTATCGCCATTTACTTTCTCTGTTTAGCGTAACGGTTGACTGGTAGAGAATGCCATTAGGCATTAAGTCCGCCTCATGTACATATTTTAATGCATGCAAAAGTACACATAAATAAATAAATAAGACTTAAGATATTTTATTTTTAACAGACTTTAAAAAGGCAGGTTCTCAATTCGTTTATATATTTTTATTTATGTTTGTTACCTCATAACTCCGTTAGTTATGAACCAATTTGGAATATCTTTTTTTATCTAATAAGTTATACTTACAGATTGGTTCCCATAGAAGTTTCATCAAAATCGGTTCAGTAATTTTTATATCAAAATGGCTGGTTTTGCCAGTAGTTGCCACGCTTGGCGTGCAAGCTGGCAACCGCAGTTAGGCTATGGTGATGTTTTAAGAGAGACACTGTTGCCCATCTTACCTTTAACTATTAAGTTTTATTTACCATAATTTTATTATAATTTGAAACAATACTTTTAGTTTGGCCACATAGAAATTTAATGAATTACAATTTGGTAATTTAGTTATTAAATCAAATTAACTGGTTTTTTCATGATTGCATTTCCATTTATTTTAATAGCGCCCATAGCAGTCATATATCTACGTTCATATCTATCGGGTTTGACATTCTGATATTATATAGTATACATACATATCTATCACGCCTGTCTCTCATTAGGGTAGGCAGAAACAATGGAACGCCAAATGCTTCGATTCAAACAAACCTCTTTCGCTTCTTCCATATTCATCAATCTTTTCATACACGCTCACCGTTTACGGGTACTTATTATATAGTATGTAACCAATATTTAATATATTCGTTATAGGGGCAATATATAGATATAGTAACTACAAAATATTGATATTGATAACGCTTAACGCTTTCATAATATAATAATTCTAATTTAAAATGGTGGACATGTATTATATACAACTAGTATATAAAGTGTCTTCTGTAAAACAGAAGTTTGCTGTAACTTTATACTGGCGACGTCACAAAGGGCAGAGAACGGTTGGCATGTCCACGCGTACATACTTGGGTAGCTTTGTACTGTCGACAAAAACATAAAGAATTAATAATTATATTTCTATGATATTTCTTCTACAAAAAAAAAAATTAGTTATTTTGATTTCCAAATTCTACTCTTAAACCGAATTTGATAAAATTAAAAATCAAATAAATTAAATAAGAATAAAAGAAAAATGCATAAAATTAGTAACGTAAACTTTCATTTCGTGAGTGTGCCGCAATAATATAAAATGGTCACAACTCAGTTTATTGATTTGCCCTTAAAAGAGCAAAACATTGATACTCTGTTTATGTTTTGCCCGCTACTTCGTGTGCTGAAACCGATTTCATAAGTTGGAAAACTAATAAAATAGATCACTTTTACATAGCGTATTTAAATAAAACATACGCCAGTTTTTGAGTTAAACCTTTCGAAATACAACAGTGGAAAACGCATTTAATTGGGTACAGAAATTTTTACGTGATGCCGATACAAACATACAGATAGACAACTGAAATTTCTAGAAATTGTATTTCAGCCTCTATTGCTCCTATTAAAACCACTTTCATAATTGTTTTTTAATATCTTCCGTGAAAATGGTATGGTAACCCCGCCTGCGCTAAGGGGATACGCTGGTGAAGCACTAGTGAAGGGTGATAGATGAGAATGAAAACAGGCCCGTTAGCCCATCATGATAAATTCATCAGGAATTAACCAGTTTCCAGGGAGAACCGCGAGGAGGTCGACGTGGTTGAGTATATTGCTAGCAATGGGATTCTCAGTCTCCATTACTAACAATCCCTTTCCCCCCTGTACAGTCAAATTATAACATTATTATATTAAGCTTATGTACAGCAGTGGACGGATAATGGCTGAAAGGATGATGATAATGATAATATTAGTAAGATTAAATATCTTCTTATTTTAGAACCTTGTTGTATTCCTTTACTTGAACTAATTCGACGAGAGAGAAATTTGACCAAATCTGGTAAGTTTATGTAAATTGCAGTGGAAATTCTACGATAATTTACTGACTCCATAATTTGATCATCTTGAAATTTGTAATATAATAGATTTACTCTTACATCAGTTTTACAATTACGAACCATTTTTTTTTATACAACTTAGAATGGCAAACAAGCTAACGGCCCACCTGATGGAAAGTGGTAACCGTTGCCTATTGACATGAACAGTACCATGGACATAACAGAGTATACTGTTTCGCCCATGATACCCCCCATGCGTTGCCATTCCTGAGGACTTAGGTGTTACTCCTCTGTACCCAGTAAATTTACGCCATATCCCACCCTTCAAACTGAAACACAGCCATTCAAACACAATTAATAATGGGGACTGGTACAAAAGTTACTTGTATTTGACCAAATTGTAGTAATATTATATATTCCTTCAAGAGGTGCGAGAAAGTGTTTGTATACCACTTTGTATCGAACTTTATGTACGTAATGTGTTTCTTACTTCGATTCTGTAGACATTGAAGCTTTACTGTACATACATTTCAACACTTCGATATACCTATAGTCAATCGGACACCGTTGGAGGGGCTGTAGTACCGCCCATGTCTTGCCTGAATCAAAGACTTTCTCACAGTCCACAAACGCCAGACATAGTGGCAAATTATACTCTTCGGTCTTCTGTACAATCTGTCGTTGCGTATGTATGTGGTCTATGGTGGTTTGGTGGTGGTCCCTTTCGGAAGCCAGCTTGTTCGGGTAGCTGGTTATTGATTAATGAAATACTCTGTATGAAATTATTATTTATTATATCGTATTTTTATTATTTTTGTATGTACAAGTATGTAATTTAGTAGCGGACTGCTAATGTTGTATATTCGAAAATATAATGTAACATAAACTATTTACTGCGTACGAAATTGTATACATAGAATAAATATCACAGAATGTGCAATTACAAAAGCAAAAATATAAAAGTTATGATACTTCAGCTTATTTGACGACCCATTTGACAAAGTCGCAATTGTCACTTATTGATATAAATGTCACACACAATCACACAGATTACAGACACTGTGATACCCACGTATCCTTCGTGCTTTGCTATTTACGGTCTTACCTCTCCATATCCTGTAATTTCAGCGCCATATCTCACTCTTCAAACTAAAACAAAGTTATGCAAGCATTTCATGCCATTCAAAGCATTTAAGCCATACTTCTCGTTAAAAGCACGACTAGGACATTTGTTTTACTGGTCTCTCTCTCTCCTTGTATCCAAGCAGACAACTTATATAAAGTCTTCTTTAAGTAATATAATATTAGCTAAGCACTTCACAATAAGGTTATCTGGAAGAGAATCGCTGTTTAGAGATATGGTTGCCTATTTATTGCCTCTTTTTCTTGCTTTTTAAAATTAGTTATTAATTTAATTATTTACATAATATTGTTAATCTTTGTAATCTGTATTATTCTTTGAAGAAAACAAGAAAATTTTATTTATTCATCCATTCATTGATTCACTTAGATTTTTCTGCTAACTATATCCACTTGTACAGACATCGACGCGTTAAATTGCCAAAACACGATGCCATCCGAATGAAAACGGCCCGATATCGTTTAAATTACAGCCATTGTTCTAATTACGAAATTTAATTAACGTGTATTGTACACAACAAAAATGGAATTTTTAGAATTTAATTAATTTGATCCACGAGGGAACGGTCGGACTGGCGGCCAGTAATGATCGCTCGTGATCATAATACCGGGATCGTAGATACCAATGTAATAACTCTTCATGTATTTCGTTGAAATAATTATGCTCAGTTGCATTCGTTAATTGGTCTGTATCGATTCATCAAAGTTAACGCATCACTTTTTTTTGCATATACAAAATAATGTATTGTAATATTGAAATATAAATAAAAAATACCATAATAGTTTCTAGGGAGAACCGCAAGGACGTCGACCTGGTTGGGTATATTGCTAGCAATGGGATTCTCAGTCTCTATTACTAACAATCCCTTTCCCCCCAGAAAGGATATACTTTCAGATTGGTTTAATGAAAGTTTAGTTTTTAAATCTGTTTTTGAAACTGTTTTTTTTTTGTCAGCCCTATAATAACTGTTGGGTGAATAAAAAATTTCAATTTGAGCAAAATTTTAACCAT
Organism: Galleria mellonella; assembly: GCF_026898425.1. Lineage (NCBI taxonomy): Eukaryota > Metazoa > Arthropoda > Insecta > Lepidoptera > Pyralidae > Galleria > Galleria mellonella. The sequence goes on from NW_026442015.1 coordinate 4,006,141, forward strand.
TTGCACTTTCTACACCATACTTTACTTCTACGCAATACTTTCTCAATGTTCCTTGGACGATTAAGTTTACCAATGAAAGTGGCAATACTATTACTAAACCGTCAAATTTTGTCTTTGTATTTTCCTAAAAACCAAAGTGTACTTTGATAATTATCATCTTATATATATTACTTCAATTTTGGACCCATATTTAAAATTTTCCAATTGAATACCAATGTTTTATCGTGTTTTACATTTTAATTTAGTAATAAAATAGTCATTCAAATTATCTATAAATTTAATAAATCCTCGCCGAATATATTAATAGTACTGGAACACTGGTCGTTTCTTATTCTATGATATAATTATCAACTTTCCATATCGAGTTTGGGTACAATAAAATCTATAACACGAAACAGAGGGAACATTTAACCATTAGTTCCACCTGTTATATTCCAGAACTTTGTTACAACCCCATAATTACGAGCCATCCACTTTTATATGCGCCACCTGTAGAGTTAACAGAAAAACTAATATCTGTACACATTCACTTCGTTTGCATAAAACTCTTTTATTAAAAGTTTATTAGTCTCGAATGGTATTTTTTTTTGTCGAGTGTATCATTAACCAAATGTATTGTGAAAGTTCTCATAAACTCATTTTAGCTACTGAACTTTCTTTTTCAATCTTAAGATTTTCAAATGCAGGACAAAAAGCTTTTAATAAATTACGTTTACCAGAGGGAGACTTTGTACAAAAGTCGATTGCTTGGATACCTCTGTCCCATTCGTGTTTCAATCGTAAAGCAGTTGTGTTTGCATGGCTGTGTTTCGGTTAGAAGGGTGGGATATGGCGTGAATTTACTAGGTACGGAAGAATAACACTTGAGTCCTCAAGAATGGCAACGCATGGGGGGTATCATGGGCGAAATAGTATACTCTGTTATGTCCATGGTACTGCTCATGTCTATAGGCGACGGTTACCACTTTCCATCAGGTGGGCCGTCAGCTTGTTTGCCATTCTAAGTTATATAAAAAAAAAACGCCCGATATATAAATTTACGAATATATGTATAACTAACAGTCAGTAATGTAATATAGAATAAATATTTGTTTTTTTTTTATTTTTTTTATAATGTATTAACTAAAAAAATACGTATCCTATTTTAAAAATTCTCTCATGTATAGGAAGCAACATTGTTACCAAATAACATGGGGTGTTTTTTATTTATAAAAACGCACAAATCCGGGACTGACCTCTAGTTTTATTATTATAAATTATAATTGAAAATTATTATGTTTAATAAAGTAAATTCTGACCAAATACAATACTTTTAGTGACGATATTTCGGTGACCTACTTTACTATTACTAAACCTAATTACTTCTAATGTATTAAATTAGAACAGCATTAATCAATAATATATCTACTTTATCAACTTAAATTACATCACCTTAATTATTGGATAGTCCAAAACTTCACACAAGCATGTTACATTGTTCACTGAAGTAATCCGAACTGTAACACAAAGCGACTCTTATATGCTGTTAGTACGAGAGACGATAATACTCTGTGAAATGTGAGAAAGTCGACTGATATTGGGCATTGGTAATATGGATACCGATCCGATATCTATATATTGGGTTCCTCTATATATTGATGGCGGATAAAAGGTTACCTAATTCAATATCACCCATATCGGTCGGTTATGGTTAAAAGTCTGTTATCCAATATTATTTTCTGGATAACACTCTTTTAATATATTCGTTATTGGACAAATATATGGATTCTACAGTATATAGATACACAGTTACAAAACTGAATATATATATATATATATATATATATATATATATATATATATATATATATTGTCGACGGCGCTGGTAGGAGAAGAGGGCAGCGACAATAATAAAATAATATTAAGAGAGGCTTACCAGTATAATTTCTTATGACAATCACAATCTAACAACAATATGTCAATAAAGTAGAAAAACAAAATAAGTATCAAAAAGACATATTCATAATATAAAAATATAATGCTAAAAAGGTAAATTATATAAAAAGAGGTCTGTCGCCAACATGGCACGCCCCGGTGCAGAGCACCAATCTAAGGAGGCGACAAAAGCAATATCACCATGTCAATCGGACTTCCATCTTGTTGTTGTGGTGACGGTACAAATCTGTGTCGGTATGGGGCGAACAGCTTCAGTCGACGGAGTATCCAACAGCAAATGAAACACTGTGAGCTGGCGGCTTCTCAAAATCTGCTGGGACTGGACGTGGATTTATTAGCACCTCTGCTTCTAGTAGTAGAATTGGGTGTACTTCTTCCGTTGGTGCTTTCTGTAGCAAAGTTATGGAAAAAGTATCCTTGCTAAATCTGAAAAGACGTCCCCAGGAGCCACTCATTGATAGTGCTGTTGGACTCAATCATCATTCATCAATCTTGTTGTTGGCTGTAAAAACAAAGACCTTGGCAAGTTGGTTCGCTGCACCGACAAAAACCGTTAACCGTTTCGGAAACAATTTTCGATGGGCGATAAATCTTCTAAGATCCATATCGGCAGCATCCACAGAAAGGCTTTTCACAATTTCCAGGTAAACAGCTCGGGTGGTGAGGCACGAAGATAAAGCTACCCAGCGTTAAATTCAAAATAATCAAAACTGGTGAAAGAGAACGGGCGCTGATGATGATTGTGGCGCAGACGGGAGAATCTTTGTAACTATGCAAAAAAAAAACTACATTAATTGGCAACAGACCTGATGTAAGAACACTGCTGTTATCTGTCTCCGCGCAGGAAGTTGACCACAGTTACATTGATGCCGTGACTAAACTTTTGATAGTAGTGATCAAAAAGTAACCATACTATTATGTCGACCGTCTAAGTGGGTTTACTTCCTGTATGGGAGGTTCTAAAATTATACAATATTAAACATTAACAAAATATTAAACATTAATAATAAAATTATACAAATCCTTCCATTCAAATGGATAGAATCATCCTCTCCCAACATCAAGATTAGGTTTTTAAACCTTCTTGATTGGTTGAGAAAAGATCTGCTGGAAAAAGGTGCCTTTCAGCCTCCGAAATTTCTTTATTTAAAAAAGGAGACAAAATTTTGGAAGGAATCTAGGAGGCAGCGCTTTATAATTTTGAAATTTGGAGGCTTTTCTAATAAAAACCGAAAAATCTTGGCACAATAATGTGCACGAACAGTTGTCCTAATCAACCGAATTCATCAGACTAAACGATTAGGATTCGCGACCACCGGAGATGTCAGTGTCGTTGGCTTGTAGAGCCAATGACATCTATATCAAAAAACATTCAATGATGTGTTTCCAGGATAAAAATTGTAAATCGAGTAGCCATGTGAGCCGTCTGTAGCTCCAACTGTCTACGTGTGCCACAGTCATAGAGGCAAGTTCTCCTTCTACTTTTCCCTTACCTCTTGGTCGCCTCGAAAGGCATTGGATAAAATTAGGTCGGCTACGAGGCAACTCGTGATAGAGATTTTCACTGAAATAAATATTATTTTTAACCCAATGCCATCTATCGTTTACAGCAGAAATTTTGAATAGGTCAGTAGCTACGATAGATGACACTACCTTACCTTTTGGGGGGATGGTGGTATAATATACGTCATCGTTGACATATTTGAACAACTCTGGGGAGGCGAGGAACTTCACAGAACCTAACATATTTATGGTGTGGACACAATTGTGAACCACACAAGCTAACTGGTGTAGTTCCTTACCACCGTCAGATGCAAGCAGCTTGGTCATGCCTTTCGCTTGCGATACTAGGTAACGTATCAGAAGGTCAAGCTGGCCAAACTGCTCTTGCAGAGCCGCCATGATCTCTTCTGGGTCTTGTGACAAAGCCAGAAGAGAAATAACAGCGTCACGAGCGGCTCCATGGAGAGCAGAGAGACAGCTCAACAGACCTATGCTTTCCGTCGCCATAAATAAATGTTTGGAATTTAAAAATGATGATTTGAAAGTTGGCCAATGAGAAGGCGGCGAACCGAAAAACATAGGTAGGCTAACTACATTACCTGAATTAGGTTTTCCATTGTTCCCACGAACGACTTCAGTAATAAGCTCAGCCAACTTCAAGAAATCACTGGGTTGGTGATGAAGAGTGTTAAACGTTATGAGCTTATTTTTATTTTGTGTACAATTAAGTGATATGTTTTGTGTACCTAAAGTGTGTTTACGTGTATGGGATTTATGAGTAGGCGGCATCGGCGACTTGAAGTGGAGTTCGTGGGCTTCGTTGAAGGCTTTCGACGAAGCAACAGCGTCTGGCTGCTGCGCTCCATAGTCGCAGTGCTGAGAGGATGTCATGCCGTGGACATTTGAAGATTCAAGGGTAGTTAGGGCCGGCGCGGTAACAGGCGCAGACTCGCGCACCACGGCTGTAACGCCAGCGGTGCCAGGCGAATATTCATGCGCGCGCCCGACCAATTTCAGTACCTTATGCGCCTCCAATGCCGACTGAACAGGCGCGAAAGAAGGCACGTGCTCGCGCGCTGCGACACCAGCCATACCGGTGGCGCAAACGCCAGGCGAGACCACGGGCTCGCGTTCTGTGGCCAGCACTGAGTTGGTCTGTCTCTCAGATAAAGAATCGTTAGAATAGGTCACCCATTTTTCTATTCTAGAGTTTTTAGACGATTGTGAGTGTATACTGGCGGCCTCATCAATAGCCGCTAATTCAGCCTCTAGTTCTAGAGTCGCTACAATACGCTCCCGCTGAGCTGCAGCGCGTTCCCGCTCAGCTGCAGCGCGTTCCCGCTCAACTGCAGCGCGTTCCCGCTCAGTTGCGGCGCGGTCAAGATTGGCCTCTAATTCGGCTAAGCGACGTGCATGTAATGCTTTCGCGGCAAGTCGTTGCGTTTGAATAGAGGTCGATGAGCGATGTGGACTATGACGCGAACTAGGAATATTAATATTATAAGAAACACCGGCGGATACCTCTGAGGGAGGCACGAATAAATCCGCTAGGGCGCTTTGTGCCGCTGTCATACCTCTTGTGAGAACCATTTGAAAAAATGTTTATAATTTCGAATTTTTTTAAAATATATATCTAATAATTTTACCGGGAGAAGGACCAATGTCGACGGCGCTGGTAGGAGAAGAGGGCAGCGACAATAATAAAATAATATTAAGAGAGGCTTACCAGTATAATTTCTTATGACAATCACAATCTAACAACAATATGTCAATAAAGTAGAAAAACAAAATAAGTATCAAAAAGACATATTCATAATATAAAAATATAATGCTAAAAAGGTAAATTATATAAAAAGAGGTCTGTCGCCAACATATATATATATATATATATATATATATATATATATATATATATATATATATAATTTGTTTGTTTGAACGTGCTAATTTCTGAAACAACTAGTCAGGATCAAAAAGTTCTTTTTGCATTTCAAACGCGAAGTCGTGGGATTCAGCTAGTAGCACATGTAGGCATATACATCATTCTATATATAGTTCTAACAAAATGGCTGTAACGTGCCTCTTTCGAAAATATGTTGGCAGAAATGAATATAAAATGGCATTCACCCCAAACATCTCTTGTAACCGTGGGACGGACCGATTTTAATAAAACATGCGCTCGGAAATAGCTGCCTACTGAATGTTACAATTATGACAGTTCTTGCTATATATATATATATATATATATATATATATATATATATATATATATATATATATATATATATATATATATAATACATGTAAATATCCTGTTGAATTTATTTATATATATTTATTTATAAAGGGTTAAATATTTTTATATATTATATATGTTTTTATATCTTTTACTAATATTTTGTTATATACTCACAAAATCATTTATCCTAACTGACTATCTCCATCCTGTCGTAACCTATCACATCGTGCTGCAATCTACGTCGAAACTTGGACAATAAAAAATCAGGTATGAAGGTACTACGAGTATTTAGTTATTTAGTACCTGCAAGAAACTTCTCATCGCGTTAAGTCCCAATAGTGTACTTAAAACATCTCCATACATCCTAAATTACCAAGTCAAAAAAACTGAAATTTGTTTTATAGGTTTATTTTGTATCGTAAACACCTGGAAAGAATTTTTGACAATTTCAACTTAAAGGGGAAACCCGATACTGCGTATGCAAAACCGCGGCCAACAGCTAGTTAGATTATATATGGATACCTTCTTTCTAATATTATAAATGTGAAATTGAATTTGTTTGTTTGTTATCTTATAGCGCTTTAACGGCTTAACCAATTTCTATGGAATTTGGTACATACGTTATAGTACGTAGATGGAAAAGGATATAGGCTTCATTTTATCTCAGTAAAAATATCCAGGTCACGCGAGCGAAGTCGCCAGTAAAGCTTAGTAATAGATAGATACTCTTTATTGTTTCCTCCAAAAGATTACAATAGTAAACTTATTATAAATATAAATAATTACAAGAAATAATCACAATGAGAAAACAATGGACGACCTTATCGCTAAGAGCGATCTCTTCCAGGCAACCTTTGGATGGAGAGGAGTAATACAACACAGGTGAAATCTAAGCCATTAGCCATACACTGAAACTAAGAATTTACCCAAGCTATAAAATATAATATGATAATAACAAATGTTGAGCTTCCCTACTAACTTAATAGCTGAACGCTGTAATAGTATGAGAGGTCAGAAACTTTTTGTCGTTATTCGACCCATATTTCTATGGTGAAAACGTCCTGTTTCATGGATAAAAATACCCTCTTTAAAACATACTGATTATTTTAATTTCACCCTGTACAAGTTTTTATTAAGTTTTATTATGATGTTTTTTTTTATACAATTTAGAATGGAAAACAAGCTGACGGCCCAGCTGATGAAAAATGGTAACCGTCGCCTATAGACATTAGCAGTACCATGCACATAACAGAGTATACTGTTTCGCCCATGATACCCCCCATGCGTTGCCATTCCTGAGGACTCAGGTGTTATTCCTCTGTACTCAGTAAATTCACGCCATATCCCAACTTCAAACCGAAACACAGCCATGCAAAGACAACTGCTTCACGGTAGAAACATGAATAGAACAGAGGTACCCAAGCAATCGACTTTTGTACAAAGTCTCCCTCTGATGATGTTCTTTATTTTCAACCGACTTCAGAAAGAAGGAGGCTCTAGATACGGTTCTATTTTTTTTTATGTTTGTTACCTCATAACTTCGTCAGTCGTATACCGATTTGGATAATTCTTTTATTATCTGAAAGTATATACTTACAGATTGGTCCCATAGACCAGTTTAGTAATGCGTCTAATTAACCCATTGCTAGCAATAGCTTGTCAGGTCGATCACCACGCGGTCCCCCCGGAAACAATCGTGGTTAATAGTAGTGGACTTCGTCACTATGGGCCAACTGTCCTGCTTTTATCGTCACCTATCATCTTTCACTGGTGCCCCGCCAGTGTATACCGATAGCGCAGGGTTACCATACCTTTTTCATCTATTAAAAACCAATTTTATTTACCAATATCAAATAATATATATAATACATAAAAATACCAATTTTTTTTATTTGTTTTTATTCAACTTTGAATAACAAACAAGCTGACGTCCCTGACCTGATGATAAATGGTAACCGTCGCCTATAGACATGAGCAGTACCATGCACATAACGGAGTATACTGTTTCGCCCATGATACCCTCATGCGTTGCCATTCCTGAGGACTCAGGTGTTATTCCTTCGTACCCAGTAAATTGACGCCATATCCCACCCTTTAAACAGAAACACAGCCATGCAAACAGAATTGCTTTACGGTTGAAACACGAATGGGATAGAGGTACCCAAGTAATTGACTTTTGTACAAAGTCTCTTTATGGTAAAATTGATGTAGGTGTTATTTTTCCCCTCTCCTTATGATTTCCTGGGAACGAAACGGAGCGGTGAAACATTGTATTGTTACACGGCCATTAAACAGTAATGACGCTGAAGCGTGTTTCTTATATTAAAATAACCAAAAATCGTAGTTGGAGCCTCATTTTCATTTTCCAGCGTTAAAAAACCAATATCGTCAGCCATTATCATTTTAATAGCCACAAAAACCGACATTTAAAAATGAAAACAATTCGAGAATCGGTAATTTAAAATAATAACCGTGAAGATGCGACGGGGTTATCTGTTGTTATGTAAGTGCGAAAGGGAGGTGGATAGGCGGTATCATCTATCGATCAGGTTGCCATGGCGACGGGACCCTGAGGTCTCGACAGCTCTGAAGCTGTTTCGAAAACGCAACGTCCAGGTTGGTCAAACAAGCTGTTAATGGGTTTAGTTTAATATGGAAAACGGTTCGGACGAGTTACGGCGTTTAAGTGACTTCATATAGGGGGATGATTCTCAAATGACCTGTATTTTTTTATATGTGACATTTATTTTCATACTGTTATATTGATTTAGTTTCAGCATTTACTTTTAATCTTAAATTACGAGTATTTCTTTACTGCTCTTTGAGAGTATACCTCGGTAATTATACTATCTGGGGGGAAGGGATTGTTAGTAATGGAGACTGAGAATCCCATTGGTAGCAATATACCCAACCAGGTCGACCTCCTCGCGATTCCCCCTGGAAACTATCATGGTTAATTCCTGATGAATTCATCATGATGGGCTAACTGGCCTGTTTTCATTCTCATCTATAACCCTTCACTGGTGCTCCGCCAGCGTATATCGTTAGCGCAGGGGGAGTTACCATACCATTTTCACCCAACAAAAAAAAATTATACTATCTAAGTAAAAAATATTTATATCAAAGAATAAGATATAATATATAAGGTAAAATAATTGATATTGCATTTGTGTCATCCCTGATATTGTCATACACATTATATTACCAGGGGTGTCACGATATATAAACAAATCTTTTAGAGACATGAATTAAAATTATGTCTGCCTGTTACGTTTTAATACATTAATTACTTAGTAGAACTAAATGGAATTTTAGAATAATAAATTAAGATTGTGTCCAAAAAAATATCCACTTTAATTATGGAAATACTTATTTTCGATTTCAAAATTCAACCACTGAAACGATTTTGATAAATTTCCTATTGGTCCCATCTGAAAATATATCCTTTTAGATAAAAAAAAAGAGAATGAAAATTGACTTATAACTGACAGAGTTATGAGGTAACAAATATAAATAAAACAACCGATTTGAAATGAAGTTCTTTTTGAAGTCGGTTCGAATGTTTACCTCATCACCATCATCATATCAGCCCCTAAGTGTTCACTACTGAACAAAAGTCTCTACCTTAGGGGGTTTCGCTAGTAGTTACTTGACAAACATATTGGCAACCGCAGTTAGGCTTTAGAACTGTTAAGAGATACGCTGCTGCCCATTCCTCGCCCTCCCTTAGTCGCCTCTTACTATACCCACGGGAAAGAAAGGGGTAGTCTATTCTATGCCGAGATTACACGGCTACGGCCATGTGAAGAGGTCACTTACAGACTGACAATGGATGTAAATAATGTTATACTCATGTTATCAAACGCAACGCAGGCAAGGTCGCACATATCGTCAAATACCAGAGGGAGACTTTGTACAAAAGTCGATTGCTTGGGCACCTCTATCCCATTCGTGTTTCAACCGTGAAGCAGTTGTGTTTGCATGGCTGTGTTAAGGTTTGAAGGGTGGGATATGGCGTGAATTTACTGGGTACAGAGGAATAACACCTGAGTCCTCAGGAATGGCAACGCATGGGGGGGTATCATGGGCGACACAGTATGCTCTGTTATGTCCATGGTACTGCTCATGTCTATAGGCGACGGTTACCACTTTCCATTAGGTGGGCCGTCAGCTTGTTTGCCATTCTAAGTTAAAAAAAAAAAATAGTGAGAATGTAATGCGTGTTAGGACTTCATTAATGTTTTCAGGTAATGTTAGCGTATTGATGGCCTTCACGAAGGAAATTTATAACTATCGTCCATAGACTAACATAACGCTAACTTTTGATCGCGACTTCGTACGCGTGGATTTTGGAAGTTTTACCCCGTCATCATCATATCGGCCGTTATGCGTCCACTGCTCAACAAATTGGCTACTTTTTCCATAGACTACCATAAGAAACGGTCCTGCATCCATTGACTTCCTGCAATACATTTCAGGTCATATCTCCATCAACTGGTGGGGGGGGGGGGGTTCGGCCGTGCATTGATATATGGGTCAGTCAATCAATCAGCATCCCCTTATACAAGTATATCACATATACAAACATATATAATATAATACACATATAATACACAAACATTTATATACAGATTTTACATATACACATATAATACACCAACATTTATATACAGATATATACATATAATACACAAACATTTATATACAGATTTTTTACCACCTTTGCCCTTCATACGCTTTCTGTTTCTACCTAATGGTTAGCTGGTAGAGAATGCCATATGGCATTAAACTCACTACTTGTACAAAGTTTTATTGTGCAATAAAGAATTAATAAATAAATACTGTGCCACTTTTAGTACTTTTCATGATTGACATGATAACATTTTTATGTCTAAGGTAAATCTTCTGTTTTAAGGATTGTATACATCTTATTGCCGATCAGAAAGAATCATCAAATTTCATTTACACAATTGTTTTCATTAAAAAATAATCATCAAAATGGATTTTTCGTATTAGAATCTTCCTTTTTGCCTGAAATACATTGTAAATTCTCAGTGAGATACAATAATTTTAAACAAACAAATCTCTCAAAGTTATAATACTTACATCTACAAAGCTGACGATTTATATCAACGGAGCTAAGAACAAAACTTGGCAACTGTAAAGTGGTAAAGTTTCACATTGTTTGCGCAATATCTATGAACTATATCATCTGATTGGTAAATATATTGGAAGTTATAATATATACTTCGTTCTAACGACTCTCTTGTTCTCTCTATTCCTCTACATCGTTCTGCTTTTGTTTCCAATTCCTTCACTCTTGAGGCCTCACGACTCTGGAATGCGCTACCCATGGACATAAGACAAATGTGTAACGAATTTATTTTTTTTTTAAGAGAAAAGTCTACGAATATCTTTGGAAAAAACTGTGAAAGCAGTTCATCATCTTCATCACCATCACTTTTGATCTCTATCGTTGTTTATTTGTGTTATCGTATATAATCTATAAGTATGTAGGTATATTTATATATGTATATTTGTTTAATGTATTCATGTATGTATATTTATAAAATCATAATGTGCAGTAGTCCTCTGTTGTATGTGTTGTAATTTTTATTCACCGCATAGTAAAATTTCTGTTTAGCCAAAGGTTGACTGGGAGAGAATGCTATATAGTAATAAGTCCGCCTTTTGTACCAGACATTTTTTTTGTAATGTGGTCAATAAAGAATAAATAAATAAGTTATTGTAAATGGAAGTTTATGATACAGTTAAAAGCATTCTTCATTTTCGACGGACAAATAAATTCGGTTGCATTTGTTTTCTATGTTTGTTTTAGGAGTGGGTAATACATACGAGTATAAAGCAATATCTACGTTATAGTTACAATATCTATACATATATTGGCCCAATAATAGACATATTAGGTGTCGGATATCTAATATATAGTATCGAAAAGTATAGTAGTAGTGAGTATAGGTATATGATTGACATGGGCGATATCGCAATACGTAGCGTAGTCTTTACTATCCAGAAGAAATAAATATATAGATATCGGATATTACCCATATCTAGTTTGTTACCTCGTAACTCCATCAGTTGCAAATAGACTTGGAAATTCCTTTTTATATCTAAAAGGATATATGTACTTTTAGATAGCTACATAGAAATTTTAAACAAAATCGATTAATTCATTTAGTTTAAACATCAAAATTACTCGTTTAGCCATGAGTGAAGTTAATATTTTTGTATAACAATATTTAATTTTATTCTTAAATTGGCATAGATCGACATATCTTGAAAACGTGGTCGAAATCGCTGGTAAAAACTTGTATCACGTTCATTAAAATACTATATAGTAATAAAAAAAAAACTATTAATTATTATTAAAATAAATAAATTATTAATTTATAAAATTATTAATTATAAATTAATAATTAATATTTTTTATTAATTATTATTAATTAATTATTATTATTAAAATTAATAATTATTAATTAATTATATAGTAATAACAATTTACCATATTGTAGGATAGGGGAGCGGCTGTCTGCTCGTTAAGGACTTTGAAGTCATTAACTTGAACAGTTCAGACTAACGACTCACGGAACCGAATTAAAGGAGAACATTATCCTTAAATTACCTATAGAAAATGTAAACACTCCTAAACACAGGGTTGCCAGATACTATTTGGGTTTTTTATCCAAATATCGAGTAATTACTCACTAAATCTATAAGATTTATTTCACTTTTATCCAATTGCACACTTGCGTCGATTTTCACTAAGTTTTGCTATGTGACCACAATATAACAGACAAATGAGGCCATCATATCTTGCCTTTTATTTTTTTTTTACAACTTAGAATGGTAAACAAGCTGACGGCCCACCTGATGGAAAGTGGTAACTGTCGCCTATAGACATGAGCAGTACCATGGACATAACAGAGTATACTGTTTCGCCCATGATACCCTCCATGCGTTGCCATTTCTGAGGACTCAGGTGTTATTCCTCTGTACCCTGTAAATTCAAGCCATATCCCATCCTTCAAACCGAAACACAGCCATGCAAACACAACTGCTTCACAGTAGAAACACGAATGGGACGGAGATACCCAAGCAATCGACTTTTGTACAAAGTACCAATGAAGGCAACTAACAAGTAGTTGCCTTCATTGGTATATGGAACATTACTAAATACAGTAACATATACCGCTGTACTGTTTACAACACAATTAATCAAATCTAACTTAACGGATATTTTAACTTAATTACTAGTAAAAAAACATTTTCATATATATATATATATATATATATGAAATGTATATTATTATGTATATATATTATTGACACTCATCTTGGTTTCACTTCATTTTCACTAGTAATTAAGTTAAAAAGTTAAGTTAGATTTGATTAATTGTGTTTAGTTAATACAATTTTGATTAAAATATTTTGTATTCTAGAGAAATGTTTGGTGAAATAGTCTTTAAAGATAAGATACTATAGATAATTTATATGATATTTAATTATAAACTATATATAGATCTGTAGTCTCGGCATAAAATTAATTGAATTAATTACACTAGTGACTTTGTAACACAGGTTCTTCTAAACCTTCCGCAAGCACCAGTCTCTCACAAAATTGGTCTTCATATCAAATTGTACCTCAAGTTGTCACTTTATTCTACCTTTTGTGAAGAGAAAAATAAACCATTCATTCATTCATTCATTCAATTGGCAACTGCTTCCTTAACCTTAGGTGTCATGAGAAGCAACTAAGGGACCTTAATGATCGAGGGATGAGTAGCAGCGTCCCTTTTAAAATATCACTAAAGCTTGATTGCAGTTGCCAACCCGCCCGGCGAGCATGACAACGACTGGCAAACAGCTCTTATAGGGGAGGTCTATGTTCAACAGTGGATAGTTTACGGCTGATATGGTATACAGACCTATAAATTTTACTAGCTGCTTCCTCGAAACTCTAAAGTATAAAAGTTGATTCGGTTGAAGATTCTGAACACATCCACGAAGAGAATCCTTCTCCTGTAATTTCTTTTTTGTTGCTATGTAATAGGATTACATTGCCAATCCTGACCTCATTGTTACATTCGTTTTTCAAATTTTCGTCCTTATTTTTCTTAAAAACTTACACGTGTTCTTAATCCAAACATTTTCAATTTAATGTCTATTGTCTAATTGTTTCGAGAATATTCAACTACAAGGAGAACTTTGAAGTTTTATTATAAGTCCTAAAGTTTACATAAATATCTTTTACTTGGTTAAAACTGGCTATATATATATATAATAAATGTTAAAAGCGTTCCAATTTAATTCAAAATTGAAAAAACCGTTATATTTTAAATCTAAAACGCCTAAATATTTTAATTTAATTAACTGTCATACACTACACAATTAGAGAGAGACTTTGTATAAAAGTTGTCTTCATGGATACCTCTGTCCCACTCATATTAATGCCATGAAGCAGCTGCGCTTGCATGGCTGGATATAGCTAGTGATATATGGCAGGGTACGGAGACATAAATAGCAACGCATGAAGAGTGTCATGGGCGATACAGTATATTCTATTATGTCCTTGTTATGTTTTTATTATATGTTTATGTATATATGCGACGGTTACCACTTCCCATCAGGTGAGCTGTCACCTTATTTATTATTCTAAGTTTCATAAAAAATATCTTAGTTACATTGACAAAGTCACGGATAAAAACTATACATTGTTATGTAGTAGTAACATATCACGTGGGCAGTTTGTTTGTCACTCTATGTATTATAATAATAAAAAACTAAAACAAATGAAGTCCTGTAAAATGGTAAATGAGTTTCAAGTTTAAGTATTTGAGTTTCAAAATTTCTCATTCATACAATAATTATTGAATATTTCTAAAAAAAAATTTTTTTTCTTTTTTTACAGGTAAGTACGGAATGCAATTCACTTCTTTTTTGCACAATGATGGAAATTTAAACTGTCATAATGGTAAGTATCTAATAATTAAAAAAATTTTGTATTATTTTATACCACTCTTAAAACGTCACCAAAGCAACTACTAGAACCCTCCCTACTCCCCCAATAAAGAATGGCTTATGTTCAGCGGTGGACAGCTAACAGGTGATATGGTAATGAAACATCCCGTGTTAATGTTCACATAAACTCCCAAACCGCTCAAACGATTTTAATATTATTAAGCAAGTATTTTCTTTATTGATTGCTCCAACTTAAGAAGTAGAAATATTACGTTTGTCGAGTTAGATTATTATATAAAAAAAAAGTATTTATATATTTACTCTTCCGAGAAAAATAAGAGTAAAAATTTATTTATTTATTTTCAATATATCTTTGACTTAGAAACTACTAATAAGTAGATTTAGATTTTTAAGTGACTTAGTAAGCTTTTGGCTGAAATATAACATCATTTGTGTTTTGCTCTTTGAAGGGCAAAACTGTAAAAGGAGTTATGACCATTTTGTGTTACTGTAGAACACTCACGAAATTAAAAGTTATAATAATTCTTTTTTTTATTTTTCTTTTACGTATATATATATATATATATATATATATATATATATATATATATATATATATATATATATATATATATATATATATATATATATATATATTCTTGTTATTTGGATACTGTAAGTAATGCAAATGGCACTGCTCGTACACTCTATAGGCGATAGTTACCACTTTCCATCAGGCGGGCCGTCAGATTGTTTGCCATTCTAAATTGCATAAAAAAATAACAAAAAAAATATATATAAAAATTAAAAATTATATTATTATCTTAGTAATTTAATATAAGATAGGACTGCAATAAACAATACAAAGTAAGCAATAACCTGTACAGTCGATGTTCTCTTATTACTTACCAAGTAGATGAAGTCGCAGGTGCAACTGCTACGTATTACGTTAGGAATTGTCCTACTAATGTTAGATATAAGTAGCTTTTACCCATTACTTCGTACGTGTGGCTCCAGAAGCAGGAACACCAATAAAGTAAGCCATTTCTTAGATGGTGTATCAAGATAAAACATATATTAGATTTAAAGTTACCAGAGGGAGACTTTGTACAAAAGTCGATTGCTTGGGTACCTCTATCCCATTCGTGTTTCAACCGTGAAGCAGTTGTGTTTGCATGGCTGTGTTTCGGTTTGAAGGGTGGGATATAGTGTGAATGTACTGGGTACAGAGGAATAACACTTGAGTCCTCAGAAATGGTAACGCATGGGAGGTATCATGAGCGAAACAGTATACTCTGTTATAACCATGGTACTGCTCATGTCTATAGGCGACGGTTACCACTTTCCATCAGGTGGGCCGTCAGCTTGTTTGTCATTCAAAGTTGTATAAAAAAAATTTATTTATATCTTTAGAAACAACAGTTATAATTAAAGATTGCGTTCCACAAAAAAAACCGACTTTAATTACTGAAATAGAATTGATAAAACTTCTATAAGGCCAATTTGAAAGTCTATAAATCCTTTCAAATAAAAATAAAATAATTTTCCAAATCGGTACTTACAGTTTTTAAAATATTAACAAAATCGGTTTAATAGTTTATGTTTTAAACCAAAATTAGTGGTTTTGTCACAATCTAAGTCCGTTTATTTTTGTTGAATACATTTATTAATTATATTTTATACAATATATTTCGATAAACTTCCAAATTTACAAACGTGAAACGTCTAATAAACCTATTGAAGGTATTGGAGTGTTTTGTTTCTTTTTCTTTTACACTAAATTAACAATTTGCGGGACAGTGACAAAACATTTAATAGTTGAAATAGGTTTATAGAATGTTTTTATTTTTATGTACTTTTGTTTTATTATTTAGTTAATAGGTAGGTAGGCTGTGTTTTCCTTTAAGACGTTAATAACATCTTACGAAAAATTTTATTGTACAGCAAAACAATAAATATTTATTCTATTCTATTCTATGAATCTCTTATTCGTTAAAATAATATTATAGTGTGTATCAAGCCTACTTTTCGTATCTGTCGCGAAAAGCATTCGCAGACACTGCTAAAGACGTTTACTTCAATTAATGAACGTTTTTTACTGGAACCCATATTTTTGTACGAAAACATTTTAATTATCTGGAATTTGATAACATTTCACGACGAAACGAAGAAGCGAATAGACGAAATAAAAACACTTTTAATGATATTGATGTCAATACATCAACGGTATCAAATTTATATATATATATATATATATACATATATTTTTTTTTATTTATTTCTTGCGATGTCAAATTCTGATATTGAATGGTGTCGAAAACAACATCGGTACCGACTCTGTAAACAAATTTGTTAAGTTATTACCTTGTCAATGAAAACAAAAAGGCAACAGTGAAAATATTTACACGGTATCGAATATTCTAGCTGTATCCCCTGGCTTTACGCACGTTTTTTTATACGACAAAGGTGACAAGCGTACAGCCCGTCTGATGGTAAACGGTCATTGTAGCTTATGGATGCCAACTTTTTTTTTATACAACAGAATGACAAACAGGCTGTAGACCCACCTGATGGTAACCGTCGCCTACAGACATGACCATGGACACAACAGAATACACTGTTTCGCCCATGATACCCCCATGCGTTGCCATTCCTGAGGACTCAGATGTTATTCCTCTGTACCCTGTAAATTCACGCCATATCCCATCCCAAAATTTTATACGTATTAATATAATAGGATAAAATATATCGTATAATTGCTTATTGATTTATCTGTCTAGGTATCTAGTTATAATAGTGGAAGTAGGCTATTTGTGAGCTCGCAAGCCCCAACTTAGACAACATCATCGCTTTCCATCAGGTGAGATTGTCATCAATTGCGGGACCTTTCAATAGTAAAAAAATCATTCGAATCTATTTAGCCATTTAAAAATGATTGAGTAACAAACATTTGAATATTTGTAAATACATTTACAATTATAATTTACATTTTGTGTTACATACATTCAATATGATGCCTACGGCCACTTTCTATCATCGTACGGTTCTTCAAAAGGGGGTAAAGAGGTTTCTTCAGGGTCCGCAACGCGCGCGTAATACCTCTGGTATTGCAGGCGTTCATAGGCTATGGTAACCACTTATTATCAGGTGGGTCGTATGCTTGTTTGCCACCTCAGTGGTATAAAAAAAAATACATCATCATAAACAGCCGTAAACTATCCACTGTTGAACACAGACATTCGTTATAAGGAGAATTTTGTAGACAGACGAAATATCTATAAATTATTGTTTTGGCTTTTATGGCTTCTATTAAAATCCCATACGTATTTTTTTAATATCTTCCATATACCGACATCGTCCGGTTATAATTTTATTATGTTAGTAAGAGATAAGAGAAAAATAAAGGTCCCTTCTAAAAATGTCAGCTATATATATGTATATATCACGTCTTCGATCGCGTGACCAAGATATATTGATTGATTTGTATTTTTGTTTATACCAAAATGAAAAGAATTTAACATTTCGTTCGTCATACATTCTTCATAAAAGTCCAAAGGAACAATATTTTAACATTTTTAATATTTCATGTATTATGTTATTTTAACATCAAATTTGTGTTTCGTTTGGCTCCGAAATTTCGGAAAAATATTATGTATATATATTGATTTGGATGTATCATCCAAATGTATATCAAATATCAACTAGTTGGATCGTCAAGCTGAGTAGTCCTTAAACAAAGTTGGACGCGAAATACTAGATGGCGCTAGAAACGAGACTTTAAGGTTTTAGGTTTTTGTTCCATATTTTGTAATTAAAGATATTTTATTTATTTATATATACATATTTTTGGTGAGCTTTACAGATTTACCGATGCACTTACAAAAAAAAATCAAACAATAATGGAAAAAATAATAACCAGTCCACCGAAATCATTCCAATTGTTCTGTCGGTGAACGGTCTTATCTCAACTAGTCTGGAACAAAATCTCAGACGGTTGGGATTTCGAGGCGGATCACTCCCGGGAAAAATGCAGAACGTGGTGCTCTTAGATGCTGCCCACATTGTACGTCAGTTTCTCTCCCTGGGGCCCTGAACCCCGGCCGACTGTGCTTCTGCTGGGAGTTAGTTTGCCATCTCCTCTCCTTAAGAGGGGAGATGTGATATTTTTGTAAAAATTAAAAAAATAATAATAAATCTAATTATGCTATAAAAATAAATATTAAAAATGTATTTCTGCGTAATTTGTTACCGCAATTAATTTTGAGGCAACATTCCAATATTACCAAGTGGTTTTTATTATTTATGAATATAAAGTAACACATAATACGCCATCTTTTCTTGAATGAATTATTCTATATTCACACAATCGCAATGTTACTTGCTAGTATGTACTTTTTTAAAAAGTCGTACATTTCAAGAGAATAATGACAAAAATTATGATAAATTATTATCACATTGATAAAAAAATTAATAAAATCATACGCTAATTTAGAAATATTGCCTCAAATTATCTTTAATTTCCAAATAATCAACAAAAACCACAAGTTTTAACTCTAGCGACATCTAGTATTTCGTGTCCAATTTTGTCTAGTGACCAATCACGTTAAGACGCCGATAGAAGACCCCGATGTAGACCCGGTCAAATGCCTTTGATCCAAGACCGACAGCGAGCGCCTCACCTTGACTCTCAATGGCTGATGCCCATCGCCTCAGTTGAGCAAACAACGAATAAACTTACGTTAATATCTATTAGTATGGATATAGTCACAATTTATATCTGTGTATTTACTTTAGCAGGAATAACATGCGGGACGCCAGCGTTAATATCCATGCTATCGGAGCAGCAACCATCTACAACGGTTTTTATACGTCTGCCGGATAAAAAACTGGCGACCCATTTACAGAGGCTGATCTAACCGCCCACCTGTTGTAAGTCGCTAATGGCTTCCATGTTTTTTTTTTTATACAACTTAGAATGGCAATCAACTCCCGCCGGCATTGTGTTATGACGGCCCACCTGATGGAAAGTGGTAACCGTCGCCTATAGACATGAGCAGTACCATGGACATAACAGAGTATACTGTTTCGCCCATGATAGCCCCCCATGCGTTGCCATTCCTAAACCACGGACGCTTCTTCGATCCCATTGAGGATCTTCAATGTGTTATTCCTCTGTACCCAGTAAATTCACGCCATATCCCACCCTTCAAACCGAAACACAGCCATGCAAACACAACTTCTTCACGGTTGAAACTCGAATGGGACAGAGGTATCAGCCGGACATGATATCTGCGTCTTTCCGCAGTTTTCGAGATGATAGTGAATTGCGTTGATGTTAGAATGAATTCCTCTGATATTGCGCGCTTTAAATGTGGATAGAGTCGATCTGCCAGCAATCGACTTTTGTACAAAGTCTCCCTCTGGCTGCCAACGCCAACCAGAATGAAACGGAAATAACAATTTCCTTTTTGTTCAAAATTTAGTATCATTATAATGAAATTCATAATAATTTCGTTTAATTAACAGGTGACTTGCTCAATTAACAAGTCACTTAATTAATTTCTATTACGTATTCGTTTATGGTTCATTTAAAAATGACTTATAAACAATTTATGTTAACTAAATCCCACTACCTGCAGATCTACTCTTGACTCTAATATTAATATCAATCCAATGCAATGATAATTTAGTACTGCACTCATGAAACAACAGTTAGGTTATAATTGGGATCGGTTTGCAATAGTTGGCATTGGCAAGTTACATTAATAGGTATCTATCAGAACAGTATGGAACCATTATGTCGCTAATATTGTAATTCGAGAATAGGCTACTTCCAATTCCAATATCGATTTATTGGAATTTATTCCAAGAGTAACCTTACTGTAATTTTTTGCAATTTGTACTCTTGCTTTTGTATATACTTGTCTCGTTATTGTGTGTGATATAACTGTAAATATATCTACCAGAGGGAGACTTTGTACAAAAGTCGATTGCTTGGGTACCTCTGTCCCATTCGTGTTTCTACCATGAAGCAGTTGTGTTTGCATGGCTGTGTTTTGGTTTAAAGGGTGGGATATGACGTGAGTTTACTGGGTACGGAGGTAACACTTGAGTCCTCAATAATGGCAATGCATGGGGGGTATCGTGGGTGAAACAGTATACTCTGTTATGTCCATGATACTGCTCAGGTCTATAGGCGACGGTTACTACTTTCCATCAGATGGGCCGTCAGCTTGTTTGCCATTCCAAGTTGTATAAAAAAAATGTATTTTTTGTACATGAATAATATTAAAATACGTGTATATATATATATATATATATATATATATATATATATATAAATGTATTTTATGCACGTGCATATGATAATTTGCATGTTTTAATATCGTAGGTGTTTTTCTGTTTTTATTAGTTACACTTCTTGTGCCGTGCAATAGTTACCGTCATTTTTGTTTTCCTCTCTATCCAAAGGTTGTCTGCAAGAGATTGCTTTAGCGATAAAACCGCCTTTTGTATTTCATAAGTATATGAGTATAAAGTGCAATAAAGAGTATAAAGTGCAGTAAAGAGTAAATAAATAAATGTATTTTTTTCTGTATAAGATATTTCGCCAATTTTGAATTCAGTTTCGTGACATTTTTTAATAGAAATTTTATCAAGCTATCTAAATTAGTAAATGCAAACCCACCGATGAATGATGAGATGTTTTGTACATACATTAGGGATATGTAGATTGGAAATATTAATTTTAGAACATAAACTCGTGTGTCTGCTCTTTATTAATATATTTTGTTTCACTTCGATCACTTTGTGAAATTGAAATCGTTAAATGTATCCTTGAATAAAATAAAAATCAGGTTCAGGGAAACAATTCCAATGATTAAATAATAATGTAATAAAATACCCCTTCTTTGCATAATGGTGGAAATGTCCATCATAACACTGAATGCCCAAAAACTATATAAAAGAACAAGTTCACTTTAAATAGATCGTGTCTGGATACCTTTTTAATGTGCATTGCAGAAAAAAAAAACATAGCTGTCAAATTTATTTTTTTAATCATTTTTCCTTTAATTTTGAACATGAATTATATCACCTTGATTTATTTCACCAATAAAAAAAAACTTAACTATTTCTAAAGTAAAAAAAAAGTTTGTCCTCCTCTCTCCTAGTTGCTGTGCCCAAGAGGGTTCATAATTAGAATTGTTTTGATATCCACCAATCTCTTTATAAAATGCAATAAGAAAAAAACATCATCCTTATATCAACCTTTGACTGGCCTCTGCTGAATATAAGCCTCCTCCTTAAAGGATTTTGCCAGTTGCCACGCTTGGCAGGCAGATTGGTAACCGCAGTTAGGCTTTGGAGAAATTTTAAGAGGGACGCTACTGCCCATCCCTCGCCCTCCCTTAGTCGCTTCATATTAATAAGAAATAGAAAGATAAATAAAAATTAGGTATGTAGGTATTATTTATTTACTTGTAATCCATTCGCATTAAGTCCATAGTTTACATTACATTTAATGCTTTAGTATAAATTAATTTTATTATTGTAACTATAGACATTAGATAAATATAAACAAATAAAATACGACTCAAAAATACTACATTATAAAGTCCTTAGTCGTCTGGTTGGTGGTGTGGAATACTAATTACTTATTTTCGTCTTTCATAATAATTGTCTTTTTCTTTAATTTATATTTTATATAAGCATATATATAAAATATAAATTTAAAAAAGTTAAAGTATGTTCGTTTGTTACCTTATAGCGTCATAATGGTTTAACTATAATCTCTATGAATTTGTCATATCACATGGGATGGAAAAGGATACAGGCTACTTTTAATCCGGTCAGTGAACATACCTCGATTAAACGAACGAAGTTGCGGGTAAAAGCTAGTACATAGTATATATATAAGCGTAATAGATGTGTTTCTTATTATATTTTCTGCTTTTTGTACCGCAAGTCGATAAACGAAGTCTTTAATCATCCTAGACTAATTAAACCCTTTTGGTTATAAGAATAATTATCTGTATCAATTCAGTAAATTTAGAATCGATAACTCAATTGCGTAGTATCTGTTTATAAATATAGTGGTTCTTTTCTTTGTGTCTTTATTTATTAATTGTATTAATTTTAAATGATAAATACCGTCTGTTAATGTGGTATATTATATTTTGTTATTATTATTATTTTTTATTTTTCTTTAAATAAATTATCATTATCAGTTTCTATGAAGATTCATTTTGAATATATTCCACCTACGAAAAATCATGATAGAATTTAACAAATTACATACATACATATCTGTCACACCTGTCTCCCATTAGGGTAGGCAGAAACAATGGAACGCCAAATGTATGCATTTAACAAATTAAAAAATATATTTAAAATAAATTATTAAAGTTCCACAAGAAATAAAAGTAAGCAATAACAAAAATATAGGTCTTAAAAAGGTACCTTTTATGATTTTTATTAAAGCTGACCTTACGAAATGGTATGTCTAAATTACTCTTCCAATTTCCAATGTTTCAATATCCACAAAAATACAATTAAATGAAAACCTTACTCTTTGGGAAGTCAATTGAAAATTGATAAATTTTCACCTTTTTTAATGACCTTCATAATCGAATGAACACGTGAACATTGGACATGATATAGAGCAGACTGGATTCGTTGCAACGCCATTATAGAACGAAATGAGACGGAAATGATTCACGTATGCAAGCGTGTCATGTTTTAAAATGTACGTGTAGATAACCATGAAGTGTAATTTACGACTGTTTTAAGTAAAAAAGATTAAGTAAACTTATTTATTTATTTATATGGTTTTACATTCACATTTAAAGTCGATTGCTTGGGTACCTCTGTCCCATTCGTGTTTCTACCGTGAAACAGTTGTGTTTGCATGGCTGTGTTTCGGTTTGAAGGATGGGATATGGCATGAATTTACAGGGTACAGAGGAATAACACTTGAGTCCTCAGGAATGGCAACGCATGGAGGGTATCATGGGCGAAACAGTATGTGTGTGTACTGTCTATAGGCGACGGTTACCACTTTCCACCAGGTGGGCCGTCAGCTTGTTTGCCACTTCAGTGGTATAAAAAAAACCTTCATGCGGTTCTCGCTGAAAACTGTCGTGATTAATTACTAATAAATTCTTCACTATGAGCCAACTAACCTGTTTTCATCCACGCTTATCATCTCTCACTGGTGCCCCGCATACGTATACCAATAGCGCAGGTGGGGTTAATATTCCATTTTCACCCATAAAAAAAAACGTGTTATAATAATATTTTCATTCATGAGTATGTTTGTATTAATCTAGGTTTTTTTTTTCGTATATTAATTTACATAAAAGATAGTCTATCATTAAACATACAAATTATTTGTTCGTTTGAAACTAGATGGCGTAGTATATATGTTTTGGAGGTTTCAATCACATACATACATACATATCGTACAATCCGCCATAAACTAAAGTTTCATCCCAACCATCTGGACGAATGGCGGTCTTCCACCGTGCGTTTTAAAGGCACTTTCTTCCACGCACAACCACTCTTTGGAATCAACTTCCAGCAGCAGTATTTCCGAACCGATACGACAACATAACCTTCAAGAAAAGAGCATATTCCTTTTTGAAAGGCCGGCAGCACACCTGCAATGCCGTTGGTGTTGTGGGTGATCATGGGCGGTGGTAGTCACTTACCATCAGGTGAGCCGCATGCTCGTTTGTCCCCTGTGTTGTAAAAAAAAATAACTACTTTCTCTACAACATATTTTATGTCCATATAAACAGCAATAAAACAGTTTTTTATCCAGAAACACAAACTAACATTAGAAAAAACTTATTTCGTGCCTCTTTTTTATAGATAAAACTAAGGAATTGTGTTTCCAAAACTTAGACTTTTCTTTATCTTGTATGATACCCACTTAGGCGAATTATTCTGTTTTCGCTGCTCTTTTATTTGTATTTTATTTGTGTGGTATTTTTCTTTGTAAATGTAATGAAACTTTTCTTGTGGGTGAAAATATTAATCCCGCCTGTTCTATTAATTTGCACTAGTAGAGTTTGGGAATCGAATTTCCGTTAAAACAATTTCCAACCGACTTCAAAAAAGGAGGTTAAAAGTAGTAGATAGGTAGTATGTGGTAGGAAGAAAATTCAATCGTTTTTATTTTTGTTCCTTCATAAATTTGTCATTTATAAAAAAATTTGGATGATACTTATTTATGTAAAACCATTTACATAAATAAGTATCATCCATTTAAGTTCTATAGAAATTTTATAAAAATCGGTTGCGTAGTTTAGTTATTAAAACAAAATTTAAAAAAATTCTATGACCGAGTCAGTGATTTTTTTTGTGAAAGAATGTCTTTTATTATGTAAAAGGTAAACTAAATTATTTATAATTATTTTATTATCTATACTATCTATATTTATTATCTATACTATATGGTCGAAAGTCGCTATACACATGTACAGCGACTTTCGACCATAAAGTTCCCTTAATCGCCTCTTTCAACGAAAGGAAGGGGTGGCTCGTTCTATGCCGAGAACACACAGCAATATTAGATATATGTATTATATAATATATTTAATCTACAAAAAAATATTCATATTATATTTATTAAATAAAATTATTCATATTCCCAATAAAAATCTTTTAATTTGACAGTATAATAGGAGTTAATTTAACAATAAATTTCTTCTAAACCGAGTTGAGAATTTCGGGAATTCATGTGTATGTATGAGACCAATTATGGAGTGAATAATGCAAAAGGTGTATGTAATAATATATATATATATATATATATATATATATATATATATATATATATACAACAAAGTTATAAAATTGTTAGGTATGTAAAGAAATAAGCATGCTAACTAGACAGGCGAATTACGATGTTGACAGTCTAAAAGATACGACATTGAAACCTTAAAGAAAAGAGCATAGTCCTTTCAAAAAGGCAACACACATGCAACTCCTCTGATATTGCAGGTGCTTATGAGTGGCAATAATCACCACCCTTCAGGTGAGCCGCAAACTCGTTTGCCCCCTATGTTATAAAAATAATTTACCTCATCTACGATTCTTATGTACAGGTCGTCTAAGAGAACATTAACCTGTAGTTATACGTAGCAGCTATAATAACAAATTAAAACGTTCAGTCTACGTAGCAAATAAATATACCATGGCATAAGGACATGTAATTACTTAGTACTTATTACTTGAGAACGAAATGTAAAGTGCCATACACAAGCCTGTATGTACTTATATGGTAATTAAATAAATAATTAAACGATTATTGATTTGTTTTATTATTGGACATCAGCATACTGTTTTATGGTTGGTTTAATTATCCATTTGTTTATATTTCGATCAATTTTTATAGAAATATACTATATAAATACCTTTTAATCTTACTCTGCGTATTCTATCGTTTGTACAATGGACTGTGCTCAGAATAGAATAGAATAGAATAGAATAGAATAGAAATCATTTATTCAAATAAACTTACATTGAAGCACTTTTGAAAAGTCATTACATTTTTTTTTAATTTACCGCTCGTTCGGAAAGCTGTCTCCCACATCACAAGAAGAATGAGCACAAACTTCGATGGTTTTTTAAAGAGATTATTATTATTTTACATTTTTAAGTTTAATTGTGTGAATACAAAGGTTTCAATTAGCACTAATTCAATTAAATACTCAAAATTGCAGGAAAAAAAAAATTGAATACATAACCAACTGGTTAAACAATTAATGCTTGTTTTTTTTTCAGTCATATTGGGCAAAGAGCAGACCAGTCCCTACAAGCAGCACCCGTTCACGAGTATCGGATACACACCATGAAGCGCTCGACCAATTTTGGAAGCCCAATGACCCGGTGAGATTGACAAGTCTGGACATTTTAGCTGACCATGATATTCGACAAACACTAGACCACGTCAATGCTTTCACAATTGCCATCTGATAGTTATCAGAGTATTATTTTACATATGAATGCTATTAAAATTAATACAAAAAACCGCTTTCCCCCTTTCATATTTCTAAAATTAATCAATTAAATCAAGAAAGCACCTCAGTGGTAGAAAAAAATTTTTTATAATTTTTTTTACTAAAAATAATTTATTACCTTTAGTAGTATTATATTTCTCATACTCTTGTTACAGTTTGGTAGATTATATTGGCTCTATGCAATCCAATCGTTGTGATGGCAACACATAATTTGAAATGAAGACCTATCAGTTTTTATGACACGACGTAATTGGCAAAGTCTTGATTCGCCAAATGATAAACATCTCCACGGTTTATGTCTTTATATTCGTAGGTCAAGCGCGAGTTGTTCGTATTTTGTTATCGGTTTTGTATTCTTATTAATAACAACAAAATATTTATAGTCACAAGTATGTATATTTTGTCGGAAAAAAAAACTTTAAACATAACCACACATACATTGATAATGACGAGATGTTTTATATATATTTTACACTAGCTTTTACACGCGACTTCATCTGTGTGACTGGAATATGTTCACTGACTGATAAAAAATAACCATAGATTACTTTTTATTTCTCCATCCCGTAAAATGGATTTATTAAGGCCTTAAGAAACTAAGAGATAATAAATAATCTTACTTTTACATTTATAATAATTGTAAAGATTGAAAACATTTGAATTTAGAACGTAGAACCGCTTGCCTACGAGTAATTTCTTTTACAACGAACAGTTTTTTTGCTAGCAGATAAAAACGAGGTTTAGACCGAGAAAACTGACTTCCTTACATGCACATATTTTTTTTATTAATCATGAATTAATTGTATAACACATTGTATTTTTTTCTGCAACTTAGAATGGCAAACGAGCTGACGGCCCACCAAAGTGATAACTGTCGTCTATAGACATGAGCACACCATGGATATAACAGAGTATCTTGTTTCGCCCATGATAAACCCTCCATGCGTTTATGTCTTTATATTCGTGAGAACTCGAGGTGTTATTTTGTATCGGTAAATTTGCCATATCTTACCCTTCAAACTAAAACACATATTTATGCAAACACAAGTGCTTATATTTTTACAAATGGCACTGCAATGGCGGTAAACACACATGGGGATAATAACGTAAATTAAGTATTTATATATAGCTTAAACCTAGGTAATAAAGCAGAATATTCATTAAGAAGTTCCACTTCTGTCAATAACCTCAACCCAACTACCGCCTACTTCTATGTTCTAGGAATCAAAATATTGGTTTTATTATTAACTTAAGAAAAAACGAGAAATAAATAATCTTACTTTACATCGTGCTGCAATGAGTTCGATATAGACTGAAAACATGAAATTTAGACGTGGATGCAAGATACAGTTTTTTTTTAAAAACAGTTTTTTTGCTATGCTTCATAAAAACATTTTTAATCTCGGATACTCTAGTTTCAATTTTTCCTGTATTAAAATTTTAAAAATATAAAATACTAGCTTTTACGTACGTGTTTGTCCACGTTATATATTCACTGATTAAGATAAAAAAGTAGACCCTTAAATGGAAAGTGATAACTGTCGTGTTCTACCGCATGTAGAATGGATTGAACATAACAGGAATTGTTTATCGCCCATGAGATCCTACCATCGTTGCTATTCCATCGACAGGGAGTTATCCTCATTCCCTACAGCCTCAATGGTCGCATATGCGCTTTTTCAGAGATAAAACACAGCCACGAAACACAAATGCTTCATGCATTTTAC
Source organism: Galleria mellonella (assembly GCF_026898425.1). Lineage (NCBI taxonomy): Eukaryota > Metazoa > Arthropoda > Insecta > Lepidoptera > Pyralidae > Galleria > Galleria mellonella. The sequence goes on from NW_026442015.1 coordinate 4,034,550, forward strand.
CCAAGAGATTACAGCATGGAGTTAGGGAAAAGAGTAACGTAAATTAAGTATTTATAACTGGCTTAAACCTACACGTATTACCTAAAAGCTGATATTCAGGTGTTCATAGGTTCAATAACCACATACCATCAGGTGAGCCTACTTGTTTGTTCTCAGTGGAATTAAAATATTGGTTGTATTACGTCATTCGACATAAACGGGAAAAAAAATAACCGACGTCCTTCTCGTGCTCCCATATACTTCGATATAGACTACATTTCATAGATGAAACTAGTTGACGTGGATGCGTTACAGTTGGCTAATAAAAAACTCACTTTGACGTTTATATATTTTTAACGATACTCGTGTGTTTTTTTTTCCTGTATTAAAATTTTTAAAATATAAAAACTGACGGCTTTTATGGAAAGTAGTTCGTCGCCTATATATTCATGGACATCAAAATAAAAAGTTTCACCCAATATCTTCCATGCATTGCCATTATTGATCTCATATACTACGTATATACCCATTAAACTTACGTCATAGTTAAGCTTTAAACCGAAACACAGGTATGCAAACACAACTGCTTTGACGGTCATGAAACACGAATGGGACAGTTTTGTGTCAAATTAAGGAAATTATCTTACCAAATTGACACTTGTTGATTAAAATTGTTCTCTACCATCGTTGAATAATAGCATAAATCAATGATCTATATTTAATTTATACGATTGAACGTTTCAATTTCTTACTAATTTCATTTCGAATGCATTTCTCTGATGATTTTGAGTTACTTTTTGATTATGTTTTATTGAAACAAACAGAACATTTTAACTCGGTCAATCTATACGCTCCTATTCCATGAGAGAATAATAGTCGCGAAAGAAACTACGGGGAACGCCTAGTATTGTATAAAAAGACGTGTCCTCGATTTCCTCAAGATAGCTATCTCTAGATATACGGAAAATATGAGCATTAATGTCGTCTTTTCAAATGACTTATTCATCATTCAAAACGAAGAGAGAAGGACAGGTAATAATTTGTTGACAATATTGAAGATGCATTACCATTGTTGTGACTATACAGTGAACATCCTTTAGTTCCTGTTAATTACCCTGGCAGCTATGTTGCTATCAGTGTAGTTTCATATCATTTTAATATTGCTATTATAATATCGAATACCAATACAGAGAGGGTAGTTTAAAATTACTCTGTTTGTGTGAATATTTGAGATAATTTGAATATGGAAATGAATTGCGTGACACATATTTTTTTTTTTATTTTGGAATTTGATTTAAAATATAATGAAATGTACTTAAGAGCGTTCGTAACTTTATCTTACCGAAGTGTGCAACGGCGCAATTATCTCTTAATTTTCGAAAACAGTTGAACAATTTTCAATGTTTCTGACTGATTTATTTAAAAAGTTCTCTGATAGCGATCTAATACGTAAATCATCGTCATATTTCAGGCGTTATCTGTCCAAAAACAAAATTTGGATTATGATAGCAAAAATCCATAGTAGGTGCAAAGTTTTCAACGGTACATTTATAAAGCAACGTATTTTATGATTAACGTTTTTTTAGTTAGCAAAGAACTCTTTAAATAATCGACTAAAAATATTGAAAATTGTTAAAGCGCTTCAAAAATTGACAGATAATTCCGACGTTGCCACACTTCAGTGATATAAAGTTATGAACGCTTTTAAATGTGTATAATAGGATTTATGTCTAGATTAAAAAATCGCTCTCAAGCGTATAATAATCTTGAGTGGGTGTTAACATGCCCTTTTTATTAATAAATAAAACTTGAGTTAAATTCTGGGATTCACTCCAATGATTCAGTGAATGACTGACCGCGGGAATCTGGGTTCTGCTCTTTTTGGTAACTTTATGTGGTATTTCCAGCAACTTTGATACTTTTAACCGACTTCAAAAGGTTTTCACGCTTGACTGAATTACATGGAAGAATAAAAGGATGCCTTTGCTTTACAATAGAGCGCTAGTTACTTATATTAAAAGACAACTACATTTTCACACCAAACTCAGGAAACACGATAGTGGCATTCTGAGAAACATCGCATTAATGCACCACTCTGTGTTTTATTTATTAATAAGCAAATATATTCTCAACTCTCAAAGAAGACACATGAAGAGCCGAGTTCGACTTAAGTTACGTTTATTAATAAAAAGGGCATCTAAAACGCTCACACAAAATTGCTCTTAAAATGAACGATTTATTAATATGAGCATTAAATTAAAAGTCACTTATTGAGACAACCCTAGTCCTTAAAAAGCTCAAGAAGCTACACTTCTTGAGCTTTTTAAATAATAAAAAAAAATAAGTATTAGCAAGACAATTCTCTCAGTCTCAAAACTCATTTTCATGTAATACGATAAGGAAACAAAGAATGTAATGGAAAATAAACACGATGTGCATTTATGTGAGTAGGTTAGCGGCATAATATATTTTTATTACAACTTAACATTACGTTGAATACAATACAATTATTAAGGCAATCTGGGTGAAAAGCCAAACCTGTGGATTCCAATATACTTAGGTGTAAAACCTTTTATGTACGTTCTGTCGTTGTTGCCACCATTAAAACCTGGCCTTTTGAGTTGTTCTTTAGCCCCCTTCAGTTACCGTCTTCTTAGTATGTACAAGGGGAGATCAGAGCTCTAGTTAGTTTGTCGCTCCTGTACAATTTAACTAAAGAGCATGCGCTGTTCTTACCGACAGTCCAGTCTGTGAAAACCGGGTTTGCGTTGCAAACGCGCACGCTTTTGCCTGTTTCCCAGAAAAAAAGTAATAATTGAAAATAAAATACCGATAAATAAATTGTATTTCAAAATATTGAATTAAGAACAATGATGTAAATCAGCATGTTCCATTTTTAAAATTTCGTTCGTTTTCATCGCTTATAACAGATAATCAACAAGTGTCAATTTTAGAAGTCTGTTTTGTATTACATAATTCAGTGTTTTTGTTTATTATTTTTATTACGCATTTAATTTTTTCTTTAGTATTATTTAAAAACATACGAACCAGGTCAGTGTACCTGTTGCCGGTTACTATTGCGTAGGATGTATCTCTAGTAGCGTATAGTAGGCGAGGGCGAATCAATTTTCAAGAATCAGGTGGCGAAGGTAAATTAAATTTTAAATGAAATTATTGAAGTTATTTCTCTTTCAATTTGAATCAACCAATTCCAATGCTTGTTAATGAACAAAAGAAAACATTGTTACGTAACTAATTAAAATGTTATGACATAAAGGGATATTTACTATATACTAATTATTTACTACTGTACTGAAATACGTATTATTTTATAATTAACTATGAAGATATTATTATTAATATAGAAAAAAATAGTATAGCTTCTTGCTTCTTTTGAAACTAGATTTAGCTGCAGTCGTATTGCAATGTTTTAACTCCTCCCACATTATACGTTTTATTTTCTAATAGTATATTTGATCCACTTCCTTTGATTTAGAGGCCAGGTTTCATTGGGTTTCCCTTTATTACCAACTTAATTATTTTTTCTTTTCAAATGTGCAGTATTTATCTTGAAATAAATTCTAAAAAAATTTTCTTCTTCTTTTTTTCAATGGCAATCGGTCGCCATTTTTACAACCATTTCTGCCAGCATCTTTTTTACCAAACATTTTTTTCTATTTCTGACCACATTTAAGATTTTTTTTTTTTTTGTGTTGGAATGCATTAATATTTATTATGCTAAACGTGGGTCGACAACATAAGTAGGGTAAAGGCATTTTGATAATACAACACGTTTCATTGTTTTCCTACAAACTGTAAAATGCATATACGAGTATGTAAATATGTAAAAAAAATGTAAACAATATTTTTTCTGCTAATGGATGATGAATAATAAACATGAAAAAAAAAACAATTATTACCTACTAATTAACTTGTTCTTTCAAATATGTTCATAAAAACTTCGTATCATTTTTATTTTTTTAAATTTTACCGTGCAATATAATTTCTCCCACATATTGAGTAATAAACGTACATTGTAACCCTATTCACGCACACATAGATAAAATCGTTGACCTGTTTTTGGCATTTGTATGGTGAGAATCTACCTATATAATCCATGCCGTTGGTGTAACAAGCATCTACAAACAACAATAACCACTTAAGTGGACCATATTGATGCTTAAAAGGCAAAATATATTAAGCGCCACTTTCACCAATATTCGATTATGTATTTCCATGAATTCAGTATATTTTTCTATGTCGAATGGTATATTTAATAAATAAATCAGAGCAATTTGGTAGCGACTCAGAAAATGGCCAGCAAAATTTATTCTTTGTTTTTTTTTATGAGATGATATGGAATGGTAACCCCACCTGCGGTATCGGTATACAGTGGCGGGGCACCAGTGAGAGACGATAAGTATAGATGGAGCAGGCCATTTGGCCCATCGTGACGAATTCATAAGAATTAATTGCGATAGTTTCCAGACCAAACCGTATAAAGATTGATCTGACAGGGTACAGGGTAGAGTATAGAGTATAATATAGAGTATACAGGGTAGGTGAAACCGTTGCTAGCAATAGCAACGGTTTCGATAGTCCCCAGTACTAATACATTCTTCTCCCCCACTGTGTTCTTTAATTTACACTCCAGTACTTTTAATTAATCTATATTTTTAATTATCGTACATTATATTTAACATATAATGATGTTAATAGGGAATAATAATGGGGAAGGTTCTAGTACCTCTACTAATAGTAGTCAAACAATGAAAATGTTGGCAGTCGCACGCATACAACTGGTAGCGGAATTAAACAAAAGATTTCTGTAATTCCGTGTTCTTAGAATTAAACAAAATAATTCCAATCAACCAGCTAGTAATATAAAATATGTCAAAAACACAAAGATGTGTATGGTATAAACGATATTTTTTTACTTTCTATTTAATTATACATTACGTTGAATCGTCAATTATATTTTCTATTACCTATTCCTGACCATACTTGACTGATAAATAATGCCATATGGCATATAAACCACTTACACTAAGTGTTCAATAAATAAATAAATAAATACACTTATTTACTGTAAGTTATTTACTAATATGTATTATCACTGGTTCTTCTTTTCAATTCGTTTCTTTTTTACTCTCCAAAATTCAGTAAATGGCATTTAATACATTTTGCCTTTCTCGCTTCGATATGACCGATGGCTGCCATGTTAGAAAAAAAAAAGTATAATTAGAATTTTCAAGAAATATTCCATCCGTCATTTACATGTTTTTTTACCTCTGTTTATTATTAAAAAATCAAGTGAGGATGTAATACAGGATGTTCGGTTCTATAAAATATGGAAGTGATGCTCATCCATCATACTCGTGAACAGGTACTATATGTAGGAACTGGTATATGTATGGTACAGTCAACAAAGTTTGTACTATAAGTACTGTAACTTTTAGCTTTATGTTTATAGCGTGAGGTTTTATTTATTTTATTGCATGTATGTATGTATTTATTTATTGATGTTCTGTACATATTTTATTTCTTAATAAATAGTTTGCTTAAACTTTAGTTAAAATATCAATCTTTTACATTGTTAATAAATAACTATTTATGTTTTTATTAAACAGCATTATCATAGTAAATTGTTCATAAAAGTAAATCACTGTTTGAACTTTAACATTTCCTACCGAAAGTGAAGCCTAAAACTTTCTGAGTGTACCACTAGTAAATTCGTGAAGTGAAATTATGTAAAGGTCTTTAAATGTCGGAGGGACCATCCAGACTTCCCTCTTTGATGCCAACAAAATGCAAAAGCCACGAGATGTGGGCCGCTATGACCAGATCTATTGAGATACTTGTCGCATTCTTCGAATATTATGCACAGAGGTGAGTAATTAAATTCAGTAATTATTTTTCTTACATATTTATTAAGTTTATTTAAAACTTGACTAGGATGAACTTCTATATTTCTTTTCTATTATTAATTTATGATATACCACTGCTGAGCAAAGGTCTCACCCACCTTCTTCCTCAAACCAGCCCCTCTTAAATGCATGTCTAGGTCATCACGCCATCGCTTCATGAGCTGGTTTCGATAAAGCTCTCTATCAACAGGCATCCACTGGGTGGAGATCTTTGCCCACCTCTAGAGCAATTCTGTTTTTTTTTTTTAATTAAATTCAATAATAATAATAGCCTATGTTACCTGCTGATAATATGGTATTGTATAGGTGAAGGGATTTTTATATTAGCTTGAACAATTTCAGATTTCACCCATTTCAAACAAAATTTGAAATTCATCGTCCGTATAAATATAGATATGTTTCCGTAGAAATAAACAAAACATTCATTTAAATATTTATTTTGTACTTTAGTAGTATAATATTAATGCTCTATATCAATATCATATTATCTGTATCTATAGTAATAGAGATAGGAGAGGAGAAAGGAAAAGCAAAAACTCGTCAAGGAGTAAGACAGGGTTGTCCATTATCACCACTCATATATATATATATATATATATATATATATATATATATATTTAACATATTTATAGAGACAGCTATATGAAAAATTTCAGAACATACAGATAAGGGTGTCCAATTCAATGGAAAAGTAATTAAATTCATTAGATTCGCCGATGACATAGCAGCAATAGCAGAAACACGTAAAGATTTAGAAACATTATTAAATTTTATGGATAAAATTTTTAAGGAATTGTCACTCAAAATTAACACAAATAAAACCAAAATACTCAGTACTACTAAAAAGCCAATTGAACTGCAAACCCAAAGTCAAATTAAGATAAATAATATACCTATCCAAAATGTTAGGAACTTTAAGTACTTGGGAAGTACAATCACAGAAGACGCTAGGTGCACATTGGATATTAAAACTAGAATAACGGTCGCAAAACAGGCCTATGACAAGAAAAAACATATATTTACATCAAAAATATCCAAAATAATCCTTAAGAAATTTATAAAAACTTATATTTGGAGCATAGCATTATATGGGTGTGAAACATGGACAATGACGCAGTATATATAAAAGGAAAGAAAGATGCTTGAGGCATTTCGAAATTTGGACGTGGAGGAGAATGGAAAGGATAAGCTGGACGGAAAAACTAACGAACGAGGAAGTCTTGAAAAAAGTAAACGAGAGGAGAGCGTTGATTGAAATAATAAAGAGTAGAAGAGGCAAAATGCTGGGCCACCTTATACGACATGACGATTTTTTTATGAGCATAGTAGAAGGAAAGATAGAGGGCAAAAGAGGAAGAGGAAGACCGAGGATTAACTACATGGGACAGATAAAGGAGACACTGGGCGTCATGTCGTATAGGGAGATAAAGGATATGGCCTGGGATAGAGCTGGCTGGAGGAAGATGCATGGATTGGTTGCACCGACAAGAGGAAACTCTTAAATGAATAAAAAAAATATTATTTGATTGCTATGTCGTCCCGAAATAGAGTGGGTCACCCCTTCTTTTCCCGTAAGAGGCGACTAAGGGATACTTAATGGTCGAATGATAGGTAGCATCGTCCCTAGATTTTTTATATATATTATTTCATTTTGAAATCAAATACGTCTCTAATCAACTCTCTTTTATAAGCTACATGCATGTATTAGATATTTATTTTAAATTATATTAATTTTCTTAAACATCTTGTGTTAAAATGTGTACCTACATTTATTTATAAAAATCAAACTACTTTAAATATAATAAAACGTTAAAATTGTTATTATACCAAATTTGTTAATAAATTATTCTTATAAAATATATAGAACACTAATTTATATTTTAATTAATTTTATAATTATTTATTCTCATGATACTTGAATAAAAAGTAATGAAATTGTAAGGACACGTGGTCTCGCTGACTTGTTTACTCGAATTCGGCCTTGTAGATATAAAAGATTGTTATTTGGGTGGGGAGACACTTCTTATCCAACCGTTGAACAGAGCGGAGCTCCCTGACGTATCAAGAGTGAACAAGTATAGTAAACCACGTGGTCATTATATAAAATATATCACAATTATTGTTGATGGAAGTCCTAAAGAAGCTATAGTTAAATAAGTGTTAATGGATTAACAGAAGTTAGGTATTTATGTTATATTATTTATTATATTTCATATACAAAGTAAAATAGTAAATATATGATTTAATAGTATGATATCTAAATTAAATGAACTGTGCGAACTTGTGCTTCATTTCTATTTATTACCAAGAGGTTTACAACCTTTATATTGCTAAAGAATAATAATATACCATGTAAAGTTACAATTACGTAATTAAATTACTATATAAATCTATTACCCTACAGTTATTTATCCCTTTTTAAGACATGCTACATAGTGGATAATGGTTTAAAATCTCAAAGATATCAATAGTACTTTCTAACGAAATAATGAAGCGAGTTCCAAAAGGAAAAGTTCTTAATCCGTCTGTATTTTTTTTTTCAACCTTCTATTATGCGATTTCGTCATTACTCTGAACAATTTTTGACGACAATTTTTTTAATCCCATACTACTTTTGTGGCAAACAAATCCACCATTTATCTTTGTAGCGCGACATGTTGCTTTTACAGATAGCAAAATATATTTGTACACACGATATTGCTTTACGTAATTTGTATATGAAATATCTCGTGATTTATGGATGTTTTTTTATTATGATTAAAATACCGGAGGAGTCCGTACAAAAGTCGCCTGCTTAGGTGCCTCTCTCCCACTTTTGTTTCTTATGTGAAGCAGTTGTTTCCATTGCCATTTCAGTTTGAAGGGTTTTTTTTAACGAATGATAATGGTATGGTAACCCCGTCTGCGCTGTCGGTATACACTGGCGAGGCACCAGTGATAGATGACTGATGAGAATGAAAGCAGGTCAATTAGCCCATCTTGACGAATTCAATTAGAATTAGCTACGATGGTTTCCAAAGTATATTGCTAGTAATGTGACTATTTGACCCCATTACTAACAATCCTTTTCCCCTCCAATTTGAAGGGTGAGATATGGCAGTGAAATTACAGGGTACACAGGCTCAACACCTAATTCCTCAGGAATAGCAACGGATGAAGGATACACAGGGCGACACAGTAGACTCTTTTATATTCATGTTCATGTCTATAGGCAACGGTTACCACTATCTATTAGATGAACCGTCACCTTGTTTGCTTAGACTAACTTAGAATAAGTTCCATAAATAATGCTGTTTTTGACTTATTTATCAAAATATATATATTTTCTATTAAATTCCACGTTTAAGAAAACATAACAATACACAAACTACTGTAATATATAAATATTAAATTAAAATACCTGGTATAAATTATTCTTACTTATTACACCGAATACAAAATAGCAAAACAGCGCGTTTGCGTAATTTTTTCCTTAATCCATCATGCTGTTCTGAAACCTTTTTTGAATAATAAAATCAAAGGGAACATTATGATTGAAGCAGGTACTACGGTTTGCCCATGGTTTCTTCTGCATATTTTATATATTATGTCCCGACCTATTTTACCTTTTACTAATGGTCGTTTTTTTAAAGGTACTAAGTTAGAAAAGAGTTAAAAAAGTATTAGTTGCAAATATTTTACCTCCGTTGTATAAGTACTTGTGTAAAGCGCACTCTGGTGTCAAGTTTTCTTATACTTTATATTTTACTAATTGAAAATTTATGACACTTAGGATACGATGGCTATAAAACGATAGTTATTGAATTTAAAAGAAATTTAAAATTACGCTCTTAAAGAAAAAAAAAATTCAATTTTAGCAAAACCAGTTACTTTTATTTTAAAATTAAAGTACTGAACTGTTATCAATAAATGTTCTATGATTCCATAGAAAATTAATTGAAAACAATCAATAATAATTCTTCTATGACAGTCTGTAAGTACCTATATCTTTTCAGATAAAAAAAAATAATTCAAAATAGCTTATAACTGACGGAGTTATAAGGTAACAAACATAAAAAAATATACAACTAAAATGAGAATCTCCTTTTCGAAGTCGGTTGATAATGTGTATGCAAATGTTATTCTCGCAGTTTGAAGTTAACATTTTCTTACGTCTTCTTCCCTGATTGCCCGTAACAATTAGTAGAGAGACTGAAGTAGGTAAGAAACTTTCAAATTGTTTCTTAGCAATGAGAGTGACTAATTGTTTCCAGTCCGTCGTTCAAATCGTTTGCTATAATTGCTATTTAAACTTTTAGTCCGCGATGCGAATTAATGTGCACTGTGTAGTCCCAGCATAGAATGGGCCATCCCTTCCTTTCCTTGGGTGTCGTAAGAGGAAACTAAGGGAACTTTAATAATTGAATTCTAAATTTAAATAATTGTGTTCCAAAAATAACCGACTTCAGTATGGGATTCTTCAAAACAGGGGCAAAGAGGTTTCTTCAGGTTCAGCAACGCGCACCTAATGCCGGCGTTCATAACCTACAGTAACTATTTATCAACAGGTGGGCCGTATACTTGTTTGCTATCTCAGTGCTATATAAACAAAACGACTTCAATTGTAGCATAATCTGTTATTTTAATTTCAAAACTAAAGTACATACTTAATCGATTCTGATAACATGTCTATAGAACCAATCTTAAAGTGCACCTTTTCAGATAATGTAATAATTTCCCAAATCGGTTTAGACCTGACGGAGGTATGAGGTAACAAACATAAAAAAATACAACAACATTAAAACCCCTTTTCTTCTCAAAGTCATTTGAAAATATTATATTATTATATTTTGTATAAATTTAATTTGAAATAATTTTTAAATCGGTTCCTATCATCGTAGAAGACTGAAAGTTCAGAATTACATTTTATGCTACACCAACATGTGCTGGATTACATATCTATATATTTTACGTGTCTTTAACAATATATTCTGTCGAGATTGGAAATGAAGTAACTGTCAGCTGACTAAGATCGGAAGGAGAAGACGAAGTCTAGAATTTTCCAAGCAATTTTAAATGCAGTTCAACAGTTTCTGTTACTGTCTCGTTAGGAATGCTGGCACATTATTTATTTATTTATTTATTTAATACTTTATTACACGAATTATTGAAGAATTTTTAATTTATTTTATCATCATCATATCAGCCGTCAATTATTCACTGTTAAACGCTGCTGCCCATCCCTCGACCATAAAGTTCCTTTAGTCGCCTCTTACAACAGTCACGAGAAATGAAGGGGTAGGCCATTTAATGCCAAGATCTAACGGCAATTTTTTTTTTATTTTTTAGTGAAGCAAAAAGAACCGAGGTGCCTAATATTTTTGCTTTCAAATAAAGCAATTTCTGATATAGTTAAACAAAAACAAAATATTTACCACGCCTAGTCGTCGTACCGTATTGCTTGTTTTGTCCCTTTTATAAGTAGATAAAATTCATATCATGCATTCTCACTTGTTAGCACACATTACGAGCTCGGAAAAATCATGACTTCACCTAGAAGGGCACCATTAGCAATCCGCACAGTCGGCATCGTAGAGCAGCATCGTAACGAGCGGATCGGACCATCAGTTTGGCTGATAATGGAATAGCATTACGTGAGAAAATATTTTATATAAACTACCTAACGTTGTGATCGAATAAATTACTGTATGCTTTATGTTTTCCTGGTAAGTAAGTAATACTGACTTTCCACCAAATATATAGGTAACAATACAATAAAACAAAATCTATGTACATACATACATATATGTATTTTAAATTTCAATTCAATTTATTCGCGACAATACTACATTGTGTTGAATATTTTTTATAAGTAACAAGAAGATATCATATAAAACAACTTTACTATAAAACAAAAAAAAAATATGAAGTAACAAAAGAACCAATAATAATTGTCCAAAAATTGCAAAATTAACAAATGTCATTAGTAAGGCATAGTCTACAGTACATATTAAAATTGCGTGTTTACTCTATGTTTGAACCATTCGAGATGTAATGTTTCAAAATTCATCAATTGAGTAAATGCATCTTTCCAACAAAAAGGTACAAAGTTTTATTTCCAAAATTCTCCAATCTTCAAGAATTTTTAATGGGGGCAATTTATTATATAATTTAACCGCTTGAAATTGTGCACCATGTTTTAATATATTTACTTTTGGTTGTATATCATATGCAACATTTTTTGTCTAGAAACCAGGCGTATATTTCTCTCTTCTCTCGTTTCATTTCCTGGCAGACGATTTATAACATAGTCTGTAATGGGTGAGGAGTGATGGGTGATGATGAAATGGTAAATCTGCCTACACTATCGGTATACGCCGGCGAGTCACTATTGAATATTGATAGGTGAAGATGAAATCAGGTCAGGTTACCCTTCGTAACAAATTTACTAAGAATTAACCACTTTGGTTCCATTAGCGCAGGCGGGGTTACCATTCCATTTTTTTCCACCAAAAAAAAAAACAACCACTTTGGTTTCTAGGGGGACCGCGTGAATGTCGATCTAATAGAGTGCATTGATAACATTGAGGCCGTTAGAACCCATAACTTTTTATTTTTTGGTAATATAAAATTTATTTTTAGGATCAAAACAATTGAGACCCTGTTAATGACTAACACAAGTTTTAAAGAATCTGTTAAGTAATAGCTTTAACCCATGACTTCGATCGCGTGACCGAGATAATTGTTAACTGACCCGGAAAAAAATAGCCCATAACCATCTCCAGGATCCAGGCATACAATGGGCTGTGATTTCTTTTTTATTAATAGTGTGGCTGTAGCAAGATGTAAGTAAAGAGACTTAATGGTTTTGGCAGCAGCTTAAAACAACATCAAAGCTTAACTACGATTGAAACCCCGCCTGCCAAGCGTTGCAATTACTGGCAAAAACCTCCATTTTTAGAGGAGGCCTATGTTCAGCAGTGGACAATTAAAGGCTAATATGATGATGATGCCTATAGAAGAGTTTAACTTTGCCTTTAAATTTATTTAGCTTATACAGACATACTTGTATATAGTTTATATTCATTACGTCTTATGACAGCCTAGTACTTACGAGAACTAAACAAACTGTAAGACCATGTTAAACTAGTTTTAATTGGATTACACAACAAAGGTAGACTATTTATTTAGCTTATACAGACATACTTGTATATAGTCTATATTCATTACACTTTATGACAGTCTAGTATTTACGAGTATTAAGCAAATTGTAAGAACAATTTAATATTAAACTAATTTTAATTGGATTGCACAACAAAGGTAGACTATTTATTTAGCTTATACAGACATACTCGTATATAGTTTATATTCATTACACTTTATGACAGCCTAGTACTTACGAGTATTAAACAAACTGTGACCAATTTAATGTTAAACTAGTTTTAATTGGATTGCACAACAAAGGTAGACTATTTATTTAGCTTATACAGACATACTCGTATATAGTTTATATCTATTACACTTTATGACAGCCTAGTATTTACGAGTATTAAACAAACTGTAAGAACAATTTAATGTTAAACTAGTTTTAATTAGATTGCATAACAAAGGTAGACTATTTATTTAACTTATGCAGACATATTCGGATATAGTCTATATTCATTACATTTTATGACAGCCTAGTAGTTACGAGTATTAAACAAACTGTAAGACCAAATTAAATGTTAAACTAGTTTTAATGGGATTGTACAACAAAGGTAGACTATTTATTTAGCTTATACAGACATAGTCGTATATAGTTTATATTCATTACACTTTATGACAGCCTAGTACTTACGAGCATTAAACAAATTGTAAGAACAATTTAATGTTAAACTAGTTTTAATTGGATTGCACAACAAAGGTAGACTGTGTACATTAGATAATCATATTTAACGTGCGTGTTGTTAGTCGAAGTTCGTTACTTAGGCCCATAGGACACATTTCAAAATTAACCTGAAAACTTCACGCAATCGAAACTAATGTTATATTAACTAGTTGTGCATGTGATGTCGTCTACGTTGTTTTTTGTACTTTCTCATGGGTGATAAGGTATTTTACGGTCAGTAAACAGTTATTTTATATATTCTACATTTCAGACCTCGTACGGGCAAATGCAGTGTAGGATAATCCCCCATTAGATGGGGTGACGACCTTAAATGTATTGCAGGGAGTCAGTGGTTGCAGGTGGCTCAAGACCGTTTCTTATCATCGATCTGACCACAGTGGAAAGGTAATGGCTGAGATTATGACGATGATGATGAAATATGAGACCAGCATTTTTTTTTATGCAACTTAGAATGGTAAACGAGCTGATGGCCCACCTGATGGAAAGTGCAACATGCATGTGTATCTTAAAGAATGAACGAAAATATCATATATATGTATATACAAAACAAAAAAAAATCAAATTAAAAATCTTTGAAGTAAGTTGAAAAGAAAAATATGTCGTTCATATTTCTACATGAAGTTAATGTCTATTGTCTGCTTGGGTGATACTATTATTTTTCAATCGGTTTCAGAAAAAAGGGATTCTCAATTCGGTTTTCTTTTCCTTATGTAAACCGTTTATTATTGTTGTTGTAAACCGATTTGGTAAATTATTTTTTTATCTGCAAGGATGTGAACTCATAGAAATTTTATCATAATCGATTCAGTATTTGAGTTTTCAAATAAAAATAACTAGTTTTGCTACAGCTGAAGTAAGTTTAATTTTTACACAATCCTAATATTCAAATATAAGTGTAATGCGAATAAAATATTTTCCCTGTATCTTTTTCTCTCTCTGTCTCTCTTTCCGTCTCTCTTGTCCTCAAAAGAAGTTTATACAATTGACAAAATACCTTTACGAAAGGTACATATCTCCGAATCAGTTACGCGCAAAAACCAGATATTCTTCAATAAATACAAAATCTTTTTACACGATCTAAAATAGAATTTAATAATATATATTTCTTTTGTCATTGTAGGTAAATAGAAAATGTGGCGTATGCTCGGTTTTCATACCTGTTGAAAAGCGGCATTCGGCTTTCTATTTACGACTTTACCTGTTTGTTAGGATTTGAAAACCACACGAACAAAAATGGCGCTCGGCAACAAGTGAAAGATAAAAAACACGGCCATATTTACCTGTATTCAACTTGTATCCGATACTTTTATAGAATGTCCATTGGGTTGTTATGACCACCCCACCCACCCGTCGACGTGACACCGTAAAAAATAGATTTTAGGGCTGTATTAACGTTAACCTCGTTATATCATGCAAATATAAGGTCGTTATGTACCTACAGATGTGAAATTAGGCAAGCAATATGTACAATTTACTGCACAAGAAAGAAACACTGATGTTTGGTGGTAATAATACTATGTGTTATGTTAATTTAAAAAAAGTTATGCCAATTTGAAAACCAAACTGCTGGACGGAGTTTGATAATGTTTATATGAGACCGAATTTAAAGTATTCCAATGCTTTCGAATAAAAAATAGTCATTCTAATCGATGTATAAAAAACGGAATTCTGAGTTAACAAACTTTAAAAAAAAGCTCCTGAAATATTCTTCTGGAAGTCGCTTATTTCATAATTAATAAATTATTTAATATAATACATGGGAAAGTAAGTTTGTCTGTTACCTCTTGGTTGTTTCTTCAAAAGGGGGGTAAAGAGGTTTCTTCAGGGTCGGCAACGCACGCGTAATGCCTCTGGTATTGCAGGTGTTCATAAGCTACGGTAACCACTTACCATCAGGTGGGCCGTATGCTTGTTTGCCACTTCAGTGGTATAAAAAAAAATTAACTGGTTAATGACTATAGCATTTAGTATGTAATTACTATATTTTTTTTTAGTGAATAATAATGGAATAGTAACCCTACCCGTGCTATCGGCATACATTTACGGGGTATCAGTGAGAGATGATAAGTGAATGTGATACAGGTCAGTTAGCCCATCGTGACAAATTCACCAATGAGGGGGCAAGGGATTGTTAGTAACGCGGACTACCAGTCCACTTTGGTAGCAATATACCCTGGCAGATTGACCTCCACGTGGTTTCCATTGGAAACCATCGTGCTGGATTCTATATGTATTCATCACGATGGACTAACTGATCTATTTTTTCATTCTCACCTATCAACTCTCACTGGTGCCCCACCAGTATATTCCGTTAGCGCAGGCGGGGTTACCATTCCATTATCATCCATTAAAAAAAATATGACTATGGTTTCCAGGGGAAAATGCAAGGAGGTCGACCTGATAAGCTATATTGCTAGTAATAGAGTTGCTCATTCCCATTACTAATAATCCCTTTTCCCCACCATAGATGTTAAATAGATGTACTTATCTATAGAAGTCTCTTTTTATCCCGGTCAGTGTATAACACGGACGCACGGACGAAATCACGGGGTACAAGCTAGCAAATAAATAAATTTGACAATTTGCGATGATATCGCGTAACATATTCACAAGAAATACATAGAATTAAATCCGTTACATTTGAAAGTCTGATAAATTATTTATTCGCCGTCCCACATGTGCGTGTGTCCGTCACCCGCATTCATATTAAACGTCTCATTTTTTCACCTACACTCATAAATTGGACGGAGCCCAACGGACCGGGTCACATATATCATCGTGCAATACCTACGTGACTGTAGCCCATCCGTGACATAAGCTTACTATATGTATGTTTTATATTATTACTACTACATAACCATATATAGACGAATTAGCTTTTACCCGTAACTTTGTTCACATAACTGGTTTTTTTTTTTATAAAACTTAAAATGACAATCAAGCTAATAGCTCATCTGATGGGAAATAGTAACCGTCGCCTATAGATATGAACTGCACTACAGACAAAACTGTCATGCCTTGTCACTCATGAGGACTAAGATGTTATGCCTTTGTACCCTATAATTTAATTCCAATATTTTACACGTCTAACCGAACCACAGCCATGCAAACATAACTGCTTCTCGACAAAAATACGAATGGGACAGAAGTACCCAAGCAGACGACTTTTGTACAAAGCCTCCGTCTGGTATATGTTCATTGACTGCGATAAAAAAGGCCTAAGTCTTTTTTCATCCTATATAGTTTTTTTATACAACTTAGAATGGCAAACAAGCTGACGGTCACCTGATGGTAAGTGGTAACCGTCGCCTATAGATATGAGCAGTACCATGGACATAACAGAGTATACGTGTTACGCCTATGATACGCCCCATGCGTTGCCATTCCTGAGGACTCAGATGTTATTCCTCTGTACCCTGTACGTGGTATTATATATATCAAAATCCACACTGATTGTTTAGGCCGTTAAGGTGATAAGAGGTAATAAACTAACAAACTCACTTTCACGTTTATAATATTAATAAAGATGTAATCGTGTACATAATATGTGAGTATTTATATCGCGTCGTAATTATTTTCAATTACCAAAGAAAAAAAAACATTCAGTCAAATCCATGTATTTAAATACCATAATATTACATGAAATAAAATCTCTAATGGCATTGTTGTAATAAATTGATAAATCCTTACTAATATTATAAATAAATATGAGTTTATTTGTTACCTTACAGCGCCTAACAGCTTAACCAGGGGGAAAAGGGATTGTTAGTAATGGAGACTGAGAATCCCATTGCTAGCAATATACCCAACCAGGTCGACCTCCTCGCGGTTCCCCTGGAAACTATTATGGTTAATTCCTGATGAATTCATCATGATGGGCTAACTGGCCTGTTTTCATTCTCATCTATCACCCTTCACTGGTACTCCGCCAGCATATCCCGTTAGCGCAGGCGGGGTTACCAAACCATTTTCACCCATCAAATAAAAAACAGCTTAACCAATCACAATGAATTTTCTTTTATGGATGAAAATCTATTACTAACTCCACCTGCGCTAACGGGTTACGCTGGCGGAAAACAGGCCAGTTAGCCCACCATGATGAATTCATCAGGAATTAACCATGATAGTTTCCAGTGGGAACCGCGTGGAGGTCGACCTGGTTAGGTATATTGCTAGCAATGGGATTTTTAGTCTCCATTACTAACAATCCCTTTCCCATTCATCACTATGAAATTTGGTATAAACGTGCTACATGGCATGAAGAAGGTTATAAGCTACTTTTTATTCCGGTCAGTGAATACGAGTATATGCCGGTCACGTGGACGAAGTCGTGGATAAAAGCAAGTAAATAAATAAACATGAAACCAATACGGTAGTATACGAGAGTATATGAAAGTACCCACTGATTGCAATAATAATCAACAAAACATTATTAATATGAATGACGAAGATATCACATAAAAATAATGACTCAAGATAAAAACTAATCCGGAATTTCCTTCTTCTTGAACATAATATTGATATTTGTTTATTTATTTAACTATATATTGCATCAAAAATATAAAAATATAGAATAAAAATTAGACACTTCAAGTAAAATGCAGAAGTATAAAGTACAGATCAAAGTATTTTATTTTTTATTTTATTTATTAATTAAAAATAATCATAACATTATAACAGCAAAAGCCAAATCAATGTTATAAATCTAGTGTACTAATATACAAAGTTATAATAAATGTATTTAAACCGACTCTTGATATTTCTGAGCCGCTTCTAATATCTGTGGCGTCTGTAAATAAATATTGTAAATATTCATCTCATAGCCACTTGTCAACATCATAACTTTCTTTTCCATCAAGTAGGTTAATTTAATTGTACATAGATATTTCACCTCTCGCACTGGACATACAGACATGACAGCGACGTTTACTTCTCACATTCATTTCTGCTGTCATTCTCTCATTATATGTGAATCAATAATATAATCAAGTTAGTTGTTATTTATTTCCTCCAAACAACTACATATCTTTGGCAGGCTGTTACTAAATATATCAATGATGGTTTAATAACCGTACTTCGTGAGTTAAGGGAGCGTGCTGAAGTAGGTTAGTTCTTACTGGCGGGACATAAAGGTACAAAAGGCGGTCCTATCACTAGGGCAATCTTTTACAGACTTACTTATACAACTTTTGGTTAATGGAGAAGAAGAATAATGTTAAAAATAGAAGAATTAAAAATAGAGAAGTAGATAGAAGTGTGTAGGTGGCGCAATAGTGAGTTATTAATTTTTACATACATAAAATACAAAACCTATATTACACAAAAATATTAAATACATATTTGCTAAATGGTTTTAATATATTTACAATATTGTAAAGGTTCCGTTTCAGCTATTTTGCTGTTGTAGACGAAAGGACTGTATGCTGGTATGGAAACACGGTGTTTTAGAAAGATATACAATATAAAAATATACATAGCAAACCAACGGAGTAAAAAAGCGAACAAAACAAAACCTAAACTGACACAGACTTCAAATTATAAACAAAACATCTTTTTAATAAATTTAAAAAAGAAACTAAAAAGGTGCGTCGTGCACTGCTATAAAACTTCAAAAAATAATAAACAGTTTTTTTTTATTGATAGTAGTAGAATGGTAACCCCGTCGCGCTATCGGTATACACCCGTGAGTGTTGATAGGTGAGGTTGAAGCGGGTTAATTGGCCATCGTAACGAATTAAACAATAATCAATCACGATCGTTTCCAGGGGGAATCGTGAGGAGGTCTACCTGCTAGGGTATATTGCCAGCAATGCAGTTACTAATTTCCTTTACTAACAGTACCTTCTTCCTCCTCCTACGAATAGTTGTTCCATCTTTAATTCCACGACGTCATACTTCAATTAATTACATCGCACTACCATTTCATTACTTATGAAAAAAGGGAGTGCTAGGGTTGCCAGATGCGAATTTTGATTTTTGTCCAAACGTCAAATATTTTTTCCCAAATCGATATGATTTCAAGATTTTTTTACTCTATCACAAAGTTATATCGTTTCTCACTACGTTTTGCCCTGTGCCACAAAATTAACGAAAAAAAAATAGGTAATTTATTTTGTGTCTCCTTTTCCCTCTACTTCTCTTTCCGTTATGTATTTTCGACTATATATTTTACTGTAATTCTCTATCTACCTTATATATCTGGACAGATTTTATAAGTGCTAAACCTTTTACCCAAAAATTACTCGAATTTTCCCAAGCCCTTTTCACTTTTCTCCGTAAACTTTTTCAAGAATTTCATTTCTCCAAACTTTCGCGAACAGAAAATATTTTAACCTAAAATTGTGAAAAATATCCAATCTGGCAACCCTGGAGAGGGGATGCCATTATCCCCTGCCGTGGACAATCCTGAGCGTTCATCCGTAATTAGTAAGAAAAATTGGCATGAATAGCTTCGCAAGAATGAAAGAGCAAAAGGTAATTAGTTAAACGACGTGTCTTTAGCTGCAAATCTCCTTGGGTAAGTGTTTATATTGAAAATAATAATAATTATTATAATTACAACCGAATGAATAACAAAAATACTGTCATTTATATACGCAGAATTAACTAGTTGACTCGGCAAACGTCATTTTGCACCTTACCGCCATTTTTCAAGTACATTTTCCTTATCCACATAAATAGTATCTTCAAGCTATACAATTGATTGCACGGGAAAATACTATTGTAAAAATTAATCTTTAACCCTTCTTTGCATAATGGTGGAAATTTCCATCATAACATTGAATGCCCAAAAATTATATAAAAGAACAATTCCCCTTTAAGTTGATCGTGTCTGGATACTGTCCAGAAAAAAAAACCATAGTTGTCAAATTTATTTTTTTAACCATTTTTGTTTTAATTTTGAACATGAATTATATCACCTTGATTTATTTTACCAATAATAAAAAATCATGCAAAGAAGGGTTAAAAATGCCTTAGAGACGTTTATGTTCGGTAGTGGACAGTTAAAGGCTGAGATGATAATTACGATGATGATGATAAAATGGCAAAACCAGCCAAGAATGTATTATAAAATCGCTGACATTGATGCTCTTTTCCACTTTGTGTTTGCTGAAGGAGTACTCTTGTAAAGCTCGCTTTTGTACATTTACTTTCCACTGTCATTATTATTAGTATGTATAATAAAGTACAAATAAATAATATATAAAAGTATGTGTACCTTTTAATAATTTCAATCTCTTATCTCTCAAGCTGTAAACAATACGTAGATATATTTACAATATTTAATTAAAATAAGTGTTATCCAAAATTAGCCTGAACGAATATCCCGACACGGATTTTTGATCTAATAAATTAAAACAATTATATTCAAGATTTTACTGAATCATCATCATCAGCCTCCCTCTTAGAGAGTTTTGCCAGTAGTTGGCAAGCGGATTGGCAACAGCTTAGGCTTTGGAGATGTTTTAAGAAGGAGCTGCTGTCCATTTGTCGCTCTCTTAGTCGCCTCTTACGACACCCACGGGATAAGAAAAGGTGGCCTATTCTGTGCCGAGACCACAAGGCTTGAATACTTATCATTATAATTAAAATAATCTATCATTGTCTTATAATATATAGGGAGTCATAAAATTTAATCTCTTAATTTATATATGTAACATAATATTTCATAATTCTGTATGATAACAAAATTTTACAGCTAGCAGCATCTCACATGGAAACTTGGAACAATCTTGCAATAAATTAATAGTGTTGTACGCACCATGTCGATGAACTTAATAATAATATTTGTATAAAAAAAATTACATTCTTTACTATAAAAGCTGATAGTCTCGGGGGGATGGGATTGTTAGCAATGATGTTTGACAGCCCCATTGTTAGCATCGGGTCGACCTCCACGTGGTTCCCCCTGGAAACTATCGTGAATAATTCTTGTTGAATTCGTGACGATGGGCTAACGGACCTGCTTCATTCTCACATATCATCTTACACTGGTACCCCGCCAGTGTATACAGATAGCGCAGGCGGGGTAACCTTTTGAATGTCACCCATTAAAAAAAACTGATAGTATATTACTGCATTTTAACTTAATTTTATTTATCTACATATTTCAAACACAAACTACATCGTATAGAATGCGTAAAAAATAATAATAAGGTTATATTATGTGTCCCTACTTTTTTTATATCCAGACTGTCTAAAGAAAGAAAGCACTATAAATCTGTACTACTGGAGGAAAAAAGAAAATAAAATCCTATACCAAGCCACTTGGCCAACGTAGTAATAGTAGGCTTATATTCTCCTCTAATGGGGAGAAAAAATAGTGGAATAACAAAAAATTAAGGTTGTGTTTCCCAAAAAAAACCAACTGCAATTGTGATAAGGCTTTAAAATGAAGTTGTTTTGGTTTAAAAATTAAACTATTAAATTGATTTTCATAAAATTTCATGTAACTAATCTGAAAGCATATCCTTTCACATATAAAAATATTTTTTTCTAATTGGTTTATAACTAACGACATTATGACGTAACAAACATAAAATAATACTACTGAATGGAGAACCTTGTTCTTTTTTAAAGTCGGTTGATGAGTATATTTGAGCATCTAATGAGGATAAACTCGTCCGTAGTAGTGGGACATTAGTGTGTTTATTTATTATTTATTTATTTATTATACACGCAGAAATATGACAGAAGAAAGCAAGTGTACAAAGGCGAGCTTAACTTTACAAAAGTTCTCTACTAGCAAACCCAAAGTTGAAAGAAGCTTCATTGTCAGTAAGTAGAGTAGTGTACAATACTTTGACAATTTACAGACAAAAAGAACTGGAGAAACTGACTTGATATGGTTATAAACATTCAACGAGTTGTATTTGATTTAATTTTTTTTTGTTTATTTTTAATTACATTGTAATAACATTTTAACGAGTTAATCCCAAGGCAAACAAAAAGATTTAATACATAACGTTTAAAATGCATACAGAGAGCCGTTAAAGTAATGATTGCGTTGATTTTCATGCTCGTTCCCTCTCGTTTTATCTGACATTAAAAATTAGATGTAAACGGTGCAATTGACTGTATAAATGAGTTAATTCACGAGTTTCATGATGCGATTAATAAGATTATTCATTAGCCATAGAATTATATGTAATCAGTCATAGAAACGTAAGAGGAGGGAGGATTTTGTCGCATTTTTTTTATATTTAATACAGCAAAAAGGGAGGAAAAAGATTATTAGTAATGGGATCTAATTGACCCATTGCTGGCTATACATCCAATCAGGTTGATCTCCACGCGGTTCCCCCTGGAAAACATCGTGGTTAATTCTAGTGGAATTCATCACGATGACTAACTGAACTGCCTTTTCATCGTCACCTATCATTCCTCACTAGTGCCCCGCTCGTGTATCCCGATAGCGCAGGCGGGGTTGCCATTTCATTATCATCTATTACAAAAATAGCAGCAAAGGTAATTAAGCCGAAGGTTCACGTAAAATGGTAACCAGAGGAAGACATTATTCAGAAATTATCTGCTTGGACACCTGTTCCATTCAATTCATTCAATTGTATAGTGGCTACCCTTGCCTGATCGTGTTTCGCTTTGTAAGGTGAAATATAACATTGAAATTAAGGAATAAGAAGACGTAACACCATAATCCTCTGGAATGGCAACGTACGTTTATCCCGTGATGTACGTGACGCCATCTGTACGTGACGGCTATCACTTTTACATTAGTTGAGCCGTCAGCTTGTTTGCCAATTTCACCTGTATGGATTTAACGTTATTGTCAAACTTCTATGTTTACGTGGCTGTATTTCAGTTTTAATATATAAATATCGCCGTGCCCCGGCATAGAATGGGCCACCTCTTCCTTTCCCATAGATATCGTAAAAAGCGACTAAGGAAGGGTGAAAGATGGGCAGCAGCGTCCCTCTTAAAACATCTCCAAAGCTTAATTGCGGTTGCTAAGTCTGCCAAGCGTTGCAACTGCTGGCATATTTGCATTTAATAAACTTAATTATTTAACATCAGATATTATTGTTTATTTGAAACATACGAAAATTGGTATACCAATAACTCGATATCGATATTCAATAACCGTTGACCTGTACCTACCCGGGTGAGAGCTAACAGATTTAACCGGTTATGTGCGGTTATAACCGGATCTGGCAGGCGAGGCGTACTGATGAATTTTAAGTGCCTGTAACACTTTCAGTCTTGTTTGACGTCGGCCCTTAATAGTATTACGAAGATGAATTTCCAATTAAGTAATTGATTTCTTAATCACGTTTCATTGATCAAGTAGTTCGAGTGTTTGTTGGGGTTCAACTCCTGGGTAAGGCAAATAATATGTGAAGCATTCGACGAATACAAATCAGGGGTCGACTTTATTATGACCAAGATAGCTTAGCTACTCATCTTAGTGGTCATTTATTAATTTTCGTGTGATTCGAATTTCGGTGACATCAAAGTTTGGTATGTAAAACTTTGGTACTAGTAAACAGCGTTAATAGGCATTAACAAACCTGATTAATCCAAAAAATATTATCATTGCATCAGCCATTAACTGTCCACTGCTTAACATAAGCTTGCCCCATAAGAGGGGTTTTGCCAGTAGTTGCCATGCTTCTCAGGCGGATTGTCAATCGCAGTTAGCCTTTGTTAACTTTTTAAGAGGGACGCTGCTGCCCACCCCTTAAATTATATATATATATATATATATATATATATATATATTTCATATATAATAATGTATTATATATGAAAAATAAATGGTAATACTCGTATTATGTGTACGCTGGCGAGACATCAATAAGGGATGATAGGTGAAAATGATGTCAGGCCAGTTGGTCATACATAATGAATTCATTAGGAATTAACCACGTTGGTTTCCAGGAAGGACTACACAGAGGTCGACCTAATAAGGCTTATAACTACTAATGGGACCACTAGTCCCCATTAGTGAAAATCCCTTCCTATCCTCTCCACTTATGTATAAAAGTTTGGCCACTATGACAGCTATGTTATTAATATAATAGAATTGTAACTAGTCAATGTCTGTACATGGAAGATATTTAAACAAAAAAATACCAGAATAAATAAATAACAAAATTAATTAAAATTTATTTACAAGGTACAAAGGAATAACATCTGAGTCCTCACGTCATGGCAACGCATGGTGGGTATCATGGGCGAAACAGTATACTCTGTTATGTCCATGGTACTGCTCATGTGTATAGGCGACGGTTACCACTTTCCATCAGGTGGGCCGTCAGCTTGTTTGCCATTCTAAGTTGTATAAAAAAAAAACAGGCATCTAAATAAAGGCAATAGAAGTCAAAAATATATTTTACAAATAAAACATGCAAAAGGGGGGAAAATAATGTGATCCAACAGCCCTATTGGTAGCTTAATGGTACATCATAAGAAGTCGACCACGCGATTATCCCTGGAAACAATCGTGGGTAATTATTGATGAATATATCACGATGGACCAATTGACCTGTCCTTTTATTCTAATCTGTCATTCTTCTCTAATCATCATCAGAGCTTATCAGGTCACAGCCTACACTGTTAGTGCAGACTGGATTGCCATTACATTATTACCCATTACAAAAAATAAACAATATTATACTTATCCATAAATATTTTTAAAAGTAGACTTAAAGAGCATCTGCTATCTTTATGGACATATATTTATTTATTTGTATGTGTAGCAATATTTATATGTGTATATATGTGTAAGTACATATTTGTATTTGTATCTGTATATGTATATGTATGTATATAGGATTGTATATGATATAATTAGTAGTGACTTTAATTCTTTTTGTTTGAAAATTTTCACAATTTTGTACACCGTTCTACCTGCTGACATTGACGCTCTTTTCCACTTTAGATTTGCTGAAAGAGATCTTTTTTTAGAGTTAAGGCCGCCTTTGTACATTTACTTGCCTCAGTCATATTTTTATGTATTAACAGTGTGTACAATAAAGTATAAATAAATAAAATAATAAATACTTTATAAAAATAAACTAAAATGTTCATTTAATTATGTTTAAAAATTGACAAGTTATATACGACACCGGTCGTACGCTAAGCGCTTTCATAAACACCATTTTATGAATATCTCCACAAATAGTACCCAAGAGTAGTTAAATATTCCAGATACATATGAACCTTAATTTAATGGGAAAAGGGTTCAATATTCAGTAGCCTGCGGTTCATAAAGCTCGTGAGTGAAATCTCGCGGGTCATCTCGTTTGGAGATATGAGATACCTGACTATTGTATTTGTGCAATACTATAAATACTTAATTGTAGCTTTGTTTGTAACTAAATAAATATTATAATATATACTATATATTTATTTTTCATAAATTAAGCTGTTAACTGTCCACTGCAGAACATAAGCCTATCCCATAATTTGCTCATTCATCATTATTTGCTATTCTAAGTTGTATAAAAAAAAACTAATGTATATTGAGAAACGAACATTCAAAATCTTACAGAAATCTTTTCACCCGCCCTCTTTATCACCTATTCCCGTGAAAAAATGGGAAATCTTTTTTTACGGAGTTGAATATTACTGCCATAAAAAAAATCTATATTCCAGAACACCGCCGGTGTTATCGCTGTTAATGAGCTATTACAATAAGTGAAGTTATATAAACTTGAATATGGGTTTAATAAAACTTTTTTATACTACTGAGGTGGCAAACAAACATACGACCCACCTGATGGAAAGCAGTTACCGTAGCCTATGAATGCCTGCAATACCAGAGGCATTAAGCGCGCCTTGTCAGCCCTGAAGAAACCTCTTTACCCCTTTTTTGAAGAACCCCATGCTGTAGTCTCTTGTACATCTAATAGCGAAGATTCTTTGGATATATATATATATATATATATATATATATATATAGATATATATATATATATATATATATATATCTCCTTTTTGATGTTATATTATATACAGGATTAGCTCAAAATACAAATAGTAATTAAAAATAATTCAGTTGTTATAGAAAAAATTCACTTCATATTGAGAATTTAAATTTAATTGTGAGGATTTTATTCAGATACTTACGACACTTCAAAATGGCGCGAATCTATCTTTAAAAAATGTGAATATATATAACTGTATTTATGCTTAAAATTGAAGATTTTTACCAGTTAAAAATGATTAATTTATTAGTTCTATTTGTTGTCTTTTTTTATTTTTGCTCCTTTTAGTGCACAAAAACTTAATTTATTTATTAAATAATTAAATATATATATACATGAAGATACGTTGTGCACACAACGTATATATAATACTAAAAAAAGAGATTCAGCTAATTTGATAATTAGCTGACGAAAAATTGTCCCATTTTTAAGACTCTCTACCCATATAATCTAAGCATTATACAATTTTTCCCCAACATTTCACACTAGGATTTCCTGTTCCCTCTTTTGTCTACAAATAATTATTTTTATCACTTAATAAACTGTAAGTTTATTACTTAAAAAGTAGCGATTATTAAAAAATGAACATGAGTTTTAGAGAAAACATTTATATATTTTGTGCTGGGCTCGAATCCGCGACCATTGAGAGTCGATTCTCTCATTAGAAAAATATTTTCACTTTTACTATTTATAATTTCAATCATTTATGATATCTATTTTTAGAAACATTTTGTAATTTCTCCTACAGACATGGACTACGACTGAAAATGTACTGTGTAACATTCATGGCCCTCTTCATACTTTACTATTTCTGGGGACTAAGCTCTTAAGCCTCTTATTCAGAGTGTAGCAGCAATTTTATCCTTCAGACCGGAACATAACATTGTATACCATATATTAGTGTTGCATGGTGGAGACAGATAAGAGTGGTACTTACAAAACGATACTAATCCCAAGACTAATATTACGTTTCGGAAAAAAAAAACAAAATCAATAGTGACAACATTAATATTGACTTGTAATACCACTATTCTTATTTTAAATTTAATAAAAACCACCTGTAGATGAAAAAGTATTTCATAGATATAGAAATTTTTCAAAAAATTGATACTTAGATTATATAGATAGAGTATCTTCATACAAATGCTTCAAGAAAAGCGGGATAACTACAATTTTGCAAATATAAAATAAATTATAATTATTTTATTTTATATTTTTTACATCTTTTTAATGCGTAAAAACTCATTATAATTATTAAATAATTAAATACAGATACATCAAGCGTAAGTATATATGTAGAACACTAATAAAAAAACGAGACAGCTAATTTCACAATTAGCTGACAAAAAGTTGCCCCTTTTTTGAGACTTGATCTAAGTTTTGAATCTATAATCTAAGTTTTGAATTTAGAACTTGGAAACGTATGTCAAATATAGAAGTATAGAATGAGGATGACCACATGAATGGATGCAGAATTTTGAAATAACTACAAGAGATACAAATATCTTTGATCGGGACTACATTAACTCTGTAATACAGATATTAATATACTAAATACCAAAACAGAGTAAACTCCATTGATTGCAATAATTTATTTCTCAGAATCGATACAGAATAAATTTGTAGAAAAGATAATTGCCTAACAGGCCTGACAAAAAATTATAACGAATTCAGAACCTTCTTCTTTTGGAAGTCGCTTAAAAAACCTACCATTAATATAACTCGTACAAAAAAAAATATCTGTCCTTACTAATATTGTAAGTATGAAAGTCTGTTTGATTTTGTTTATCGCCTTATAGCGGCTAAACAATATAGGCTTTTTATACTTACATTAAATTATTAAACATATATAGATAGATACTTTTATTGTTTCCTCCAAAAGATTACAATAGTAAACTTATTATAAATATAAACAATTACAAGAAATAATCACAATGAGAAAACAATGGGCGACCTTATCGCTAAAAGCGATCTCTTCTAGGCAACCTTTGGATGGAGTGGTATAATTATAAACATATCTCTGTCACGCAGATAAAATCGTAGGTAAAAGCTAGTATTAATATAATAAAGTAGAAGAATTGTTTGTTTGAACACGCAAAATTTTAAAACTAAAAATCGATATTGAAAGTCTTTTTGCATTTAATATGTAGTTCATTTCTTAACAAAGATTATAAATTATCCAACATCACGATATATTTACGGGCAAAGTCATGTGATACAGCTAGTACTTAATATAATGATGTGTGCCTCTACTGTAATAATTAAATCAAACAACGTTAACTCTTAGTCGTCTGCAATCGAACTTAGTCGATTGAAAATTGTAAAGTTTATTACGCCTTCAATCGAATGATCTTTTTAAAATACCTATTCTGTAAAAAATCCTACAGAGCGATCGGAAGGTTAATGAGATATCGATAGATTTAATACTCGTTAACAATGATTCGTTACGGAGTAATGATCGATTCATTGAAGCTTAATCATTTACTATGTAAATTCTAAATGTAAAATTATTTAATCAAAATTATACAAAATTATTCAAATTAAGTCTCCAATTATTACAATTTGTATATTATTGTATATTGATTAAATTGTCTAAATTCTTCCTAATATTGAGTAAATATAAATGTGAAAGTGTATATTTTTACTCGTTTTTCTTGGTTTATTTTTTATTCTTTATTGTACAATATAACTTTGCACAAGTGGCGAGCTTAATGCCATATCGCATTCACTACCAGTTAAACGTTAGGTAAGAACAAAAAGCGTATGAAGGGCAGAGGTGGTGAAAAATATACGACGTAATTAATAGAACATATTAAAATAAACATACATACACATAATACATAAGAAATATACATATAATAATACAATTTGTTTCAAATCTATATTAAAATTGAAGGTAGTTATGCACAAAACAGCCATGTGATAGGTTAGGATACCATTTTTTGTATAAATAACTTTTACTCGTGACTTTATCCGCACGACCGGAACAAATAGTAGCTTATGTCCTTTTCCATCCCATATACAACATGTACACCAAACTTTATAGTGATTATTTGAACCACTAAAACGCTGAGAGTTAACAAGCAAACTCACTTTCACATTTATAATATTAGTAAAGGTAAGGATTCATTATTAGTATAAGCGATTGTACAGTTCCATCTTCAGCCATAAAATTTTGAAAACTTGCGTAATATAAAAACAATCTTATTATTTTGTTAATAAGAGAACTTTTGCTATTAATTTGAATTGAAACTTTATTTATGTTCCTTGTATTTGGTCGTAACTAAGTGGTGCAATTAAAGCTGAGGGCTCCGAGTGGAAAAGTTTTCGAATAGGCACCTAATTGAAAACATACTTGTATAATTTATACTCTATCTAACAGCTGAAAGTTATTAATGTCTGTCTAAGTAAATCTGATCATTTCAAACAAATTTAATCTTTAATGATTTAAAATTTTACTCCATTAAAAAACGCAGTAATACGATAACCGACACTAGAATAAACCTCGTCGTAACTGGAATAAACCACATTGATACTAGAATAAACCTCATTGATACCAGAACAAACCTATTTAATGCCAGAATAAACCTCATTGATACCAGAACAAACCTATTTGATACCAGAATAAACCTATTTGATGCCAGAATAAACCTCATTGATACCAGAATAAAACTCTACGATACCACAATAAACCTCATCGATACTAAAGTAAACCTTAACGACACAAGAGTAAACTTCACTGATTCCAAAAGATATTATTAATTTTAATAATTGTTTAATATAACCACAAAAAAAATTACTAATCGAAAATCAAATTTTTAAGGGAATCTCTTAAATACTAGTTTAAAATGAATGAATTAAAGATAAATTTAAAATTTTATTTCTTTCATCATCATTGTTATAGTAACCGTTGACTGTCCACTGCTGAACATAGGCCTCTCCTTGGCTGATTTTACCAACAGTTGCTACGCTGTTGTTGACTGTAGTAGGCACGTGGGTTGGCAACCGCAGTTAGGCTTTGGTGACGTTTCAAGAGAAACACTGCTCCTCGAACATTAAATTTCCTTAGTCGTCTCTTACGACATCTGCGGGAAAGAAGAGCTTTTTTATGACTATATTATCCTATTAATTTATTATATATAAATGCGAAAATTTACAATGATTAGTGGATGAATATTTTTTAAAACTAATGAATGGATTAAAATG
The DNA here is from genome assembly GCF_026898425.1 of Galleria mellonella. Lineage (NCBI taxonomy): Eukaryota > Metazoa > Arthropoda > Insecta > Lepidoptera > Pyralidae > Galleria > Galleria mellonella. Next base: position 4,065,476 of record NW_026442015.1, read on the forward strand.
AAATTTGATACACCAGTAGGTTATATCTTAACTTAGCATATAGGATATTCTATGTACTGATTCATCAGGACGAAGCAGCGTCACACTGCTAGTTTACAAATATATAAAGATATTAAGAGAACAAATTTTTTTTTATACCACTGAGGTGGCAAACAAACATACCCGCATACTTGATGGTAAGCGGTTACCGTAGCCTATGAACGCCTGCAATACCAAAGGCATTACGCGCGCGTTGCTGACCCTGAAGAAATCTCTTTACCCCCCTTTTGAAGAACCCCATGCTGTAGTCTCTTGGGAAAACCTCGGTAGGGAGCTCATTCAATAAATAAATAAAATTCAACAAATAAATAAATAATTAATTAATATAAATTTATTGCATCTCCATTTATTATGTATCAAATTCACGGAGATGTAACAATGACACTTCATCTATTTTCATCAAGGGAAGATTAATGTAAGGAATTAGACATGATTCAACTGGTGTTACGTTCGGTCCATGTTAAAAGCGAGCGCGATTTTAAAAACCGCTAGTTTTTTTCCGCTAATTCGTATGCATGGATTTCAATAGTAGGAATGTAGGAAGTAATCTACTTTTAGAGGGCATATCAGATGACATAGATGACAAGTCAAAACATACACCAGATTTTAAGTTAGACCTTCAGGAAACTGTGAATTGCATCCAGTTTATTATAGTAGCTTTTGCATTATACAGAAATAAACATATAGATGAATAGACAGACAGACAAAATTATCTTATTACAATTTTTTTATATTAGTAATATAAGTTTAAGGAAAATTACATTATAAATATTTTTTTATTGTTTTTATTACTTTCAGTAAAAATAACTCCTGACTGTTTTGTCGTTCTAAATCACTAGCTTTATAGATTTAAAATTTTAATCATTCAAAAAGGTAGAACATTCGTCTCAACCTATTTTTTAACAAAAGCGACAAATGTAGGAAATTTGAGGAATTCATAATAAGATAAATTACAATAACAAATTAAAAACCTTTCAAAACAACTATTATAATGTTTTCTAAAGTGAATGAGTTTAATTTTTTATTGGAATCTATTTTTTCTTCAATTTTAGACAATCAGAAATGAAGAAAAATGTATATTTCTTGATTTCTGATTGTCCATGTGACCATTTCTTATAGTCTTAGGGTTTTTATCTTAGGCGATTATTCGACAATTATTAAGTGATTCTGGACATTCAATTATTTGTTTTTTTTTTCTGTGAAACAGTTATACTCGTAATGCTGTCTGGATTTCAAATTGCATGTATATTGAAACAAAGTTAAATTCTTCTTTGTTTATCAACCTTCATCTTATCATCGTAACGTTATCTTCATATCAACTGTTAACTATCCATTACTGAATATAGGTTTCCCCCATAAGGGGAGTTTTACTAGTAGTTGTCACGCTTGGCAAGCGGGTTAGCAACTGCTGCTAGACTTTGGTGATGTTATAAGTAGGACGCTGCTCCTCATCCGTCGACCATTTAGTTTCCTTAGTCGCCTCTTACGACACCCACGAGATAGGAAAGAGTGGCCTATTTTCTAACGGGACCACACGATACTTCAGTTTGGAAGGTGTACCATGACAGTGAAATTACAAGACACTAAAGATAAACATTGTACTCCTCAGAATTTGACGTACGTTTTACGAAGTAAAGACCGCCATAGGAAAGACCGCCAGCTTGTTTACCTTTTCTTTTATACAACTTCCAGCAGCAGTATTTCCGAACCGATACAACAACATAACCTTCAAGAAAAGAGCATATTCCTTTTTAAAAGGCCGGCAGCACACCTGCAATGCCGTAGGTGTTGTGGGTGACCATGGGCGGCGGTAGTCACCATCAGGTGAGCCGCATGCTCGTTTGCCCTCTGTGTTGTAAAAAAAAAGAAAAAACTTAGAAAAAACTTAGATTAAGGCATTATACAAGGCAATATATATATATATATATATATATATATATATATATATATATATATATATATATATATATATATATATATATATATATATATATATATATATATATATATATATATATATATATATATATATATATATATATATATATATATATATATATATATATATTTTATTCATAACAAAGGGCACAAAATAGCTTGCGAATCAACTGATAGTAAGTGACTAGCACCGCTCATGATCACCCGCATCACCGAAGGAATTGCAGGTGTACTGTCGGCATTTTAAAAAGATATATGCTCTTTTCTTGAAGGTTACGATGTCGTATCGGTTCAGAAATACTGCTGCTGGAAGTTGATTCCAAAGCATAGTTGTGTGTGGAATAAGTCAATTCAACATGAACACGTCAAAACTATTGAATAATAAAGAATAATTTAAATAATCAATAGGACCATCGCCTCTTCGTTAATTTCAAAATACGTAGTAACGAATTCAGTGTAATTATTGAGGCCTATTTCAGTTGAATTCACAACATAATAATTCTAAGAACAGATTCGATTATCACACCTGAGGACTAAATAATCTATTCATAATGCAACTTCGTGGGCGAAGTAGGTTTCGCGTTACTCTATTATGTTATACGTATATATATATATATATATATATATATATATATATATATATATATATATATATATATATATATATATATATATATATATATATATATATATATATATATATATATATATATATATATATATATATATATATATATATAGAAAGAAAGAGAGAGAGAGACAGACAGAGATGCAATACGCAGTTTTAGTAGGTCAAGTCATTATCTAGTCTATTACATAAAACTAAATATTGATTTATAAATTAATAGTAATATGTATGTATATATATACATATTACATAATATGTTAACTAATGCATTTGCATTTAATGAAACCATAAATTAATACATTAGGTACATTTAATAATAATAATTAAAATCTTTAGTTTTACGTAAAAGACTAGATAACGACTCGACCCACTGAAACTGCATAGAGATGTTGCATCTCTGTGCATCTTCGACCGATTTGTTCGGATTGATACCTGCTGCTGATTTTCACCACCGTACAACCCGTCATATACTAAAGTTTCATCCCAACTATCTGGACGAGTGGCGGTCTTCCACCGTGCGTTTGTCAAGGCACTTTCTTCCACGCACAACCACTCTTTGGAAGCAACTTCCAACAGCAGTATCTCCAAACAGATACGTGCAAAGTGAGTGAAGAAAAGTGCATATTCCTTTTTAAAAGCCCGGCTGCACACCTGCAATACATTTAGTGTTGTGGGTGATCATGGACGGCGGTAGTCACTTACCATCAGGTGAGCCGCATGCTCGTTTGTCCCCTGTGTTGTAAAAAAAAAATAGGTTAACGTTTACTAAAAATGTGACAATATTAATGTATATTATGAGTTATATATAAACTTATACAAATGTCTCTCCATTTGAAATCTCTTAAAAAACATCTGTTTTCGTTAATGAACAAAATAAATAACTTTAAGAGCTTTATTAAAAAAAAATGAATATTAAATTCTTGTAATTCCACTCATTTATTTGTCTTTTTTTTTTATTACGCGTCATAAATAATACCCACTCCTAAGTGGAGGTCATTGCTAACAATCCCTTTTCCCCCCTATACCTAAGGTTAGGTATGGGTAGGTACACATTGGCCGTGTGGTCCTGGCATAGAATAGGCCACCCCTTTCTTTCCCGTCGGTGTCGTAAGAGCCCACTAAAGAAGGCCAAAGGAATGGACAGCAGCGTCCCTCTTAAAACATCTCTAAAGCCTGACTGCGGTTGCCAATCCCTCGTCGAGCTTGGCAACTGCTGGCAAAATCCCCCAAGGGGATGCTTATGTTCAGCAGTGGACAGTTAAAGGTTGAAATGATGATGAGATACACATTCGGGGGGAAGGGATTGTAGTAATGTGGACTACCAGACCCATTGCTAGTAATAAACTCGTACTTTGTCAGGTCGACCTTCACGTGGCTCCCTCTGAAAATTCCTGGCATATTCATCACGATGCACTAACTGAGCTGCCTTTTCATGTTCACTTATCATCCTTCACTGGTGCTCCGCCAGCGTATATCGTTAGCGCAGGCAGTGTTACCATTCCATTATCATCCATTAAAAAAAAAAACCTTCACATTCGCATTAGTTTCAAAATTGGAATTCCAATTTTGTAATTAATTTCAGTACATTTCTTTAACAATGTGATACACTTAATGAATGCTGTAGTCTCCATTAGCTTGTATCATTAATCAAAATACAAAAACCTTTGTTGCCAACATAAGTAATTCAACCTTGTAGGGTAATTGATAATTTTCTTGTAATGTACACTTTGTGTCTGAGTAGTTTGAATGTTCATCGAATGAATCTAATTTAGTCTACATAATTATCTCCTTTACAAATAAAAAAAAAACAGGTACTTGTATTAAGAGAAAAGATTAGCTTTCACTTTAATTGATTATTATTTATTTATTAATTTAAATAACTTTATTGAACAAAAGAAAATATGGTAAAAAAGGCGGACTTAATGCTAGTAGCATTCTCTACTAGTCAACATTTGGGATGAACAGTGAATCATGGACGCAATACTTCATCGTTGGGATAAGAAAAAAAAATAACATTTAGTAATGCATACCTTAACAAATTAACTATATATATACAACTAGATAAATATATAAAATGCAAATAATATGTAAATAAATAAAATATAGACGATGATGACTAGCTACTATAATAAAGCCTTTATTCGCTTATTTTTTTTAAACGTACATACTACTTACTTTACTAAGCTAGCTTACTAGCAACCATTATGTTGATCAGGTTGTTTGAATTGTTGTTTGTTGTATAAATTTATAAAGTGAGCATGGATTTTTCTTTTGAATGCTGGTTTTATTTTTTTGCTTATTTTATTGATATGTCAATACAACATGACATAAAAAAGTCTATATTGCTTAGTAGTATCCCGCGGCTTCTCCCGTTTGAATCAATATAAATTATATTGTAACATAGGATAGGATAAATAACCCAACCATAATCTATCCATATACCAAATATCAAATTTATTCAGTTATATTTGCGTGAAATAATAACATATATTTGTCTATATTTCCATATTCACAAACTTTCGCATTAATTATAGTGATAAAATTATATTTAACTATCTAAATCTAATTTGAATTTCATGAAACATATCAAAGAATCATCTAGAAAAACTATCTCTCGAATCAATGTAATCAGTTGTGACAAATCCAGTTATTTCAATTTAAGACTTAAAATAATGGACCGATTTTGATAAAACTTCTACGTGACCAATCTGTAAGTTTATCCTATCAAATCAAAAAAGAATTTTCCCAATCGGTTTACAATTGATGGGATTAAAAAAATACAACCTAATTGAGCATCCTTATTTTCTTTTTGAAGTCTGTTAAAAAGGCCCAAAGTCAATCCATTTGTTAGGACAATAAACAAAGGCTTTAAAGTTATAACTCTTTTATTGAGGTCAGTGATAAAATATATATATTCAGTAATATTTTAAGTTACCATCAAGTTCAAGATACTAAAATATCTTGTATTTTTGGTGGTGTAACAAGAGGCGTTTTACGAGCTCTTTATTGTAACTATAAAACATTCCTCCGACCACACTCCAGTGTTTAGGTTATTAGGTTATTACTTAAAATTTGACAGTTGAATTATTTCTATAAATAGGGACCCGGCCTCTCTTCGAATATTATGTATTCATAATTATTTAATTTAAGCAACTCCGAAAAGGACCTTCAGCTTTTATATTCAATGGTATATTGTCCTTATTTGTTACGGTACGCGATATCATCACCAATTCTATGGCGATATTGATAATTGTTTTTGCAATAAATAGGGGAGTTATATGGGAGTTTAGGGTATACGATCGCAGGAAATGAAAATTTGGTAAGAATGTGGATGATTATAAAAGCGGAGGAAGACCTAGAAAGAGATGGATGGACTGTATGAAAGATGATATGTCCAGAAAGGGAGTTAATAGTGAAGTGATCGCAGATAGCGATTAATGAAAAAAGATAACATTACGCTAACCCGAAATAGATATGACAGAAAGAGTAGGAAGAATATTATATAAAATATTAAAGGAGACGTTCTAAGATGTTTATTTGCCTAGAGTACAGTAGTGAAGTAAATCAAAAGATAAATAATAATTGTGACTATCAAAAATGGTAAATATAATAGAATATATAAAGCTATCAGATATTCTCATTGAAGGGCTGATTGATAAAAAGGGAAGTTCTCACTGTATTCTTATGTTGATTCAGTATTAATAGTTTAATATAAACAGCTAAATAAATTTGAATTAAATTTCATAAATGCATAGAACATATCTCAGATTAAAACATGAAGTAATATTTATTCCAAATCACTCGGACTAAGTAGCTTGTCTAAAATAAGTAAAAAAGCGACTTTAATCGTGACAACACCAGTTTATAAATAAAGTTCTTAGATAGCAAACCTAATAAAAATACAACCGAACTGAGATTTCCTTCTTTTTTGAAGTCGGTAAAAAATATGGTATATATTTGGATGTAATAAAAAGTTCAAAAAGTCGGTTTGAACCAAAATATCGTGGACCTGGAAAACATCATGAACAATTCTTGTTGAATTCGTCACGATGGGCTAACTGACCTACTTCATCCTCACCTATCATCCTTCACTGGTGCCCCGTCGGTGTATACCGATAGCGCGGGTGTGGTTACCATTCCATTATCATCCATTTAAAAAACAAAACATATCTCATATTAAATATTAAAGAAAAAACCAGAAATACGTTTTTTTCTAATATCAGTCAGATTCATAATCATAATATTTTGGGTGTATAAATCAGAGTATCATTCCAACAAGCCGCGTTATTTTTCATAAATTGTACTTAAAAATTATCTTTCAAGCACTTTCTAGAAAATAAGTGAAATCTGTATCGCAATTAAAAAAAAAACTTTCATAGTTAAATTGCTTTGTAATAATTAATGTACACTTTATACAGTTTACGTAACGGAGGAGAAAAACATCCTATATTTCGGGGAATAGACAACCCACCCTCCCCAGGGGAGGCAGTTAAATATGAAATATTTATCGGCACTTGCCTCGACTGAAAAATGTTTTTGTAACATTTTCATAAAGAAAACAACATCATGTCGGCGTCAAATTATTTTCCCGCACATTATTATACATACATACATATACGCCTATCTCTCACTACGGTAAATAGAAGCAATGATAAGCCAAATGCTCCGATTCAAACAGATCTCTTTCGCTTCCTCCACATCCATCGATCTATTCATACACGCTCGCCGGTAACCGGTGCTTAATTTAATTTTCTTCGGCACGTCGCCTATATAGGCGATAGGACATGTGTCGACCATATGGTCGACATATGTCCATTTAGGGTGATCCCTACCCACATCTCTATTTACTCATACTCGATAAATCTTTTTCGTACTTCTTCTTTCATCCGTCATCCCTAAACGGCCAATCAAACACAACACTTATTTTTTTTATATTTGTATACATTGGCCGTGTGATCCCGGCATAGTATAGGCCTGTGGGTGTCGTAAGAGGCAACTAAGGGAGGACGGGAAATGGGCAACAGCGTTCTTCTGGAAACATTTGTAATGTTGCAAATCTGCTTGCCAAACGTGGCAACTAGTAGTCGCAAACAAACCCCTTAAACAAACCCCCCTAAAGGAGTGACTTCTGTTCAGCAATGGACAGTTAAAATTTGATAAAATGATGATTATGCATTTTTTTATACCACTGAGGTGGCAAACAAGCATATGGCCCACCTGATGGTAAGTGGTTACCGTAGCCTATGAACACCTGCAATACCAGAGGCATTACGCGTGTGTTGCCGAGCCTGAAGAAACCTCTTTATCCCCCTTTTGAAGAACCCCATGCTGTAGTCTCTTGGGAAAACCTCGGTTTTTGTTTTTCAGTCCACACTTCTCTCCAATTACACTATCTCTCACACTACATACAAAATATAATAAAAAGTGTAATGAAAATCCAAAATTTGACGGTATTGAACTCAATTCTGAGTCAACATTACTCTAATAAAAATTTCAATTTGATATTGCACTGAAATTATTACTCTAAGACTAGCGTAAACTAAAGTAGAATTACAACTACTTTATTTTAGTAAAATTACATTCTACTAATACTTTTAGTAGAATTATATTAAAACTGCATGTAAACGATCCTCCAATTGATTGTACCGTGCTGTATATAATTACTCCTCTCCATCTAAAGGTTTTTTACTGTGATCATTTCCTGTAATTGTTTGTATCTATAATAAGTTTACTATTGTAATCTTTTCTTAGAAATAATAAAAAGTATCTGTCTATCTATCTATATATAATTCTCGATGATCCATGCCTATTTTTTCAATATTTTTTTAAACTATCAATTTAAAATAGTAATTTTAGAAATTTGTACCTAATAACTATAAATATAATAGCTATATATAATACAGTTAGTGTTGTGTTCTTTAAAATTTAAACACAAACAGTAATAAATATTAATGACAAAAATATTAGTTTACTGGTTTTGCGACAACCCTGAGATGAGAAAGTTCAGGTTCAGACATGTGGAAAGGACGTTGGGCGTAAAGAGAACAAAACTGATATATAATACAACGCAGGGGCGCAGGTGTCTAGGAACAGACTTTAATTAAGTAAACACATATAATGACAGGGCTTAAAACCGTTTATTGTGACGAAGAATATTGAAGAGAGTTAACCCTGATTAAATAAGGATTTTACACATACAATACGGAAAAGATTGTTTTTTTATGCAACTTAGAATGGCAAACAAATTGACGGCCCACCTGATGGAAATGGTACCGCCGCCTATAGACATGACCAGTGCCATGAACATAACAGAGTATACTGTTTCGCCCATGATACCCCCCATGCGTTGCCATTCCTGAGAACTCAGGTATTATTTCTCTATATCCTGTAAATTCATTACCATATCCCACCATTCAAACCGCAACACAGCCTTGCAAAGACAACTGCTTCACGATAAAAACACGAATGGGACAGAGGAGTCCAAGCAAACGACTTTTGTACAAAGTCTCCCATTGCTAAGATCGATTTATCGTAAAAAATATACAAAGTGATATCAAAATCATTAGCAGTACGTAAAAGAAAGATAAGCTATGGAACATATTAGTATAGAAACTTCTAGAATCAAAGGTTCAAAACGTATAAAAATTTAACTCACCAATACTGACTCGATAGCTAAACGTCCTGTGTTATTATGGAGACTCAATTTTTTTATCGTTTTTCATTTCATGTTCTTTAGGTAAATATACTCAATATTCCTTGTTTAAAAAAAACACTTCCTTCGAAGGATGCTAGCGATTTTGATAACAGCCTGTAAGTTGTTTTTTTATACCACTGAGGTGGCAAACAAGCATATAGCCCACGTAATGGGAATGGGAAGCAGTTACCGTAGCCTATGAACGCCTGCTATACTAGAAGCATTACACGCGCGTTGGCGACCTTGAAGAAACCACTTTAACCATTTTTTGAAAAAGCCCGTACTGTAGTCTCTTGAAAAAACTTCGACAGGGAGGTCACGTATGCATTGAATGTAATACTATAATAGTGCATACAATAAAAGAAATAAAATACGATTTTTGAAGACAGTTAATTCCAAAAAATGATATACTAAATCGTACTTACTGCCATAAAGGCAGAATTTTCTAGTTTGTTTCTCTAAAACTAACTTGTAGTTGTTCAAAGTTCATACATTTATTCAATCTAAATTGAGATATTGTATTTCATTGGGTATCCTTGAAAGTTTTGTAATGTAACTTATTTGAATTGCTCGAAGTTGTTTGTTTTATCTGTGGCACCCCAGAGTAATTAAAGTATACTGATTTGAATATTGTAACTATGGTAAGTGTTATAATGAAAATTCATCTTAGTACTAAGCCACCATAAACACTATGGTGATGTATAACTTTTTTATTGTATTTTTAGCGTATTTTTTTAAAAAATATAGTTAATTAACATTTCAAACTGTTCTCAATATTATGGACGTTCTCCATGTGAAAAGACATAAGGCTAATGTGAATAGGCTATCCGTGGGCCTGCGAGCTCGATCTTATGCCACCTCATCGCTTTTCATCAGGTGAGATCGTGATCAATCGTAAGATCTTTCAAAAAAGTAAAAAAAAAAGGAGAAGAAATAAGAGAAGAGTACTAAGGAACAAAAATACAAATTAATGTTAGCGTTATATGCTAATGTTATGGAAACCAGCACGATTAAATCAAGTAGAATTCATCACTATGGGCAACTGGCCTTTCATCCTTATCAGTCATCTATCACTGGTACCCCGCCAGCGTATACCAATAGTACAGGCAGGATTATCACAAAATTTATATATATATATATATACAACAAGCTAACGGCCCATCTGATGGAAATTGGTAGCTGAGTACCCACAGATTTACCCGCATGAATCAATATATAATAGGAGTGGATAATATATAGCAATATCTATATATCGGTACAATAATGGATATATTAATTATCGGTTATTCAATATATAGGTATAATATCAAAATGAAGGACCGGATCGAAATAAATATAGATATCCATCTGGTATAGGTGATATCGAAATGGGCAAAGATCTTTCTCCATCAATATTTGATGAACCCAAAATACAGATATTGGAGGGATACTGCTTCTATCCATGCCTTTTTATATACAAATGTAAAGACGCCTACACTAAGTTACAATATAACTTACCCGTGCTCTTATATCAAATTTTATTCAAATCCATTCAGTAGCTTTTGCGTGAAAGGGTAATAAACATCTATTCATCCTTACAAATATTTGTATTTACAGTAAGATAGCTAAGCAATCAATACCGAGATAATAAGTTTGCCTGTTCAACCGCAAAGCCTCAAAAATATTAATAACTAAAGCCGCTTCACAAAGCCCGCCACTCAATAAACACCCCGCCGCGCCGCCGCTTGCTTTTTCCAACAGAATGCACATGCAAATTGGCTCCTACCTTGTGGTTATGTGAATAAAGTTGGAATAAAAAGTACTCTGTGAAATAATACTTGTAAATTTTGTACTATCTGTAGACTGTGTACTAACTCGGAGATATATTTGCATGGCTTTGCATTTCGGTTTGAAGGGTGGAATATGGCGTGAATTTACTGGGTACAGAGGAATAACACCTGAGTCCACAGGAATGGCAACGCATGGGGGTATCATGGGCGAAACAGTATACTCTGTTATGTCCATGATACAGCTCACTGTTACCATTTTCTATCAGGTGGGCCGTCAGCTTGTTTGCCAATATAATATATAATAATAATGCCAATATATATATAATATATATATATATATATATATATATATATATATATATATATATATTACTTTCTTGATGCAAATTCCTTTGTTATTAGATTAGAATTATTTTGTTTAATTTCTCTACTATTAGTATATGTGTGACTATAAACACTCAAAGATAGGTCACCATTATTACTGTCAGAAGTTCCACAACTTTCCATATTAGCTATCAATCTCCGATTGCCATTTCTTCCATGCACGTTTTGCGATACGTGTTTCACCTTCAAACGAGGCATTTTCATTTAACAAATTTAGCAACAGTAAGATATATATATATATATATATATATATATATATATATATATATTTAAGACGTCCGGGTTCGTTTCCGGGTCGGTTTAATTTAGGAAATGAACTTTTCTAAATTGTCTCGGGTCTGAGCGCCAGTTGTGCCACCGAATGTCCATTGCCATTGGTGTGACAGTGAAAAAGAAAAAAAGACAATACAAAAGAAGATAATGTTCTGTTTCCATTTCATTGCTGTGTATTAGGCAGTTAATGAAATGGAAATAAATGAACAAATACAGTTTCTTTGTTTGATGACTCCGAAATAGGCAGTACGGGCACATCAACGTATTCGAGATAAATCGGACTAAAAAAGTTCTGACAATAATAAATATATATAGTAGAAGAAATTGTAATTAAATATATTTTCTGTAATGGATTTTATATAAGTACCTTCTTATCAATTTAAAGAAAATAGATTTTTTTAATGGATCGTAATAGAATGGGTACCAATTTGTGTGATCCTAGCAAAACATGAGGCATCCCTTCCTTTCGCGCGGGTCCTAAGAGGCAACTAATGGAACTTAATGGTCAAGGGATAAAACATCATCAAAGCCTAATTGCGGTTGCCAACCCGCCTGCCAAGCGTGGCAACTACTGGCAAAACATTTTTAATGGAGAAGACCTATATTCAGCAATGGACAGTTACCAGCTAATATGATGATGATTAGGAATGGAATGGTAATCCTTCCCGCGTTATCAGTATACGTTGGCGGGACACCAGTGAGGGATGTTAGGTAAGACTGAAAGCAGACCAGTTGGCTCATCGTGATAAATACAAGCTGGAATTCTACACGATGGTTTCCAGGGGGAATCGCAGAGAGATCGACCTAACAAGATATATTGCTAATCATGGGACTAGAAGTCTCTATTCCTAACAAATCCTTCTCCCCCCTCCATCCTTTGAATATATAGAGTTTGTACCTTTTATGGCATAAGTGAGAAAAACTTTCAATATTACATACTAGTCCAAGGACACGGTGATAAAAGCATAACTCCTCAGTTGTCAGGAATGTCTCCAGTTAGTTTAATCAGATAGTGTCGCCTTGCTTACCAATTCCGGGAAAATAAGAAACAAAATATTTTTCCATCCGCTGTAGTCTAATTGTCAGCTGCCAAACATTCGTCCTAGGTACTGTCATACAGGCCTGTAGTACACAGCCCCTTTTTAACCAACTCCAAAAAGAAGGTTCCCATTTCGGTTGTATTTTTTTTATATTTGGTACCTCATAACTCCGTTAGTGGTAAACTGAGGGCCCATGAAATGTTTTCCGAAATTTCGGAGCCGAACGAAACACAAATTTGATGTTAAAATTACATAATACTTACCGTTTAAAAACAATAAAAATATGAAAATATTATTCCTTTGGACTTTTATGGTAGGATTTATGACGAACGAAATATTAAGCTCCGTTTACTGGCCCGATTTAGGTATGAACGAAATCACGAAATTGAGTACGAAACTTCGGAATTTCATTTCATGGTAGGCCCTCTGGTTAGGAAAATTCTTTATCTATCTAATAAATATACTTATGAACTGGCCCCATAGAAATTTTATCAAAACCGGTTTAATTTTTAACTCAAAATGACTGGTTTTGTCCTAATTGCTCCTTGCTGAGGTTTTTCCTAGAGACTACAGTATAGGGTTCTTCAAGAAGGGTGTACTAATTTTACTAATTTTTAGGTTTGTTTATTCAGGATCAGCAAAGGACACGGGACACCCATAGTGTTACAAGCATTCATAGGCTACAGTGACATTTTACCTTGGTTGTATAGTTGTTTGCCATTTTGGTGGCATAAAAAAAATTTTAATCAATTTTCTTGTGAAACCCAATCTGAATTATTTGTATTTTATATAAACATCCTGTAACGAATGTCACAACATCTCGATGTCTGTCCATCTGTTTTGAGAGTATTTCCCAGAAGCCATTTCCCTCGTAAGATTGGAAGTTGATATAATAGGGTAATCAAAGGCATTTATCGACTGTTGCCGTTGTGATGAACGTAACACTCGACATGCCATTAATATAGAAAAATAAAAAATTAATATATAATATATAATATATATATATATATATATATATATATATATATATATATATATATATATATATATATATATATATATATATTACATGTCTTTATATTCTGTCGAGCTCGGAAATGAAGTCTTCTCCTTCCGATCTTAATCCGCTGACATAATCCGCTGACGAAGTCTAGAATTTTCCAAGCAATTTTAAATGCAGCTCAGCAGTTTCTGTTACTGTCTCGTTAGAAATGCTGGCACATTATCTATTTATTTATTTAATACTTTATTACATGAATTATTAAAGAATTTTTAATTTATTTTATCATCATCATATCAGCCGTCAATTATGCACTGTTAAACGCTGCTGCCCATTCCTCGACCATAAAGCTCCTTTAGTCGTCTCTTACAACAGTCACGAGAAAGGAAGGGATAGGCCATTAAATGCCGAGATTTCACGGCAATTTATTTTTTTATTTTTTAATGAACCAAAAAGAACCGACGTGCCTAATATTTTTGTTTTCAAATAAAGCATTATTTATTTATTTGTTGTATTATCAACACATTTCAAACAAAACTTTTTCTAATAGAATAGAATCAATTATTATAAGTATGCAATCTAATTATAGTTGTACTCAACAATTACAGAGATAAAATAGCATGAAATATATTTATTTTTAATATTTATACAAAGAATGTTAGTGGAGGATAAAAATAACAAATAAAATAAGGATTCCAAAACAAACTTACCAAATTGTGCCTATATACTATTAGGTTATCAGTGTATGCAAGGTACTTTTATATGACGGAATGCGGACTGTCAGTTTCATTGTTAGTATATACCCTGTTAGGTCGACCTCCATACGGTCCCCCCTGGAAATCATCGTGCTGAATTCTAGGTGTATTTATCACAATGGGCTAACTGACCTGCCTTTTCATTCACACCTATCGTCCCTCAGTGGTGCTCCGCCAATGTATACGTTAAAACTAGTATAGATTATAAAACAAGTAGTCACAAACATTCAATTCTAGTTGTCGTCTTTGACGATGGATTTATTGGAAATTGAATGCAATTGTAGTTTAAAAAAAAATTTATGTGGCAATTTCCTTCACTTGTATGTATGTATATCAACAGCTAATTTGCTCAGTTTCCCTTATATGAAAAGGGTTTATTTCTACCCGAATATTAAATTGTAAAAATTATAGGTACATTAAAGTTGTAATCTCTATTAAAAAAAATATTTTCTACTTTATACTGATTACTAATTTTCCATTTTCACATTTTAATCTTACAAATATAACAAAATAGTAACTAGACAATGTTTGTGCATGGGACACATTAAAAAAAAATTATCTGAGAGATCTTAATAAGACCGATAGATGCCAATACGATATTTATTAGAAATTTTATCTGTCTATTTATTTGTATGTTTGTTCTAACATTACGCAAAAAATACTGCAGTAAATTGAAATGAAAACCTCATGTTTTCATAGTTGGAGTCATAAAAGTCTAACTTACAAATTGAAGTATGTTTTACCTTCATGAGGAATCTACAAGTGAGTTAATTCATTAATTTTCCTACTTGAAAAATCCACCCGTACGAAAAGATACACAAATATAAATGTAAAAAAAAAGATTTTAAATAAACATACCGAACATTTCTCGCACAAGTTAAACCTTTATTTAACACTAGCGACTCGTCCCAGCGTCGCACGGGTGGACTTTTTACATTTTAAAAAGTGGCCACTATATTATTATTATTATTATGACTGCACACGCGATGGAAGCTTAAAAATTGAGTAACATCTCCCGTTTTCCCAACATTTCCCTTCACTGCTCTGCTCCTATTGATCGTAGCGTGATGAAAAGTATACTATAACCTGCCTAGAGTATGAAAAATAATTGTACCAAGTTTCGTTAAAATCCGTCGAGTAGTTTTTGTTTCTATAACGAACATACAGATAAACAGACGGACAGACAGACAAAAATTTTACTGATTGCATTTTTGGGATCAGTATCGATCACTAATCACCCCCTAATAGTTATTTTGGATATATTTCATGTACAGAATTGTCCTCTCTATAGATTTATTATAAGTATAGATTATTTTATCAATTTCTCAAATAACATTCATTTTATTTGCGGTAACTCTAACCATATAAGATAGCTCATTCCAAATGGCTTCATATTTCATACCACAGTATAAATAATTAATATTACGTGGTATATGGGGACTTGGCTGCCCTTAATATAGCCCTATAAATAAATGAATACTTCTCTCACTTATTAACAGCGGACAGGCCTCATTGGGCGCTCCCTTTTTGTGTACTTTTGCTGCAGAACTTAAAGATATATATTATTACCTTTCTATTTGGGAGAAATATTGAAATAAAGAAAAATAAAAATAATTTATTCATTGATAATCTGGCTACTAATTTATAGTCAGTTAATAGTAAGAATAAAAAAATTAACCGCTTAAAAGGCTTTAACTTTTTTTTATGCAACTTAAAATGGCAAACAAGCTAACGGGCCACCTGATGGAAAGTGGTAACCGTCGCATATAGAGATGAATAGTACTATAGATATAACAGAGTATACTGTTTCGCCCATTATACCCCCCATGCTTTGCCATTCCTGAGGACTCAGGTGTTCTTCCTCTGTACCCTGTAAATTCACTGCCATATCCCACCCTTCAAACTGAAACACAGCCATGCAAACACAACTGCTTCACGGTAGAAACACGAATGGGACAGAGGTGCCCAAGCTAACGACTTTTGTTCAGTCTCCCTCTGGTTAAGTCAACATGTGTTGGACATCTTTATGGCTCTCCGACGCCAATATTCCGTAGAAACTTATACAAAGTGCTGTGCGTAACAATGTAATTGAATAATAAACATAACATTAAGAGAAATATTAGTGTTACTACATAAGTAACCTTGTCTTACTATTATAATACAGTTGGGTCAGTTCCACTTGTCTCTACCATCTTTCCTCCCTGGGGGGTAAATATAAATTGGACTCTCTTATCCGCACTTAGCCTCTCATTTAGACCGCTGTGTTTATCCCCCCTGGGGAGTAAGAATGAAATTTTTTTCCCACTTGTCCTTACCATTGTATGTCCAGTAGGGATAAATGAACTAGACAATATATGTACATAAAAAATATTAAATAAAAAATTATATATTAATATATTCTTTATTGTACTTAAACAATACATAAAACGATTAGTTTAACAACTTGTCAGCAAGGGAGGGCTTATCTCTGAAAGAGATCTCTTCCATCCAACCCAGTGTAGTTAGAGAGAAAATAATTTGGGTAATCCAGTGCAGGAAAGGTATCGATAAAAATAATGTAAATACAACAAACAAACACAAATTGTGAATAAATAAATAAATATGTAAATAAGTAAATAGATAAATATATATAATATATTTTTATATTTTAGTTAATAAGTAAATAGATAAATTAATATAATAATATAGATGTTCAGTAATATATTGTAAAACTCCGGAGAGAGCCTGGAGATCTGTAGTACAGGTTTCGACCTAGTTCAGACTGCAGACTCTCACAAGGATAATAATTTTAAATTAAAATACTAAATAGTCACACAATGTAAAATATTCCTTGTGAGTAGTAATTAAAGGTTATTATTATTATTATATATGGTACATATGTATAAGTGCATAGAATTATCATGTACTATTGGTTAAAAGGTATCATTTCCGTCATACACACAAGTTCAATAATATGAGGGATCTTAACAAAACTATTAATATATATTACACGTATGAGATGATTTTTAAAAACATTTTTTGGCGCTTTTGTGTGTTTGCTTCAGCATCATGCAAAAATGTAAATATTGTATAAAAAAAATTGATATTTTTTTGAATGTGCATCAGAATGGAAAGCAAGCTGACGGTCTGCTTGATAGAAAGTGTAACATGAAATGATGAAAGATAGACATAAACAACACCATGGGCATAATCAAATATACTGTGACACCTATGATACTAAGCTATGATGTTAGGTCTCCCTACCGTAAAATTTATTTGCCATTTCCTACACTTTAAATTTACTTTTACCAATTGCTGCCTTATGACGATACTTAATTAACTTAATTAGGCCTTAATTACTTAAATCCGTCCCGCTGGCCGCTAGATTAGTGTTCGTTAGTCCGTGACACTCGACCTCCAATACGTCATGGTATGGACGATAAATCGTAATCTTAAATTATATAGATAGAGCTGTCTAACTGTCAAATTTGTTGACTGGTTTTTTTATCATCGTTATCATCCAAAGGGAGACTTTGTACAAAAATCGATTGCTTGGGTACCTCTGTCCCATTCGTGTTTCAACCGTGAAGCAGCTGTGTTTGCATGGCTGTGTTTCGGTTTGAAGGGTGGGATATGGCGTAGTTTACTAAGTACAGAGGAATAACACCTGAGTCCTCAGGAATGGCAACACATGGGGGATATCATGGACGAAACAGTATACTCTGTTATGTCCATGGTACTGCTCATGTCTATAGGCGACGGTTACCACTTTCCATCAAGTGGGCTGTCAGATGTTTGCCATTCTAAGTTGTATAAAAAAAAATTAATGATGTTAATTTATCGTTGTTCTATATACTTATGCACATAATGCAGCTTGACGTATCTATATTTAATTATTTAGTAAATAAAATGAGTTTTAACGCATTAATAAGATGCAAATAGGTATTATAAAAACAAAATAAATATATAACTTATAAAGGAAACACTAATAACTATTTATCACGCAAAATCGTATAAAAAAGTTGATTCGCTTTTCTCGAAGTACAATATTTGTACGGAGACACTCTATACAATCTAAGATCGTAGTCTAGACAGAGAATGTTCAATGTTATAGCTGATTGACTTGTAATTAGATTATTGTAGACTTATAAAGTAAGAGTAATAATATTAAGTTGTATTAGACAAAAAAAAAGGCAAATGACTCAGCCTCAATGGTCGCGTACTGCGCAGTTTCAGAAATGTTTCCTACCACGAACACTCAGGTTGTGGAATGAGCTCCCTGCCAAGGTTTTCCCAAGAGACTACAGCATGGGGTTCTTCAAAAAGGGGGTAAAGAGGTTTCTTCAGGGTCGGCAACGCACGCGTAATACATCTGGTATTGCAGGTGTTCATAGGCTACGGTAACCACTTACCATCAGGTGGGCCATATGCTTGTTTGCCACCTCAGTGGTATAAAAAAAAATAAGGAGATATATTTATTTATTACATCTACTGAGTGAGCCTTACAGTCTTCCAATACGCTCATCCAGGAAAGCATGAGTACAATAACATATAAAAAGAAATATTACACAAAAATAACAAAAAAAAAAATATAAAAAGATTTAACTAAAACAAAAAACGTCTGAACACAAATACTCTGTGGTCACTCGTGTATATATATATATATATATAATTTTTTTTTTGCTCAAAGATTGTCTGGAAGAGATTGCTTTAGCAATAAGACCACTGGTACTTCATAAACGTAATATATATATATATATATATATATATATATATATATATATATATATATATATATATATATATATATATATATATATTATATTTGTATTATTCTTTAGGGAGTGCAATAATAAGAGTAAATAAATATATAACCTTTTTATACTACTGAGGTGGCAAACAAGTGTACTGCTCACCTGATGGTAAGTGGTTACCGTTAGGTTACCCCTTAATCAGGGCTTTCGAATAATTTAATCCTGACAACAAGAGCAAGCTATTACTTACTGCTTCTAAACCTTAGAGTTTGAAATATCTGAGCTTAAGGCATTAAGGTATGCCACAATAAAGTTCTGGTCCTATTTGGGCATTCTTTGTCTCTTTCTTTGCTAATTAGTCAGCTATTTCATTTCCATGTATATTTAAGTGAGTGAAGGATCCATCTCAAGATAATTGTAGTAAAATAACGTGATTGAAAGTTAGTAACAAATGATTTTGATAATAATTTTTGGTCCCGTATTTATTTTATTAGGATCGAGTAACTTTTTCATCTAACCGTACTAAATATTTGCAATATGTTTAAAAGTAGGTACTGATAATAAGTGGGACAAACTGAATTTAACTTGATTAAAAAATTAAAAGAATGTCCCAAGTTCGTATCGATGGCCCAGTTTCACGAATCCAATTTACATGAAAAATAGAACGGATAAACTTTAGATTAAGTAGTGCACCGCCACGTCGAACTTGACGTTTTTTATCATTATTTTAACCACCAAGTTATGTATTTTGACTATATAATTCAAGTTAAAACTCTCGGTTATATTAAGTATATGTATATCATCATTGAAACTTGCTTCAAAATCTTTTCAAACAAAATAAATATAAGAATACTAGCTAACATGACAAACGTTGTCCTAGTCCAGTGTAAATTCCATTTTTGTTCATGCTTATTACGCATAACACCTAATTCCAAGGGGAAAGGGATTATTTGTAATGGGGTCAGGTCGCCTCCACGCGATTCTCTCTGGAAACCGTCGTTGTTAATTCTACTGGAATTCGTCACGATGGACTAACTAACCTGCCTTTTCATCCTCACCTGTCATCTCTCACTGGTGCCCCGCCAGCGTATTCCGACAGCCCAGGCGTGATTACCATTCCATTATCACCCATTAAAAAAAAGGAATAAATGCTCAGGTATAGCAACGCATGAAGGGTATCATGAGCGACACATACTGTCATGCTACGTCCATAGTACTTTTCATGTATATAGGAGACAGTTACCACTTTCAAGCAGGTTAACTAACAGCTTGTCATTTTAAATTGCATAAAAAAAAATTAAAAAGAATCAGTTGAATCGCTTCGAATGTTTTTAAATAGTGGCCTGATAAACGTTATTCGTCAATATTTCTTACTTTTTCTTTTCCATAAGTACTATAATCGGACTATTGCGGTTCTAAAAACCTGTACCACTATTCTTAGTTATTTAGATTTTATATTAAACTGCCTTTTTGCCAGTTATTTCGTATAAGTAAGAATATCAATGAAATAGACCTTCTAGATAGCGTATTAAGATAAAGCATATAGCAGTTTTTAAGTTAGGCCTTCGGGAATACGACTCTCAAAATCGAATCCAATTTCGTTTATTTATTTAAAAGGAAAACCAACAACGAAATTGTATTGTTCTTTGAATACTAACAGGCTTAAAGAACAATACAATAATTGAGATTATAACAAGATAAATACGAGTACATACGGTGATTACAAGAGTGAAATATAAGTAATCACAAAATCATATACTTTTTTTTATACAACTAAGAATGGCAAACGAGCTAACGGCCCACCTGATGGAAAGTGGTAACCGTCGCCTATAGACATGAGCAGTACCATGAGTATAACAGATTCTACTGTTTCGTCCATGATACCCCCCATGCGTTGCCATTCCTAAAAACTCAGGTATTGTTCCTCTGTACCCTGTAATTTCACTAATTAAACTGTAAAACTTCAACAGGTAAATTTGGGTTTTTTTTAATCGGTGACAATGAAATGGTAAGCCCGCCTGCACTATCGATATACGCTGGCTAGATATCAATGAATGAATAGGTGATGATGAAAGCAAGTTAGTTAGAACTGCGTGGGGGTTGACCTTATAAAGTGTATTGCTAGCCATGGAGCAATTTGACTCTAATACTGATACTAATGATCCATTTTCCCCGTGAATTCGGGATGTAAAGTTCCAGTAAGGAATGTTTTTTTTTTCTTTTATATATTATTAGAAAAACCAAGTGTTTTTCTGCTCTACTTAG
The DNA here is from genome assembly GCF_026898425.1 of Galleria mellonella. Taxonomy (NCBI): domain Eukaryota; kingdom Metazoa; phylum Arthropoda; class Insecta; order Lepidoptera; family Pyralidae; genus Galleria; species Galleria mellonella. Next base: position 4,086,994 of record NW_026442015.1, read on the forward strand.
GTACTCTTCCAACAAAGGTATTATAATAAATAACTGACCGGTTTCGTCTAAGGATTTTATATTATTTGTATTATATTTTTATTTTCTTTTCTAAGGACATTTCTAAGGTTTTTTATTTCTATAAAACCAGAAAATAATAGGTTGTATTTATTTATTTTATTTATTTATACTTTTGCATACATTAATACTTGATGGCGTTCTCTACCAGTCAACAGTTACGCTAAACAGAGAGAGAGAATAAATGGCAGTGCATTGATCTACCATACATCTACTGATAACAAAAATATTTTGTAAATGAAATTTCATTGAGATCACTGCCAATTGATAGGATATCTAGGAGACTTGCTGCATTTTCACGCTGAATAGCTATGGAAATACGTTCACCAAAGTATAGGCCAGCCTTCCGGTCACCAGAGATTTCCACCAGCCGGCGTAAAATCTCTTTAAAAAGATTCATTGCCTGGGAGCCCCACGGACCCAGAGTTTCAACTCCAAACGCCGCAAATATATATCCATTTTCAAGGGATGAATATTTACGGCGCTTGATAGTCTCCTGAATGAATCGAAATACATATTTTGATAGATAATGTTAATACATTTGTTGTAACATTGAATGTAAAGCCGCCGCAAAAAATGGCTATTTCTAAAATATTTTTTTGTCCAACCCATAGCTATTGTGCAACGAAACTGTTATACTACGGTCCCGTATCTGTGCCAGCATCCGTTTCCGAGGAGCGAACCTTTATCCCTCGACATTGTATCCGGCCGTTACAACATTACAAACGATTTGTATCTAGAACGGAATTTTACCTTTTTCTGTATATACCATGATATGATATATTATATTCTTTTTAGAAAATCTGTTATAATGTACGCTTGAGAGAGGAAATTGTTAGTCATTATATCATTATCATATTAGTTACTTATCCACTGCGGAATATATACTTCCTCTTATTGGGTATTCTTCCAGTAGTTTCCACGCTTGCAGGCGGGTTGGTAACCGCAGTTAACCTTTAGTCATGTTTTAATAGGAACGCTGTTGCCCATCCCTCGGTCATTATGTTCCCTTGGTCGCCTCTTACGACACCCACAGGAAAGGAAGGGGTGGCAATTTTATGCCGGGACTACACGGCAATTGTTAGTAACAGAAAGTTTATTGCTATCAAAACCATGTCAGATCAATTCCCATGCAATCATTCCTGTAAACTGTTGTAATAAACTCTTTATTGCGTACAAAATAGGTAGTTGTATACGTAAAATATTGATACAGAATGTGCAATTATATGTAGCCTTTTTAATAATTGCTACTGCATATTCTGCTTTAATATCGCTAAAAGCAATCGTCCATCATTATTAATTGCTGGTCAATTTGGCATTATTGACCAACTGACCTGACTTCCTCCTCACCTATCATCTCTCGCTAATACTCCACATTAAAATTAAATTAATTAAAATAGGATGTAATGGAATGAAATAGGATGAAATGGAATAAAACAGGATGAAATAGGATGAAATGGAATGAAATAAAATTAAATGAAACGGTGTAAGCCAATGTTATAAACAGGGTTATCGTTGCATTTTCACTCATTTAAAAAAGCCGTTGACGCTACATACTGCGCCAATTTAGACAGCTGGCAAAGGTCTATTGGATACTGATAATGGTAATAATTATTTTAGTACACTTTATTTCAGTTCAGTTTGGTGTCTCTTTTGTCGCTATAACTGTCAATGTACAGTGAAAATATCAGCCATATTATTTATCCAACCAACACACAAATTATCTAGAACCTACTCAAATTATCTGTAAACTTACTATAGGAGGTTAGTTTTCATATAGATTAATATTTGCCGTCTCTGTTTATTACATCTGTGTCTACGATTTATTCCCTTTTGAGAGCGTATAAATTTGTAATTGCCCTTCTTGTGCCCATTTGAAAATCAGAGTTGTCTTCCCAGTCGGCAGGGTTAGGCAAACAAATTAGAAATTTAATAAAACTTTTGGGACTTGTATGTGTAGGACACTGTAAACGTTTCTGCCCTTTTTTGTCGTAATAGGCTAATTGTACTAATAACGTAGAAAAAATATCCTTCGTATAATTAAATATACTTAACATAATAGTATTTATTTAATTTCGAAGGGTGACCACGATGCCCGACAACGCTTAAGAGTAATCATAACGAAGTTTTTTTTATATCAAAATAGTGGCAAACTAGTATACAACCAGTCCTATGGTAAATGGTCACTGTAGCCTATGAACGCCTGCAACACTAGCGCATTGACAATCTTAAATGTATAACCACGAAGTCGTAATTATCTGTTATTTATGATTTATGGTCAACACTGTAAAAACATAACGTGATTTATTATTAATTAGCGGCTCGTCCCGGCGTCGCACGGGTGGACTTTTTTAACATTTCCCTTCACTGCTCTGCTCCTATCGATCGTAGCGTAATGAAAAGTATACTATAACCTGCCCAGGAGTATAAAGAATAATTGCACCAAGTTTCATTAAATTCGTGTAGTTTTTGTTTCTATAACGAACATACAGACAGACAGACAAAAATTTTACTGATTGCATTTTTGGCATCAGTATCGATCACTAATCACCCGCTGATAGTTATTTTGGAAATATATTTCATGTACAGAATTGACTTCTCTACAGATTTATTATAAGTAAAGATAATTGTAATTAAAAATAAAGATCTTTTAAATATTATATAATGGTAAATCATCATCATCATCATCATTATTTCAGCCATTATCTGTCCACTGCTTGACACAGGCCTGGTAACGGTAAATATTGTTGAACAATTGTAATTAATTTTAAGATCTGCTACTGGCAATCGCCAATTATTAGTAAATAAAATTAAATCATTCATTCATTCATTCATTTAAAAAAAAAATAACAGTTGTCTATGTTTCTGCTTGATTATTAAAAAAATGTTCTGCCTGCAAGCGAACGAAAAAATTTTAATCATGCAGTAATATTAAGCTATTGTTGAAAATATTTGGAGTTTGATGGTAAAAAAAATTAATGTTAAATTCCAAAATAAAATACGAATTAAGTGCAAAGTTTTTAATGGAAGATTTTTATGCAACGTATTCTATGCTTAACTTTTAGTTAGGAGGTAGATGACATTTTTAGTAATCATTCGGTAATTTTTTTATACGCTTAAGCTAGCAATCAAGCATACGGTCCACCTGATAGTAAATGGTTACCGTAGCCTATGAACACCTGCAATATTGGAAATTATTCAATGGTTTTTTTAAATTGACAAATGATTGTAGCATTGCCACTGCCACTTTTTAATTTCAGTTCGGAGATTCCAAAATCAGATTTAAATCTCTCTGAATATTCAAATACATTTTATTTTTTATAAATTATTACTTGATTTCGTATTACGAAGGGAAGGTAAGCCCGTCGTCGAATGAGCCACGTCAGAGGCCTTCGCATACAACGAGGGCTGCCTGGAAACTCTTGATATCGGAAGGTAACACACTCACACAACCAAGAGTAATATTATATTTACTCAATCAACTAATATAGAGATATAATATAATATAAAAAAAAGGCTGGGAATCTTTGTAGGTTGCTTGAATTTGTTGTGATTGTCCCAGTGTCTCGTGATATGAATAAAAAGTAAACAGGCCGGTTGAAGTAAACAGCGCGTAATAGGCCTACAATCTGAGTATAATATGAAGGAGCTTATTACGAGGATCATGGAAACACTCGCATATATTTATTACTAACTTTTACCCGTGACTTCGTCCGCCTAACTCTATGTTTTTTTTGATGGGTGAAAATGGAATGGTCTGCGCTAACGGGATACGCTCGCGGAGCACCAGTGAAGGGTGATAGATGAGAATAAAAATAGGCCAGTTAGCCCATCATGATGAATTCATCAGGAATTAACCATGATAGTTTCCAGGGGGAACCGCGAGGAGGTCGACCTGGTGGGGTATATTGCTAGCAATGGGATTCTCAGTCTCCATTACTAACAATCCCTTTCCCCCCGCCTAACTCTATGTTGACTGCCCGAGATGAAAAGTAGCTTATATCTTTCTTTATCCCAAATAATACCTATATGTTAAATTTTGTGACATTGACGTTGTTATGTGTTTTCAGAGGGGGGGGGGGCTTAAAAATGGCCTATTATGTACTCTCAGACATGTCTTTGCGTAACTGAAAGCTTCGCTCGCTTTCTGGAAAGGACACCAGACAATTCTGGGCGTGGTCTATTTGATTAGCCTTTAATAGACCTATCTTACGTGGTAACATACAAACTCATTTTCATATTTAAACTAGCTTTTACCGCAACTCTGTATGCATGGATTTTGAAAGTAGAAAAATCAATAAAATATAAAATATACCAATTCCAAAAGATATATCGAGATTTAACATGAATAAAATTTTTAATTAAATATTCAACTATACAATTTTGAAAACCGCACCCAATTTGGTGCAGTAATTTTTGCGTATAACCGGAACAAACATACATATATATAAACAGACAGACAAAAATTAAAAAAAATATATATTTTGTCTTCTATTACTCTTATTAAGACCTCTCATATAAAATTTTCATAAATAACTCCTGTGTGCAGTTATCGTTTTATTATAAGTTGTTATAGAGATATGTGTCCTCATACATACATACAACCTAGATAGATACATTTAAAAGAGACTTTAAGAGTTTAAGCTAAAACTTTTGAAAGGAGATAAGGAAGTCTTCGCCCAGCATTAGAACACCATGGATTAATAATAGATAAAAACTTATATAGATAATGTAATTTTGTAAATGGTCCCGGCATAGAATGGACCACCCCTTTTTACCCCGTAAAAGTTTATTAAAGGAACTGAATGGCAAGATGGACAGCAGTGTGAGACTTTCTACAAAAGTCGTTTGCTTGGGTACCTTTGTCCTGAATAACACCTGAGTCCTCAGGAATGGCAACGCATGGGGGGAATCATGGGCGAAACAGTACACTCTGTTATGTCCATGGTACTGCTCATGTCTATAGGCGACGGTTACCACTTTCCATCAACTGGGCTGTCAGCTTGTTTGCCATTCTAAGTTGTATACAAAAAGCGTTCCTTTTAAAACATCACATTAGCAAAGTCTAACTGCAGCTGCCAACCCGCCTGCCAAACGTGACAACTACTGACGATACTTCCTTTATGGAAGAGGCTTTTGTCCAGCAGTGGACAGTTAATAGTTAATATAATAATAATAATAATGAAAATGTTATGCAAATCATGTCATTTCTTGCACTTAACCCATTTTAATATCATGTAGCTACGTAAATGTTATCTATGAGGAAGGGATAACATTAAATTACGGAAGGAACAACTTGTGTTAGTACACTGGCGTGCAATAATAAGGGTAACGATGGTGAATAACCGGCATGCTCGCGTTCACTCGCGGCGGAATTCAACAATATTGAATACATTGTGGGCCGTGAAAAGTATACGCACTCGTTTATAAATTTATTATTATTTATGGTATCTAACTGTAATATACTATGTTTATTAAAATTGAACGCAAATTTTTATGTTTGATTTAATTGTAATTTTATATTATTATAATATTTTAGTAACAAGCACGATATAAAAATCGCGATATTGATTATTTAAGTTGCTTGTTTTGTTGCAAAAATTATTCTGGCATTTGTTTTTATAAATGTTTACTAAAATAATTTTAAAACTGTTACTAACAAAATAAGTCCTCAGAAATGGCAACGCGTGAGAGGTATCATGGGCGAAACAGTATACTCTGTTATGTCTATGGTACTGCTCATGTCTATAGGCGACGGTTACCACTTTCCATCAGGTGGGCCGTCAGCTTGTTTGCCATTCTAAGTTGTATAAAATAAATTTAAATATTAATTGATATGTGGCTATAGCCGATTAACTTTCCCCTGATGGTGGACAGTAAATTTCAAATTTTTGTAAGTAATAATTTTACGTTCTCTATAATGGCAACACTAACACATATAAAGATTTAGATTTTATTATATATTTGAATATACGGGAAACAGATTATTTTTATTAATTTATTGACTTATCAAACTAAGGAAATCCATCAAATTACAAATTGAATAATTTATCATACCAGTTTCCGACAGTCTATTGAGTCTATTTTCACACAGCCGATTTTAAATTCAAGCAAAGATAGTTCTGTACTCAAATTTATCGCTTTATCTCAGATATTATAAGATAAATTACCTACATATATTCTATTGCGTCGACCTCAAGACGATTCCTCTGGAAACCAACATGGTTCATTTCTTGTAACAAACTAAGCTAAGATAACTGCCCTACGTTTATCCTCACCCATCATCGTTGACTGGTACATCGCTTACATACCTTTATGTGTATATTTCAATCTGTATTTATGTTACTGTATTTCACTTGAATTATTCACTTGTCATTGTATATTTTTATTTATGGTGCAATAAAGAGTTAAATAAATAAATACATATGCCGTTAGCGTAAACAGACTTATCAATCCATTTCCACTCATTAAAGAAATTAATTGACTAAACTAAACAGATGTATTATTATCTATGTCTATCATCCTAATAAGGACGCGAAGGGATTGTTAGTAATGAGACGTCCCCATTGCTAGCAATATACTCTATCAGATAGAATCATCGTGATTAAATCTTGTTAAATTCATCACAATGGGTTAACCGATCTACTTTCGTACTCACCTATCATCATTCACTGGTACCTCGCCAGCATATACCAACAGCGCAGATAGAGTTGTCGTTTCATTATCATTAAGTAAAACCATCCTTGTGACACTCGGCAAATATAGTATTTAATTAATTAATCGATTTGATTGGTAATATTTGTTAAAAACAGAAAGAAAGAAGATAAGAAATAATACAATAAGACATTAAATTAAATACCCAAATCCTAAATATTTTGGCTGTAACAAAGTCGAATTAAAACGTTGTCTAATCAGCAACCTCTGTATTATTTGCTTTCAAGAGAAGAAACTCTCATTACGCTAATACTTGTCTCAGAACCGCTAATCCTATTGAATACATAATATATTTCTGTTCGCAAAGCGAATAAAGATAACGAGTATCCTGTATTAGCAATGTATTACAAATTAACTCTAATTAAAAAGAAGTAAAAGCACATAACACATCTTTAAACATTTTTTACGTGAGTTAAAAAGGCATTTTAGATATCATACAGTACGTTCTTAACAAGTGTTGCTATTCCTGAGGACTAGGGACATTTTGACCTTTTTACCAATAATGTTCCCAAGAATAGTTAGTGTAGAGGGGGGGGGGGCTAAATTGTTAGTAATGCGGACTACCAGTTCCATTGCTAGCAATATACACCATCAGGTCTACCTCCACGTGGACCTGGCGGGACCTAGAAACCATCGTACTGAATTCCAAATGTGGTCGTCACGACTGACTAACTGAACTGCCTTTTCATTCTCATCTATCATCCCTCACTGGTGCCTTGCCAGCGTATTCCGTTAGCGCAGACGGGGTTACCATTCCATTATCATCTATAAAAAAAACTGTTACATGCCTATGTTTCGGTTTGAATGGTATGACACTGAAGTTACGAATACAGAGACATTACGTCATAGTCTCCAAAAATGGCAACTCGTGAGGAGTATTTAGGCATCTCAATATATTCTGTGAAGTCCACAGTTCTATTCTTTATATCAGGTGAGCCGTGAGCTTGTTTATCAATCTAAGCAACATAAAAAAACACTTTCTATACTAGCACTTGAAAACTCATTTTAACACTACCTCTTAAGCCCACTCGCTACAAATCTACTTTGAAATATACTATAATTTATTAAATGAAACGATAATTAATAAGTTGTTATATTGCTTTCAGTCAAGGCCTAATTTAATTAATTTACTTTGAATAAACATTACTGTAATATTCTAAGAATATGAGCGTATTGTATCGAGACAGTTTCAATATGTACTTAGTAATACAAATAACAATTACTATTGTATTATTTTCAGCTTCCTAACATTACTAAATTAAAAATTCGTATTGTTTTGTTTCTAGGCGATAAAAAAGTAAGATATCGGAATACTTGCTAATATTATAAAATAAATACTAGTATTATTAATGACCATGTAGTCCCGACATAGAATAGGCCACCCCTTCCTTTCCCGTGGGTGTCATAAGAGGCGACTAAGGGAGGGCGAGGGATGGGCAACAGCGTCTTTATTAAAACATCTCTAAAGCTTAACTGCGATTGCCAATCCGCCTGCCAAGCGTGACAACTACTGGCAAAACCCCCCAAGGGGAAGGCTTATGTTCAGCAGTGGACAGTCAAAGGCTGATATGATGATGATGATGATTATAAATGTGAAAGTGGGTTTATTTGTTTGTTATGTTATAACGCTTTAAAAACTTAACTAATCACTATAAAATTTGCTATACATGTACTATATGGGGTGGAAAAAGATATAGGCTATTTTTATTCCGGTCAGTAAACATATCCCGGTTACGCGGACGAAGCAACGGGTGAAAGCTAGTCCAGCTTAAAGGAACGATCTTTTTATATTATTTCAAACATGAGTGTTATTCAGACATAGTCATGTTTTTTATCTTCACAATTGTTTTAATTTATACTCAAAACTATTGTCTGTAGAAATTTTATATACATAAAAATATTTATGTCTATAAAATTCCTCTAAGCATCTAATCTGTTTTTTTTTTATGTATAATAATGGAATGGCATACCCGCCCACGCTAACGGTATACACTGGCGTGACACTAGTGAGAGATGATGGGTGAGAATGAAAAAGCAGGTTAATTAGCCAATTGTGATGGATAAACCTGCAATTCAACACGATGGATTCCAGGGGGAACCACGTGGAGATCGACCTGACAGCGTATATTGCTAGCAATAGAATTAGTATTTTGTATTACTAACAATCCCTTCCCCCTTCTGAACGGGGATTATAATAATTTTAATCTTATACTTATCTAATATACTTATGTTTAAATAATAAAAAATACGAATATAATTTTTTTTAATCAAACACTTTTTGTTTGTGATTTACTTGCTACCTTTAAATGTTCATATAGAATTAACAAAAAGGTCTTGTAAATAAATGCTACAACATTTTGCTCGGCAGTGTACGAGTATAAAGTACTTCTTGTAAAATTAGGGGAACGGACGAAATAGAGGTAAGTAAACTACTAGGTACCTGTATACTTCTGAAATGCAATAAAAGGTAATGGGTATAAACTTTCCAGAAAACTCAATTCCTTAGTTTTACTCGTATTAATGCTGGCAAGGTCTAACTAAAAAGGTTTTTTAGTATTATTTAATAAGATTTATTTTAATGTACTAAAATTACATAGGGAGCAAATGGGTTAAAATATATATTGTATTTTATTTATGTAGACTTTATTGCACCATTTATAAAATAGTAAACACATTTAACTGTAATAAGAAATGATACAAAAGGCGGCCTTATTGCTAAGCAATCTCTTCCAGACAACCTTTGGGTAGAGAACATTGAGAAAAGAAAGAAAAACAAAGGGTAGGTGGCGCACTTTTATATATAAACAAATATATACAAAGATATATACATATATATGTATATACATATATATACATAAATACATACATAAACATACACAAACTTAAAAGTACACATACAACAGGAGAGAGTAACACTGGAAGATGAAGACAGAACATGGGAAAAAATAGTTACTTAAAGGGAGAGATAATGGGCTTTAACAGAGGTATATTGTATTTTTTACATTATAAATAAACATGATGATAATGATGTCATCTGTCGTCAGTCAGTCATAACTGTACACTTATAAACGTAGGTCTCCTTCTTGTAGGTTTTGCCAGTAGGTGCCATGCTTGACAAGTAGATTGGCAACCAGCTAAAGGCAGGGGGGAAGGGATTGTCAGTCATGCAGATTACTAGTCCCTTTGCTAGCAATATACCCTATCAGATCGACCTCCATGTGGTCCCCCTGAAAACCATCGTGCTTAATCCCAACCGGATTCATCATGATGGGCTAACTGACCTGCCTTTCCATTCTCACCTTTCATTCTTTACTGGTATTCCGCCAGCGTATACCGTTAGCGCAGGCGGAGTTACCATTCCATTATCATCCATTAAAATAAACCGCTTTGGTGATTTTTTTAAAGGAACGCTACTGCCCATTCCTCGACCATTTAAATATCTAATATAATAATATAAAAAAAATATCATAATTTAGTCAAAACAGGACTTTATTTTTATACACATAGTGGTTATGAATCCTGCCAAATTAAATGGGTATTTAGAAATATATTAAAAGATTTTATCTGTAATATTATGCGTGTACTATATACTCGCACATCTTATGATATTGCAGCAGGGCAATGACCTTGACCTAGTTCCGCAATCTACCCAATACGTATTTTAATTTCAAATTTTTCAATATTTCTCAAGGCAGTAGCATATGATATCTTCAAAAGTGCTCAGTCGATGGAAAACGGTTATTAATAACTAGCAATCTGCCCCGGTTTCGCACGGTTGCAATGCTGATACTGAGTACAAATAACTTTATTTTATTGAAAAGTGGTAAAATGGATGGTACATAATATTTAAATGTTGTTCACACTTTTAACTAGAATCTGGCATACAAAATTTATTAATAATGCTAAGTTACGAGCACAAAACAAAACCGAATATTACATTTTTTACTTATATCGTCATATAATATAAATATGAACATATTTACTTTTTAATAATAAATTATACAAATAACAAATAACAGTCAATTAATTGAATCACATATTTAAGCTTTAAAATGATTAAAATATTCATTAACTGAGTAAAAACATTTTTCTTTTAGCCCCCTTTTTAGTTTATTTTTAAATATATAGCACTCAACACTTTATACTGGTCGAAACGTCGAGATAATTTAGGTAAATTATCATAGTTTACCTAAATGAGCACATTAATTCCCATCTGTTGTAAAATGAACATCATGTAGTGTAAAAGTCTAAAAGTTAATATTACTATATTGTAAGGACTAAAAGTCCCTTTTCTAGCAATATGGGGTTTATACAAGGGAGACTTTGTACAAAAGTCGATTGCTTGGGTACCTCTATCCCATTCGTGTTTCTACCGTGAAGCAGTTGTGTTTGCATGGCTGTGTTTCGGTTTGAAGAGTGGGATATGGCGTGAATTTACAGGGTACAGAGAAATAACACTCGAGTCCTGGCAACGCATGGGGGGTATCATGGGCGAAACAGTATACTCTGTTATGTCCATGGTACTTACTGCTACTTAGATAACGTAGACGGTGACCCCGCCTATTAACATCCATTTAAAAAAAAACGCGCAACTTCAGTCAACTTTCCGAATCTTTTTGTATCAGCTATTAACTGCTGTATATCAGCAGTGGACAGCAGCTTCCCCTATAAGAAAGCTTTTGCCAGTAGTTGCCATGCTTGCGGGTTGGCAACCGCAGTTTGTTTTTTGCTGATATTTTAAGAGGGACGCTGCTTTCTATTCCTCCACTATATGCTCCCTTAGTCGCCTCTTACAAGGCGAGATAGGAAGGAGTGGCCTATTCTATTCCGGGACCTACACAGCTGTAAAACTATGTATATGTGTATATATATATATATATATATATATATATATATATATATATATATATATATCAAAGTACTCTTTCCGTTTTCCTTTCTTTTAATAAGCAATAATTAATAAATTATTTTTAAACATTTCCAGATTTTGCGACGAAGTTTAGAATTAGAATTTTAAATATTTTTATTATTAACTGTATCTATCATTATTAAAGTTTTTTTTTTCTTTTTTTCAGGTAAGTTTTTGCCCTTGATATACGATGGTGGGAACTCATAAATCTTAAACATACCCATAAGTATGTATATAGGATACGGTAAGTGATGGAGATCATTAAACGTGCGTAAAATATAGATTAGGTAATAATATGATTTCCCTTTTTATTTCAGTCATAAAATGCATCTAATTGTAAAAGGTTATATCATAGGATATAATATAAAATTGTATTTCATAAAAAATCTACTTCAGTAGTATCAAATAGCAGTTATTTTGGTTTAAAAACTCAATTACTGAACCGATTTTGATAAAATTTCTATGGGACTAATAATAAAGTATATCCTTTTAAATAAAAAAAGAATTTTCCAAATCGGTTTATAACTGACGGAATTATGAGGTGACAAACATAAAAAATATACAACCTATTTGAGAACACCTTTCTTTTTTAGATCCGTTAAAAATAGAAATCAGTTATAAATTTTTATTATGCACGGAATTTATTGAATGTTCTATTGAAGAAATTGCGGCTTTTTTCATAAAAATTCTGCAAATACCCACAACCTTTAATAAAAAAAAAGAGCAAGATCCATCGAATGATCTTCCTCTGAACATGTAGCCGTAAAAAAAATATTTTTATTGTGCCCACTCATCTCGTTGTCGGAATCACAGCGCCATCTGTAATATATAATATGCATTATTACTATCTAACGATAGAGGATATAATGGAGAATGTTATTCGACAAAATTGTTTCAGAAATAGGGCCGATCGAGACCCACAACAATATATATTGAGGGCCGGAACTGTGATATGCCGCTTTGAATAACAACAGAATTGTACTATTAGCAATCTGCAATAAAGCGATATGATTATGTTTACTATCTTACGTATATCTTATCTATATTAATATTATAAAGACAAAAGTGTTTTTTTGTATGTTTGTTTGTAACGGATGAACTAAAAAACTACTTAACCGATTTTATAAATTCATTCACCTGTAGTAAGCTGCAAATATAAGCTATCATATATTGTATTTTCTATTTAATCGTGCGAAGCCGGGGCGAGGTGCTAGTATAAAAATAAAAATAAAAAAATAACGTTTTAAAAATAATATTAATATTATTTGGTTGATAATCTCCGAAATAAATTCTTTAACACGCGATATCTTTACAGAATCTGCACCAATACATACGAAAAAATGCCGGCCGCCTTTTGGAGGTCGTTTAAAAAATGGTAAAATAGCTAATTTTGTTAAAAAAAAAACCGTATTTAATTACTAAATATTTTCGTAAAACATTCAATACATGTTAAATGTCTTTTTTTAAAGTTTCCTCTTATCGAAGCAACTAACTCATGCATTCTCTTCTAGCTAAATCTATTCTAGGCCATATCTTTGACCACCCTATACGACATGACACCTAGTGTTTACACTGATAACTGGTCAGATGCGAATTGCACTCACACGTTGTAGATTCAATACACAGATATAAGATAAAATGACCTTTATTGCGCATACGATACGGAATAGAGCTACTTAACAGTTGCTAATATTGATACCACAATTAATTTTTTTTTTGGGTCATAATTGTGTTAAAATTTTATCAAAGTCGATTCAATAGTTTAATTTTGGCATAATTAAAGTAGGTTTTTTTTATAAGACACATTCTTTAATTATTCATTGTAAGATAATGAGGTAACAAACATAAAAAAAGACTGAATTGGGAACCTCCTTTTTTAAGTCGGTCAAAGAGTGCTATAAACGGTGAAACAGACCAGATAATTACTATAACCATGCTCAGAAAAACACAAATGTTCCTTTTTTTTATATAACTCAGAGTGGCAAACAAGCTGACGGCCCACCTGATGGAAAGTGGTAACCGTCGCCTATAGACATTAACAGTACCATGGATATAACAGAGTATACTGTTTCGCCCATGATATCCCCAATGCGTTGCCATTCCTGAGGATTCAGGTGTTATTCCTCTGTACCCAGTAAATTCACGCCATATCCCACCCTTCAAACCGAAACACAGCCATGCAAACACAATTGCTTCACAGTTGAAACACGAATGGGACAGAGGTACCCAAGCAATCGACTTTTGTACAAAGTCTCCCTCTGGTAGACCTCTAATAATATCAACAAATACTTTTTATTTGAAATAAAAAAAAAACATGTAACTTAGAAACGGAAATTACACAAGTGCGATATACAAGTAGAGTTGATAGAATAGCAGAAGGTACCTACCTAGCCGTGTCATATCCACGTGTCAACTCGAACAATAGTCCGTGAGCACCATACGACTGTCTCTCAGCCACAACAATGCACAATGAACGGTCTGAAACCTTGAAGTCTATAACTAAAGTGTTCAGCTCAAATGTACATTTATAAACTATTATTATTACTTTTATCTACTCACAATACTATTGTACTATACAGGCTTTTACCAGCGACATTGTCCGTGTAACCAGAATATATTCATTGACTGGAATATAAAATAGCCTAAGTTCTTCTCCATTCCATATAGTTATTGTATACCAAATATAACGATTGATTAAGCCAATTGTGTATTATTAAATATGTGTATGGTTATGTATATATTTTTGTTTATATGTTTGTATATATTAGCATCTATATAATAGTACGCCTTTTGTTTTTTTTTCAATGTCCTCTACTCAAAGGTTGTCTGGAAAAGATTGCTTGCTTGCAGCAATAAGGCCGCCTTTTTTGTTACTTCTCATTAAAATTTACTGTATTTATTATTTGTATAAATGGTGCAATAAAGTGTGCATAAATGAATAAATAAAATAAATAAGCTGTTAAGGAGTTAAGAGATAACAAACAAACAAACTCGTTTTTACATTTATAGCATTAGTAAAGATTAAAGTTTCACAAAAAGCTCACTTTTGGACAGCACAATAAGGCAAAGTACAAACGAATCTATGGATAGAATCGCATCGCTCACATCAAAAAGAACAATAGAGCGCACGTCGCCATCTCATTCCGTCATGTACTCGTTATTGCTACGATCCTATGAATAGATTTATTTCTACTTTGTCTACGGAGGCAGGTTCTACGACAGTTCGACTTCAACAGTTAATCACCAATAACTCCTAACCATGGCGTAGCTAGAGGGGGACATTGAGGAGCAATGCCCTACCTTAAAATGAAAGACCCCAAGAAAATTTGACAGATTCGCTTTTTTGAAGTCACTTAATTATCGCATCTACCCTATTAAAATGGTTTTTTTTTATCCTACCATAATCCTTGGTCTAGCTACGACGCTGCTCCTGACTAACATGGTCACAATTTTGAAGACACAAAAGACACCTAAATTTTTTTGTTCTAAATACGAAACGAAAAAATGAATCAGTCGGTTTTAGTATAAATCCCATTCATATTATAAATGCGAAAGTTTATAAAGATAAATTATATCCTAACTTACCACATGGGATAATTTATTTGCTGATCCACGCCAGTGAAGCTACGTAGTACAGCTTGCGATCAACATATTAAATGTAAAAAAACTCTGTGTTACATAGAAAAGGAAGTATACAAAATATTTCCTGTATACAGAAAATAAAATAATCTGTATATATCCTATTCTATGTTACATAAGAATTTCATGAAACTACAACTGTTTTATAAACGTCAATTAGGAGATATTAGTGATTAACTATTTTACGTCTAATCGATGTAATTTCTATTTCGAAGTATCCACTGCTGAACATAGGCCCTTCTGTTAAGTATTGTCAGCAGTTACCATGCTTGGCAGGCGGATTGGCAACCACACCTAGGCTTTTAGTGATAACTTAAGAGGACCACTGCTGTTTATCCCTCGAACATTAAGTTCCTTTAGTTGCCTCTTAAAGCACCGACGGAAAAAGAAGAACTGGCCTATTCTATGCCGAGACCACATGGTCAAAGCTAGGGTCCTAATTATTATTTATTTTTCGAATTAATAATTTACACAATGTAGCTCAAAGGAAAGGATTTTAAAAATTCCATCCCTAACAAAGTTAAATAGAGAAGGAATTTTTTAAAGAAAGTTACTTTTGAGAAGTATCGTGGTTAACACAGCAACAACAAAAAGCGATCATTAAAAGTGAAATAAAACACTAACTGCTTAGAAGCGAACTGGCAATCAACTTTTACGTGCAAGCAAGCAGCTAGGATAGATATTTGATACCTAATCCATTATATTTAGTTTATGCAAAGTTGGAGTAGCGACAGTTCATGTAAACGCTATAAAAATAAGTGAGCAATATTACTTAATTATCATTAGGCTCCATGTGGTCTACCATGAAATGAAATTTCAAATTTTCGGGCTCAATTTCGTGTTTTTGTTTATATCAAAATCGACTCAGTAAATAGAGCTTAACATTTCGTTTATCATAAATTCTATCCTAATAGTCCAGAGGAATGATATTTTAATATTTTTAATAATTTTAAACGGCATGTACTATGTAATTTTAACATCAAATTTCTGTTTCGTTCGTCCCCGAAATTTCGGAAAATATTTCATGGTAGGCCCTCATGTATCAACCAACTCTACTTATCGAGACGTTCGAAACTATTTCAAACATGATAGCATTATTCACAGTCACATTATTACAAAGTTCCTATATGACTCCTATCTAGTTCCACTGTCAAACACGCTCCATAGCAACATAATTCTTGTATTGTGTATTGTTAAATTGTAGATGTTATTGGTTATATTTCAATTTAATCGTATACATAAGTTTATTCGACCAATGTTTTAGAATAGATTGAGATAAGTTTTCAACTAGAAAGACCTACAGAAAGACCTATAGACAAAGTGATTGAAATAAAAGCTTGTGACTTCAATTGTCCTCGAAAATTTAAATATACAATTTTGAAATGCGTCAGTACACACGAGCGTCCATTCTGCTCTGAACTGTTCCGGAATTTCGGAATGTAAAACAAGCAACGTTTCAAACTGCGAGTTGCAATGAATGGTTTCCAATATTGGACAATGCCTTTTGTTGTACGTTGTCGGCTAAAGCGGGAGTGTTTAGATGTTTTCTACCATGAGAAATAAAATAGTAGAAATACAGAAATGTTACATAAGCTCTGTAAGTTTTTGATTTCATGAAATGAATATAAATGTTTAGGATAATTTTATTAAGTAAAAAAGGAATGGCAGCCCTGGACACGATATTGATTAAATTTGAGTTAGAGGTAATAGGAGAGGATGAAGTGAGGTCGGTTAGACCAACATAAGGAGTTCAATAGGAATTAACAATATGCCCTACATTGCTATAAGGGGGGGAAACGCAAATCCTAACAATCCCCTTCGAAGTAACTAGATATTGTTAACTGCAACAATAGGATTGCAACTTAGAACTTTCAAAATCATGATTCTCATCTAAAACTCTTCCCAATAATAAGCGTACATTATATACATATATATATATATATATATATATATATTATACAGACAAAGTAATGGCATTGTCACTTGTAGTTTCTCCCTCACATTCTGATGTAGAACTAAATAGAGAGTTAAAGGAGATCTTTGCGCACTATGAGTTAATAATACAAATAGAATTCTTATGTAGAATAAATCCAGGTTTGATTCTCGTTCGGGCCGATCCGAAGCCAAACTTTTGTAAACTGTCTCGTATTTGAGTTTTTGCCCAGACATTCATTCTCTGCCATACGGTCCTAGCGTAGAATGAGGCACCCCTTTGTTTCCAGTGGGTGTCGTTAAAAATGACAAAGGGAACTTAATGATAGAGGGCTGGACAGTAGGGTCCCTCTTGAAATATCTTCAAAGCCTAACTGCAGTTGCCAATTCGCCTGTCAAGCGTGGCAACTACTGGCAAAACCCCCAAGAGGGAGACTTATGTTCAGCTATGGACAGTTAAAAGCTGACATGATGATGATGAAGTATAATATTTAGTAAGATATTATACGTATGGTAATAATCCATGTCAAATATCTTAACATATGTAATATAGTATTGGGTGCCTTTAAGTCCATTCAATTTGATCCGTAACCAATATATCTAATGCTATAATCTTGTACTGACAAGAAGCTTGATTGACAGAGGTCCGAACCGATGTTAATATGCGAAACAGTTTTTACCTAGACATAACACAGGATCCCTAATAGCTTTATCAAATTAAGCCTATCCGTATCAACATAAAATATAGACTGTTCTCTATACAAATAATTATGCTACGAAATCATTCACGCATTTTGTATCAAAATCATGATATGCGAGATTGTTACAATGGGGACTAGTGGCCCCATTGCTAAAAATATACTCAGTAGTCGACCTCCACACGGTCTCCCTGGTTCTTAATTTTGATAAAATCGCTACAAAAAACAACTAACTGGACATTATAATTTCCATTGTGTCTTTTTTTTTTAAGTGAAGTGGTCTATTTCATTAGTTTTCTATTTCCAAGACCCACATGTACGAAGTCGCAAGCAAAAGCTAGTCTAAACTAATATTATAAGGAGAAAAGATTATTATTTTTTTGTTTATAATGAATAAACTCGAAAAATACTATATCGATTTTAAAAATTATTTCATTTAGCTACATTATCAGGGAGTATGAGTATAATGCCGTCGTATAGACCCGATGTAAAATCCCCTTCCTTTCTCGTAAGTGTCGTAAGACTAACTTAATAGTTAAGGGATCGTTTCCCTCTTAAAACATCACCAAAAGCCTAACTGTAGTTAATTTACAGGGTACAGAGGAATAACACTTGAGTCCTCAGGAATGGCAACGCATTCAAGTTATCATGAGCGAAACAGTAGACTCTGTTATGTCCATGGTACTACTCATGTCTATAGGCGACGGTTACCGCTTTCCATCAGGTGGGCCGTCAGCTTGTTTGCCACTCTAAGTAGCATAAAAAAAGTTTCCAATCTACCTGTCAAGCATAGCAACTATTGGCAAAACCCCCATTATGGGAGATAGTTGATAATAAACAGAATTTAATTCTAAACAAAAAAATTTAAATCTACCTATTTATTAATACGTAGCAGGGACGAGTCGTCAGTTTCCATAATAAACCAGTAATGCATTATATTCTGTGATGACTACCCTATTTGTTATCTTTAAAGGAAACGGTTACATCAAGTGGACCGTCTGTTTGTTTGCATTTCCTACCAGTTACTATAGAGTGTCGAAAGCCTCCTCGCATACAAGTTGGTAACCGCAATTTCTCTTTACAATATATAGTATTATAAATATACTACAATCTGTATACGAGAAAATTACAAGATACAAGTAACTAACTTGTTAATTTACTTCGTCCTATTAATATAATAAATCTAAAGGTTTATAACGATGGATGGATGAATAGTCATTTATTATTCTTTCACGCAAAAACTACTAAACGGATTTTAATTAAATTTAATACACAGATACTGTTGATGTTAACACTAAGCAATGAAAGATCTTGAGACAGTGGTAATTTTTTTTTTAAATATACTCCTATTTTTATTCATCAGGTCGCACATCATTAACGTATTTCTTTCTCTCACCTCATCTACTCTTTTGTCCCTGTCCGATATTTTGAATAGATATTTAAATTCAATTAACAAACTTTTTACGGAAAATTAACCTTCTACCCAAAGGTTGTCTTGCTTGAAGAGATTGCTTAGCAATAAGACCGCCTTTTGTACTACACTATACGTATTAAAAATTGTTCAACAAATCCTGTTATGTTGGTGCAATAAAGTGTTAAATAAATAAATAAATAAAACTTTTTTAATTGATGTATTTCTAATAAAAGAATTTGAATTTGGAATATAGTCCATGCTTAGATTCCATTTATAAAATGTTATTTTGGCTCGTTTTTAATTAAATATCAGGATCAATTTCAGTATTTGTTTCTAAATTCAACACTAATAATATTCATTCCCATATTTTAGATTTTTTAAGACACAATTAGACACAAAGTTAATAAATTCTTTGTTGCATGGCCATTTTTGACTAATCTTGAAAATTTAAGTTAACAAATTATTAAAATTTAATAATTAAAAAATTTTAATTTGATTAACTGCATTTTATATACCAGCCACCTGAACGAGTTGACTTCCGAAAATGCTTCAGAAACTAAGACCATAAAATTTATTACTATAAGAAGTTTAAAAACCTATATTGGTCGGTGATACAAAACTCTATCACCGTCTTATTAAATATTGATGGATTGAACGTAATTTGTTTATTTAAATAGGTCTGTCCGCGATGTTCCTAACAAATGAGCTTTAATTAATTTTATTGGAAAACAATTTTGTTGTGGTCTATGAAGTGTTTGAATTATTTAGGTAAATCTTAGGCAATTTGCTATACTTGATCGAGTTTTATTATTTATTATTACATATTATTATATTATATATTTATTATATATTATTTAGTTATTTTAAACTACCGAATACCGACTTCACTTTTTTTGTGTGCAAGGGTCGTTAGGGCAATAGCAAAAAATATATTTTGCTCCACAAACAAAATATCGACTACAAATAATTACTTTGAATTGAAAATCAAACTATTGAATTGGTTTTGATGAAATTTCTATGGAACAAAATCTAAAAGTATATCCTGTCAATTATAAAAAGATTTTCCATTTTCCAAATCGGTTTATAAATCACGAAATCCTGAGATAATAAACAGAAAAAAAAATAACCGAATTAAGAACCACCTCTTTTTGATGTCGAATCGAAGCCTTCCGAATTTTCCTTTTTGAAGTCGGTTAAAAACAGTACTTGTTTGAATTTCACATATATATTTTATATAGCTATAAAAACTTATGCATTTTTTTTATACAACTTAGAATGGTAAACAAGCTGACGGCCCACCTGATGGAAAGTGGTAACCGTTGCCTATAGACATGAGCAGTACCATGGACATAACAGAGTATACTGTTTCGCCCATGATACCCTCATGCGTTGCCATTCCTGAGGACTCGGGTGTTATTCCTCTGTACCTAGTAAATTCACGCCATATCCCACCCTTTAAACCGAAACACAGCCATGCAATCACAACTGCTTCACGGTTGAAACACGAATGGGACAGAGGTACCCAAGCAATCGACTTTTGTACAAATGTAATTAATATAAATTATGTACAATAAAGATTTTACAGTACAATATAATAAAATTTTTAGAAACATAAAAATTCCCATAACAAATACATTACGTTTTTTAAATTGATGATTAATATTGTATTTAATAATTTTGCTAAGGATTTTATAATATTTGCATACCCAATAACAGCGGAACATAGCGATCTTCACTTATTTTATATATAATATCGTATAATGAAATTAACCTAAAAAAAAAAAGTTAATAATAAATTAATCGGACATTAATCACAATAATGTAGTCCAAGATAAAAAAAAAAATGCCTATTAAAGCCGATGAAAAATACTAATATATAACTATCATAATCTTACTATTTCACTACTCGTAAGAAGCCAGGGCGAATCGCTAGTCTACATAAATTAGAGTCTAAATTGTTACGGCTTACTTTTAAACATTCTTCAATTAACAATTTTTTATCATCCAATAACTCAAAACTTCAGACGGGTTCGGCAATAAATAACGCGTTTCTTTTGTGTTGAAAGGTCTCCTAAACGTTTACGCTTCCAATAAGGTCATATCGATCCTGACTTGGGCCGAATCACGGTTTTATATTGGTATCATAATTTCAAGGTTTCACAAACAATATGCATTTATTTATATATATTAGTAACAAAAAAAAAAAAAACAAGAAACTGCTTTAAATTATAAATGGACAGTATTATTATGTAATATTATTATATCTTAGACAATTCTAAGAAGTAACAGCTATTCCATAGGATGGTTAGAAACAGAAAGAAGTAAATGCTTGCACTATAACTTTTTAGCTAGTTCAATTGTTGCCATGCTTAATAATTATAAATAAAAAATACGAAATACTTTATGGTCTAATTGTCTTGAACAATGTGTATTAATATTATAGAGAGGAGAGATTAGAGTAAATAAAACTAAAAACTAATTTTAAAAATTCTTTCACTTCTTTTTCTTTCTTCTTTCTTTACACTATCTGCTAGTAACAAAGACTATATTTTCGAAAATTCAATCTACCCTCTAATGTGAAGCCGGACCGGATCGTAACTGCCGCCTATAAACACACTCATGACAACCCTCATGCCTTGCCATTAATGAGGACTATGATGTCATGCCTTCGTAACTGTTATTAGGTACTAGCTTTATCTCGTGACTTTCTGTACATAATGGAGATATATTGATTGATCGCAATAAAAATTAACCTAAATCCATTTATTGCGGATGTGACAGCCACATATTTTATACCTTTTTATGAAAGAAAGAAAGAAAACATTTATTGCCCACAACAAAAAAGTTACATAAATTATCAATTAAAAAAAGTTCCTATATTACATAACGTACATAATTATTTCAATAAATAAATAAATAAATAAAAATAAATAAGCAGGTACTATATCCGGATCTATGGCAAATGTCAATACAAATGAATTTTTGTTCTATTTTAAATAAATTTCATGAAATACTAGCTATAATCCACGTGAATAAAATAAATGGTGTTCTATACGTCCATTCAGGATTTGATCTACCCATGCATAAACTTCATTCAAATCTATTCAACTGTATAAATGTGATTTAGCATCAAACATCCAAATATAGATTTACAACATTAATAGAATTAGTAAGTTCGCCGTGTAGGTCCCGGTATAGAATTGGCCACCCCTTCTTTTCCCGTGGGTGTCGTAAAAGGCGACTAAGAGAACTTAATGTTAAAGAAATAAGCAGCAGTGTCCCTCTTAAAACATCATTAAAAGCCTAACTGCGGTTGCCAACCCGCCTGCTAAGTGTGGCAACTACTGGCAAAACTTCTTCTGGGAAAGGCTTATGTTCAGCAAAGGGCAGTTAACCGCTGAAATGATGATAATGACGTTAAAGATTATAAGTACTAAATCCACTATCTGTTTTCTCAGAGTAATCTATTCTTGTAATTGTTTGTATCTATAATAAGTTTACTATTATAATCTTTTAGAGGTGACAATAAAAAGTATCTATATGTCTTGTGTATATGTACATATATGCACATAGTTCATAATTACCTATGTGCATACATGTACATAGTACGTATATACACTACATATTTACATTTATTTATATCACACTATTTTACCCACGCATACATTTATACCTCTTTACAATTGGTGACCATGAATTTGTATTATTTAACCATTGCTGTCAATATCTGAACGTTAGCAACATGGATTTTAATTATTTTATATATCAATTAACTTAACTTTATGGACACTCATCATTATATATAGTTTCTTTCATACATGTACTTATATTACTTGCATACACCCACTCTAACTTGCCTACCTCGCTTTGGAATTATAATTTTTGTTTCTATAAATAAAATCCATTATTGGCTATATTCATAAAAGACTTAGCATGTAAGTTGTTTTTTAAGAGCTGTGGACTTTTGTATAATATAAAATAAAATAAAATAAAAATATATCTATTTACAAAATTCAACAGGAAATCTCGACACAAGCGAATCGTCACAAGAATAATATTTCCCCTTAAAATTATAAGAGCGTAATGTAATGGCAACATTTTATTGGATATACTAATGCATACCAGAAGACTTACAAAGTAAACCGCATTGCTTCAATAAGAAATTTTCACAAGATAAAATACGACTACCCGGGAAAATCAATTTCCACACTCCGACCAGCCCATAGGTCAGCAAATAACAAAATTCACTTACCTTACGCCGGAGACCCTGATTTCAGTTGCTTGTTCATATTTTCACACCCAGCCTCGTCTCCTGTTACATATTACGCACATTGTAACGTAAAATTCAGAGTAAATACGTTATAATTAATATTTATGGATAAAATTAACGGGAAGCCTTTTTTTCATGTATTTGTCCATGACTGACTGTACACATAATTAAAGATTGTGTCTGTTGAAGATCGCAACCTTTATTGTTTTTTTTTAATAGCCTAATTTATTTTTATTTTGCCTGCCACTGATCTTCTTTTGTTTCTTTCATTGTAAATTTTACTTTCAAAAGATAAGGTAGCTATTCATTGTTATAAGACAATCACTTATTTTCAACAGTGTCCCACAAAAAGAACCGACGTCGTTTTTAGTAAAATCAGTTATTTTAAACCAAAAATTCAACCATTGAACCGATTTTGATAAAATTTCTATAAAACCAATCTGTACGTATATTATTTTTTAAAAGGTAATTTTCCAAATCGATCTAGATCTGACAGAGTTATAACGTAACAAATATAAAAAAATACAACCGAACTGTAAACCTGCTTTCGGTAAACAATAAATAAATATGGACGCACTTTTTAAATCAATGATTGTCTGGACTAGATTTGGTCGTGTCTACTAAACATTCTAGTTTTCACTGGTACTCTATAATCCGGTAGTTTTTTTAACTAACATTTTTTGGACCAAACTTCAATACATTTAGACAATTATTATTCGTGCTTAATTGAAGCTATTTAAGGAACATTTAACTATATCATACCTCTAAACAATACGACTGTAATGTACGTAAATAACTGCGAAGTATGTAAAATGGTTACTGCCGCAATTAGAAGTGTTTGTACATCAAAATACTCCTAAACTCGTGGGGAAGCTCCCGCGTCAGCTTAATTACATTAAAACAGTATACTAGTGAAGAGGTGTAAGTATATTTTTTCATAAAATTTAATATAAGAGAAACAAAGGCTCGAGCTCTCTTTTCAGAAATGTATTAAATCTATACATACGACCTATTTTATTAAAATATCTACATTAGTACAATTATATAATAAGGACATCTTAATATTTAGATTCATATTATTCTTTTTAACAGGATTCTAAAGTCTAATTTCATTCTTAAATTATTTTTATGCTACTAATAATGGCAAACATGCTGACGGCCCACCTGATGGAATGTGGTAACCGTCGCTTATAGACATGAACAGTACCATGGGCATAACAGAGTATACTGTTTCGCCCATGATATCCCCCATGCGTTGCCATTCCTGAGGACTCAGGTGTTATTCCTCTGTACCCTATAAATTCACTGACATATCCCACCCTTCAAACCGAAACACAGTCATGCAAACACAACTGCTTCACGGTAGAAACACGAAAGGGATATAGATGCCCAAGCAAACGACTTTTGTACAAAATCTCCCTCTAGTAAATTTGAGGGATTTTGTGTTTTCTTTTGTATGTACGAATATTACTCGTATTTCGTCCATATTTATACGTATTTTGTTTATTCTTCTTTTATTACGAGGAGATATTTGTGTTCAGAAATAAGCATTAATAGTCTATATAATTTGGACGGTGTTAATTTTAGGATTATAAACTTAACACTGTTATAAAATATACATTATAAATCCCGAATATGAACAATAATGATCGTTAAAGCTGCAGTAAAATATAACAATTAATTGTTGAAACTAACAAACAGATAATATTTAATATACATATACATGGTACTGCTCATATCTATAGGCGACAGTTACCACTTTCCATCAGCTTGTTTGCCATTCTAAGTTGTATAAAAAAAAATATATTTTTATATTGTAAGACTTTATTGTTACACATTTATTTGTTTTCAGTAGACTTCAAAAACAAGGAGGTTCTCAATTCGATTGTTTTTTTTTTGTTTGTTACCTCTTAACTCCGTTACTTACAAACCGATTTAGAAAATTCCCTTTTGTCTAAAAGAATATACTTACAGATTGGTTTTATAAGAATATTATTAGAATTGGTTTAGTAGTTTAGTTTTTAGACCAAAATAGCTTGTTTTGAAATCACATTTTCACAATCAAATCACATTTGAAATGGGTTTTTGTTGAACCCAATCTTTAGTTATTAAAAGAAATGTATAAAAGAGTAGAAATACTAAAGAATATTATATTTATATATGTTAACACATAAGTACGTAACGTAAACAAATATTTTTTTTATCCAACGAAAAAAAAAGTGCCTTCCATCACTTTTAACGAATGCCATGTGTAAACGTTATTGGTGCTTGAAAATTTAAATTTCATACTTACCGCCCTTCGTTGGCGGTAAGAGGTCGCTGACATTAACATATTATCACCTCGCTGGTGTATATTACTCCCTTGGCATATAATAGAGACGCGCTTTTTGCTTAATTGACCAGTTAGAAATGGCGTGCATATATGAGACGAATTATAAAAGTAGACGAAATAAGATGAAATATCTATTCGTGCTTATTGCTTCGTGGTTTTTAATTAACTACCAAAGGAGTATATTTTTTTTATACATAACAGTATGCTCTGTTATGTCCATGGTACTGCTCGTGTCTATAGACGACGGTTACCACTTATCATCAGGTAGGCCGTCAGCTTGTTTGTCATTCTAAGTTGCAATAAAACAACCTATTTTAGTAAAATATTTTATAAACTCACATTAATGTTTACATTTTAAATAAAGATATAAAAACGTATTAAAATCGTATAATAACACGCTATCGATATTCTTATATAATAAATAAATAAAATACAAAGTACATAATAAATAAAAAATACAAAATATAAAATTAATAAATAAAATACAAAGTATTAAATAGAAAAGAAAATGTTATCACTAAGTGCCCCTAACATCGTACAAATAGAGTTAACCTCGTAATAAATTACAGAAAATTAAATAACATCCAATCAAACGGACGAAAGTACAGTCAGCGACAAAAATGCGGTATGCGCCATAATAAAATCTAATAAAAGATGGCAAATTGCCAATACGTGTTTAGCGAATCGAACGAGTGCAGGTGAAACAGCAATGCATGCACTATGAATTCTGTTTCAAAGGCACGACGTCTAGTACAATCTCTGACAAAAGGAAGCCTAATGCATAGCACGCAATAATGCTGCATATTTTAATAAATCTATAGTGTTTTTCATATGGATATACCAGCAAAGGAAAACATAAAAACACATGAACTGTCTGAGATATATATTTATTTATTTAAACTTAATTGCACAGTAAAATTCTATGTACATTTGGCGGACTTAACACATACATATATGTATATATATATACATAACACATACAAGAAAATATGACGAATCCAGTAAAACGTGCGAAATTTAAATTTTAAATTTAAAACTTAAATCGTATTTGAAATTGTGTTATGTTTGTTTTCATAAAAACGAACTATCATCATCACTGTCTGTTCTGCTAAAATCTGCGCTCCACACAAAGGAATTGTGTGAGGTGAATACGGAAGAAGCTGTTGAATAGAGTGCGCCGAAATAGCACACCGGTAGCAGGAAAAGTGCAGCGGAATATACGTGTTCGAATGTACCTATGTACCTATCTTTGGCACATTTTTAACCAACTTAAAAAAAAGGACGCTATAATTTTCTTAATTCCGTTGTATTTTTTTTTTATTGTTACCTAAAAACTCCGTCATTTATAAACCGATTTGAAAAATTATCTTTTTAGAACAAGAAATACTTTCTCCCATAGCTTTGTCCCATAGAAATTCTATCAAAACATATTTAATAGTTTGATTTTTAAATCAAAATAACAGATTGACTGACATGATTGAATTTGTTTTTTTTTTTTTTGTGTAAATTACTTTTAAATTAATACTTTTTAAATTACTTCTTAAAATTTGAAGTCGAAAGTCAATATTTCAAAAATAAAAATGACAAGCAAGCAATTACTGCTAGCTTGATGGTAAGCGATCATTGCGGGATCTAAATACTTGTAAAACAAAGGAGACATCATCAATCATACATTGCTGATCATTGTGATATTAACACCTTAAATATTAATTAATATTTCGCCATTTAATTTCTGGAACAAACTATTTGAATACCCCGAGAGACGAGAATCTAGTAAAAACGTAAAAAAGTTAATCTAGTAGACTCTTGGAAATGACTTAGCCCCTTAAATACCTGAAGTTTCAAATTCAATACCGGGGTTATAAATCGCATTGGGCGCCTACAATCGATTTTATTTTAATATTTGGCTGTTTGCATGTTACCAAATGTTTATTTTTTTTTTCAAAATAAATATTTAAATATATCATTTTGATTTTTTTTTTTTACTATTTTTCCCCATTAGTAAACACAGTAAAAGTATAAGTGTACCCTTATATATTTTTTTAATTTGATTTAAAAAATCAGGCTTTTAAGGGTTTAAAAAAAGAGGATTCTCAATTCGGTTGTATTGTTTTATATTTCTTACCTCATAACTATGTCAGTTGTAAATTTATTTGAAAAAAATTTTTTTTTCGTTCAGAATATATTTACAAATTGATTTCATAGAAATTCTATTAAAATCGATTCAGTTATTTAGTTTTTAAATCAAAATAACTGGCACAATTGTGCCAACGGTTTTCTTTGCGAAACAATCTTATGTTATTATGTCAAAATCTTTTATAATTTTTTTTTTTATTGAAATTTTAAGTAGTATTTTATTTTTGTCTGTGTGGTTTTGGCACAGAATAGAAAGGAGTGAGACTTCCTTCTCCGTATGTGTCGTAAGAAGCGAGTTAGGGAACTTAATGATAAAGGAACAGGCAGCAGCGTTCCTTTTAAAATGTCACTAAAATACTAACTGCGGTTACCAACCCGCCTGCCAATCGTGGCAACTACTGGCAAAACTCGTCTTCAGGGGAACGCTTACATTTAGCAGTGGACAGTTAACTGCTGATAAAATAATAGCACCTTATCTTTAAATAGAATTAAAAAAGTTATTATTCATATTACATTTAATAAACACTCCTGCTAAGATACAGTTTTTGGAAATTCCTATGAGAACGGAAGGAAGCACGTTTCGAAAGGGCAAAGTTTTTAATAACCAAAAATCCAAGAAATTATTTAACTGAACTGAATTTAAACATTTTGACTTATAATTAGACACTTGACAATTTACTGCATGATTGCAAATTAATATATTAGAAGTAGGGTAATGAAAATTTTTTGAAGCAGGCGAGACTCGAACGCGCACCTTCCATGCCATATCAAGGTCAGCTTTCTTACCAACTAAAGTGGATTTCTCTAAGTGATTATGAGTCAAATACTTTTCAAATGACTTCAAAAAGAAGAAAGTTTTCAATACAGTTTTTTTTTTTCAATATTTGTCACCTCATACTTCGTCAATGTAAACCATTCTAAGTTGTATAAAAAAAAAAAAATTTCATCTGAAAGGATGTACTTATAGATTAGTCTCATAAAAAAAATATCAAAATAAGTCCAGTAGTTTAATTTTGAAATCAAAACAACTGGCTTTTCCACAATTAAAGCCTGTTTTTTTTCCATCGAACACAATCTTATTGACCTTTCTTACTGAAGCTATCATATTACAAGGAGGTTTGTATAAAGAATATTTTTTGTATGCGAACCTTCGACCTCCATTAGAGAAAGTTGTTTAATTTTGTAAGTATCATTGGATCTCGAAGTAAAATACCCAAAAGCTTTCGCTCATCTAATCTTTTTGCTCTATGATAAACATTACTATTATTGTTAACTTCAAACAAACTCCGGTAACGCTGGCGGCTAGCGGGATTCAGGAAAACCAAACAATTTGTTAGATAGCATCTATAATGAAAAGGCAACTTAATTATAGGGGTCTGTTTTGAACTAAGTTTATAATAAAAATGTAGTCAAATGCAAATCAGATTCGTTAATCAAGGATTTGTAGGTACATAGCATAAAGGTGCCAACATAATAATGTAAAACATTATACTATCAAATTAGTGCCATCTAGTGGTATATGCATTAAATGTAGTGCTATTTTTCAGTATACACTATCTTTATTAGTTATTAAATTAAGATTATTAGGCGTGGAATATTTCACATGTGATTGAAATCTCATATGCTATCCGAAATCGTATGTCACTCCAACTAAATCTCTTCATCTTCTTCTTATTTAAAAGTTTCCTCTTGTCACGGCAACTAATTTAAGCATTCTCTTCTAGCCAGTTCTATTTTAGGCCATATCTTTGACCTTTCTAAACGACATGACACCTAGTGTGTCCTTTATCTGTCCCATGTAGTTATTTCTCGGTCTTCCCCTTCTCCTTTTGCCCTCTATTTTTCCTTCTGGTACCTCTTTAAAAAAATATCATGTCGTATAAGGTGGTCCCAGCATTTTCCCTCTTCTATTCTCTATTGTTTTTATTAATGTTTTTTTCTCATTCACCCTTTTCAAGACTTCCTTGTTAGTTACTTTTTCTATCCAGTTTATCTTTTCCATTGGAATTAAAAGGATAAGCTGGACGTCACTTCATATAAACTGCGAATACATTAAATAAAATCGCAGGTAGTAGCTGCATTCAGATTTATTTGTATGTCATTGGCTGCGCTTGGTTGGTAGTGAAGTTCGCAGCAGAAGGTCGACTGGACCGTAAAGTGCGAGGGAATAAAAACTTTAACACATTGCCTTAAAGTCTCTATTCGCTCGCTCTTATCATAAGTCATAGTTCATATGTCACTTTCAATTGCAAATAGTAGCGAGTGCGACATTAACTCATTGCAAGCGAAAATCGCTATTCATTATTTGTCACGGGTGATATCACTTTAAATAAAAATAACAATTTCTCTAAGTGATAATGCATTAAATGTAGCAATAATTTCCATACATACACCAGTAAGTGTTGTTTATAACTATAAAGATCTTATATTTCTTTGTTATAGTGCTGTAATGAGGTGGTAGTCCTGTCTGCGGGGGGGGGGGGGGGATTGTTGGTAATGGAGTCTAACTGACCCATTTCCAGCAATACATCCTATCAGGTCGACCTCCACGCGGTTCCCCTTGGAAACTATCGTGGTTAATTCTAGTGGAGTTCGTCATGATGGGCCAACTGGCCTGCTTCATCGTCACCTATCATCCTTCACTGGTGCCCTGCCGGTGTATACCGATAGCGCAGGTGGGGTTACTACTCCATTATCACTCATTAAAAAACCGTCGGGGTTATTGCTACATGTTGGTGGCTACCAGTTAAGGTTGTAGATGAAGATGAAGATTGATTAATTGGCTAGACGATTTCACCAGGAATTAATCACAATGATTTCCAGAGAGACCATCAGGAGATATATCCGATAGGATATATTACTAAAAATGGGATGACTAATCTTTGTTACTAACAATGCCTCTCCCCAAGATTAGGATATGACAATCCCCTTTATGATAACCTTGATAAAACCTAATAATTTCAATATATTTATTCTATTCATTTATTTAATAGAGATGATGAACTCGCTTGAGCTATAGAGATAGCTATCACCCATGCAACGTTCATAATCATCATCATTATATCAGCCGTTGACTGTCCACTGCTGAAAATAGGCTTCCCCCATAAGGGGGGTTTGCTAGTAGTATCACGCTTGGCTGGCGAGTTAGCTATCAAAATTAGATTTTGGTGATGTTTTATTAAGCACGGTGCTACTCATCCCTCGACCAATAAATTCCCTTAGTGGCTTTACGATACCCACGGGAAAACGGGGAAATGCGTCGTTCAACCACTTTTACATCCGGAATAGTGAATATATCGAGAGTCACTGCAATAATTGTCAGTATTCATGAATATTCCACCTCAAGGCGACCGTTCTGTAATTACCTTTCTCCCCTCGCCTCCCATCCCACGCCTGCCCACATTCTCCCATTACTAGTTACCTGTTACAGTATACAAAGCGAACACACAATAGCTGACAATGTCGCTACAATATGTTACTTACGCTGGCTACACGCGGTGAATTTTAATTGGCCATTTTCGTCGGAACAATTAAAATAGATAAATAAATACAGTGTTCTGTATAGCTACTAATTAATATAGATATAAAAAGATATCGATATATTGTTTATGCTAGTATTTAAAAAAAGAACGTAGATTTTTCTAAATTATCAATTTTTTTTTTCCTTTTTTCTCAGCATTAGCTAATATCTCTAAAGGGCCTAATTCTGTTTTTACTACTTATCAGTTGTGATTATTTACCTGTCGTTTAGTTAAATATATAATACCTCGCTTTGAAATCAACATTTTTGTTTGTATAAATAAAATCCGTTATTGGCTGTATTTATAAGAGACTTAGCATGTAAGTTATTTTTTAAGAGCTGTGGATTTTTGTATAAAATAAAATAAAAATATATATATATATATATATATATATATATATATATATATATATATATATATATATATATATATATATGATAGTAAAAATACTAGGTATGGTACTATGAAACTTTAGGGGAGTACCGTGTGTGTCACAGTGTATTCTGATTATCTCTTTCCTTCACATGCGTCGCCTTATCCAAGCTGCATTATAATAATATGTTTCTAAAGTCATAAAATAAGAATTTTCTACAGAATATATAGTTAGTTACTTTGTTAGTTTAAAACAATGTAGATAGTTTAAAACTATATGCACCGTAACATCTAAAAACCATAAATTTTATATTAAAATCACCAGCCATCGTAAAAAGAACCTTGGTAATGTTGTAAAAATTACAAGATACGTCTCATTTTAAAGTACATATTTCCGACATAAACAAGTGTCTTTTAATTTTAAAACTTTATGAGCTATTTCCAAAAGTAGGAAGTTCTCAATTTGTGACTATGTCATACGATTACATACCTAAATCAGAAAAGATTTATTAAAATTTCTTATAGTACGATAGGGTATTAGTCCCATGTAAATTTGTGATGATTAAAGTTGTCATATTTGTTTACCTTGCATAAACTACTTCATACGATACTAAATCTACTTATAAAGAAGACTACAGGTACTATTCTTAATTTATGCTTTGACAGGTACACTATTCTGCGTTCTAAATTTAAATTTAACCATAGACTATAGGTAGTGACAGTTTACTCTTAAACGAGCTGTACGCGTTTAATTGTTTGGCCACTTTCGTTGTAAAAAAATATCTTGATTAAAGTGGTTATCTTTTTTTAAACAAATCTCTAATTATAAGTTATTTGCCAATTTTATAGCTCGCAAATTCCTTTTTCCATGCTACAGAGGCTTTGGGTTTGACACAGAAACCGCCTGAACTGGCATCGCAAGTTAATAATAATTACATGGTCCCATAAATACTGTACGGGTATGAAATCCCAAAAAAAGAACAAAAATTTATAAGCGTCGAATTTTACACAACCCTTGGGTTATAAATCCCGCCGTAATCCGGACCGGTCGCCGGTCGGCCGTCGATCGTAATCGCCCGTGAAATAAAGGCGCTCAAATGCGCCTCTCGTTACCCACAATACAGTTACAATTGTGTACACTAAGCCTTTTCGAGGTGGTTAAAATTGATACTTGAAGTGTTAGCGATTTATTTTGAGCCACCGTGTTTGTGTTTATTATCTAAATCGGTATTAAAATCGTGAAAAGAATTATTCTGATCAAGGATGCGATTGGCGCTGGGCGCTTTCCTTAAGACTGGCAGATAAGGTTACATAATTTCTTTTTTTTCTTAATATTTTTTCTTTGAAATTTGACAGGTGACACAAATGTTGCCAGTTTAACTACAGTATTTTGATCTAAATCAGTTGTATTTTGATTAAGTTTAAAATTGTATGTTTTCTTCGCATTTCTGATGAATTAAGGAAAATAGTAAAAAATACTTTTCCGTGGATTATTATTAATCGACATTGGATTATATGTATACAAGTATATATGACTTTTATAGTTTTATCAAACAATTTTAAAAAAAAAGGAGTTTCTGAATTCTGTTGTATTTTTTCATGTTTGTTACCTCATTACTCCTTTAATTATAAACCGATTTGGAAAATTCATTTTTTTATCTGAAAGGATATACTTACAGATTTTTTTAAATCAATTCAATAGTTTAAATCCCAAATAAAAATAACTGGTTTTGACACAATTGAACTCGTTTTTTTTTTATTTTTTTTAATGGAACATAATTGTATAGCGATATTTCATGTTTCCATACTTTTCCATTGATAATCCTCATTTTAATAGTTAAATATGTTAGGCGTGTTATATTACTCGTAAACATTCAATTCTACATAAAAATCTGGGCGTTGAAGAAATAAAAAAAGTTTAACGCATATATCAACGGCACCGGCCAAACACTGCCTAAAGAGGTTTCTGCAGAAATGGCGCGAAATTTCAACTCCTGCCCTGTGACGTCAGATGACAGAGAGAGATTATTTTAAGCCTACAAATTAATATTAAGTGACAAACGCTACAAGTTTGCTCTAGAAAATTCAGAAAAATATTTAATTATGTATTTCCATGAGAATTACAGCTGATTGGTTTAATTATATTGTTAAAATAAACGTCAATTCTATTAATAAATACGTAGCATTTTGATTATGCATATTATATGTATATTTCACTCTTATTTATTCCATATTGTAATGCATATTTTGGCATTTTAATATTGCAAATAATCTGAAGTCTAATTATTAATAATAATTATCTGATAATTGGTTGCTACTGTTTTTATTTTACATAGATACAGGAATTTGCCAATTTGCTTACTCTACATTTTATTGCATCTCATGTGAAGTTACGAATAAACTAAATTATTTAATTTCTTTGTTCCATGTGCTGTTCACGCAGAGCGCAACTCGAGTAAGTACATTTCCAGTTTAAACACATACATATATATGGCAGACACATACATAAAAAATTGAATAAACCATTTTTTATCATATTTCGTATAGACGCTCTTTTAATTACGTTTGCCATCCCCAGAAACATAAAACAAAAAAATACATATTTAATACATACCTACATAGAATTATATATATATATATATATATATATATATATATATATATATATATATATATATATATATATATATATTTCTTTACTCTTCCTTAATTCTGTATTTCTATTTATACTAGTTAGCTAACTTACTATGTTTATAAAAAGCATTATCACTGCAAGGATGGTAAACAAACCTACAAAATAAGAATGGCAAACAAACTTAGAACCTACAAACTAAGGTCGAGTAAACAAGCTTAGGCTACTGTTCACATTGTTCTAAAACGAAAAACTAAATTTTTTTTTTTTTTTTTTATTAAACTTAGAATGGCAAACAAGCTGACGGCCCACCTGATGGAAAGTGGTAACCGTCGCCTATAGACATGAGCAGTACCATGGACATAACAGAGTATACTGTTTCGCCCATGATACCCACCATGCGTTGCTATTCCTGAGGACTCAG
Organism: Galleria mellonella; assembly: GCF_026898425.1. Taxonomy (NCBI): domain Eukaryota; kingdom Metazoa; phylum Arthropoda; class Insecta; order Lepidoptera; family Pyralidae; genus Galleria; species Galleria mellonella. The sequence goes on from NW_026442015.1 coordinate 4,122,044, forward strand.
GTGTTATTCCTCTGTACCCAGTAAATTCACGCCATATCCCACCCTTCAAACCGAAACACAGCCATGCAAACACAACTGCTTCACGGTTGAAACACGAATGGGACAGAGGTACCCAAGCAATCGACTTTTGTACAAAGTCTCCCTCTGATAATAAAACTATTATTTTTCTATAGGACCACATCAACAAGCTCCCCACAAGCGAAATCTCCAGCTGGTAGCAGCGCTGGGGCCGCTGCGAGCGCATCCAGCGCTGCAGGAGAGCGGACACCAACAGCGCAGAATAAACAGCTGCAAAATGTCAAGGGACAAGAACATCCGCCGCATCCTTCCGTAAGTACACAACTACAAATATTAAAAAGATTCACTGGACTGAAGAAGAATAAAATAGTATTAACGTTAGACTTTTAGGTAGATGTTTACGCAATCCTTCGCGTAAAACATTGCTATAAAATTACAATTGGAGATTTGATTCTTGGATCAAAAGTTTGTTGAAAAGAAATTAAAAATTACAATTCTAGAAATTATTTTAAAATATTTTAAAATGTTCCAATTCTTTTTTCAAAAATTATGTAGGCAAAATTATAATTTCACAGTAAGTATAAAAGTATACTTCAATTCTTTAACGTAGGTTGATGTTATTTAGATGTAACTGTTATTGGCTGAAAGAAATGTTCAAATTAGCTTAGTTGACGTATTTTACGTATTTTTACAGGTATATTGTGTGTAGGTGAATCGAGAAATATTGATGTTTCCAAGATATTATTGTGTGTGTGTATTTTCGATGTGTATAATGTAATGTCATCAATCAAACACTTACATACAAATGAGTATAGAGATTCTAGCTTCTTTTTCCTTAAAGAATGTCGTTAAAGTTATTGTTATATATATATATATATATATATATATATATATATATATATATATATATATATATATATATATATATATATATATATATATCTTTTTGAAGGAATTTGATTGATGACGTTTTACATTTCATTGTTTTAATTTTTTTTTATTTTATTTGTTTTCTTTACAGAACAGTTATTAGAAAATGTAAACTATTTATATCAGCTACTGATTTATTTTCTATTCAATTTTAAATTGTATGTTATTTATCTTAAGAATAAGATAATAAAATTATTAATATTTATAAAAATATACGTATGTTTCTAGCACTGTTCTGGTATTTTCTCCTAACAGATTTACTAATGGCGGAAATCGGTAGGTTTTGTATTAAGTCGTAACTTATTGGATTTTATTTTTATTTCTTATAAGAAAAAGGACAGCTCGTTTCTTTTGAATTACAAATTTGAATTAAAAATTATTACAAATAATATTTCAGAATACTAGTTTCGATATAGGAATCTTTACAGCGTCGTATTTAGGGTCTGTGGGCTCCTAGGCTAGATTTACAGTGGGGGCCGATTTTATATATATAAAATATATTGCCTAAAAAATTGTCATTTAGATCCTTGCAATTTGCTTATCCATTCCACTCTTACAAATGGCCTTAAATAACTATCCCTGTGTTTTTTTTTTCAAAATAACTTCTTTGACTAAGTATAATCCCCAGACAGTGTTGCTAGTCATAAAATTTCAGCACATTTGGTAGAAAATTAAGTTTTCACTTTTCCGTTTGCCTAATTTTCTCATTAATTATGTCCATCTGTGGCAAGAGTCCATTACGGAGATGCCATTGTAGTGGAGACCCCCGGGTTATAGCCTATGTAGCCTATGCTTAAATGCAACACTGCATTATTATTTGTGGTACCAGTCACTATAAATGATCACCTATTTTCTAATAAAACTGACGCAATTATATCAGTAAATTACATCAGTATTAATATATCTCCATAAAAATGTTCATCAGTTATTAATCTGATTTGATATCATATTAATTAATATTATTCTCCGAAAAATGAAATCGATTATACGTGTTGATCATACTTACTCACCATCATACGAGTATATTATATATTAAATAATAATAATAATAATCATATTACACTGTCGAATTGCTCATCAACCTAAAAATGGACATCAATATTGCTTGATCTCATTGATCAATAGTAATTAATTAGCTCAAGTTAATTGAACTGAGAGCGAATGGTGTTGACTTTTGGCACTGATCATGCATGACTCGGGTAAATAGAAAAAAAAACATGTTTTATCCCTTTCTGTCATAAAACAGCATTGCGTGTTTTAATTTAGAATATTGACTACTTGTATATAAAATTTTATTTAAATCCATTCAGTTAACTGTGATCCTTCTAATGGTTTTTTTTTTTTGATGGATAAAAATGGTATAGTAACCCCGTCTGCGCTAACGGGATACGCTGGCGGAGCACCAGTGAAGGGTGATAGATGAGAATGAAAACAGGCCAGTTAGCCCATCATGATAAATTCATCAGGAATTAACCATGATAGTTTCCATAACAATTCCTTTCCCCCCCCCCCCTTCTAATGGTTATAAATGTGAAAAATTGGATATTTGTCTATTTGGATATTTGTATATTTATATGTTTGTCTGTTTATCACTCAATAACGGCTGAACGGATTTCAATGAAATTTGATACATAGGTGAGTTATATTCTAACCTAAGAAACAAGATAGTTTATAGAATATATTTTTTTATTGCATCATCCACTAACTGTCTACTGATAGACATAAGCCTTTCCCATAAAGAGAGTGTTGCCAGTAGTAGCCATGCTGGGCAGGTGGGTTAGCAACCGCAATTAAGGTTTTAGAGATGCTTTAAGAGTGACGTTGCTGCTCATCCCTCAACTATAAGCTCCCTTAATTATCTCTTACGATACCCACGAAAAAGGAAGGGGTGGCCTATTCTATGCCGGTACCTACATGGCGAATTATAAAATAATACAGGTGATTAAAACCGTGGGAAATATCTAGTTTAATAATAAACATCTTTAAACATTTCAAACATATTAATACTGTCTGTAGTTGGTACTTATAGTCCATTGTATAGTATCCACTTTGAATCAATCTTTTGTTAGCTGTTTTCAATTCCCTGTAGCATATTAAAAAAAGAACAAGTACCTAACAAAAGATTGCCAGTTGACAATTTTCCCTTGGTATTTTCCCACATTGAATCGTATTACCTGATACAGGTCAAAGTCTACTCCAGGGGACGTGAACATTTTAGTTAACATTTTAAAAAAATATTGTCTAAAAAAAAACATAGTTATATTTCATAAGTATTATATTAATGTTCATAATTCAACGTCACGGATTTAAATAGCAATTTAGATGAATAATTTTCCAAGTATTTTTAATAGATTAAAACAAAACAGGGAGAGACTGTTAAGTCGACGCCCATATTTTACTTTAATCTTTCACAAGATAATCCCATTTCGATGATTATATGTTGAATAGGACGGATAATGGCTGAAATGATGATGATGATGGTGATGATGATGATGATAATGTTGAACAGATTATTATATCAACAGTGATATTATTTGAATTTAACACTGAGTGGAAAGGAGCATTAATTATTTAGTAAAATATTTTCTATCTCAATCTTTAATTATATAGTAAAATATTTTATGTTAAATTCAATGATAAGTTAATAGGATATGGATACTTGAATCTCATACCCAATTGGACAATGAAAACAAAGACCGCTATTACATGATCGATTTAATATAAAAAAGGGATTTAATATGAATGAATAAAGAGATTTAAATGCTTCCATTAAATTTCAAATTTTCTCCTTCTGACCGTTTTTTTTTTCGATCATCGTATCACGTGTCTAAAAATAAAGTCTTCTATAGACCAATATCAAAAAGAGTTTCAGTTCGTTAGTCTCACTAAAACTCAAAAATAATTTGACAGACTTGAATTTTTTTTTGACATTTTATTCATTATAATATATCGGTTTAATAAAAGAAAAGAATAGCCCCCCCCCCCCCCCCTAAATTAGAGTTATAGTTTGAAATAGGCTTTGTATAGTAATCACTACTTCGTAATACTTTTAATAGATGGCGTTGTAGGTAATACGAAGTTCAACGACTCAGCTAGTACATAAATATTAATTACTTGTACAATATAGCTATCTTTTTAATGTCATTTTTTTATTATTATAGACCGAATATAGCCATCGCATGAGGGATACCATAAACATAGCAGTAAATTATGTGATATTCATGATACTGCTCATGTCTATAGCCACTTTACAACAAGTGGTCCATCAGTTTTTTTTATCATTCTAAGTACCATAAAAGAAATATTCTTTAATCTTTTTACTCATTTTTTTTATTTTACTTGAAGAAGCCAACTAGTTTCGGGACAATCCGGGACCATTAGTCGTAAGCGGCTGTAAGGCTCGCGGTTGCGTCAGTCTAGCTTTCTCAACTAAATAACTAAAATACATGTAAATTAATCCGATCGTTATTACAATAAAATATAATGTGTACATACTAGTAAACTATATGTTTTTATGTATTAATTAAATTTTTAAAGTACTTAACGGAACAAATATACAATTGTTCTGTTCCGTAAAATAATTGGAGTTTCCAATTGCTGTCCTATCAAGTAACACAGTGTATGAATCAATATCTCATTAATTTTACAACAGCAACAATAAGTGTTCACATACGAGGCAATGAAATGTAATCATGCGAACGTATTTGTAGGCTCGATTAAAAGTATTTTATATTTGATTTTAAAACAGGTGACATACATATATACATATGTTGTATTTAACATATGTATATATGTATGTACGTGTGTATATATGTGTGTGTATGAGTGTGTGTATGTGTATATATATATTCTTATTTATGTAGGTTTATATTCATATGTATGTTTTAATATTGTATCTTTCAAATATATATATAATGATTTATTATTTATGTAAATATTTATTTTAATTTCTGTTTAGCACTATTACTGCCCACACACTACTTCCTATGCCACTGCGTTAGGTTGACTGGAAGAAATCTCTTTTAGAGATAAGTTCGCCTTTGCTAACATTGTTATTAACTTATTGTTGTTACTGTATATTTTAGTGCAATAAAGAATATATATATTCTCAATTAGATTTTTTTTTCATACGTGATATTTTCACTTTTAACTTATTATTATAGTTTTATTACCATATTAATTAATTAGTTAATTTTGAATAAACGAATGAATGAATAAAAGCTATTGATCTCTTCAAAGAATGATACAGATTATAAAAATTATATATTTATTTAAAGGAACACCAACAGCATATTGCATTATAACATATATAACAAACATTAAATATAATATAATATTAATGCACATGCCTATTATAGGTATTCACAGCGTTTACTTTATATACATAGTTTTTACATAGTTATACAGTGCGAGAAAATGAAGTAAGTAAAATTAACAATATGTACACAAACAAAATATATAATTATATAACACAAACTAATTAAAATAAGAAGAAGATAAAGAGGCAACAATGGGTGGCCTTATTTCAATGATTCTTTTTACAAACGATAGAGTTTTGCTCCTGCATTGATTCCGGGTAATAGAAACTTATCTACAGGTGGATCGTTTCATCGTTTCCAGTAGATTAAAAAAAAAAACCTATTTACCTTTTTGATTTGTCTTAAATATATACTTATTTTTATTATATCCAATATTAAATATTAGTATTCCAAGAATGGTTAGAATACCTTGTTTAAATTGAAAAAAAAAAACTATTTGAAAACAGTCAATTAAATAAAAAAAGAGTTATAATTTTTCATGGAAATGAATTAATTAAAAAAAAAATACAAAATGAAAAGGAAACTATTAATCTGGAAACTTGTTCAGAATCGTTAATCACTTTTTTTTTATGATGTAACGAATGGTATAATATTATTGCCTTATATTTATTAACAAAGACTCAAATTTGGCCTTGTGGTCCCGGCATAGAATAAGCCACCCCTTCTTTCCCATGGGTGTCGTAAGAGGCGACTAAATGGTTAATGGTTATGGACAGCAGCGTTCTTCTTAAAACATCTCCAAAGCCTAATTGTGGTTGCCAATCCGCTTGCCAAGCATGGCAACTACTGACAAAGCCCTCCAGGAGAAGGTTTATATTCAGCAGTGGACAGTTAAAAACTGATATCATGATGATGATTGATCGAAACAGTTCTAGACTTTTAACTATTACAAAAATGTGAAGTTACACAGAAACATGCGAGAAATATCATTCTCTGTGTGTATTAAAAAATAAATTAGTTTAATTAAGAGTTAAAGACCTTTAAACTGAGTACGTCGTGTTAACAAACACTTAGAAAAGAGGATAATTATAAAGCCGGCTTAAAACTTGAATAATTTGCACACAAAATGTGATCCATATTATACACGTATAATTTTGAATGAGAATCAATTTGAAACTTTGTCAATCATTTTGTATAACCTTTATTCTGCCCAAGTAAATCCTTACGTGGGCAGAACAGAAACTTACGAGAAAAAAAATTATTGTCATATTTAACTGGGCTTCGCCCATGGTCGTATCGTTATATTAATTATCCTATAACCTTCCTTAAAATGAGCTAAAAATGTTAAAAGGTAAATTTTAAAATACGACTGACAACTTCAAGTACCGAGTTCAAACAAACGAATTCTTGCACTTTATAGATAGATAGATAGATAGATAGATACTCTTTATTGTTTCCTCCAATCCTATATATTACTATTGTTTTTTTTTTTTCTATTCAATTCAGATATGTAATTTCAATATGTGAAGTCTATCCATGCCAACTCATGCCAATAATGTCAAGGTGAGTCTGGTATGTCTGTAAATTTACCTTAGTAATAAAATTTCTATAATGCTAGAGTGGATCTCCATTATGGGTAACATAAATACTATTACGGACACCATAGAATAAACCGTGCCATCCATGGTACCCCTTAATGCGTCGCCATTACTAAAGACTGAGGGTTACGCCTCTCGAATCAACGACTATTGTTATCTTTGCGCTAGTTCTATTTTTGTGGTCGAATCAATATGGTCCTCTTTTATTATATTCGAATCAGGACAATTCAAAGGATATTTCAGTATGATCTGTCGACTGCAAAAAGAAGCGTTTAAATCGGTTACCAGAAGAACGTCAGTTGTTACTTTTTTGTGTTAAACGACAATTCTTTTTTATCGTTTACACCAAAAGAATATCAACTGGTAAAAAACCGGGCAAATGCGAGTCGAATTCCCGTACAGAGAATTCCGTACAAATTATAATAAAAAAAAAAGTTTTGCAATAATAAAATATTTTGTGACGTAACTACAAATTTACAATTTTCCGTTTTTTTTTTCTTTACTTGTGCTATTCGATATTGTTTCTTACCAAACTACGTGACTTTAGGTCTACGAAAAGTACTCTATAGATTGTGATTCCCTTGCAAATGGCCAAATATGGTATATGATATAAACAGCTATATCTTCTAATTATATTAACATAGGAGATAATTTTTTTACAGCTTCAAGGGATTACAAATTTGACTATTAGATAGTTCTATTCGATCTGTAAGTATATCTTTTCAAAGAAAAAAAGAACTTTCCAAATCATTTTACAACTGACGGAGTTACGAGGTGACGAACATAAAAAAAAACAACCGAATTGAAAAACCTTCTTTTGAAGTCGAATTGAAAGAGACTTTTTTGAAGTAACTTAAACATGTTTTTACTTCATTAAGTCGCTGGATTTAAGACAAACACAGATAGAGCGTAAGTCTAATCCCGTCACGGTCTTAGGCAAAAGAAAACATTGGGCGGTAATCCTGAGATTGGCTCACAATGTGGGCACACTACTTTACTTTATATATTGAACAGTGTTTGTACAGACACGCACATAGCTTTATACAGGCGAAAACGTCAGACTCGTTCAACGGAATATTTCGTTAATGGAAAAGATAAACAAACAACAGGTGGGCCGTCAGTTTGTTTGCCATTTCCAGGTATACACGAAATAAATAAAAACAGAAACTTTTAATGAAGATAAATATATGTATATATATATATAAATATATATATAATCGTATCTTTTTTTGTAGTTATCATTCATTCATTCGTTCATAAATAATTATAAAAAATAAGTAAACATAAAAATATCACAAAAAAAAACAACTGTTAAAATACAATTGCGACTTATTTGTCGAAATTAATTGAAAAACTGTATTTTTTTTTTGTGTTTATGTATATTCTACGGGTTTTCCCGCGTTTGTTCGTATAAAAAATATTCTATATGTATCATTTCAAGATATAATTGTGTTGTTTACCCTTCTAATAGAGTTAATTGTTTGTTATAGTAATATTTTATGTATTTATTTGTTATATATGGAAATAGAATAGAAATTTATTATTTGACAAATATGTATATTTTTATTTATATTATACATTTTTGTGTGTTTATATTCGTTAAATTATACGTTTATAATAATAATGCGTTAAATATTGCTGTCTGTTGCCTCAATTCAATAATGCACCTCTTACGTATTTCACATTTGGCCTTATAGTTAACTGATAAAGTACACCGTCTGGTGTAAAATCCGCTAAACGTTCATACATTTACATTGTGTATTAAACTTTAAATAAATAAATAAATATATATTTTTTTCCCGTGTTCAAAATTACATTCAAATATACTTATGTAACTAATTGTAGGAAGTAATAAATAATTGAAAATTGTATCCCACAAAAAACCGACTTCAATTATGATTAATCCACTTGTTTTGGTCTTAAACTACTGAACCGATTTCGATAAAATTTCTATAAAACTAAACTGTAAGTATATCCTTTCAGATAGATGAAGAATTTTCTAAATCCGTTTAAAACTAACGGAGTAATGAGGTTATAAACATAAAAAATATAACCGAATCGAAAAGCTCCTTCTTTTTGAAGCCGCTCTTAAATATTCTGCTAGGTTAATAGATTTTATTATTTGTTCATTCCAAAGGTTGACTAGTAGAGAATGATTTTAGCATTAAATCCGCCTTTTGTACCATATTTTCTTTTGGTCAATCAAATTATTTAAACAAAAATAAACAAAACATTACGTCACAACCTTCAACGCAATACCACATAAAATTAGTGAAGTAAAATGTTTCTATTGGTTATTTCTTTGAACTTTCATTATTTACGACTAAAAGGTTAAGTAAAATACCTAATTTTTACTTACATCTATTAGAAATTTGATAAATAAATAGATATATAATTTATTTTTAACACAGCATTCAGCAACAAATATACATACGCAAAAAAAGAAGTAAAAAATTCTATTATGTATAATAGTTTAGTCCATATTGGTCCTTAGAATAAAGTTATCAAATTTAAATTTAACAACTGATAGTTTCGTTGAAACTTATACATGAATTAGTAACTATTTTGTAATATAAAGTACATACAGGAAGTATCAATTACATAATATAAAATGAAAATGAAATATTTTTATAATATAAATTTTAAAACAAATTTAAAAAAAAATAGCGCCTCATAAATGATCCTATTATATCTAGTTCTCTATTCAAATGATATTCTTTTTATTTTTTAACTTTTTTTTTTGTATTTGTGCATACACATTCTTTCTTTCTTTTCTCAATGTCCTCTACCCAAAGATTGTCTGAAAGAGATTGCTTAGCGATAAGGCTGCGTTTTGTATAAGTTCTCATTACAGTTACCAGAGGGAGACTTTGTACAAAAGGCGATTGCTTGGGTACCTCTGTCCCATTCGTGTTTCAACTGTGGAGCAGTTGTATTTGCATAGCTGTGTTTCGGTTTGAAGGGTGGGATATGGCGTGAATTTACTGGGTACAGAGGAATAACACCTGAGTCCTCAGGAATGGCAACGCATGGGGGGTATCATGGGCGAAACAGTATACTCTGTTATGTCCATGTCTATAGGCGACGGTTACCACTTTCCATCAGGTGGGCCGTAAGCTTGTTTGCCATTCTATGTTGTATAAAAAAAAGTTACATGTATTTACGATTCTATAAATGGTGCAATTAAGTGTAAATAAATAAATAATTTTATTACATTTCCTTTACGAATATAATAAGAATGTCTATATACTCGTACATATGAGTATATAGACATTCTTATTTTTAGTAAAAAAAAGTTAAACAAATTCTATACATCATCCGTTTCGTATACCAATCCGGTTGTAACAATAAAAATCACATATTCCATAAGATTTCTTTTACCCTCTCGACCCTTTTCTTTGCAAATCACCTGTACGTAGTTGTATATATTAGGTACTTGGCCGAAGCGGCGTTTCGGTCACGTTTATGTGATGAATTATTCATGAACAAAACAAAACAAGTGGCTTTTTAGCGAGGGTGGGTTAGAAATAATGGCGGACGCCAACTAATTACTGTCTGGCTCTTGCGAAACATCAATAATACGGTCATCATAAATTATTTTTTTTAGTTGGTAAAAATGTAATATTAAACCCTGGCTACGCTATCGATATACACTGACGGGGTACCAGTGAGAGATGATAGGTGAGGTTAGTCCATCGTGACGAATTCCAAAAAAATCAGGAAGGAGCAAATACCAATATGATTGTTAGACTCATGTACTAACAATCCCTTTCCCTCCTTATAAATTATGTTAAGGTTATCAACATTTTATTAATACTATCTTCCCGTTCCGGATTCACACGGGTGCGCAAATGAAGGAAATCAGACCAAATTTACAAAAATCCTCTCATTCTATATCTATCGGCGATATCTATAGGCGACCTTTACTATTTTTTAATAGATGGACAGTTAGCTTGTTTACCATTCTAAGTTGCATTAAAAAAAAATTACAAAATAAAAATAAAATATTAAAATATCTAAAATTTACGACTGTCAACACGTCGGCAACAGTTATAAAACTGTATGGGTGCGTTTTTTATAATACTTATTATGGCAAACATGCTGACCCTTCATGAAAACAACAACCGTTGCCTATAAACATGGGCACGGGCATCACAGAATACACTGCTATACCCGTAGTATACGTTGTCATTACTGAGTACTACGATATTACGCCTCTGTACCCTGTAATTTCACTGCCATATCCCCTTGAAAACAAAATACAGCCATGCAAGCACAAGTGCTTCACGACAGAAATACGTTTATATTTTACACTATCCTTAATCCAAATCAAACCAATCATCTTCTTGCCTTTATCCCAATTATTTGGGGTCGGCGTTATATGATTTTATTCATATTACACAAAGAATAGGCTTTTTTACATCCGTCGCCTGTCTGACGTCATTTCCCCTTCGAAATGCATTTGTTAATGATATCCACTAACTATGATGTAAAGGCCGGCAGCACACCTGCAATGCCGCTGGTGTTGTGGGTGATCATGGGCGGCGGTAGTCACTTACCATCAGGTGAGCCGCATGCTCGTTTGCCCCCTATGTTGTAAAAAAAAAAAAAAATAAAAAAAAAAAAAAGGATTGAAGAGAAATAAGGAAGTAAGCAAAGGAAGTAATAATTATAACATTTTAGATTTTAATTTAAAAACGATACTACTATATTGTAAAAATTTCTTTGGTGCCCTATACAGCCGAATCGAAAACCTCGTTTTTTGAAGTCGGTTGATAGGACGATATCACCCCTCTTCCCTCCTAGATAAGTTTTACATTTAGCAATAGATAAATACGTCGTCATCTCTTAAAATAGTCCTTAATACTCTCTGGCTGGGGGAGAAGGGATGGTTAGTAATGGGGATTAGCAACACCGTTGCTAGCAATATACCCTATTAGGTCAACCTCCTCGCGGTTCCCTTAGAAACCATCGTAATTAATTTATTTTTGAAATTGTCACGATGGGCTAGCGGATCTGCTTCATCCTCACCTATCATCTTTCACTGGTGCCCCGCCAGTGTATACCGATAGCGCGGGCGGGGTTACCATTCCATTATCATCCAAAAAAAAACTCTTTCTCTCTCGTTCTCTCCCACGCATATAGTAGCGAAAACATATCTATCAAAGCATTCGTGTACTACTTAGCTATATAGAGGACTGGATAGAAAATAACGTATACGTATTGTTGACAGATTAGGTGCGGATGGAACTTGATTGGTGTCAAGGGTTTGATACAATTTATTCTCGACAAAAACAAAATCGAATAAGACCTTACTCTGATACGCTTCTCCAGTAGTGTACAAAGGTTATTGTTATATTTAGCTGACCTAACAAACGTCGTTTTGTCCCCTAACACCCACCTACTCACAAGTTGGAGTAAACAATACGCATTTGTAAAATTTCATTAAAATCGGTTGAGCAATTTCGGAGATTATCGTAAACAAATATTGTGATATGATTTTTTTACATATTAAGATTTGCTATTAGTTGTCTATATTTACAATTATATTATAAACTAGCGACCCGTCCCGGCGTCGTACGGGTGGACATTTTTACATTTAAAAAAATGGCCATTTACGGCTGCACACGCGACGGAAGCTTAAAAATGGAGTAACTTCTCCCGTTTTCCCAACCTATATATTAATTAGGGTATAATTAGGATATATATTAATAATCTATTATATGAGGGTGTGTGAAAGTACTGTACAAATATTTGCTAAGATTTTAAACGGCTTGTAAAATTTACTTTACTTTAAAAGAGTAACTGTTGAGTTTGTTGCAAGCTCTCCTCAATAGATAACAACTTTCCGAACCCTGCAGTAGATCTGAAAAAAAAATTATGATTTAAAAGTGCTTGTAAACAAGTCTATTTAAATAAAAATGATTTGAATTAGAAACATATAAACTATCTTTTGACTGAGATATTAAACTTAGATATATATATATATATATATATATATATATATATATATATATATATATATATATATATATATATATATATATATATATATATATATATATATATATCGCAGACTTATTTGTTATTGTTTAAAGTAATGAATAATTTATTTAAATAAATTTTATTAATTTATTTCAAACCTTTCAGGCAACACAATTTTAATGCCGAATTCAATTATATTTCTTGTTATTAATTATTGAAAATATTTATTAAAAAGTAGTCTATATATAGTACTCAGGGATAATACAGCTTTCTAACAGTAGAAGAATTCAAATTCAAAATCGGATCAGTAGTACCGAAGATTAGGCCCAACATATAAACTTAAAAACTTAAGATGTAAGATTTTTGAACCTTAAAAATCTTAGATCCCTTTTTCTGGCGGTAGTCATAAATAATCATTGGTTCAATAACGTTTAGTCTCACAATTGCTAACAGTGTTGCCAGTTTGCATGTTTATTTTTCGTAATTTTGGGCAAAAAATCTTATCTGCGTGAAATATTGGTAGAATAAAATTTTACCTTAAAAATCTTATATCCTTTTTTTTTCAGGCAGTAGTCATAAATAATCATTGGTTTAGTAACGTTTAGTCTCACAATCGCTAACAGTGTTACCAGATTGCGTGTTTATTTTTCGTAATTGGTTAAATGAAATTCTTAAAGAAATGTTTAAAGAAAAGTTAAATGGGCTTGTAGAAATTTGGCTGACGATTTTTGAAACATTTGCTATTTGTAAACTGTACAGTGACATGTAAAAGAGAGAGTAAGAGAAATGAAGCGATTTCTTTTAGTCCTTTTTTCATCGTTTGCTTAAGGTTACTCGACAATTAACACATATTTGTAATTGAATAAAAAAAGTAAATTGTACCGATTTGGAGAAAAGTATTTCACATTTGGATAGATATCAAAACTCACATCTGGCAACCCTGGTTGCTAAGTGCTGAGCCAATCAATAGATACTGGAAATCTGGTAAAGCCACATAAATAATTAATTCAAACAGCTAATCAATATGAATGTTTTTATTCATGACAATAGAACATTCTAGAAATGAGTTTCAATGGTTTTACGTTGTATGAATAATTTATTTTAATCAATTTGAGATAAAATGTAGACGAGCTATAAAGTAGATTAATGTCTAATACAATTTGATTATGGGTTTCAATGAAGTACCATTATTTTACCTCAATCTGACTTGTAGGTTTTAGGGTTCCGTACCAAAAAGGTATAAAGAAGCCCTTATAGTGCTACTTTGTTCGTCTCACAGCGCTATATCTGTGAAGCAAAAATCTGAAATATATAGATTAATAAACAGACTAATGTGGGTATTACAGATTTTTTTTAACTAGCACCATTTATGAGAAAATAAGAAACTTCTAAAAAAAATACAAATTAGGTCCAATTTTTAACTGCAATTATAAGAAATTACGAATTGTAGCGTCAACAATATTATATATATATATAATATATATAATAATATTAGATATATGTTTCGTAATTAATTAATGCATATAATATATTTTACCTCAAATTTAAATATTTATGTACGGATCCTCAGCATGCAAGTTCAACTCGTACCTGACCTAATGTATTTAATGCTTATGTAGTTGGTAAATATTATGTTCATGGTACTGTTAATGGCTATAGGTGACGGTTACCATTTTCATCAGGTGGGATGTTAACTTTTTTGCCATTCTAAGTTGCATAAAAAAGCTTTATCATTATTTTGAATGACTTTCAAAAGGGAGAAAATTCTCAATTGGTATATTGTTTTATATATATATGTTACGCCATTACGTCGCCAATTGTTAACCGATTTTAATGATTCTTTCTTCTTTTCCTTCTAAACTTTCCCATGTATAATATAATATAATAGTAGCGGGATTAACTTGCTTTATTTCCGATATGTAAGAACCGATCGACTTTTTACCTCTCATCGAACATATTGGAAATATTGCTCCATTTTTACACAGACGCAAATTGACAGAGATGTCAGTGGATGCCGGTCCTTACCCATTCAAGGCGTATACGTTTGAAGTTGATACGGGTAGAACGGCACTTGTCCTCGTGTTACAGTTCTTTTGATGTATCCTTTGCTAGCTGCAGCCCTCGACTTTGTCCACTTTTTTTTATGTAACTTAGAATTGAACGCAAGCTGACGGTCCACCTGATGGAAAGTGGTAACCGTCGCCTACAGACATGAACAGTACCATAGACATAACAGAGTATACTGTTTCGCCCATGATACCCCACATGCGTTGCCATTCCTGAGGACTCAGGTGTTATTCCTTTGTACGCTGTATATTTATTGCTATATCCCACCCTTCAAACCGAAACACAGCCATGCAAACACAACTGCTTCACGGTAGAAACACGAATGGAACAGAGATGCCCAAGCAAACGACATTTGTACAAAGTCTCCCACGTGGATTAGGATACAAAGCAACAATAGTAAGTGTCATCCAATCATACCAATCGCCTGCCCCTCGTTCTAGGATCATCATCATTCTCATCTCAGCCTTTAACTAATCACTACTGAACGGGGGAAAGGGATTGTTAGCAATGGAGTTTGACAGCCCCATTGTTAGCAATTTGCCCTATTAGGTCGCTCTCCGCGTGGTTCCCCCTGGAAACCATCGTGAACAGTTCTTGTTGAATTCGTCACGATGGGCTAACTGAACTGCTTCATCCTCATCTATCATCCTTCACTGGTACCCCGCCGGTGTATACCGTTAGCGCGGGTGGGGTTACCATTCCATTATCACCCATTAAAAGAACCATTACTGAACATAAACCTCCACCTTCGAGGGTTTTGCCAATAGTTGACATACTTGACAGGCGGATTTTTTTTTTATACAACTTAGAATGGCAAAGCTGACGGCCCACCTGATGGAAAGTGGTAACTGTTGCCTATAGACATGAGCAGTACCATGGACATAACAGAGTATACTGTTATATCCATGATACCCCCCATGCGTTGCCATTCCTGAGGACTCAGATGTTATTCCTCTGTACCCAGTAACTTCACGCCATATTATTTAAGGATTAGCTACCATAGTTAGACTTTGGAGGTTTTAAGAGGGCTGTTGTTGCCTATCTCTCTATCATTAATTTCCTTTAGTCGCCTCATACGACATCCACAGAAAAAGAACGGAAGGTTTATTCTATACCGGGACCAAACGGATTATTTATGGTTAAATAATTTTATTCAAACTAGTCGACCTTAAATAACTGAGATATTTTTTGTAAGAAGTTGTTCTAATATATTTAAGTTTTGGAGTTATTCAGTTTTGTTAGAAAAATGTTTTAAAAAGTTAATATCGAATTGGGCGGAAGGAGACGAGACATGGAGTTTATCGCATCAAACGTTAAAAATAAAACTATTGGTTATATACCATGTAAACAGGTTTATAAAAAAAAATTGTCGAAGTTTTTTGACAAAATTTGTTTTTCCCCTGGATTTTTTGTATATTGTAGAATAGAATAGAATAGAATAGAATAGAATAGAATAGAATAAATTTATTGTGAGCTGTATGTTACAATTTTTCGTAAGATGTTATTAACGTCTCAAAGGAAAACAGCCTACCCATACATCGGGCATACAATACGATTAATTACAAAACATTAATTATTTTAGAGTCATACATTAAAATTGTCAATAAAATTGTCAATAAAATAAAACATGTCAATCCACAGTCACAAACTAACTCATGGTCACCATTAGAACATATTAATTATCATCCTATATATTAATTAAATTATTTATAATGTCAATGTAAAAAAAAAGAAAAATGTCAAAGAGCAAAGAATTCATTCATATTATAGAAAGCATTTGCAAGTAGCCATTTTTTTTAATAATAATTTGAATTTTGTATTAGGCACTTCTTTTAGGTTATTTGGCAAATGATTATATATTTTGATAGCCATTATATAACTACTTTTATTGTATATCATTGAGTTAGCTTGCGGCAAATATAAATGATCATATTGTCTCATGGGTACATTTCTAAGTCGAACTTCAGATTTCTTTTTAAATAAGTGCATGTTGTTTACTACAAATAAGCTGATTTCTAATATATATATGCATGTCAACATATAGACATTTTATACTGTCTCTAAGGAAGTTACTAAATTTATTTGCTTACAATATTATAAACTCATATTTAGGGATTTTAAAAAATAATACTAATAAGTAATCCTTAGTTCAGTTTAGTTAAGTTCTATTTTTTACTCAATTTAGAATGGCAAATTAGCTGAGGATTAACCTGATGGAAAGTTGGTAAACATCGCCTATAGATATAAACAGCGATATAGTCTATATAATATACTGTGACGCCCTCAATTCCCCCATGTAATGACATTCCTAAGGATTAATCTTTTATTCATCAGTGCCCTTTGATTCCACAACTATATCGCATACTTTAAATCGAAACAACCATATATACTCCCCTGCTTTACGACCGAAACATGAACAGAAACGTGGCGTAGGTACCCAAGCAGACTTTTCTACAAAGCCTCCCTCTGGCAAAACATATTAATTCTAGCGTTAATAGCTTTCTTATAACACAGATAAACGGATGGTACGGTATCCCAACAAATACAATATGAACTTATCACCTGCTCTTCTGGAAACTTCAGAAAATCCCTCTTGAGAATTCTTATTATTTTAGATATCTCCACATATTGCTGTATTACCAACCCTTTCATATTCGGTACGATGTTTCAAAAATATCTTACAAAAATTCCCAAGGCTACGTTCAGTAAGAAACCCCAAATTTCTACCCATTTAACCTTTTATTGACTTGAGTCTCTGAATTATTTATCATTCGAATCTCTTGGGTCTGGATCAATCGTAGCATGACAAAAGAACCTTACGCCGTATACTTTAGAAATATTATTTCTTCTCTAAACGGTTAGAAATATAAGCAGATGTGAGTTATTTTTAGTTTATTGCCATTTTATACCCTTTACTTTTTTTTAGATGCAATTTCAAAAAGGAAGGTGCTATATTTTATACTGTGATAAAACTCTTTAATAAATGTGACTTTACAATATTTTATCGATTTTTTTATAAAAATTTTAAGTACCTATCATGTTTTATTTTTGTCCGTGTGGTCTTGGCATAGAATAGGCCACCCGTTCCTTCCCTATGGATGTCGTAAGAGACTAAAGGAACTTAACGATTGAAAGATGGACAACGGCGTCTGTCTTAAAACATCTCTAACACACGAACAAATGTCACGAACAGTCAAGTTATGGAATGAGCTCCCTGCCGAGGTTTTCCCAAGAGACTACAGTATGGGGTTCTTCAAAAGGGGGGTAAAGGGTTTCTTCAGGGTCAGCAACGCGCGTATAATATCTCTAGTATTGCAGGTGTTCATAGGCTACGGTAACCGCTTACCATCAGGTGGACCTGCTTGTTTGCCACCTCAGTGGTATAAAAAATCTCTAAATTTGCGGTTGCCAACCCGCCTGCCAAGCGTGGTAACTTCTGACAAACTCCCCTAATGGGGTAGGCTTATGTTCAGCAGTGGGCAAATAACGGCTGGAATAAAAAAAATTTAGTACACATGCACTTATAATATACTGAATTTATTAACGGGTAATATAGAGTGGTTACTTTGCCTACATTATCAATATATACTGGCGGGGTACCAGTGATGAGTGATAGGTGAAAATGAAAATAGATCAGTGATCCCAAAGTGACGAATTCCACAAAATCTAACCACGATGATTTCACGAGGAAGAACAGCATGGAAATTAGCCTGATAAGGGTATATTGCTAGCAAGGGGGCTGTTAGACCCCATTACTTGCAATCCCTTTCCAATAGCAATACAGATTGAATCTCTTAAGTTTTCAAAATTAATTAAATAATCACAAAACCTGAATAAGGCGATAACTATCAAATTATTATTATATATTACATATTTACTACATCATTTCTAGTATGGAATTGATAAATCACGATGAACAAATAATACTCGTGTTATGTTTCCAGTTCTTTGTGTTATCTAGCGAAATTGAAAATACACGATATTGAGAGAAATATCTACAATCAATTTGTACCTTGTGACGTGAACACACTACGAGTCTGTGTTAAAATTCGATATGATGTGTTGAATTATTAGACAATACGAGCTGTTCTTGTTCTTAATGTGTTTTTTTTTTGTTTTCTCCTATATTATTTTTGGTGAATTTTTCTAAACTATGGATTCTCTTTCCATGCTTTCTCCTTCAAACATGGTAGGTAGAAGAGGTTGTATAAGAAAAAATAGAGGACAATACAAACAATAGAACAAAAAAGCATACGCTTAACAAATTATTTACAAATTTTGCTTTTTAACTCTGTACACTATATATATTTTTTTTAATAATAATTAAATGCTTTATTCTTACAATAAAACCGCTTCACAGTATAGTTGAAATTTTTGCAAATGATATATATTGTTTTTGTACATACATAGAGGCACTTATCGACAACAATGACGGCTTTTTAGAAAAATACAATACTTTATCGCCACACTAAACCTGGAGTGATTTTTGTTTTTTTCACCTTTCACTAGATTTTCTGATAAATAAAAATATTTTCACTATAATAAGACACGAATATACCACGATAGTCAGAATAGTTTTAGATTTAGAAATTGCAAACCATAGGTAGTCGTTAATAGAAAACTAATGCACTCGAAAATAATAAAAAAAAAAAATATTTTAATTTTTAGAATTTTATTTAACTTATACAACATATAAAAAGTGCGAAAGAGAAGCGTTTACTTTTGTCTTTATCTTGTTTCGCACTTTTATTTGTATTTTTCTTTTTCTTGATTTTTTGTTTTAAATATTATTAGAGCTATTATTCTAGTCATTACAATATTCCATTTGTGTGATTTTTAATTAACATTTTATAACGGTATCTAAATGATTACCGTACACTACCCTCTTGTTCATAATAACGTCCAGCATTCCGTAAATCTCTTTTAAACTTTTAAAGTCTTTTATCTTTTTCTTTTACACTAATTTCTCAAATTAAAAGTAACAGTCACAAAACAGTGTAATAGTAAAAATAGGTTTGTATGACGTTTTATGAATACAAGAGTAATTTTATATAAAATGTAAATGATTTTATTTATTTTATTTGTAAAAAAAATCAACAAATGGAATTATCTAAGAAGTAGTTGTAGTTTCTAGTTTTAAAGTAATAATAGTAGCTTTATAATAAAAATAGGAAATAATAGTTATTATTGTTAAGTTTCTGCATGCATTACCTAATGTCACAAAACCTAATTTACGATGTGATAAAATTACAATGAATTTTTTAATATTTTAATAAATTATATTAAAAAAAATCTGTAAACCTAATTTTAATATTTTTGTTTCAACAAGACATATATTTATCATAGAGAATAGGACCATAGGAAAAAAATTTATCAAAAAGAAATCTAATAAAAAGAATTACCAGCCAACGAAAAGCAAAATAATTCGAATTTAGTTGTACTTTTGTAAAATATTTTATTTTCTGTTTGTAAGAATATACTGTCCATTCGTTATATTTTTCATTCAATTTAATCCAGAATTACAGTCTGGATTCTTTTATTACGATGAATACTAAGAAATTTGAGTACAAAGAGTACAAAGCAATCGCTGAGATTGTCTGGAACTTATCATTGTGAAAAAATAAGACAGGGAATTACATGGTCCTTAATATTTTTAATATTTAACTATCTATTGTAACGTTATAATGTAACTATAATGAAATTCACAAAAAAAATAATAATAAAAAGCAATTGAAGAACAAGTTTTAATAAGTACATACAACTTGTTTAAGAAATATTTTATTCAATATAAAATTAATATAAGTGCATTAAAAATTTCTTAATATTTTTTCTTAAAAGCTAATATAAATTTTTAATTATTATAAATTATTGAAATGCATGCTAGGAAAATAAACAATTGTTTTATGAACGTTAATGATTTATGTGACCCAATTTCTGGAGGTCGCGTAAACCCTTTTCTTACGTTACAAACAATAAGGTTACTTTTAAAGTTTTAATAAGATTTGCAATATAAATCGCCGCAAAGTTAACTTTTAACTATTTAAAGCAGTGTATAATTTTGCTGCATTATAAAATATTTCGAGATTGTTTCAGAATTTGCTTACATTTACTTAATTATACATGACTAATACTAATTTAACTAAAATATCATATATATAATTTATTAAGGTGTTTTAAATATCAAACAAAATAAATGTTCAAATAGAACTATTACAATACATTCAATATTTTTTCAAAAATGACATTACCTACTGTATTTTAAATAGAAGAGAGATTCGAACAAAATCAATAAACCATCTCGAACTATTTATACAGAAATCCACTAAAATACCACTCCACATAGAAATGTCACCAAACAACCACTAGACTATCTGGCTTTGAATATTTTAAAGTGCTCTTTATTATTCCTGTTTTAATACAAAATGCTAGACGATATTTAAATATAAGGATAGTGCAATTGGACGACAATCCAACGAACTAAGTTAGGTTCGTTTGATTGCTAAAGGAGCCATGTTAGGGCAAAAATCTCACCCACAATTTTTTTCTCCTTACCCATGTTTCTTTGAGAAAAATATTCAGTTTTATAGGCAGCCCACTCACTTGAAATGTGTGCTAATTTATATAGTTTCTCCTAGTATATATAGTTTTTCCTAGAAAGTACAGCATGAGGTTTTTCAAAAAGGTATAAAGAAGTTCCTTTAGGGTAGGCAAGGCGCGCGGTATCCATGTGGCAAACATGGATACGGCTCACCTGATTAAGTAATCACCGCAGAGCTATAAAAAAACATATTGTAAGTAAAATATTACTAAATTTTCTATTATTATAATATATCATTCGTTATGATGGTGAAATTTCATCTCTAGAATGTAGTAAAAGACAAAGAAGGAAACAATACAATACACCAGTACGAAAAAAAGAATCTGAAAACAACCGCCTGGCTAGTGAGGTAATAATGGACTATATTCTACTTTTATGGGCCCATCAGTACCCAACAAAGCAACATTAATGGATTAATAGGATTTCTACTCATTTTCATAATAATTTATTCAATATTTTTACTTTTAAAATACAGTTTTTCATCCAAGAGAAAATTTATAATCCCGATCTAATGACATGTTGGTCTATTTAAAAAGATAAGTAGTTTAAAACATTAATGTATTAAATACAGTAAAATTTATGCAGTTAAAATTTTCAACGGTAAACTTTAAAATATTCAACGCCAAAAATATACTATTTAATATACTATCAAAACAGATGTTGCATTTTGAAGTTGTAGAACAGTAATATCTGAAAATAACGCTTTTTATAAAAAGTAAAATTTTGTGTCACAAATTTATAATTTCACTGTGACATCTGCTTTGGAGTTTTGTAAATATTTAATTACTTATTATGATTACGTATATTAACTTAGAGGTTCTAGAAAGTTCGAAAGATAATATCTCAATAACTTATAAGCATCTGTCTTGTTTTCAATTCCCAAACATGATAATCATCGACTTCAATAGCATCACATTTTGTATTATTAATGTCTATACAAAGTGAAAATTTACATAAGAAGAATCTCGATTCCAAAATATTATTAAATGACATCTTTAAAATTTGCTGCTATAATTGAAAATTTAAAAGTTTTTAGTTTTTTGAGATACGGCTCGAGTGCCCACGACCATCATTGCCGGAATATCTAATGCTTTAGTCTTAAAATAATTGTGCTTTGTATTACAAAGCGTAGGTATTCCTCCAAAAGGTCAAGGTCAAAGGTCATTAAACATTAGCCTAACAACCTATACCGTGAGTTTTAAATAGAACCTCTAAGTTCAGATGTAGTAGCAACCAATAGTCCATAGCGTCACGAAGTTAAAGTGCTTCCGCTTTGGGCTAACAGATGGCGTTCCTGCAGAATCGTTCCATATCCCTGGTGGACATGTACATCGACAACTCTGAGCCGACGGAGAATGTCGGCCAGATCCACTTCAGTTTGGAGTACGACTTTCAGAATACCACCCTCATCTTGAGGATTATTCAGGTTGGTAAACATACAATACATAACGTATAAGTAAAACTGATACAGTAAATATCCCTTAACTTAACGTACTTCGCTTAAGTCGGGGTATAATTTTGCATATAGTGCATATAATACACGTAATTTTGTTTTAAATTAGGCAAGAAACTAAAGAAAATAATATGCTAAACATTTTATAATAGGTACCTACCTACCTACCTATAATGTGCACTTGGAAACTTTAAACAATAAAATATATCAATTCTTTTATTCTTATATAGTAGGTGTATAAAATTTGATGTTTCATGTTTCATTTCATTTCATATTTCATGGCGATATATGGAAATAACTGTCGTGAGAATTCTATTAAAGTAATACTGCATACTAATATATCAAACTTTGACATTTAGTCAGAATAGTATTTGAAGAAAAAAGAAAAACTGCCTTTAAAAATATTATAAAAAAAAAAACACAACTAATAAAATTTTGTATTATTAATATAGATAAATACTATTTAATGTAACCTCCAAAAGAGTCCAATAGTAAACTTATTATAAATACAAACAATTACAAGAAATGTTCACACTGTGAAAACAATGGGTGACCAAAAGCTATATCTTAAAAAAAAAATATGAAATTTATTATTATGAATATTTAATAATAATATAAAAAGGTCAACTAACTAAGTTGCCAGCAGCACTAAATATATGTGAGTAATTTAACAAACAAAATTAATATAAAAAAGATTACTTTTTAACATTGTCTCAAAGTCATTATTTTACTTCAATCGTAAATAAAGTTTCAATGTTTTAAATTAAAATTATATGCCCAATGAGCAAATATTATAAATTTCACTTTTATATTTTATTTAATACTATTTTATATAATATTTAGCTTTACCTATATGTATTTATTAAAAAAAAACTATAGTACCCAAAATTCAAAATATTTGTACAAAAGTCGTTTGCTTGGGCACCTCTATCCCATTCGTGTTTCTGTTGTAAAACTGTTATGTTTGCATAGCTGTGTTTCAGTTTGAAGGGGATATAGTAGTGAAATTACAAAGTAAAGAGGCATAACTTAGTCCTCAGGAATAGCAATAAGGTATATCGTGGGTGAGACAGTGTACTTTATTATGTGCCTGGTAGTGTTCATGTCTTTTAGCAATGATTACCACTTTACATCAGGTGGGCCGTCAGCTTGTTTGCCATTCTAAGTTATATTAAAAAATATAAATATGTTTACTAGTTGTCTAGTACTGTACCAGTTCTATTTAATTTGGGGCTAGATGTTGTTGTATAATGTATCCTGATATTTATTAAATATTTATTTATTTATTTATAATATGTACATATTTTTGGTGAGCTTACAGATTTATTAATACACTCACCAAACAGAACATTATAATAATACATGGATTGAAAATAAAAAATGAAAAAAAAAATCTATTTATACTTTAAAAATAGACATTAAAAATGCATATTTATAACCAAAACACTTATTTATTGTGTATTTATTATAAAACATGTTATATTTGCAAAATATATTTTAATTCAGGCCTTTATTGTGATACGCATTTTAAAATCCTATTGTACACATTTTTAGATGCCCATAATAATAATAATAATAAATATTAATTACTAGTGTAAAATTGTGCTTAATTTTAAATAAATAATTCAATAAATATAATATAATATTAATTATATAATATAATTTAATATATTAAATATATTAAAATATATTAAATTATTATTATATATATAATAATTTATATATATATAATAATAATTTAAATAAATATTTCTTTCTTTCTTCCATAAATTTAGATAAGAAGTAAAATAACATTGCATTTACATATATTGTCCTTTTATTATTAAACTAATAAAAAATAAATATTATTAACTTATACCACAGTATCATAGTTATTTATACTTACTAACAACGATAGATAAATATTATTTTAAATCTTATTAATGTTAAATATAAAACAAACATGCAACTTATATTACATTGTCACGAATCAATGGATGTTTTCTAAATGTTTGAATCAATATTCAGTGATTTTATATAACCTATACAAATACATTTATTGAATAATATAATTTGGTAAGCTACTTAGACACACTAATTATATTTTTTAATACTGTTAACATCTGCCATAATAGTTTCGACTACCACGCAAAAGGAATCGCAAACGCAGCAAATACACACTCTTTATCCCTATTTTTTTTAAAACAATAAACTAAAAAAATAACACCTGAATTTATTGCTCGTTCTTCTTAACTGAAATTACATTCCGAACAATGACTATTCAAAAATGCCTTAATCTAAGTTCACTTGAATTAAAATATTTCTTTTTTTTTATACAACTTAGAATGGCAAACAAGCTGACGGCCCACCTGATGGAAAGTGGTAACCGTCGCCTATAGACATGAGCAGTACCATGGACATAACAGAGTATACTGTTTCGCCCATGATACCCCCCATGCGTTGCCATTCCTGAGGACTCAGATGTTATTCCTCTGTACCTTGTAAATTTACGCCATGTCCCACCCTTCAAACCGTAACACAGCCATACAAACACAACTGCTTCACGGTAGAAACACGAATGCGATAGAGGTACCCAAGCAATCGACTTTTGTACAAAGTCTCCCTCCTTCTTTCCTACTAATCCTTATCTTTATCCTTTCTAATCCTTATCTTTATCCTTTCTAATCCTTATCCTTACTCACATAGTAAAATTGTAACAGGACATCTGTACATAGAATATATTTAAAATGAAAAGGTATGAGGGTCTTAATAAGAGTAATAGAAGCTAATCTATTTTTTATTTTTATCTACGTTTCTTCCAGCAACATGCAAAACTACTGCATCACAGTGCACGTATTCTTTACAGTTGAATTCCTAAAGGTCCAACATAAACTCCGCAGTATGTTTTACCTAGTTCCAAAATCTACACATACAAAGTCACGGGCAAAAGTTAATACATAATATATGAAATGGTATCTAAAATTAATAATACTGATTTGATATAATAGTTAACACAAGCTATTTGCCTGCTACTTTGTACGTGAATTTTAAAAATAGGAACATCAATAAAATAGTCGACTTCTTGATGTTATATCAAAATAAAACATACTCCAGATTTTAAATTAGACTTTTAGGAAAATAACAGTAAAAACCGCATCTAATTTGGTTTAGTAGTCTTTACGTTATTCTAAAAAAAAAGAATGACAAAATTTCCAAAAAATTTTGTTATGGTTCCTATTGGTCTTATTAAAAATCCTCACATGAACTTTTCTTAAATATTTCCCATGTATAGACATCGCCTAATTACTGTTTTAATATATTTGTAAGATATACTAAGCTCTTGTCGTGTTTTAGGGGAAGGAATTGCCCGCCAAAGATCTTAGCGGTACATCGGACCCTTACGTGCGGGTAACCTTGCTACCCGATAAGAAGCATCGGCTCGAGACCAAGATCAAGAGGCGCACGCTGAACCCTCGGTGGAACGAGACCTTCTACTTCGAGGGCTTCCCAATACAGAAGCTTCAGAGCCGGGTAATTATCACCATCGACTCTGCCTTTAATCCAATTATTTGGAGTCAACGTAATTATGGTTTTACGACCAGCCACCTGTCTGATGTCAATCTTCCTTGGGAGGGAAAAAAGGGATTGTTAGTTATAGAGTCTAACTGCCCCTTGCTAGCAATATACCTTATTAGGTTAACCACCACAGTTCCCCCTAGAAACCATCGTAGTTAATTCTTGAATTCATCAGAATGGACTGACTGACCTGCTTTTATCATTTGTCATCTCTCACTGGTGCCCCGTCAGCATATATCTATAACGCAGACAGGGTTATCATTCTATTATCAGAAAATTTATAAACCCTCCTTGGAAATTAATTTGTTGATGGTATCCGCCACTTACGGTATGGAGGAAAAGTATATTGTATCAAAATCAGTATAGTCTATTTCAATAGAGCTTAATGAAAGTGTAAACAAACGAATTCGCCCTGATTAAACTATCCGTTACCATCCAAGAAACCAAAAGTATAATTTTTCAAGGAAACATTTCATATTTTTTTGAGTCTTCTTTTATTCTGTACAAGAACTGTTTTAATGTTGGACTCAAAGAATAATTAATCGAATTTAAACTCGTTATTTTAATCTAGTAATAGAGCCTTAATGCTATTTTTTATACCACTGAGGTGGCAAACAAGCATATGACCCACCTGATGGTAAGCGGTTACCGTAGTCTATGAACGCCTGCAATACCAGAGGTATTACTCGCGCGTTACCAACCCTGAAGAAATCTCTTTATCCACTTTTGAAGAACCTCATGCTGTAGGCTCTTTGGAAAACCTCGGCAGGGAGCTCATTTCATAACCTGAGTGTTTGTGAGAGAAAATATCTCTGAAATCATTATTTACAGTATTATTCTATTTAAAAGTTTTTCACTAGATATTTCTCGTAATAATAAGACACTATGCTAGTCCCATATCTCGAAAAACCCATGCACAGCCGATATAGAAGAAACGTTCTTAAGTAGCGACCACGTACGGTCAAAAGTAGTGTAGGATAACCACCCCATTAGATGGAGTGACGACCTCAAATGCATTACAGGGAGTCGATGGATACAGATGACTCAGGACTGTTCCTTATGGCAATCTATGGAGGAGGGCTATGTCTAGCAGTGAACAGATGATGGCTGAGATGATGATGATGATGATAGTCCACAGAAATGTCAATACGTAATAAGAACCTGTATGTTTTATAAATTACACGGCACTGTTTGACACTATAAATAGAAATTACGATTTTTTACTTGGTAAAAAAGTCGATTGCTTGGGTACCTCTGTCCAATTCGTTTTTCTACCGTAAAGCAGTTGTGTTTGCATGGCTGTGTTTTGTTTTGAAGGGTGAGATATGGCGTGAATTTACTGGGTACAGAAGAATAACACCTGAGTCCTCAGGAATGGCAACACATGGGGGGTATCATGGGCGAAACAGTTTACTCTGTTATGTCCATGGTACTACTCATGTCTATAGGCGACGGTTACCACTTTCCATCAGGTGGGCCGTCAGCTTGATTGCCATTCTAAGTTGTATAAAAAAAAAACAGTGTCAGACAGTTTTCCATTCTGAATTGTATTAAAACTGCATTATCCAATAAATATTATATTATATGTATAAAAGTATTGTAGAGGTTTGTAATTCTTTACATTTTACATTTGACTTTAATAACTTTATTATTTGACACAAAGCCCTAGTTAGTGTTCTCTGTTGGATGTCTTCAGGATAATGAATAATTTATTCTGCGCACCACAACAAAACATTCCTATTCGAATTATAAATGAGATGTTATACGACCTTTTAAATGTCTTGAGGTCATTACGAGTGGGTGACTTTGTACAAAAGATATTTGCGTGGGTACTTTTGTACCACTCATGTGTCTGCCATGACGCATGTGTTTCGGTGTTCCCACCCTTCAAGGTGGGATATGGCAGTGAAATTACAAAGTCTCGAGCATTACACTTGACTCTTCGGGAATGGCAATGCATGAAAGGTACCATGAGCTTTACAATATATTCTATGACACCCATTGTCTATTTTTTTAATGGGTGATAATGGAATGGTATCACCACCCGCGCTATCGGTATACACCGGCGGGACACCAGTGAAGGATGATAGGTGAGAATGAAGCAGGTCAGTTAGCCCATCGTGACGAATCCAACAAGAATAGTTCACGGTGGTTTCCAGGGGAAACCACGTGGAGGTCGACCTAATAGGGCATTTTGCTAGCAACGGGGCTGTCAAACTCCATAGCTAACAATCCCTTTCCCCCCTATCATTGTCCATTACGTTAGCCATTAATTTGCTATTCGATGTTGAATAAAAAAAGGTATAGAAATGATGTACAAATCAATGGTTTCTTTTATTTCTTTGTCCAGGTACTTCATCTTCATGTGTTCGATTACGATCGGTTCTCAAGGGACGACTCCATCGGTGAAGTTTTTCTACCTTTGTGCCAGGTAAGGTCCTCATAATTTAATTTTTAAAATTCGTATTTCATTCTTACTATATACTCATACAATATTCGCCGTGACGGTCCTGGCATAGAATGGACTACCTCTTCCTTTCTTGTGGGTGTCGTAAGAGGCGACTAAGGGAACTTAAGGTCGAAGGATGGGCAGCAGCGTCCCTCTGAAAACATCCCCAAATGTCTAACTGCGGTTACCAACCCGCCTGCCAAGCGTGGCGACTAATGACAAAACTCCCCTTATGGGAAAGGTTTTTGTCCAGCAGCGGACAGTTAACGGCTGAAATGATGGTGATGAATATTTGTTAACCCTTGGCGCCTTTATATTTTAACCAATCGTCATGAAATATTTTATATACGTACTATTTGGAGTGAAGAAGGACCTGAGGGAAATAGGCTATTGTGTATTTATCCCAACCAATCAATATATGTCGGTCACATCGACGAACTTGTAAATAAAACGTAATATATATTTATATACTTATTATGATAATATTAAATTAATTGTATTATATTTAAAGGCTCCTTCCTTTTTTTTAATAAATAATAATTGCCATTCTGTAACAAGATTAGAAGTATGCGTACTATTTTTACTTTTATTCTACTGTTTAATCATATAATTTTCTGTTCACTTTGAGTTTCTATAGAAAGAATCCATCTAAAGGTCATATCAAGTCAGGCGGAAATCAGCTCGAGTTCCCTCCCTCGAACTTTGTCCTGTGTCTACTAAAGTAATAAATATTATATTTAATTTTTCAGCTTTATATTTACGGAAAGTACTATGTATTCTTATTTTCGTAGATAATATAGTATATCTTATATATGTGTAAATATATCTGTTTATTTATATATGTCTATTCGTGTATATATTTAAATTGTAGTATGTATGTATATCAATAATTACTAGTACCGCATTCGAATAATCTGATACTTTTCTATGGTTGACTGGGAGAGAATGGTTATAACATTAAATCTGCCAAATATACATATATGTACTAATGAATTAATAAATAAATATAAAGTTATTATACTTAAATAAACAACTAAATTGGGGCATGACCTTACTAAACATATGCCCACCTATCTATTCATTTCATAGTCCAAAATAATTAAAATTCTTGAATTTACTATAAGCAAAGTAAACCCATATAAAATATAAAAGCTTCTAAAGTATTTAATCAGGCATAAAAGAAAATTTTACTAAGAAAGAATAATTATAGGATTTAAATGGAATTAGCGCCTTAAATTCTAAGCAGCAAAATTACTCGGAGCGTAAAACTTTTGCTCGGCTATTTTGTGTAGGCGCTTCACAAGTCTTAGTTTAGGTAAACGTCTGTTTAAACGTAATTTATATTACGTTTACCGTTATTTATTTCTACCATCATCTTACAAAACGTGCGTTTTACTGCTTACAGTAAGCCCTACAAGGTTCACTCCATTATTTCTCACTATATTGCGTCTATCTGTTTCTAAATAACTCACGGCATAATGGATAAAGTTTCTAAATAAATTGCTCTGACTTCTTCACTTTATAGGTGAAATTTTATTTGACACTATCTAGTACTCACGACTTTGTTTGCATCATTTTGGTTATATTAGAAGACATTCCTATTTAATCTCATATTTTAATTTTACAAGAGAAGAATTCATTAATTTTGTTTTACAACAGATATTTATTGCATTAAAAACAATTTTAAAAACAACTGATATGTATATAATTTACACCAATAATATATTGCAATACTGTTGATACTTGATTATCTCTGCCTACCCATTAAAAACTTTGATATAAATATAGAATCCTTGTCTCTATATAAGTAGCTACTATTTCCACTTCAAAACTTTTTAACACAATATCATTAAAGCCTTTCCCGGAATATTACATTGTAACATGAACTTAGCCCTCCATATACATAATTATACAAAGTAATAAAAGAAAAAATAACTACAAATGTGTTCGTTGAATTATTTCATCAAACTAATGACATTAAACCCATAAAAGCATGGGTTTTATTGACATTATCGAATATGAACGTAAATTACTGTTATTACTACGGCTATAGTGATGATTTTAATCTCTAATAGTACAAATATTGAAGTGAGTTTGTTTATTTTTTTTTTTTTACTCACTAATAATTTAAATTCGAATCACCTTTATCCAAATAAATTTGTTTACAAGCACTTTTAAATCATAATTTTTTATTAATCTACTGTTGTGCTTGGAATGTTATTTGTTAAGCTGTGTAAACAGTAATCTTAATAATCCTAATACAGGATACAGGGGGGAAAGGGATTGTTAGTAACGGAGACTGAACTGGTGCTCCGCCAGCGTATCCCGATAGCGCAGGCGGGGTTACCATACCATTTTCACCCAAGAAAAAAAAATACAAGATACAAATACAGGCTTGTTTTTCCGAAATATTGTTTAGAAAAAGTTAATAGGTCTTTTATAGGAATGGGCATTAAATGTTATAATAAGATACTGAAGGATATTTTGGATCTACCTTTTAATAAATTTTAAATTGTTATTCAAGAAACACTGAACAAAGCCTATTATATACTAAATGATTAATTTAATAAAAAATGTAGGTATACGGTGTTAGTCGATCATAATAGGCTTTTCAATGACCATGTAATTTTAGACATAGTACGTTAAAATAAATACACATAATGTTAACAGATATTAAAAGAGTAACTGTTTAGTTTCTTACGGATTCTTCTCAGCAGATAACAACTCTCAGAACCCGGCAGTAGATTCATAAAAAAAGACGATTTAAAAATGCTTGTAACAAGTTTACTTGTAAAAAGATAATTTGAATATATCAAAAATGGGGAAAAGGGATTGTCAGTAATGGAGACTGAGAATCCCATTGCTAGCAATATACCCAACCAGGTCGACCTCCTCGCGGTTCTCTCTGGAAACTATCATGGTTAATTCCTAATGAATTCATCATGATGGGCTAACTGGCCTGTTTTCATTCTCATCTATCACCCTTCACTGGTGCTCCGCCAGCGTATTCCTTTAGTGCAGGCGGGGTTACCATATTATTTTCACCCATTAAAAAAAAAAAAAAATATATATATATATATATATATATATATATATATATATATATATATATATATATATATATATATATATATATATCAGAAATGTATGAAACTATACTGAGTGCTTGAATTAATTCCAGGTGGATCTAAGCGAAAAGCCATCCTTCTGGAAGGCTCTAAAGCCACCGGCGAAGGACAAGTGTGGGGAGCTGCTGACTTCACTCTGCTACCATCCCAGCAACAGTGTTCTCACTCTCACCCTGCTGAAAGCGAGGAACCTGAAAGCCAAGGACATTAATGGGAAATCAGGTATATATTTGGTTATACTGTAAATTATAACAAGCTTCTTTCTTATGGGGAAGGGATTGTTAGTATTGGGGATTAATAGCCCCATTGCTAGTTTTTTTTGACAGTTGAAATGAAATAATGTGCCCACCTGTGCTATCGGTATATACTGGCGGGGCACCAGTGAATGATGATAGATGAGGATGAAACCAGGTGAGTTAGTTCATCGTGACGAATTCAACAATTATTAACCACTGTGTGGAGGTCGACCTGATAGGGTATATTGCTAACAAGGGGACAGTTAGAGCTCATTACTAAAAAAACCCTTTCGTCTTTGAATAATTACTCCAGTAAGAAAAAAAGGACGCGATCGTTGGCGGGTATAAATAATCATAGTGCATATTTTGATTTTATAATTATTCTGAATTCGGGGGGGAAGGGATAGTTAGTAATGCGAGCTATCAGTTCCATTGCTAGCAATATACCCTGTCAGGTCGACCTCCTCGCGGTTCCCCCTGGACACCATCATGGTTAATTCTAATTGAATTCGTCAGGATGGGTTAACTGACCTGCTTTCATTTTCATCGATCACCCTTCACTGGTGCTCCGCCAGCGTATCCCGTTAGCGCAGGCGGAATTACCATTCCATTTTCACCCATCAAAAAAAAAAATATTCTGAATCCTTTAGAATACTCTACATTTTACGTCATTTACATTTTAATTCAGCTTCAACAAGCGAAAATACCAATTTCAATAGCGGATTGAATGAATTCACAGACTTAAATTTCACAATTAATGAAGTTAGCTAGCCATTAATGGTATGTCACTTCATTTGATATTTGACGCTTCGTGAAACGCCATTGTACAAGTAAATTGAGAAGTACCAAGTCATATAAATTGAGGGGTAAAAAGTCATGTAAATTGAGGTAACTCGTTTCCATCTAGTTTGTTGCTGTCTCATTTCCCTATATTGTTGTGCGTTCGCGTTCTAGTAAACTTTTTATCTTAGATGCATAATAAGTAGGTACAATTTACTCCTTTAAATAAACGTCCATTTTAATCATGACAAAATTTCTACCGTGTAGCTTAGGGCGTGAATTTACAGAGTATAGAGGACTAACACCTGAGTCCTCAGGAATGGCAACGCATGGGGGGTATCATGGGCGAAACATTATACTCTGTTATCTCCATGGTACTGCTCATGTCTATAGGCGACGGTTACCACTTTCCATCAGGTGGGCCGTCAACTTGTTTGCCATTCTAAGTTGTATAAAAAAAATCTCCTTTTAGAAGTCGCGTAAAAATATAATAATAGTATCATTAATAATAATAATGTTAAATAGCATTAACAATAATAATTTGTCTTATTAATCGTATTTGTTATTGTTGATTAACTTAAGATTTAATTTAATAAAAAAGACTTTAATATTGATTATATATTAATTTAACTACATAATCAAAAAACTTATTTCTTCATCATCATCATATTAGCCACAGTTAACAACAGCCTCCCCCTTGGGGTTTTGCTAGTAGTTGCCACACTTGGCAGGCGGGTGATAAAACTGATTTGGTTTCTGAAAATAATATATGCGATATTAAGCTCTTAATTTTGTACTAGGTATAATGTAGTACAAAATTAAAAGTTTATCACGTGATAATTTTGATGAAAATAGAAAAGAAGGTAAAATAGGTTTACAAATAAGGCTTTAGGTCTGGTATACTATTTTTTTTAACCGACTTCAAAATAAGGAGGCTTTCAATTCGGCTTTTTTATGTGTGTTACCTGATAACTACGTCAATTGTAAACTGATTAAGAAATTTTTTATCCGAATGGATATATACTTAGAAATTGATCCCATAGAAATTTTATCAAATCCGGTTATGTAGTTTAGTTTTTAAATCAAAAGAACTGGTTCGTTCGTATTTATACCATAAACCACCAACATAGTTCAAAATATACGTTCCCAAAAACATTACCTAGATAAAACATCTTCAGCAGTCTGATAAAATACGATTTAATAAACTAAGCGAAGCCCGAGAGACTCCTCAAAAATTCCACCCTCTCATCTCCTTAATTCCATTTACAAGAACTTCGTAAATCAAGATAGCATCGCCATGAGGCGTCCAATTATGAGCCCCCTCACGTTTCCTCTAGTGGTGCCCGAACTGTCTGAGTTATCCAGTTTTCTCCGGTGTTTTAATAATAAACGGATATTTTGATAATGGGCGTAAATTTTATAAGCAACTTTTACAATGGATCGTGATCTGCAAATTGCGTAATGGAAAAGTTCTTTTAAATTGGATAATGTTCAACTCAAAACGAGAAGGCTCCCAACTTGATTATATCTTTGTGCGTATGTTACCCGATAACTGCGTAATAATCGATTTTTTATAAATATTTAATTTAAAGGGTTTAGTCCGTCATTGTAGATTTTAGAGTAGGTTGCAAAAATTTTTTTTTAACAAATTAGTAATTTCCATCCATTCTATTCCTTTCCTCAGTCTTTTTGCTGTTATTTCACATACACTTTGGTCCTAATCAGACTAACCTAACATACAAGGAAGATATGACATCATAAATAAGTGAAATAAAATGAAATACTCATGCATTTTTTGCAAAATCTTACTTTGACAAAATAAATAAAAAAATATATACAATTTCATGGATTAAATTAACATTTTTTGAATATCCCTTTCCAGATCCTTACGTGAAAGTGTGGCTGCAATTCGGCGATAAACGTATAGAGAAACGCAAGACGGCCATCTTCAAATGCACACTGAACCCAGTGTTCAACGATTCGTTCTCATTTAACGTGCCCTGGGAGAAAATCAGGGAGTGTTCCTTAGACGTTCAGGTCATGGACTTCGATAATATTGGTCGGAATGAGTTGATTGGCAGAATATTGCTGGCCGGTAAGTAGTTTTTTTTTTTTAGTGAGAAACTTATTTTAGCTATTGAATTTTTCATGTATTTTTTTTTTACATTAAATTTTCAATCAGAAAGAAAATGTGAGGAATTGAATGAAATTAATTGAACGCTCAGGCTATGAAATGAGCTCCCTGCCGAGATTTTCCCTAGAGACTACAGTATGGGGTCCTTCAAAGAGGGCGTAAGGTTTCTTCAGGGTCGGCAACTCTAGAGTTACAGGCGTCCATAGGCTACACGGGCAGTTTATCGTCCACACTATTTTTAAAGATTTGATTGTTACAAACTTTAAAACGGAAAAATACTTAACATGTGTTTTATTTGTAATTCCCGAGAAATATGGAACTAATACCATAAGAATTAGTACTATATTCTTATGCTTATATAAATTATACTGTATATGTACTTGCTTGTATGCCTATCTCACTCTAACATATATATGTTGTACTCTTTTTTATTACCAATCTACATATTTATAGTCTAAGAATTTTTTTTTGTTTATTTTCCAGGCAAAAATGGTTCCGGCGCAACCGAAACGAAACACTGGCAAGACATGATAACAAAGCCTCGACAAACCATAGTGCAGTGGCATCGTCTGAAACCCGAATAAATACTTATTGTTATTAAAATAAAAAAGAAAAGAAAATTTTAACAAAAAAAAAGTTAATACAAAAACGTCATAAGACTGAGCGGTTAACAAAAAAAAAAAAATTAAATGGAAGCACAGAAACCAAAGAGAATCTCTACTCTGTCTTACTGGACTTTGACGAATTGCACTTTTTTCTTTTAATTTTTTCTCGACGTTTTTTAGCAACCAGGACTATAAATAAAGATATATTTCTATTGGTTCAATTATATTTATTATTATTAGATAATTAATTAACAGAAATTAAAAAATACATATATATATTGACTCAATATTTAAGTATTTGTAATTTTTAATAGAATTATGTACCCAGGTACTAATTTTAAAAAATACCTGACATATCCATTTGACAACGTCCTGGTTGCATTTAATTTAAATTAATTATTACTTTAATTATAATTTAAAATATTCCTTTTAGGTTATTTAAAATATAAGTGGCTCTTTTTTTTACTTACCGTAACAATTTTTTTTTATTCTAAAAACTTTGAAAGATAAGCACGGCCAATCTTCAATACCTTTTCTAATGAAAAAAAAAACTTCACAAAAGTTATCAATGGTGTAATCTTCAGAGATTTCTATCGCCAATGCGTATTTATGACGAATTTCCCAAAACTTGCACTTCACACGCGTTAGTGAACGCTATCAAAATGTTATATATATAACATGCATTTATTTTCATCATATTTTTCTCTATTTTTATATAAGTAATTGATTAAGTTGATAAAGTAAAATTGCCAAACAGTAATTTTACAATAAATAAATCACAATATAAATTATTAAACAATAAATAAGAGCTTCTTTTAAAACAACGACAAGTAAACAACATATACATAAATAAATTCTATAGTCTATTGTTGGATTTATTTTTTGTATTGTTGAATTACACAAACAATTATATTTCTCTTATATATATAATATATTATATAATATTTTGATAGCGTTTGCAAACGATATCTTTCCAAATTTAAACATTGACGTTTTAATATAATGGTTGGAATCGATGTTAAGGTTTTTAATAAATTGTTAGAAATATAAATTAATTGTTAAATCGTAGAGAATATACGAAACAATGTCGAGTTCGCATCGCACAAAAGGGTGTAGACATTTCCTTTTTTACTTTTTGATGTAAAAAACTAGTTTTAATGAATGAAAATAACAAATTTATTATATCATTTTAATACTGCTCAAATACAATGCAAAAAAAAATATATAATATCATAGAGCTATTTTAAACCATCCTAATACTTCTGAATGTCTCACGGGTAAATTCTATTATTTTTGTGATAAAATAAAAATAATAAAATATTAACTGCCAAATTGTTACGTATATCGAGCAACAAAGAACAAATTAATAAGTATGTTGAGATATGTGTCAAAATATATATATATATATATCTATATATTTTGCTTAATCATTAAAAGTTCAGACATTCTAAATTAAGTAAGAACGGGACGTGTAAGTGTTTGGTCAATTTTAGGTGAGAAAAAAAAAAACATGTAAAAATCCGAGGAAGTTTTTTTACAGCGAGTTAGGTACTAATATGAAAGGATTCATTTAATATCAGATAGTTATTTATAGTTTCCGTTGACGATGTATTTAAAATAGTAATATAATAGTATCAAGATGCTTATTGTTACATGTTTACGATGCTTACATTCAATAATGTAGTTCAATTTGATGTTATTAATGAACGAGTATATAAAATCATCAGAATCCAAAATATTGTATACATTTATAAAAGTTTTATAGTGAAGTGTAGTTATTATATATATACATAGGTGTACCTAAAACCACGTTATAATAATATATTAAAATAATTGGGCACTTCGGTTAAAAATAAAAACAGGTTTTAGTATAAAAACTGACATTAGAAAAAAGAGGTCGCTTTCGTATGAAGGAAATTTATTTTTCGAAATGGGGTAAATGTTTGTATTTTCTCATGTTTTACATTCATATTTTACTTGTATATATATATATAAGTATTAATTAACAAGAAAACACTTATTATATATAAGTTTCCTTAAATTTTATTAATTGATTTAAGACAATTTACTATACATTTATTTAAAAATGAAATGAAGCAAAGTTAGTTTAATTAATTTAATACTGCATATATAACGAAATTAATGGTTTACACGTGAAACTGTCCATGCAATGAATGATTTAAAGCTAGTATCTTTCCGCTAGTTTCGTAATTTAAACTTGACTTAGTTTGGTAACAAGTTGCTGATGTGACATATGATAAAAGATTATAAAATCTTTTTTTAACATTTTATATGAATTAATTTAGAAATATATTTTGTAATCCTATCATCAGAATTTTATTCTCAAATTATAACACTGTATTTCTAAATTTATTTGTTTGATTCATATTTATAATATTTTATTTTTATAAGAAAATCTTGTGTTTGTGGTTACATTATTTAAACAAACTAGTTTTTTTAAGTTAAAACTAGTTTTCATACATTTCGCTTTCGTTATTAACGTTTCGCTTTGTCCAAAAATCTATATATACTTTCAACAAAAAAAAAATATTTTTCGTATTGTGTTATATTGTAATCTTCATGTAAATAACGATACTTTCGTCATCTATTCATATAATATGTGGTCTATGTAATACAAATTGCATAGATACAAAGATCTCTTTAAGACATTGTTCGATGGAAGGTTTTCTTTTTAGATAGCACAAAATAATGCGACATAAAACTTTACATAACAACTAATTTTTTTTTAATACATGCCCGAAGTGCCTTGTTCTTTTAATATGCGTAGTTTGTTGTCATAGATGTTAGACAGTTTATGTAAATTAGTTGCAGTAACATCTGATGAACAATAAAAAAAAATATTGTCAGTGAAAATAATCACTAAATCATTCATCGTGAATTAATAAAACCCTACAGAGCTTCTAAACCCGATTTTAGAGAAATTTGCCAACAAAACAAAGGTATTTCAGTAGAAGGTTAATAAGGTACTTAATAGCTATTTTTAGATCTAGGTTAGTGTGTAATTTGAGCCTTACAGTTGGTTTCATCGATACTTACAATGTATGTTTTAGTACAAGAAAGCTTTTTTCACGAAATTATCAAGTTAATTTATATAATGAATTAAATTGTTTAAGTTAATAAATGATTATGATGTAATTTAATAAATTAAATTATACAATTTAATAAATTAAATTATACAATTTAATAAATTAAATTATGCTAGTTAATAATTTAAATTATGCTATTTAATAATTTAAATTATGCAATGTAATAATTTAAATTATCTAATTTAATAAATTAAATAATTTAATTTAGTATTATATTTTACAAATTTCTAAGAATTGTGTGACCTATTGTCGAGGGAATACAACCTCAAGTGAACACACCTTGCTCAGTAAAAGACACAAGGAAATTCGCTATTTATAAATTTTTGTACCTAGTCAAATTAATTATGGTTCTATAGAATAATTCATTATTATTTATTATTTACTATTTATTTTTGTTTATACACTTTTAGGATTGCATTATTATGCACTTTTTTGTAATAAAATGTCATATTGCGCCAAACGAGCCGCTTAAAAATACAGGTTCGACGTTCCGGTTGTAAAACTTATTTTTTCGCGGAATACGTTTTGTGCAACACTTTAGCAAGTATCGATGCAACCAACTCCATATTTAGGACAACTTCAAACCTAACGGTTTATACTGTAGTCGGTGTGTGGCGGCCTTATGCCCTGGCGGTGTTGGCTAGATCTATCATTCATAGTCATTAAAGAATAAAGAATAATAGCTAAAAACTATATTTTTTACTCTCGTGTTTTTGAAGCGTACGCTTCTTAATTTGGAATCTCCCTTACGAATGTTGGTGAACCTATAAAGTGTGCTTCTTAATTATTTTTGCTATGCATTTTAATCGTTATTTTTACGTGTAGGTACGCTACGCTTATAGTTAGGGACCGTCATTACATCATACAATATAATTTACGCGTGCCATTTTTAAAATCAATAAAGGCATATCCTGGTGTTGCTAAGGGAGTTTTAAAATAAAAAAAAAAAAATTGTAAGTATAAAAGAAAGGTCAAAAATGAGAGGAATTATTCTATAAATGTACATATTAATAGTGTAACATGCATTGCTGTCATTCAGAATTCGCGAAGAGTGTGAAAAGGTTATTTTTCAAGTATTTTACCTTTTGAATATACTACCTCTCTTTTTTGCTTTTTTAAACTTTAATTATAAGATTTTAAACCAGTTTTAAACTAGCACAAATATTAGTTTTCTTTTTAAACTATCAAACGAATATATAGTTAATTACTTACGAATATACAGCGATTTAATTAAAAATAATTGTGATTAATTTCCGAAGCATTGTGATGTACAATATTAGAACATATCAATACATTTTTTTATTTAATAAACGCCTCTGAGGATATATTTTCATGGAAGTAAGTTATTGTTCTAAAAGAGATATAAGTATATATTTTTCGCTAAAACATAATGATTATTTTTAATAATACAGATAATAAGCATATAATAAACTTTATTTTCTGTTTTGATATATTTAATTAAAAAAATTATAAATTTGTTAATGAAGCAGCCCATTTCTAGGTTTCAATGTATTCTCAATTTTGTCATAGAAATTTGTGTTTTTTTTTTTCAATTAAAATAAAAAATAAATAAAAATCATCATTATTCATTATCATTGCATTAATGAATGATTCAATTAGTAAAGATGTCGCCAAAATAATTGTATTGTATTGTACATTTTGTCTAATGGATTCTTGTAAAATTTTCTATTGACAAAAGTGGAATTCAATAAAAAATAATTTTTCTACTGTAATTGCTGTCTAAAATATTCAATTAGCATTACCTAAAGGTTTTTTATTTTAACAAATTTCGAAAATACTGTAAAACGAAACGCTCGTAGGTAGCTATCGATTTATTCTTCGAGACGAGGCGAGTCATTTCAATTGATATTTTCTCAAAAATAAATTATGATAATTTGAGTATAAAAATAATTAGAAAATTAGGTTACTTTGAAAAAATAAATTCGAAATAACGTCCAATTTTGAAAATATCCAGTATGTAACATAATTTAGACAAATGTATCCATTTTCTTTCACTTAAAAAGAAATACCTGCGTCAGATTTTTGAACCTATTCAAGATTTTACTACAAACTGTAATAATGAATTATGTTGCAGATTTTAAACAAATTTATATATACCTCTTATATATAGCAAAATGTATCTTTAAGATCAAATTAATCTTAAATTAGACATTCTACCTACTTAACTATTAGGAAAATGACCGCATCGTTTTTTTTACTAACACAGTGTCATACATAGACCCTGATTTTATGGAAGTATGTCGCAGCTAATAGAATTAGGAGTGGTCCAAGTCCTTACTAACCTTGTCGCAAATGTAATAAATTGACAAGCTTTCAAATGATTATGCAATATGTATCAATGAACTGAATAAAATATACAAGTCTGCATACAACTCACGTATGTAGGACTATACTTGTTTGCTGCTAATTTCACTTGACATATCTTCGGATATATCTTCAGATTACAAAAACTGTCTTTATCGTTACTATTGGCTTATTTTCAATGCAATTGAATTGGGGTCGAATTAAAATCATATCAAAATACAGGTCAAATAAACGTCAATATTAAGTCTATTCAATGTGATTTCAATTTGTTTTTGATTGATCCCATTTCTGTTACGTAAAAAGTCAGCCTACTGTTGCGCATTTATATGTATTCACATAATGCGTATATATGAATAGAGTACCCTCTAGTGTCAAGAGATTCTAGGCCACTGTCGTTATACATGGAGGCCTCTGATAGCATTTTAACTAGCATTGCCACTAAAGGGAGTGTTTACTTCTTAATCACTATTCGCTAGTTCACTGTCTCCTTGCTCGTACCCCTAATTGATAATGGCATTATAATTACAAATTGATGATCCAAAATGATTTGAAATAATTGATGGAACAAAAAATAGACTACACTTCGCTTCAATTTGGTTTTTAATTCATACAATTGTAGTAAAAACTTGATTGGTACCAAAAGATTTTATCTATCTTGAAAGAAATTAACTTTCATTTTCATATATTAAAAAAAAAAAACACGGAATAGCATAGTAGAAAAGAGATTTAATCTTTTATAAATTAATTTCTTCAACCGAATTAAAAATAAATATGTCACGTACTTGATCGCATCGAAATTGGACGTTTTTCTACTAACGGAAATTCGCCTCTTTTAATTCTAATTAAGTATATTATATCTTATTTGGCTAAAGTGATTTTTTATGATCATCGAGTGGGCTATTCTCCGATTCGACTGTTACTTGGACGGCTTGAAACATATATTGGCTCAAAAACTAATATAATGTAACTTGAACGCATTCAGTGTCTATTTCGTGCAATACTAATAATTGTATTAAATGTTATTATTAGGACAATTGTGATTTTAATAATATAGTTGATTATATTTTATCGTATAGTTTAATTGAATGAAAAAAAAAATGTTTTAAAAATATATGTAATATCATGTAAAACTAAGGTTCAATGTCTAGATTTATAGAAGAGAAAAGTTACAAGTATATAGACTGTTACGTTGATATATTGGCTAATATATATTTATTTTATGATAGTGAAAACATTTATTCGTTCAATTGGATATACTTCGCTAAATAAATGTTTTATGTAATAATTATAATGTTCAAACATCGTTTACTGAAATGCATCTGACATAGTCATGTTTTATGTTTCCAATCGACTTCGCAAAAGAGTTCTCAGTTTGGATCTTTGTGTGTGTATGTACCGCGATAATCTTCGCCGATTTAAAATCGATTTTTTGGTAATTCTTCTCCATAAATAAAGTTTTTTTTTTTATTAAATTGTACTTGTGAGTGTGTGTACAATTAAAAAATAATAGTCAGGCAATAAAAATTTATTTAACGTTTATTAAAGAACAAGCTAATATAGTTTGTTCTCTAATTGCTAACTGGCCGAATTGATTGATGAGTTATTATTGGAGAAGTCCAATTCTCACTAATTGATAACTCACCAGTGTATACCAATAGCTGAGACAATACTTTTCCATTTTATATCAATAAAAAAAAAAGATTAAAGAAGGCACACCGATTCAAGTCCCTTTTCAACGTCAAAGTTTTGATTCGTACCCACATAACAAATTTAACTTCAATTACTAAAATATGTCACATATATTACAAAAACTGCAATATTCTTATTGATCAGTACTAAGAAAGTTCTTTTATTCGATATTTTTGGCAATTTTATAGGTGACGGTTACCACTTTCCATCAGGTGATCCGTCAGCTTGTTTGCCATTCAAAGTTGTATAAAAGAAATTCTAATTCGATTTTGATAGTTCTTTTCCAAACGGTTTACTTTCATATTGGTCTTAATTTTATTCCTTTTGATACAGCCTTTATATATGACATTTTTTCTTTGTTTCTTAACACCTAAATCAAAAGTGAAATTTATTAAATACTACTTTTCAACAGATTTCTAAAAGATTCCCAATTTAGTTGTATTTTTATGTTTCTTGCCTCATAACTCTGTCATTTATAAACAGATATGGAATTTAGATTGGATCCATAGAAATCTTATCAAACTCGAATCAAGAGTTTAGTTTTTAAATAAAAATAACCAATTTTGTCAAAATTGAAGTCGATTTTTTTTTAGAATACAAACTTATACTTATACTTAACATAAAACAAGACACTGTCAGTTATCACACGCATTGTTTTGGTGTAAATTTTAAATGTTTAGTTGATAGGTACTTTAGCTGTACGTTTATATTAAACACGTATTATAAAGTGTTGACAATCATACTATAACATGTATTTATTATTATTCCCAAATAAAATATTGAGTTAATTATTTGTTGTTTTATTTCACAACTGTCTTTTGCTCCCATCTTTGTACACGAGAATTTCGGATGTAAATAAACCAATTCTAGACGATGTATCTAGATAAAATATATATTAGATTTTAACTTAGATCTTTAGAAATACAAGTATGTATTTTATTTTGGTGTAGTTGTTAAGAAACGAAGAAGTATGATAAATCTTCATACATCACCATCATTACCATAACTACCTTTTACTGTCCACTGCTGAATATAGCTTTCCCCTTTGGAGAGTTTTAACTGTAGTTTCTTTTTTCTTCATATAACTCCTTCATAGGTGTGTATAAATAAAAAACAATTTTAGAAATTTTGTGTTTTTTTATTGAATAACTTTTATATTAATTATTTATTTAATTGTATCAATATCACATTATATTAGGCATGTATTCAAATAAAAAAGCTGGTAAACTTCTAAAAAAACAAACACTTGTGTCTATGCATTCCACTTTTATCTGGATATCGAATGCATAGCGATCATTTCAAACAAAAGATTAGTCATGTATTATCTTTTATATCGCTGAATGAACAGGAAATATGAAGCTTCGTTTGAATTTATTTGTTCATTGTAATCCCATTGTTAGTGGATACTGAGAAATAACAGTTACAAAAATGTATTGTACACGAAAATAAAAATTTTGGTATAACAATTTCATGAGACCAAATATTTCACAGATTTAATTTGGAAAGAACGCGTCAATATTTTTTTTTCTCACAACTGCCAACGTAGTTCTGCGTTCGAATAATCTGTGAATTTCTATTTTATTTACACTATTTTTTCTTAAGCTTTAGGTTTCTCCTCTTCTTTCTTCTCTTCTCCTTCCGGAGGAGGGGTGGGGAGCTCTGGGTACTCCAATTTCACTCCATCTTCGCAGGTGAAGATCGGACAGCATCCAGGG
The DNA here is from genome assembly GCF_026898425.1 of Galleria mellonella. Lineage (NCBI taxonomy): Eukaryota > Metazoa > Arthropoda > Insecta > Lepidoptera > Pyralidae > Galleria > Galleria mellonella. Next base: position 4,166,675 of record NW_026442015.1, read on the forward strand.
AATGGTGCGGTCTTGTTGGTCTTTTCTGTAAATGGAATTTTTTTTAAATGTCACATTTTTACCGTTCGAACTTTGTGTCTATTCTATAAAAAAGTTGTTATGATAAATTTAACTTTAGCTTTAAACACATAGATTCGCATTTTGTTCATCTATATTAATAAAGGACGATCTAATTATAACACAAGTAGCTTTGACCCGTGACTTCGTTCCGAGGTAAAATGTAGCCTATATCCTTCTCCATCCCGTGTAGTACGTACGAGTATATACCACATTTCATACTAGTTTGTTAAAGGAGTCCCCTATCAAATATAGTACACACGTTACGACATGTAACTAGTTTAGTACGGGCACACTCAGTTTTCACGAAGTACTCGCTTCGTTTTATCTATATCCCTTTGTTTCTGAACAATAGAATAGAAATCACGCAGTTACTGTGACGCCCATGAAACTTTCAATGTGTTGCCACTTTTGATGACTTTGACGTTTATGACTTTTAATGTTCCTTTAGATATTAGAACAACAAAATAGATTGTAAATATACTTAGAGGAAAGCATATTTTTTATGGGTGATAATGAAACGGTTAAGCCTATCTGCGCGATCGGTATAAGCTTAAGGTATACATTTTTCATTCAAATTCATACAGCTATTTAAACGTGATTGAGTAACAAACATACAAACATTTTTACAAACTTTCACTTTTGCAAAACTAATTGTATACCGCGGGTTCGTCCCCTTGAATCAGTTTATAAAGTATCGTAAATGCTATATGTCTTAACTAGGTTTTTATAACCTATTCGTGTACTGAATTTCATTCAAATCCATTCAATAAATTTTACGTGAAAGAGTAACAAATACATAAATCGTTGTTTCTACGTAGAAAAATAAGCAACTCTATTTCAACAGAACTTAATGGAAATGTAATAATTTTTTTATATTATTACAGAAATCTCTTAATGAAATTAGTAACAAATGGAAACGTTCAATCTATATAAATTATTTTTTTTTATTTACGCTACTTTTGGACAACGGCAGACTGTAAGACATTACAGTCGGTTCGATTCTTCATTTGTTTAAATTCCAAAATTCAAAGTTAAATTTGAAAAAAAACTAAGGGATGTACTATAATTGTACAAACCAGTGTCAAGCTTGCACTTGGGGTTGGCAAGCGGCAGTGGTCCGCAGTCTTCGACCAGCTCCAGAAGTCTTGGGGGCTGGTCTTCGCTGACTACACAGGTGCTCCTGCCACAGAAGGGCGCCAGGTCCCAGGTGTTGCCAGGCTCGACGGTCGCGCACCGGGTTGAGGCGAAGCACATGCCGGGGAAGTCTGCAATGAGAATATTATAATTATAATAAAATAAAATAAAATAAAATAAAATAATAAACATCTAAATATACAAAATCTTTTCAATCCTCATCTCAGCCATTATTTGTCTACTGCTAAATAGAATGCCATAAAGAATGGTCTTGAGCTATCTAGTGGGGGGTCGATTTACACTGCATTTGACCGTACAGGGTCGCCATTACAGTTTATGGATCTATTAAATACTAGCTGTTTGCAGCGACATACGTATAAACTATCCTATGTGTTAAATTAGGATTAAACACGGGTAGTTTCGTGTATCAAATTTTATTTAAATCTGTTCATTCATTTAAGCATGATTGAAAAACAAACATAAAATATCCAAATATCTTTACAGAATTTTACATTAATAAGGAGGATTTGGCCAGTAGTTGTCATGCCTGACAGACGGGTTGATAACCGCAGTAAACCTTTTGGTGATGTTTTAAGAAGGACACTGCTGCTCGTCTTTGGACTTTTTAGTTCTCTTAATAGCCTTTTATGGCACCCACAGGAAAAGAAAGGGTAGTTTATTTTATGCTGTGACCATACGACGACAGGTATATCAGGTTTAAATACAGGAATATTTTTAAAATGTCTTTCAACTGCCAGAAAACTTCAGTATTTTTGAATAATTTACTTAATGTCATGATTTAAAAAGTTTAATTACAATGCAAAGGAAATAAGTCTATACAGCTGTATTATTTTTTTTTTATTGCAAGGTTAACAATGCCGTAATATTTTAATTACTTTATTTAATTTAATTATAAGTAACGTTACAAAAACAATAGGCCTTCGCACTGTTTTTATAACATAAAACATTTTATTACGCAAATTATTTTGTAAAGTTTCTAATATTATAAATTGTTGCTCTAAAAATATGTTAAAATTTATTTTTCTTGAATCTAATTATATCTATTTTTGTTATAAACGCCACAGAATATATAAATACCTAGACATTACAACACCTATCAAACTCAAAGTGTATTTAAAATATATAAATACGAACAGAATTTACATATACTCTTAAATATTTATAATGCGCGTGATTCGAACTCGCAACCTAATATTTATGAATCTAAGCAACAAACAATAGCGAAAAATAGTCTCATTGAATTATCATATTAATATATATACAAAAGTATTATAAAAATGATCGTGTGGTCCCGGTATAGAATAGGCCACCCCTTTCTTTCCCGTTGGTGTCGTAAGAGGCGACTAAAGGAGGGCGAGAGATGGGTAGCAGCGTCCCTCTTAAAACATCTCTAAAGCTTAGGCTTTAGAGATGTTTTAAGAGGGACGCTGCTACTATAGTTAGTATAGTTTCCAACTCTACTGCCAAGCGTGGCAACTACTGGCAAAACCTCCTAAACGGGAGGTTTATGTTCAGCAGTGGACAGTTAAAGGCTGATATGATGACGATGATTATAAAGTAAATACTAAAGTAACAAAACTAATAGTTAAAATAGTTTTGTTAAAAGTTACAGAGGAATAACGCCTGAGTCCTCAGGAATGGCAACGCAAGGGGGGTGTCATGGGCGAAACAGTATACTCTCATGGGCGAAACAGTATACTCTGTTATGTCTGTTAGGTACTGCTCATGTCTATAGGCGACGGTTACCACTTTCCATCAGGTGAGCCGTCAGCTTGTTTGCCATTCTAAGTTGTATAAAAAAAGTTTTAATTTTTATAAATAAACGCATTGACTTTATTAATCATTAGCTCCTAATATAAAAAAAATACATAAACACTTTCCTGCTATAAAGGAGTGGCAGTTAAGTAATATTAGAAATTATCACATAGATGCACTTTCAAAAAAAAACAAACAATGAATAAATTACTGTTTGAAACGATAACAAATATTCGTTTTGAACTAACAGTTATCGACTTTCTAACAATTCTCTAACTCACCGGTAAAAGCGTGAACATTTATTTATTACAGTGTGCATTTATTCTAATTTTATATCGTTATTTTCAACTATAATAGATTCATAATTGTGGAACCAAATACGTGAACATAACTTTTTAAACACGTAATTTATATATATTTTTTATACAACTTAAAATGGCAAACAAGCTGACGGTCCACCTGATGGAAAGTGGTAACCGTTGCCTATAGACATGAGCAGTACCATGGACATAACAGAGTATACTGTTTCGCCCATCATACCCCCCTCCCATGCGTTGCCATTCCTGAGGACTCAGGTGTTATTCCTCTGTACCCAGTAAATTCACGCTATATTCCAACCTTCAAACCGAAACACAGCCGTGCAAACACAACTGCTTCACGGTTAAAACACGAATGGGACAGAGGTACCCAAGCAATCGACTCTTGTACAAAGTCTCCCTCTGGTAAATTAAATGCCTTCATCATATCAGTTAACCTTTAACTGTCCACTGCTGAACATAAGCTTCTTTGGGGATTTTACCAGTAGTTGCCATACTTGGCAGCGGATTGGCATCCGAAGATATCATTTAAGGATGTTTTGCTGCCCATCCCTCACCCTCCCTTAGTCGTCTCTTACGACACCCACGGGAAAGGTAGTGGCGGCCCATTCTATGCCGGGGCCCACGCGGTACATAATAAATATTAACTTTTTTTTTACAACACAGGGGGCAAACGAGCATGCGGCTCACCTGATGGTAAGTGACTACCGCCACCCATGGTCACCCACAACACCAACGGCATTGCAGGTGTGCTGCCGGCCTTTTAAAAAGGAATATGCTCTTTTCTTGAAGGTTATGTTGTCGTTGTCGTATATATATATATATATATATATATATATATATATATATATATATATATATATATATTACTTATATAAATACCACAAGGACTAACTCTAATATGTCTAACAGATCTATCTACTTTGAATAAGTAATTAAGTAATATTCCATAGAGAATGTCAAAATAAACGGCGGTTATGAATTCAAATTATGTTTTCATATTATTGAATCATAGTGCATTGCGTAATTTTTAGAATCTAACTTTTTTATTACTATATTTATCATTCATCATTAAAATATCCTTCTATTGAAATTTTATAGGATAAGCAAGCTGAAGTGGAAAGTTTATCAGAGGGAGACTTTGTACAAAAGTCGTTTGCTTGGGTGCCTCTGTCCCATTCGTATTTCAACCGTAAAGCAGTTGTGTTTGCATGGCTGTGTTTCGGTTTCAAGGGTGGGATATGGCGTGAATTTACAGGGTACAGAGGAATAACACCCGAGTGCTCAGGAATGACAACGCATGGGGAGTATCATGGGCGAAACAGTATACTCTGTTATGTCCATGGTACTGCTCATGTCTATAGGCGACGGTTACCACTTTCCATCAGGTGGGCCGTCAGCTTGTTTGCCATTCTAAGTTGTATAAAAAAAAGTGGCAATAGGCTAGTCTCATAGCTTGAAGAACCAACAACTGTCAGGGAATATATCTTCTTAAGTCCCCTCACTAGATGAAGTCACAAATGCATTCAGGAGTCAATGGATGCAGGTGGTTCAGGACCTTTCCTTGTGGCCTGCTGTCGACCGTCTACGAGGGAGGCTTATGTTCAGCAGTGACACAGACAATGGCTGATATAAATATAAAGATTTAAATTATCGTAAATAATCCTCAGTCGTTTTTTTATTTTATTTTTTGCATCCTCATCCTAAATCCAGGAGAAAGAGATAATTTACAAGACATAAAAATTACCGATTACATAATTATTATCATTATATTTCTACGATATTTTTTATTTTATTCTTTATTAGTTTATCTCTTGACTTCTTCCATATGGCCGATATAAAAAGTAGCCCACGTCCTTTTCCATCCCAATTAGTACATATATACTTAATTATTATATATATATATATATATATATATATATATATATATATATATATATATATATATATATATATATATATATATTATAGCCACTAAAATGCGAAGAAATAACAAATAAACACACTTTCACAATTATGATATTATTAAGAATAGTTCCTCATCAAGTGAGGAAGGACCAAATTTAAATGAAAAATGAAAAAAAAAAGTAGATTGAATATTGAATTAACAGTAAAACGTATGACGATGTGAACGTAACATTTCATTTGTAACCCACATTCAGAGCGTGACAAATTGCCCACTACCCGTGCTATTACGATTCCGTGCGTTGGATTGCTAATTTTGTTTACATTTCGGACCTTAATGTTGTTATATTAAATTTATTTATATATATAATTTATTATAATATAGAATTATCATTTACGAAACCGTATAAGAAATTAAACTTAGTCGTATGCATGAAATGTTAATTAAATTATTTAGTTCAATTGCACTCACACTTTACATAATCGGTGCTATATTACAAAACTGCATCCTTTGCCTCGAATAAGAAATAAAAAAGCGAGCTCCCTCATTGGCTCATTGCACAATGCATTACGAAATATGATCCGTCTTTAGCTGCATAGCTTAACACCAGTGCTATCAGTGCCCTACATGAGTCTAGAGAATTTCTGCGGCCCCTTATATTCATGTAATATTTACTAATATTATAAATGTGAAAGTAAGTTTATTTGTTACCTTATAGCGACTTAACAACTTAACCTATTAGTATACACTTTTTATCCCGGTCGGTAAACATATTCCGATCACGCGAACAAAATCGCGGGTAGAAGCATGTATTCGTATAAACAAGCGTGTCTTCAAAAAGAAGGAATGAATCAATTTGACCGTATTATTTTTTTGTTTGTATGCTACGCAATACCTTCGCCGTTTTTGCACTGATTTCGATGATTCTTTTGTCCTAATTGACATACTTTTTTGTTAGTGTCATATTAACATTATGACGATAAAAGTCTGTATTTTTTTCATACAATAGCATTTTAAATGATGTTTTTTATTATGAACTTTGATTTCGCAACTTTATCTACGTGAATTGCCATTAAATAGTATACTATGAATTAATCCCAGATATGGTCTAATTTCGTATACCAAAAACATTCAAAGCCGTCTATCCATTTAAACATGATTGAGTAAAATACCTAAATAAGTCTACAAACTTTCACAGTAAATAATATTATAATAAAATTAATTAGAGAGAGAGAGATAAGAGAGAAAGAAAATACATATCCTATATTTTGCATGTGAAAATAATATTTATATAAAAACTTCCTTCGAAAAATAAATAATATTAAAAACAGATTAATTTAGTTCTTATCACTTTCCATCGGGTAGGTTACCATTCTATTCGGAAGCAGTGGCGGATTTACACATTTGCCGCCAGTAGGCTATTGAAATTTTACCGCAACTACCAACCTCAACACTTCAAATCACAATCATATTTATTAAAAAATTTGGCAAAAGAAATATTTTTTTTATACCACTTAGAATGGCAAACAAGCTGACGGTCCACCTGATGGAAAATGGTAACCGTCGCCTATAGACATGAGCAGTACCATGGACATAACAGAGTATACTGTTTCACCCATGATACCCCCCATGCGTTGCCATTCCTGAGGACTTAGGTGTTATTCCTCGGTAACCAGTAAATTCACGCCATATCCCACCCTTCAAACCGAAACACAGCCATGCAAACAGCTGCTTCACGGTTGAAACACGAATGGGATAGAGGTACCCAAGCAATCGACTTTTGTACAAAGTCTCCCTCTGGAACTAGTAACTTTATAATTATAAAAAAATGCCCCCAATTTACTGCCTCTAAAATCTACCACCATAGCATCAAACCTACTCAGCCTGCTGATAAATCCACCAATGCCTATAAATCCCAAAAAAAAGGTATTTTAAAAGTTAATCCGTTGCTCTCTACAGACAGACGGACGGCGTAGTCTTCGTTTTTCTATATTGTCTGTGAATGTCATTGACTCGGGTCGCATAACACTAGCGGACCGCAGTTTGTAATCGAACCAGACGGTGCTGTATCTACTTTCACTTGATTTTAAAGTCTAAACCGCCTTCCGCATGCAATCAAGTCACGATATGGTTTTTTGCCTTATGAACTTCTATCATTGTTCCATTGCAGACGTGACAGTTGTTATATAAAATGTTGGCAGCAAAATAAATTAATTCTCCAAGAAGTAATAATGACAAATGTTATATAAAAAAAATCTGCATCTTCATTTCATTCTACGTTGAATGAAATATGCATTTAACATAGTTTTCGTATAAGAACGACTTATCAATCGACTTCAAACAGGAGGTGCTCAATTTTGTTATATTTTGATTTTATGTTTGTCATCTCACAACTCCGTCAGTTGTAAACCGATTTGGAAAATTTTTTATATATATAGAAAGGATTTTCCAAGTTTTCCAAAGATTTCTATAACTCACAGATTGGTCTCGTAGAAATTTTATCTAAGTCGTTTTAGTAAAATAACTGGTTTTGCCACAATTGAAGTCGGTTTTTTTTTTGTGGGAAACAATCTTAATTATTATGTACAAGTTTTAACCCGCGACTTCTACCGTGTGATCGAGATATATTTATTGACCAGATTAAAATGTCACCTATTATACCCTTCTTCATCTCCTATAGTACGTAAACGTATATACCAAATTTCAGAACCATTAAAGCTAAGCTGACTAAGCAGTAACAAACAAACTAATTTACAGAGCACAGAGCAATAACATCTCAGTCCTCAGGAATGACAACGCATGGGAGGTATCATGAGCGGAATAGTATACTATGTTATATTCATGGTACTGCTCATGTCTATAGGCGACGGTTACCACTTCCCATCAGGTGGGCCGTCAGCTTGTTTGCTATTATAAGTTGCATAAAAAAAAAAATAAAAAAAACTTATTTTCATATTTATAAAATTACTAAAGATATGTGTCTATCTAACAATGGATTCCCAGTTTTACACATATCTAGACTTGTGAAATAAAAATAAATCCTGTATTTCGCTCCTTTCCAGTCAACCTCGTCACAAGCAAAAGAAGTCTTTATTCACTTTAATAAAAAAAAAGTTTGATAATAAATAATAATAAATAATTTTACTTTAGGAATGATTTAAAATTCTGACCTAAAGAACAAATAACTACTTTCCTGACAAACAACACGGGAGTAAATTTAAACAAAAAGACTTAACGAAATTGGTTTTTAATTTACTATGATATAACGTAAAATATGCTCAAAAATGTACAAAATTATTAAGAACATTTTACCTTTTAATCGAAAATTATATTCATGGTTAACATTTACATTCATAATTCATTTTTTATACATTTTTATTTCAACCGTTAACTGTCCATTGCTAAACATTAGGCTTCTCCATAATGAGGAGTTTTGCCAGTAGTTGCCACGCTTGGCAGGCGGGTTGGCAACCACAGTTAGGCTTTTACATATGTTTTAAGAGGGACGCTACTGCCTATCCCTCGCTCACTCTTAGTCGCCTCTTACGACACCCACGGGAAAGAAAGGGGTAGCCCATTCTATGCCGGGACCTACACGGTGACTACATAATTCATGCAGACAATATATTTTATGTTTATAATCGAACGTTGCATAACTGTATGTCATACGCATAATTATGACTGCCTATTACTAAATATTCAATGAGTTATGAAAACTTAGTATTCACTTTCTATTAATGAAGCATGAAATGCGAACCAGTTTATCGTCTTACACTACGCTTCCTTATTAGTTGTTGTCATGTTTGGTAACTACAAAATATATTCATCATATCTGTCATTCACTATCCATTGCTAAATATAAGCTTCCCTGGGGGAAAAGGGGTTGTTAGCAATGGAGTTTGACAGCCCCATTGCAAGCAATATGCCCTATTAGGTCCACCTCCACGTGGTTCCCTCTGGAAACCATCGTGAACAATTCTTGTTGAATTCGTCACGATGGGCTAACTGACCTGCTTCATCCTCACCTATCATCCTTCACTGGTGCCCCGACAGTGTATACCGATAGCGCGGGTGAGATTACCATTCCATTATCACCCATTAAAAAAAAGCTTCCCGCATAAAGGAGTGTTTATAATGGCTGGAAATATTTTAATACGTAAATTTTTGACATAATTTTAAAATGACTGTTCGATATTATTTTTTGTCTTGTCCCCTATTGTTCTAATAAAAATACACAATTCTCTCTGAATATTTTTTTGCTTTCTAATAATCAATCACTTTATATATTCGACGATTTACAACAAGGAGATTTATACCAGTCGGTGCCACGCTTGGCAGGCAGGTTAATAATCGCAATAAGCCTTTAGTAAAGATTTTAACAATATCTAAATCTATTCAGACGTTTAGAAGTTATTATGGAATAAATAAACCCTAATGTCTTAACAACTACAACCTAATTCAGTAGAAATTTATTTGACATAGCAAAAGGTTATAGGCAAATTTTTGTCCCACCCAATTAATCAATACATCTGATTATGCGAACGAAGTCGCGGTCTAAGCTAGTAGTACTTCTAATTAGTACAGAACATATCTATTCTAACAACAAATAGATCATTATATTTTAATGTAATAAACCACTGGTTTAACTTACGTGTGATTACATCGAAAAATCACAACTAGTTTCAGAATCAATTCGTGATCCTTAGTCGCAATAGTTAATTAAATTAACAATAAAACAAATCATTATAATTTATTTGAAAAGTTCATTATTTATTTCTTAAGGCTTCGACAGCCGTATCTTAAAATGTCGTATTAGCATATGCAGATAAAAATAAAGTGTGACTCACAGTTGCACAGAGAACAAATGGTATTTATTTCTGGTTTCTCGTTACTAGATGCATAAGTGAGTGTGTTGACAGTTAATATTATTATAGAACAAAATTGAAAAAATAAATTAATAACAAGGTCAGTAAAAATCTAACCTACAAACTGTATCTTGTACTCATAGATTAAGCATAGTACTATTGTCCCTCTGCTCTCAGAACACTTTAGGTCTCATCACACGATTATCTCTGTCTCTTTTCTAGCCAAAGCCTTATTAAATAAAAAAAAATCTCTGCCTGTTTCAATTGTTTTTTTTTTTTATTATTTGTAACTTTTTAGCTTGATATCTTTCTAGTAGAAGTCTTAATAAAGTATAAATAAGAAATATTTCCGCCTGCCCTGCAACGTACTTGGCGCGAAGATACATAATATAAAAAATAGATATGCAGAACCCTATAAACATTTGACAACGCAAAATCACCAACTACACAATCTAATATTTTATTAGTCTAGTTTTTATAGAGCTTTTTTTATTTAGTTTCATGACCCCAAGGATGAGGACAGAATATAAATAGGTAATTATAATATGCCTGGCTTTATGAAAAATGTGACGCCCTTTTAATACAATAAATACAAAAGATTGTAACGATAGATGGATGTCTGTTACTCTTTTACACAAAAACTACTGAATGGATTTAAATGAAATTTGATACATGGATAGTTTTTATCCTAAATAACACATATTATATGTATATTATGCACAGAATATTTTACATACTAATTCACGCAAGTAAAGTCACAAAACACAGCTTCATAATTCATAAAGTCGTATTTTTTCATTAGTAATTACCTAGATGTATCTATATATTTTAATATAAAGTAGTGTTTCCAAAAAAATTGCGTAAATCTTTTTCCAGTGGGTATGTATTTTTTTATGTAACCGAATGTTACATTTTTAAAAATATATTCTTAAATAATAAATCTAATATTATTATTATTATCTAATAACTTGATTTTAAAAATAAAACAGCATTCTTTTTTTGTGATTCTACTACGGAAAAATATAACATATATTCTAGTTTTTTTTCTAAAACCATGCCGGCCGTTACTTAATTAGTGTAACGACGTCCATATTTGAAATTCAAATAGCCTATCGTGACATCTTTTTCTTAGTTGTCAAACACTTTCGATTTTAGCCACGTGCGTGTTCTAGAACAATCCAAGGCCAGTTCAGAAACACTATCCGTTCACTTTGTCATTTTATATTGGGTGTATAATGACTCAGTTTTTGAACGTAACTCCAAGGAACCTTTTACAACAGTAAGGTCAACAGGAAACTGTTTTTATAAAATCCAGATCACAACAGTTTCGAGATGTATATAATAAAAGTTGGCGTGTGTAACACTGATGGAACTGAATGTATTTTTTTTTAATACGTGGAATGCTACACAAGGTAACGACCCACCTGATGATAAGTGGCAATCGGTCCTGTTCATGACTATAGGCTATAGTCATGAATCGTGGAAGACCGTGGAAATTACAAAATACACCTTTAAAATTAAACACAACAATGCATATACAACTATTTCACAATTAACTTTTAGTACTATTGAATTTATCTAATTCTTCTAGTATTTGATTCAAAACGTAGGAAGAGGGTGGGTTTTTTTTATATATTCACCGCATTTTCCAAAAATTAAAAAAAAAACAATTCATCTTACAGCTATTTACTTTCAATTATATTTGATGATGTATCATCCACATACAACTGATATTAGTCTCGACAGTTTATTGAGAAATAAGGCAGAAAACTACTAATTAAAATGTCTTTAAAATACTTTTAAAATATCCATGCTTCATATTGAAACAAAAAATATAAACTCAAAATTGATTCAACTTTTGATTATTGCATAATAAAAAAGAAGATTTCAGTGTGCACAAATATAACTGGCGAAATGGCCATGGCCCGGGGTATTAAAAAGTTTAAGGCAAAAGTATCCTGTGTGTCGAAACTGGTTTTGTCGAAACCGACGGACTAAAGACTGTCTGATGGCAGCCAGTTATGATAATAAAAAATAACATATCGTGTTGTTATGTTCGAAATTATTTATCTGTATTAATAATACTAACACTTAAATATTCTATTTAGAATCTAAATCTAGAATATTGTTCATCTGATTAATATTTAAGTCATTTATTTGTTTGTGAAGAAACTAGTAAATTATGTCACCGTATATTATATAGTGGGATTCATATCTATTATAAATATATTTAAAATTCATATATATTAGTAAAAGTCATATATTTATTTTAGTCAACTTTAAAAAGTACACAAGTCAATGAAAGTACAATCCATTGTATTTATATGTATTTACAAAAATACACAATATTTTTGTCCATTGTATTTTTGAAAATACACAAAATATTGTATTTTTGTAAATACACAAAAATACAGTGGATACTTTTATTTAAATCTTCATAAAAATACTCGTAGAATACTGTTTGCTCTATGCTTCATAACACGATTGTTTATTAAACTTGGATATAATTTAGTGGTTACTTCACGTACAGCACCACTAAAGGGGTTCGATTTTTGCCTCCAATGCCTTTTTATCGTTTTTGACGAAATTTAAAAAATAACCTATATTTGAAAAAGGAATTGCAAACTATAAAGTTTTATACATAGAAATAAATATATATATATCCAAGTATCTAACAAATATATACAGGAATGGGTAGCTGTAAGTATATAAGTAGTGTACATTTATTTTATTTAAAATTGTAATAAATTATAGTAGATACCATTAATATTAGTGTACACTTAAAATATAATTAAGAACGCATTCGCGTAATATTTGCGAGGAAATGGACTTAACCTTGGAAACTTGATATTACAAGAAGTAAATGGCATAAATAATTCCTCATTCCATTATCATTATTATAATATATATTTAAAATATTTTAAAAATAGAATTACTGATTGATATATCGGTACTGAAAAAACAAAATCCAGAAACATTAAATTTTATAAAAGGGATGTAAATGAATGATAAGCTTATAAGATTTAAGTAAAAAATATAGAAACCATAAAAATTAAGCAGTGAACAGTAGTATAAGTTCCGTAAGAAAACTATGAAAATAGTAAGACAATATAAAAAAAAGTTATGGATTTAAAAAAAGAATGAAATTTAAATTTACAAACAATAAACGTCCACATTGTGAACAAAACTGAAGGAAGTTTCTGATCACCTGTAAGATGAGGATTTATTTTGAAAAAAAAATACTGAAAAGAAGGAGATATTGTACAATAGGCATCACAGTTCATTCTGTCATGTTAATAATGCTTTACATCAATACACTTATCACTTTACATCAAGCTGGCCATCAGCGTATTTGCCATTCCAAGTTTTTTCTTTCATAACAGAAAACTTCATTGTATGTTCCATTCTATCCTATCCTAACTACATAACATATCCTAACTAATTAATATTAACATATTTTAATTTTTATGTTCTTTTTTTTTGTTTGTTTTGATTATTATATTTTTATATGTTATCCCAGCACATTGTAATACAATTGTACCTCTATGGGTTAAGTACCGGAATAATAAAGAATATTATTATTATTAATAATTATTTTTTTAAATTATACAAATAAAATTACCAGAATATTGTTATATACATTTACGACTCATAACTAATTATGTTATTTATTAAGTAATTAATTAAACTTGTTAGATTAATTTACGACACATAAAAATATATAATTACGAATGTTTCAACATAAAATTACAAAATATACGGAAACAAAAACGAAACGCATTCGGATACGATAAATTTGAAAACCGAACATATTAGTAACGATGCCACCGTATCCAAATCGACGTTTTCTATTGCGAATCAACTGTTGCAGTGTACCTAATGAGCAGAGTGCCGCGTTTGCAACATTTCCGTACAGTTTCAACACTGTCCTATTATTCGCGTAATACGTACCTACGCCCCAGTGGATATATCCGAACACACCCTATTTGAAACTAGAATTCAGCTTTTATAGACATAGATAACTAAGTGGCACTCTACCGCCAATTCCTTGTTGCAAAACAATTTTCGCTCCAAGTAGGTATGTAATCGAAATTCTAGACTACGTAACTCTTGAAATGGGTGAAGATGCTTATGATGTTCAAATATTTAGAGCTACTCTATAGATTGCAAAAATCAGGTCAAAAAATCTATTAAATTCTTGCAAACATCAAAAGTTTGTGCATTAAATCTCCAATTTTTTTGTGTTAATAAACCCCAGTAATAATTAAATTAAATTAAGAGAACAGTTTATTTGTAACCTATCTTATTAGGTTGAAATTTACTTAAAAAGTCTATATAAATCAGTAAAAATCAAAGTATGACTATTTTTACTTATTAAGTTGAAATATATTTAAAAATATGTATATAAATCTGTAAGAATCAAATTATATCTACTTTGACAATTTGTGTACACTAATACTATAGTACCTACACACTACACTACTCCCCATCTACGGTTGCCGTCCTAAGCATTTTTTTTATTTGTTTTTACGATTTTTTTAAAAGCATAGTAGAAGGAAAAATCGAGGGCAAAAAAGGAAGAGGAAGACCGAGGAATAACTACATGGGACAGATAAAAGAAACACTTGGTGTCATGTCGTATAGAGAGATCAAGGATATGGCTTGGGATAGAGCTGGCTGGAAGAAGATGTATAAATTAGTTGCACCGACAAGAGGAATCTCTTAAATTAAGACATATATACGAGTATAGTGCCTATAATGTAATGCCATTTTAGAAGTCGTCCAAAAAAGAGCTTAGCCTTACATGTTAGTATTAAAAACTACAAGGGCACAAGCTAATTAAACATTTTGTTTGGTTTCGTCACGGTAGCTAAGCGTGTTCGTCCAACTATTGCGTTTAGTTTTTATTAAACAGTGTTAAAAAATATTATAAAAAATGAGATAAAAAATAATCACAATATACATATTATGTCTATTTATTACTTATTTGTTGACAATAAAAAATATCGCTCATATTTTCTTTATGTATATCTACAGGCAAAGGAACAGTTAATGTCCAATATAAGATTCGAACAAAAACCTATCGATGTATCGAAACAAAAAAATGATTGGCATCTTATAATGGCAGACCCGTTATTACTGTGCATTATACTAAATTAAAATTATTACTAAACTAACTATTAAATTAGGGTTCGATTATTAGTTTAGCAAAAAATCTGTTGTCTGTCTTTAAAGAAATTCATTCGAAAAAACCCGACTATCAAAATTACATACAGGGTTGCCAGCCTATAATTGAAAATTTTAACTCATTTGTTTTATTAAGCAATAAAAATACTAGATGAACACACCATTTATTATTCCCTTATTAGTGTCACTTTATAAAAGAAAAAAATTTTTGGGCAAAATTTTATTTATATAATAATTTCAAATATCCACTGATCATTTATTCATTTAATAGCTGTGCATTTATATTAACAAATGATTTGCAATTAATAATATTGTTACTTACGTTAAAAGTTTTATATTCTAAAGTGGCAACCCTAAATATTCTATTATAACATAGAGAGATTATTGGACCATGAATCTGTCAATGACACCACGAATCATGTTTATAGTTAAACCACAGCCGTATTTATGTAGTAATGTATAATGAGACCTATTTGTTTAAATAATAGCATTAACTAAATGTTATGTCAATCTATCTAGGTGATCTCAGGTAAAACGCTCTAAAGGTTTACATAGGGTTGTCACATTCTCGTTATTGTCTTACCCACGTAAATGTTTTAATCCAAAATTATAAAAAAAAATTACCAACTCAATTGCAAAATTGATTTTATTAACGATTTTTACCACCAAGAAAAAAAGAAGTCTATACAGTAAGCAAAACCTCCTTTTTTCTATCTGTACGAGACTTTTAACTTGAATGTCATGCATAAAAATTAAATTTAGATATTTTATTAAAATATATTCTCGTAAAAAACAAAAAAAAAAATACAAAAATAACTCCGTTATAAATATCGTGAACAAGAATGGGTTAATCTAATAAAGAATATGATGAACTCATTTTCTTTAGGAACTTTTGTACTGTAAACTTAGGAATCCCATTGCTTCAAATACAATACTTAACTACCAATAAATACCTCAGGAAACCAAGTAGAAAGATCATCAAAAACAATAACTTGATGATTGACACTCAATGTGATTTCATAAATTGAAAATACAAGATACTCTGAACTGTGTAACATTTAACAAACTAATATTAAATTACTCTAATTTAATTCAACTGACTGAACAGAAGAATATTTCGGCGAAACTTTTCAATAAGGTCACTGTAGGAGCGCGAAAGTGCAACAACAATCGGACCAACCCGTGAAAGTGGCTGAATACGTGAGAGCTTTCGTGTTTCTCGCTTGTTTATTTCTATGAAATTATTGCACGCCATTTTAGAACATTCGTGAATTGCATTTTGTCTGTACAAACTTCTCCTACGCTTGGGACGCCGATAAAATCAAATAAGAGTGAAATTTCATTTAAAATTTTTAATATAGCATCACTAACTGTAAGTATAGATTTATAATTTTATAATAGTTGTGTTATATTTCCAAAAGTTTAGTTAAGATTAAAAAATAATTGTGATTTACATACTAAACTCTATTTTGAAAATGAAATAGGATAACCCCATGCCGTGTAGTGTGGTCCCGGCATGGAATGGGCCACCACTTCCTTTCTAGTAGATGTGGTAAGAGACATAAGGAAACTTATGGCTCTTACCACATCTACTGGAAAGGATAAGGGAACTTCATTATCAAGGGCTGGCCAACAGCGTCCCTCTTATAACATTACCAAATGTCTAACTGCGTTTGCCAACTCGCCTTACCCCCTTATGGGAGAAGGCCATAATCAGCAGTGAACAGTTAACGACTCATATGATGAAAACAGTAATTGTTGACTTTAATCGTGACCTAAATGCTAATATTTATAATATATGAATTAATTATTAATTCTGAGATATGTCATTACATAAAACTTGAATGAAAATAATTGAATGAAATAGTAAATCCCTATTGCATGTAAGCCATAAGTCTGTTTTATTACTTACAGAAATTCATAAACTTTTTTCAAAATATAATTTAATCGATTTTAATATCTAATTCATTAATTAAAATTAATACCTAAAAGTACATGAATGGACTGTTTGAACGATGATATGGCCAGAATGGGTGTGAATGCAGAAGTGACTGCGAATAAAGAAGAATAGAAGGGAAAAACATATTACGACAACCCCAAATAAAAGTTGGAACAAGGGTAGAAAGATAATAAGCTAATATTAAAATTAAATTAGATTTTGACACATTTTTACATAAATCACACATGACTTGCAAATAATTAATCAGATTGTCATAAATATTATATATCTAAATAATCAGACTGACGTCAATTTATTTTTATATGATAAATATATAAAAATGATATTTTAAATTGTTGTTCATTTATTTAATGTAAATAGAAATTATTGCAAGACAAATCAATTAATTTAAAAAAAGTGCAATTATATGTAAAATAATTAAATATAATCTAACGCAACACACCAGGAGTCTATCAAGCGCCGTAAATATTCATCCCTTGGAAATGGATATACCATATATTTGCGGCGTTTGGAGTTGAAACTCTGGGTCCGTGGGGCCCCCAGGCCATCTTTTCAAAGACATTTCACGCCGGCTGGTGGAAACCTCTGGTGACCAGAAGGCTGGCCTATACTTTGGTCAACGCATTTCCATTGCTATTCAGCGTGGAAATGCAGCAAGTATCCTAGGCACCCTACTAGCTGGCAGTGATCTCAAGGAATTTTTTTATCTTTAAATATATATATATATATATATATATATATATATATATATATTTAATTACTTATCTCTAAGTATATATCTAGATTAACTATCTCTTCTATTTAGGCATATATCTAACTTGTAAATTGACATTAATGCATGTATGTTAGCTATCTATCAATATAATTTAGCTACACCCAAACAGGGTTCGTGTAGTTACTCTTCATAAGAATATTGTAACAACTCTATATTATGTACATGAATGCATAATAATAATAATACAATAAATAATATATATAGAGCTGTTTGAACTTCACAAATATAATCTAACCCACGCTTTGAAATAAAGTACAACCTACTTGCAAAATAATCATGTAGCAATATACCTAGACTAAAGATCAATCCAGTTACAACCGGTTTTATTAACGCTCTAATCTAGATCTCAATTTAATATTATTGTGATTTAGCCATTAGCCTTAAGCTCAATCTGTCTCGAGTCAATTTATTGTTAATGTCAAGTTAGATATTGATATATATCTATATGTGTTTATATAAAATAGGAACGCAATATTACTTAGTTAAGAAGAATTAAAATGTCTGTAAAGTCTGATTGCGGTTACTAATCCGCTTGCCGAGCATGGCAACTACTGGCAAAACCCCCCCAAGGGGAAAGCTTATGTTCAGCAGTGGACGGTTAAGGGCTGATATGAAGTCTTGAATACACGTCTTTTAATTAAATTTCAATTATTTAATTCTCTCGCGATATAATGTATTCATATAAAAATAAATTTGAAACTTATCTATAATTTCTTTCTTTCTTTTTTTCTTATAATAACTTCTGTTTAATAATTGAATAATCAAATACCAATAAGAAAATATAGGCCATGTGGTCCCGGAATAGAATGAGCCACCGTGGTGGATGTCGTAAGAGGCGACTAAGAGAACTTATTGATCGAGGGATGGGCAGCAGCGTCCCTCTTAAAACATCAACAAAAGCTAAGAGCGGTTGCCAATCCGCCTGCCAAACGGGGCAACTACTGGCAAAACTCCCCTTATGGCGAAGGACTATGTACTGCAGCGGATAGGTAATGACTAACACAATAATAATATAATAAAAAAATATAGGGGAACTGAGAATCCCATTGCTAGCAATATACCCAACCAGGTCGACCTCCTCGTGGTTCTCCCTGGAAACTATAATGGTTAATTCCATTTCTATCCCATAAAAATACCTCAAGATCAGTTTGCTTATAAGGAAATTGGGCTAATTTAAAAAAGGTAAAATAGTTCAGTTCAGGTATGATCCTTGTTTTATAAAGTCACCATTATTTACTTAATAATTTTTTAATGGCTGATAATGAAATGGTAATCCTGCCTGCATTATCGGTATACACTGGGCATCTGTGAGAAGTGATAGGTGAAGAAGAAACAGGCCTATAGTGACGAGTCCATAAAAAAATAAACAAGATGGTTTCCAGAGGAAACAACATGGAGGCACAGGGGGAAAGGGATTGTTAGTAATGGAGACTGAGAATCCCATTGCTAGCAATATACCCAACCAGGTCGACCTCCTCGCGGTTCTCCCTGGAAACTATAATGGTTAATTCCTGATGAATTCATCATAATGGGCTAACTGGCCTGTTTTCATTCTCATCTATCACCCTTCACTGGTGCTCCGCCAGCGTATCCCGTTAGCGCAGGCCATAACATTTTCACCCATCAAAAAAAAAAACAAGAAAATATATGCCTAAACCTTAGAAACATATAAGTACTACCTAATTTGTCATAAACACTAAAAAATACATTAATTAGTTAGATATGAGTATATTAAATTATAATTAGTAGATATTTATTAAGGAAGTTGGTACATTTTTTAATGAAAAAAAAAATCATAATTATTTCAATATACAAAATATACTTTAATTACGGAACTCTATCATTAACAATGTTGTTTAATTATCAAGGGTGTATTAATTATAATTGTTTTCAAAGCTAATGAATAACTATGTTGATGAAATAACTTGAATTGTATTACGAAATGAAGACTAATGAATTTTAGAGGGTGCATAAAAATTTTGTACTACCTTTTCAAGTAATAGGTTACACTCATAAAATGTGTATGTTAAAAACAATATATTGAATTCGTCTCTGTTCAATAATAATTTGTTACTTTAAATGTCTAAAAAAATATCTTTAATCAATTACTTTTAATTAATAAATTACTTTAATCTAATCTAATATAAAAAGTAATTAATTAATAATAATGGCATTAAAATGCATAAAATATTCACAAAGAAATTCAATGTAGGGTAATTTTTATAATAATTTTCAGCTGGGTCGTTAACACCAAATCCTATGACTTAAAATGTTTTAATTTATTTTGGTATAACATTTATCTTTTAATTTTAAAATAAATTTCAGATACACATTTGAATCGTGGTTGTGTGGGTATATGACCATTGTCAATAGCATAAAAAAAAACTATTTAAAATGGAAATATTATTATGCAAATATAGGAACTATTATAAATTTCGGGATATTTATTAAAAGAAATTATATTAAAAAACACTGCCCCTTTCGGACATTTCTCCATTACTCTCCCTTTCTCTCTCTTCTTTTCACACAAAACACTGACCTCTCAGAATATCAGCAGGAATAAGCCGTCTGAAAGTTTTTGGCCTTTCCTCTTCCTTAGCTTCTTCGGCGGCCAGCGCCAGAGCAAAAACGGCGAATACAACCAGGTATTTCATCTTAACCAACACCTTACGAGTGCGGAGTATAAAAAAAATAAATTCCCGCTTTTTTTTCTGTTGGCAGCACCGTCCGCGCGACACAACTGAGTTCGCAAAGCGATTCCCGCGCAGTTTTATTGCTGACCAATGGCGGGGAGTGAGCGGTAAGATGGCGTATCGATGTATCATTTTATAATGCACTGATGTCTCAGGGTTGGCTTTGTTGCGAAATTATGGTCTTTTTACTTCTTTTTTTTTTGTTGTGCCTAATTTGAGTGGTTGATTTTGGATAATGTTACTGACGTGGAGGCAAACATAGGCAAACACAAATTTTCATAATTACTAATGTGTAAATCTACCTCATATTACAAAAAAAAATTGTGAACAAGGTATATTTTTTATTTTCATAACCTTCGAATACTGTCAGTTTGATCTACTTACCTGCTAAGAATCCATTAAATCGCTAGAGAACCCTATTGGCGTGGATATTAGTATAGAGTTATATTATCTGTGTCATAGACTACAAATGGACGTAATAGTCACAAAAAAGACGATAAAAGTTTTTGACACATGTCTGTGGTTTTTGACAGTATGGCCGCTTTATTTGTTCTATAGTGCAATATATCATGATTTAGTGTTCCACATATAATATTTATATGTCGATAACACTCCCACATTTGGGACAAATCTAAATATGTCATATTTATAAACATTTATGAAACCCTAAAATAAAGCCCTAAATAGCTATATCTCCAGATTACATCGTTATATTAGCCATTATCTGTCCACTACTGAATATAGGCCTCCCCCATAGAATGCATAAGGAATGGTCCCAAGCCACCTACTTCCTCTGGCTCCCCGCAATGCATTTGAGGTCGTCACACCATGTAATGGAGACTTAACCTATACTACGCTTGTATCACGAGGTCGCTACTCAAGAACCATTCTTCGCTATCAGTTGTCGGTTCTTCGAACTGTGTGACCAGCCCATTGCCACTTCAGCGTGCTTATCCTTCGGGCTATGTCAGTTACTTTGGTACTTGGACGGGTACCCTCATTATGGATTCTGTCAAGTAAAGAAACTCCAAGCCTAGTTCTCTCCATAGCTCGCTGAGTAACTTGAAGCTTTTGCATATGGTATACCTACTTAATAAACAAGAGATACTTTTTTAATCGCTTAGGTACATTTACGTATTGTATTTTTATTATAGTTGTTTATTTTTTCCATCTTGTCTTTTTAATTTGAAATACCTTTATAATTAAAACTTCTAGTGTCTTCATCACATCACGTCTGTTGACAAGGATCGGTACTTACTTATAATAATATCATAAGAATAAAAACTAGTAAATCTCTCACTAGCTTCAAAACCTCTGTTAAGTCCTACTCTCTCCCTTTAGTACTATTTTCCTGTGTTCTTTCTTCATCTTCCTCCATCATTCTTTCCTGTTATATGTGTGCTATAGAGTATGTATATGTGTTAATATGTATATAATAATGTTACCCTTTGTCTTTTTTCACAATGTCCTCTACCCAAAGGTTGTCTAGAGATTGCCTAGCGATAAGGTCGCATTTGTATCACATCTTATTAAAAATAGTATTGACTAGCGGCCCGTCTCGACTTCAGACGGGTAGACATTTTAAAAAGTGGCCATTAAGGCTGCACACGCGACGAAAGCTTAAAAATGGAGTAACTTCTCCCGATTTCCCAACATTTCCCTTCACTGCTCTGCTCCTATTGATCGTAGCGTGATGAAAAGTAAAGCTGCCCATGTGTATGAGAATAATTGTACCAAATTTCGTTAAAATCCGTCAAGTAATTTTTGTTTCTTTAACGAGTATACAGACAGACAGACAAAAATTTTACATTTTTGGCATCAGTATCGATCACTAATCACCCCCTGATAGTTATTTTGGAAATATATTTCATGTACAGAATTGACCTCTCTATAGATTTATTATAAGTATAGATATAGAATATTTTTTTATAAATAGTATAATAAAGTGTAAATAAATAAAATAAATAATATTAATTTTAATATAATCATCATCATCGTCATGTCACGCTTGGCAGGCGGTTTTTTTTTTTATGGGTGAAAATGAAATGGTAACCCCGCCTGCGCTAACGAGATACGCTGGCGGAACACCAGTGAAGGGTGATTGATGAGAATGAAAACAGGCCAGTTAGCCCATCATGATGAATTCATCAGGAATTAACCATGATAGTTTCCAGGGGGAACCGCGAGGAGGCGACCTGGTTGTGTATATTGCTAGCAATGGGATTTTCAGTCTCCATTACTAACAATCCCTTTCCCCCCTAATAACCGCAGTTAGGCTTTTGCCTATCTATGAACTATTAACTACCCTTAGTCGCCTCTTACGAAACCCACGAGAAGGAGAAGGGTGGCTTATTCTATGCCGGGACCATACGGCTACTAATATTAGGTATAAATATGAACCTGAGTTTGTTACATTATAACATCTTAATAGTTTAAGCTGTCACTATGAAATTTGGTATACACGTATTATAAGGGATGACAAAGGCTAATATTTATCCCGGCCAGTAAAGATACCAACAAAAGACAAAGAGACAAAGTCGCGAAAAATTTTAAATTTCTGTTTTGGCTAAGGTTGACTGGGAGATAATGCTATATATGTTAGTATTAAGTCCGCCTTTTGTACTAGACATTTTTTTTAATGTGGTCTAATCGATAAAGAATAAATAAATAAATAAAAACTAGTAATCTATAATTTTTAATATAACATAGCGTCTAGTCAGTGATCATTCGTAGGGTACTAGTAAATGATGGGAAAATTAAGTCAGATCATTCTGTCCGAAATTCACCAGAAATTCATAATAATAATAACGGAAACTACAATAGTTTCCAGGGGTTACCGCGAGGAGGTCGACCTGTTAGAATATAGAGCTGTTAAACTTTATCATTGAAAATCTCTTTCTCCAATTGTTACTATTATACATATTGTTTGAATTATACACAGGTTTGTTTGAATCGAAGCATTTGGCGTTCCATTGTTTCTGCCTACCCTAATGGGAGACAGTCGTGACAGATATGTATGTATGTATACATTATGTTGTTAAAGTAATACTACCACTATGTTTATCAGGAGAGACTTTTTACATAAATTGTTTGCAAGGAATAATGTTTGCATGGTTGTGTTTCTGTAAGAAGTGTGGGATATGACAATGAAAATATAGATTACAGAGGCATATTATCCTAGTCCTCGGAAACGATCCCACATGAGGGGTATGATGGCTGACACAGTATATTCTCGTATGTCCATGGTACTGCTCATATCTATATGCGACGGTTATCACTTTCCATCAGGTGGGCCGTCAGCTTGTTTGCCATTCGAAGTTGCATAAAAAAAACTCTGGTACAAAAGGCGGACTTCATGCTATAATAACATTCTCTCCTAGTCAACCTTTGACAAAACAGAAATGTAAATGACTTCATATCCTTCTTCGTTCCAAATTTCTAAAATTAAAGTTCAGACGTTAAGAGACACATACAAACAAACTCACTTTCACATTTATAATAAATTATGATACCAGATTTTACTGGCGAGAAAACATAATAACGTGACCCATGTGATTGACCTTTGTGGTAAATGGATAAAAAAAAAGTATAACATGATTTACATAGGAGCACAGTTTAAAAATAGTATATATATAATGCCACATAGAGATTTTTCTACCAATATTATAAACTAGCTGATACCCGCGACTTCGTTCGCGTGGTATTTGTTATTCCTTTTTAGTATATAACAATGTATGTACCTACCAATTTTTTATGTCTGGGAATACTGGACGAAAATTGACCAAAACAAATGACGTGTTGTTCTCACTCTTTGACCCAGGTCAAAGTGACTTAAGTTTTTTTTTTTTTATAATTTAGGTTGTGTACTAAGCTGTATAAGTTATTATAATTGTTTAACTATCCCACGAGAACTCTTTATTTTCCGTGAATAAAAGTATGTAAAATATTGACCGGAAATGTAAGGTACCACCATGTAAAATTTCATTTAAATCGGTATAACAGTTTTATAGATTAGCCCGTACAAACAGTCAGACAGAGAAGCAAAAAATTGAAAGAAATCTGAATGTGTTTTATTTCACTTCTAACATCCCTCTGTCGCCTCTTGTGACATCTACAGAAAAAAAGGGGATGGCCTATTCTATGCCGGGACCACACGATGTTACAGCGAGTAATAATAACTATTATATAGTTACTTAATATGAGTAGTTGGTGAAAATATAATACTGCTTTACGGATCTCAGTAAAAGAACGCAAACAAAACCGTAGATGTCAACTAATCTATTACTAATATAAAACTAAAACTGAAGAGTATGTTTATTTGCAGATGCTAATCTCTGAAACCACCAATTGAACTTGAAAGTTTCTTTTTGCATTTGATAGCTCATTTCTTTAGAAACATTATCACACTATTAACATCATAATACAAGCACGAGCAAAGCCGCGGAATATTACTAGTATTTTTCATATAGCAACATATGTATTATTTTATTTATTTACACTTTATTGCACCATTTATAAAAATAATAAATGCAGTTAATTTAAATGAGAAGTGATACAAATGGCGGCCTTATCGCTAAGCAATCTCTTCCAGACAACCTTTGGGTAGAGGACATTGAGGAAAAAGACAAAGGATAGGTGGCGCACTATTATATTGCAGACAATTGCAGTGATACTTTGCATTTTTATTGTATTTTGTTAAGAGAATAGCTGGTTCATATTGCGCTGGGACGCTCACAGCATCAGCTGAGTCGGTTCCTTTTGCCTAGTATGGGACACTTCTTGTATATGTATTTTCTATATTTTCTATTGTGATTGTGTGTTCACTGGCAATAAATGTTTTCTATTCTATTCTTATATAATATATATATATTTTTTTTTGAGTGAATATTTACTGTTTCGACCATGATACCCCCCATGCGTTGCCATTCCTGAGGACTTAGGTGTTATTCCTCTGTACCCTGTGAATTCTCGCCATATCCCACCCTTCAAACCGAAACACAGCCATGCAAACACAACTTCTTCACGGTAGAAACACGAATAGGACAAAGGTACCCAAGCAATTGACTTTTGTACAGTCTCCCTCTGGTAATATAATAATAATAACTTCATAATTAAATATAGTTTGAATTAAATATTAAGCTTCTTTAATTAATACAAGTAGATGCAGATTATTAATAAAGTTGTCCTATTAATCTTCATTTGGCTTATTATAGATTCATTTAAATGTCAACAAACGGGCCATTTTAGAGGCGAGATGACGTAACAATAACACAAAAACACGGCATTTCAAAATTCGAAGCATTTTTTTTTCTAATTTTCATTAGGTTTTTACACTTTATGGATGCTATTTTTGTTTTACTAGCTATAACTTGCGGATTTACTCGCGTGACTTGAGATGTTATGATCTATTTTTGTACCAAATGTAATTCAAATACGTCAAAGCAAAGAAACGTAATTGAGTGACAAACATTCCAAATATAGTTCGTAAAATGAGTTCATGCTTCACTTGATAGTTTAATGATCACCGTCAAAATAATTAAACACCTAAAAATAAAATTTGGATTGTTATACTATACATCAGTTAAGAAAACATTTATATATGTTCAGCCTATTTGGGCATATTTTATTTTTATTATTTTTATACTTTTTTTTTTATTTTTAGCTCGGCATACCAATATTTGTTTGTGCTCTTTATTAGTTTTTATTCTATACTCGTATTTGTAAAGTACAAATACGAGTATAGAATAAAAATGTGTATAATATAAATATGTGTGCTGAAATACGAATAAATTTTTATCTCTCCATATTTATTTATTTATTTAAAAAATAATAGTTTTATAGACTGAGTTTAAAATTCAAACATTTTAAATCTAATGTAGATTTAAAATGTTTGAATTTAGAACTCGGAATCGTATATAGATTTTGACTGACAACAAGCAGGCTTTTTCTCTATAAAAAAAGATGCGACTGCTTAAATATAATTAATATGCAACTTAAACCGATGCAACCCTCGATAGGGTAAATAGAATTATTAAAATCGTTTTAAATCTGACATTTTCTTTTTTATAAAACACTTAATGGAAGACAGTAACCGTCTTTATACATAAACAGATATAATATCACGTAATACAAAACAATTCATGCCAATGGAAAATATCTTAAGATAATCTCTTAAAGCAGGACTGTAAGCAATATCACGGGCCAAAGTGCACATAAACTTCCAACAGCATTTCCGAACAGATACGATATAGTAACCTTCAAGAAAAGAGCGGATTCCTTTTTAAAAGACTGGTAACACACCTGCAATGCCTTTGGTGTATCAGGTGATCATGGGCTGCGGTAGTCACTTACCGTCAGGTGAGCCGCATGCTCGTTTACCCCCTGTGTTATAAACAAAAGCCATAACATACTAATTCTACGGCTAATATTGTGACACCGCAGGTTGTATGCTCTCCGTCTTGTCAATTAAGTTGATAATTCTGGGGATGTATTGCTCAGGCTGCCCTTTTGTTTTGTTTCTTTGTTTGTTATCTCTTCATTATTTTGTTTTTGTTTTGTTTTATTTTAATTTACTTGGTTATTTACCTTTTCTGTCCTTTCGTCTTTTCTATCGTTTTGTTACGTTCTCCTTTTCCTTTTCCACATCGATGAAAAGCAACGGCGGTGTTTGTAGACTACCGTTGCTGTTGGTGAGATTACTCGCAGTGAAGGTGGTAACAACACCAAACATATTTCAACAGCTGAATGTGTTTGAATTAAAATATACTGTTACATCATTTTATACGCGGGCAGAGCCACGAAAAACATCCAGTTACCAATAAAACCGACGACTGACAACCCTAACTGTGCATGTTTCAATACTTTTACTTATAATTAAAAACCAAAAACTTCAAACAAATGACTCAACCAATAGAACACCATAATGCCTACACTTTGCAGTCCAATGCTCACTTTCTGTTTTGCAGTGAGAAATACCCTTTCACATCAGTTACTCGACAAATTAAGACATTATTCAAGCGCACTAAGACCTTTCGAATGAACTCAAATATAATATACTAGCTGTATCTCGCGGCTTCGCCCGTGTAGTTCAGTACATAAAATATCCTAGATGCTAAGTAATAAATTATGCGTGTACCACAAGTTTCAAACCATTTTATAGTTTTTGCGTAAAAGAGTTGTCAACATCCATCCATACATTTTTCCTTATAAATTTTCGCATTTATGATAATGGTAAATGTACTTACATGTAAATTGTATACGCAATCGTAAATAAAAAAAATAAGGCAGCACACCTGCCTTTAGTGTTGCGAGTGATCATGGGTGGCGGTAGTCACTTACCATTAGGCGTGCCGCATGCTCGTTTGCCCTGTGTTGTAAAAAAAAAATGTTTGCGTATATATAAAGCTGAGAGAGAACATTTACAATATAGAATACATTTTATAGAAACTATAATTGAAATATCTTAAAATCACTTAAAATTTATTGTTTCTGTCCAGTTTTTAGAGAAGTAGGCTTTGAGAAAGATCTTGGTTTGATCATGCAAAATTAAAATTATAATCTAGTTTTTGTAATTTTTTTTTTATTATCTTAATACAATCTTTTGTAGAAAACAATAGTTGTATTTATCTACATCTAGTACCACAATAGTATTTATTACCTAGTCTAGTTACAGATAGCCAATCAAGGCAAACAACTGGTCGGGCAATCCCTAAGATAACACGGAATTAACCCGACATCAATAATTATAAACAAACGAGTTAATCTTATGACGTAAGAACAGTCAAACAAACAAACGTGTCCATCACGTTAGAATACTAACAATGGAATTAACCGAAGTGACTTCTGTTTTGGAAATTTACTAAACTATAAAAAGCTTATTTGTGATGAAAATAAAGTGACAAATTACTAATTCATTAGTAACTGCCTAATGTTTTATTTTTAAATCGTTTAAAATTAATTAAAAACATGTATAAAGAAAATATATATATTTTTTGTCCCTTACTTTTTGTTTATTTTATTAATTAAGAGTGGAAACACACAGAGGTCCCATTGGAACGACTAAAAGCACTTGCGATATTTTCTAGAGGGGACCGCGTTAAGGTCGACCTGAATAAACATACTGCTAGCAATGGAGCTTTTTCAAATGTCTATTTAGTTATTTTAGTTATTTAAAATATTATTATGAATGGTTATGTGATAGCCGATTGATTGAATGAACAAGTGACTCTTCATAGTACAGTAAACATTCAGGCCAGACGTGTTGAGGTTTAACTATTTTTTGTTGCAAAGAAAAAATAAATAATAAAGAGACTTTTGTTGACAAATTATGTAATTGGAGTCAAGTTCAAGATCTGTATTCGTAGTTTTTTTTTTTGAGTTTATTAATATACTAGCTTTTTCACGCGATTTTGTCCGCGTGATATGATATTCACTGGCGAGGATAAAATGTGATCTGTCTTTTTTCTATTACCTATAATATAAATGTGTGTCTATCAAACTTCATAGCGATTTGTTAAGCCGTTAAGGCGCTAAGCCGTAACAAACAAATACACTTATTTTCTTCTTAATAAAATTAGTAAAGATAAGAATATTAAGGATTATTTATCAACGGTGATACCGATGAACCTTTCAAACATTTTTTTATTGATATCGCAGTATACTTAAGTTGAATTGGTCTTAACTTGAATTAATCTAATATTAATGCCATGTGGTCCGAGCATAGAATACGCCGCCCTTTCCTTTCCCGTGGGTGTCGTAAGAGGCGACTAAGGGAACTTAATGGTCGAAAGATGGGTAGCGTAAAACATTCACTTCAGTTCGAAGGGTGAGATATGACAGTGATGTTAAAGTATAACACCTTTGTCCTCATAAATTACAGTATATAAGAAGTATTACAGTATATAAGAAGTGTTACAGTATATAAGAAGTGTTACAGTATATAAGAAGTGTTACAGTATATAAGAAGTGTTACAGTATATAAGAAGTGTTACAGTATATAAGAAGTGTTACAGTATATAAGAAGTGTTACAGTATATGACAGTGTATTCTATGGTATCCATGGTGCCCTTCATATTTATAAGTGATGATTGCCACTTTTTATTATCAGCAGTTAGCTCATTGTCATTTTTATTAATATTATATACAATAAAAATAGGTCAGTCAAAATTTATATATCTTGGCTACCTGAATTTCCAAACAGAGAACGCAGCAAATCTTGTATATGATGGAGAAATTACGAACAGTTCCACAAGTTCGGAAGAAAGTATAGAAGACCCAGCGGAATACCGCAGGCTATAAATTAATGAATAATAAATAACAAAACAATTATATGCCGTGCGGTCCCGGCATAGAATAGTCCACCCTTCCTACCCGTGGATGTCGTAAGAGTCAACGAAGAAAGGACGAGAGATGGGGAACAGCGTCCCTCTTAAAACATCTCTAAAACCCTAACTGCGGTTGCCAACCCGCCTGCTAAGCGTGGCAACTATTGACAATACTCTACTTATGAAGAAGTCTTATATTCAGTAGTGGAAAGTTAACGACTGAAATAATAAAACAATAAATAACAAGAAATAAACTATACAACTCAGTACTTAAACTACTGAACGTGAATCATTTTTAGCATGAAATGTCAGATCTAAAATTAAGTGATCCTATGGAAAGAAAAGTTACTTAACTGACACTAAGCATGTTGTCGTATCGCAATGTTATGGTGTAGTTATCTGGAGCAGTTAGTTAATCAGTTAACGGTTATGTTGTAACAGTTATTTTTAACCTTCTTTGTTATATGCTTGTAATTTGTTGCATCCCTATGATAATTACAACGTTTATGTTACCATTAGTATGTACAAGGTTTTGTCGAATTAAGGTCTTGGACCAAGGAAATTACTTATGTGGCCGTCACTTGTGCTATGCAAACTTAGTGGAAATAAGAATAATCTTTTATTTATCTGCCAAAAAAAGAAGATAATTTATTTCGGATATATATCACAACGTCTGATTTTTTTGACGCAGTGTAGCCTAAATGGCTTGTTAGGAGGGAGACTTTGTACAAAAATGTACCTCTGTTCCATTCGTGTTTCAACCGTGAAGCAGTTGTGTTTGATGTATTATTATATAACTAGGTACAGAGGAATAAAAGTTCTCAAGAATGGCAAAAGTTGGGCGAAAAGAATGTCCCTCCATATATAGGCGACGTTACCACTTTCCATCAGGTAGGCCATCAGGTTCTATTTTTATATTACGATTCGACATATTTTTATCTTCGACCAAATATAAACCTATTTTAAAAAGTATTTGTAAAAGGTTTGCTCTCGCGTTGGATCCATATCTTATCACTATCAAAGTGGTATTTTTCGTTAACTTTATAAGAATTTGTAGTAGAAGAATAAAACAAACTCATGGCCCCTACAGAAGACGTAGAACACCGTAGAGTTTTGGAAATAGATGTCCAGCAATAGGCACCTATTGGTCTACTCCGTGACCTGTAGACCTTTATGATCAATTTTTACAAAAGGCACTCTTTTCTTCTTGGATACTAGTCACGAAAAGAAGGGATAAACATTAGTTTCGGAGGGAAAGGATTGTTAGTAACCCGGACTAGCGCTTCCATTGTTAGCAGTATCAATCAAGTTGACCTCCATCCTAACGGGATACGCTGGCGGAGCACCAGTGAAGGGTGATAGATGAGAATGAAAACAGCTCAGTTAGCCCATCATGATGAATTCATCAGGCATTAACCATGATAGTTTCCAGGGAGAACCGCAAGGAGGTCGACCTGGTTGGGTATATTGCTAGCAATGAGATTCTCAGTCTCCATTACTAACAATCCCTTTCCCCCGCCTAACTGTGGTTGCCAACTACTACAATGGGCAGTTGAGAGCTGAAATGATAATAACACACTGTCCAGCACTTATTTTGCAATCCTTTTTTTTTTGTATCTTAAGCGTGCAGACTATAAAAACTATTTTATATTGACAAGCTTCTATTTAACTTCACTTGTCATCATAAACATACGTACATCACTTCACTTCCATTACTTTCGAGAGCACAATTTTGCAAGTAACTTTATAACCAGTTTCCGTTATCGGAAATGTCTAAGATTTAGTGCACATTTATAAACCCGATGACTGTCCAATATTGTAATGTTAAAGAGCTGATCTAACGTCGGATTCGAAAGATGGCCGAGTTTGAATTTGTTAAATTGGTCTCTAAGATTAATTAGCTAACAGGTGGTAATTAAGGCCATACACGAGTACTTGATAATTTGCAAATGAAGCCGTTATAAAAATTAAGGATAGTGACAGATATATAAGGCCTGCTGGAAAGTTTATCAAATTAAGCAGAGAGAATATTAGACAAGTGACGGGCATACTTATATATATTTTAAAGTTATTATACCTATATATTTTGAATTTATTGTTGCCGTGTGTTCCCGGCATAGAAAGGTCCATCCTTTTCTTTCCAGTGGCAAGAGGCGACTAAGAGATGACGAGGGATCGGCCAAAGAGTTCCTCTTAAAATATCTCCAAAAGCTAATTGCGGTTGCCAATCCGCCTGCCAAGTGTGGCAACTACTGGCAATACCCCCCAAGCGTATATTTAGCAATGGACAGTTAAATCTTGATATGATGATGATGATATATTTTGTATATAAATTATTCTAACATATGTTTTAGGTTAGGATATACCCTACCTGTGTATCAAATTGCATTCATCTATTCAAAAGTTTTTGTGTGAAAAAATAACAAATATCCATCATTTCAAATTACATAGAAAACACCCTGATTAATTCAAGCAGACAAAATCGTGAATACAAATTCTCGTGTGCCGGGATCGAAACCACGACCTACAGAAGGTAAAGTGACATGTTTGGACACTAGATCATCAAAGTTACCTTTGCCAGTATTTCGTCTCACAAATCGAAACACACTCATACAAGACAGCTGCATTTGGTAGCGATATACAAGATTATGATGAAACAGAAATAAATTATGTATATCTTTAGCAACTGAGCTAAAAGGTTTTGAGTGATTTTAAGCAAGTGAGATTTCTGTCTAATTTTGGTGATCTTTGGTTTCATGTCTTAAGAAAATTTGCTGTCCCCAGAAAACATGTTATTGTTCCTCCTGTATTTCGGGGGCTTTGGCTTTTCTGGGGACTCAAAGTTGAAAGAAAGATTCACCGATATCCAAAAAAGGTCGCACTTGCTGGAAATGACCAATTTAAATTATAATCAGTAACAGACCCATAACCATTTGAGGATCGCCGTCGGAGATGTGGTGAGTGCGAAAGCGAACCCATGTCTCCGACATATGGCACCTCGAGGGCATATCGTCTGGTTTTTGGTGGGTACACCCCCATCTAACGAGGGGATTCCTACAGTACCCATTCACCTCCCACAAGGTGTATGGGTCTGCATAAAGCATTTTCCAGACGTAAAAAAAAAGTCATTTGAGGATAAGCTAATCTGAAATATTCTGGCGGTCACGCTAGCTGATGAAATCAGTTTCATACAAATATATAAACAAAAGCGAAATGTAAATGACCCACAAGTGTAGGGGAAATGACGCCGGGGCTATGGCAATTCTGTAAACCACACTTTGTTCTCTATTGTGTTATGTTTCGACACATACAACGGTTGTTTCGCGCGGAGGTTGATGAATCATATATTTTTTCTATACCATTAAAAATGGCGAACTGGTAACATACCTGATGAAAAATGGTAACAGTTGCCTCTAAACATGAACAAGAGTATTGTGCTGTTCTATGATACTCTTTATGCGTCACCACTTTTATGGACTAAGCTATTAGGCATTTTTTAATGGTTGATAATGAAATGGTAACCCCGCCTAATCTATCGATATATGCTGACAAAGTTCCAGTGAACGATGATAGGTGAGGTTAAAAGTGGGTTAGTTTGTTTATCGTAAAATCATCAAAAATTAAACATGATGGTTTCCAGGATTATTTGTGAGGTCTCACAGCGTCACACAGCCAGACAGGACAGTCTATAACAAAACTGTACTTTGCGCTAATAGTCACTCGGTAAGTACAACGATTGGTAGAATTATATTAAGGCATTTCGCAAACCTAAACCACAGATAATATAATACTATTTACAATAGTAAACTTATATATATTATAGATATAAACAATTACAAGAAATAATCACAATATTTTCATTGTGATTATTTCTTGTAATTGACCTTATCGCTAAAAGCGATCTCTTCCAGGCAACCTTTGGATGGAGAAAGGTAATTTTATAAACAGTTTGATTGGAGGCTCGATGTAGCTCCTATTACTTCTAAATATGGAGATATAATACATGTAATAATATAAATATATATCCCTACTTACTATTATATATATATATATATACACACACACACACACACATATACACACACACTAGTATATTATAATAGATAATAATATGGCTAATGTGTCCGAATTATTATCAATATCATCTCAGCCATTGTCTGTCCACTGCTAAACAGACCGCAGGCTGCAGTCCTTAGGGGAGGCCTATGTTCAGCAATGAATTATTATCAGTGATCATAAAAGCCTTGGTTTTCAGTAATTGAATCTACTGTCGGTAAGAACGTGTCCCCACATTTGTACAAAGCATTCATATTAGATTAATTAATTAATTCCTCAGAAATGGCAACGCATGTCGGGTATCATGGACAATAAATAGATTATTTTCATGTCTATAGGCGATGGTTACCACTATCCATCAAGTAGACCAACAGTCTGTTTGAAATTCTAAGTTCAATAAAAAAAAATATTTGAGTCATCCACATTAAAACAAAGATTCGTGCAAAGTTAATAACAATTTAATAATAGAATTTAAATAGCTTTGTCCATTAAAACTAAACAAAGGACCCAATGTGGTGCCTTGCGGAAATCAAAATCACAATATAATTTTGACCTTACTTCAAGGGTCATATTATAATGTGACCGAGCAGGCGTGAAAAGGTATCCATCTATGAGGTATAACATGAAGTAGCCTTTGTTCAATTTGAGAGTACACGGTCGTATTTTTGACACGTCACCGCGTTAAAAACGTGGGCGTAGACCTGGATCAGTGTTGACTTTTCATTTCTCTCAAATAGTAATGATATAAAATATTAATCTTAAAACGGAAAGACAAACAACTCTAACAGTTTTAGACTGAATATGTTAGCTTGACTTTATAAGTGTTTACTGTCTACACACTTGAGATGATAATTTTAACAAGCACTTTTTTCAATCCATTTATTCCTTCAGAAACTGCTATGTCTATTATTATGAACTTAGGTATAAACATAAACGATTATCTCTATACAGTTTAAAAATAATCGTTTTCTATTGTATAAAATAACAAAACTATACCTCGAGTTAATGATATATTCTAGAAATATCTAATAACAAGGTAGTACATAATTGAAAATGTATAATCCTTATTGTTGCATTATTAAAAATCGGTAATCCTTTCCGTAACTTGATTTTATTACATTTGATCTTATTTACCGAAATCGTGTAATCCCGGCGTAGAATGGATCACCCTTTTCTTTCCCGTGGATATTATAAGAGGCGATTTAGAGAACTTAATGGTTGAGGGATGGGCAGTGACATCACCAAAAG
The DNA here is from genome assembly GCF_026898425.1 of Galleria mellonella. Taxonomy (NCBI): domain Eukaryota; kingdom Metazoa; phylum Arthropoda; class Insecta; order Lepidoptera; family Pyralidae; genus Galleria; species Galleria mellonella. The sequence goes on from NW_026442015.1 coordinate 4,201,975, forward strand.
CCTGACTGCGGTTGCCAACCAGCCTGTCAAACTTGGCGATTACTGGTAATTGGGAGAGGCCTACGATCAGCGCTCGACAAATAACGGCAAATATGTATGTATGTATAATCTCACTTAGAAACTCTTCCTGCTTACTTATATCTACTTTTTTAACACCGCCACCCGATGACGCAGACAGGATTACTTTTCCATTTTCAACCCTTTAAAAAGACTTTTTCACAGTCTTCTGATTTGATGACGCATAATATCTCTTGAACGCGTCCGCTCCCAATTCGCTGTTGTACATTTTTAAAATACACAATTTTTTTTTCGCACAATGCAAAAAAGGTGTCGTTATATTAAAGTAGTTATTATTTGTATTCATTTCCTTAAAAACTACAATTGAAGGTATTATAATAATACTACTTTGTGTAGTTTTTTGTTTTTAGATTCGCATCTAGAAATCTTGAAATATTTTTTTAATGTGTGATAATGGTACGCCTACGTTATCGGTATACGCTGACGGGCACCGGTGAGAGATGAAAAAGCAGGTCAGTTTGCCAATCGTGACGAATTGCACTAGAATTAATCACGATAGTTTCCAGGGGAAACCGCGTGGAGGTCGACCTGATAGGATGTATTGTTATAGTTATAGGGAAATCAGACCCCATTACTGATAATCCTTTTCCCCCAATCTTGAAATATTGGTTTTGTAGTTACTATATATTACTTAAACAATTTCATTGCTTTTTAAAATAATATCATTAATAAGATTTATATTATTATTACAAGCTACATTTAATTAAAGTAATTCAAACAAGGATGCTTCTTGCATTCATTTATTTCTCGTCACTGAGAAATTTCCATTATTTACCTAAGCATTGAATTATACCTAATCATTGATGACTTCATTGGAGTTACTCAATCGCCAGTGTTTTCTAGTCTAATTGAATTAGAATTATTAGATATTTTATTATCTTCATTATCATCATGACAAGTCATTAGTAGTTCATCCCACTAGTGAACACAGATCGCTTTTTATAAAAGAAGATATAACTACTGAAATAAGTTGAATTTATTTTATATATAATTAATTATTAAAACAAAAACAATACCAAAATTTTTACCTCACAGGTCTTTTAATGAAAACGAATTAGATTTCTAGAAACTAGACTGAGAGCGAAACCAGTGTACATGCATAAATGCTGTATGTCGTTAAACAGTTAGGAAACATTTTTTTTTTTTATACAACTTAGAATGGCAAACAAGCTGACGGCCCACCTGATGGAACGTGGTAACCGTCGCCTATAGACATGAGCAGTACCATGGACATAACAGAGTATACTGTTTCGCCCATGATACCCCCCATGCGTTGCTATTCCTGAGAACTCAGATGTTATTCCTCTGTACCCTGTAAATATGTAATTATTAATCTTATATATAAAAATCTCTTGTCACGATGTTAGTAATCGGACTCCTCCGAAACGCCATGACCGACTTTTATGAGATTTTTTTATGTATATTTGGTAGGTATGAGAATAAGTCGTAAAGTATATTTCATATCGCTCAGTCATTAGGGTGTCCGTATTCAGAAAAAATACTTATATACGACAGAACAACGTTTGACGAGTTAGCTAGTTATGTATATATATATATAAAGAGTGTAAATATAATAAACAACATGAAACGAGATAATGTAACTAACAAAAATATATAAAATAGAAACATATCAAAGAAATTAGATGACATTTTTGGAGGTGTTTAGATGCAAGTCGAAGATGTCAATTTGAGAAACTTTACCATCATTACCATCGTTATATTAGCTGTTAACCGTCCACTGCTGTACATAAGTCTCCCCCGTAGGGGGAGTTTTGCCAGTAGTTGCAACGCTTGGGTTGGAAACCTCATTTAGGCTTTTGGTGATGTTTTAAGATGGACGCTACTGTCCATTCCTCATCAATTTCGTTCTCTTAGTCGCCTCTTACGACATCCATGGGAAAACAAGGGGTGGCTCATTCTATGCAGGGACCACGCGGTAATTTGAGGATAATTAGCTGATATTTCATTATAATTACGACACATACGGATGAGTGGATTGTGAAACGACATATTGTTCTTATAAAGTCAAAGTGTAAACGTTTTAGAATAATTTTATTGAACTATTTTTCCTGAAAATACTCCAGGTTCGTCTTAAAATTACAAAGATATTGGAAGCAGATATATTAAAGGTGAAGATATAGAAAGCTGAACTGATACTATAGACATGAGTAACACAATAGACAACAGGGAGAATGGATTCTATGCGCACCAGAAAAAAAGCATGACGCCAGCGGAATTCCGCCATTGTGGCTTCAATTCTATCTAAACGGAACCCGCTCATTGTTTACGACTCACACTTGACCTTTATGTCGTAAACACTATTCACACGCTTGTTCTAAACTTTTCAGGTATCCCATTCAATTAGTTTTTCTTTTTAAACAATAGAATAAGTGAATGTAATGAGTTTTTACTTGATTACTTTAAAAATGTTGTTACGAAATATAATGCTTCGCTTCTTATTAATATCATTATTTTACTATTTTATATGGAAATCTCAAATACTAATTATCTAAGAATATATTGAAAACAAGATGGAGGCTTATGGTCAGCAGTGGACAAATAAAGTCTGACATAATGATATTGAAAATACCCGTTCATCTAAATTGACATTTGAGAATTAAATTCTAAATTGAGTGAAACACTGTAGATATCCTATAAGAAAAAATTGATTATATTTTTAGATTATATAGATAAAGCATCTAGCTTAAAAAACGGGTCAACCTTTTGTCAGCTAATTGTCCAATTAACTGACTCGTTTTTTTATCAGTGTTCTATATACTTAAGCATAAAATGTACCTTGACGTATTATTTAATAAATAAAATGAGTGTTTATGCATTAAAAAGATGCAGAAATTAGAAGACAAAATAAATATTGAAGCTATAAAATAATTACTCATAACTATTTATCACGCAAATTTGTATGAAAAAGTTGAGTCGTTTTTCTCAAAGCGTTTCTATAGAGACACTCTATCTATATTATCTAAGATTATATTATATATACACGGATAAAATCGAAGTTATAAATTGTTATACAACTTAATAAAAAGATAACCAAGTAGGTTATTCGGTATTTTCTCTAAATGTAAACCAATTTCCGTGATTTTTCCGTATCATGTACAAATCAGGTAGGAATATTTGCACCCAGAAATCGCTGCATGCACTAACTAGTTTAACACATAATAATGTAATATTTACCACCTGTTACCAAGCAGTCTCGCTACAAATTACGAGAAATCAGGTTTGTGGCCTTTTTTCCACGTAATAATTAATATTCAACAGCGTCTGTACATAGAATATATAAATATTCATGAAATACCAGTTAGTTGCCGCAATTTATTATTATGCTATATATTTTGGAAAATTAAGGTGAAAAAATAATACATAACAATTCATCATTTCAGCCATCTTCCCCATAATGGGAGTTTTACTAGTAATTGCCACGCTTGGCAATCGCAGTTAGGCTTTTAGAGATATTTTAAGAGGAACGCTGCTGCCCATCTCTAGACAATTAAGTTCCCTTTGCCTCCTCTTGCGACACCCATAAAAAAGGAAGAGATGGCCTATTCTATGCCTGGACCACACGAACAATTAAATCTAATTAAATCTGTAAGATCCCTGATGGGATGTTGTGGCCTCTTTGACCAGTTTAACGCTGGCCGCTAAGACATTCCACAGACAAAAACTAACTGCTTTGACAAGACAAATGACTACGACGAAGATCATAGACTTTTTTTATGCAACTTAGAATGGCAACCGAGCTGACGGCCCACCTGATGGAAAATGTTAACTGTCGCCTATAGACACGAGCAGAGCATAGACCATGGACATAACAGAATATACTATTTCGCCCATGATACCCCCCATGCTTTGCCATTCCACTGTACTCTGTAGACTTAATAAAATATAAAGTATAAAATACTATTTGACGAAGACCGACTAAGAAGACGGACATTATTTTCAGACAAGAAATTTGCCTTTTATTTTATTACTTTAGATGTCCACATTCCGACCTTCCCGACCTTTCAAGCGACCCTCCGACCTTCGACCTTTACCATCAGGGATTTCAGTCGTAAAGATATTTATTATTATAGGTTTGAACGACTAAAATTTAGCATATTTCAATTTGATGTTACCATTATATTTGTTTATTTAGGTTTATTTATACCACTAAAGTATCTAATTAGGTTGGTAAATAAGAAAACTGTTGAATGCTTTTAATTTTAATTTTGATTAATGGACGCTGCTGTCCATTCTTCGACTATCAAATTCCCCCTGTATATATATGAAACAGGGGGAAATCGAGCATGCGGCTCACCTGACAAGTAATTACTATCGCCCATAGGCGCCTGCAACGTCATGCACGTAGATTGCCAGCCTTTTAAGAAGAAATATGGTCTTTCTTGAAGGATTCAATGTCTTATCTATTATATAAGTCAAAATTATTATAAATTTAATTAGTATTGGTTTATAAAACAGTAGAAACTTAAGGAAATTCTTCATGAACTTACTATCAAATTAAATTATTAGATTTAGACATAAGATCAGAGCAATCACTTCTCAAAATCAACGCCATGGTAATTATCCTTACCGACCACTTTTGTACACACAATGTTGCCACTAATCAAATTCAAAGAATTTATTATTTTTCCATTCCACAACATCAAAGCACTTTTTTCGTCCATGTCAACTTAATATATATTTTTCATCACTGCCAGCTATTGGGTCATTTATTTTCATTTTGAATTTAAACGAGCCTGTTGTCCTTGGATGAATTTTATTGTATCATATCTCTTGTTAGACATAATTATCACCATTTTAAATCTCCTTAGATAAATGTCACTGTATAATGATTTTGGTTTTTTGGAAAAATACTGCATGTTCGAGGCGTAGGTATTGATTGTTATGTTCACTTTTAAATGAATTCTTAAAAAGATTATCCATTCGTTTATCCATTTTTTTTTTTTGTGAATTTGAAAAAAGAACTAAAAAAAGGGTTTTTTTTTATGTTTATCACCTTTTATTTGCTCATAATTCCGTCAGTTTAAACCAATTTAAATTTTTTTTTATTTCTCAGAATACTTACTTTCAGATTGGTACCATAGAAATTTCGATTTTAAATCAAAATAATTTTAGAACGATGTGTAGGAAATGTTTTTTTTTTTTTTTGTAACAAAATCTACGTTTAATTTGAATCTTGAATCTTTAAATATCTATATACCTACATGTGTTTTACTCACAAAACTTAATCCAATAAACAATTCCAAATAATAAAAATAATATGCATCAAGTGGGGGGAAAGGTATTGTTGTCAATGGAGTTAGACAAACCCATTGCCAGCAATATGCCATATTAGGTCGACCTCCACGTGGTTCCCCCTGGAAACCATCGTGAACAAATCTTGTTGAATTCGTCAAGATGGGCTAACTGACCTGCTTCATCCTCACCTGTCATCCTTCACTGGTGCCCCGCCGGTGTATACCGATAGCGCGGGTGGGGTTACCATTCCATTATCACCCATTAAAACAAATATGCATCAAGTAGTTTTTATTAGAAATCTATTCGTGAAAATTGGAACGAAATCCGATTATTTCTTTCTAATAGCAAAAACAACGAATCGATATTATATTCTGTGATAGTGATGAGTCATGATGATTACATAAACCTCTAATATCTTGAATTTTAACTACGATTATCAACGTTATATCCTAAAGGCCTTTCACTGTTATTCTTTGGGATAGATAAATCATATTTATTGTGCAGCTAGCCTTCTATTTTTAAGCAAACCGGGTATAGACCCAGAGCGCAGACTTAGGATCGAAGAAATAGTGGTCCGATTACCAACAATATACCTTGTCAGGCCGACCTCCACGCGGTTATCTGGAAACCACCGTGGATAATTCAACTGACGAGCTTTCATCCTCACCTATCCTCACTCATGCCCCGCAAGCGAATACCGATTGAGTAGGCAGGATTACTATTTCATTTTTTATTAATACCTGCCTGAAACGTATGGATGAGGGGAGAGAAGGGGTTGTTTGTAATGGGGATTAGTAGCCCCATTGCTAACTATATATCTTGTCAGGTCAACCTCCTCGTGGTTCCCACTGGAAACCGTGATTGATTTATTGTTACATTCGTACCGGTGGGCTAACTGACCTGCTTCATCCTCACCTATCATGCCTCACTGGTGCCCCCGCAGTGTATATAATGTACACCAGTAAACGATGATAAGTGAAAATGAAAGAGTAGGTCAGTTAGCCCATCGTGATAAATACACCTGGAATTCAGCACAATGGTTTCCAGGGGGGGGCACGTGGAGGTCGAACTGACGAATATACCCATATTGCTAGTAATGGGACTGGTAATCCGCATTACTAACAATCCCTCCCCCGCACCAACATATGTAGTTTATCTTTGTTTATAGTTTACGTTAAGATGGACGACAAAGAGCGTTCCATTTTACAGAACATATTATTAATTTTATTAAGACAACTATATAATATATGTATTGTACACGATTATTATGGCAGTTACATATTAAGCTAACAAATACGAAACATACATACATATAAATGTAATTTATTTATGTTATAACAATTAGGTACTACGTATAAATCGTGAAGTTTTATTACCCAACTTACAGACAGAGAGTCTGCCGCGAATTAAGATGGAGCCACTAAATAGGCGTAAGTACGCTACAATAATTAATAAATCTTAAGTACATATAAACTAAATTAGTAAAGTAGGTGCAGTCCATATAGGAAAAACAGGTAGCAATATTGTTGGAACTAAATTTCTTTACTTATTGAAAGAAAACCATAATTTTTATAATTCCCCTTTTTTATTCCTAAACTTTTTAATACATACCTGTATTGCACGAAGTTGTTTCTTTTTCATATATCTCTTAATTTACATATATGATGTATACAATATTTAATTTTAGTTATATAATTTTGCGTTACGTAACTCAAAGTCTAGAAAAGCCGTCGGACCTAATGAAATCAGTTCTAATATTTTGAAACAACTTGAATATATTTAAGACATATTACGGATGAGATAATTAGTCATATAATGCGGAATAGAAAATACAATCTTTTACAGCTTATAATACAGGGAAAGATCTAAGCTTGCTAAAGACCGGAAAAACGCCGAAGCTCATTGTAAAAAATTTAAAACAGTGGTTTGGAATGAGCATTAGATCTCTTTTCAGGATGGCGGTGAAAAGATCAAGATTGCCATGATGAACGCCGACCTCTGGTAAAAAATGGCACTTTAAAAAGAAGATACAACATTTACAATAAACACCTAGATATTTCACTTCAATCCTTAGGTGAAGATGATGATTACATGGATAGGACTCGGAAAAGATTAAAAGTAAATATTTGGCAAAAAAATAAAAAAAGAATTTAGCTCATTCAGTAAGAAGAAGAATTCAGCTTTTGTATCCGTTGAGAAAAGATCTAATAACAATATACTCCTGTTTCTGCTATAAACTTTGTTCACTAAAAGTTTTTAATTAATACGCTTGAAAAAGCAAGTAAACCGACATAGCGGGGTCAAATGGTTAGGTTCACCTAGCTCACGTGTACATCCTGTTCGTGAATGCACAATATACACATGCAGCGTTGCTTTTACAGACTTTTGTTATACTATCATTTGTCGAACTATTATATAAAAAAGAAAACTTATATCTTATTCTTATTTGTATCAATTATTATATTTTACTCACCTTGTAACATCAATCTACTATTGCAGTGGCTATCTTTGATCTGAAATAAAGCAATAACTATTCATTTAAAAAATCGCTTCAAAATGCATTGCTGTCGCGTATTTTCTAGCCATACACGCCATGAGTCACAGATGTAGAAAGTTTTGCTCAATTCGCGCCGAGAAGGCGGGCGAATCCATTGAGCAATGTATTACCTGCCTTATATGTAAATAGGATGTTTTTTCCTACATCCTTATCAGGAAAGGTTACGGATGTTGCCATCGAAATATTTATTTGTTTTTGTCAACGAAATGCCTCCATTCAAACAAGGTAATTTGTTACAGCAATAAATACAAACATTTTAACATTTTATATAATGAAAACGAGGCCAAAACGATCAATACATAACAAGTACATTGAGCTCAGGAAAATAACGTTTCGAAAAATTTCAATCGTGACAAAAATCATCGATGAATGACGAGATTGTTCTTCTATACAAATATTATAAATGTGAAAGAGAGTTTGTTTGTTACCTTAAATGTGTTTGCATATTATCAAACGGCTTAACCAATCACTTTAAATTTTAGTACTTATACACTTACTATATGGGATGGAGAAGGTAATAGGCTAATTTTTATCCCGGTTAGTGAATATATTCCGGTCAAATGCGCGAAGTCGGGGTCTAACACTAGTAAACGCATAAATACCTATTTGAATTTGGAACACGGAATTGTGTGTTTACAAGTAAGTTGACAAGTTACACTGCGCGAATAAAAACAATGACTTCGCAAAAATAAACCTTACTGATTGCAAAAAAATATCAAAATCGGTTCACAATTGATAGTCACGTAACAGGACCATAAAAAATTGAGACGAATTGAGACACTATTCCTTTTGAAATTCGTTGATATCAATAATTCCCCTATAGTTGAAACTATATACTTACGCAATAAAATAATTAGTCTCTGGTCAAAAATACACATAGAGAACTTATTTTTAAAGTTTTTATATAAGCTTCGGCATCAATTTATTATAAAGGATTTAATAATTAACACTTTTGCCAATAATTACCTACCTTAATTATAAAAGCATCTTGGATGAGGTCGTTAATTTGCTTGTATATTTTTTTATAGATTTACTGCGGAATGGACTAAATTTAATTAAATTTGACAATAATTACATTTTAAACTAGATATGAAGACATAGTCGTGTCGTGAGTATCAAATACCATTTTGTATTTTTTAAACTTTGCTTTGATTTCATATAATATGTTTTAATATGATATTGCCATTGACTTATATCAGGCGTTTATGTACATGAAAAAGAAGTTAAGTGTGTGATTTTGAAAGTGAGATTCTCCATGTGACTTGAATTTTTACTTGACTACACAAAAAAGAAGGATAATGTTTTCAAGATTTATGTAAATTCTATATTCTATTATAACTTATAAATCCTAGAGTTTAAGAATATAAAATAATGTTAGGTTTGAAAACAAAAAAAATTACGTTCTGCACATAATACAACTATACTTCTTGGAAATAAGAAATATTATGTATAGAATGTAGTAATTTACATTTTATAATAACTGCATATAGACAATAGGTACCTATTTTCATTCCCCAAATTTAATCGTAAGCTATCCGCGGCCTTTTTAAACTACTACTTAGGTCTCTTAGTATCCATGTACTTTAGATACAAACTAATCAATATCCTGTGCCTAAAAGCACGTATTCATTTATTATTTTGTTTAACCTAATGTAAAAGTTTAAAGCACATTCAAATAACGCGGGCCTAAATGAGTTAACCATAAATAAATCGACAATACTGACAATATTACTTGCGAAAACTTCTGAAGATCATAGTCAATCAAGCGGCTTTAATCTAGCACGTAATTTTTGTCGTTTAAAAGATATCAATCAAGTTGCTTATCAACCCTTGACATTTGAAGTTTCTTGTTAAAGTTATTTTCTTTAATATCAGTTTTAAATACCTTTTTGATACCTGATGTACCTGCGATTTTATAAAACATCTGATTTATTCAAATTAATAAGAATCTACTTTTTCCATCAAACATAAATATTAAATAAACCACATAGTCATTAATGCTTGAATTAAGCGAGAATGAAGGCATTATTATTTTGATTTTATTCAAGAACCATTGACTATCAATAACACTAAACTTAACTAAAATAACAAACTGATAATGTTAAACTTAAATTGTTGTTTCTAATAAAAACTGCTATGGAAAATAATGCTCTTATTACTTCTGTATTCTCATAATGGTAAATAAGTATTGCCAGCATTTACCATTAAGTGGAATAAAATTTAATGCACTTAGCATTAAATTCTATTTGAAATAAAAATCTTTATCCTTGATTTAAGCCGCTTAACTGTCCTCGGATCTTATAAAAGTCATTTTATTTATTGCGTAAGTATAGACAAAATTATGTTGGCAGCATTGTCGATTGCTCAATGGGAGAATCACAATTTGTCATCATTACGAATTTAGATAAAAAGTAAAAACTAAGTTTTCATAAATTTTGTGGTGTCGTATAAAAGTAATATATAAAAATAGTTTTTGTTAGATACGTTATTGACTGAAGCGCTGTGTTACCTAGTGTAATTTTGTTTTATTGGGAAATAAATCTTATGTTGTGCAGTGCTCCGGGAAAATGAATAACTTCACAAAAACACCGAAAACCACACCGATTATTGAAGACTATGACATTTCAAACACAGTTCTTGGACTCGGAATCAATGGCAAGGTATGTGGAAATACTTAATTTTTACAAAAATAAAGAAAATCCCTTATTTCAAGTTCAACATTTTTGTTTACCTATGACGTCAAAGACCAAAATAGCATAAGTTTTTATCATTTAGCATTTGCATATAGCATAGTGTCGAAGAATTTATGATTTACAAATTTACGCAATTTTAATATTTAATAGTTTATTAGATTGAGATATTTATGTAAATATTAATATGTGTAAATTAGGTTGATGAAAGTTTCCAGCTTCCGGGAACGTCTAACTCATTCTACTATGTTATCTATCTATAATTTGATTTTATGGATACCTTTGCCCTTTATACTAATAATGATGCCCAATTACGACCTTTTTTTTACTTCTTACGTAAAAAAACACCTAATCTGAAATAGTAAATCTCTCATTTAATTCATTTTCATAAATAATTTCCAATATCTAACATCTGGGGTCGGGAATGAATTGATAGTAATGGGTACTAAGAGCCCCATTGCTAGCAAAATATTCTTCCACAAAGTCACCTTTCACATGGTCTGCCCTGGAAATTGTGGGTAGTTCTTTATGAATTCATTGCAATGGGCCTACTGACCTGGCATCACCACCACCTATCATTGCTCACCGCTGGCCTGCCAACAAAAATCAATAGCTGCGCTATTGGTTTTTATGGTGACAATATATTGAAAAAGTCAAATATGTGATCAAAAAATCATATAGCAAGCTAAATAAATGTAACACTTCAATCATATTACTTGTATGCATGTACTTAGCACATCAGCTATTATATATATTGTCTTTAAAGGAATGCAGTAGAATTACATTAATTCTATTTCTTCATTTGTATGTTATTCTTTATTTGTAAATTTATGTGTGTCATAAATGGCTCAAATAAAAAGTATGTATCTATCTATTCTAAACTTTTATTTAATTAAATAATCATTGATTTTATAAAAAAAAAATAAGCGAAGTTTAAAGATTAATATTTTAGAATCAAACCCACTGAATAATCATATCATATTTAAATTCAAGATCAAGATAATAAATAAAATGGGATAGAATATTTTAAGATTTACTTTTTTGCATAACAAATCTTTGCAAATAAGTAACTTCAATCATAGCAAAATTAATATGAGAATCATATCAGCCATTAACTGTCCATTGCTGAACATAGGCCTCCACCTTGGGTGTTTTGCAAGTAGCTACCACACTTGGCCCATGGGTGGCCTGCATTCAGGCTTTAGTGATGTCTTAAGAGGGATTCTGCTGCCCATTTCTTGACCATTCAATTTCATTTAGTCACCTCTTACAACATCCATGAGAAAGGTAGAAGTAGTCTATTCTATGCTATGATCACTCAGCAATTTGAAAAGGTAAAACTTTAAATATACTGAAGGCATTTTTTTTTATATAACTCAGAATGGCAAACAAGCTGACGGCCCACCTGATGGAAAGTGGTAACCGTCGCCTATAGACATGAGCAGTACCAACAAGAGGCCTGCACATCTGTATTGTTTACTAGCTTATTTGCCTGCGCCTTTGTGCGCATGAATCTCGGAAGTAAGAGTTACAATGAAATAGATCATTTCTAGATGGCTTATCGAAATAGAACATTACAATTATAATAGAACAGACTTTCAGGAGCACAATTGTAAAAACTGCATCCAGTTTTATATATATCCTATGTAGTGGTTTTTGTAGGTTGTTTAAGTAAACAATAGCCAAACAAAACACAAAAAGAAAACATTTTGGTTTCTTATGCTTTTATTAAGACTCCTCATATTAATTTTTCTTAAACATCTTCTATGTACACACATTGTTTTGTTATAGTTTTATTATATAATAATTTTTTACATAACATTATTTTACTTATTTATGAATTGAAGGAATTTAAACTAATTGTATACTTGATAGATTTTTTTTGTACTGTGTTTTCCTCATTAATTATATTAATATATTACTTTTAAACATGGAAGTTAATGAATATTCACTTATTATCTTTATATGGACTTTGTCCTAAGAGTTGAATAAGAACAATGAGGAGTAGTTAGTTTATTATAATATATACTGTCACATATATACACTGATCTACCTTTGCACCATGGCTCTATCTATGTGAATTAGGATAAAAAGTATCTTATCTATTGGTTCTTAATTTTATTGAAATCTATTAAGCCATTCGAACATAGTTAAGTAACAAACGTCTTTACAAACTCTTACATTTTAAACATGACTGTTTCTTGCAATTTGACTGTAATAAATATTGATAAAAATTACCCAATGTGTTAATCTAGATTAGTATCTATAAAACAATCCATTAAAACTATAAACAATGCAAAATCATTTGCATATAATTTAAAAAACTTATTAGTAAACAAACATATTATAACATCAATGAGTATTTTTTAACCATTTCAAAAAAAAAGTAAGAACCTGTTTCTTTTTCAAGTGGTTAAAAAATACTCAATAAAAAATATTCAGTCTTTTTTATGTTTGTTGTCTCATAACTCCATCAGTTATAAATCAATGTAGGATTTTTTTTTATGAAAGGATATATTTATTTACAGATTAGTTCAGTTCAGTTTAGTTTTTAGATCAAAATAACTGGTTTTGTCACAATTGAAGTTGTTTTTTTTTTTTCATCTTTAGTTATTCAGATAAATTGTTATAAAATTATTAGGTAAATAGTAAGCAATAATAACTAAGTTACTATGTTAGTTAGTTTATGTTAGTAGACATCTATTGTAACATTATGGAATGCAAATAAACAAATATACATACAAAACTATTCAGCTGTTTCTACATGATTGAAACATCCAAACATTACAAAATCGGGATTGTTAATTTAAAAAAGGAACGCCTTTTAAATAACGATTTACACATATTTTAAATACACTATTGCAACTTAATGGGATACATTTGTTTATGCGGGTAAATAGTAACTATGTACCAGCTTCTTTATCGCAGACGTCTTGTAAGTAGGTACTATTTACCTGCAAAAATAATGTATTTAAAATATCAGAGGGGCTTGTTTACCATATCTGTAGTCTGAAATGATTTTGTTTTAATGGGTGAAAATGGATTGGTATCTCCGCCTGCGCTATCAGTGAAAAATGATAAGCTATAAAGGGACCAGGTCAGTTCACCCGTTGTGAAGAACTCCACAAGAATTTACCATGATGGTTTCCAGGGGGAACCACGAGAGAAATAGAAAGGTGGGATATGGCGTGAAATTACTGGGTACAGAGGAATAACACCTGAGTCCTCAGGAATGGCAACGCATGGGAGGTATCATGGGCGAAACAGTATACTCTGTTATGTCCATGGTACTGCTCATGTCTATAGGCGACGGTTACCACTTTCCATCAGGTGGGCCATCAGCTTGTTTGCCATTCTAAGTTGTATAAAAAAAAACTTATGAATTCTTAAATATCTAAACGCATTTATTTTTATTTATTTATTTAAAGGAACACTAACAGCATATTGCATTATAAAACATATAACAAACATTAAATACAATACAATATTAATACAAATGCCTATTAAAGGTATTCACAGCATTTGCTTTAAAATAATTATATGGTATGAAATGAAGTAAACAATTTTAAGGAATTAAATAATACTAGGCGACAAATATTTAAACAATTGCGTTATTAGTTATGGAAGTATACATTTAAATATCTTAAATGCTCAGTAGATACAGTACAGACGATGCCGGGCGCGTCGCTAGTGTTAATACTTAATATGCTACGACCAATTATGTAATAGTTGAGTCATAAGTCATACAAACCATTAGTAATTTTATGTAACGTTCATTTTATCTATTGCCGGCAATTTCACCATCGTGGTTTGATAATTGCACAACAATGACTCATTACGACTGGCCCGCTCGATTAGGGGATTGAACGGCATTATCGTGCTCGTCTTTTTGTCGTGCACGACACTGTTATCATTCACCAATCACGTGACAGTTATATCATTGTCTCATCTGAAGGGTCAGATTTATGTATGTAATTTTTTATATATGTACCTATTTATTTTCCGATAAGTGTGGCAACATTGCATTTTTTTTATACAACTTAGAATGGCAAACAAGCTGACGGCCGACGACGAAAGTGGTAACCGTCGCCTATAGACATGAGCAGTACCATGGACATAACAGAGTATACTGTTTCGCCCATGATACCCCCCATGCGTTGCCATTCCTGAGGACTCAGGTTTTATTCCTCTGTACCCAGTAAATTCACGCCATATCCCACCCTTCAAACCGAAACACAGCCATGCAAACACAACTGCTTCACGGTTGAAACACGTATGGGACAGAGGTACCCAAACAATCGACTTTTGTACAAAGTCTCCCTCTGGTTATTTAATTATTTGACTATTTTTGTAGTACAAAGACAGACTGCCCTTAAAAGGTTTTACTATTCCTTATATGAAATTTACCTTTCGATTGTCCCTATTGATACTAAGTTGTATTCCATCCGTCCATTCGTACTTATATCGCCGGTCAAGAGCGTTCATGACTTTAAAAAAACCAGATGTTAAGTTAGACCTTTAGGAACACAACAGTAAAAGCCACATCTAGTTTTGTTCAGTAGTTTTTGTATGGCACCAGAACAAACATACAAACTGATATATAGTCAGACGAAATTTCTAAATTGTTTTAGCTCTTATTAATAAAACCTCATACGAATTTTTCGTAAATATCTCCTCTGTATTATATAAACATTGTTTAGTTACTATACAATTATATTTTAGTATAAACTTAAATAAAAAATTTAGAATAATTCTCAATATTATTATTTAAAATTATAATAAAAAGATAATTATTTTTAGTAATTTAATAAATAAAAATAATATCTCAAAATTAAACGTCTATGATTACTGTCGTGAGTATATGACTTAGTTTTCTTTTTTAACAAAGGAAACATCAATATGTTTCGGAGCTACATTTAGATAAATAAATCCTTCAGAAGGGATACGTATTGCTTTCTTGCCCCTAATTTGAATTTATTACCACGGTAGTTTAGATCGACTTAGATCTAATTTAATTCGCGTAAAATATATAAGTTATATATTATTATTTATTTATTATATATAATAATAGTATATATTTATATATTACTTAGAGTATTATATCTCGACTCGAATTATCGATTATCAACGACTCTTCGATCCATTGGTATTGCGTAGACACGTGTCTTTTGGATCAATACCAGCTGTTGAATTTCGTCACCGTACAACCGACACAAGCTAAAGTTCTATCGCCGCCATCTGAATAAGTGACGATCCTCGATCGTGCGTTTCTTCCACGCATAACTAAATTATGGAATCAATTCCCAGCTGCAGTATTTCCGAACAAATACGACATTGAAACCTTCAAGAAAGACCATATTTCTTCTTAAAAGGCTAGCAATCCACGTGCATGACGTTGCAGGCGCCTATGGGCGACAGTAATTACTTGTCAGGTGAGCCGCGTGCTCGATTTCCCCCTATGTTACATATATAATATATATAATCGTTTTAAGTAATACAAATTATAATATTGACTAACTTCTACCTTTTGACAATACAAAAGTGCAATACACTGTAAAGGTGAACACCGCAAAATGTCATGGACGGACAGCTATTACTGTTTATAACTTTATTTTCTTGGCACTTTTGTCAGCAATGAACAGCCAAATGTGTCTTTTTGACGATTGCTTCACACAAATTGCATATGTATTATTTTACCCAGAGCAGCTGAAGGCAAACGACCTCAAAAAAACTGTCCTTTTCAATTCATTTTTAAACTATACAGGGTAAAGTAAAATTCAATAACGGTACGTAAAACTAAGAATGAATTCACAGTATAAGACAGAAATTTCGTCAATCAAAGATTCAAAATCTCTAAAAATATATATAAATAAATAAAATGTTCAGTCTCGTATACTATTCGAGAGATATAATCCTTTTAGATGTATTAGGAATTATTCAGATGTGTTATGTTGTTCTTGTGTTGTAACTGTAACACCCATTATTATTGTATTTTTTTTTATTTTATTTTTTTTTTTGTCTCTACAAATGCACAATTTCTATCAGACATTCAAAGGTTGACTGGAAGGAAACCCTTTAATGGTTCCCGTCATTGTACTCATTACATTACTTTTTTTTTTTGTATCCTATAATTTAAGATTTTACTGTACAATAAAGTGTTACAAACAAACTCGTAACCCAACAGCTGCAGCAACAGCCCCGTGTTAGTATGGGAGGCTTAAAATTTTCTGTCAATTTTCGACATCTGTTCAAGTTTCTTTGGTGAATATATTCACTTATAGAACACTCCCTGGAGGAACGTATTGGGATTGATAAAGGGTATAAAAGTTCTATTGCTAGCAATATACCTTATCAGTTCGACCTCCACGCGGTTCGTCATGATGGGTCAATTAATCTGCTTTCGTTCTCATATATCACCTCTCACTGATGTCCCGCCCGCCAATGTATACCGATATCACAGGCGAAGTTGCTATTTTATACTCACCCATTAGAAAAGAAAGAAAAATAGAACACCATCGATGCTAATGATTTCACCCTGTATATAGGTATCGTAAAATTTATAAATATTTTGAAAGTACATAACTATGAATGAATGAATGAGTATACTTTATTTGCATTATACAATATAGGAAATAAACAAGACAATTTACAAACATAACTATGTTAAAAGTAACAGGTTCCGCACAATCAATTGACTGATTTCTGGCTTTATATAAATTAAAAGAACAAAAACTACACTGCGAAATGTCAGGGGCGAGCATAGCTATTACTGAATGCCTGTCTTGTTGCCTTCATCTTTTGTTGAAATGTTACTATTATGTAGGTTCATGGTAGTAAATTATTGGTAGAAGATAATTTGCTGTTGGCAAATAGCAGTAGTATTAAAATAATGGCTGTGTTTCGGTTTGAAGGGTGGGATATGGCAGTGAATTTACAGAGTACAGAGGCATAACATCTTAGTCCTCAGAAATGGCAATGCATGGGGGGCATCATGGGCAAAACAGTATAATATGTTATGTCGATGATACTGTTCATGTCTATAAGCGACGGTTACCACTTTCCATCAAGTGGGCAGTCAGCTTGTTTCCCATTCTAAGTTGCATAAAGAAAATGGTATTTTAGATTAAATTATTGTAATAATCTTGAAGGTTTAAATTTTTTTTTTAAATAAAATACAGCCTATGTTACTATCAATGTAGCTTTGTTCTTTGAATAATTAAAATCGGTGAGTAGTTTTTGAGATTATCCATTACAAACAAACAAACATATGCAACACATCAAATCTATCCTCTTTATAAAAATAATTTATATTCCTTGATTCATTTTAAATCTACGAGTACCTACGACAAGTATTTGCTTAACCTATTTGATCCTTTTTGGTCAGATTACGTCATAGTGTTAACGTTTAAGCCACCTGCCTTGTTAATCATCTAGTTAATTGTGCCAAGAAGTCAAGACAAAGCGTCTGAATTACCACATGGAGGGCGGCACGAGAATAGTATGACGTTTTTGGGTTACGGTTAATGTTGAAATATGTAATTTAATTATTCTCTCCTACTTTCTTATATGTGTGCGTATAGTAATACACATACATATAGGTATGTCTTTTTTTTTTATTGGATGAAAATGGAATGGTAACCCCGCCTGCGCTAACGGGATACGCTGGCGGGGCACCAGTGAAGGGTGATCGATGAGAATGAAAACGGGCCAGTTAGCTAATAATGATGAATTCATCAGGAATTAACCATGATAGTTTCCACGGGGAACCGCGAGGAGGTCAACCTGGTTGGGTATATTGCTAGCAATGGGATTCTCAGTCTCCATTACTAACAATCCCTTTCCCCCTATATAGGTATGTCATGCCTATCACACTAAACAGACTCCAAAAGTAATAACATTTCTTTGTTTCGCTAGTGTTTTATTTTTAATGGTATAAGTATTATATTAGCATACAATATCAGCCGTTAGGGGGGAAAGGGATTGTTAGTGATGGAGACTAACAATCCCATTGCTAGCAATATACCCAGCCAGGTCGACCTCCTCGCGGTTCTCCCTGGAAACTATCATGGTAATGGCATAATTCCTTGTAAATTCGTCACGATGGGCTAACTGGCCTGTTTTCATTCTCATCGATCACCCTTCACTGGTGCCCCGCCAGCGTATCCCATTCCCTATCCCATATCCCAGCGGGTTTACCATTCCATTTTCAGCCATCAAAAAAAAATATATCAGTCGTTAACTATTCACTGCTGAACGTAATAAAGCTCCATAAAAGGAGTTTCGCCAGTACTTGCCACGCTTGGCAAGCGTATTGGCAACCGTAGTTAGACTTTGGTGATGTTTTATGAGTGACTCTCCTGCCCAACTCTCGACCATTAAGTTCCCATAGTTGCCTCTTACCTCTTGATTTTTGACATACTTGTATATGAGAGCTTTTTTATAGTGCAGAGAAAGTCGTAATGAAATTTGGTAAATTCAAATTTCAGAATCAAATAAACACAAGATTGTCTTTCTATAAATATAGATACGACTATGTATATAATAATTTTGGGAAGTATTGACTAATTCTTGGCGCACTTATTCAGTACCGTGACGCACCGTTTCTTACGTGTAGGAGTTCTTGTCTTGATGCAAATTAAAGAATAACTTTCCTATGATCGTTTGTCGAGAAATTTCCAAAAAATGTTGCTTACTATAGCGAGCCATGGCTGTGATAGTAACTACGAGTTTTTTTTTTTTCTTTTATACAACTTAGAATGGCAAACAAGCTGACGGCCCACCTGATGGAAAGTGGTAACCGTCGCCTATAGACATGAGCAGTACCATGGACATAACAGAGTATACTGTTACGCCCATGATACCCTCCATGCGGTGCCATTCCTGAGGACTCAGAGTACGTGGGTTATTTCGAATAAGTGCAGTTTGCAGTAAATTTCGCCTTTCTTTTTCTCACATACAAACTGCGTGCTCCTATGAAAAGACTTATTACTGGTAACTTGATTACAATTGTTTTGTTTAAATCCGCTACCGTTAGTATGTGTGTGAGTGCCAACACTCGAAGATTGATCACTACTATTAATTATCATTATTTCTTCAAGTGTTGGCTAATGTTAGCGGAATTAAACAAAATAAGCCTAATCAAATAAACAGTGATATGGACTTCCGCAAGATAAAACCTAGTTCAATAAGATTTATCAATGAACGAAGTAAAAAATGTAATTTACAGTTTTATTGCACTGGGATTAGGGAGTTTTCATTGGCATTCTCATTGGCGTTATAAAAACTCTACCCTATGATTAAATAAACAAGACGTATTTATGTGATTTTGACTTAACTTGCTATTGCAGTATTTTAATGTAATATACCTATTTGTACCGCTTGATCCCGATATATAATTGGTCACCCCTTCCTTTCCCGTGGTACACCCACGGGAAAGGAAGGGGTAACTTATTCTATGCCAGGACCACACGGCGAGTATATTACAATAATAAGTAATATTTTATCAGTCACAATAGATAAATAGCAAACGGCTTCTCTAGATAAATAGCAAACGAATAGAACAATAGAATCGTTAACGCTAGCGAATCAATAAAATGAGAATAATTAATTAATTCCGGTAATTTCGTTTGCCACTTGGACAGAATTTGAAGTCAATTGAAGTCATGTAATTTTCTTCAACTTCAAATAGTATAAGTTTTTATTTATTTATTTACACTTTATTGGACCTTTTACAAAAGAATACAGTAAATTTTAATGATATTTTTTTTTTATCTTTTTTATTTAGAGGCTTTTATCCTATAAGGATATGTTAGCCTCATCATACCCTGATTTTATAAAATACCTCACGTACTTAAAACATTAATACATAAATAAATAATACATAAAATTTTAATGATAAATGACACAAATGGCGGTTTTATCGCTAACCTATCTCCCGACAAAGTTATACGATTTTAATTGTCTACATACAGAGATAATCCCGTGTCTGTCTGTAGATGTTAATAGGTTATTTCTGTTGGTGGTCATCAATTAAAACATTATGAAATTATGAAACGGTATTTATACGCCGTCCGTCATGGAGGAAACGCATTCTTCCTTTAATGAGAGGTTGTACAAATTTTGACTTATTGCCAAATAGTTTTAATCGAGGTGAATCGGAAATAGCAGAGTTGTTTATAATTACCTATTAATCAAGGATGTTTACTAATCCAAATATAAATATACAACCTCATTAGTTACTTATCTGTAACTATCGTTGTAGCCTGATTGCTTGTCTTTATCTCAAGTTTTCATAAAGTTGCAAATGAGGCCCTTAGACGGTATCTAATTGGTGTAAAGTGATGCTATTTCGATATTACGTTGCCAACTTAACGATGATAAATTTTGCTAATAATTACTATCATGAAATTTAATAGCTTTCTCACGAGGATTTCAAAAACTCGATTATTTTTAGTAGATGTCTTTATTGTACGAGAGATTTCATGTTTCTATGTTTGTGTATTCCAATTGAAGAGAAAAAATAGAGAGTAGAAAAAAAAAATTATTGTTTGTACTCATTGTTTATTTTCCACACTTATCACTATTTTGATACACTACTTTTTATATATTATATTAAGTTATATTATTATTAATATGATATATATTATATTATATTTGTACATTTGTTAATCATGCTTAAACGGCTGAAATTTGGTACACAAGTGCTTTATATATTAACTTATCGCGTAGAATACTTGATATATTGATTGACGTGGGCAAAACCAAGGGAAATAGCTATACTCATTATTTGTCAAAGATCGTCATTCGTAATTTGTTCTAATCCTATTAATATAATAAATACGAAATATTTATAACGATGAATGGAAGGATGTTTGTTGCTTTTTCACGCAAAAACTACTTAACGGGTTTATTTTAAATTTGGTACACGTACATATAGCAACTTATTAATTTTTATTTATGCAACTTAGAATGGCAAACAAGCTGATGGCCCACCTGATGGAAAGTGGTAACCGTTGCCTATGAGCAGTACCATGGACATAACAGAGTATACTGTTTCGCCCATGCATTCCTCTGTACCCTGTAAATTCACTGCCATATCCCACTCTTCAAACCGAAACACAGCTATGCAAAGACAACTGCTGCACGGTAGAAACACGAATGGTACAGAGGTCCATTATTGGGGGGAAAGGGATTGTTAATAATAGAGACTGAGAATCTCATTGCTAGCAATATACCCAACCACGTCGACCACCTCGCGGTTCCCCTTGGAAACTATCATGGTTAATTCCTGATGAATTCATCATGATTAGCTAACTGGCCTGTTTTCATTCTCATCTATCACCCTTCACTGGTGCTCCGCCAGCGTGTCCCGTTAGCGCAGGCGGGATTGCCATTCCATTTTCACTCATCAAAAAAAAATTATACAGAGGTGCCAAGCAAACGACTTTTGTACAAAGTCTGCCTCCAATATATGTAAAAATAAAGATTTCGTATCACCGCACATTGTTCACAATGTCAATGCCTCATACTGCGCATTGTTATCTCCGCCTAATTCCCGTATGTAATTTTATGTAAACAGATAGTGCCTACGTTATCGGAAAACCGGTTCGCGAACGGAAAATGCTCGGAAATTACGCCAACTACGTAGTAGAGCTGCAACTTGATTATTGGCCCGGCGCTAATGTACCCACGCCACTGTAGGAGTGTAAACTTATTCACCATTACTGCAGTGAATTAATGATTGCGGTATTTTTATTCCATTACTAATGAAATGCCAAAGTATGACGAATAAGCTGACGTTTCAACTGTTAACTGTAGTGACCATGAGCGTTTCTTTTAAACTTTTTAAATAAAAATAATGCAATGGTGATTCACGGGTTCTATAATACACCCTATCAGGTCGACATCCACCCGGTTCCCCCTGGAAAAATGGACCAACTGACCTGCTTCATCCCTCATTGTTGCCCCACTAGTGTATACAGATAATGCAGGCAGGGTCATTTTTACCCATTAAAATAAAATGTGAACTTATCAATATATTATCATCCAAAAAAAGTCAGCAGTAAAATAAATTTCATGTGATATATATTTACATATTCAATAAGCTACAGTGACCGTTTACTATCACACGAGCTGTATGCTTGTTTGTCATCATTGTGGTATTAAAAAAAAAATTCACGTTTCATCGAATTTCTGAGAGCAATATATGAAATTTATTTAAAAAAGCAAAGCTTTGGAAATTTAATGATTCAATAAGTATTTAGTTATCCCATTAATATAATAAATGCGACAGTTCGTAACGATGCATGGATGCATGTTTGTTATTCTTTTATGCAAAAACTAATAAACAGATTTGAATGAAATCTGTTTATTAGTTATAGAAAAACCTGTGTATTAAACACAGATAGATAATATTGTAACTTTGTACATAAAATACTTTATACTTACTGATTTAAACGGACAAAGCCGCGGAAAACAGCCAGTTATAAATAAATAAACGAAAATAAACTAGACGACTATGTATAATATTATTATACCGTAGTTTTAGCGCGTAGGTGCTAAATAAATTGAAATTTTCTATGTAGGCTCCATCCAAAATTTTCACAAGGATCAAAGCATGTGCTTTCTCTGTACTGAATCCTCGCCTTATTAATATTTATTGTGTATTAATATTTATTATATCGTATCTTTTGTCGTGTTGTCGGGACCACGTTCTATGCTGTGCCATAGAATGGGCCACCCTTTACGTGTGGTAAGAGGCGATTAACGCATCTTAATAGTCGAGGGATGGACAGCAGCGTCCCTCTTAAAACATCACCAAAGCCTAACTTAATAGGAAAATTACAAGCCACGTAGGATGTTTTCATTCTAGCTCTCCAGAATGAGAACGCACGAGGAATACCATGAGTATCACAATGCATTCTGTGCGGTCTATGGTGTATAAATTATATGTGGTTTATGTAAAAAAAAAAACTTGTAATAGACATAAACAACATTATATCTATCACAAGTTTTTTTTTTATTGTTAGCCACTTAATGTCTAACTGCGGTCGTAAATCTAACCAATTTTATGTTGGTTTTTATTTCATATGAATGCGTAAAAGAACGTAATTCGCCTACATTTGCCACCTATCATTTGGTGTAAACATGTTGTAAATTTCGAAGAATAAACAACAAATATCTTAGTTCAGTAAACAGATTGTTCTTAGTAAAATCCCAGTTTCTACTGTATTTACAATACCTCGTTTAGATTGTGAGTCAAATGGCTATGATTGTACTTTTAACGAGAACAACGGAATTAATATCTCGCTACTGTAAACCAAATAGGATACTTGCTTATCTATATTGAAACATTATATTTGTGGTTGTGGTTTGTACGTATCTATTATAGACTCATTCGTCGTTCGTATCATTAACCGACTTCAAAAAGGTGCTTCTTAGTTCTATTGTATTTTTTTTTTATGTTTGTTACCTCATAACTCCTTCAGTTGTAAACCGATTTAGTAAATTCTTTTTTTTTTATCTGAAGGAATATATGTACAGTTTGGTCCCATAGAAATTTTATTAAAAATGGTTCAATAATATACTTTTTAGGCCAAAATAATTGATTTTGCCACAATTGAAGTCGGTTTTTGTTTTGTGCAACAAAATTTTATATTCTTATAGTATATTACTTGTGTTTAATAAATAATATAAATAAAGTTTACTAGCGTTTTGCCTGCTATTTCGTACGCAAGGATTTCAAAAGTAGAAAAAAATAGAATACTTCTAGATAGAGTATCGAAATAAAACAAATACCAGAATTTAAATTAGACCTTCAGGAGTATAACTGTGAAAATTGCATTCAATTTGGTGCAGTAAGTTTTACGTGATGCCAGAACAAACATACAGACTGACAAATATTTCAAAATTTTTTTTTTTTTTTTACTATAGCTCATATAAGACCCCTCATATAATTTTTCCTTAATATCTCCCAATTACAGATATCCTCATTACATTTTCAACCGACTCTAAAAATTAAGTTTTATTTTTTTATAAATAGGAACTTTTTGAACACCTCTGTACATTATTGATACCCATTAATTCCTTTCTTTCTTTAACTAGGGAGAGTAGATAAAACCTTATCTAAGAAATTAGTTCAGGGTACAATAGGGCTGATATACCTGCAAAAGGTAAAAGCTCTTAAGTAAAAAATAAACCTGGCTCGAGATTAATATATATGTTATATGTCAGCGATATAAGTAATTCTCTATAACAAACATATTTCAATCTTTCAGGTGGTGGAATGTCACGAGAAGAGAACACAAAAGAAACGGGCGCTTAAAGTTCTGCATGACAGCGCAAAGGCCAGAAGAGAGGTAGAACTTCACTGGAGAGCCAGCGGTTGTAGGCACATAGTGGAAGTTAGTATACATTATGTATCCATTAGTAAATTCCTTCTATATATCCTATTTAAGAGCTTCGCTCTTGTCGGTGAAGCTCTTGCCACTTACTACGATTTTCAGCGAGTCTCTTCACCTCTTGATACGACACGACACCAACTCCTTCCTTGATCTGCCTGATATAACTATGCCTCGGTCTCCCTCTTCCCCTCCTTCCTTCTATCTTACCTTCTATTATAATGTTCATAAGTTCGTCGTGTCGTATCAAGTGTCCCAACATTTTTTCTTAGTAAATTCCTTAGATATTATTAAATGAAATGCGAACAGTTGTAAAGAAAATAGAAAATGTATTAAAGATTTTAGAACATCTGCAACATGGGAGTATGTTCTCTATCTATGGTAAAAATAATCTATCGATCGGAAAAATAATTATCAAAATCAATTTATAATTGGCGTGGTTATCACGTTATTAGAGATAAAACAAATAAAGAAATAAAACAAAATAAATAAATGAATAAAATAAAGTAAGTAGACTTCAGTAAGAGGCTTCTTTTTCAAATAGCATAGAAATAAAACCGTTAGAAACTAGAAAATACTAACTTTTTATCGTTCCCTTTTTAAACTTTAACTCTCGGCGCAAAGTAGTATTACAAGTTTGAAGCCTTTGTATATTTATTTCTTCGGAACTCGGATTCGGAATAACTCTCTAGTATCGAATTTTCAAACGGATAGATAAATTCCAAAGCAGTTTAGGTTTTAATTTCAGTTTGTTCTTAGCTTAGTTTTAAAGAAAAAATCCTAAGAGTTTTCACTTTTTTTCAGTTACTTTTTAACTAGCTATTTAGAAACCTCGTTCATTGCTGCACTAATTTTTGCATGATACCGGAACATAATTATTAAGACTCCATATATACATATATATATTTTAATATCTCATAAGTAATATAAGTATAAACAATCTTCAATGTAAAGTCAACATTTTCTAGGTTATTTAAAGTTCCGTATCTCCAGCGATAAAATGAATCCATATTAAAATGATTGAGCACTCGGCAATGATTAATTACGAATAATCATTGTAGATTTAAATATAATCAATATACTTACGATAAATATGATATTTTTTATAATAAAAATTCAAATGAGTACGGTTTGAACTCGCATTTATTAATTACTAGTCTGCAGATATATTTTTTATGTAAATTATATACATATTTCTCGTATATCTAAGTACCTAGTGTGCTTGATTTATTCACAAATGACGTCACTATAGATTTTTTTAATGAGAATAGAATAGGTAACCGCGCCTGCACTATCAACATACGCTGGCGGGTCACCAGTAAGAAAGGATAGATGAAGGTAAAAGCAGGTCAGTTAGCCCATCATGACTAATTCCCCAAGAATTAATTACTATGGTTTCCAGAGAGAACCGCGTGGAGGTTCAACACATAGGGTATTTTGTTAGCAATGAGGCTGTTAAACCCTATTACTAAAAATCCCTTTAACCCTTCTTTGCATACTGGTGGAAATTTCCATCATAACATTGAATGCCTAAAACTTATATAAAAGACCAAGTTCACTCTAAGTTGATTGTGTCTGGATAATTTTTTAATGTCCATTGCAGAAAAAAAAACATAGCTCTCAAATCTATTGTTTTAACCAATTTTCCTTTAATTTTAAACATGAATTATATGACTTTGATTTCACCAATAAAAAAATCATGCAAAGAAGGGTTAACCTCCATTGCTATAGGCGTACTATAACACGGAACCCGGGACCCCAACATTATGGCGCGGCGAGGGATGCCGTGGTGGTTTTAGCCCGTAGGAGTCCGGCAGTACCCATGCGCCTCTCTTAGGGCGTTTGGCTCTGCATGATGCATTTCCCCACGAAAAAAAAGGCGTACTATAACACAGATAATAAAATACCATAACCATCTTAATATACTCAAATTTATGGTGCTGTTCATGCCTATATATGATAAATACTAGTTTTCATCAAATGAACCGTCAGCTTGTTAGTCATTCTCAGTTGTATTAAAAATAAAGTTATTGGTAAACATAAGCCTTCTCCCCATAAAAAACGGTCCCAAGCCACATGCATCCACTGACTCCTTGCAACGTATTTAAGGTCGTTGCTCCATCTGGTTAAGGGTCGCCTACACTGCCTTCTTTAGGCATAGTTACAAAAAAATTCCAAATATAATTGAAGACAGACATATAACATACATTATTGTTTTTAGCGATACACGATCACCCCAAACGCTTGGTCCTAGTTAGGATACCCTTTGTAAAGAACCAAACTAAAAATACCCAAGTGGTCTTCTATAAAATAATTTCCACATTTTTAGACTAAATTTCGTGTTTTCGTTCATACCGAAATCAGCTCAGTAAATGCAAGTTAATATTTCGTTCGTCATAAATCCTACCATAAAAATCCAAAGGACCGAGATTTTGATATTTTTAAACAGTATGTATTATGTAATTTTAATATCAAATTTGTGTTTCGTCCGGCACCGAAATTTTGGAAAACATTTCATGGTAGACTCCCAGATCCCGGATAGTTCAGAAAAGTTCTCTTTCTAAATTGGCCCAACCAGGAATCGAGTACGAAACATCGAAAATATATTTTAGTCTGTCCAAATACCTACTCGGAGATTTCAATATCTTCTGTAGACGTTTCACGCTCAAATGATTTTATTCTATAAACTAATACCGTTACGTCTAGACGATTTATTGAACCATTGTTCTAAACTCCATCGTAGTGCAGATTTGTTTTATAAATCTCGATGTTTAAATCTAATTTTGTAACAAATTACTTCGCACGTAATGTCATCCTCGTGGCATGTGCGTCATCTATATGTTTAGTTAATATGTTTTGTATATACAAATGCAAATAATATTCTTTTTTTTTATGAGTAAAAATGGAATGGTAACCCCGCCTGCGCTATCGGTACACGTTGACGGGGCACCAGTGATAGATAATAGGTGAGGATGAAAGCAGGTCAGTTGGCCCATCGTGAAGAATTCAACAAGAATTAACCACGATGGTTTCCAGGGGGAACCGCGTGGAGATCGACCTGATAGAGTATATTGCTACTAATGCAGCTAGGTGGCTCATTCTATGCCGGAACTATACCAACAGTATTTTCAAAGATTCTTCTTAATATTAATAACTAAGTCTAATCATAATAAAAAAAGTAAAAATTTTTTTTTTCTAAACCACAGATAATAGATGTGTACGACAACACCTACGGCGGGAAACGATGTTTGCTGGTTGTAATGGAATGCATGGCCGGAGGCGAGCTGTTCCAGAGAATACAAGACAACAGCGAGGGAGCATTCACTGAACGACAAGCTGCCGAAGTAAGTACTGACTTTATTAAAGGTCCCCCCTAATAATTATATTGCGCCCCTATATCCCATAGCGAGGATGGAATGCTTAAACCAAGTACCTTTGTCACCCAAAAAAAAATCTTATTAAACGACTGCCTAAAAGAATACCATTTTCAGAATTTAAATATGTGAGTGATTTCTTTATTACACCATAACTTCTAAATGCCTGTACAGATTTTGATGTATGGGGTATTGTTTGAATTCTTACCTTAATTTTTTTTTATACAACTTAGAATAGCAAACAAGCTGACGGCCCACCTGATGAAAAGTTGTAATCGTCGCTTATAGATAAAAAAATAATCCAAGTGACACTATAAATTTATTGCAAGTATTTTTTTTTACAATGGTGGTCTAGATACTGTGTCTATAGATTGTCTACAATAACATGGCACGCCCCTTCGAAATCCAAAAAATTAAAAATGTGGGAATGTAATTATTCTATCTTATATTAAATGCCTTGGTCGCAACCTTGTCGACCAAGGCTTATAATATTATACTTCTCTATCTGGACACCTATTGAAGACATTTCCTCACGCACACAAACAGAGCATCACATCTGTATATGGTCACACGTTGAAGTAAAGAGTTGAAGGCAATCTTTTTTTTTTTATCTGTCAGTCTGTATTTTTGTTCCCGCAACACAAAAACTACTGCACAAAATTTGATCCAGTTTTCAAAACTGTGTTAGTTTCACAGTTGTGTTCCTAAATGTCAAACTTAAAATCTGATGGGTTTTTCTACTTGATACGCAATCTAAAAGTAGTCTATGTCATTAGTTTTCCTAATGATGACGTTCAACTGTCACGTGACCGATGACTGGTTTGTAACGTTCATAATATAAATTAGCAAGGCAGTTCAATTTACGCCGTAATCTGCCTGGAAATAAGAGTTCATAATACGACCCCTGATATCCACTCATGTTATATAACGGGCAAAAGCTTATCCTTATATAAATATATTTTTAGATAATGCACTCCATCTGCGTCGCGGTCCGACATCTGCACGACTCCAACATTGCACACCGCGACATCAAGCCCGAAAACCTCCTGTACACAAGCATGGAACCGAACGCACTCCTCAAGCTCACAGACTTCGGATTCGCAAAGGAGACGCTAACACCCGCCGACACGCTCCAGACTCCCTGCTACACACCGTACTACGTTGCGCCCGAGGTTCGTAACGGATTTATGTTCCTCATACAGTCAACAAATTGAAGTAGATAATGGAGGGGGGGCAGGATTATTAGTAATGGGGATCTGACAGCGTCATTATTATTAGAAAGAAGGGAATTACTATCGTTGTTGTATCTAAATTTTTCTTTTTTTTTGATGGGTGAAAATGGAATGGTAACCCCGCCTGCGCTAACGGAATACGCTGGCGGAGCACCAGTGAAAGGTGATAGATGAGATTGAAAACAGGCCAGTTAGCCCATCATGATGAATTCATCAGGAATTAACCATAATAATTTCCAGAGAGAACCGCGAAGAGGTCGACCTGGTTGAGTATATTGCTAGCAATGGGATTCTCAGTCTCCATTACTAACAATCCCTTTCCCCCTGTACATCCATGTTGTTTCCTCTGGAAACCATCTTGTTTATTTTTTATGGACTCGTCACTATAGGCCTGTTTCTTCTTCACCTATCACTTCTCACAGATGCCCAGTGTATACCGATAACGCAGGCAGGATTACCATTTCATTATCAGCCATTAAAAAGTTATTAAGTAAATAATGGTGACTTTATAAAACAAGGATCAGATCTGAACTAAACTATTTTACCTTTTTTTAAATCACCCCAATTTCCTTATAAGCAAACTGGTCTTGAGGTATTTTTACGGGATAGAAATGGAGTGGCCTGCTCTATTGGTATACACGCTGCCGAGACGCTAGTGAGAGACAATAGATGAAGATGAAAGCAGGTCAGTTGGCCACCATGACAATTTTCACAAGAATTAAACACGGTATCCATGGATATTGGGAAATATTGCTAGCTATGGAACTACTGAAGTAATAAAGTTAATCAAGTAGTGCCCGAACTCGCCGACATCTAAAAGGGGTGCCACAGTCAGTGTTACTGATGTCTATGGAATACCAGGCGGGTCGTATGCTTGCTACATTCGTAGTACAAAAAGTGCCTCGCCGTTTTCTACATTTATAAACCTGTACTGTAATAAAATGATTTTTTATAATTACAGGTTTTGGGTCCCGAAAAGTACGATAAATCGTGCGACATTTGGTCTCTGGGCGTAGTGATGTACATTCTGCTCTGTGGGTTCCCTCCATTCTATTCCAACCACGGTCTTGCCATATCGCCCGGAATGAAAAAGGTTTGTATACCTACAATGTTGTCCTGTTTTTTGTCACGGTTTTTTTTTATTATTTTTATAAATATTTTAACCTATTTTTCTCGTGAAATCCGCTTATCTAATGCAAAAAGAATTTTTCAAATCCGTCTGGTGGTAGTTTCAGAGATTAACGCGTTCAAACAAACATTTTTCTATATTATTATGAACAAATTTATACCATACCATTTTTTTATATAATTTTTTTCTCCCTTCCAGCGTATAAGGCTGGGTCAATACGACTTCCCTGAGCCAGAGTGGTCCAACGTGTCATCGGAAGCCAAGAATCTCATCAAGGGAATGCTGTCCGTGGACCCGGCCAAGCGCCTCACCATACATCAAGTATGTAATACTAGCAACTAAGCGCGACTTTACTTTGGGTGTTCTGTTATTTTTTTTTTTCTGGGTTAAACATTACAATAATTAACACAATACAATAAAAAAGTGTTTACAAAATTTGTTTACCACTGACGAAGTTATGACGTCCTTCTTTTTGAAATCAGCTGAAAAAATACTATTTCAGTATGTGTGCTTTTTTTTATACAACTTAGAATGGCAAACAAGCTGACGGCCCACCTGATGGAAAGTGGTAACCGTCGCCTATAGACATGAGCAGTACCATGGACATAACAGAGTATAATATTTCGTCCATGATACCCCCCATGTGTTGCCATTCCTGAGGACTCAGGTTTTATTCCTCTGTACCCAGTAAATTCACGCCATATCCCACTCTTCAAATCGAAACACAGCCATGCAAACACAGCTGCTTCTTATCAGTCGTCTAGTATATGCTCTTTTTATTTTCGGATCAGATGATACTATGCGATATGTCCAGGAATATATTTTTTCGGGATTGTCCAATAAGCTAAAAATATCCTAATGGAAAGTGACAGGATATTTATAATAATATAAATATTATGTACTATTTTCCTGCAAACAAAATCTCATCCTGTTAAGTCCCGATAGTGTATTTAAAATACGATTTTTTATAAATATTTCCAGGTAATGGCCAGCCCCTGGATCCGACAGTACACGCAAGTACCACAGACGCCCTTATACACACACACGCTACTTCGCGAAGGGGGCGAGGCGTGGGCGGATGTCCAAGATGAGATGACAAGATCGTTGGCCACGATGCGAGTCGATTATGATCAAGTATGTCCTGTAATCATGCTTCATTACCTCAAAACTTTATTTAATTTATTTACATTAACACATTTTGTATTATTTAAAAATCTGGCTTCGATTCCCATCTGATCAAGTTATGGGAAAGTAAATTTTTGATGCTGCAAATAATTTAGGAATCTGATTGTGCATTTTTAAATATTTTTAAAGCGCCTTTTCTTTGTAAGTAAGCTAACATTGCTAGATATAGACATACATATGTATCCATCGCGCCTATCTCCCATTGGGGTAGGCAGAAACAATGAAACGTCAAATGCTTCGATTCAGACTTCTTTTGCAATGAGGGAGGTGAGCAGAGTAAAACACACTTCAGATTTACATGATGAGTACTCTGGTCATAACCAATTACAATATCTCTTATTTTAACTTCTACGTGCTAATATGGAATGTATTATTAGGAAGTTATTTCAAACTTTTTGCTATGTTCATGGAACGTGTCATTAGTTACGTTACCATATCACACTTTCCTCTACAATCATTAATATTTTCATACACGCTTGCCGGTTACGGGTACTTTTAATTTGGCCCTTTTTCAGCACATGGACTATTGAGTACGTAGAGCGACCCCTACCGACATCTCTTTCATTTGTGCTCGATAAATCTTTTGCATAATTCTTCTTTCTTCCATTCTCTCCAAATGACCAAACACATCATTCCATTTTCGATCTTTGTCACTACATTCTCTTCTTGTCCACACTTACCTCCAAACAGCTTCTGCCATTCTCACGTTTCGTTTCCATACATAAGTGTTGGTGTTAGTACTCTCTGTATTATGGTAAGGCGAGCAAAACAAAACAAAATAGTCATTTATTATAATGGATCATTTGCTAATACTGTTGCTTTTAGATACACTCACATTGTAAATATTGTGTGTTTACATATAGATTTTGCTTCGCAACAAGTAGATCTTTGGTCCGCAAAAGAACTGCAGTTTTAATCGCCACTAAATTTAAGTGAGACTTACACGGGAGAGAAGCCTATTACTTGCGAGAAAAAAATTAAATAGATTAAGTGTTACCAACATAATCATATGAGTTGTAAAAAAACATACAGTAATTGAGAAGAATATTCATTCATGGAAGTGACTTAAAAATCTATATATAACTATAATTAAAGTGCATTGTTAACATATATAAATTTTCATAATATGTTTCTTTTCAGGTACAAATCAAAGCGCTAGAACATAGCAACAACACATTGTTAAACAAACGGCGGAACAAGGTCGGAGCTTAGATTTTAAGATATAGCTTATCGTGCTACTTAATTATAATTTGACCGGGTTTGTTTCTTAAGTCTAAGACTGTAAGAACAATGGTTTACCCAACAAAAGGGGAGAAATTACAATCATTCTGTTATACTTAATTATTAATTTATTTACACAAATATAGTGCAATACATATTGTGCCAATTTTAATGAATTAATCTGATAAAACAACTTCGATCGTACTTTGCTTCGTGGTTTGACAATAATTAGTTTACTTGTGTCAGATTTAAGTTACGTTTGCCATAGCAAATAAAAATTATACCACATATATAATTAATAGAAAATATAAATATGCGTTTTGTTCAGTAGAGTACACGAAATTATATTTAAATTCATGTATTTCTTTTAAAATAGACTGACCTCCTGATTTTTCTACTTATTACTAGTATCTATATAAACAATATTTAAACATTATAGTTACTCTATGCTTACCTCCTGTTTCCTCTAGTTCCTATTTTAACTATTAGGTTGCTAGCGAAGACTATCCGGCTCAAAGGACCAAATATTATCTTCAATTCAATCTCCTGCCCTCTAGAGCCACGGTAGTGAAACAAGTAATTATGGATAATTTAATGTTTAAAATATACCATATTGAATACTACACAATACTAATAAAGACTGTCATTGCCTCAATCAATATGAAGATTTTACTTTGCTTAGGTGGAAATTAAATTAATAATATATAAAGTAGAATCCACAATAGTATATCCTAGTATATCCTAAAACTTTTTGTTTAGTATACTGCTCAAAACGGTTTATTTCCTAAAAGCATGTACTAATTATATATACATTCTAAATGTTTTGTTTTTTCTTTTTTGTTCTTTTGTTTTTTTTTTGTGTTTACATAATTCTTTGTTCTAGTTATTACATAAAATTATATCGCGTCATTAAAATGTTTATGTATTATTAGTAACTCATATTGAATTTAATTTAACGCTCCTTTATATAAAAAATATTAATGCTATTTTTAGCATACCTATGTACATATATATAGAGGCAGCCTGAACAACAGTCATGTTCTATACACTCTATGATCCAATGTCCAAAATTATTCTCTTTTTTTCATCTCTCTTTTGTAATTATCATAATATTAATTAAATAATAATTAATTATACTATTAATAAGTATTAATTTAATTATTAAATATTCGCATTTAACAATTATGTGGTCGGTGCATCCAGTTTTATTAATAATATTAATTAAATATTATTTAATTAAATTTAATTAAATATTATTTAATTTAATTAATAATTTTTTCGTTAATTAAATATTAATTAATGTTCACATTCACGATTTTATGGTCAGTGCCCCCAAAGTTTTTGTTCTAATAAACCAACATACTTAATAACAACTTCAAGTCAATTACGCATTTTTATTATTAAACTGTAATAGTTTTTTTAAGTTATTAATATTGAAAGACACAGAGATAAGATGTTTGAACAGGTTTATCACGTTTCCGGTATTATTTGAATGTAACTGAATGTAGAAGTAATCAATCAATTTGAACATAATGGTTTCAAATATTAGAACTACTTACTGTAACTTTAGTACTAATTGGTACATTACATACGCCCCGACACTATCAAAGCTATTTTTAAATTTATAACATAACATAATACATTTTAGAATATTGGTTAACGTTCAAGGGTCCTCAATGTATAGTCTCGCTTGAAAAAAAAAAAAATTAAAGATATTATTTGCGATAAACTCTTCATATATTTTATTTCTATTTAATTATAAATTAATATAATAAAAATATTAAGGAAAAACGTTTAGTTATTTAAGCAAGTTGTCTATTTTTGATAACACTCTGGCCTCATATTATTTTATTGCTAGCGTTGTTAACTCTTTCTAATATTCATTATAAACCTTGTGTATTAAATAAACAAAGAAATGTTTGTTCATTAATTTTCAATATAAATATAATATCATTTCATTTATAAAATATTTTTGTAGGAGTATCACCATCATTCATGTTTAGACGAACGTTTCGGTTCTATGACCAATTTAAATTGGTTTAAGTGAAAATTAAAGTCAATTTTGCATCATAGTCTTATGCAAGATATAGGTGCTGTCTCAAATTATCTAATATAAATATACTGTAGTAGATACTAGACGTAATTGCAAAATATTTATAAAAAAAAAAAAGGAAAAACTTTTTAAAATGCTTACAATCACTAAGTCAATATTTCTCAACTATTTAAATGCCTATCGAGTATATATTGTAAATAAAATAAGTTATAATTACTGCTAAGTTAATTAAAACATAATATATATATATATATATATATATATATATTAAATACCTTTTTGTCATTATGTGTAAGTAGTCTTATACGATATATTACAATATCGACGAATCTAACTGTACACTTCTGTCAGGACTAGCTTTGCATAAATTAATTCATTTGAGCCATTAACTACCCACTGCTGAGCATAAACCTTCCTCATAAAGCGAGTTTTGCTAACAGTTGCTAAAATAGGTGGGTTGGCAACCGCAGTTAGGCTTTTACAGAAGTTTTAACATGAACGATGTTGTCCATCCCTCTACCAAATGAATAAATATTTATTTTGAATCGTGACAAAAATGAAGTACAGTTCAGTAAAAATATTGGTGTTGTTTTAGATATACATATAGATATATATATGTATTAGATACTATAATAATATACATATTTTATAAATTTAAGTAAATATAAATTGGGTGTGCATTTCAATGTTTCGATGTTAATTGTATTCTGAAAAATTTACAAATAAGATTAATTTAATTAAACTTTAATTATAAATTCGTAACTAATTTGAAAAGGTTGTAGGTCTAAGTTAATCTATTTGCATAATTTCCTTCCAAATTTATTACATGGAAGGGTAAACTCTTAATTTTTTTTCTCAAAATTTTAAATGATACTAGTTATTATTATTGGCACTCGTTTCCCTCCCCATACTGTAAAATTCTTATGTAAATTATTAGGTAAACCGTTGAAATCGAAATATTCTTCGAGTCAAATTATTTACTCTCAAAAAAATGTTTGTAATCTATCAAAGACAGTCTGTCGAATTCATAGTACATAAATACCTGAATGATGTAACTCCAGACGTGTGATAGCTGCGCTGATAATTGTTTTGTGGTCGTTTAACATTCACAGTTTAAAACTGTCTTACTAGATGGCATTGGAGTCGTTATAACTCTAAGCCATGTTTTACAGTTTATGCAATTGTAGTTCATTAAAATTTAAGAACTTATAGGAGAGAGGAAGTTATTGGAAACAATTTAAAACAAACTAACTTCAATACTGGCCGAATGGCATATACATTCAATGCTTTACATTCGGAAATGTTACAAACGAAAAAAGCGAAAGGCACGTAATAAAACCACCCACTTCACACTAAAATTATCTTGAAATTGTCAAGAACAATCTGACAAAACATTAAGGTTTGCAAGTTCTTGCAAGTGACTTTACAAGTGTTTGGTTGTTATCATTATTGCCAATTTTTGTTTACAACAAGTTGATATTGTAATGATCAGTAACGTCAGTGTTACAAAATATTGGTTTGCAAGTTCTTGCAAGTGACTTTACAAGTAAGTTTTGGTTATTATCATTATTGTCGATATTTGTTTACAATAAATTAATGTTGGAATTATCAGTAAAATCAGTGTTACAAATTATTGGTTTGCAAGTTCTTGCAAGTGACTACAAGTGTTTGGTTATTATCATTATTTTCTATATTTATTTACAATAAATTGATGTTGGAATTATCAGTAACATCAGTGTTACAAAATATTGGTTTGCAAATTTTTGCAAGTGACTTTACAAGTTTATGATTATTATCGTTATTGCCATTTTTTGTTTGCAATAAAATGATCTTGAAATTATCAGTAACGTCAGTGTTACAAAATATTGGTTTGCAAGTCCTTGCAATGGACTTTACAGGTGTATGAATATTATTAATATTGCCAATTTTTATTTACGACCATTTTGTTGCCGTCCATCTTCTAAGAGAGCCCCATATGGGATATTTTCATAATATGAATATATTTTGGGTGCTTTTTTGTGCTATATTGTTATGTAGTTGTGAATATACATATGCAGTCTTGATGTATACATACATACACACAAAGTTCAAGAAAATATCCTTATATTTTTAAAATGGTTTCTATTATCCTATAGACAATTAGGTATTAAAACCCTTGTAATAATTACGCACTCTGCTTGCCATTATACAAACGACATTATCTGTTTCTGTTATTTTTTTTAACTGATATTTTTATTATGTGAAACTCTGTATGTATGTATGTATGCAAATAAGATTTCTGAATATTCTTAAGTCACAAAATCATATTTTTAATATGATACTATAGATGTATAGGTTATTTACATTGTGTAAATAAGGAACAATTTATGTATTAAGATCGGTAGATTTATTAGTACAGAGAAGGACTTAGCGCCACTTATATAACTGCTAAGGTGATGATTGTATTATTCCTAATTATTGGAGCCATAGATAAATGTTTTATCTACTTAAAATTGAATGCGTAATGTATTAATTTAAAAATGCGGTCAGCATCCATAACATTATTAAACCGTATATTTACATCAACAGATAATAAAAGTCTATAACCTTAAAAATCAATTTGGGATGATTCTTTTGTCAACTCAGTGACGGGAAGGCCTTCTCTCGTCTTTCAATATTGCATTTGAGGTTTTACCCCCCTTATCTCACAGTGCAATATTTACTTTATAATCTATAAGCTTAGCTTTTATATAAAAGTGAGCGTAATTGTTTCAAG
Organism: Galleria mellonella; assembly: GCF_026898425.1. Taxonomy (NCBI): domain Eukaryota; kingdom Metazoa; phylum Arthropoda; class Insecta; order Lepidoptera; family Pyralidae; genus Galleria; species Galleria mellonella. The sequence goes on from NW_026442015.1 coordinate 4,239,904, forward strand.
TAGCACAAAATTTGGTCCCACCGCCGGATAAACGTTTGTCTTTGTATATACGTATCAAGCAATACCTAATGATTGTGTAAGTCAAATTCATTTAGGTAGTTTGGTAGTGTTTTGTTACATTTACTTTGATCCATCATTGTACTTCAGTTTTTACCCAAAAAGTTATAATTGCATTATTCTCTTGTACTTACATTTTTAATACAATCTCAATTTTGTCCTATTAAGATAAACAAGTCACAAATTTTGTAAAATTGTGTCAATTATACTCCCGGATGTAGGAAAATATGTTGTTTTTTCTATTATTATTGATATTAATAATGATTCCCTTGAAATATGAGACACAAGATGTTGCATATAAAACAGTATAAATACATGTTGTATCTGGATTTCTTTTCTATAAATAAAGCTGCTGTAAATAAAAATTTAGGTAAACTATATTATGTTTTATTGAACTCATTAGAAATAAGGTTAAATGCCATTTTTTTTTCATTATATTTTAAAATTTTTCTTAAAAGGGCAGAGCAGTGCTGTCTTGGATGATTTTCAGTAAGTGCGACCCCTGTCCGACTTCGAAGAACCTATCAATTTCGAATTCTCGAAAAAGCCGATACCTCCGAAGTATTAGAAGGAAACCTATTATAAAATGTTTTTAGGGATATCAACTTGTCTGTCGACTCAAAACCAAATAAGTTCACCAAAATTAGACAAAAATCACTCAATTTCTATTATTAAAATATGTAATTATATACAGTTATTCTAAAAATGGAGTTTGTCATAGTGACAAATGTGATGCGTGTTAGCCAATCAAACTCACAAATAGAATTCTATGCAATTGCAAAGTGTTGCCATGTGTAGCAAGGTTATTTATATTTTTTTTATTATATATGTACATTATAATTTTTGGGTAAAACTGTAGTGAGCCCGTAATGAAGGCGTTTGCCGAGCTATGAGACTTGTACTTGTTTGCCTACTTACAATATGTATTCAGGTAGTTTGGTTATTTATTGTATTATAGAAACCCCAGTATCACATTAATGTCTGTGTACATGGTTGTACTTATGGATTATATCCAATACTTTTTCATTAATATATTTTCTAATATAAATACATTTAAAAAATAAAAAATGTTTTTTAAATTTTTTTTTTTTTTTTTTTTTATAGAACTTAGAATGGCAAACAAGCTGACGGCCCACCTGATGGAAAGTGGTAACCGTCGCCTATAGACATGAGCAGTACCATGGACATAACAGAGTATACTGTTTCGCCCATGATACCCCCCATGCGTTGCCATTCCTGAGGACTCAGGTGTTATTCCTCTGTACCCAGTAAATTCACGCCATATCCCACCCTTCAAACCGAAACACAGCCATGCAAACACAACTGCTTCACGGTTGAAACACGAATGGGACAGAGGTACCCAAGCAATCGACTTTTGTACAAAGTCTCCCTCTGGTGGTTTTTAAATAAAATCTTAAGAGGGTTTGATCAGAATAGTGTTGTATATGATTTTTTTTTTCTTTATTTAAGAACTACTGCAACAAAATATAAATCAATTACGTATCTACTTGTTCTTTTATTTACTATTGAATACCTTTATCGTCTTGTCTGTATCTCATTTCTTTCTTGTCTTCAAGATCTATTTACTGCCGTCTCAACCGATGGGGTCGATTGTGAGGCATAATTTTTCTACACGTCTGTTTAGGCGCATCACTAGTCGATCACGGTCGACTAACGTTACATCACTAATTTGTTATTTATTACATTTAAAAGGTGGAAATTAGTGTACGTTGGATTATCTCGTTTTTTTGTAAAATTCGACAATAGTCAGATGAAAAGTTCATTATAAATCTAGAACTAACATCCATTCCAAGCAAAAACAATATCTATAAAATAAAAATTTATAATAGAAATCTATTAGAAATTAAAAATATAACTTTAAGACACTCCATAAAACGGTGATTAATAGAACAATCAAATTAAAAATTTTAAGCTATCTAGAGTGTACATATACACAGATATATTCATGTAGAAATAACCATAAATCACAATATTTGTAAGAAGTGTATGGGTGAAGTATAATAAAAAGACCATCTGGCAAATAATAATTTATTTCGATAAAAAAAAGCACGCCAAAATGCCAAAGGCAAATGATGCAATTAAATAATAGCTTTACTTAGAACTAACATAATTCCCCAATTCATTATTTATGTAAATGGAATAATTTTTGTTTATAAAATAAAATATAAAATAAAATTAATATATTAAAATGCTATTAGAAGTGCTCTTACAAAAACTAAGGCTGAAAAGATGAATGTATTAAAGTTTGAGATTATAGACAATACTTAACGTTGATAATTATTCGAGACCCATCCTTTACGTTAGTAAAATGATAAAATTTACGTTAAACGTTCAATACTCGACGATGGAACTTTAAAACTCGTCTAGTATAATCTGTTTCAATCTTAGATTATAAAGGATACAGATTGATAATGTAAAAGAGACATAACATAATAACATACGTTAGAGCGAGACAAACAAGTAGATACGCAATATATAATAGACACATAATAGATAGTATGAATTAAACAATTTCTCATTATTTTTTTTTATATTTTGAAGTGGAATTAGTTTCAAGTGAGTGTAGTATAGTGTATATACTTGTCATTTCTATGCTCTAACATAACAGAACCACAAAATTGCAAATTTTCTCTCGTATTAACGCTTTAGAGATTTATCTATTTAAATGCAATATTATAAAATAATCAGAAATATTTTATACAGGAATTAGTAGAAAACGTATCTAATATGACCCAAACAATGTTCTAAACGTCCATGGATTAAAAATATAATGAATGTAATACGTGAATTTTCACTATTTTGCAACTTCAATTCTATATACATTCAGACCTGCCACATACACACATTTACAAAATACGCACACTGGTGTAATTATTTTCTTGTCTCGTTTTTGTGATTGCATTGCTACTCTCTCAGTACATAGTACGTTGTACTAAGTCTATGGTTTCAATAGAAATGTCTATGGCTTGAATAGAACTTAAGTACTTTCATACTGTAGATTTAGAAGTGTAGCAATCGTCTGTAAATTTTTCAAAACAATATGTTTTTATTTAAAAAAAAAAACTGTTCTACTAGCGAACTAGTAATATTTAAGTAATATAGTAACATTCGATTACTAAACATAATTATTATGAAAAAATAACACATAATTTTTCTACTTACTTTTTAACTTTTGCAAATAACTATGAAATATTCGTACAGAAGATTAATTATATATTTGAAAAATGATTAATTGCGATGACATAATAATGACTGTAATATGGTTTCCATATTTAAATATTTCGATTCCATTTACGTGTATCAAGAGCAAATGCTCTTATCTGTAGATGATAGATAAGACATGGATGATCGAGATAACACATTTTTCATACAAAATTTTCCTCCTTTTGGTATAGTAATAAAAATGTATTCTAGTCGATTTGCGATGAGCTGATCCGTGATTGGTCCACACAAAGTCACCTACATAAACTCACCCCCTTATTCATAAAAAGGTCAAACGTCTCTCAAATCTATTTCAGCTATTGAACTACTTTCTCCTGCTTACACTAAATTCCCAATTTGAAAGGTGACAAAACACTCAAATATTTGAAATAAAGTTTGTATGTTTTAGTCTTTATAAATAAGAGGGTTAGTTTTTAATTTTACAATGTTTCAATATTACCCACAACTTTGTATGCGTGAAATATATGATATGAAATACGTCAAATTTGATTTACAATCGCATGTACTGTTATTTCTCAAATGAATTACTATATACTAATATACAGTGTGTTGACAAAATAAATTTCTTAAAACTAGTGCTACTATTCATTAATATAGTATCAAAAAAAATTTTTTTATACAACTTAGAATGGCAAACAAGCTGACGGCCCACCTGATGGAAAGTGGTAACCGTCGCCTATAGACATGAGCAGTACCATGGACATAATAGAGTATACTGTTACGCCCATGATACCCCCCATGCGTTGCCATTCCTGAGGACTCAGGTGTTATTCCTCTGTACCCAGTAAATTCACGCCATATCCCACCCTTCAAACCGAAACACAGTTATGCAAACACAGCTGCTTCACGGTTGAAACACGAATGGGACAGAGGTACCCAAGCAATCGACTTTTGTACAAAGTCTCCCTCTGGTAAATTTATTACTTATTTATTATTACCTAGAATTTTTTTTATGTTACCAAATATTAAAAAATAAATTAATATTACTTTGCTCTACCCTCTGATATTGATACTCTTTCCACTTTGGGCTTGCTAGAAGAAAACTCTTTTATAGTTAAACTCGCCTTTGTATATATACTAACCTCTGTCATATTTTTTTGTACTATCAGTGTGTACAATAAAGTATAAATAAATAAATAATATTCCCGAAAAAATGTACAAGCTGCATTTATACCACTTTCAATGCATAATAATAGATATGTACATATGTTGTACTTATGTTACATCGAGTCGTTGGTAAGGATATAAATTTTTTTAAAGAATTTTGTTTTTGGTAATATTTGGTATAGAAAAAAAAAAACTGAGACCTTGCTAATGATTACTAACACTACTTTTAAGGCATGAATTTCATTAATTAACACACTGCATGCTATATTTTGTTTGTAATTCACCTATCTATCAATTTACTTATATATAAACAATTAACCAGTTTCATTATAAAATAGTTTAGCCTCTAAGACACGACAAAAGATAACATGGCACATACGTCAAATTTGAGCGTAAATTTTGAAGTTTCAAATTACTATATGTTAAATATCTTTGGTCCCAATCCAGTTATCTACACAATTTGTTTATATATAAGTAAACAGTTATTGAACGATTATGAAATTTTTATATTTATATAGCTTATATCCAATCATGACGTGACGATACTAAAAATCTTATTGTGTTGAAGATTTCATTATGCCGTGAACGCACATTTTATTTGGTACTTTAACTGAACTATTATGTTACGAATAAAAACAGCTTGACCGATATTGATTTTTGCCGTTTTATTCGTTGCATTACAGTGGGTGGTGTCAAAGAAATAAAAAGTGAAATTAAATTAAAAATTAATAATGTTCTAATGAGAATCGCTACTTCGGATTACTTTCAATAGATGGCGTTGTATGTAACACGAAGTTCACCGGATCATCTAATTCTTTTATAAACTTAGTTTATCAATATAAACTGAAACTATTTATTTTTAAGCACCAGTTTCTTAATCGCTGGTAATATCAAATTTGTAGTTTTAGAGATAGAGATTAAGATTTCCAATCGATCATAGTGACATAATAGTATAGAAAAATTACACGTTTTCATAACTTCACGCTCTGCGTCACAGTCAAAGTGCGTACAAAGTCGCAGGTAATCATTATATCTGTCCCATTATATTATAATACACTTATAATAAACTGTACAACATGTATATAGCGGGGGCGACCCAAGCGCTCTGTATCATGGTGAGGCCCGCGAGAGCTGCGAAGGCATACCACAGCAATCCGATGATGAAAATCTGCCAGACTATATGAACCACCAATAATCTGCAAATAAAGTAATAATAAAAAGTACATATATATGTAATATATATAATCTAATGTACATATATAGTATGTAGAGGCGACTAAGGGAACTTAATGCTCGAGGAATGGACAGCAGCGTCCCTTTTAAAACATCAACAAAGCCTAAACTGTTACCAACCCATCTGCCAAGTTAATGTAATGATAATAGTTAACTTAGAACAAAATTTATTAATTTATTACCGACGTTTCGACTTGGATTGCACCACGTCATGGTCACGACAGGACGTGGTACAATCCATAAAATATTTCATCACGTTAAATCCCGATTGTGTATTTAAAATATGTGTTAACAACGCGAAAATTTAAATTTGACATTTTTTTGTTATAATAAAGTTAATACTTTTTTCTCTAGCAGTGATTGTAAATCTATTGAAAAAAATAAATACCTAAACCCGTAAAAAACCAATGTCACGACGTTTATTAATGATAATTCCCGAAATTGCTTAACCGTTTTTAATGAGATTTTTAAATGTGTATAGATAGATTTTTTTACAGGTTTTGATTTATTGTTAAGTACACATGTTCGCCTTATAGTCTATAGCATGCAAATTCATTGTATTATTTGCTACTTGAGAAATAGAATAGTTTTTATTAAGGCAAGACAAAATAAATCCGGTAGATGGTGGTAGGGGGCAAATGAATGTTTGCCAGATCAGAATAAGATACTTCACAACACAAACATACAGTACAGCTAGGGTTGTCAACCCTCCCGCATTGCCCGGGAGGCTCCGGTAATAATGGTTAACTTGCCGAATGTATTTATTTTTTAGAAAAACCGAAGATATGATCCCGGAGTGCAATAATTTCTAACATTTTTATAAAAATTAAATGGATCCATCGCTCAAAATGTTCACGTATGTTCTTTCCACTCCTATCTCTAATGCTTCATGCGACCGCGTATTCGACATTATGTAGCAAGTATGAAATAAATAAAGAAACCGAATGAGTAATCTTTAGTAAAAGCAAAGTTATAAGTAGTTACAAACTTTGATTTTTCATGTAAACACTTTTATGATTATCTGGAGATATACCGATAAAATTCTCCCGGGTTTGTCCTTTCGAAAGTTGGCAACCCTAAGTTGATATGTACCTATGATCACTACAGACATAAATTTTCATAGTAAATGCTACTTACACAGAATCTTTCCTCCTGGCTGCCGGCAGTGAGCTTTCCTTCTCATTATTCAAATATTTCCTTACGCCTAGAAGCAGGTTCGTGAAGTAATCCTTCCACTGAAATTATATATTAACAAATTAATATACAGAAAATAAACAACATAGTCTTCAGGAATACATGAGTAGGGTATGGTACCATGGGGGATAGCGTATTTTGTGATGTCCATGGTATTGTATAGCGTTTAAAGGCGACAGTTACCACTTATCATCAGATAGGCCGTCAGTTTGTTGGGAATCCTAAATTACATAAAATAACATATCTAAATATATTGGTCACGCCTATCTCCCACTGAGGTAGGCAGAAATAATGCAACGCCAAATGCTGCGATTCAATCAGACCTCTTTAAAATACAGAACTATATAACTAAACTTACCCATAAATACATATTTATTGTGGGGCTCATTCAGAGGTATCATTTCTTGAAACTTACATCTTAACCTAATATTTTAAAATGATAATTTTGCAAAATGACTGTTTTATAGACCTTTATAAATTAAATTATAATAATATTGACTTATAGATATAAGACAAGACTTATATAAACGATTTTTTCTAATAGATATTGAAAAAAAAACCGTTTATAATACGTCTTTACAATAATGATTACGTTGTGATATCAAATTTTGATATCACAAGTTTAACACACTTTGATGAGACACGATTCCATGGAATCGACCGCAATATTAAACAGGGCTTAAATACTAGAATTACATACTAAATAAAATAAATCTACTCTTTTTCTCCAGAGGTCCGTACACTGATACAACTTGATGCCCCAAATAGGCTTGACTTGCATAGAAAAGAAAGCTGACATTCATTACTCGTTGTATCCCGTGGCTTCGCCCGTGGTCGTACCATTTTTTTTTTAATTTATAATAATAGACAAATAAATTAATACTCACAACTAAAGTGGAGATATCTATAAAGAACAACTCCCTGTCTGTCTTGTTCAGCTGTTTGCACAAATCTAACGTGTTCGGATTGTAGAACTTCCATTCGGAAAATATGAACCTCTCCAAGCGGCTGAGTGAGTTCCATACATTTTTATTTAAACGGAACAGTCTGTAGAAGAGAAGAACAAATATGATAAATAGAACAGACAACATAATATATAAATTCAATATCTATATATTGGCCCGATTAAAAATATGTTATATATCGGTTATCTTTTTTTTTTTATACAACATAGAATGGCAAACAAGCTGACGGCCCACCTGATGGAAAGTGGTAAGCGTCGCCTATAGACATGTATAATATTTCAATATTAGCTTATTATATATATACCAGAGGGAAACTTTGTACATAAGTCGATTGCTTGGGTATCTCTGTTCCATTCGTATTTCAAACGTGAAGCAGCTGTGTTTGCATAGCTATGTTTCGGTTTGAAGGGTGGGATTTAGCAGTGAATTTACAGAGTACAAAGGAATAACATCTGAGTCCTCAGGAATGGCAACGCATGAGGAGTATCATGGACGAAACAGTATACTCTATTATGTCCGTGGTACTGCTCATATCTATAGGCGACGGTTACCACTTTCCATCAGGTGAGCCGTCAGCTTGTTTGCCGTTCTAAGTTGTATAAAAAAAAATAGGTAATATACAAAAATATTATATAATAAATAGATTCAATATCTATATATTGGTCCAATTAAAGATATGTTATCAAATGTATAATATTTTATGTATGTATTTCATTAAAATAAGGCACACGATGGAAACAAATTGATATATTCGACTAGTATAGGTGATATCGAAATGGGCTATGACCTGAGGGCCTACCATGTAATGTTTTCCGAAATTTCGGAACCAAACGAAACAGAAATTTGATGTTAAAATTACATAATATATGCCGTTTGGAAATATTAAAAATGTTAAAATATTGTTCCTTTAGACTTTCATGATAGGACGTGTGACGAACGAAATGTTAAACTGAATTTATTGGTCCGATTTTGGTATAAACAAAAACACGAAATTGAGTCCGAAATTTCGGAATTTCATTTCATGGTAGACCCGCTGTTTTTTTTTTTCACCGTAAATTACCAGAGAAACCCAATATATAGACATCGGTACGGATATCAACCAATGTAAATAGATTAAAATTATGATAACACTTACATAGCACGCCCGCCAGTTATACGAAGCAGTGTATCTAGTAATATAGCGGGGAAGAAGTGGATAAATATGGCCGACAAGCGGAACAACCACAGCGACGAAACGAATTTTAAATGCGGGTACCTGCAAAAACAAATCAGTTATAATCACTTGTCTTCATCTAAAGGTTGATCGAAATCGCTTTTAGGTGTAATGCCGTTCATTGTTTTCTTAATTTGATTTAATATCTCCACTGACCCCCCTCTGTATAGAGCAGGGAGTAGTACGAAGGTCCCACCAAATCTATCATATGCAAGGGGTGCACAACGAATCTCAAAAGGGGAAGAGAGAGATGGGGGACCCCTCCCCCTGGGGTCCTGTAGTAGTCCTGTTATAACAATCACCAAACTTATTTTGAAAGTGGCTTTCTTGTAAAAGGTTATTTTTGTTTTTTTTTTTTTTGTTATTTTTTTTAATCTGTTATACTCCATCTAGATGTTATTGATCTAGAAATATTTGAATCCTTACCATACAGCATTTTTGAGCGGGTAAGCGTGCAGTAATTCGTTGACCGACAACTCTATGAGCGACCAGGTGAACGGCCTGCACGTAGACGACGAGCAATGGTATACGCTTAGACCGGACCTGAAACACCATCCTTTATTGTACAGCAATTACCAGAGCTCTCTCTGGTAATTAACATTGTAAAAAAAGTCGTCTGCTTGGGTATCTCTGTCCCATTTGTATTTGCATGGCTGTGTGGTTCAGTTTGAAGGGTGAGCATTCTTTAATTTCATATGGCAATGAAATTAAAGAATACAAATGTATGAGCGACACAGTATGTTACTCTGTTATGTCCATGGTTCTATTCATGTCTTTAGGCAACGGTTACCACTTTCCATCAAATGGGCCGTCAGCTTGTGTGCCATTCTAAGTTGTATAAAAAAAAAATTACATAGTTGTATGGGCCGTCATTTTTTTATCAATCTAAGTTGCATAAAAAGTATTACATAATACAAGAAAAAAAAAACACTAACTCTACTTTGATACATATATTTTTTAAATAAAAACAAAACGCGCAATTTTTTCAGTGTTGCAAGTAATTGGATTAAAAACTTACCAATTCCGGTCGATTTATTAAATTTTCAATCAGTAACTCAGTAAAGAGTAATTAAATAAATAATAAATCTTTATGCACTATTTACCCTGTTATTTCAAAAATATTTGTAAATATTTAGTATAATTTTTATTTTTCACATCAATCTTACAATATAATTCCCCCATATTCTGAGTAACAAATTAGTGTTATGGTATTGCCGAAGCATATACAAATGCTTCTATATAATCTAAGCATAGGTATTATAATGCATTCTTTGATACCGATGGGACCATTCATTTCTTTAGGACGGCTACCTCTTTCCATTAGATACGCTGTCAGTTTGTTTGTCATTCTTAATATGATAAATAAAAAAGTACTTACTTAGACTGGGCGGCGTGCCAGCCGGCAACTAGAAGCTGGTTGACCACCACGTCGACGGGGATGTAGTCGGCCACGTTTTGGGTCGCCAGCGGCAACCGTCGCACCACGCCTGGTAAGGGAGAGAAGAGATTGTTAGTAATAGAAACTATCAAACTCACTGCCAGCAATATTAGTTTAATGATATGCTAGCTGCTATCAGTTCGACCTCCATGCATTTCTTTACATATTGGTGGAAATTCCCATCATAACATTGAATGCTCAAAAATTATATAAAAGAACAAGTTCACTTTAAGTTGATCGTGTCTGGATACCTTTTTATTGTCCATTGCAGAAAAAAACAAGCTGTCAAATTTATTTTTTTAACCGTTTTTCCTTTAATTTTGAACATGGATTATATCACCTCGATTTATTTCACCAATAAAAAAAAAACATGCAAAGAAGGGTTAATTATTAATACAATATTTTCCCCGTATGTTATCTGTGACTATCACAGATAACATATAGGCGAATATCAGTAAATACCTTTGCTAGCGCCCATGAGGAATCCTTGGGGTCCCACTTTGGAGCAAGTCCATCCAGGAATAGGCTCCTTCCAAGACCCGACAACTGTAAAATACAATTTCGAATTAAATCAAATTAAACACCTATATAATTATGCATTTTTTTATACAACTTAGAATGGCAAACAAGCTGACGGTCCACCTGATGGAAAGTGGTAACCGTCGCCTATAGACATGAGCAGTACCATGGACTTAACAGAGTATACTGTTTCGCCCATAATACCCCCCATGCATTGCCATTCCTGAGGACACAGGTGTAATTCCTTTGTACCCAGTAAATTCACGCCATATCCCACCCTTCAAACCGAAACACAGCCATCTTCTTCACGGTTGAAACACGAATGGGACAGAGGTACCCAAGCAATCGTCTTTTGTACAAAGTCTACCTCTGGTATATTGATATTGATACCAGTACAGTTTGGTTACATCACCCCCCCCCTCCCTCGTACTAATTTTAATATATAATCAATTAAATTTAATACGCCCTTTTTGTAGAATCCCATGCTAGTCTTGTATTAATTTGTATATATTCGTGCGAGGCCGCGGCGGATCGCTAGTCAAGTATAAATCTGCCGGAATCTACTCGTAGAGGCATACTTACTCATGGTGGGTCTCACAATAGTACATGGAAACAGATCAGCACACTTCACGACTTCGTGCTCGGCTAAATGTTTCGTGAATGTGTATGTATTTGGGTGGCTTTTCAGGATTCTGAAAATAAATTCATCGCTTATTATAAAATGCCAGCTAACCTTATGAACTGGGGGGAAAGGGATTGTTAGTAATGGAGTCAAATAGCCCCATTACTAGCAATATACCGTATTAGGTCGACCTCCACGCGTTTCCCCCTGGAAACCGTTGTGTTTAATACTAGTTGAATACATCAGGATGGGCTGACTGACCTGCTTTCATCCTCATCTGTCATCTCTCACTGGTACCCCGCCAGTGTATACCGATAGCATAGGCGGGATTATTATTATACCATTATCACCCATTTAAAAAAATACCTTATGAACTTCATATCACCTACAACACCATCTATTAAAAGTTTTTTGAAGTAGCGATTCCCATACAAAATTGTGGCAACCGTCGCTTATAGACATGAGCTGTACCATGGACATAACAGACTGTACTGTTTCGCCCATAACACCCCCCATGCACCGCCATTCCTGAGGACTCAGGTAAAACCTCTGTACCCTGTAAATTCACGCCATATCCCACTCTTCAAACCGAAACACAGCCATGCAAACACAACTTGCTTTATAGTTAAAACACGAATGGGACAGAGGTACACAATCAAACGACTTTTGTACAAAGTCTCCCTCTGATGATTTGTATACTCACTTGGGTTCTAATTGCAACAGTTCCTCGTCATTCTTATTTTCTATCAGTGCTATGATCTTCTCGGCGTCATCAGGCGCCTCGTAGACCTTCTCGTGTGCCTCTGTCAGGTACGAGTTGACATATGCTGATGAAACGTGAATCATCACCTGTAATAAAACATATCTATTTAAATACCAATTTATAAGTACAACTACGTCTGTGTGACACCTGCAATAACATTATTTCTCAAACATTTATTTACAAACTAATTTTTACTGCCGACTTTGTCTGTGACAGAATATAACGGGGTAAAAATAAGGGTATTTTTATGAATAAAGACATAGGGTTTTTACATTTTTTTTTTTTAATCGTTGATAATGGAATGGCAACCCCGCCCGCACTAACGGTATACGGCAGCGGGGAACCAGTGAGGGGTGATAGGTGAGATTGAAAAAGCAGGTCAGTTAGCCCATCGTGATGACTACACCTGGAATTCAACTCGATGCTTTCCAGGGGTAACTACGTGGAGGTCGACCTGGCAGGGTATATTGCAATAGGACTTATAGTCTGCATTTTTAACAATTCCCCCCCCCCCTCCCCGCGGTTTACAATGTTAGTAAGTATAAGAATTAAGACAATTATATATATTTTTTTATACCACTGAAGTGGCAAACAAGCATACGACCTACCTGATGATAAACGGTTACCGTAGCCTATGAACGCCTGCAATATCAGAGGTATTACGTATTATATATCTCTGGATATAAATACTCTACAAGTATTACACATTTTATATAAGGTGTATGGATATAAATATATATTGCGGTGGCAGTTCGGGCGGGCCGTATGCTATTACTTATAATCATGAACGTCTTTTGCGAGTATAAATAAATTTTATGATTGATTCATTAAAACTTATAATTCCGTATAAAATACGATAAATATATAATTATAGAATATTAATTTAAATAGACAATAATATATTATTGTATACAATATTAATTCGAACAAGTTGATAAAACATAAGTCAATTTTGTGATAACCTATTTTTAATTACGTTATTACCGATTTCATTATACTATACAACTATATACTATACCCCGCGACTTTATTCTAACATTTTTCTTTTATACAACTTAGAATGGCAAACAAGCTGACGGCCCACCTGATGGAAAGTGGTAACCGTATTATTATCATTATTATAACCTGCCTAGGAGTATGAAGAATAATTGTATTAAGTTTCGTTAAAATCCGTCGAGTAGTTTTTGTTTCTATAATGAACATACAGACAGACAGACAAAAAAAAATTTTACTAATTGCATTTTTGGCATCAGTATCGATCACTAATCACCCCCTGATAGTTATTTTGGAAATATATTTCATGTGCAGAATTAACCTCTCTACAGATAAACAACATATTATATATATATATATATATATATATATATATATATATATATATATATATATATATATATATATATATATATATATATATATATATATATATTTTTGTAAATACGGAAATACTTAGAACACTTATAAACACCTAGACTATAAACAAACAAATACTGTTACTATGTGATAATCGAACTCTCAACCATCAAAGGGTAAGGCAGTGTTTCAAAGAACTATCTATACCTGCAAGGTCGTGAAATAAAAATTTTAACTATTTAGATCTAAACAAACAAACGGACAGAACAAACAGAGATTGTTTTATATAATTTAGTGATAGTATAGTTTATACATTATTTGTTTATCAAGATTTGAGATATAATAATATAAACTAAACATATGCAAAAATAAATAAGATTAATTTTATTACTTGCTTATCACGCACTCGATTGTTTATATATCAGCAATTACATGATTTATATCATAGCCACTAATATCTAGTAAAGATGTCAAATCTTTTATTACTCTACATATATAAACATAAGTGTTATCTATACTAAGCGCGCGTGTGCGTGCGTGCGGGCGTGCGTGCGTGCGGGCGTGCGTGCGTGCGGGCGTGCGTGCGTGCGTGTGTGCGTGCGTGCAACGTGCGAACGTGGGGGGAAAGGGATTGTTAGCAATGGAGTTTGACAGGCCCATTGCTAACAATATGCCCTATCAGGTCGACCTCCACGTGGTTCCCCCTGGAAACCATCGTGAACAAATCTTGTTGCATTCATCACGATGGGCTAACTGACCTGCTTCATCCTCACCTATCATCCTTCACTGGTGCACCGCCGGTGTATACCGATACCATTCCATTATCATCCATTAAAAAAAAAAGTGCGAACGTGCATGTGTGTGTGTGAACAATCAGTTCATAAAAATGAACTTTACACAAATCTGTCTGACAGCATATCATATATATATATATATATATATATATATATATATATATATATATATATATATATATATATATATATATATATATATATATATATATATATATATATATATATATATATATAAATATATAATAATCAGCATATTAAAATTAAAACATACCTTCAAATTTTTTATTTGACGACTTAATTCCATCACTCTCCTTGTACCCAAAAGATTAATTTTCACTGTCGGCCGCAGAGACTCCTGGAAGTCCAGGGTGGCTGCCGAGTGCACTATTACATTTACATTATTGATAAGCAGCTCACGGTCCTGAGGGCTCAATCCGAGGTTCTCTTGCCCAACATCGCCGGACACTGGAACAATTTTCTTGAACACATCTGTTGTTTCTTTTTCTATGAGTTTTTCGAATATCTGTAAATTAGTTTAAAATATAACATTGATATATTTAAGATTATTTTTCAGAGGGGACCTGGCATTGTGTATATATACAGTCAGACATGTCTTTTGTTAAATTTTGCTTAGGCCCTGACAAAATTCTGGTGTTGGTAGGCCCTACCTGGCCCCCTTAAATATACCTATGATTATATGCACATATATAGTGGATTTGGTCCAAGATAGGGAGAGATAGAAAAAGAGCAGGTCTATGCGTTAATGGAATTTAAACTGACTGACTTATAAATGATATTATTAAAAAAATAAATGTTATAAATAGTTTATACTTGTAAATACATATTTATATTAAATTTCTTATGACTTAATCCTACCTATTATTATAACTATGAAATTTTGCAAAAAAGTATTTTTTATTTTGTTTTTCATGCTACTTAAAATGATGAACAAGCAGATGTTCCTCCTGACAAAAAGTGGTAACCATCACCTATAGAAATTAACGGTGTCTGTGTCGCTCATGATACCGTTTATGTGTTCCCATTCCTGACGATTAAGGTATTATGTCTGCTTTATACCTTGTATGTTCATTACCATATCCCCTTCTTCAAACCAAAACAAACACAGCCATGTAAACCAATGCTTTCAGCAAAAACGTTATTTAAGTGTGTTTGTTACTCATCATAAAATAAGTCATTAACTATCCACTATAGAACATAGGCTTCTCCCATAAAGGGGGGCTTTGCCTCTAGTTGCCACGCTTGACAAATGGGATGGCAATTGCAGTTAAGCTTTAGTAATTTTTACTTATATATATATAAATTATATATATATATATATATATATATATATATATATATATATATATATATTGATGCAATAATTATATAGATATATATGTTCTAATATATTTTCATCTGCTATTTGTTTAATGTAACTTATGTACCTATTTATAAACATATAAAAATATTTATGCAAAAAATAAATTTTTGTTCATACAAGTTACACTCACTTATATAAATATGAGTCAACAGTATTAAAATAATGTCAAAATGGCAGTACAAAATAATGCTGTTACTACAAAAGATTTTGCAGTGTTCACCATTATTTTAGGAGAATATTAAATTTCTAGATTCTTGCAATTTTTTTATAACCTAAATGCAACTTGTAAAATACTAACAGTATACCGGCATACTGCCTGCACGGATTCAATTTACACTAAAAAATGAAATTACTTTAAAATAAATTCAAGCGTGATTGAATAACAAACAATATAAGGTTTAAAATATTAATAGAATAGGATAAAACAACTTACTGGATTTTTTGGGAATTCCTCCAGCCTTTCAGATATTTCCTTGCCTTTTTTAGGTCTCATAAGTAGGTACAATTTGCCAGCTTCAGGTATACTCCTCAGTATCTTCTCTATCAAACATAATCCTACAAAGCCGGTGCCGCCGGTGATGAAGAAATTTTTACCGGAGTAAAAAGCACGCACTTGCGATTCTTCAGACATTTTGATATATCACTGGAAATATAAATATTTCAGTTTATAAAATGCTTTATTCTTGGTTTTAATAAGAGGGCTAATACCGTAAACCGTGGGTGTACACGTACCTAAGTAATTAAATAGTGCAAACAATTGTAAATCAATTAGGTATAAATACCTAGATTATCTATGATTTTTTTTTTTTTTTTTTAGTACGTTTGTTCCGTTTGGAACAGGCTAAGGTCGGAGACCATGCTGCCTAGTCTTCAAAAAGATAAATTGTCTGGAATTTTATTTTTCTAATGTCGCTTCAATTATTGTCATAATCTTCAATATTTCATTTGTCAAATCCGGTAAGTACATTTTCATAAATATCTTTTCTTGAGTTTTCTTAAACCAGTGGATTTATCAAATTAAAAATAAATAATTATAAAAAATCATTGTCTTGCAATTCAATAAAAGTATTCTTATAGCTCCTTGAATGTTGTAGTAATATAAGTGAAAATAGCTTTGAAACAAGAAGGAAATCTTAAGAGAAGCGGGATTGAGTGCGGGATATTTTCGGGTTTTTTGAAGATAATCCTAAGTTCGTCAAACATAATGTGTCTTTGAATGACAAATTCAGAGCAATCAAAAAAAAGGTGATGTAGAGATTGGGCTGTATTTGAGTTACACCATGTGCATGATGGGAAGCGATCATGCCCATTCGGTGCAGGTGTTCGTTGAAATGTCCGTGGCCGATTCGTAATCTACAAATATTGGTGTAAAATTTTCTGTTTGTATCCTTTCCTTTGCAGAACCACGGTTTTCCAATACGCCAATTAATTTTGCGGTACCATTTGCCTTTAGTCTGTAATATTTGAGTCCAATGCTCCTCCCATTTAGTTGTAACGATTTTATGTATTCCAATACTACAATCTGAGTAACAAAGGGGTAAATCTTGAACACGAGCAGCACTTGAATTAATAATTTTAGCCAAAGTGTCTACTTGTTCATTCCCAAACACTCCAATATGTGAAGATAATATCTTTTCCATATATATTACAGAGATGATAATATTTATTACGAATTTCTTGAATTAAGTAGTTTGATGATGAAATGAATGTGTTATTTTTTAATGCCATAAGAACACTCATACTATCTGTAATTATAATCCATTTCGAATATAGTACCTGTTTTTCTATGTATTCTAATGCTAAAAATATAGCTTTTGCTTCTGCTGTGTAAATACTAGCCAAAGTTGAAATTTTATAACCGTGACCAAATCTATTTGACAAATCGTAAAAAGCCACTGAAGTGCTAAGTGCATTTTTGGAACCATCTGTATATATCTGCCTGTAGTCAATAAATTCTGATAAAGTCTCATACATATCGTGCTTTTCTTTTATGTCTTTACGTATAACAATTTTGATCTTACAGAACTTACTCTCATAAAGGCCATTATAACAAGGAAGTATCTTACTACTATAGATGTTATATTCATCTCGTAAATTCAAATCATTGACAATAGTTTTATTCAAAAACATAGAAATGGGGCAATTTAATAATTTGAGTATGAGTGGGTTATTGGAAACTGAAAAAACTTTGAAGAGAAATTTGAGTTTTAGGTATTCGAAACGAAGAAGGATAGGAGGCAAATTACATTCTACTTGCATTGAGATAATTGGAGAAGTATACATAGCACCTAAAATAAGTCTTAAATTCATATTTTGAATTTTTTCGAGTTTTTCTACTAATTTATGTTCTGAGGCATAACAAAGCGTAATCAAAATTACTTCTAACAAGAGATTTGTAAAGTAAAAGGATAATTTTAGGATCAGCTCCCCAGTTACGACCAATTACAGATCTTATTATATTAGTGGCTCTTAAAGCACGATCTACTAAGCAATCAACGTATAGATCCCATTTTAAATTTTGATGAAAAATTACCCCCAGAAATTTAACGCTACAGTCTGTTGGAAGAGTTTGATTATTATATATAATATTCATTAATGGAACATATTTATGAACTTGATGAAAAACAACTACTTTACTTTTGGTTAAACTAATATCGAGGGAAAGAAGAGAAAAATATTTCTCAAGTCTTTTTAATGACTCATTTAACACTAATTGCATATCAATAATATTCTTTCCTTTTATATAAATTAATAAATCATCGGCAAATTGCAAGTTGTTCACACTGTTTCCTAAAATTGAATTAAGTTTATAGATATATAAAATATATAGTAGCGGGCTTAGAATACCACCTTGACATACTCCTTTAGAGCTTAACCTAGGTCCTATTAATTTACTATTTACTTTAACATACACTTCTCTATTACTAAGAAAATTATAAATCCATTCGATAAGTTTCATTGGAAGAAATGAGGATAAAATCGAAGATAGAACTGTTAAATTTACATTGTTAAAAGCTCCTACGACATCTAAAAAAACAGATAGAACATATTCATCGTTATTCAAAGCAGTACTAAGGTCGACATAGAAGTTCGCTAAACTTTCGCGCGCTGAATATCCACGGCGAAAACCAAATTGATTCGATGGTAATATACTATTACTTTCAATAAAGAACTCTAAACGCTGTTTAATTAATTGTTCGAATAATTTGCCTGCACAGGACGTCAATGTTATAGGTCTATAGGAGTCGAAATTTGTAGGATCTTTACCGGGTTTAATTACTGGAATCAAACAATCCATTTTCCATTCTGGTGGGATAATACAGTCCTTCCATAAATCGTTAAAAATTTGTAAGAGTTTAGTAAGGTTTATTTTATTCAGCAATCGAAACATATTGTATGTTAAGCGATCAAGGCCACTAGCTGTATCTTTTCTAGATTTTACTGCACTGGATATTTCATCAATTGAGAATGGGTCAGTGAGAAATTTTGGGCATGAATTAACAGAATTAAACTGTTTGTCATCAAAAGGTGAGTGTACAAAATCAGGAGTATATTTGCGTAAAAAATCATTGACCCATGATATATCTTTAAAATGATTTTGACGATGTTTTGAATTTAGTTTTCTCATATTTTGCCAAACAGTGGAAATTGGTGTTAATCTATTAAATTTGGAACAAAATTCCTGCCACCCCTGTTGTCTTACCTTAATTACTAACTTTTTAACAGCTTGAACTCTTTTAAAATTTATGTAATTATCGAGAGTTGGATTTTGTTTAAACCTAAGGTAAGCCGCTTTACTATCATTGACAGCTGTCGCACCTGTTATTCCACCAAGGTACTGCAATATGTTTGTGCCTCTTTGAAGTATTTGCACCGCTATTTGATAAGTTCCTACGTGGAACGGAACGTTCCACAGCTGTCAAAATAATTTTACAGAACCTATTGTAATTGTTTAAGGGTTCATTGACATCATACTCGAAATCCAAAAGTAATCGATTAACAGTTTCAGAATAAAGATCCCAATTAACGAGACGTAGGTTTATACGATTTAACAAAAGTTTATTAACTTCATCTATAGGAGCATGTTGTTCACCTGACGGAGTTGATGAAGAGTTCTTTGTGTTTATTTTAGTAAAAGTCGGCAGGTGATAACTTCCTAACGGATCATCATGAACCGACCACTCGCATTTTAATGATATGGATGGGGATACCATAGTTAAATCAAGGCCATTGGGGCTCCAAATATGAGAGCCAACAGTAGTAACTTGCTTATCATTTAATAGTACCAAATTACATTCATCTAAACAATCAAGAATGTCTTTACCTCTTGTATTAGTGGAGGTACAACCCCACATAGTATGATGTGCATTTAAATCTCCAGATATGATAGTGGGTTTAGGAAGAGACTCCAAAAAGAACTTAAATTTGGCTTTAGTAAAACTAGGTGTACTATTGGTAGGACAGTAAATACTGGCAACTGAATACCAAGAATTATTAACTTCAATACTAATAGCTATAGTTTGCAAAGAATTGTCGAAAAAAGAGTGAAGTTTTTTATATCTAATACTATTATGTATAATAATCGCTACTCCATTGTGGTTATTACCACAATCATTTAAATTCTATACAATAATCTTTAATTTTTAATTTGTAATGTGGTTTTAGCCAAGTTTCTGAGATGAGAGCAATGTGAATATGATGTTCATTTAAAAATTGTGTAAAAATATGTCGATTGCTCAGTAGGCTCTGAGCGTTCCACTGTATGATAGTTAATTGGTCTCGATTGAATTTTGTGAAATAGGTGTATTACCAAAAGTATCATATAACACATTCAAAACACTTTTAGTGTTAATAGATGTGTTCTTTGTGTTATGTAGTGAAATAAGTTTGATTATGCTTTCTATTAAAAGTGATAAACTCTTGTTATCAGAATTTAGAATTGAAATTAGGTCTACATTTTTTTTAGGTTTGTTACCCAGTTTAGGAAATATTTCAGTGCTAAGTATATCTCCAAAAGAAGCAGGTCTGAATTTAGATCTATTTTCAGCAATTTTCTTTTGTTTAACAGGGCATTGCGGTGATACACTTGTGTGATTTCCATTGCAGTGTACACAAATAGCGTTTTCCATTCCAGTTGTACAAGTTTTATAATTATGCTCACCTTTGCAGATGCTGCAACGCTCAGAATTCTTACAGAATTTAGCTAAATGTCCATACCTCAAGCACCGGTAGCATTGTTTAACTGGTGGTATATATGGAGTGACATTGTGGCGCCAACCTCCAATATCCAGATATTCAGGTAATACAGATGCAGCAAAAGTAATTGTCACGGTTAGAGTTGGCTGTAACACATATCCATGAGTCAAGGTATTTTTTCTTAAAATTCTTTTAATAGCAATAATTTTCTTAGAACTCGATATCATAGTATATATTTTTTTATTAGATATATTTGTAGGTACATTTCTAATAACGCCTGTAACTTCTGTTGAAGAAGCAGGAATACTGGCCTTAAAATGGTAGTCATTTAAAAAAGTTTTATTATTTAAAAAAGCATTGGCTAAGTCTGGCTTTTGAAAGTATACTCCGATTTTGAATTTATTTATAGATCTAAGATAAGTTACCCCTTTATTAAATCGTTTTAAACAGGAGGAGAGTGAGAGCAAGTCTCTGGATCCAATGGTTTTCTGACTATCTGAGGATTCTACAAAGACAACAAATTCTGTCCCAGGGGATTCCTCGGGATATCTTCTAATATAATCTGTGACGTAGTAAGGTTTATACTTATCGGCCTTATCAATTTCAGATTCTGAGTCAGTAGAAGTATCTTCCGAATATATATCCTTGTCATTACAAGGTTCATGGTCTACATCACCTGAATCGTCATCTTTTTTTTTCCTTTTTCTACAACTGCGCTTCCCCATGAATGCTAATTATATTACTGTCGCTGAATTTAGTGAAAATATAATATTTTATTAAATAATAAGAATTGATAGAGATAGTTTTAATAAATTAATAAAAAAAATTTAAAAAACCCGCTTGTTCTTATTCGAGTTTCCCGCCTTTTTTTTTTTCATTATCTATGAATAGCGATGCGAATGACAGTGACGATAAATAAATAATGACGTGACATTAGTGATGTGACAGTAAACAGAACTCGAATATACGGTATTAGAACACTTTTAAGTAACTACGGTACTCGAACACTGATCGTGTGTAAGTATTTTTATTACTCACTAGAAAATCCGTCTCATCATCACTAATTAATATAATTTGCATGGTATGGTATGGCAACTAAGTAAGTACGTAGGTATCTATCCACTATGTATTCATGTTATTGACCCCGACATAAGAAAGGTCATAAACGATACGTAGGTATCATAAATAAATAGAATGATACCGATTCTGAAACGCCATTTCTCTAAATCTATGTCTTAACATAATATTTTAATTTGATAATTAGACAAAATTATTATTTTGTGGACTATCATAAATTTAAACTATAATAATTTTTACTATAAAGATTTCGCTGTGACATCAAATTAAAATTTTTAGAAATAAAATTAATGAAATGGCGCCTGACAACCGTTTCCAATAACTCTACAAACGATAATCAATGTACAAAGAAATTGTAATCGTGTACTATATGTAAATAGGTATTTAATTAGAACAAACCATAAGAATTTAAAATAAAATGAAGTGTTGAATGAAAATCATAATATCCTCTAGTACTACTTGAATTTCAGTATATACCAATACATAGTTATTGAAATATATAGTTTCAATATCAGATATTCAAAATTAATATTTTATAAGTGAAAACTGAAATAATAAACAGTATGTAAATCTAAAAATCTATTAGGATCCTTAAAACATATTAGGACCGAATTAAAAAAAAAGACAAACTTTTGTCAATGTTTCTTTGGTCAAAATATTAATAAAAAGATGTTAACGATTACACCTGTGTGGACTAATATGAAATAAATATTTCGATGTGATATATCAATAAAAAAACAGAAATATAGCATTCTTAATTTACGTTTTACGCAGTCACTTGATGGAAATGGAAAAATACTTGATGATGCCTACGTAATTAAGTATTATGATACTTATATGATAATTAAATTGCTAGGTATGTAGGCTACTTTTCCATCAAATTGCAGAATATGAATATATTAAACATAAACATATGGAGTATATTGTAAATCTGTCGTAGATAGATATTACAATAAGTAACAACTAGTTTTTTTTATGTGTGATAATGAAATGTTGAAATGGTAACCCTGGCTACGCTATCAGTAGGTATATGCCGGTGGGGCACCAATGTAAAATGATAAATGAGGATAAAGGCAAGTTAGTCGGTCCATCGTGAAGAATTCCACAAGAATTAACCACGATGATTTCCAGGGTTAACAACTGTAATTAAAAATTATTAAATAAAGGTGCCTGTATAATATTTTTTTCAAACATGCTTGGAACTGTGAGCATTACTTTGACAATCTTCTTCGAGATAAATCAAAATTGCCATACTGGCCAGATACATGGGCAGCGGCCAGCAAAAGTTGAATGGAAATCCATATCTGTCGTGTTTTGCGGCCAGATAAATTACTATGTAAACTGTCTGTCTGTCTGTCCTGTAATTTAAAAATGGAATGACCTGTTACTTCGAAACATGGCTACCAAGGAGGTAACTAATAAAAGGTTTTATTTAAATTTCGAACTGTCTTGCAAATAGAAAGCTGTTTATTGAAAAAAAAAACAAAGGAACATTATGGCGCGTGAAAAATTATTATTGTTCGTTATTCGTCATTGAATTTAAAAAGTAAAATTGTGTTTTTGATTTACGCGCATTGTTTGAAAAAAGTACTATACAAGCCTTGGCCACAACTAGGCATTGATGGACTCACGTATGTGTGCCTTGGCTACGCCTCGGCCCACATTTGCACGTTCGTCCATGAATACCTCAGCTGCTGCAGCAATGTATTATTATTGTTTCCCCTCAAAGATTACAATAGTAAACTTATTATATATATTATTGTATTTTTTATTATATAGCTACTAGCTTTAACTCGCGATTTTGCTCGTTTTACCGAGATAAATAATTCGCAAATACGATGACTTCAATCCTAATAAAATTCATATCATGGAACAAAAACGACAATATCGCAATCAAAAATAATTACCAAAATCGGTTCAGGATTTAGGAAGATATCACAGAATATACAATAAACATTGTGATTTTATTTCAATCTTACTGGGATACATTACGAAGATGGAGTGCATTTTGGGAAAACTTGAAAACTATGTGTATATTACGAATAATAAATAGAGGTATTAAAAGGTTGCAAAAATATTTTCTGACTTGATCTTATGGGATCCGAACCCACATCTCTGTGCTATCCGGACTGACTGTATTCCCAGATAGGTGGATAGTCCAAGAAGAAAGCTAGTTTGTCTCCGCAGGCTATTAGGTAGATAATATTACTTCGGGAAATTTTATAAAATAAAACCACATATTCACCCTGTTCCTTCCTTACGGAGCCATTTTTTAATAACTTTTTATTGTAATATTTTAATAAGTTTTTTTTTTATATACAATAATAATGTAAAGGAAATAAATCTGTTTCGGATCGAAACAATAGTTACATACATATGTTATCGTTACCGTGTTCAACGGTGTGTAAGATGAAACGAGACAGCGATATTTGGCATCGTATTCTTTCTTATGCGTATCTTAACAACAAACGTATCGTCTAGAATCTATCGTCGCTATTTGTACACGGGGTTTCGGGGTGAGGTTGTATTTTTGTGAATAATTATATTATAACGAAACAGTATACTCTGTTATGTCCATGGTACTGCTCATGTCTATAGGCGACGGTTACCACTTTCCATCAGGTGGGCCGTCAGCTTGTTTGCCATCTAAGTCGTATAAAAAAAAAAGCTGACGGCCCACCTGATGGAAAGTGGTAACCGTCGCCTATAGACATGAGCAGTACCATGTACATAACAGAGTATACTGTTTCGGCCATGATACCCCCCTATGGATTGCCATTCCTGAGGACTAAGGTGTTATTCCTCTGTACTCTGCAAATTCTCTGCCACATCCCACCCCTCAAACCAAAACACAGCCATACAAACACAACTGCTTCACGGTAGAAACACGAATGGGACAGAGGTAGTATACATATGATATATTTTTTTAAAGTTATATAAAAATTATGAATCTCACAGCACAATGTCAGATGTAAATATATACATAAAAAGGTATAGGTACACAATTATTGACATGGTAATGTGCAAACAGTGGACACGAGAATGAAACGCTGGTCAAGCCGACGATTTACGTCATTCAAGGCGAAAAGATGTTTTCCTTTGTATAGAACGTGGACTTTAGTTATTGGCATACGAGTATTAAAAAAAACAAGCTGCTACCCGTAGTTTTACTTACGCAAAACCGTATCCGCCCGTTTTCATAGAACATTCTTGATATTTATCATAAAAATAGTTACTTTATTCATTTATATTTATTATTATAATAAACGAAATGTATTTACTTCATTTCTATGAAAAATTTTAAAGAATTTTTTTACATTTTATATGTTATGTAGGTGAAAAATTCAATTTTCAACAAACTTCAAAAAGGAGGTATTCGATTCGAATGCATTTTATATATATATATATATTTTTTTTTTTTGATGGATGAAAATGGTATGGTAACCCCGCCTGCGCTAACGGGATACGCTGGCGGAGCACCAGTAAAGGGTGGTGAGATGAGAATGAAAAATGGCCAGTTAGCCCATCATGATCAATTGATCAGGAATTAACCATGATGGTAGACTGGGGTTAGGTATGCCTAAAATAAACCTCTTACAAGCGACTTAATTATATACAAATAGGAAATAATTAACGGTTAATCCAGTACACGTGAGTTGTTTACAAGGTAATAATCACTGCTTAAGATCTAAGAATAAACTGTAAGATCTAAGACTAGTAGTATGAAATATATGAAGGGTTTTTAATGTGTGAAAATGGAATGGTAACCCCGCCTGCGCTATCAGCAGTAGTATCTAGGTACCTATAAGAATTTCGCCATGGGTTTTCCTAGTACAAAAATTATTATTATTATTTACAAGATTTTGGATATTTCCTAATTGTCCAATTTATTTATATTATTTATTTATTTAATATTTTTTGCTGACTAAAAAAAATAAAGAGGTTTTTAATTTGGACGCACTTTTCTACATACCTATTTAATCAGTTTCAACAGAACTTAATGAAAAAAAAAAACTGGTTTTGTTTAGATTATTACAGAAACACTAATGATATTAGTATCAAATCGAAACGTTCAATCGATTGTTCTATTTTTTTTTTTTTTATTTTGTATTACTATTTGATATCAGCAGACTGTCTATGGTTGAATCAATTATTCATTGTTTACATTTTCAAACGATTCCAAAAAGGAAATTCTTAATTCGGTTGTCATTTTTTTTATGTTTGTAACCTCACAACTCCACCAGTAATAAACCGATGTAAATTTTGTTATCTCAAAGGATGTACTTGCAGTTTGGTTCCATTGAAATTTTATCATAAATAAAAAATAAAAAGTAGTTTAGTTTTTAGATCAAAATAACTGGTTTTATCGCAATTGAAATCAGTTTTTTTTTTTTACTGTACACAATCTTTTTAATAAGTTCTATTAAAACTTATTATATCTATGTAAACAAAATTTAATTTTTAAA
Organism: Galleria mellonella; assembly: GCF_026898425.1. Taxonomy (NCBI): domain Eukaryota; kingdom Metazoa; phylum Arthropoda; class Insecta; order Lepidoptera; family Pyralidae; genus Galleria; species Galleria mellonella. The sequence continues at coordinate 4,266,528 of NW_026442015.1, forward strand.
AAGCTACAAATATGTTTTTTACATAGTAACAACTTAAATTTTAACTTCAATCCAAGTAGTACAAAACAACATATATTTATTTTGTGATAATTAATGACGTTGTTTTTGCAGTGTAATTTTTTTTTTATTTAATACTTTATTGTACACACTAATTATACATAAAAATATGACAGAGGTAATTCAATGTACAAAGGTGAGCTTAGCTCTAAAAGAGTTCTCTTCCAGCAAACCCAAAGCGTAAAGGAGCATCAATCAGCAGGTAAAGCTTTGTACAATATTGTGACAATTTTCAAACGAAAAAACTAAACGATCTTATGTTTATATATAACTAATTATATTATATTTAATCGTATATATACACACATACTTACATACAAAGACATATTTTTTTATGCAACTTATGACAAACAAGCTGACGACCTACCTGACGGAAAGTAGTAACCGTCGCCTATAAACATGAGCTATTGCTCATGGACATAACAGAGTATACTGTTTTGCCCATGATACATCCCATGCGTTGCCATTCCTGAGTACTCAGGTGTTATTCCTCTGTACCTTGTAAATTCACGCCCATCCTTCAAACCGAAATACAGGCATGCAAACATAATTGCTACACGGTAGAAACACAAGTGGGACTGAGGTGCCCAAGCAAAAGACTTGTACAAAGTCTCCCTCTGGTGAAACGACACGCACATACGCATGCACACATATCAAATCGTTCACGAAGATAGTTCAGAGAAAAAAGGCTATATAGAACGAAATATAAAAACGACATTATATGAAAATCTTGACGCCTTCTAATTGGTAGCTATTTTCATTTTTTTTTTTTTTTTTTCTATAGGCGGAGACATGGATTTACTTATTTAATTTATTTTAAGAGCATTAGGCAGAAGACTATCGGCACGAAAAAGAAAGGTAGCAGCCCGACTTAAGGTAAATAGAATTTTCAAAAATATTATACAGCATATGTTATTTACTAATAATTTAGCTAATTATAGGTGAAAGAATTTTTAAAATCGGTTGAGTAGTTTTTGTGTTTATCCTTTACAAACAAACAATCAAATCTTTCCTCTTCATAATATTACTATAGATATTAGATACTTTACAAGTATAATACCACTGCATGTTCAAAGACGTTATTAAATTAAAATACATAGACATATTCACAGTAGTATACAATCATTGACATAATTAAAAAAAAATCGCTCTATAACTGTCGCGGCTGGTCTATACTCGGTCTCTATGGTATGTTCCATAGACGTAGCATAATATACTCATTGGTTTGTTCCATTCTCGTTCTATTTGACGATCCACAATAATTATACCATGCTACATGTAAATAATAAGCACTTTTATTTACGTAATGACACTACTGATTGCTTAATTGGGATTAGAGGGGGGAGGGGGAGAAGGGAAACTATGTTGCTGGTGTATTCATCACGTTGGGCTAATTGACTTGCCTTTTCATTCTCATTTATCATCACTTATTGGTGCCCCGCCAGCGTACACCAATAGCGCAGGCCATTCCATTGTAATCCCACAAATTACCGAAAAAAAAACTTATAGTATACCTACAGCACAGATGGAATTCCCATTCCATTTTTATCCGTTTAAAATTAAAATTAAAATAAAAACTTGCAACCTCTTGCAACATTTGTTATTTGTGACACTGATTCGGTAAAGGTCGTTGGAAAATTACCTTTATTATGTGTCGTCATCTCATATGTCGTACTTAAGCCAAATTTATCACACGGAAATTATATTTATAAACACAAAATTAAGGTTTAAATTATTTAAATTACTAAAAATAGTAATTTTAATTATTAAAAAACATACTATAGGTAAGTATTATTCTATTAATAAAAAAAAATCTTATCTCCATTATTTTGTGCTGACCAAATAATATAAAAAAAAAAATCTTCATAATGTGGGAGATATTTAAGAAAAATTAAATTGAGCAATAGATACCAAAATAATATTTTTTTGGAAATTTTGTGTCTATATTTTTGTTCCAGCATAATATGGTCGAACATAAAGATGGCTGGCTTATTCATCATACTCGTGAACAAACGCTTATAGTACAGATTGGTGTATTCAAGAATACTGCAGTATTGCAATTGATCGTAATTTTTATTTATCTATATGAAGTTTGTGATAGTTATTTTTTTACAACACAGGAGGCAAACGAACATGCGGCTCGCCTGATGGTAAGTGAATACCGCCACCCATGATCACCCATTGTAGCATTTGTTTTTATAAATTCAACTTTTGGAAAAAAAGCAGCTGAGATTCTTGCTTCTTCATAACTGAAATTGTTTTCTGAAATGTTCAGTACATTCCTAAAAAAAATTACCATTCAAAACTGCTGATAATTTTGTTCACTTGAATAGAAAAATATTTTTATTAATTTATTTATTACCGATATCGACCCAGTAAATGGAGTTTAACATTTCGTTCACCATAAATTCTATCCTAATAGTTCAGTGGAACGATATTTTACATTTTTAATAAATTTAAACGGCATGTATTATGTAATTTTAACATCAAATTTTTGTTTCGTTCGTCCCCGAAATTTCAGAAAACATTTCATGGTAGGCCCTCTGCTTTTTGAAGTCGCTCCATTCGAGATTTCAAGTCTCTAAAGCTAGTAATTTAGAGAGATAAAATATTTAGAACTCGTTTTATTTAACATAATAAAAAATGAAATAAAAAAACTTGTAAAGTCGTTTTCCCTGATCTTATCTTACTAATATAATAAAACTATGTCTGTATTGTACATGGGAGATATTTAAGAAAAAATATATAAGAAGTCTATACCTATATAAGAACAAAAGATGCCAAAACAATAATTTTTATAAATTTTGCCTGTCTATATATTTGGTCCGCCGTCACGCAAAAACAACAACACCAAATTGGATGCCATTTTCCAACACACACTTGTGTTCTTTGAAGTTAGACCAACTTTAACATTTAAAATTTAAAAGTATATAATTTATAAGTATATAATTATTGAAAATTTATAGAATAATATTAACCTTTTGTTCTTTATTTTGTACGCGTGGAATTCAGAAGGAAAACTAATGAAATAAGCTATAAAAAAAATCAAGATAAAACATATAGAGCTTAAGGAATACAACTATGTAAATTTTTTTATACAACTTACAATGGCACACAAGCTGACGGCCCATTTGATGGAAAGTGGTAACCGTCGCCTATAAACATGAGCAGTACCATGGACATAACAGAGTATACTGTTTCGCCCATGATACCCCTCATGCGTTGCCATTCCTGAGGACTTAGATGTTATGCCTTTGTACCCAGTAAATTAACGCCATATTCCACGCTTCAAACCGAAACAGCCATGAAAACACGACTGCTTCACGGTTGAAACACGAATAGGACAGAGGTACCCAAGCAATCGACTTTTGTACAAAGTCTCCCCTTTTATGAGATAAGTCCACCATTGTACTAAATATTTTCTTAAGAACTCTGTATCCTATAATTTAAGATTTAAGTACTATACAAAAAAAATGTTACATACAAACGAACAAACAGATAAAATAATTGAAAATTATCGTTTTCGCTTCTATATCGTATAGATATTTATCATATGTGAAAAATATTAACAACATCTGATGTCTATTTACTCAAATAAATTAACAAGTAAAGAAAACAGAATAAAAATTATTTTTAAAACTGAACCTTCTTATGTGTTAATTTCACACTTGACCGGTTTTTTGTCTGCCATCTATAGCGTTACGTCAACTACTATGTAAAATAACCATTACGTGCTTGCGGAAAGTGCTTACTTTTACTCCTATTTGTTCGCTTAATAGCGTTGGTCGTGAATACAGAGAAACAGTAAGTACGTACGTTTTACTGGAACTATAAAGTCAAGCTGATGGCTGTTTTAATAGTTTTATTTGGCGCGAATAACAAAAAGATATACAATAATAACTTCTGATGACATATACTTTGTACAAAAGTCGATTGCTTGGGTACCTCTGTCCCATTCGTGTTTTTACCGTGAAGCAGTTGTGTTTCGGTTTGAAGGGTGGGATATAGATATGGCGTGAATTTACAGGGTACAGAGGAATAACACCTGAGTCCTCAGGAATGGCAACGCATGGGTGGTATCATGGACGAAACAGTATACTCTGTTATGTCCATGGTACTGCTCATGTCTATTGTCGACGGTTACCACTTTCCATCAGGTGGGCCGTCAGCTTGTTTGCCATTCTAAGTATTTTTTTTATTGTTAGGGAGGCAAATGAGCAGACGGTGTCACCTGATGGAAAGCGGCTATACTTATAGATTAATCCATAGAAATTTTATGATCTCATGTACACGTGAGTAAAATGTATATGAATATATATGATATTCGTGCGCATGTATATTGTCTGCAGAGTCTGCATAAATAACATTTTTTTTTTAAATATAATTAATTATCATTCAATATGGTCAGAAAAAAACAGTGATCGGATCTGTAAAATGTTAGCCGTATTTGAAATACAAAAAGCTGGTCATAACTCAAAATATTGATAAAAGTTCTGATTCCATACTCACAGGCGGACGTAGGATGAAAATAGAATGTTAACCCCGCTTGTGCTCTCGATGCACGATGCCTGGGCACCAGTGAGTGTTTAGAGGATCTCCAAAAACTAATAGTTTCTAGAAGGATCGCATTGACGAAAACCTGATAGGATATATTACTAGCAATGGGACAGCTAGTCCCCGCTGCTAAAAATCCCCTCCTCCACAGGACAGAGTGGCATTGTCGCTCCATCTAGTGTAGATAACCTTAAATGAAATGCCGACCTCAAATATATTACAAGAGAATAATGAGATTATTAGTAAAGGGGTCTAACAGCCCCATTGTTGGGGGAAGGGAAGGGATTGTTAGTGATAGGGAGGTTAGTCCCTATTGCTATCAATATACCCTGTCAGGTCGACCTCCGCGCGGTTCCCCCTGGAAACTATCGTGACAATTTTTTTTATACCACTGTGGTGGCAAACAAGCATATGGCCCACCTGATGGTAAGCGGTTACCTTAGCGGTTAGCCTCTGAATACCTGCAATACCAGAGGATTACGCGTGCGTTGCCGACCCTGAAGAAACCTCATTACCCCCCTTTTGAAGAACCCCATGCTGTAGGCTCTTGGAAAAATGTCGGCAGGGAGCTCCTTCCATAACCTGAGTGTTCGTATGTATAATTAATTCGAATTTATAATTGAATTCGTCACAATGGGCTAACTGACCTGCTTTTTCATCCTCACCTATCATCTCTCACTGGTACCCCGTTAATATATACCGATAGCGCAGGCGGGATTACCATTACATTATTATTCATAAAAAATGCCCTATTGTTAAAAATATACCTAACCTGTAAGGCAATCTCTACGCAGTTTCTTTTGGAAACGATTGGAGTTAATTATCGTTGAAATCGTCACGATGGGCTAACTGATCTGACATTATCAGTTCATCTCCATTGCTCGCTAGTACCCCGCGAGCACATACCAATAGTGCAGCAGGGTCTTGTTCTATTTTCATCCATAAAAAAGTGGATGGATCCAGATGACTCTGAACCGTTTCTTACAGCATTATATGGGAGAGGAACATATTGAACAGTCGAATAATGGAAGGATGAAATTGTGACGGATCTTCAAGGTAACAACTTCAAATTGATTATATAGTTTTAAAAAAAAGAGCTCCCTGATCAGTAAATCGTTTTTAGTGCCTACTTATTTCATTGTCCCCATTAATATACTCGTAAACAGCACTTTACTTTCACTGTGTTTCTCGGAATATTTAAACAACCAAACGACATCGCTTACATAAATGGCGTGATTATATTAGTTATTGAATCACCTATTACGTTTTTATTCTTTATTTTTATTTTTTAATAGTAATGGAAAAAGCCTATTGCTATTAAATCTTGCGGAGTACGAATTGTTAGTTCTGTGAGCTGTGCAAATTCGAAATCACAATAATACCAACATAAAGGACTGAATCATGATAACCCAACATATATTAATAGTTGCTATGTGTTCACGGCATAAAATGGACCTCTCCTTCCTTTCCCGTAGGTATAAGAGGTAACGCAACTGTAAAAGTAAAAAGTAATAATAAGAGAGCATCTAAGGGAACTTAATAATCGAGGGATGGGCAGCAGCGTCCCTCTTTAAACGGCACCAAAGTCTAACTGCAATTGCCAACCCACCTGGCAAGAGTGTCAACTATTGTCCAAAGTCCTCATTAGAGGAAAGCCTATGTCCAACAGTGGGCAGTTAACGAGTATTTTGTTGTTAATGATGATGATGATGATATTAATAGACATCGGACGGAAGGAAAGTGAAGTGTGAAAAAAAAAATGTGAAATGCAATTAATGCAATAACAAGCAATTCTATTTTATATTTTATAAATATCCGATCAAAGAAATTGGATCTTTTTTATTAATAATAATAATAATTTATTTGCCAGAAACATAGATACATAATACGATGTTACAATTTGTTTTTAAATGTTCAGCATGTTTCGCCATATTGAATAGCATGCACATATTTGTAGGTAGTATTTATCAGACATCAAAAAACATAAATATTAATGAAATACTTTACAATCATTATTTTTCATCTTAAATGTCGCATATGGCATAATCATAAGAATAATACAATACAAGCTTTTTGCTCGTTTCTTCGAACACGTACCTATATTTCAGAAGATTAAGAATATTTTATTTTATTAAATAAGATTAGATTATAATATAATATAGATATGACTCTGCACTAGACAAAGCCTGTCGCGTGGAAGTCAGAGCCAGAAAGTTGACTATAGTAGTATGCGGTTCGTGCAAACGTGCGTGCGTTTGTGCGTGCGTGCGTGCGTGCGTGCGTACGTGCGTGCGTGCGTGAGTATTTGTTAAAAACATTGAAATAGGCTACTTCTAGATGATGTATCAAGATACAATATGCACCAGTTTTGAAGTTAGACCTTCAGAAATACCTCTATGAAAAACATATGTAATTTGACGCAGTAGTTGTCGCGTAATACCGGAACAAACAGAGAGACAGAAAAATTTATCTAAAATTTATTGTTTTGGCATCTATTGGTCTTAAGATTCCTCATATAATATAATTTTTTTCTTAAATATCTCCCATATATAGACATCGTCTAGTTAGCTCTTGCCACTCACTACGATTTTCAGCGAGTCCCTTCACCTCTTGATACGACACGAAGCCTAGTCTAATTGACCTAATATTTTATTTTAGCTTCCACGTGTTCTGAAACTCTAGTACTTTCTTTAACTAACACCAATAAAAAAATTCATTCTATCCAACAACAAATTTCATCACTATTGTATTTTAATTTTATTGTTCAAAGTTGCGTAACTACACATTGTGTTTTACAATTAAAATGTATTGTTATTTGTGTTCAACTGTGACATGGCATTAATTGACTGATCATGATTATAATGAATTAACTGTGTACTTGTTTTATTTATTCCGTATAATTTATTATTTAATTATAAATACTATTTATAATTAGGCCAATTATAAGTTATTTTACAATGACAATTTCTTTGATTTTAAGGCTTTTTTTATACAACTTAGAATGGCAAACAAGCTGACGGTCCACCTGATGGAAAGTGGTAACCGTCGCCTATAGACATGAGCAGTACCATGGACATAACAGAGTATACTGTTTCGCTCATGATACCCCCCATGCGTTACCATTCCTGAGGACTCAGGTATTATTTCTCTGTACTCTGTAAATTCACGCCATATCCCAACCTTCAAACCGAAACACGGTCATGCAATCACAACTGCTTCACGGTAGAAACACGAATGGGACAGAGGTACCCAAGCAAACGACTTTGCAGATTTCCCCTCTGGTATAATTTATAGATTTAAGATTTAATGGTCGAGGGATGGGCAGCCCTTTTAAAACATCACAAAGTCCTAACTGCGTTTGCTAATGCGTCCGCTAAGCATGGCAACTACAGACAAAACCTCCCAATGCGGAGAAGCCTATGTTTAGCAGTGGACAATTAACGGCTGATGTGGTGTGGTATCAAAGTAAAATATTAAAAAAATACTTTAGAAAAATAGTTCCATAGAATCGACCGTATTGAGTGTATACGATATTTTGTGACATGTCTCTCTCAAGGTAAACGTTCTTGGGGTAGATCACCAACACGATGGACTGATCTCATCAAAACGGCCACACAGCAGTCAATTGTGGAATGCTCTCGCTCGGTGGCGAACAGAAGTAGATGGAGACATATTGCGAGGACCTCAATCGCGAAGGAGAGCCTCATCGACGAGCCACTGTCATTGTGAAAACCACGACCACTCTGTCAAGAGTGTACGACTGAAGAGAGAGAGAGATAATCGACCGTATTGAGTGTATAGGATATTTTTTTTAAATGTACCTACTTTTTATACATAAGTACCTATTGTATCTACTATTTTTTTTAAATTTGTACTATCTATGTGTGTCAGTGTGCTTTAAAAAAACAATGATTATGTACTTTTTATTTGACGGCTGACCTTCTCCGTCCTTCTACATTAAAACGATTTCAATGGAAATTGAATCATGTTATTAGTGGAATTATGTATTATTTTAATTAAGTATGTGGTTAAAAGCGTCCATAACTTTACCGATGTGTGGTCACGTCGCAATTATATGCCAATTAAAAAAAAAAAACAATGTTTCTGTCTGAGTAATTAAATAGTTCTTTTTAAATAGCGATCTGAAACGTTAATCATGAGATAATATTCTTATTAAGCTGTCACTAATAATAAAAGATTGTGTCCCATAAAAAAATTCAATTTTTTTTTAATGGATGATAATGAAATGGTAACCCTGCCTGCGCTAACGGTATACGCTGGCGGAGCACCAGTGAAGGATGATAGGTGAGCATGAAAAGGCAGGTCTATTAGCACATCCTGGGGGATGTGCTAATATACCGGCGCATCCCCCGAATGGTAGGATGAGCACGCCATCCACCCTATCTTGAGAGAGGAGACCTGCTCTTACCATCAGGGGGCGGGTTGCTGCCGTCGGAGATGTGGTGAGTGCGAAAGCGAACATATGGCACCTCGAAGGTATATCGTCTGGTTTTTGGTGGGTACACCCCCACCTTACGGGGGGATTCACACAGTATGCATTCACCTCCCACAAGGTGTATGGGTCTGCATAAAGCATTTTCCAGACGTTAAAAAAAAAGGTCTATTAGCACATCGTGTTGAACACACTTGGAATTCAGCACGATGGTTTCCAAAGGGACCACGTGGAGGTCGACCTGACAGGGTACATTGCTAGTAATGGGGCTAATCGTCCGTATTACTAACAATTCCTTTCCCCCAAAAAACTCCAATTGTAACAAAACATTAGATAGAAATTGCCACGTGGCCCTTGCATCCAAAGCATGGCCATTCTTTCCTTTCCCGTGGATATTATAAGAGGCGACTAAGGGAACCTAATGATCGAGGGATGGGCAGCAGCGTCCCTCTTAAATCATCACTAAAGCCTAACTGCGATTATGAGAGGCTTATGTTCAGCAGTGGACATTAACGATTGATATGATGACGATGATTAGATGGAAAAATTGTATTTTGATGGAAAAAGTTATTTTGGGAAATTCCGAAACAATATATGAAATAGGTGGAAGGTTTTACGAGGTACATTTTTATGTAACATATATGATCAGCGTGTTAGTTCGCTAGAATCAATCGGAAGCACTAAAAAATTTACAATTGTATTTTTTTTTTAATTGAGAGTTAATATTGACGTCACCACACTTCGGTAAGTATTTTATTTTTATTTAATTATGTTTTATATTTATATTGTTATTTGTTATTGAACGCTCTTAATTATTTCTCATTTCTTTTGTATTTTTCTTTTTTAAACAAATAACTGTTTTGAGTATTCTTCATATGTTGTTTATATATTTAATTAGTTTTTACAGGAACTTCGTAATCGAAACAAGATAATTAACCCTTTGTACTCGTAATTATGCTTTAGAAAGTTAGCAAATAACTCGGATTTTTTTTTCATATTCGATCAAGATGAATTTCTTTGTATGGAAATGTATTCCAATGTAATTAGAAGGTTCATCAACCTTAAATCAAAAATTTCAAAATATACCCCCTGAATACACCCTATGACTTAGGATGGGAATGTTGCCAATAACGATAAAACGACTGATGCCCCCCCATATTGGGGCATACGAGTGCAAAAGGGTTAACCCTTTTTTGCATAATGGTGGAAATTTCCATCATAACATTGAATGCCCAAAAATTATATAAAAGAACAAGTTCACTTTAAGTTGATCGTGTCTGGATACTGAACATAGCTGTCAAATGTATTTTTTAACTATTTTTCCTTTAATTTTGAACATGAATTATATCACCTTAATTTTTATTTTATACCACTTAGAATGGCAAACAAGCTGACGGCCCACCTGATGGAAAGTGGTAACCGTCGCCTATAGACATGAGCAGTACCATGGACATAACAGAGTATACTGTTTCGCCCATGATACCCTCCATGAGTTGCCATTCCTAAGGACTCAGGTGTTATTTCTCTGTACTCTGTGAATTCACTGCCATATCTCACCCTTCAAACTGAAACACGGCCATGCAAACACAACTGCTTCACAGTAGAAACACGAATGGGACAGACGTGCCCAAGCAAAAGACTTTGCACAAAGTCTCCGTCTGGTAAGAATTTATTTCACCAATAAAATAAAATCACGCAAAGAAGGGTTAAATGTGATGAAATGTGATGTTTATAATAGGTATATTCCTAAAGGTAGGTAATATTACTAAAGATAACGGTTTAACCAACAATACGCGTATGGATTCGCTAAACCGATAGGCATACCTATATAAAGGTAGTATTGTTCATTATCGCACCGTCATCATTATATTCACGTAACTAACATTTTTAACCGACTTTCAATAATGAATAAGTTTTCAATTCGATCACGTGTCTTTTAGATACGAGCAATCATATTTTTGCAAATTGTGAATAAAGTATTTTTTTTTTTATTGAAAAAGTCTTTTATTAAGTCATCTTGAAATGTCCTTCGTAAACTTGTCAGATGCAAAAAATAAGAAATAGTTTTTTTTTTATAATCTTTGTCATTCATAAAAAGAAAAATGTATGGCAAAAATGAAAATATTATAGAAGTGTGGATGATAATGGTGTCGATAGATACATAGTGATGCCGCAAGTGGAACCTACGGTTTTTTCCATTTATAATAAAATCATTTTAAACTTGTTTTGAATAAATAAGTTTAAAAATAAATAGCTACTTACCAACTTTATAATTTATATATAACAAGTGACTTAGTACTTGCAAATTGACAATAACTAAAGTTGATAAATTAAAAGGTTTCCTTGTTTTATTATACATTACATTAATTAATTCACTAGTATAACACTCATCCAATAATTCAGAATAATTACAACTAAAACTTACCTGATTTTTCGTAAAAATAATTCATAGAGAACCAATCACAAAACTTTCACAGGTGCAAACGCTGTCGTGGTCAAGCAAAAACTATTCTACGAGTAAAATACCGCTTTCCGGTTCGTATTCGACGTAGAACAAGTTTAAAGAAGTGGGGAGGCACATTCTAGTAGCGGCCCTTAAATTCTATTCATTTACAATGGTCATAGATAGGGGAAATGGGGCTAGTGCCAGAAGCAGAAGACACCAGCTTACTAGCCAAAAAAAAACGTGCATTGTATTTCATTGACTGGCCACTCACCAGTGTTTTGCTAAGAAATGTATGTCAGAAAGATTCTTATCTTTATTCCTCTTATTTTTTTGTTTAATAATATCATTAGTGATTTTGCGATTTAATATTGTACTTAGAGGACTTTTTGCTTAGTAAAATTAGTATTGAATTCATATTCATGTAATTTTGTTATTATATTATGTTCTTACATGTATATTTGTGTAGTCCATGGAGATAGGGCACTAGTGACTACAGGCACCAGTCTCTCACAAAATCGGTCTCACATATTTAATTGTACCTCAAGTTGTTTACTTTTTACTTCTTTTTTGTGAAGTGAAAATAAACCATTCATTGATTCATTCATATTAAAATCAATTTTAAAAATTGTTTTATTGAATATTCATTCGTGGGATATGTCAGTGAATTTACAGGGTACAGAGAAATAACACCTGAGTCCTCAGGAATGGCAACGCATGGGGGATATCATAAGTGAAACAGTATATTTTGTTATGTCCATGGTCCACTGCTCATGTCTATAGGCGACAGTTACCGCTTTCCATCAAGTGGGCCGTCAGCTTGTTTGCCATTGTAAGTTACATCAAAAACGGTAATTTTTTCACTTAATTTAGGGACTACAAACTAAACCGTCTTTCAAAAAACACGTTCATGCTCATTTTTTTACTTTATCCGAGCAGTAAGTACTTTATATTATTCTTAATTTCGTGTATAATATACTATATTTAATATATGTGTAAGTATATTTGTTTTTTATATATATTTATTCGTTTATATATGTGATTTTAGTATGTATGTATATCAATAATTACTAGTACCGCATTCGAGTATTCTGACACTTCCCTATGGTTGACTGGGAGAGAATGCTTTTAGCATTAAGTTCGCCATGTACACATATATGTAATAATGAATAAATAAATAAATAAATAAACTAGTAAAACAATATTGCGGTATGGAATATTATTTGAAAACTCACGACATCCACAGTTTTGTGCAGTTACCTAACCGCTGCAAGCTGCGGTTGCGAGAGCGTTCGCAAACATAGCGGGAAGCGATCTCAAGTCATTTGGTACGGAATATTTATTATCTCATTTGTACATTTCCTTGTTACACCATCATTACTGGATTGGTCCCAAGTTGGCGAGATGCAACAAACAACATTAGATTTTCAACCGTCTTCGAAATGAGGGAGGTTCTTGATTCGCTTGTAGGTATTTTTTTTATGTCTGTTACCTCATAACTACGGCAATTCTAAACCGTTTTGGAAAATTCTTTTTTCGTCTAAAAAAATATACTTACAGATGGGTTTCATAGAAATTTTACTAAAATATGTGTAGCAGTTCAATTTTTAAACAAAAATAACTGGTTTTTTTTTCGCCAATTGAAATCGGTTTTTTTTTTTTATTTTATGGGACACAATCTTTATTTATACAGTAATTTATAGTAACTCTTGTGGACCTCATCTAAAAGAACCCTTTTTCGAAATATTTCTAAAAGTACCTTCACGAGGTGTCCGTTGGAGCAAATCTTATTTTAAATACTGCAAATAATAATGTAACGTCAAGGGGGGGAAGGGATTGTCAGTAATGGGGTCAAATAGCCCCATTACTAGCAGGGGTATATTGACATGTCAGTCAGGTCGACCTCCACGCGGTTCTCCCTGGAAACCATCGTGGTTAATTTTAATTGAACTCGTCAGGATGGGCTAACTGACCTGCTTTCATCCTCATCAGTCATCTATCACTGGTGCCCCGCTAGTGTATACCGATGGCGCGGACGAGGCTACCATACCATTATTACCCATTTAATAAAAAATTGTTCCATTGCTTGCAATATACCCTATCAGGTTGTTGTTGTATCCGGGGTACGTTATTTATACATATACACTCATAAGATTATTTGATCGCTCATACTTACATTTCCGTTATTTCGAACGGGACTCTGCGGGAGTCACAGATTAACGTTCGGCTGTTACTTGGATTTATTTTCATTCAGGACCGTTTTAACCCAACACGACAGAGGTGCGGTACCTTATAGCGCCTAAACAGCTTAATCAATCACTATAAAATTTAACACATTTTTACATTATATACACGTATTATATGAGATGGAGAAATACTCACAGAACCACATTCCGGAATGGTGAAATCTTTAATTACTATATTTTTGTATCAATAATTCCCTTTATGAAAATAGCCTACTAAGATATTATGTATTATTTATTTATGTATTAATGTTTTAAGTATGCGAGGCATTTTATAAAATTAGGGTTTGATGAGGCTGACATATCCTTATAGGATAAATGCCTCTAAATAAAAAAGATAAAAAAAAATGAGACGGAGAAGAATATGGGCTAGTTTTTATCCCGATCAATAAACATATCCCGGTCACGCGGACAAAGTCGCGGGTAAAAGCTAATACTTACATAAAAATGAAACTTCAATAAATCATTTACTACTTTTAATTATTTATTTCTTAAAAATACTAAATTGCGGACACTTAATACTACTAAATGTATGCTAAAACAGATTATCATATCATATAAATAACATTAGCTATATTATTGCTAATTATTCGCCATTGTAAAATGTTGTTTGAAATTCAAATTATTTCAAAATATCATATTCCTGACGAAAAAGTTGTTATTACTTCATCTATACTTATTTTGAAATGTCAAGAATAAAATATTATTCTGTGTAAGATGCTGAATTTTAATATCAAAATGTAAAATATATATATATATATATATATATATATATATATATATATATATATATATATATATATATATATATATATATATATATATATATATATATATATAGAAGTTTTTTTACAGAACTACTTTCAATGGTTTCAATTTCTAGAAATAAAAGTCTCGCTTTTAAAAGTAATTAGGGTTGTAAAATAAACTGATTTATAATATACAAAATTATGCAGAAAATAAAAAAATTAATAATAGAAACAGTGTGTGGGTTCTTAGTATTTCAAGTAGGACTTGGCTACAGAAAAATTACACATTTTTTTTTTGCTTAAAAACCCATAATTTAAAAGCACCAAAACACTGGATGAAAGTCTATGGAGCTGTTTCAATAGTAAACAAATCAGGTAAGGAGACTTGACAAATATTTTATGGAAATACTAAAATATGGCAAGAACACTAAATATACTAATTGCTATTTAGTGATTACTAATACTAAATTAACGTTTTCAAAGTTAAATTTAACTATTGTGATATTATTAAGCTTACTGTAACGCTATAATTATCTTAACTACTCTTTATACACTGTAAAAAAAAAATAGTAATAAAAAATACTGAGTAAAAATTATAAAAAATAATATTCTTATATATAAAAATCTCGTGTCACAGTGTTTATAATCGAACTCTTCCGAAACGACTCGACCGATGTTTATGAAATTTTTTTATGTATAATTGATAGGTATGAGAACAGGTCGTAAAGTATATTTCATACCGCTGTGTGATTAAGGTGTCCTTATTCAGAAACAAATATTTATACGGCAATACCTTACATTGTATAGATAGAGTGTTTCCATAGAAATGCTTTGAGAAAAACGAGTCAACTTTTTCATACAATTTTGTGTGATAAATAGTCATGAGTGATTCCTTTATAACTTCTATATTTATTTTGCCTTATAATTTCTGCATCTTTATAACGCGTAAACACTTTTTATTTATTAAATAATACATCATTTTATGCGTAAATATATAGAATACTGAAAAAAAAAACAAGTCAGCTAATTTGATAATTAGCTGACAAAAGTTGACTCGTTTTTAAGGCTCGAGGCTCTATTTATATAATCTAAGGTCGTAAAGTATATTTCATACCGCTAAGTGATTAGGTTAAGGAAAAAATATCTATTTACATGGCAATACAACGTTTGCCAGGTCAGCTAGGAGAAAAATATTTTTTTCCAACTCACAAATTTATTTCGAAAGAGAAATAAATATAAAAATATATAAAAATAACCTAATTTTAAAGACACAATCATTTATCAATATTATATGAATATTTAATGAAGTAATTGTAAATATTTAGATAATTATTTTCTATTTATTAACTTACCATTATACAATAAATTTAAAATTGTACCAACTTTTATAGTTGATAATAAGTTGGTAGAAAAAAAAATATATTTTTCCAACTATTTTCCAATTATTTATAATTCCATAATTCATAAATAGCAGTTATAACAAGTATTGCCGTTTACAGTAAAATTAATAATTGCTTTATTAAAAAAAATTACTTAAATTAAAATATGACAGATAATAAAAAAATAATATAATTAAGTACTGTTTCAAAATCTGGGTTACTTACAGTATACCTACTCATTATTTTTTTTAAATATAATGAAAATATATTAACGTTCACTTATATTTTTTAAACAATATGGCTCATTTATGGCCTTAAAAATTAATAAAAGTAAAAAATATATATACCTATCAATAAATGTAACGTTGAGTATTACACTTAATGGGTTTAAATTACAATATTCTTAAAATAAAGCTAAAATATTTATCTCTTATTTACTGGAATGTAAAAGATTTTTGCAGTCTAAAATAAAATTATGTATGTACCTATATATAAGTTGTATACAAACTATTATAAACTGTCTTACAAAAAAAAAAGAGATTCATTATATAATATAATGTTGTTTAGAAATTATTTACTTTTCTTAACATTGACTACAAAATACCTTACAATATATTCATCACTTATATCAAACACCAATTCCTGATTAACAATAATTTTCTATTTAAAATTACGAAATAAAAATTATTATAATAACATAATAATCAGAAAAAATAGACACCATTTTAGTGAATTAGATGAAATAGATAAATGTAGAGATTAATTCGATTGTACATCGCTAGATGGCGTTGAACATAATTACAACGCGCTATAAATAAATTGATGCGTTTTTAATGTAAGCAATTTTTCTTTTTAATACATACAAATTTGTCTTTGATAAAGTCTTTCGTCGTCAGTGTCGTTTTAAATGTTTCGGTTGTGATTAGCGTTACGTCGATAGCATAGATTTATAGACTGAGTTTTGTTGATAAATCTTCAAATTACTTATACCTTATAAATCGTAAATTGTTAATTTTACCAAGAATTTTAACAGCAATCTTAATATTGTTTTAGTTATTATTTTCATTGGAGATTCGTTTGAAATTCAATATTGATTTACTTAATATATTAAAACTGTAACTAAACGATATCTGTACATGAGATATTTTAAAAACAATAACATGAAGAGTCTTAATAAGAGTAATAGAAGCCGCAATAAAATTTTTTTAAATATGTTTTTTATCTTGTAGGTATGTTTGTTCCGGCTTCACGCAAAAACTACAACACCAAATTGTACGCTGTTATCTCAGGTATATTCCTGAAGGTCTAACTTAAAATCTAATATATGTTTTATCTTGATATGTCGTAAAGAAGTAGTGTATTTAATTGCTTTTTCTACTTCTGAAATCCACGCGTACGTAAAAGCACGCAAGAAGCTAATTCATTATAAAATTTCAAATATACATATATTTTTATATCAGGACGGATACATTAATATAATTGCACTTTTTGGAATGTTAAGTATATCATTATTACCTATTCATATTAAAACAAGTATATAAAAGAATGAAACCACGAAGCAATAAAGAGTAAAGACGGTATAAATGGTTTATTATTTTTATAATACACTGACATATCGTCATTGTGCAGCGAAATATCACTAACATTTTTGGTGAACCCAATTTTTTTACCCCATTTGATTTGAAATATAATAATCTACCCTATTTTAAACAATATGAGCTTTTTTTTCATCATTTTGAAATTACAGAATGTCATTAAGTACCTAAGTACCAATTCTACCGGACATTTCACCGCGAAATTGATTTTTTTATTTTAGTTTAAACAAATAAACAGCTGTTTGAATTTCATTCATTATACGTAGTTTTATTAAACTGTAAGCAATGTTTTCTTCCTACAAATATTTTTGATAGCATTTAGCATTTAGAAGCTATATAGATTTTTACGTAAAAAAGATATTTAAACGCGATTATTCTCAGAATCTGTTTTTTGTAGTTGTTGAATTTTCGCTGCACAACGACGATATATCTACACACTTAGAGATTCATTGGACGTAAATATAAATTATACATATTTTTAAATAAAAATGTATATACCTATTGAAAAGAATCAGCAGAATTAAAAAAAAAATCCAAAAAAAAACTTTCTTAGTGAATGCTTACATTATAAGAGGAACTGAAACAAAATTTAAAGACTACGTTTGTATTACCAAAAATTTCAGCCAGCGATATTATATCGTAAACAAATAACTATAAAAACTAAAATTTAAAACTAAATAAAGCTGTATTTCTTTTCGATTATTTTTTGTGTTTCTATTGAAGTGCACCACAATGGTGATTGAACGTTCTAGTACTTTGTCTTAGTACTGATGTCTCTGGACATTTTAAATATTTTCACTTGTCGAACTAATAAATGTTTATGCAACAACGTAATTATATGATGCTACGAAGGCTACCAGTAAAGAACTTTTTTTATATACTTAATTAATATACTTTAAACTTATAATTTGTATATATTTTAAACATGATTTGTATATATTTTATATGCACTGTTGTAATCAATTAATTATATAATTAATGTATATTACATTGTTATACAAAAATGTGTGTCATTTATTTTAATTGCGGTCAATATGTTGCGAATAATTTGAGAATATTAATTCATTAACAATTCTCTCACGGCCAAACTATATTAGTGTATATTTAAACTATTTACTTTTAAAATAAAATATGATTTTAAAATGAGATTTATGTTTTTCGTATTCGTTCAAAATATGTTGTCGACAAAGATACTGTACACTCGAATATTGTGTTTTAATTTATCAACACAATATTTCAGAATATGAAAAAAAATCAACACCAGTTTACTTTTTTTTTTATTATGTGACCACACTATCCTGAGCTAACACAGAGACAACATAGTATAGACTGCGGTCAACCAGAGAGAATGTTCCACTCTCAACGGTTGGCAGCACTATGGCGGCTAACTAAGTGCTTTTTCACGCTACATTTGAAGGATCCGCGGTTATAGGAATGTTATAGGTCCAGATTTAAACTGACGTCATTATAAAAACATTTTTTTTTCTACTATGTGACAAGTTACAATACAACATCTTAACATTTAATATTGTACCTATGTTAGTTTTGCAATTATTTCAAATAATTTAATACAATGCCCGATGACTGATAACATAAATTTAGACATTAATGTTATTTGTTTTGTCCGTGTATTTTCATTAACCTATGTCATATATATGATTAATTATGACAATCTCTGTATATACGAATGTTGTATTCCAGAAAGGATACCTTATCTTCAGCGGTTAAGTTGCAGATATCCTGTAAAAGGAAGCAATATGTAAATTATATATATAAGATAAATAAGTTTTCATTTGTTTTTGTGTGTTTGCTTAAAAAGTATATCCAACCCTTTTCTTACCCATAAATGTATTTAGTATAACGTATTAAGTACTGACAAACTGGCAATGCAATCACAAAAAGGAAAAAAGAACATTACTGCACTAGTGTGCGTGAATTGTAAATGTGTGCATATGACAGGTCTGAATTCATATCAAATTAGAGTTATAAAAATAGCATAAATTAATGTATTTATTATAATTTTAATTTCAATTCATGGACATTCAGAACTTTATTTAAGTTAAATTAATTTTCTACCATTTCTTGTACAAAATAGTTTTGAATGTACTTTAAATAAAGACTGCAACTACACTGCCATATCGTTGAGCCCTCAAATGACATTTTTACCGACCTCAACGGGTATAGCGACGCCCCTTATTCTCATGAGGCTCTCGATATTGCAGTCCGTGCGAAGAGGCATCTTAGATGTCCACATGTCCCCATTCGGGATCAGTTTGTGACAGCCCTCGTGTTTGCAGTTATGAAGGTCGCATCGACGGAACTCTCGCCGATTGGATGACCTGTGGGTGAAGGGAAGTTATTAATTCACGAATAGTTATCAAAAATGATATTTTTTATACGTTTTGCGACACGTATTTCTTTTGCAGTATTGATACCAAACCGTTAAGACGACTCGCAGCTGTGATTTTTATTTTTTATACAACTTAGAATGGCAAACAAGCTGACGGCCCACCTGATGGAAAGTGGTAACCGTCGCCTATACACATGAGCAGTACCATGGACATAACAGAGTATACTGTTTCGCCCATAATACCCCCCATGCGTTTCCATTCCTGAGGACTCAGGTGTTATTCCTCCGTACCCAGTAAATTCACGCCATATCCCCCCCTTTAAACCGAAACACAGCCATGCAAACACAACTGTTTTACGGTTGAAACACGAATGGGACAGCGGTACCCAAGCAATCGACTTTTGTACAAAGTGTCCCTCTGGTATCTTGCAATTAAAGTAAGTTTATATCTTTAAATTACTTGCCTAAATGTAATATCGATGTTCTTATAATTCATGCAGTGAGACACCCTTACGGTGTAGTTGAAGGTATATGATACCCTGGGGCAAACGGTCTCCACGAAGATAGAGGTGTTTGTTATCGCTTGGCTGGACAGTATGCCCACGTTGACTTTCTCGCATTCTGAAAAACACTTCATACTGTATTTTATTCATATAAATACTCCCTGTATACACGTAAACTTGTGAAAGAAATAAGTGTCCGGTGAATTCAAGAGGAGAAATCGACATTCCAAGTAATGCGGCTGTATTTTGAATAATTAGCTCCAACTATTCCTGGATCTACATTTTAATCAAAGCAGTCGTTGATATTTTGTTGTTAATAGGCAAAAAGTTGAAATAAAATGAATTTATATTTGCTATAATTTTTAGATAAATGAGGGATACTTACTTCCTGCCTCTATGTCGGCGTGCGAATGTTTAACAACATAAGACATTTACATATATATTTCACATTATATTATTACAGTAAAAATAAATTATGGAGGTGATTACATTTCTACTTCAATTTATTATTAATGTAATAAACCTATTCACACCAATGAAATACAATAAAATTTGGAAAAAAAAAATAAAAGAATGATTTACATTAATTAAATGTAAAAAAATCTTACTACCAACTGGAAGGGTAGCTAGGAAGCTTGCCGCATTCTGTCTGTATTCTTGTATTTTCTATCTGTATTATTATGTCTGTATACTTTTTTAAATTAAATAGAGAAACTAACCATCATCGCTAAAATTTTCCTCTGAGCTAGTCTTCAGTACCTCTTGATTCGTTTGCCTAGCGGTCCTCTTCACTACACCAAGGGCCTGAATTATATCCCGTTTCATTCTAGCACTTTCTGTTCCGTTCTGTTTATTAGAGTCTAAAAGATTGGACTCGGCTATAATTTCGTCATGCAATTGACTCTTGAAAGAGTCATTGTCATTTTTAAACGACGAATGGTTTTTCTCCCCATCTCCAAGGACCGGGATATTAGGTAGTTTATCCTTGGGTAAGGGCTCTAGAGGTCTGGCGAAAGTTTCATTCAATTCTTTATCTGGTTTTGTCTTTTCTAACGGTTCTTGGTTCTCGTATGTTTGAGGTGAGTCAAGGCCGCACGATGACTGAGAAAGAAAGGTCTAAATCAATATTACGTAAAATAAAATTAAGTATAGATAAACAGTATTTAGGACTATCTTAAAAGAAGGAGTATCTTTAACTAATCTTACCAAAACATCTTGGACCCATCGAATGACATGCTTAAAATCCTTTTTTAAAGCAGCGTGAAAAATTTACAATTAAATAATAAATGTATATAATGACCAAATACTATAAACATCAAAGATTACACACAAACACTACAACATCCATTGTATTCGTCATAATTTAAGGTCTTTTAGAATTTCTTCTACTCGTAGATGTATGTTTAAAATACATTTATTGGGCATTAACGCGACGCAGTTACAGGTAAATAGAATTTACATACCTGATTTTTATTACTGACGTTTTGATGTATATTTTCTAATTAGTAAAATAGTAACATTTACACCTTACATTGTGTACTGCGTTTGCAAAAGAGTTTATTCTGCGAACGTCCAATTTGTGAAATAAATCTACAATCTGATGTTCCAAATTTAAAAAAATTCGTTAAGGTCTTGAATGCGTACATGATATCTCCAAAGATAAAGGCATCGAACGAGTTTTATGCTTAGGGTCAAAAAAAGTAAAAGATGTGCGTTGATTGTTTACCTGACACTCAGGGTCCAATTCGTTCAGGTTGACTGGGAACGCGCAACCGGCGCCTATCACGTCCGAGGTTCTGGATAACGCGATCAGCTGTTCCAGTGGTGCTTGGGAGGTCTGTTCTATATCTGAACAAAAGAAAATATTCACTAATGAGGTAAATCCGACATTTCGAGGTACGAGCCTATATAAGGTACTTACCATCAAATAAAGGAATCTATCATTTCAACTCAATGAAAATCCAAGATCTAAGATATATGGATCAGTTCTTACGTTTACTCTTGTAATATCTGCAAAGCAGCTGTGATACATTTCGTTCCTGAATATATAGGGTAATATCGGAACAGTACATAAAATTAAGAATCTACTCATTCTAAAGAACATTATCATTATCATGATGATGATATCAGCCGTTACTGTACACTACTGAACATAGTCCCCCCCCCCCCCTATTGGAAGGTCTTGCCAGTAGCTGCCACGCTTGGCAGGCGAATTGGCAATCGCAGTTAGGCTTTAGAGATGTTTTAAGAGGAACGCTGCTCCCCATCCCTTGCCAACTCTCAGTTGATTTTTACGACACCCACAGGAAAGGATGGGGTGACCTATTCTATGCCTGGGCCATGCAGCCAATTCTTCTCAGATGGTCTTCAACGACGGTCATAGGTAAACCCTTTTAATCTATTTCGTAGACTACGATGTGAGTTGCCATCACTTGACAATTTCAGCATATTTGTCCTTTGTACTAGAATGATAGTAACCAAGACCAAGTACTGGCAAATCCCCTCAAGGGGGAAGCATATGTTTAGCAGTGGACAATTAAAGGCTGATATGATGATGATGATGATCGTTGAAGCCAGTAACTATTCAGCACTACTATTATTTCTATTGTCTGATACTCACTGTTGCTAATGAAGTTTTTGACATAGTTTCTTGAGGCTAGTAATGTTGTAGCGATGGTATGAGGCAGATCAGTGGGTGGACTGGTACTGTACTCCTGCGTAGTTTTGTGAGGACCTTTCTCTGTAATAAAGTAATAGTTTATCTTTCCATTTGACTGTACGAATTATAAATCCAAAATCTTCATTCCTAATACATAAAGTAAGGATGAAGATTGTTAGTAATGCGAACTGCCAGTTAGCTACTCCCAATGGTTGCTATATACACTGTCAAGTCCACGTGGTTCCCTCTGGAAATCATCGTTCTTAATTCCAGGTATATTCTTCACGATGGGCTAACTGACGTGCTTTTTCATTCTCGCCTATCATCCTTCACTGGTAGCCTGCTATCGTATACCATTAGTGCAGGCTACCATTCTATTATTATAGATAAAAAAAAAGTTATACAGCAATTATGTTTTTGATACAACGCAAATCGTAATAAATAAAATAAAAAAAGTATAAAAAAATCATGCTAAAAGTTCCAGTAGTCTTTATGTGCACATATCTCTTGTGTTCCTTTATTTTGAAAATTTGCCTAAAATATTTTATATTCTATATAATTTTACTTTACTTACTTCAAGATATATTTATAAAATTCTTAAACTAACCTTTGACCGTTTTCTTTACAGTGGCATGTTGGGAAGGTTTTAAATTCTGAAATAGAAATACATCAATTATTGAATAATTGTCATTCACTTTAGTTAGTAGATCATTCGATTACGTTCCAAGTATTCTAATCAGGACCATAATATTAACAGTATTAATTTACCTGTATTTGGTTTTGGTCCGGCGGCGCTCTATGCGCGTTGTTCATATTAATTTTACTATAATGCGGGTAGTTCGTGTATTTGTCGTGCATCCTCGTTTCTTTCATAGAGAGCAATTCTTGGTGCTCTCTGAAGTATAATGCTGACATGACAACTAGACTGCAAATATAAAATTATAATTTATTACATGTAATTTTATTTTGCAAAAGGTGTTTGAAGTTTAATTAATGCAAATATAGAAGTATAAAACAGTTTCAATATAGTTGAATAGATCTTAGTTAAAAATTATATTTTTTTTCCTGGTAACACTTTCTTACTGTTTATAATTTCAATAAGCAAAGTCATGTGCAGTGGTTTATAATATTATAGATTTCACCTGTCATGGGATTACATTAAAGAAGATAAGAAATCTATAAAAATACTCACCATACAGCCATAATAAATATCAATATAGTTATAACAATTTGCAAAAACTTGTTTGAGATCAACTCGCTGCTGGCGTCATAAGTATTTTTCCTTTGACAACAAAAGGGTAATCGAGAGTTGCTATATGAAAAATCGTCCTCATCCCTCAACCAGAGACAAGAATCTTTCTTCGAGACTGAACTGTAATTTTCATCTGGCAACTTTTCGACCCTACTCGAGTCTGTCTCGACATATTTTGCATCTAATTTTTCCGTCTTATCCTCTTTACTGGAATGATAGCGGACACACGTTTTGTTGTAATTGTAAAACTTGCCATACTTGGAATTCCCTTGACAGTTCTTGCACTGTTTTTTTGTGAAACGGGGGGAATTATGGCTTAGTTTATGGCAACATTCATGTTTTCGGATATTCCGGGCAATACCTCTAATTGGGTCAATGGATATTTTACTATCGCTGTAGTTTGTTCTTGATGTATTTGATATCGCAGAGTAACGTGAATCTGAAGACAGAAATGTGTTGTTTTTCAGTAATAGTCTCTAATTTAAGTCTAATTTAATATATCTGAGTTTTGATTTAAGAATAAAAAAATATGCAGTTACAGCAAGAGGACTTCTTGTATTATTTGTCACTTTTATACTTAGTCCTAGAACTGACGAGTAACTGTAAATTTTTAACATTAAAATTTTAAATAAAAATCACATACCATTGCTGACACTCGACCTGGAGCTGTCTCTTCGCTGCAGTATACTTATTCGACACAATTTCTTGTTGATCTTTTCGAGTTGATCAATTCTTGACTCCAAATTGCCAGTCACCTTGCACAGTTCTTTGACGGCTCCTAAATTTTCCATGAAAATACGATCCTGATAAAAAAAAATGTTAAGTAGTTAGTAAAAAAAAGCCCATATATCTATTAATTGTCAAAAAAAAAGGTCTCTACGTCATTTTCGTGATTCACCATTTAATTTAGTTTATTTGTTTTATTTGACGTTAATACGAAATACATATAGCATTATATTATGATACTTGCTCTACCTTTAAAGCAATTTATTCGAATTAAAACTTAGAATTACACAAAATTTATTTTTTAGATTATTTCAAAATTGGCTAAAGACTAACCTTATTAACAACTAAGAATTTGGATATGGTATCCCCATTAGACAGAATCATGTCTCCTGCTTCCTTGACAGCTTCGGGGAGCACGTTCCTTACTTCCTGGGCTATGACCCCTGTGTCCTGTTGGGGGGTCGGCGCAGTGGGGTCATAGCCTAATAAACCGGAATGCTCAGCAAAAGAAGGGTCGTAGTTAAACCTATGCAAAAATATCATGTAAATAAATAATAGTAAAAAGAGTTAAGAGAGACTTTAATTTAGTAATATCGAAAATAGAATTCATATATGAAATATAATTTAATTGCATAAAATCTCATTCGGTCAGGGGTCGGCAACCTGCGGCTCTTTGTAAATAATTGTAAAGCTGCCGCTATTTAGATACATACACAAATATTATTTATTTTATGAAAAAAAAATCGTTCTGAATCGATTAACGAGAAACAGGCACCAAACTTTATTTATGCAAGTACTATTTATTGTTGATAAGAATTATTTTTGTAGATTTTAAAAATTTTAAATTTTTGTAAATTGTAATTTTTGGCTCTTTCGACTCAAAAGGTTACCGACCCCTGCATTAGGTTATTTATAACTTGCGTTGAATAAGAAACTGATATAAATACTAATACTAATATAGTACTATGTACTACAGAGGGTCAAACGAATCTATAAAAACTCACTTAACGACTCTAATACTCTGCACATTGCGTAGTTGCTGAGCTGTGTCCAATTCTTCTATATTATGTTTAGCTCTTGCATCGGATGGGTGCAGTATTCGACCCATAACTTTTAGGTTTCCTGTAAAAAGATATGCATGTATATTTATATATGCCTTTACATATTATTTTAGGTTGGCATTGTATATATCTTATATATATATATATATATATTTTACCCATAACTGGCGAACGTGTATGAAAGGATTGATAAATATGGAGGAAGCAAAAGAGGCTTGTTTAAATCGAAACAAATGCCATTCCGTTGTTTCTGCTTACCCCTAATGGGAGACAGGCGTGACAGATATGTTATGTATGTATGGAATACATTAGAAATAGTTGGAAAAGAAAGAAAAGAAACTGATATCAATGTATATGCATATAGGTACACGTATGAAATACTTTTGCCTACCTCAATGGGAGACGAGCGTGATGTATGCATATGCATATATGGAATATGGAAATATAAACGTTATCAACAAATATTAAAGTATCCCACATAATATTACTATTTCTTGTTGAAGTATTAATTTGAGATGTAGTGAGCAATATGTTATGATACAATTATGGACGAAGCCGCAGGGTACGGCTAGTGAAGCGTATCAAATGTCTTGATAAAAACTGATATTAAACGATAGTGGTCAGTAATAACCACAAGCACCCAGCACATATAGGTATTTATGAGTAGAAGTTAATATATTTAACCGCAAAACTCATTACCATTGTCAGCAAATAATAATATATATGACCATTGAAATGTGGTGCTGGAGATGGATGAAGAATGTATTGTAATGTAAATAGGACTCTATTTTCAGCGCTTAGCCTCTCATTAGAGTCGAGGCTAGTACAGCCAACTTAGCTCGTCCAGAAGCACAGAGGCTTCCTGGGATCTTCACAGACCTCACGGAGCGACCTCACCATTCCGAGAATTTTTAAACATTGATGGGCCACAGCTTCACATTCTAGGATTATGTGAGCAGCCGTTTCTTCAGCGTCGAAACAGCCTCGACATAGAGGGATTGAAGGGAGATAGATGGAGAAAATTAGCTGGAAAGATCGAGTTAGTAATGAGGAGATCCTGCTTAGGGTTAAGGAAAAGAGACAAATTGTAAAAACTGTTGAGGTGAAAAGGGAAAAAATATTGAGACACTTGATTCGACAGACGGTAAGACAGAAGGAAGGAGGGAAAGGGAGAGACCAAGGCATAGTTACATCAGGCAAATCAAGGAAAAAGTTGGTGTAGTGTCGTATCAAGAAATTGTATTAAATTAAAATGATTATTACTTGCTTTGTGCTTTAGAGGGTATATAAATCCGTCTTCATCGTGTGGTAAAGCATATTAAAAGCCTTTTGTACAATGAAAGCAATATGCAAATTTCTTGGCCCTAAATATAGATAGATAGATACTCTTTATTGATTCCTCCAAAAGATACAGTACTAAACTTATTACAATTATGATACAATTCGACCTTATCGCTATAAACGATTTCTTCCAGGCAACTTTTGGATGGAGTGGAATTATTATAAACAGTTTGATCGAAGGCACAAAACTTTTTTTATACAACTTAGAATAGCAAACAAACTGACGGCCCACCTGATGGACAGTAATTACTGTCGCCTATGGAAACACTGACATGAGCAGTACTGTTTCGCCCATGATACCTTGCGTTGCCATTCCTGAGGACTCGGGTGTACCCTGTAAATTCACTGCCATATCCCACCCTTCAAACCGAAATACAGCCATGCAAACACAACTGCTTCACGGTGAAAACACGAATAGGACATAGATGCTCAAGCACACGACTTTTGTACAAAGACTCCCTCTGGTAAATTTGGCGCTATTTATTCCTGTTGCACGCATCCTCCTTTACAAAATTCAATCGTTTCGACTAAACATTTTATTCAATATTTATGAAAGTATTAAAATTTCAGTAAATTCTAATCTAGTTTAATATACGAGTACTATATCTAGTATAATATTTTTATATCACTTTTATAATGTTTACTCACCATTAACGACGCATGATTCGTCCGGCCTATCAGTATTTATTCCAACACGTCCGTTGAAGTGGACGCTATTGTCGGAGACTCCGCGTTGCCACCAGTTCTCCGTGCAGTCCGACTCGAATTGTCCGGGATTCGATGCCTTTAATTAAAGAAGGTAATATTAAAGTAAATAATAAAAAGACATTGAAAAAAATAAAAAAAAGTAGGAGGAAAAAAACTATAAAAATTAAAGACAACTTTTAGATATTGCTTTTAGCAAAGACTCGTAACCAGTTTATAAGTACAAGTAAGAGTGAGATGTTAGTTTTATGAGAAATGCTTGAGTGAAATTGTTATTGAATTATTTTTGCCGTGCAGCAGAAATACATGCATTATACACCATACATAATGTTCATGATTCTGTTCATATTTACAGGTCACGGTTACCTTTTTAATCAGCTTGTTTGCCATTCTAAGTATCATAAAAAATAAATAAAAAAGAAAATCTTGGTAATATGTAATCTATACATTACACCCTGGTATTCAAGGATATTAACGCACGTGCGTGAATCGACACAAATATTCTGCAACGCTCTTAATATTGTTATGTATAAAGACTACGGGAACTGCTTACAATCAAGTGAACTGTGAACTTGTTTGCTATTCCAAAAATATTAAGAAGTTAAGTAGATTTGATAATATCTGTTATTATTTTTTTATATGAGCAAACTTTGAAAAACAAGTTGACTGTCCAGCTGATAGAAAGCGGTAACCATCAATCTCCGCGTATAGATATGAATAACATCATTGTTGTCGCAGAATTCATTGTGAGACTCTATAACCTTTTATACGATCCCATTTCTAAGTTGTGTCTGTAATATTACATTTAACTTGCTTAAAAACTTAGATAACTCACCCTAACTATAATTCTGTCACTAGCATGAGCTGCTATCATATAGTCTGCATGAGAAGTATGTGCCCTCAAAGCCACAACTAGCTGAAAATGTCTTTGGTCGGGATTAGGTCGGCCTTTCTTTCTCATATTGTTGTTAGTTGTTTCGGCGAAGTGGAGACGTCCTACGGTGATCTTAGTACCTTCCCGACGGAGTTCCACTCTAAAACATAATCAGGTCAGTGTTAATGTCAGATAGTCACATAATTACCTGGTTCCCAAATTAGAGACAAACTATGATATGGGATATAATGTCCATTTGGGCAAAGCAGGCAAAGATTTTGATTGCATATTATAAGATAACCAAAATCATTGAACCAATATTTTTAAGTCTCTAAAATTTTGAAGCAGCAAATCTTTTAATTGCTCATATTGACTGAATAATAACGCTTAAGTAAATACTTACGGGACAGGATGAAATGGTTTCTTCGTCCGATCTGATTGGCTTTGCTCTACTCTCACTTCTTGACTTGGATCCTCCGCCTGTGTAAACAATTATGGATGTAATGTTTATAGATGTTATTCATATATGGTCAGTTTATAAGAGATTTACACACCAAAATGTTGTCTATGTCAATCGTTACAGTGAAATAGTATTATAAGGTGTTGGTCTAAGATTATAAACAAGTAAAGTGTCTGTATGCTGCTAACAGCGCAATTGAAGCATAATAGTTGTTTAAAAAAGTATATTCTCTGTTCTAATATTCTTAATTTATATCACTTTTTAATAGGGTTTCGTACCTCCAAAGAAAGAAACGAAACCTTTATAGGATCACTTCGTTGTCCGTCCGTCCGTCCATCCGTCTGTCAAGACCCTATCATACACTCAGGTCTGCAATTTCTTAAACTAGTGAAAAATTCAAACTTTTTAATCGACGCAATTCAAAAATATGGCCATGTATGTTCCATTTAAATCGCATATTTTGACATTCGCAAAGGGAATCAAAAGGTACTTCCCGTTAACCTAGAATCATAAAATTTGGCAAGAAGCAACGTCATGTAGCACAAGTAAAGGAAATCTAAAAACCGTAAATTTGTAGTGAAATATCATAAAAAAATTATATTTAATAAGTTTATACGGAACACTCGTTGATCGAGTCCGACAGCCACTTGATCGACTTTTTTTAAACACAATTTTTATATAAATAATTTAGTAGACTAAATAAACAATATAACCTTAGAAGACTATGTATGATCAAAACATGAAATTATTTTTCGTTTTGCGTTACCTTAACACCGTAGAAGTGTAGACAGAAGTTGTTAATCTTCTTATATCCGTCTGACGTCTTTACGTAATGTGGATCGCCCTGTGTTTGTATCTGGCATGTTACTTGAAAATGATTTTTCTTCTGGCAGACAAACGCCTCGTCTATTTGAGAGTAGTTAAATCCTTTGTCCGCTCCCACAACATAAGAGGGTGATGATCTGAAGAAAAACCTTTCACTAAATGGATACAAATACAAATAGCTTTATTTTGTTTGAAAAATGGTATAAAAGATGGTATATAATATTTAAATATTGTTCACATTTTTCACCAAAATGTGGCATACAAAATTTATTTAATTGTGCTAATATACTATGCTAATACTATGCTAATACTATTTTATTTAAATCCTCATATTATATAAATGTCAATATATTTACGTATTTATTAATAATAAATTATACAGATTACAAATTACTTTAATTGAGTCACATATTTAAGCTTTAAAATATTCAAAATATTCATTAACCGAGTAAAAACATTTTTTTATCAGCCATCTTTTTAGTTTCTTTTTAAATATATTCAAGTTTTTATGTCGTCCGTTAATTTATTATAAATGGTTATTGTCATACAGTAGGCATTTCTGCTATACAAAGTTGTAGTTTTATAAGGTAGTACTAAGTTTTGAGGATTTCTTGTGTTAAAATTACAGAGATCACTTTTCTTTTTAAATAAATGTAAATGTGTTTTCGCGAATATGCATACTTCATATATATATTTACATGGGACAGTAAGTATATTTAATAAGTAATGATACACTATTTACAAAATTCACTGCATTATTACTAATAATATCCCAAGCTAGCTACAGAAAATAAAAAAGTCATAATATATGTAAAGTTCAGATGAGTTTATAAATATCACGTATAGAATTATACTTGCACGAAAAAGCATTAACCTTATTATATCTTTTGATGTATTGGCAAAAGAAGGGGGTTTATTATAATTTTTGTAATTATTTACACCTTACTATTTGACTAAATATGTCCACAACTCTCCCGTATATAATTCTAAAAATAACAATACTCACAGTGGTTTTAAATTGCAATCATACAACGAGTACCAAGAGCCCTGCTGGAAGGTGGCAAATCTGATGCACTGCAGTGGAGCATCATCACCTGCCTCAGAGCCGTCTACCGAAGGTGGCGCTGGACGAGGTACTTGACTCACACTCTCAGGAGACAAAGCCGCTATCAAATAATACAAATTATAGTTTAACTTTGCTAAGAATTTAAAATTAATACCATAAACAACTACGAGTATATAATTTAAATTAAATTATTTTAACATGAAATCTAATATATCAGTATAGAAAAAATGGCCGATCTATTTTGTATTTTATTATCTAAAGTTATTTCTTTACAAATTTAAGCAATAAAATACAAGTCTAAATGTTTCTTACATAATATTGAACAATAGGCCCTTAGCATTATTCTATTGTAAATACTTTAAACTCATGCATCATTATATTAAATATCTTACCAGGTTCACATTTAACTTGAGAATTTGTATCTTGCGAGTGCTTTCTCTTTTTAACATTAGGTTCTTGTAGGCTTGTGTAGACTGGAGTCAAGGTTTCATGTCCTAATGCAACCAACTGTGGATTCAACATCCCCTGCTCTAATTCAGGCATGTCTACTCTCATTTGATTGTATCTATTGTGGTATGGATCCAAATTGAGGTCGTGTCTCACAGTTCTGATACCCATCTCCACAATATTTGGATCTGGTGGCAAAACTACTACATCGCTAAGGTTATTCCTTAGTACTTCATGATCTAAGTTATCAGATTTCAATTCCTCATAAATATAATCTCCGTCCTGTTGTAGAATTTCATGGTTTATGTGATCATGTACAAGCATGTAGTCTGAACCTAGAACGGTTTGGGAAACGGCGATAGCATGAGGTACTTGTTCAGGACTGTATGGGTTTTCCGATCCGGAGTCCGGTGGACTTTCTGGCAGTTGGTGGCCCCTATAAAGAGATAGTTTATTTTACAACTTCAATGCTTTAACTCAATAAGAAATGAACAATTTAATGAAGGACGAATAATGTTTTGTTCAAATAAGACCGCTTTTAGATTTTATGAGTTCTTAGTCTATGGTGGATCAAGATGAATTTTAAAACTTTACTTTATGAAAGATATACTAGCTATTACTTAACATTAATTAGTGATTAATTTTTTTTACAAAATTTGTACTAATTGTCTAAATTCATTATGATTCATCTCATTTGGATAAAATCATAAAATAATTTTCATCTGATATTCTGTGTATACTGAAAGTCCAAAATACATAGTTACTGGTGATATTGCATAGCCTGTATATTAAATGGACTATGTGGTTAGAAAGTATCTAGCACTATCTTAGTTATAAAAAAATCAATCTTAGGATAAATAATGTTTGCAAATATGTGTGTTATGCAAATAAATGATTGACTTAACTTGATGATTGTCTAAAAATTGATGCGGATGAACTTTTCAAAACAGCATTTAACGTTTAACAGGTTCATGATTCTAGTAAGTTAAAGTACAATTAAACGAAACATGATCAACCATTTTCGTAAAAAATATATACAAGTATGTCAATTTTCTTATAGTTAAAATATAAAGCGTACTCACGAAATTTTTAACAATACAATAAAGAATTAAAAAGAAAAACTGTATAACTGTACATAGGAAATTATGCTTCCCTAATAACTGTATTGAGCCCTAATTAACATAGTGCACCTAACTAATAGTGAGGACTGGTTGCCTAAACAAAGCATCATAAACACCCCAAAACAATAAAACATAGGGTACGTACCCAAGTCGGCGTGCGTCTATAGGCTGCGGCGGGTAGCAGCTCTCGCCGACGGGGGCCATATATGCTTCCAACTCGTCAATCAGTCCCGGACCTGGTACAAAGATGACAGTTTAATAAATTAAAGATTTTTCCGCAAAAAGCAAATAGTCTAGTGACAAAAATTAGTATTGGATCAAAAAGGACATAAATCCTGTCTATTAAAAAAATAATCATTCAAATTAGTGCACAATAAATAAAAATATTGCGTAACAAATGCAATAACAATCAAAATAATATTTTTTAAGCCGATTAAATACCAACATATCAATTAATTATTTTCATGATTGAGAAATTAAAACAAAAACTTCCTACAAATTATCAACAAACAATTAAAATAAAAAAAAAAACTACGGAGATATCAGCCCATCTGTTCCAGAGCTGCGATGTCACAGACTGATACATACACAAGTACACAACAACAGAATCTGTATTCACAGTTATTTACAATTGTATAAAGTTACGACAAACATAGAAACGTCTTTACAGGCTTAGTGTCGATTCACTTACTAAAACTAAGTTTTCTATTCCCGCTAACTCGTACTAGCAAAAAATTAATCGTACCTTCTGGAAAATTCATTGATCGTTTAAAAAAAAGTAACATTTTGATAGACATATACCTATTATCATACGTGTCGTTTCTAGTTGTAAATTATGTTCAATCGCCACTCGGGACCGGCAGGCCGTGACAAGTTTGAAATAGTTGCATCTATTACACTTAACATTATATCACGGCAGATCGATTGAGAAATGTTTTATAAGAACACGTGTGATATACGGAATAGAATGAAGGTTCTGCCTATTAGATTTTTTTTTTCAAATATTATTCACCAAATTACAATATTTGGCACATGGCGTAAAAAATATATCTATTATATACACACCTTACATTTAAGTACTATAAATACATACATATCGCAATATATCCAACCAGGTCGACCTCCTCGCGGTTCTCCCTGGAAACTATCATGGTTAATTCCTGATTCATCATGATGGGCTAACTGGCCTGTTTTCATTCTCATCTATCACCCTTCACTGGTGCTCCGCCAGCGTATTCCGTTAGCGCAGGCGGGGTTACCATTCCATTTTCACCGATCAAAAAAAAATACATACATATCTGTCACGCCTATCTCCCATTAGGGTAGGCAGAAACAATGGAACGCCAAATGCTTCAATTCAAACGAACCCCTTTCGCTTCTTCCACATTCATCAATCTTTTCATACACGCTCGCCATACTATAAATATTAATAACAAAACCTTAAAAAATTACTTAAAGATAAAAAATTTCTTTGAAATCACTGCCAAATGAAGACTTGCTGCATTTCCACGCTGAATGGCTATGGAGATGCGTTGACCAAAGTACAGACCAGCCTTCTAGTCGCCAGAGGTTTCCATCAGACGTTTGAAAAGACGCATGAAATGAAAGAATCTCTTTGAAAAGACTCATGTCCTTGGGCCCACGAGCCCACGGGCCTAGAGTCTCAACTCCAGACGCTATAAATATATATCCATTTTCAAGGAATGAATATTTACGGCGCTTGATAGTCTCTTAGTGTTTTGCGGTACCAGCCCTCATGGATATACTTGGAAGGTGAGACGGCGCCACCGTATCGACCTAGGCCTAAGTCCTATACAAGCGGACGCCTCATCCTCTAATGTACCAAGGACATCCTGGAGGTTCTAGAATGGCAAGCACGCCTGGGATGACAATAGCCTGACGAAGAATGTCATTAATAACTGAGCGGCGCAGCAAGCGCCCAGTATCTTAAAGTAAAAGAGGCCATGGTGTCCCAAGATATTGACGTTAACCTGCAGCGGTGGGGAGCATTTGTTTTGATTTACGATCTGAGAGAGACTGAGAATCTAAACGTTGCGTCATCCAAAAATGTTTCAATATAAGGTGAAAGAAATGTGTGTTATCAAAAGGACCATACTAACATGACGCGTCCAAATGTGAGATTACTATGGGGTTCTTCAAAGGTATTTATATTTCTTTGTACAAATATGTCCTGTTACACTATCAGAATACTTTCTTAAAAGAATATACTTTTTTTTCTCGATTTTTCCTTTTAGTATGTATGACTACAGTACCCTAACAAGACAACTAGGAGTCATTGACACTGTAACATTTAGTATTTCATTCAGTACATGAGTGAGAGTAGATTGAGTCGATGTTTCAGTGGCGATCATTGCTCCTTACACGTAATAATAATACATATATTTAATTGATATTTTAACTAACTTTTACACGCGACTTCGTCCGCGTGACCAGGATAAAAAGTAGCTTATATCCTTCCCTCCAGCATTAAATTCCCTTAGTCACGTTATTATAAAATATTTAAAATAATGTAAAGAAGTAAACAGACCTTTTAAGTAGTTATTTATTTATTTTATTTATGATGCTATATATTATATAAAGTTATTTATCAATCAAGATTTAAGATGACCATAAAATTTTGCTTCGTAAAAAGTAACGATTTCAATCACAACAAATTCAAGGTAACCTTATTGACAAAAATCAAGAAAAATTCATACTTGGCAAAAATATTGCGTAACTTACATATGAAAAAAACTGCAAACGAATTAAGAATCACTTCCTTTTTAATTTCACTAAAATATACAGTTAATTGCTTTGAAAATGGTATAATTATAATTAACATAGAGTCACCTTGACAGACTGGTTAGATAAAGCATAAGAACTTAACTTTTCCTCTGTCCCAAACGTGAAAATTTTTGTCGATCAGCGATTCTTTCTTTTTAGAGCATAAATAGATATTTATGCTCTAAAAAGTTATACTAAATTATTAACTTAGTGTTCAAGTGTTCAGTGTGGAATATTTATACATACATTTTGTTTCGCTAAAAAAAAAAACACCTCTGTCATGAAATTACGTACATTAACGACGGGATGTTTACTAAACGCAAATTTAAACTTATTTTACTTCTCTATTCGTCCTTATCATGATATCAGCCGTCAACCAGAGGGAGATTTTGTACAAAAGTTGTTTGCTTGGGCGCCTCTATCCCATTCGTGTTTCTACCGTGAAGCAGTTAGCACGGCTGTGTTTCGTTTTGAAGAGTGTGATATGGCAGTAAAATTATAGGATACAGAGGAATAACACCTGATTCCTCAGGAATAGCAACGCAAGGGGAGTATCGTGGACGAAATAGTGTACACTGTTATGTCCATGGTACTGTTCATGTCTATAGGCGACGGTTATTATTTTCCATCAGGTGGACCGCCAGCTACCATTGCATAAAAAAAATAGTTAATCGATTAAAACAAAAATTATACACGGACCAGATGCATTTTCACGGCTGAATGGACACAAAAACAATCGGGGCGCGTTTCACATAATTTTGTTAACAAATTAGTAATATTGCTGGGGTGTAGTACGGGCTTGCTCGGTCAACCTTGTTATTTGTCGTTTTCTTTCGGCAGGTGAGTTATTTTTAGCCGACTTCAAAAAGGACGTTCTCACTTGGGTTATATATTTTTACTTTATACTTACTTTATAACTCCGTCGATTCTAAATCCAGTTGGAAAATTCCTCCTTTTTTTATTTGAAAGAATGAATATCATCATTATTTCAGCCGTTGTGTCCACTGCTGAACATAAGCCTACCCTATAAGGGGAGTTTTGACAGTTGCCACGCTTGGCAGGCGGGTTGGCAATCGTAGTTAGGCTTTTAGAAATGTTTTAAAACGCCGCTACTCATTCGTCGACCATTAAGTTCTTTTAGGTTTTTAGGTCGTAGTTCACCTCTTACGACACCCACGGGAAAGAAAGGGATGGCCTATTCTATGCCAGGACCACAAGGCGTATACCTGAAAGAATATACTTACAGATTGGTCCTAAAGAAATTTTATCAAAATCGGTTCAGTACTTTAGTTTGTAAACCGTAAAAACCGTAAACCGTTGAAAACCGTAAAAAATTAACCGGTTTTGTCACAATTGAAATCTTTTTTTTTTGTTAAAAGAATTTTAATTACTTTCCGGCATGTGAATTATTTTTATTAATACTAATAATAAAATTGTTTATACTAAACTGGAAATATAAAACCGGTAATTTGTATAAATATTGAATAAATCCGTTTGATTTATCATCGTCACTACATAGTATAAAACAAAGTCGCTTTCTGTCTGTCTGTTCTTATGTATGCTTAGATCTTTAAAACTACGCAACGGATTTTGATGCGGTTTTTTTTAATAGATAGCGTGATTTAAGAGGAAGGTTTATATGTATAATACATGCATAATATAATAGAGAAACACTTTTGAATTTAAATTTATTTTCAAATTATACCATTTTATTTTTTTTTATAATTGTAATACAGGTATTATTCTCAAATAATGTGTCAAAAAATGTCGTCAAAAACCAGAGGGAGACTTTGTACAAAAGTAGATTGCTTGGGTACCTCTCTCTCATTCGTGTTTCAACCGTGATGCAGTTGTGTTTGCATGGCTGTGTTTCGGTTTGAAGGGTGGGATATGACGTGAATTTACAGGGTACAGTGGGATATCACCTAAGTTCTCAGGAATGGCAACGCATGGGGGGTATCATGGGCGAAACAGTATACTCTGTTATTTCCATGGTACTGATCATCTCTGTAGGCGACGGTTACCACTTTCCATCAGGTGGGCCGTCAGATTGTTTGCCATTCTCAGTTGTATAAAAAAAAAATGGATGACTTTGTTAACATCTGAGCATTATTATTGACAATGTTGCTGTAGTTTTCAATAGTATTGTTTAATTTGTTTAATTTAGTATTGTTTAATTTTGTGTTTCCTTCACTTGTATTACATTTGTGCAACCTTTAGTGGCTGTTAAATTACTATTTAAGTGTGTAATTATGTATTGTTCTAGCTGTTTGTTTGCCTTAAATAAATAAATAAATAAACACTGATAATTTTAGAGGTTTCTAATGTGATGTGATGTAATGTATACCCGTGCAAAGCCGGGTTGGGTCGCTAGTATTGGAATGAATTATCACGCCATTACCACGTGTCGACATACTGCGTCGCTTATCGTGCTCACTGTATGATAATACTGTTCTAGCCTTGTCCAGCACCCAAATACAAAACATAATAATGCCCCTTTTATTTTTATTTATTCACTATTTTTTGACTTTATGTTCACTAAATGGAACATGTGAATTTTAGAAGTAGGCGAACCTATAAATTGGATACTCTTCATTGTTTCCTCCAAGGGGGGGGGGGGATTGTTAGTACTGCAGACTACCAGTTCCATTGCTAGCAATATATCATATCAGGTCGTCCTTCCCGTGGTCCCCACTGGGAACCATCGTGATGAATTTCAGGTTGGTAACCGTCGCCTATAGACATAAGCAGTACCATGGACGTAACAGAGTATACTGTTACGCCCATGATACCCCCCATGCGTTGCCATTTTTGAGAACTTAGGTGTTATTCCTCTGTACCCTGTAAATTCATGCCATATCCCACCCTTCAAACCGGAACAACAACTGCTTCACGGTAGAAACACGATTGGGACAGAGGTACCCAAGCAATCGACTTTTGTACAAAGTCTCCCTCTGGTAATTACTTACTAACTTAATTCCAGATTAAGCACTAGTAGACGCTTGCTTATAGCGTGGCAACTGGCAATACCCCCCCAAGTGGGAGGCTTATGTTCAGCAGTGGATAATTAATTTTTTTTACAACACAGGGGGCAAACGAGCACGCAGCTCACCTGACGGTAAGTGACTACCGCCGCCCATGATCGCCCACAACACCAAGGTAAGTATTGCAGGTGCAGGTTTAAAAAGGAATATGCTCTTTTCTTGAAGGTTACGTGATGCTGATATGATGATGATGAAGAACACATTTTATACTTGTAAATCTATGGTAGTGGGGGGAAGGGATTGTTAGTAATGCGGGCTACCAATCCCATTGCTAGCAATATACCATGTCAGGTTGACCTCCACGCGATTTCCCCTGGCAACCATAGTGCTGAATACCACGTGTACTCACTGACCTGCTTTTTTTCATTACCCCCCTATCATCCCTCACTGGTGCTCCGCCAACGTATACTGTTAGCGCAGGTGAGGTTACCACTCCATTATCATCCATTAAAATAATCGATGAAAGTAGACTAGTGTATTCTAATTTATAAAACTAATTTTTAAATAAATTTATCAATTTCTATGAACTGTCATCAGGTCATCAAATATCTACGTCCCAAAACATTCCGCTCTCGTACGTCATAATGACGTCTACAAAAAATAACTTATACGTCATTCGACTGTCTGGAATCCATGTTAATGTAGGTACTCGTGTTCTAACAGAAATTATCTAAATAATATCGTATTACCTTCTAATCACTGTTTGCGCACGATGCGTAGAGACATTGGTTAGGGACATAATGATACGTTCAAATACAATATTACAGTAAATATATTTACCGGAACATGTCTGATTAGAGCAAAACTATAAAAACTGTTCATTATGATGACAAAGTATGATAATAATACAGTGTGATATGTGATACGTCTCATTCCTAGACCATTGTAAAAGTTGAGTAATGTAATTAAACACAACATACCAGAGGGAGACTTTGTACAAAAGTCGATTGCTTGGGTACCTCTGTCCCGTTCGTGTTTCAACCGTGAAGCAGTTGTGTTTGCATGGCTGTGTATCGGTTTGAAGGGTGGGATATGGCGTGAATTTACTGGGTACAGAGGAAAAACACCTGAGTCCTCAGGAATGGCAACGCATGAGGGGTATCATGGGCGAAACAGTATACTCTGTTATGTGCATGGTACTGCTCATGTCTATAGGCGACAGTTACCACTTTCCATCAGGTGGGCCGTCAGCTTGTATACCTTTCTAAGTTGTATAAAAAAAGTAAAAAATACCAATATAAAAAAAGGAAAATCCTATTAATTGAATAAATGCGAAATTTTGTAATGATTGATAGATATTTGGGTAAATGGTTACTCTTTCACGCAAAAACTACTGGAGGATTTAAAAAAAAATTTAACACACGGGTAGGTTACATCGTAATTTAGCAATATACTCAATGTACTGTTTCACGTGGACACAGCTACGGGATATAGCTAGTAAGATGTTTATTTATTTATTTATTTATTAAAAAAAAAAAACAGAAACAGCGGTTTACAAATAAAATTAACAAACATTTTATAACGGGGTCGGCAATGCACGCGTAATATCTCTAGTATTGCAGGTAACCACTTACCATCAGGTGGGCCGTATGCTTGTTTGCCACCTCAGTGGTATAAAAAAAAACAAAGCAGTATGGTCAATAACAGGTTTTTTTTTTAATTAAATTCTGTAGATTATGTAGTTGACAATTGTTAAAGGAAAAGCAGAAAAAATAAACAAATCAAATAGGTAGGCAATCGTTGAAGTCACAATAATATTTTTACACATACGCAACAGATATATACATTCCTTAACAAATACATACATATGCACCAATACACAAATATACGCATACATATACACATACACACACATACATACATACATATACGTATACACACACACACATATGCACACACACACACACACACACACACACACACACACACACACATACACTAAATAGCAACCACAAATTAAATTAGCTCAAAAAAAAAAAAGAGTTACTTATATTAAGTTTACGTGTTATATTAAAAAAATATGCAGAAAAGCTCAATAATATATCAAAAGCATATCGTTTGCTTACAATTTGAATAACCCCTTTTTTATAGGCTGTTTTTGTACAATTGAATATATCCATTAAACCGAATGACACATTATATGCACAAGTTAATCGTGATGTTGATGAAAAGTTAGGGGAACTTAGGGTGAACTCCTTGTCGATGGCGAACTGTACGATGGTAGAAAGTGGCCATGGACATCATATTAAACAATCATACTGAATTCCAAGTATATTCATCACGATGGGCTAACTGACCTGCATTTTCATCCTCACCTATCACCCTCATTGGAGCCCGCCAGCGTATACCAATCCCTCAAGCAGGGTTACCATTCCATTACCATCAATTAAAAAAACATGCATACAAAAATACAGCCCAATTATCAATCTCCATTTTTTTTTTAAATCGGTGTAGTTTAAGTGATACTTTAAACACACGCACGGTTTTGTCAAAGAACACTGAAAGCCATCAATCTTTTTTCCACAGTCGGTTATTGCCCGGACTTCCCTCAATCGCTGTATGTCTGTCCGTTATTTACATAAATAAATACTGTAAATAGGTAAATAAGTGGTTGGCACGCGACATAACCTATAACGTAAACCGGTCCTGAATGAGTAATGACCAATTGAAAAGTGTTACATTTTTCGACCGTAAACGATTTATCATTATTATTGTTCGAAGAAGAAGAAAGAAAAAATATTGTTATAATATCATCCTAAATTTACTTGCATATTAATAATTTTAATTTTAATTAATTACATGTATTAATTGCACATATTAATTAGTATTTAACTTTTAAAAAGAAGAGATTTAAAGTTCATCTAATAATTTTGCAAATTCTAAACCAATATTCATATTTTTTTTCAAACAACTTCAATAAAAGTAGGAGGGTATCAACTTAGTTAAATTTTTTTTATGTAAATCTATAAGGGTACAGTGACATAACACCTTAGTCGTCAAGAATGGCAACGCATGGGGGGTATCATGGGTGAAACAGTATACTCTGAACTGTTCATGTATATAGGCGACGGTTGCCAGTTTCCATTAGGTGGACCACCAGCTAGTTTTCCATTCTGAGTTACATAAAAGAAATCGTATGTCACGCGATAACTTCGCCTATTCTGAATCTATTTATATAATACTTTATTTTTTGTATAATTTTTTTTTTTATTTGTTAATTTTTTATTCCAAAATATTAAATGGTGAAAACACTTCTGTACTGGACTGTATACGTAGGTATATTAATATTTGTGTGTTTGTAATGAAAGCAAGGCAGTGTTAACGCTCCATTTCATTTGGATACGGTAAACTAGTCGCAAATTACGACGCACTATTTTGTTTTTTTTTTTTGTAGTTTTTTGAAGGGGGTCACACTTCAAAATTGTTCTATAGAAAAAAATAAATATGCTCGCGGTACCTTCTAGACGATTCTTTGTATTTATTAAATTTATCAGTTTTAAAAAATAGTCTGAATGATATGACGTATAATGGCAACACGAATAAAAAAAAAACAAGAAATAATTTTTTTAACAAAAGAAAACCTTTAAATATAGACTATATATGTGTAATGAACGGTTATAAAGAAGTAAATTCATTAATCATAAAATAATCATCATTAGTTAAAAATTAAAAAAAATATCATATCTCATAAAAAAATTTCACCTAATTTTAAAATATCTATTTTGAAACCAGTTGAACAGTGTTCTAATTGTGTTCTAACACTATGCAGGAATTCTTGTACAATTTATACACGCAAATAAAACATGTTTAAATCTTCTATTACTATATATACTGCTAAAAGGTTGTCTTGGAAACATTGCTGTCGACAATAATACAGCCTTACTGTACTTATACGATTTTATATTTATTACATAGCTTGTTTATTTCTTATATTGTATAATGCAAATAAAGTATGTATATTCATTCATTCATCCATTCAAAATTTGAATTTTTAGCACTCTTTTAAGTTAGTATTTCACTACTGAATCTAACGATTTTTCCAACTGAAAAATTGGTCAAGAATCGTTAGAAAATTAAAAGCCTCCTGTAATGAACTAATTGTCACAAAACTTTTTTCCGTTTTTTTTATATATATTTCGGAAACTTAACTTTTATACGTATAATATAGTATACAATCTGTCTTTGTTATTCCAATTTATATTTTATTTAAAAGCTATTTAAAACTGTTTTTCAACGATTTTCGAAATGGAGAAAGTTCACAATTAGGTTATAGCCAATTCTAAATATGTATATTGATTAATGATACTCAATTATAGGTGATGTTTTAAGAAAGGTATAAAAAATTAATGTGGACGGCTATAAGGGCAGAGGAAGGCCTAAAAATATGAATGGACTCTGTGAAAGATAATATGGTCAGAATGGGAGTGAATGCGGAAATGACTGTGAATAGAGATGAATGGACAATTTTTTTTTTTTATACAACTTAGAATGGCAAACAAGCTGACAGCCCACCTGCTGGAAAGTGGTAACCGTCGCCTATAGACATGAGCAGTACCATAGTAGCAGTAACAGAGTATACTGTTTCGCCCATTATACCCCCCAAAACAAAGAAAAACATATTACGCAGATCCTAAATAATAATTGAGATAAGGATAAGAAGATGATGATGATAAGGATGAGTTATGATCATAATAAGTAATTTTTGGATTTTATAATCATGTCGTAATTAGGGTCCGTGTTTTTTGTAAAATAATATTTAAAAACTTATTTATATAAAAATCCCGTATCGCCACGTTCGTTCACGATAATAGCCGTTCAATAAATTTTAATGAAAACGTATAAATAATGTATTTGTTTCAAATTGAGATAATATAGTTTTTATTACGATAAGAGAAAATGGACCATGTAGATGGCGGTAGGGAGCAAAACGTTTCCCGTTTCAGCAAGTGTTATATGTACTTGGATTATATATGTATTATTTAAGTAAATCAATACATAAAAAAATGTAAGTTAAAACCTAATTAAAAATAACTCACGATAAATTAAAAGAGAATAACTTATACTGAGTGGTTCATCTTACTGATGTTATAAAAGAAATAACAGGGAGAAGATATTATAAATGAAAATTTCTAAAAATATTTGTATGTGTGTTACCTAATTTTGTTAAAAGAATTTTATAGA
This sequence comes from Galleria mellonella, assembly GCF_026898425.1. NCBI lineage: Eukaryota > Metazoa > Arthropoda > Insecta > Lepidoptera > Pyralidae > Galleria > Galleria mellonella. Next base: position 4,310,400 of record NW_026442015.1, read on the forward strand.
TATTTAAACACACACACACAGGATACTTTATATACTGATTCATGCGGAAAAACGTGCGGGAAATAACTAGTAAATAATTAATAAAATATTTTTGCATAAAAAATATAATATTTAGATATGAAAATATACATAAACTATAATAAAATTATTATAAAATATAAACTATAACTATAAAATGATAATGAAATGATTAATTGGTTATTGTACAATTTTCCTTTTTGTTTTCAAATTACTTGGTGCGTTTTTTATAATGCTTTTTATCTATGGTGTTATGTATTTATATTGGGAAATATACCTTGACTTCTCGTTGGTAATCTGTTTGCAGTCCTTATATTAGTTTCTTGAGCCCCGGTGTCCTCCATATGCCAAGAATATTCCATTTTATTATTAGAAAAACATTGTCATCCTCACTTTTATGTCGCATCTACCAAAAATCCTATAATACACATCGCGTTACTCAAAATTACTTATTAATTCATATACATGCAAACTTGTGCTAACGCATTGTTTCACAGACAAAGTAATTAACACTTTAATTCACTGTGTTTAATAAAGAAGTATTTAAATAACGCCAAAGTCTATAATACTACGTTTTCTACTTATTACGTAGTTAATCTGTATTCACTTTACTTCTGAGTTTATCCTGTAATTATTGTTCTAATCTAGTAATGTTTTTTCTATTGTTTTTCCTAAACCACTACTTAGAATTATAAATATTTGCCAAGAAACACTGGCAGGCAAACACAGTTCTTTATTTAAAAAAAAATCTTATTCGTTCAAATAAACGTCCGTCAACAAATTAAACTTAGAAGGCACTGAGATACCGCGAAATTCTCCTATGCCACCCTTGCGTGCGATAGAGCAAGCTAGCGGAACGGTACACGCGCCAGAGCGAGACAGCCGTATTTAACTTTTCACGGTTTTCACGAAAAATATTGGTGGTTTGGAAAAACGGTGGGAACCAATCGTGTTTCCCTTCACAAGGGTGGGGGTTGAGCCTAATTTGTATACTGAGGTTTGTTAGGGTTGTTAAACATTTATTAAACATTTAAGGGAAAAGGTTTCATGTAAAAAGCAATTATTGTAATTAAGTAGCGACAGATAAAAACAAATATTAATGCGCGTTCAAATTTGAATATTCAAATTGGTTTATTATTTATTATTTCACGACAATCGAATTATTAATAAACAACTTTTTTTTTTTAAATATATCGACTACAAAATTGAACATGTATTAAAAATAAAAAAAAACTCACTAAACTATTACATTATACTATTTTTTTTTTTACTTTTGCTTTTACTTTTTTTTTACGCATTTCCATAGCTATTCAGCGTGGAAATGCAGCAAGTCTCCTAAGTACCCCACCAGCTGGCAGTGATCTCAAAGATTTTTTTTTAACTGTTTAAATATATTCTATTGTAAACGTTTCATTTTTAAATATGTAAATATAGAATAAAAATTCATGTATCAATAATCTGTTACAAATCCTCCTTTTCAACCGACTTCAAAAAGAAGAAGGTTCTCAGTTCGGTTGTATTTTTTTATGTTTGTTTGATAATTCTATCAGTTCTGAACCGATTTAGATAATCCTTTTTTGTCTAAAAAGATATACTTATAGATTGGTCCCTTAGAAATTTTATCAAAATCAATTTAATAATTTAGTTTTTACATCAAAATAACTGGTTTTCCCCTAATTAAAGTCAACTTTCTTTCTTTGTGGAACACAATCTTTATTTCTGAAACCAGTTAAGAACCATAAATTTATTTTAAAATATTACAATAAATTTGACTACGTAAACAATATGGCTTAATGATGGTAAGTGCCACAGAATTGCACCTAAGGGATACGACATGAATTTACAGGATACAGAGGAATAACATCTGAGTCCTCAGGAATGGCAACGCATGGGGGGTATTATGGGCGAAACAATATACTCTGTTATGTCCATGGTACTGCTCATGTCTATAGGCGACGGTTACCACTTTCCATCAGGTGGGCCGTCAGCTTGTTTGCCAATCTAAGTTGTATAAAAAAAAGACAGAGGTAGCAGACTTTTACAAATAAGATCCACTCTCATTATACTTATCATCATTATTATATCCCCCTGTCCACTGCTGAACAAAAGTCTCCCCTCTGGAAGGTTTTGCCAGTAGTTACTTATTTGACAGGTGAGTTGGCGCTGTTTACCTTTGGTGATATTTTAAGAGAGACGTTGTCACTTATCCCTCAACCATTAAGTTTCCTTAGCCGCCTCTTACGACACCTACGGGAAAGGAAAGGGTGGCCTATTCTATGCCAGGACCATGCAAATACGACGGTTATATTCATATTATTACAATTTGGAGTAACTCCTATCACCGTGTTTCCACCTAATATGTTTACAACGAAATAAGCCCACAATACCAAATGGAATTTTCGTAACTTCTGGTAATAAATTTTTTACAAACATTTTTACATATCGTTTCAATCAATCAATCAATCAATCATCTTTATTCATATACATCTGTTACAGATTCTTATGATATGACAATCTATAATTATAATAATTACTATATAAAATAATATTGATTTAAAAAAAAATACAATAATTACATTTACAATACAATTCCCATTAATACAAAATTCAAATCCATGCAGTTTTGTCATTTACAGTCTTTTGTACAGAGAGTCCTTTTTATATATGTCTTAAATTTTCTCTCATTTAAATTTAAAACGTCATCTGGAAGTTTATTATAAAAACGTATACAGTTCCCCATGAAAGATGTACTGACTTTTCTAAGGCGATAACAAGGAACATTCAATTTGTTTTTATTTCTTGTATTGAAATTGTGTGTGTCACTGTTATTTTTAAAAAGATTTATATTTTTACGTACATACATAATGTTTTCGTATATATATTGCGAGGGAACAGTAAATATACCTGTTTGCTTAAAATGTTCTCTAAGAGATTATTATTAGAGTTTATTAGAAACAAACCAGTCTAATCTGACAACCGGTAACATACCACGGTTAATTACAGTATTTTTTTTATGCGTGAAAATGGTATGGTAACCCCGCCTGCGCTATCAGTATACAGTAAGCGGTGATAGGTGAGGATGAAAAGGCAGGTCAGTTAGCCCATTGTGACGAATTCAATGATAAATTGGTCACGATAGTTTCCAGGGGGAACCGCGTGGAGGTCGACCTGATAGGGTATATTGGTAGTAATGGGGACTAAACTCCTTATTACTAACAATCCCTTCCCCCCTTATTACAGTATTTGTAAACAGAGATAAAATATAAAATTATTAAATATCTATATTAGATAAAGAAAATACTAGGTGTCAAGTCGTATATGAAGGTCAAAGATATGGCCTCGAATAGAGCTGGCTGAAAGAGAATTAGTTGCTTCAAAAAGAGGAAATTTAAATAAAAAAAAATATATAATATCATCAGAATAAAGCACTGAGCCCAATCGCCGTGCACTGCGGTCAAGTCATCTAAAGCTGCACCACCACAGTCAGTGAAGCGTGTAAAGGGTAGTTCAGATAGGGTGCAATATCTGTCGATAATCGAAATCGATCGACTGTAACGTATCAAACAGCTGGATACGACTATGCTTTACACATGTTTTTTTTTATACAACTTAGAATGACAAACAAGCTGACGGCCCACCTGATGGAAAGTGGTAACCGTCGCCTATAGACATGAGCAGTACCATGGACATAACAGAGTATACTGTTTCGCCCATGATACCCCCTTTCGTTGTTATTCCTCTGTACCCAGTAAATTCACGCTATATCCCACCCTTCAAACTGAAACACAGTTGTGCAAACACAACTGTTTCACGGTTGAAACACGAATGGGACAGAGGTACCCAAGCAATCGACTTTTGTCAATCTCAGTCGTTTTTGTCAACAAGCAGCGTTTTTGCTAGGCTTCTGGTTCAGTAAGAAGAGTAGCTCTTCATCGTCATTACAATCTGTTGCTGAATATAGGTTTCCCCTATATTATGCCACAAAGTACAATGCTATATAGAAAGCGTACAGGCTACTTTTTATCCGGGTCAGTAAACATATCGACAGGGAGTTCACCCTCATACCTTACAGCCTAAATAGTCGCGTACAACGCGGTTTCAGAGATGCTTTCTCCCACGAACACTCAGGTTATGGAATGAGCTCCCTGCCGAGGTTTTCCCAAGAGACTACAGCATGGGGTTCTTCAAAGGGGGGGGAAAGAGGTTTCTTCAGGGTCGGCGACGCGCGCGTAATTCCTCTGGTATTGCAGGCGTTCATAGGCTACGATAACCGCTTACCATCAGGTGGGCCGTATGCTTGTTTGCCACCTCAGTGGTATAAAAAAAATATCCCGGCCTCGCGAACGAAGTCGCAAGTAAAAACTAGTAACTAGTAAAAAATTCAGGCGAAAAGACTACTTCTTTTGAACGGTTTTATTTCTTCGTCGAAAGAAAGTGGCAAGCAGTGAGCACGTTCGCTACAACTGACCGAACAATTTCGCTGAATAATTCGGGTCTTTTTGTTTTCTTTTAAATCGACTTCAAAAAACGGGGTAATTTCAAACTCACAGAACTGTCCCTTTTTTTTTTTAAATGGGTGATAATAGTATAGTAACCCCGCCTGCGTTATCGGTGTACACTGGCGGGTTACTAGTGAGAGATGACAAATAAAGATGAAAGCAGATCATTTAGCCCATCGCGACGAATTTTAACTACAATTAAACACAATGGTTTCCAGGGGAGACCACGTGGAGGTCGACCTGATAGGGTATATTGCTAGTAATGGGGCTATTTGACTCCATTACTAACAATCCCTTTCCCCCCAGTTCATAAGGTTAGCTGGCAATTTATAATAAGCGATGAATTTATTTTCAGAATCCTGAAAAGCCACCCAAATACATACACATTCACAAAACATTTAGCCGAGCACGAAGTCGTGAAGTGTGCTGATCTGTTTCCATGTACTATTGTGAGACCCACCATGAGTAAGTATGCCTCTACGAGTAGATTCCGGCAGATTTATACTTGACTAGCGATCCGCCGCGGCCTCGCACGAATATATACAAATTAATACAAGACAACAATCCATTTCTCCCAACTCCGTCATTCATAAACTAATTTAGAAAATTCTTTTTTTTTAACTGAAAGCATATATCCCTTGCCCTCCCTTAGTCGCCTCTTACGACACCCACAGGAAAGGAAGGGGTGGCCTATTCTATACCGGGATTACTCGACAACAATTCCATTTATTCATCTACAAAAAGAATAATTAAAATCTGTTCACAATTATCGGAAATATCGCGTAAAGTACAAAAATACATGCATATTGATATCTCTATTCTTTTTTTGTATCGCTTCGAAATCGTGCTAATCGCAATTAATTACTCCAACTCGCGTTTACTAAACAAACGTTTACTAACATTAAACATATCACAATATTGACATTTCCGTATCAAAGTTCATATAATTGCAGTATCAAATTACTTAGCCATTCCAAAGGTCACCACCGATCGCTGGTCACCCTACTGATGCCATAGCAAAAAATATGCAGTAGTACAATTTATCTGGATTTTTGTATTTTTATTTAACAAAGATAATAATTATAGCATTTAATTAGCAACCAATTTGTGGAAATTGACTACATTCAGGATTCTGGGTAACGTGGAAGAAGATCATTAGAGATAAAAGAGATCACGGATAAAAGCAGTTTATATGGGTGCCTCTGCCCTAATATTCACACTTCTGCTGCCAAGAACATTGAGGAATACTTATACTGACGCTAACAATAACTTCTTACATGATCCTATTTCATTATTAGGCACAACATTTGTCTTCAAGTACAGCAATTAAATTAATGATGTTATTTAAGGAAATGGTGATCATTTTCCATCAGGTGGGATCCTGATCATTAGTTTGTTTGCCATTCCAAGTTGCAAAAATTAATGGAATAATGTAAGTATAATTTCTTCCAATATAACTGATTAACAATGTAAACAAACGAATTTGTCTCGACCACAAGAGTCCATCACCAGTCTTCTGAAGTCCTATACTAAGTAATACAAATCAAAAATCTATTAATTTATTTTATATTTCCATTCGTTACTGATTTCATTTACATGGTGTTTCTGTGTTAAGAATATTGAACTTTCCATGAAATTTTATTAAAACAGACCAGTATTCTGAACTAAACCGATCTACTGGTCGTGTCCCTACTGTGACATAGATTACACCGATCACTGGCCGCCCCATAAACGCTCACGTGATAATTGCAGCCGTGGGAATGTGTTCGGTGTATATTAATACAGCTAATTCGTCAAGCAGGTGTAATTTTTGATTAATTTTGTAATAGAAAACGATGAATTATTGTGAATATTAATTATTATTATTTTAGTCATTCTTTAAATATGTTCTCTTTTTGAACGTAGAAACATAATATTGTTTTGTTTTTTTGTTTTGCAGTAACTACTAAAGAGTCTCACGATATGAAAGTGACTATGTTGTTAAAAATGAACTTGTTAATCAAGATTTTATTTTATACCACGAACGTAACAAACAAGCACACAGACCGTCTGATGGTAAATGGTTTATTTTTATTTATTTACCACGTTACAAAAAAATGTCTAGTACAAAAGGCGGACTTAATACTATATAGCGTTCTCTCAGAGTCAACCTTTGGCAAAACAGAAATGTAATGATATGGTTACTTTAGCCAATGAACGCCTGCAATACACATCACAGGCGTATTTCCAATCCCGAAGATATTTTAATATATTCTCTTTGGAGATCGCCATACTGTAGTCTCTAGGGAAAACCTCAGCAGGGAGCTCATTCCACAGCCTAGGCGTTCGCGGGAGACAATTCCTTTGAAACCACACTGTACGTAACCATTTAAGTTCTAGCGTGTGAGGATGAATTCCCTGTCGATGGCGAACGGTGCGATGATAAAAGAATCTTTGAAACTATTGAAGTAGGTAATACTAAAAGAGAAAGCGATTATATTCCTGACTTATATAGTCTATTTTCCATCGAGTATGAATAATAAAGAACATTCGAAAAAATTGTACAAAAGTCGTCTACTTGAGCGCTACTGTCCCACTTATATTTTTGCCGGGATGCAGCTATGCTTGCATGATTGTATTTCGGTTTGGAAGGAGGGTTCATCATCATTGTCATCATATTAGCTGTTAACTCCTCACTGCTGAACATATGCCTCTCCATAAGACGGATTTTCCCAGTAGATACCACGCTTGGCAGACGGATTGACAACTGCAGTTAGGTTTTTTTATGGGTGACAATGGAATGGTAACCTCGCCTGCGCTAACGGAATACGCTGGCGGAGCACCAGTGAAGGGTGATCGATGAGAATGAAAACAGGCCAGTTAGCCCATCATGATGAATCCATCAGGAATTAACCATGATAGTTTCCAGGGGGAACCACGAGGAGGTCGACCTGGTTGGATATACTGCTAGCAATGGGATTTTTAGTCTCCATTACTAACAATCTCTTTCCTTCCACTGCAGTTAGGTTTTGGTGATGTTTTGACAGGGACGCTGCTGTCCGACCCTCTACCGTTAAGTTCCCTTAGTTGCCTTTTACGACACCCATGGGAAAGGAAAGTATGATCCATTGTATACTGGGATCACACGGCAAAGGGTCAAATATAGAGGTAAAATTACAGTACGAAAACATAAAAGCACAGTCCTTAAAAATGACAATGTATGAGAGGTGCTATGGGCATCTGGCATATAACATTTATATATTCTTTATTGCACTAAAACATACAGTAACAACAATAAGTTAATCACAATGTTAGCAAAGGCGAACTTATCTCGAAAAGAGATTTCTTCCAGACAACCTAACACAGTGGCATAGGAAGTAGCGAGTGGGCAGTAGTAGTGCTAAACAGAAATTAAAATAAAAATAAATATTTACATATATATATATATATATATATATATATATATATATATATATATATATATATATATATATATATATATATATATATATATATATATATATATTATATATATAGATACAATATTAATACATATATATGAATATAAAAGAATATATATACATATGTTAAATACTACATACATTTGTGATAACCGTAGCACTATACATATTTATAGGTGACAGTTGCCGCTTTAACTAGGTCATTTACCATTCTAAATATAGCAAAAAAAATCTCGCACAAACAAAGCAACGGAAAGCAACTTGTATTTTGAATAATCAATACCCACGCCTGTTTTACAAACGTTGAGACACGTCATCGAGATGGTTGCCATAGCAAAATATTGTTGGATCGATTCCGTTTACAGGAAAATTGTGACGGTGGTCACGAAGCTCTTCAACTTTTTCTTCGGCGACTTAAAGTAAGAAAAAAATATCTCGCATTCAATATGGCGGCCGTTTTTATAGGTTCTTAACATAAAGAAGTAACTCTTCTTCAACGGTCATATTTGATTTTATTTGAAACCATCATATTAATTAGGTTTGTTTTAAGTGTTCACAGTCACTGGAGAGTTAGTTGTACGATTTAACTTCATGTACATAACAAAGGTGCATATGGCGGACAAAGTATCTAAAGGGGTTTTCTACCAGTCAACCTTTAGAATATTCAGAGACACTCGATGGCGATTTCAAAAATTTATATTTTAGTATAAGATAAAAAAAAAATTCCCACACGCCTTTTGCGCCACTTTAATATAATGGTCAATAAAGTTTAAATAAATAAATAACCAAATATATTTTTAATATTAGATTAGTTTCGCTTATTGTTACAAGATATCGAAATATAGTAACGTTAATGCGACTTTGTCTCTAGTAAGAGGAGAATACACTTGTACCGAACGAAATATGTGATAATTTGAAAATTTTTTATACTACGAAGGTGGCGAACAAGCGTACAGCTCGTCTGATGGTAAACAGTCACTGTAACCTATAGACGCCTGTAAAATTAGATAGATAGATAGATACTCTTTATTGTTTCCTCCAAAAGATTACAATAGTAAACTTATTATAAATATAAATAATTACAAGAAATAATCACAATGAGAAAACAATGGGCGACCTTATCGCTAAGAGCGATCTCTTCCAGGCAACCTTTGGATGTTTTTTTTTAATTAGTGTTTTTTAACCCTTCTTTGCATGATATTTTTTTATTGGTTAAATCAAAGTCAAATAATCAAAGTGATATAATTCATGTTTAAAATTAAAGGAAAAATGGTTAAAACAAAAAAATTGAGTTGTTTTTTTTTCTGCAATGGACATTAAAATGTTATTCAAACACAATCATCTTAGAGTGAACTTGGTCTTTTATATAAGTTTTAGGCATTCAATGTTATGATGGAAATTTCCACCATTATGCAAAGAAGGGTTAAGGAATGCCCTTTCTCAAAATGTTTGTAGCCAATTACACTTCGCTAACGGGATACAAGAGTTTTTTTATTAATAATAATGGAAGGGTAACCCCGTCTGCGCTATTGGTATGTGTTGGCGGGGCACCAGGGAAACAAGATAAATTAGGATGAAAGCAGACCAGTTAGCCCACACTGATGAATTCAACAAGAATTAACCACGATGGTTTCCAGGGGTAACCGCGTTAGAACCGATATGGTATATTGATAGCAATGAGGACTAACCTCCCCATTACTAATAATCCCTTCCCCCGGGGATACAAGGGTTGTCACGTGCGCGTTGCCGACTCTGGAGAAACCTTAATACTCGTATACCCTTTTTTAAGAACCCCATATTGTAGTTTATAAGGAAAACCTCGGCAGAAAGCTTGCTCCACAACCTGAGCGTTTGTGGAAGGAAACTCCTCTGAAACGTTACTGTACCATTTACGTTCATAAGTTTGTTTTGTATCAAAACAATCTTACTTCAAGGTTGCATGTTCAAGGGTATTTCGTATTTAATCGCACGACCGCGCATTTATCGATCAAACAATTTTGTAACCCCCTCAGTAGTCGAAAGTGGGCGGGGCCTGCCTTGTTGGGGGTTTGAAATTGACCAATAAAAAAGCAGTATTTAAATTGCGAACGCGTGACGGTGCGTCGCTACTGGATAATGTCAAATTGACGTATCGCTTAACCCAAAATAGTTATTGTACAGGTTGATGTTATTTGAAGATTCTGGATATTAACTTTCGAGGTCAAATTCTAACTAATCGATTATAATAATCATGATTTATGGATTGTGTTAAATTATAAACCGATTTTAATTGTGGTATAACCTCATTTTGATTTAAAAACTAAACAATTGATTGATAAAATTTCGTGAAATGATGAGCTAAATGCTAGTCTATATATAAACGTAAAAATATTCCATAGTACTTTTAATATTGTGCATAAAAAATTACAATAATGTAAATTAAGTCTGCCGTTTTAGATAGATTCTTTTTATTGTTTCTCCCAAAAGATTACAATAGTTAACTAATTATAGATACAAACAATTACAAGAAATGTTCACACTGAGAAAACAATGGGCGGCCTTATCGCTAAAAGCGATCTCTTCCTGGCAATCTTTGGAATGGAGAAAAGTAATTATAAACAGTTTGATCGGAGGCACGATGAAAATTCTATTATTTTTAAATATGTAGATGTAACACATGTAATAATGTAAATATATATCCCTACTCTTTATTATATAATATATATACACACACACACACATATACATACATATAAACGTCTACACAAATACATAAAAATATATAAATATTTTAATGTTTACTTAGTCATTTGTCCTTGAATTCATTATGATGTATAAATTCGAAGATCCTTTTTTAAGTACATGTAGGTATTGAATTGTCTACCTACGCATTTTTATAACAATTATATAGGTATTTCTATAGGTATATAAATTATTACTACTTAGCTAATCGTGTCACCAACTCGATTATTTCCTTTGTTTGTATGTCTCTCTGTTCGCCATTTCAGAATGGCTTTTATGATTTTTTTTTAATAAGTATTTCTTTCAAGTAGATCTTATTAACTTTTACAACATTGATAACGGGGGGGGGGGGGGGAAAGGAATTGTTAGTAATGGAGACTAAGAATCCCATTGCTAGCAATATACCCAACCGGGTCGTGCTCCTCGCGGTTTTCCCTGGAAACCATCATGTTTAATTCTTGTCGAATAAATCATGGTGGGTCAACTGACCTGCATTCATTCTCGCCTATCATCTTTCACTGGTGCCTCGTCGGTGTATACCGATAGCGCGAGCGGGGTTACCATTCCATTTTCACCCATTAAAAAAAAACATTGATAACGGTTTGTTTTTTTTTTAATAATTTTAAATTTTTATTATAATAAATTAATAATAATCAACCCTGTCATAATTATTACTGGACGCAACTAAAAAAATAATCTTAAATGAGAGAAAACTGTCTCACTTTTATCTTCTTCTTTTTTTCTTTTATTTGCTTTTATATTGAATAGAATTTTATGTAAATAAATAAAATGGACCATAGAAATGATCGATATTTTTAGTATACTTCTAATTTTAGATTGGAAATAAAAGATTAAGAATGATACCTCTCGTTTTATTTCTTTAGCATCATCATCAGCCGTTAATTATTCACTACTGAAATAGGCCCCATAAGGAGGGTTTTTTTGTACCATTAAGGTGACAAACAAGCATACGGCCCACCTGATGGTAGGAGGGTTTATTTAGAATATTTTAATATATTTCATAATCGTAACGTGTTATGTAGAATAATATTGTTGTTTTCTTTTTTTTTTCGTGAGCGAGACGTGCATTGCCTAGGAGCGCCGACATGGTCAATCCAGCCCTGATTAAGAGTGTTCATATTGCCGCTTGCCGAAATATGACAACGTCCGAATTAACTGTCAATTTTCAAAAATAAGTGAACACTTTTCAATATTTGTGACTGATTAAAAAAAAAAAAAAAGTATTCTGCTAGCCAATTAAAAAGCTTAATTTTAAAAGTTGTAAAACTTACTTACATGCAAAAATTAGATCTTTATATAATTTAGAAACTTAGATGCAAAATTTTTAGTGGTAGTTTATAATAATAATATATCATTATTTTTGTCTTTATTCTCTTGCATTGTATGAACGTAAATAAATTAATAGCACTTTCATATAAGTTTTTAAATTGTATTTGTGTCACAAAAATGGCTGATTAAAATGTCAAGGCGGCATTATCTCTTGTTATGGCCAAATATATTTATTAGCACACAATTTCGTATTATATTGATATTATTATTGTTTATAGATATATAATCCACTGACTTAAAAAAAAAAACTTCTTAATACACTTGTATTTTTTTGTTTGTTTTTTACTTCATAACTCCTGTTCTAATAAACCGATTTGGAAAATTCTTATTTTTTATTTAAAAGAACATACTTGATTCATTTCATTGAAATTTTGTGAAAATCAGTAGGTACTGGTTATGTCTATAGGCGACGGTTACCACTTTCCATCAGGCGAGCCTTTAGCTTGTCTGCCATTCTAAGTAACATAAAAAAAATAAGTTTACTTATAAAAAAATTCAATAAATTACTGTACTTCGTGACATTGTCCGCGTAAACAAATATCTATAGTCTATTCATGGACTAAATTTAAGTCATTTCTAAAAATAATTTTATTGATATCTATAATAAGTTGGCGACCAGTTTCTTGACTTTATTTGGTTTATTAACGATGCTTTACAATCATTAGATACCGTTAGCAATCCAAACTTAACCGAGAAATGGCAGCCTTGTCGCATCGAATAGCATAGACTCTATGCCATAGAGTATAAATAATCTATATTCAAAGAAACTTCAATTAAAATAAAATTTAACAGAGAGAGACTTTGTACAAAAGTCGTTTGCTTGGGCACCTCTGTCACATTCGTGTTTCTACCGTGAAGCAGTTGTGTTTGCAAGGCTGTGTTTTGGTTTGAAGGGTGAAATATGGCAGTGAATTTACAGGGTACAGAGGAATAACACCCGAGTCCTCAGGAATGGCAACGCATAGGGGTTATCGAGGACGAAACAGTATACTCTGTTATTGTGGTATAACACCTCCTACTATCATAGTCTTTTTATCATCTAAGCGATCTGTCATTAATAACTTATGTCACGATTACATTAACATTAAACGATTTACATCTATTCTATGTTTTAATATTATATTGTTATTACAACATTAATCTGGCGACGAGGTATGTCGTTAGAACGTTTTAATTTTAATACATTCGACAATAACACAGAAGATTGGGAATACTATATACAAAGATTTGAAATAGAACTGCAACTCCATGGCCTCGACGGAAGATCCCCAGATTGCAATAACAAGAGGAAACAATTACTTCTCTCCCGAGTTGGTTCAACAGCATTCAAGATACTTGTGGATTATTTTCGCCCATCTGCAGTAACGTCAAAAACCTACGATGAACTTGTCAAAGTACTTCATGAATATTACGGCAAAAAACGGTATGTCCTTTCCGAACGAGTATCTTTTGCAACAAGATATAGAAATGAAAACGAAACGATTTCACAATTCATATTACAACTTCGTTCACTCGCCGGGTACTGTGAATTTGGTAACACACTAGAAGAACGTATTAGAGATCAATTAGTAATTGGTATTAATAATATTGTATGGCAACAAGAACTTATAAAAGAACACCCAACAAACGATTCCAAACTCGCTGATGTTATAGCTACATTGAACAAACTAGAACAAGCAGAAATCCAGAGCCAACGTATAACAAACACCACTACCATTGAAACAACTGCCGAATTACAAGCCGTAAACAAAATCAATACTCGAACCAGCAAGAGATTTGTAAAAGAAACGCCAAATTCATCAAAAAAATGTATATTCTGTGGGGGAAATTTTCACCAAAACATAAACGAATGTCCTGCAAAAGGGAAGAGATGCAATGCTTGCAACAAATTGAACCACTTCTCAAACGTTTGCATTAGTAGTGGCCGTCTTAAAATCAATAAATATAATACAAGGCATATTGCTTTCAAAAAACAATCAAATCTCAATGATAGTGAGAATGAAAATTCAGGGGATGAGAGCATACATACCTGTACAATTAAGTTCCCAAATTCGGTTAGCAAAATTATGATATCAACAGAACTCAACAATAAGTTAGTTGAAATGTTATATGATCCTGGAGCTGTACGCTCCGTCATTGGTAAAAGACTTTGGGAAACAATTGGACGGCCATCATTAAAAACATGTAAGAATCTTGTTGCCTATACTGACGTTAAGATTGAAACGTTAGGGGTTTGTGACATTTCCGTGAAGGCTTTTAACACAGTGAAAGTATTGTCGGCTTATGTGACACAACATAATGACCTGCCATTATTTGGCTTAGATTGGTGTCTACAATTCAACTTGCCTATGCCACCTGGTGCCCGTCTGTGCAACATTAAGGAACCCACAACAAAAACGAAGTCCGATATGAACACCAAAGATAGCTATGAGATTGACCTCATTCTAAAAGATTTTGAAACATTGTTTGACGGAAAGTTGGGAACAATTAACTGTCATAGCGCGAAAATCCATATCCCCAGTAATATACGACCGAAGGCATTCCGGCCGCGACCAGTTCCTCTCGCATTACAAGAACAAGTCAATGAGGAGCTGAAGCGTTTAGTACGTGAGGGGGTCTTAGAACAAATAGACACCATGGCAACGCCGATTGAGTGGGCATCACCCATAGTTATTGCGATAAAATCAAATGGAAACGTACGCATCTGTGCTGATTTCAAGGTAACAATCAATCAATACGTACAAGTAGATGATTACCCACTACCGAGATTTGAAGAAATTACCTCAAAACTAGCAGGAGGACAATTATTCACTAAAATAGACCTTAAAGATGCCTATCTCCAACTATTGGTACATCCAGAGTCTAGAAGGTACTTAACCATCTCAACACACAAAGGTTACTTCCAGTATAAACGATTACCCTTTGGTATATCTTTTGCACCAGCAGTTTTCCAAAGAATCATGCACCAAATCCTAAGTGGGTTGGATGGAGTTGTATGCTACCTCGATGACATATTAATTACAGCTGGTACTCGTCAAGAACACATAAAACGAGTCAGAACAGTATTACAAAGGCTACAAGAAGCAGGTATCAAAAGTCAAATTTCCAAATGTTCTTGGTTACAGGAAAGTGTGACTTTTCTCGGTCATAAAATTGACAAAAATGGGTTACATCCAACATCAGAACGAGTTGAAGCCATCAAGAAGATGCCTACTCCAACCAACGTAGCTGAATTACGATCCTTTTTGGGTTCTATTACGTATTATGGTAGATTTATTGATAATTTACATGTTAGATGCGCTCCCTTGTATCGCCACTTAAAAAAGAATCAAAAGTGGGAGTGGACCATCGAGGACACGCAAATAACAAACGATCTGAAAAACACTCTGACATCGAATGAAACCCTTGCTCACTATGATGAGAGTAAACCCATCTACGTCAGCAGTGACGCTTCCGATAAGGGAGTTGGTGCAGTCCTTTTTCATAAAATAGACAATACAATGCGACCCGTCGCTTTTGCTTCCAGAACATTATCTGAAACGGAACGTAGATACTCAACAATCGATAAAGAAGCATTAGGTATTGTCTACTCAGTAACAAAGTTCCACCAATATCTCTATGGTCGGAAATTTACTCTTTTAACGGATCACAAACCTCTCGAACGTATTTTTAGCCAAGATAGAGAGACACCTAAAATTGCAAGCAATCGCCTGCTTAGATGGGCCATGATTCTGAATAGTTACGAATATACTATTAACTACCATTCAGCCAAGGAAAATAGCCCAGCTGATGTATTATCAAGACTGCCACTACCTAATTGTGATACAACAATAGAAGAACGAATAGGATTGCCGAAATTTTCACATCTCCTACACCTTAGACTAAGTAACATACCTGTAACAAAACATGAGCTCAGAAAAGAAACACGTAGCGATACAAACCTTAACAAAATTAAACAATATCTAACGAACCACTGGCCAGAAAAGAAAGAACTATCAAACGATATGCATACATATTACGAAAAAAGAGAACAAATGTCATTTGAAGATGGAATAATTTTGTGGAATGGAAGATTATGTATACCCAAGAAGTTACAGCCTGCTATGCTTGAAATGTTACACGACGGACATAACGGCGTCAATGCTATGCAGTCACTAGCGAGACTGCATGTTTATTGGCCAAACATAGACAAAGACATCCAGAATTTCTTAAAACGGTGCACACTCTGTCAAGCTTCAAGGAGTAATACTAATGCTGCGCCAGTGTATCCTTGGGGAGTACCACCAGAACCGTGGTATAGGTTACATATAGATTTTGCGGGCCCATTTTTTGGATATATGTGGCTCATAGTAATAGACGCCTATACAAAATGGCTAGAGATTATACCAATGAAATCAACAACATCGAGATCAACAATATCTCATCTAGATACTATATTCGCAACATTTGGCGTGCCCAAATATATCGTTACCGATAATGGTCCTCAATTTATATCTGACGAGTTTAAAACTCACTGTCAAAATATTGGTATAACACACATTAGAACGACCCCATACCACCCTAGAACAAATGGATTAGCAGAACGTGCTGTTCGTACATTTAAAGAACGTTTGTTAGCTTCGGACAAGAGTATCGATTTGCATGAACGACTTAGCAGGATCCTTCAAGCTTATAGGAACACAACCCGTCGATCAACAAACCGAACTCCTTTTGAAGCAATGTTTGGAAGGCCAATGCGTACTACCTTCGATTTATTAAAACCAAACATACAAGACGACTTAGAACGGATGAGGCTGTATAAAGAAATAAGACCAACACAAAAGGTAGTCGTTCCGCCAACATACAAACACGGAGATAAAGTTTGGGTAAATAAACCCACAGGGAAGGGATCTGATGCAGGTATAATAATAAAATGCAACGGACCATACTCCTATGAGGTACAGTTTTCGAACGGAGTCCGACAACGCAAACATTCCGATCATTTACGCCCAAGACTATCTAGCAGTCAAGATGGCATTCCAGCATATACTCACTATCAACGAATCACAGATAGAGAAGCTCGACTACAACATAGTGGTGATTGTGGAAGACAATCATCACCAGTACCCTCTACCAGCAGGCAACACCCTGAAGGTTCAACACCACATGATGGTATTTTTGTTGCCACCTCAGCATCGAGAAACGATGAAATTACCCCTACTGATCCGCGGCCACAGTTACTACGTCGCTCACTACGCCAGCGGAAAATACCAGCACGTTACGGTTTCTAAAAACTGTATTTCCATTGGGGGGGAGTAATGTGGTATAACACCTCCTACTATCATAGTCTTTTTATCATCTAAGCGATCTGTCATTAATAACTTATGTCACGATTACATTAACATTAAACGATTTACATCTATTCTATGTTTTAATATTATATTGTTATTACAACAGTTATGTCCATGGTACTGCTCATGTCTATAAGCGATTGCCACCACTTTCCATCAGGTGGGCCGTCAGCTTGTTTGTCATTCTAAGTAACATACAAAAAAAAACTTAATTTTAAATATTTTCGAATAGTTTTTTTTAAGATTCGACCTTTAACACTAGTTTTTCCATCAGACGATTTATATTATTTTTAATATTCCATTATTAATGCTAATTATGCTTTAAAACACAAACATGGAGACTAAAATAGCTTCCTGGATAGGTAAAATGACTATTTGAATATTTTATAAGATGTTCTTAAAAGCTGTTTTTATTATCTAAACTTATTACTGTATATTTATACAATATAAAATACATATTTTTTTTTGTATTTTTCTAATTGAACTGTCAAATCTTAAAATCATTAAACGAAATTTCTAATGTAAGTAGTATATTCATTTATTTTAACATTTATTATATAAATAGGTAAGTATTATATGTATTTATAGTGTATGTATTTATGTAATATTTTATTATATATTTTAATACTTTATTTAACTGTATATTTGTTTATGTATTAATAGTTGTATTACTTCAGCTGCCCGCTAACGAAATGCTTTCTTACTGTACTGGATTGACTGGAAGAGATCTCTGTCAGAGATAAGTCCACCCTTGCTCACAACATTTATAAATAGATTATTTTATATGTAACTTACAAGTGCAATAAAGAATATATATATATATATATATCAGCCGTTAACTTGGCCACTGCTGAACATAGGCCTCCTCCTTAACGGTTTAGCTAGTAGTTGCCAAGCTTAGCAAGCAAGTTGCCAACCCGTCCTTTGAGGGAGGAAGGGGTTGTTAGTAATGCTGACTACCAGTCCCATTGCTAGCATTATACCCTATCAGGTCGACCTCCACGTGGTTCCTTCTGGAAACCATCGTGCTGAATTCCTGGCGTATTCTTCACGGTGGGCTAACAGATCTGCCTTTTCATCAACACCTATCATCCTTCACTGGTGCCCCGCCAGCGTATCCCGTTAACGCAGGTGGGGTTACCATACCATTTTCATACATCAAAAAAAAAAAAAATATATATATATATATATATATTATAATTATACATATTATAATAATAAACTAACTATTCAGTAAAATGAATTTATTGATTTTTTTTAGCGTTCCGTACCACCAAAGGAAAAAACGGATCGCTTAGTTGTTCGTCCGTCCGTCTGTCAAGACCCGTTTACTTAGAAACGCGTTGAGGTATCAAGTTGAAATTAATATCATATAATCAGGTCTGCAATCTCTTAAAACAGTGAAAAAATCAAGTTTCTAAATCGACGCAATCAAAAGATACGGCCGTTTATGTTCCATTTATATCGCATATTTTGACATTAGCAAAGGAAATCAGAACCTATAGCTTACTTCCCGTTGACCTAGAATCATGAAAATTGGTAAGAAACAATATCATAAAGCACAAGTAACGGAAAAAATATGAAAATCGAAAATTTCACAAAAAATTAACCCTGGGGGCCCGCCATGAAATGAAATTCCGAAGTTTCGGACTCAATTTCGGGTTTTCGTTCATACCTAAATCGGCCCAGTAAACGGAGCTTAACATTTCGTTTATCATAAATCCTACTATAAAAATCCAAAATAATAATATATTAATATTTTTAATGTTTTTAAACGGTAAGTATTATGTGATTTTAAAATCAAATTTGTAGGGGGGAAAAGGGATTGTTAGTAATGGGGACTAAGAATCCCATTGCTAGCAATATACCCAACCAGGTCGACCTCCTCGCGGTTCCCCCTGGAAACTATCATGATTAATTCCTGATGAATTTATCATGATGGGCTAACTGGCTTGTTTTCATCCTCATAGATCACTGGTGCCCTGCCAGCGTATCCCATTAGCGCAGGCGGGGTTACCACTCCATTTTCATCCAATAAAAAAAAAACATCAAATTTGTGTTTCGTTCGGCTCCGAAATTTCCGAAAACATTTCATGCAAACATTTCATTTGATAATTTTGTACGGGACCCTCGTTGGGCGAGTCCGATTCGCACTTGACCGGCTTTTTTACGTTTCAATTAAAACTAGCATCCGTATCTATAGTCATGTTTACTTATATTCTAGAACTATTTATCCTATATATTTATATTTGATCAGCCTGTAGCGCATGACATCACGTTAACGGCTCACGAACATCGACCAACTTATAAATTACGTATTCACATCGTAATAAACAAAAAATATTATTAATTTCTTTTTTTTCCGTAAGTTTATTAGTTATTTTAAGGTTTTTGTATGCCTTTGTTATTGTTTATTTATTTATTTATTTCAACTTAGAATGGCGAACAAGCTGACGGCCCACCTGATGGAAAGTGGTAACCGTCGCCTATAGACATGAGCAGTACCATGGACATAACAGAGTATACTGTTTCGCCCATGATACCCCCCATGCGTTGCCATTCCTGAGGACTCAGATGTTATTCCTCTGTACCCAGTAAATTCACGCTATATCCCACCCTTCAAATCGAAATACAGCCATGCCAACACAACTGCTTCACGGTTGAAACACGAATGGGACAGAGGTACCCAAGCAATCGACTTTTGTACAAAGTTTCCCTCTGGTTATTGTTCATATGGTGGTTTGGAGATTGTATAGGTAATAGTAGATGCTTTGATGGAATTTTGTGTCATTTTATCAAAAAGAAGTATTAAACAGTAACAATTATTATGTTAATGATTTCAACTGTAAATGTTTTTTAAGAGAACTCAAAAAGATAAAGTTCTCATTCGCTTGTTTTTTGTTTGTCTTTTACGCGATATCTCCTTCAGTCTAAACCGTTTTTAATGATTCTTTTTGTATCTAATTTGTTTATAGGCTTTTTATTGGGGTATTTTCGTGTCATAGAATCCGTTTAATTCAAAGTAACAAATATCCAAACATATTTACAATTTTAATGAAGACAGACGGACAGATCAACCCCCATGCAGTACCTTCTGAAAATCATACAAAATATGACCTTAATGAAAAATCTTTCCCCTTTATAATATTAATTTCGATAAAAAAAAATCTTTACACTTTCGGAATTGGTAAAATCAACACATTTTCTTTTTCGTGTATTAAAAATTACACTAAAAAATACATTTTTTAATATATATACAAACAGACTTACAACCATTTTTTCTGCATCTAGATCCATCCAAGCGAATAGTGGACATTTTAGTAATAAATGAAAGACCTCGGCATTGTACATCCTTGAATTATATGCGACCACCGAAACTACGAACTTGGCTAATAAAGTGTAGTAAAGCAGAAAATTAAAATTTGAGTAAAAAAAACTTTACAAGGTTTTTATCGGGGTTTCGTAGAAAATTTAAATATTAAGGGATTTTTAATACTTGTATAATAAGTACATTGTATTTGAAAAAATAAATAATCTACTATTTTAAGCAAAATCGGCATAATTTTATATAATTTCTAAAAAAATCTACTCAAATTTATAACTTTTAAAAAGTATAACTGTATTGGTATTGTAAAATTTTTATTGTTCGAGTATATATAATTTACACTGGACACATAAAAATAATTTAATTTAAAATGACGGATTTACATCATAAACGGATCTCTTACAGTCAACCTTTAAGAAGCTAAAAGAAAAGAATGTTCGAGGGTAAAAGCTGTCGAGCTCAAGATAAAACTTGTGCCTAATTAAAATTAAACATATACTACAATGTTTCGGTTTGAAGGGTGGGATATTTTCTCCTCACAAACAACTTAAATTTACACATAGGTATTCATATATTCATTTACACGTAGGTATATTCAAAGAAACTTCAATTAAAATAAAATTTAACAGAGGGATACTTTGAACAAAAGTCGTTTGCTTGGACACCTCTGTCACATTCGTGTTTCTACCGTGAAGCAGTTGTGTTTGCTTGGCTGTGTTTTGGTTTGAAGGGTGAAATATGGCGTGAATTTACTGGGTACAGAGGAATAACATGAGTCCTCAGGAATGGCAACGCATGGAGGGTATCATGGGTAAAACAGTATACTCTGTTATGTCCACGGTATTGCTCATGTCTATAGGCGACGGTTACCACTTACCATCAGGTGGGCCGTCAGCTTGTTTGCCATTCCAAGTTGTATAAAAAAAAACAATAATTTTTAATTACACAAAATTATTATAACAAATACTTACACCAAATTATTATCCGTTAAAAATCAGATTTAGCAATAAATTATACGGAACTCTTCATAATTAAATTCATCTATTTTTTATGTCGGCACTGACCGGAAAGTAAATGCTTGGTTACACAACGAGTTATAGTTAAAAATTATTTCAAGTACTATAAAAATTACAAACTATTAATTTGAATTGATCGACCGTTACGTATGTCATAATTTATGTCTATAGGTTACAACTACAGATATAGATTGTATCATAAAAACAAAAAAAAAACAAAGTAAATAATATTATATTTTATCTTCATGATTTTCCTTTAAATTTTAAATTAAGTAGAAGGATTTTACAATAAATATTAAGTAAACTTATTAAAAACATATGTAATTTATCAAACATTTAATGAAATTTACCACAAACACTTATTTGGAAAAGATTTAGACTTGTGAGTAAAAGAAAGTTAAAAATTGATTAGAAATAAATTTCTATTAAAATAAAAATATGGTAAGTAAATAATTTATGTGTTTTATATTAATTGTAATATATACACACACATTATATTTACACACTTAATAAAATAAATAAGTTGGCTGTTTAAATAAATGAATAAAGTTCAAACAAATGAAAATTCATCACAATAAAATAAACTACTGAATAGTTTCACCAAATGTAAATAAATCAAAAGTGTGCCAAGTCGACGTACTACGTGGTGTAACCGTTTCACCGTATAATTGAAGCAGTCTCGTATTCACGGTGGCTCTTTGTGCCTTACATTAGTTTGTGGAATTGTGTCCTCAAATACTAAAAAGTTAATATATGTACTAGTTTATCCTAGTATTTTGATATGAACACCGATCTGAATATTATGAATGAATGTATGAATGAATGAATGAGAGAAAATACTTTATTTGCATTATACAATATAGGAAATAAGCAAGGCAATTTACAAACACAACGATACAATTGTATAAGTACAGTAAGGCGGTCTTATTGCTGAGAGCAATCTTTTCAAGACAACCTTAAGGTAATGGACTAATTGTTGTACAAGTAGGTATGATAGTGCTGTATATTAAAAAAGCATCTTTTGCAAATTAAAAATATATGTTTTGTTTTGTTCGTTATAATACAGTATAATTATTATTATTACTTTAAAAAAATAAACTTAAAAAAGTCTTATTGGAGAAACAAATTCAAAACAGTTGAGAAATTGACGCTTTACGTTCTTTTTTTTTTATTTTTTTTTTAAGCTGTCATTTTAAAGTGTGATAATTTATTCAGAGTTTGTTCTTTTCAGTTTTGGTTGTAATGTTTTATGTATTTGTTGTTAAGCGTGTTGAGTCTCGCATCTGAGAAATAGGTATTAGCGACTGGTACGCATGCTAAAGGTAAAAGAGTTAAAGGGCCGCCTGAAAATCAGCGCTATATAGGTACATCTCGCTGGAGCTGTACATATATAGCAACAGCTCAGTCGGCTCCTATTACCAGCAACAATAATTGTTTTTTTTTTCTTTTTATTGTTTTATTTTTTCAATTTTCTTAATACTGGTAATAAAGGTTATCTATCTATCTATCTAATATGTAAAAAAATAATAAAACTCAACAGAGCAATTAAAAATAAATAATTTTGTATGGAAATCACTAATTCGGATTATTTTTAATAGATGGCGTTGTAGGTGATACGAAGTACACCGGGACTATACTAGCCGTTTTCCGCGGCCATGCCCGCTTGTATGTAGTTCCCGTATAACATTACCATTGCCTTTCATGAATCCGGTCTTATATTGTATTATATACTTAAATGATAATTACGTACCTAATACCTTCATAAAGTTTCAGCCAATTCAACTGATCTGTTATTTTATAGCATTTTATATGTGAATCTTTAGATTGGTATAACTTTTTTTATTTAAAATCGATTGAAATAAAACAAACACTAAATATTAAGTGGAGCAAACCTGCTAATGGTAAATGACTATCGCCGTCAAATCTGTACTGTCTTTTTTTAATGGGTGATAATGGAATGGTAACCCCACCCGCGCTATCGGTATACACCGGCAGGGCACCAGTGAGAATTGATGGGTGAGGATGAAGCAGGTCAGCCCAAGCATTTCCCCACGATAAAAAAAAAGGTCAGTTAGCCCATCATGATGAATTCAACAAGAATTGTTCACGACAGTTTCCAGGGGGAACCACAGATCAAGGAAGGAGTTAGTGTCGTGTCGTATTAAGAGGTGAAGAGACTCGCTGAAAATCGTAGTAAGTGGTAAGAGCTCCACCGACAAGAGCGCAGCTCTCAAATAGAATAGATAGATAGAGGAATAACACCTGTATCCTCAGGAATGGCAACACATGGGGGGTATCATGGGCGAAACAGTATACTCTCTTATGTCCATGGTACTGCTCATGTCTATAGGCGACGGTTACCACTTTCTATCAGGTGGGCCGTCAGCTTGTTTGCCATTCTAAGTTGCATAAAAAAAATAAATGCCAACAGCTTTCAACCTGCTGTTATCCTCGCCTATCATCCCTTACTGGTGCCCCGTTAGCGTATACCGATAGCGCAAGCGGGCTTACCATTCCATTAAAAAAACATTGCGTAGATTACGAGATTTTCACTTGTAACGATATTTGCAGCTGCATTTATGACCATGCTGTTGGCACAAAGCCCGTGTCTAGCTCGTTTTGTATGCATTGTCTAAGTTTTTACCAACCGTGGGAACAACTATAATTGTTTCTATGTCGTTGAGTAACTATACACTAGGAATTGTGCTCGCTACTCATAACATCATGTATGTACCACATCATGTATCATCTTTCCCATAGAGTTTCCCTGATTTAAACCTATTAATTATATGTGAAAGTTTGTAAACATGTTTGTATGTTTGGTATTCATGTTTTAATAAATTTTAGTGGGGGAAAGGGATTGTTGGCAATGTAGTCTGACAGCCCTATTGCTAGCAATACAACCTCCACGCGGTTCCCCCTGGAAACCATCGTGATTAATTATAGTGGAATTCGTCACGATGGGTTAACTGACCCGTTTTCATCGTCACCTATCATCCTTCACTGGTACCCCGCCAGCATATACCGATTGCGCAGGTGGGGTTACCCACCTCAATTAAAAAAAAACATAGTACTGAAATATGACGTAATTAATGAAATCATATTAGAACAAAATATCCAGGCGAATTGAAAACCTTTTATTTTTTTAAATCGTCTTGCATGTACAACTCTAGCGAAGGTATTCGATAGGTCATGGACCACGTTTATTGAAAAGGCAGCAAATATAGTAGCGTACATGTTAGAGCGGGACAGAACATGGTTTCCTGTCGCATTGTCGAGTTACCGTTAGTTCGTAAAATATACATAAACCGTCAGCGTGCAGGCATTTGAATAACTATAAGATTGTGCTCCGCGAAAAATCAAACTTCGATTGTGACAAAATCAGTTATTTTGATTTAAAAGTTAAACGACTGAACCGATTATGATAAAATTTCTATAAGGCCAATCTATAAGTACACACTTGCAAATAAAAAAAATTTCCAAATCGGTTTACAACTGATGGTAACCAATATTAGAAATACATATATATATATATATATATATATATATATATATATCAATCGATCGACCTGGAGGTCGATCTAAAAAATTTGGATGCAGTTTCAAATGGAAAGCGTCGTGGTGAATTCAATCAAATGACCTCACTTCATTCTCTCCTATCTACCACCACTTACAGGTACCTTACCAGCAGATACCGATAGCACAGACGGTAATAAGCATTTATTTTCATCTAAACATATATATACTATTTATTTACTTATTAAACACATACATTACATACACATACATTTATTTATATAAGTAATATTTTTATTTTTATAAATATTTTGATTTTCCCTCAGATCGTTTGGATCCAAAGTCTAACTCATAAGTCGATTCTAGTATATTTTTTCTCTAGTGCTATTCTTAATATTTAAAAGAAATTAATTTCAAAACTGAAATAAAAAAAATGTGTGTGTATTGACCAACTTATTACCACAATTGTGATGTATTTCCATTAAATTTTAGTTTTGATGTTTTATATTGACATTTATTAAAATATTTATTAAGCCTAGAGCTAAGAAGAAGGAATTACAAATCTTTGGTAATGATACCAAATGTATAGTTTTTTTATAACAAATGTAAGGTTTTTTTTATAACAAATGTAAAGTTTTTTTTTCTTTTTTTATTGATAATTTATGTAACTTTTTTGTTGTTGGCAATAAATGTTTTCTTTCTTTCTTTTGGTCTAGAGTCATAGAAATATAATTAAAAATTGGTAATTAACTGGAAAATTGTGATGTGCCTGTACTGATTTTGATAGTTTATATGCTTTTAAGTATTTGTACGCTCGAAACATAAGAATATGATGGGAAATTATGAATTTATCCATTTTTCATTCAATCCACCTGCCAAGCGTGGCAACAACTGGCTACTAACTACTACCAGTCCACTGCTTAACATAGCCTCCCCGGCTTATGTTAAGCAGTTTTTTTTATACAACTTAGAATGACAAACAAGCTGACAGCCCACCTGATGGAAAGTGGTAACCGTCGCCTATAGACACGAACAGTACCATGGACATAACAGAGTATACTGTTTCGCCCATCATACCCCCCATGCATTGCCATTCCTGAGTACTCAAGTGTTATTTCTCTGTACTCTGTACAACCAAACCAAACCAAAACACAGTCATACAAACACAACTGTTTCACGGTAGAAACACGAATGGGACAGACGTACCCAAGCAAACGACTTTTGTACAAAATCTCCCTCTGGTAAGCAGTGGACGGTTAAGGGCTAATATGATGATGTACCATCATCTAATACCATTTTTTCTGGGGGGAAAGGTATTGTTAGTAATGGAGACTAAGAATCCCATTGCTAGCAATATACCTAACCAGGTCGACCTCCTCGCGGTTCCCCCTGGATACTATCATGATTAATTCCTGATGAATTCATCATGATGGGCTATCTGGCCTGTTTTCATCCTCATCGATCACCATTCACTAGTGCTTCACCAGCGTATCCCGTTAGCGCAGGCGGGGTTTACCATTCCATTTTCATCCAATAAAAAAAAAAAAACCATTTTTTCTTAAATATCTCCCATGTATTGACTAATTTTTATTAGTAAAACATTGATATTATTACAAACTACAGAAAAATAACAAAAAACAACTGCTATTGATAATTTCTAATATCCTTTTTTTTTTTAAGTTGATTAAAATTACAATATTAATCTTTTTACAAATCATCATATAATATTAGTCAAGCGCTGCGTCTATCAAAGCGTTCACTCATTTTTTATTTAAACCTGTTAATTCTTCACAACAGGTTTCTGTCATAAACAAGATGCTGGCAAAACCCATTTAATAATGCATACTTAATAATCATCACGGCTTGTTTATATTATCAAACAATCATGAAATTGCAAACGCGGCAGTCAGTATGTGTGTCTGATTACACTGACGACAAAAAGTTCTCAAGCAGATAGGCAAAGTTTTTAACTATTTATTTAACTCTATATTGTACCAAAATTTTAAAAATATACGATGATATTTGAGCATGTCATGTGAAATACAGTAGCATAAAGTATAGATTAAAATATATACATAAAGGTACAAAAGGCGGTCTTATCACTAGGGCAATCTCTTACACACAACCTTTGGTTAAAGGAGAACAGATAGAAGTAGGTAGGTACTTAGTAATAATTTGAGTTTTTGCTCCACAAATAAAAATACCAACTTCAATCATGACAAAACCAGTTATTTTTGTTTTAAAACTTAACCACTAAACCGATTTTAATAGAATTTCTATGGGATTAATCTGAAAATCTGTGTTTCGGTTTGATGGGTGGGATATGGCAGTGAATTTACAGGGTACAGAGGAATAACATCTGAGTCCTCAGGAATGGCAACGCATGGGGGTATCATGGGCGAAACAGTATACTCTGTTATGTGTATGGTACTGCATGCACTGCATGGTACTATATGGTCTATAGACGACGTTTACCATTTTCCATCACTTGGGTCGTCAGCTTGTTTGCCATTCTAAGTTGCATAAAAAACCTATCTTCTGAGATTGTTTAAAAATGAAAACAAAATTAAATAAATAATGGAAAAATCGTTAAACACCTTTACACTTAGTATCCCAGTGGTGAAACGCAAATGGCTCCCAGACTTAGGAAAACTGTATTCCCTAACAAAAAAAAACTAAAAATATATCGTTTCAGATAAAAAAGTATTATCCAACTCGGTTTTATTACAATGCGCTTCTTAAAATCTTAAAAAGCGCATTGTGATTTATGGGACAGAACTAAAAGTTTACGACCTTCATATATAGATATACCCAAATGTTTACGCACTAACTTACGTACACGCATACACACATACACACGCACGCACGCATGCAAACACTCACGCACGCACACACGCACGCAGGCACGCACACACATACAAAAACACCTATACATATCCAAATTCACATTCAATGTCACATATTTAAATTAACCCTGTTCGCCGCACTATAACTGTGAAATTTCTAGCTTTGACTTCCACGAGACAGGCTTTGCCTAGTGTGGGGTCATATATTGTACTACAGGCTAATTTTGTTTAAGGAGTTAAAAGTTATTATTTATTATTATTTTGTTTATACTCGTAAATATTATGAAATAACAAATAGGCTACTTTGTTGGTAATTTGACGCCACTAATGATAAACAATGTGTTAAAATATAAAAATAAATATATTCCAAGTAAATGAACTCCCATGAACTTTGACAATATTTGTTTGTTAATGAAAGAGATTTTACGCTTCTGAAATTATTAGGAATTCGAATTAAATTCATTAGAAATAAATTCCATTTCGAGAGGGTTGTAACTTTCGAAAGAGAGCTAATTTTTCATCTTCTAAGGGCTATTTCTGTTAAATCCATTTCTGTCCATCCTTAGCCTCAAAAATCAGATTCTACACACCGGGCACACGTATTTTTAAATCCATCTTTATCCTTATGGGCTTAATTCTGAATCTATTTTTGGCCTTATAAATAAGATTCTATACCCAGGCTTTGCGGGCCTATTCCAACCTTGAACTCACTCATTCTAATTCCATCTTGAGGAGGGAGGGATTGTTAGTAATGCGGATTACCAGTCTCATTGCTAGCAATATACCATGTCAGGTCAACCCCCACATGGTTCCCCCTGGAAACCATCGTGCTGGATTAGGTATATATGTTTTCATCACGATGGGCTAACAGACCTGTTTTTTCATTCTTACTTATCCCTCACTAGTGCCCCACCAGTGTATACCATTGGCGCAGGCGGGGCTACCATTCCATTATCATTCGTTAAAAAAAAAATCTATCTTGGGAGTTTTTTCTTTTAGTAATAAGGCTATATTGCTAGGAATATAGAACTAGTATTGCTAGTAATACAGTCTATATAATCATGTCAGATCGACCTTCACGCGGTTTCCAATAAAATCTACTGCGGTTAATTCTTCAATTATCACCATGGGCCAACAGACCTGCTTTCATTCACATCTGTCATTTCTCACTGGTGCGCCGGCGGCGTATACCGATAGCGTAGAGCAGTTATCATTCCATTAACACCTATAAAAACTCCATACTTATCCCCATAATTAAGTAACATGTCAATATTATTCCGCCAGTCAAATTACACTGTCTGTTTCTAATATTCACGGATAAATTATCCACGCGATGTTTTCATGTAAAACTAGATAATACCTATAAATAGTACTTATATACAATTGTACATAATACAATTGTATGTAGGTATACGTACATATATAATCATCCCACAGCATCACGTGTCGCCAGCGACAGTGTGCTCGCGTACGTCGTATTTTTAGTGGTACATACCGCTAAAGACATAAAGTACGCAAAAATATTAGATAACAATAGGTTAGATGCAAGGAACATTCAAATAAAAAATGTGCTTAATAAATTCACATGTACTCTTATTAATGACAAGAGAGTAAGAGATCCCTTTATGGGATAAGTCTGCCATTGTATCTGTCTTTTGATGTATTTCGTATCAATTCTGTACAATAAAGATTTTACAATACAATAGTCCCATATAATCAAATAGGAACGCCATTTATGTATATTACATACATAGGTATTATATACATACTTGCAATTTAATTTTTTTTATACCACTGAGGTGGCAAACAAGCTTACAGCCCACCTGATAGAAAGTGGTTATTGTAGCCTATGAACGCCTGCAATACCAGAGGTATTATGTGCGCGTTGTCGACCCTGAAAAAACATCTTTACCCCTTTTGAAGAACTCCATGCTGTAGTCTCTTGGGAAAACCTAGACAAGGAGCTCATTTCATAACCTGAATGTTCAT
This sequence comes from Galleria mellonella, assembly GCF_026898425.1. Taxonomy (NCBI): domain Eukaryota; kingdom Metazoa; phylum Arthropoda; class Insecta; order Lepidoptera; family Pyralidae; genus Galleria; species Galleria mellonella. The sequence continues at coordinate 4,340,450 of NW_026442015.1, forward strand.
GGGAGAAAACATCTCTGAAAGCGCGTTGTACGCGACCATTTAGGCTGTAGGGTATGGGGGTGAACTCCCTGTCGATGGCGATCCGTACGATGGTAGCACAATCCGTTGTTCAGGGGGGAAAGGGATTGTTAGTAATGGAGACTGAGAATCACATTGCTAGCAATATACCCAATCAGGTCGATCTCCACGCGGTTCCCCCTGGAAACTATCATGGTTAATTCCTAATAAATTCATCATGATGGGCTAACTGGCCTGTTTTCATTCTCATCTATCATCCTTCACTGGTGCTTCGCCAGCGTATCGAGCGTACCCTTTAGCGCGGGCGAGGTCACCATACCATTTTTACCCATAAAAAAAAAATCCGTTTTTCAAGCGGTAAAACACGCAGAGTGAGGCAAAATCTCTCCTAAGACTTAATGGTATTTATTTAAAATAATGTTAGTTTTATTTAGTTAAATGGGTCAAAACTTACTCAGCTATCAAATTAATTAATAGACTTAACTAATTTGACATTCGTCTGACTAAATTTTTTCTAAATAAAAATAAAATATATAATTTATAATTCAGTGTTGCAAGTAATTGAAATAAAAAAAAAATCGAAGTCACTAGGCCTACTCTGGAATCTAATATCGAAATCAAAGATCATAAATTTAAATATGTGTAAACAACACGAAAATTAAAAATTAACTATTATTTTATATATATCAATCGTTAACTGTCCACTGCTGAACATAGGCCTTCCCCATAAAGAGATACCAGTAGATGCCACGTTGGGCAGCCGAATTGTCAACTGCAGTTAGGTTTTAGAGACGTTTTAAGAGTGTCGCTGCTGCCCATTCCTCGACCATTAAGTTCCCTTAGTCGTCTCTTACAACACCCACGGGAAAGGAAGGGGTGGCCCATTAACTCATAGGACACTTTATATACTAAAACACGCGAACAAAGTCGCGGGGTACAACCACTATTAACGATTATTAATCGAAAATTTCCTTTCAGTATAAACTAATACAAATTTTGTTCAAAATCAACACTTAAATTGTTTCGTGTGAAAAAATTATACAGTGACGCCATTGTCAATAGAACGTTACTCTATCAATAGCCCAGTACCATAGTCATCTATTGTTGTACAAACCAAGGTTATGTGATGATACTCACTTTTTGTATTTTGTTACTAAATTGAAAAAACCGTAGCCGTTTGGTCCCGGAATAGAATAGGCCATCCCTTCATTTCCCGTGGAAGTCGTAAGAGGCGACTAAGGGAACATAACAGTCGATGATTGGGCAGCAGTGTCCTACTTAAAACATCTCTAAAGCCTAACTGCGGTGGTCAACTCACCTGTCAAGTGTGGTAACCACTGGCACAACTCCTCATAGTAGTCATGAGTAGTGGACAAAAACGGCTGATATGGTATAGTTTATTTTTTTTATACAACTTAGAATGGCAAAAAAGCTGACGGCCCACCTGATGGAAAGTGGTAACAGTCGCCTATAGACATGAGCAGTACCATGGACATGACAGAGTATGCTGTTACGTCCATGATACTCCCCATGTGTTGCCATTCCTGAGGACTCAGTTGTTATTCCTCTGTACCCTGTAAATTCACGCCATATCCCACCCTTCAAACCGAAACACAGCCATGCAAACACAACTGCTTTACTTTTACTTTTTTTTTAATTTTATATTAACTAAATATATTTTTAAACGGCGTTACTTTTTAAGTTAGAGTTAAGATATTACACAATCTTCATAATTTTATTGTTTTATTTTAATGAATTTAAGAAATCTTTTTGACGTTTCTCATATAATATTTTAAAAAGTTCCAAGAAAAACAAGCACTTTAATCGTGACAAAATTAGATCCTATTGCCTATAAATAAGAAATATCAAAATCAGTTCCGAATTCCTACATCGTCAAGTCTCGGACAAGTCTCGTACATACACAAAAATATCGTCAAATTAGTAAGCTGGCCCTTTTTTTAAATACTTTAAAATTATTTTAAATACACAATAGGGGCTTAATGCAATGTAAAACCTTTGTAGGCAAATAGTACTTTTTATTTCCGACGTTTCTACGTGGATTGCGAGTGAAAAAATCAACTGCTTTAAAATTCACAATTAAAACACGCATATTTGTAAACATTTATGTTTTGTTTATTCAAATAACCACAATTATAGATTAGCTATTAAAATATAATATAAAAATTAACTCACCTTGGCCTTTATAACAGACGCAGCACACCAGACAGACAGACAGATAAGCGTCGATCGACGCAAGTTACTTTTGATAAGAGAGAGAGCCAGTGACTTTTCGACATTGATTTAAAATATTGTTTTTTATTGTTTAACCGACTACATTAAAAAAAGATATCCGCAAAAACTCCATAGGAAATGACATAACATGCTTGAGAATCTCTCTAATTATTTTTGAACTGCATATACGAGTAAGAGGAAGTATCTCAGTTCGTGTCAATTTCTTTTGTAACTATGTTTTTTTTTTAATGGGTGATAATGGAATGGTAACCCCACCCGCGCTATCGGAATACACCGGTGGGGCACCAGTGAACGATGATAGATTAGGATGAAGCAGATCAGTTAGCCCATCGTGACGAATTCAACAAGAATTGTTCACGATGGTTCCCAGGGGGAACCACGTGGAGGTCGACCTATTAGGGCATATTGCTGGCAAAGGGGCTGTCAAACTCTATTGCCAACAATCCCTTTCCCCCCTTTTGTAACTATGTTAGGTTATTACGTCATCAGTCTTGGGCCGATTTAGATGATTAATTTTCAATCATCACTGTTTTACAACGGTGTTGAGTCCATATTAATTTTGTGACGTATGTTTTTATCAGAACATAATAACTTATTCAAGCTCGCGCTCACGTCACAGTCGCTCACGACTACGAGCCCAGGATGATTCCGAAACTAGTAGCTTAAGCTTAAACTTTCTCAACTAAATTACTCGTAAATTAATCCAGTTGTTATTACATTACAAAAACTACATGTCATGAAACAAATTCTATTACCTAAGTACTAAACAAACAATTCCACGTTCTACAGTTTGTATCATTAGAAGTTAAAATGTAACCGAACGAATAACTGATTAGAGGGCCTACTATGAAATGTTTTCCGAAATTTCCGGACTGAACGAAACACTAAATTCATGTTAAAATTACATAATACATACCGTTTAAAAATATTAAAAATGTTAAAATATTGTTTCTTTAATTTCGTTTATATATATATATATATATATATATATATATATATATATATATATATATATATATATATATATATATATATATATATATATATATATATATATATATATATATATATATATATATATATATATATATATATATATATATATATATATATATATATATATATATATATATATATATATATATATATGTATAAACAGTATTATTAATGATAATTAAATTAAATATTCAATAATATTAAGATAATAATTAAATTATTCCGTTTTTGACTTGTCATAGATGGAGCCACGAACCGAGTCGATAGTATCAAATAATCACTTCTTAGAAAATTAATTGCGGAACCGAACCGGTCGCCTTCCGTTGGTTAATCCAGATACACACATACCAGCTAGTCGCTTAAAACTTAGAACGGTGAGTAAAATCTGTAAGACTTTATGGTATCGTTCTTTACTAGAGTCTGTGCTCATGTTTACAACCGACTTAATATAGACAATACAAGCATTGAACTTTACTACGATCCATCCACCACGGAACTAGCGCTTGTCAATTTCCAAATTGTATTGGGTTTTTTTTTTTAATGGATGATAATGGAATGATGATCCCGCCTGTGCTATCGGTATACACTAGCGGGGCACCAGTGAGAGATGATTGGTGAAGATGAATAGGCAGGTCAGTTAGCCCATCGTGACAAATTCATCGATAAATTAGTTACGATGGTTTCCAGGGGGAACCACGTGGAGGTCGACCTGGTACGGTATATTGATAGCAATGAGGACTAACCTCCCCATTACAAACAATCCCTTCCCCCCAATTGTATTGGGTTACAACAGGTCCAAAGATCATTATTGGGATGAATCCGCCGACAGCGGACTGACCTACCAATTGTCATGATGATACTATCAAAATAAACAATATCAATTTCCTTAGTTCAGGGCTGTCACACACATAAGTTGGTTCAACTATAACATAGTTTGTTTACTTAATTAATTTAATTTTTTTTTTGCATAAAAAAACACCGACTTCATACCTGACAAAAAGTATATCCTTTCAGATAAAAAAGGATCTTCCAAATTGGCTTATAATTTTTTTTTTTTTTTATACAACTTAGAATGGCAAACAAGCTGACGGCCCACCTGATGGAAAGTGGTAACCGTCGCCTATAGACATGAGCAGTACCATGGACATAACAGAGTGTACTGTTACGCCCATGATACCCCATATATAATAAATTTACTATTGTAATTTTTTTGGAGAAAACAAAGAGTATCTATCTATATATCTATCTATTTGAGAAGTCTGATTATTCTGGGAAAGTGCTTCCTAAAAGTTCGTGGACTGAATTTTTTTAACACATCGAGAATGTATTTTCAGAATGATACGCTTGTGAGTTAGATATCTTGATTATGATGCTGTATTATCATACGATAGATTAAAGTAAGGTTACATATTTTTAACCGAATTTAAAAAAAGTAGGTCCAGAATTCGGTTATATTCTTTTTATGTTAATTATCTCATAACTCCGTCAATTTTAAACTTAGATTAGGAAAATTATTTTTATATGAAAGGAATATAATAATATACTTGCAGATTTGATTGAATTTTTATCGAAATCAGTTGAGTAGTTTAGTTTAAAAAAAAAAAACTGTTTTGCCACAAATAAAGGTTTTTTTTTAAAAACTTAGTCATAATTATCTTTATCAGATAAAAAAATGTTTGCAATAAAAATAAGTGGATACAAAATTATCAATTGATCAGTCGAATTAGTTCACATTCCTTCATCTCCTGGATAATATGGATTTTTCCATATTATGTAAATTCTATAGTTTTGTTTAATCAGTTGGTATGTATCATCGCATATATGTATAAAGTATAAGTACACAAATTTAGTATATTACTGTAGTCTAACTATTTATTGTATACCTAGTACTGTAGTTTTTATTATTTTGCATTCTTATATATATAAAATATGAATACGAATGTCGTATGGCAGCCTTTAATTGAGGCAGCATTTTATAATGTAACCATATTATCATGTATTTTAAGTAGATATAAATATACTGTATATATGCTTTATTAGCTGTCCCTAAATACATAAATAAAAGAAATGAAATGGGTTTAAATATATAATAATACCGTACCGAGTGGTCCCTGTATAACATGGGCCGCCCCTTCCTTTTCTACAGTCACGGTGTCGTAAGAGGCAAATTAAGGGAACTTATTGGACGAGGGATGGGCAGCAGTGTCCCTTTTAAAACGTCACCTAAGCCTGACTGCCCGCCAGCGTATACCGCTAGCGCAGGCGGGGTTACCATTTCATTATCAACCATTAAAATAAAGCTTAACTGCGGTTGCCAAACCACTTGCCGAGCGTAGCAACTACTTGCAAATCCCTCCAAGTGGAAGATAATAATTTCAATAGTCGACAGTTGACGGCTGATATGATGATGATGATGATGATGATGATGATATAATAACACTCTCAATCAAGACACCTTTCAAACTAAAACACAAATTCAAAGTCTTTATCCATTTGGTAACTAAAGCTCTTAATTTAGAATTGGCCACATATAAATCTTAAAATTGATAACGAGAGTTAAAAATAAGATATCTTCTTTTCAATCCTAGTTTGTAAAGGGAGCCATTATTCATGGATGGCAGCCCTACAGTGCAGCATTTGGTACCAATACATCGCAACAGGATAATGGTAGTACGATATCTCGAAGCGTCGACCATTGTATATCCATTTAAGGATCTTTGTGACGAAATTACATCTATCATCGTTGTTACTATAAGAAGGTCCTGTTCCTGTACTCGTGTAGATATAGTTTAACCTATAAATGGAGGGTACGTCCTTAGCTACGTTATAAATATAAGACTATAAGGTCTCTTTTAAAGCTACTTTGAAAAGGAGATTTAAAAAAAAGGTTACAAAAAGAAAATTTTTAAAGAATTTTAAAAATCGAATTGTTTTTCTTTTGTTGTAGGACGAACAGTTGAGTAGTACTAGTATCAATTTTTTCACAATGATAAAAGCAAAGAAAGTAAGCCATACAGCCTAATCTTAAGCAGAAAGTAACAGTTAAATAGTATTTTTTTTAATACAAAACTCCAGAAACTTTAACTCTGAAATTATAGGTTTACTAGTTTTTACTTGCAACTTCGTCCGCATGACTAGAATATATTCACTAGATAGAATAAAAAGTAACCTTATATCCTTTTCTATCGCACATAATACCTGTATACAAAACATTATAGTTATTGGTTAAGCCGTTAAGGTGCCAAGAAATACCAAACAAAGAAACTTACTTTCGCATTTATATTTAATATTAATAAGGATTCGAGTTGAGCCTAAGTTTCTTTGTTTATGTGTTACGCGATATTTACTAAAATGATTTTTTTATTTTTTTCGCTTTTTAATAGTTAGTCCAATGGCCCCTTAAATTCATTCGATGTGCATGGACCTCCCTGGAATTCAAATAAATATTTGTAATGGAGTAGTGATAATTACAAATGTATTTTTGAATAATAATAATTATTATTATAATAGTAAGTCTGTCTTTTCTAATTAGTTTTCAAACTGTGCTTTGATAATCTATGGCAGAGTAATAATGATACCTTGAATTCTTCTTTATAATACAAAATTTATTCAGCTTATACGTAGATACATAAGATATACCAGAGGGAGACTTTGTACAAAAGTCGATTGTTTGGGTACCTCTGTCCCATTCGTGTTTCTACCGTGAAGCAGTTGTGTTTTCATGGCTGTGTTTCGGTTTGAAGGGTGGGATATGGCGTGAATTTACAGGGTACAGAGAAATAACATCTGAGTCCTCAGGAATGGCAACGCATGGGGGGTATCATGGGCGAAACAGTATACTCTGTTATGTTCATGGTACTGCTCATGTCTATAGGCGACGGTTACCACTTTTCATCAGGTGGGCCGTCAGCTTGTTTGCCATTCTAAGTTGTATAAAAAAAATAAAAAAAGGTATTCGACCGATATGGGCGATATCGAAATGGGTGATGTTTTTTCCGCCATCATTGTCCAAAGCAACCCAATATACAGATATCAGATCGGTATCCATATTACCCAATTAAATAATAAAGTCGCGTGTAAAAGTGTATGGTCTCAAAGCCATATTTAAATCACTACAAGACATCTAGCAATAACGTAGTGTCGAATATTCACTAAACTTTCGAGGTTAAGCAACGCACGGCGTGGCTAGACTCCGAATGGGCGACCTTTACTGATGCGATCGAAATAGATATGTAATTCTTGCTTTAGAACATTTTCCGTTTATATTCTTGCAAAATAAGACATATTCAAGTATGTAATTTATTTCGACGAGCTTTCTCGTGAAAGCTTGACTAGTTTTGGGACCATCCGAGATTTGTGGGGCTGTGAAGCGAGTCTAGCTGGCGCTCCCAATCAAGGTCCCGAATAAACCCTAAACTAGTGGAGCTACTTCAACTAAAATAAACATAAGTTAAACTGGTAGTTAATACATTATAAATAAAAATTGTGTCTCACAAAAAACTGACTTCAATTGTCACAAAACCAGTTGTTTTGGTCTAAAAATTAAACTACTGTACCAATTTTGATTCTATGGGACCAATCTGTAAGTATATCCTTTTAGATTAACGAAGAATTTTCCAATCGGTTTAGAACTGACAGAATTATGAACATAAAAAAAATACAAGCTCCTTCTTTTTGAAATCGGTTGAAAACATAATGTGTACTTATGAAACTTTTAACAATAAAATTTAATTCATATTATGCTGTTGAAAAAATCCGTCTCCTAAGGATCAGTTCAACTGTTTTAGTTACTTTTTCCTTCAAGCAGAAATGCGTGTATTTCTGTATTTTAGTCTAGAAAATTGTTGCACTACGTATTAATACATTTTTTTTTGTATAACACAGTGAGCAGACGAGCATGCGGCTCACCTGATGGTAAGTGACTACCGCCGCCCATGAGCACACGCAACACCAGAGGCATTACAGTATGCTGCAGGCCTTTTAAAAAGAAATATGCTCTTTTCTTGATGGTTTCGATATCGTATGTATTAATATGTTTTGTTAGCAATATTTCAATTTCAATTTATTTATTATATTCTACAATATTATTATGAAACATGTTAATAATGGATAAAGTACGTTATAGATCATGTCGGACACAGCAATTAGAGGCGAGGAGGGCGTTGATCCTTAAATTTTCATAAAGATTTAAATAATTCAATTTCAATTCCATCAATTTATTTAAATTTGAATTAAATTCCAAATTAATTTAATTATCTTAACGATTTTTTTTTATTTCCATATGTTTTATTTTATTTTAATGCAATTTAATGTAGTTGTTCATATTGATATACAAAAAAGTCAAGATACACAATCCCACCCATTTATTTATCACTGGATAGGAAAAATCATTATTCGTAGTGAATACTTACCGTAAATATGAAATTACGTACATGTTTAGACTTAAATTTTTTTACAAAATTTATAAAAACAACAACACGTTTGACTACAAATGTAACTGGACTTTTAGAAATGAATATAGAAATTTGATTATATGCGCTCCACTTACCGTTTTACTCTCTGATTGTATATCTAAATTATTTTACATATCAATGTTTAATATCCATAGATTTAAGATAGTTCCTGCGGTTCTAGAACATCCTTTACATCACATCAGGCCCTAAACATATAGCAAGCTACTTAAGAGCCAATACGACAGGTCTTACTTAATCTGTAAGTCTCACAAAAATATACGGGTGAACACAACACATAACTAAGTTGTATTTTTTTTTGATGGATGAAAATGGTATGGTAACCCCGCCTGCGCTAACGGGATACGCTGGCGGAGCACCAGTGAAGGGTGATAGATGAGAATGAAAACAGGCCAGTTAGCCCATCATGATGAATTCATCAGGAATTAACCATGATAGTTTACAGAGAGAACCGCGAGGAGGTCGACCTGGGGTATATTGCTAGCAATGGGATTCTTAGTCTCCATTACTAACAATCCCTTTCCCCCCTACTAAGTTGTATTCAATATCTTTGGTATACACAACACTTATAAAGGTACTACATATTCTTAATCTATGGGTACATTTAGAGAATTAGCATGAGGGGTAAAATGGACATATCATAAATAATATAGTGTGATGCTAATTCTGACATCAATTGGACAGGTTTAAAAGTGGCGAATAGAGCTTCTACTTACCAAGTGAATATATATCCAAGAACATAATAAGTACCCAAATAGCTCTGATTATCTCATTAAGGTATTAGGCGTGAACATTTATTAATGATAATAAAAATAAATAAAATATTGCAATATTTTAATCAAACCTGTTCAAACTTAAATTTAAATTCAAAACTCACTGAAATCTGTTCAAAAAATCCTAACTAAAATGTCCTGACCGCTGATCCTGTTTCATTAAATCTTAAAAAAAAAATCTTAAGGTGAAGTACTCACTTAGGGGGGATAGGTCCGTAATTAAATCCATTCTAATGCTTCGACAACCACTAGTAATGTTTTTGTTTTCACCTTAAATGGGTGCTTTAACCTGTCACCCATTTCTCAATGACTATGTCGTATCACATACCGCCGATTTATTATCACTGTACACATCCATTAATATGTATTTATTGCACTACGAAACAAACAGTATCATCGGACACTCATTTTTCCGTGTTTTGTGTATGATACGAAACACTGTGACATTCGTTTGGTCGCAACACAGGACAAAATGTGTTTAAAACTTGCACCGACACAGTCACCGGATAGGAATGTCTATAATGTACAGAATCGGTGCATCTGTTTCAATATTATCGTACATTAAATAGGTAATATTTTTCACTAAACTATTGCACGACACAGAAACACGATAGACGTCACTGAACTAAACAGGTTTTTGTTTTTTTCACATCGCACTCCGACAACTCGCTTTACCACGTGATCCATCGATCTATATGTAAATAGTACGCCGTGCTGCCGATAGATGGCGGTGGACGCGTAAGAAATAAAGTGTAAGTAATTTAATTTCAGCGCGCGTTGATTATTTCTACGCGTGAAACTAAGCGTAGAATTTTTATTATCAGAGTGAAATGGAAATGGATTTTCCTTTATGTTGATTACAAAGAGTGCTGATTATGTTAAGTTATTTTTTTTACTTCTAGGAATGTGACTAATGAACTGTAAAGAGAGTAATCAGTGATCTAACAATATATTTAAATAATTTAAGATTATTAACTTTGCATAAAAGCAGTGAACATTTAAAAACATTGATTACAAAATGATCTATCAAAATCGGTCCGAATTTTTACTTCATGAACAAATAGGTAAGACCAAATGGATCATACAAAACTCTATCAGTGAGAGAAAAGGAGGAAATATGTGAGTTTTAAATTTATCATTTATTTTATCATTTAAACAGATACCTCTTAGCTTATACTCAGATATTATAATATAGGTATTAGGGATGTTTAACAATATTTTCACATTTCTAAGAGAAGAAAGAACTCATACGAGAAGATTAAATACTTTTCTATAAATACCTACCATACATAGAAAACACCCAGACAAATAGACATACTTGTGAATAAGTTTGTATTGTGCAGGGTTCGAACACACGACCATTGGAAGCTAAAGAAGTTAAATTTTCTTATTTAACAGATTAAGGCTTTTCACAATAATGTCAAGCCTTAATCTGTTATATAATAAGTTATTATTTATATATTTATTAATTTAGTATATGCTATGTGTGGTTATTTATATATGTATTGTATGTGATTTATGTGTGTATATTTTTTGTAAGTATATTATTCTATATGTTTGTATGTTTATTTATTATAAATTGTTATCTCTTAAAATATTTATTTAATATATTTCAATTTTTTTAAATCTGTACACCACCATCTGCTCTCTCTGTTTGGCGTGGTGGTTGACTGGTAGAGAATGCCATCAGGCATTAACTTCGCCCTGTAGACATTTTTCAATGTGTGCAAAAGTATAAATAAATAAATAAATTTTAAAAATATATATATTGTCCATTTAACACCAATTTACTCTACTTCCCTTAATGCCAAGGTCATAGACGTCACCCGGTCGTAGACTTGAATATTTTTTTATATTGTTGCTATAGCAACAGAAACTGTCAAACATACAGTTTTCAAGCGACGTTTCAGGTCAGTATAAGCTCTTGTTTTTTATCTGTTTTTTTTATTCAATATTACCTAAACATAATTGTGTAAATTATTTAATTCCGTATGGATTACAAATTTTTCTCTAATATTGACGTGATAAAAATTGATAACAGTTCGACTTAAACTATGAATAACATAATGTATGTCACAGAGTTTAACATAGTGAATATGGAGACTAGCTTTAAACCAGATTATATTCAAATTTATAATAATTTAAAATTAAGGTATCACCCCATAAAATACCCAAATTTAATTTTGATAAAATTTATTTCGAACCAACACGAATGTAAACCCTATTTATTGGCAAAAGAATCACTAACATCGGTTCTGTTTTCGTACAGTATACACGCTCAAAATATTTTCTTTATAACTAAATTGTTTCTACAAAAAAAATTTTCTTCAATCGTGGCAAAACCAGTTATCTTAATCTGAATACTAAAGTACTGAATCGATTTTGATAAAATTTATATAGGACAAATTTGAAGATATATCCTTTTAAATAAAAAATATTTTTTCAAATCGGTTTAAAACTGGCTAAGTTATAAGGTAACAAACATAAAAAAATATAACCGAATTGAGAACCTCCTTTTTTTTAAGTCGGTTGGAAATAATAGCATGGCCTGAATAAAATTATACCAAATGAAAAAATATATCATTTCATTTCTTCGTGTTTTCTCTGAAAATGCACATTTTCATTTGTAAAATACATAAAAATAGCTTTTACTCTCTTCTTCTTCTTATCTTTAACCTCTTTCTTCCTGCTATAACATATTTAAAAAATATAATTTTATTGTCAGTTAGAGGGCAAGCACCAGCAATAAGCAGACATCATGCCGGAGCTAATAGAGCAAATGTATTGCTCCCAGCAGATTGTCATACCACCTAAGTTTCCGTACATATTGAAGAGGTATTGCAAAGGTAAATCTCAAAAAAGAATATAAAAAACCAAAAAATATTAATAACTTGAAGTATGCCGTAGGTCTGAGTAATTTGGACCTCAAAGGATATTCTTTTAAGTAAAAAATTATATAGGTAGCTCTGTCCTATTCGTGTTTCTATCGTGAAGCAACAACTGAGCTATGCGAGTATGCATGGTTGTATTTCTATTCGAATAACAGTGAAATTACAAGGTACGGAAGCGTAATGTCGTAATCCTCAGGATGCCGATAAATAAGGAGTACCATGAGCAGCACAGTGTAGTCTATGAGAGAGATACCTAAAGTGGGTTCCGCGAAATTATTTACACAGTGAAACAACTTTATTCTTTACATTAAAAATCGGTTTCAACGGGAGGATATGGTAGTGAATTTACAGGGTACACAGGAATAACACCTGAGTCCTCAGCAGTGGCAACGCATTTGAGGTATTATGGGCGAAACAGTATACTCTGTTATATCTATGGTACTGCTCATGTCTATAGGCGACCGTTACCACTTTCCATCAGGTGGGTCATTAGTTTGTTTGCCAATTTAAATTGTATAAAAAAAATTTAAAAGAAACAATAAAGTGTTATACTTTTAAAATAACACTAATAAAAACTTTTGTTCTTGTTTAAATTACAATGTTTTAGATTTGTAATCTTTGATATGGAGTTCCATAAAATGAAAGGTATTTGTGAATTCCGTTCTCTCAAAAGTTTAGGAATCCCTGATCTATGATATTTATGAAACTGTTCATATCTATACGTGACGGTTCCTACTTTCCATCAGGTGAGCCGTCAGCTTATTTGCCATTCTCAACATTATAAAAATAAAACACATTTTATAACATAACAAAATTAGAACGATTCATTTATACTTCCGAATACATAAGCAACGATTTACAAATTCAAAATTCTATCACCAATAAATTTACTTTATTATCACAGCGGCAATAAAAACTCAGCCCTACGACCTTCTCCGCTGGTCGTACGAATACTTCAAGGCACTTGCCGAGCACAGGGAACCGCCCGTGAAGCTGCGGCTCGAGTATCCTGTGTATAGCACTGAAGGTGGCCTTACAAGAGGGTGTCTGAAAGTTTTGGCAAATCAGGTACGTATGCTAGTGAAGCTAAGAACAAAAAAAATGACAAATTGAAAGCTCATCCGATAGAAAGTGTCAACTGTTACTTATCGAGATAGAAAACACTATGATAATTTCGTCGCCTTTGACATGAAATTACCATAGTGTTTGAGTGAGTGTTTTACCATTACGAAATGTATGAGTTGTCACTGCCAACGGACAACTGCCAACTGCCAAGGGATGATGCCATTAATTTGAATTTGAAATTAAATTTAATACCTTACTCCTTCGACACTACACTCATGCCATAGTCTTAATTCATGACGAAAATAAATATTATCTGTTTAAGCAGGTCATACTGTATTGTTTAACATAACTTTCGAGATTTACAAGAAAGTACAAGAAGAATACCGTCCAATCCTCCACATAAAACACATTCCAATAACTTTCACATCATCTTTTCTCAGTTAAGTGGCATGTCCGAAGTCCCGCTGCCAGTCCTGAAAAACGCGTGGCAAGGCTTCTGTCTCGATCCTCATGAGCTGAAGAGAGTGCTGTGCCTCTGCGAAGTATACCTACGGGAGGAGACTGTTCCCTTCTTACACTTCATCGCAGTAGCTGGGGGATTATTGACAAAGGTTAGTACTTAAAGCAGTTATCTTATTTTGCTAAGTCGTAAATATTTATGTGCCTCTGTAGGCAGAACTTAAAATATTTATTTAACAGTTAATATTCCGAATTAAATAGCTGTGTGGTCCTCGCATAAAATAGGCCATACATTCGTTTCTCGTGAGTGTCGTAAGAGACGATTGAGGGATGGCGAGGAATGGGCAACAGCGTCCCTCTTAATCTCTACAGTCTAACTGCGATTGCCAATCTGCCTACCATGCATGACAACTACTGGCAAAATCCCCGAAAAGGAGGCTTATGTTCAGCAGTGGACAGTTAAAGCTTTTATGATGATGATGAAGATTGCGAGCCAAGAGCTACGGTAACCATTAATACTAGATCTGCAGGAACCTCCATTATATAGATTGATAATAATCATATTTTTTTCACATTCTAGAAACTCTCACCAAAAAGAGACTTTGTACAAAAGTCGTCTGTTTGGATACCTATGTCCTAGTCGTGTTTTTACTGTGAAACAGTTATGTTTGCCTGCATGTGTTTAGATTTGAAGGTAGTTTGGTAGGATATGACAGTTAAGTTATTGCGTACATATCATGTCTAATAACATCTCATACATAAAAACATAGTCCTCAAAAATGGCAATGCATGAAAGGTATCACAGTATTATCTATTGTGTCCATATTACTATTCATGTCTAAAGGCAATGGTTGCATTTTTCATCAGGTAGGCTTGTTTGTCATTCTAAGTTATATAAAAATAAACTTTGAAAAGACAAAAAAACTAACGGGTCACCTAATGAAAAGTGTCCATGAGTTATCATTACTGAAAATTCAAGTGTTATGTATACTCTATCACTTCACTGCCATATAAACCATTATAAAGCCATACAAGCATAGCTACATGGGGACAGAAATTGTCTGACCCTTGTTTTTATTACTATGTCCATAACTATACATATAGTTGAGTATATAATGTATCTAACTCAGTGGATTTCTTGGTTTTTATAATCCATAGATTCGATAGGTATCCATCTAACTGATGAACGGCAAACACATTTTATAATACTTTCTCTTTTAGACTCTTACTCACACCATGATCTTACTCTGCGAGACCCTCACCAAAGAACCAGACGGTGGATCAGCTGCGATCCCTGTCAATGAATTCCTCACTATGTACAAGTTTCTCGCCAAAATGGACGCCTCCAAAGACGTGAAATACTTCAACGGATACAAGGAAGGTGAGTTTAATTATTTAATTATACATATTAATTAGTGTAAAGAGAGGTACGTAAAGTTTTTATGACAAAACTTTTCTCATTGATCAATTCCTAAACAATTTGATAACAATTTTTATTGATATGGGTCTTGGATAGTCCCGAAACTAGTTAATAGAAAATCCAATTCAATCTGCAATTAAATCTTCTTTATATCGTACAATTGATTCAAATTTATTGATATTTTGTATGTAAGTTTAGACAATAGATTGTTAATGTGGGCGATAACACCCCCTTGTGGAAGTTTGAGACTTTCAGAGCTGCAATAAATCACTCTTAAAAAATACATGAAAATTATTAAATTTTGAATAAAATGTCTTGTTTAAATACAATTGTGACATTAGCTGTTTCGAATTAGTGATAGAAGAAAATAATTCTAACAAAAATTAAACAAAAAAGGTAAAGTGGAATATAAGGTTAAAAACCTATGGTTTAGATTGTGATATTCATTTTGGAAAAGAGTCCGCCTTTTGTATCATATTTTCTTATGGTGAATAATATTATTAAAATAAATAAAAAAAAAAAACTTTGTTTATAAATCTAAGTAAATAAATATATCATAAATAAATCTAGGTGAAACTCCTCAAATCGAATCATATGTTGAAGAAGAACAAAGCGAGCCTCCAGTCGATGAAGAAAATGATGTGAGTGATACTGACTCTAACAACTTTACTTGAGATTTCAACAATGTTACTGAAATATGAAAATATAAATTTCCAAAAACATATTATAATCTGAAAAACAATTAGTTGGCACTGATTGACACATTACAAGTAGATCTATTTACTTAAAGACAAAGTAGGATAGCTTTATAAAGATCATTAAATCAAAATTCCTATTTTTTAATCCAATCAAATTTCCCCCTATTTCCTAACATTCCAGAGCCTCTCAGACGATTACTGGCAAGACACCAGAGATTTACAGAAGTTAACGCTAATAAACGATCATGTAGCTCGTTCAAGAGGACTCAGTGTAAAACTAAACATGCCTATAGTTGGAAAAATTGAACGATCACCATCTATAGAAAGAGCTGGACAGATTGAGAGAGAAAATTATTTAAGAGAACGCAAAGGTTGTTTCGTTCTATAATAATCATTGATGTACCAAATAAAATTTATTACCATATATAGTAGAGCAGGACGTAATAGCCAAATTGTTAATTTTAACGATCTAGCAGGTTGCTAGATCATTAAAGACTGTAAACGTAGTGAATAAAAAAAATTTGATTAATTATTTTTAAATAATGATTTTGAACCGATGTCAAAAAGAAATCGAATTGATAGACCAAATTCTTTGTGACAATTTTTCAACTGATTTCTATGATTATTCCAGTTTGAATAAAAGTTTAAGTCTCGTGTTAGTCAAATTTGTCGTGATTTTAGTTTTTTTTCTATATATATTCTATATATATATATTCTTTATTGCACTTGTTGCCCTTCCCTCGACTATTAAGTTCTCTTAGCATATGTCAAAAAAGGATAATTAATTTAGCAAAATTTGTTAGACAAAACGATTACTAACAATCTTATACTAATATAAATTACAATAAAATATAATAATTGTAATTAGTTTTTTTATTTAACGAATTCAAAATAAAAAATATTAGAACAATTAATTCGTTTTCAGGTAGAGCTGTAGCAAGTGAAGAAGTTGAAGTTAGTTATTTCTCTATTGTATTGTAACTGCACGGACTTACTAGATTTTTAAGAGAACAATTCTATTTTGCAGCAAAAACTAAAACAATTGAGCGCTGCTAAATTATCTATGCAAAATATTTTAAAAGATGGTTAGTTCTAGAATTATATATAAATGACAAATTTAATACAACACTATAAGCAAACGTCTATATATATGTCATTAGGTGGATGTTTATATCTTTTTTCAAATGTTATGTTATAATTATTCTATTAATATTATAAATGTAAAAGTTTGTAAGAATAGATAGATGTTTGTTACACTTTCATGCAAAAACTATTTAACAGATTTGAATAAAATTTGGTGCTGCAGTAGGTTATATTCCCACTTGGCAGAAAGGATACTTTATATACTGATTCATGTGACCAAAGCCGCGGGGTAATGCTATTTTAAATTACTTTTTTTAAGTCGAAAATAGTTTAAGTCGAACGACTTCTCCCAGATGATATAGTAAGCAACAATCTTTAACTCATATAATAAATAATTTGTTGCTTACTAAAATTGTTATTCTTAAAAAAATTGTTTTTAATTCTGACATCTTTGCATATTTACAATCTAACAAATATCTTTCAAAACTAGATGCCAAACCCAAAGAAGAGAAAGTAATTGACAAGAAAAAAGAGGACATAGAAATCTTTGTATACGACGAAGACGATAATCTGATACCTCATGAATTTTATGGTTACATTCAATTTTTATCAATACATTTTTGTTTATTTACTGTATTTAAAACACTTTTTTACCTTCCATGTTGAAAGAGAATAATGTAGGTTTTGGGAGATATCTAATCTGACTTGAAATTGCACATATATGGTCTAAATAAAAAGACAAAACTACAAAATAGTGTTCTTATCTTTTTTTATAACATAGACGGCAAACAAGCTTGCAGTTCATCTTATGGTAAGTGTTTACCGCCTCCCATGAGGACCCGCAACAGCGGAAAAACTAATAGGTGTACTGCGGGCCTTTTAAAAAGCAATATACTCTTTTCTAGAACGTTACGATGTTATATCGATTCGGAAATATTGCTGCTGGAAATTGATTCAGAAAAATTATGAAAGTAAATAAAATGAGTCTCTCTGCTTATCTGACTCTGTGATGAAGATATATTTTCACTTTAACTGTTTCCCCATTTGATTCACATACAAAATTATTAAATATACCATACGCTTAGCGCCTGATATTTTTTTTATCGGTATTATTTATAATTTTTTTTTTAATAATTTGGAAAAAAATGAGTAGTCATTTTATTACAATGTACTTTAGACGAAAGTTATAGTTAGAACAAGTTTTTGAAATAATTAACATCATCCTAATATTGTACATAGCAAATGTTGGTACTTCTAAATTTTTAAATGTATATGTCAAATTTTACTTGCAATATTTTTCAAAAAGATGAAAATAAAATTGGTGGACCGGAAGAAGTAGAAAATGTATTAGAAGAAGAAATGCCGGAACCTACTGCCGATGATCTACTTATTAAAGATGATGATATTAAACAGGAGAAAGAAAATAGTATGGCAGTGAAGACAGCTGAATATGTAACGAAAGTAACTAATGCAATTTTAAATTGATTTTTATCTAGAAGTACTACTTACATATTCTCGATTCTCTTAAATACTTTATGTTGATTTATATTAACTTGAGTGCCGGTGAGAGAAGTTGGTACTTTTATACGAATGTTTATTAAAATTATTAAAAAAAATTGTAAAATTTAAATTCGAAACTTTGTCGGATGGAAAATGATTCCAAACAAAACATTTTTTTCCTTTACTTTCATTGAATTACAATAATTTTCTTAAAATCCTGTTCAAGGACTAAAATTATTCTTATACGTTAATAAAATTCAGCAATGCATAACCCTATGATTCCATAAAATATGTGATTATGATTTATCTCTTTCTACTCTGTGATACTCAATCACTTCCTTCCTACTTTAGGCCTATTGTCAGCGAGCAGAACGTCTTGAAGATCTGGAACAGACCTTTGATGATATTGCAGCTATAGTTGATAAATTCAAGTCTGCTAATTATGACCTGGGTTAGAAAGACTACGTGTCTCTTTTTTTAAATATAAAGAACATAATAGTAGGCGTAAATAGACTTTTATATTATTTTCCATTGAGTAAAAGTTGAGAAAATCTATGCAGGGAACCATTACTAGGCATGGGCATTTCCATGAATGCATGGTAATACAGGAACTAAATTTGATTCATCATTTCCAGGTATGGTAGCCGGGCGTCAGATGTCGACTACTAGCGGTGAATTTATCGTTCAACATATTGAAAATGAGATTATGTCGTATATCGATCAACAAATCGCTATATTACCTGATCCAGATTTAAAGAAAAAAAAGGTATCTCTATAAATTGTACTTTCTCATTCAGTAACAGCAATATTTATAATAGTGCATGAAAAACTTACTACACTTGAACATATACTTGCTTTGTCCACATTCATAATTTGTCGTATCAGTTTGAGGTCTTTGATAATTATCAAAAATTACAAATTAATCAAAAATTTATTAATTAATTTTGCAAATATCATCAGAATGTAAAATTTTGTAAACTAGTGTAATGTATGACGTAATTACAAGTACTATTATAAACCTACTAGATTCCAATATTCAATTATTATTTTTCTAATATACATATTTTTATAAAATGTACCCTGTCCCATTCGTGTTTCAACCATGAAGCAGTTGTGTTTGCATGGCAGTGTTTCGGTTTGACGGTTGGGATATGGCGTGAATTTACTGGGTACAGAGGAATAACACCTGAGTCCTCAGAAATGGCAACGCATGGGGGGTATCATGGGCGAAACAGTATACTCTGTTATGTTCATGGTACTGCTCATGTCTATAGGCGACGGTTACTACTTTCCATCAGGTGGACCGTCAGCTTGTTTGCTATTCTAAGTAGAATAAAAAAAATTTACAAATTCCTCTTCATCAAAAAATAGCTTAGGCGAAATCACTTGCAGCAACAACACCATCCATTGGTCTCGCCCTTTCCCGTAAATTTCTTTATAAAACTAAAATTTATTCTTTGAAACATCTTAGATACGAATTTTATTCGAATTTAGGCAATAAAGAGTATTTGTTATTATTTTTAAAACAACGATATTTTCATAATTTTATGAAGTTCCCATTATTTATAGGCTAAACCAGATGAAGAGGCTATGATCCGGGACATTGTAGATACATTCATTGACGAGAACATGGACATTATTGTGCCTGAAGTGGAGGAGATTGAAGAGGAGGAGCATCCTATTCCTGAAGTAAGATAATTAATAAACCTTTTTTTGAATACCTACAACATTGGACACTATTTAAAAAAAAACCGTGTCAATACAATAACAAAATCCGACAACGCACGAGCAACTCCCCTCGTCTTAAAAGTGTTGTTATCAGGTATATCGTCTGCTCGTTTGTCAAAAAAACCTTTAAAATATTATAATATTTCTCTTATAAATAAAATCTCGCTGCTAACTTCTATAGGGATAAAGGTATTTCACGAAACTTGGTTTAAATAAAAATGAGCGAAAATATAATACAATGAATTCTAATTGCCTGCACTCAGTTAACAGTAAGTAAGGATTACCAGCATCTGAATTTTTTCCATGCAACTTAGAATAACAAGCAAGTCGACTGCCGTATTGATGGGAAGTATTAATCGTCGCCTTTAGACATGAACAGTACCATAAATACATACAATATAGGACTATAATCAGGGTATACTGTTCCGCCCATGTTATCCTTACGCGTAAAGATATAAATAAATATAAAATATTATAAAGATGTAAAGATTGCTACTCTATACTTTATCCATCTAGATTGTATTGTATTATATTTACACTCATCTTTATTTTTCGAGTTTCATTAAAAAGCCTTATACCTGCAGAAGTCAACAGCGAAATCTTAACCTATGTTCAAATTTAATATCAAGAAAAAATCAATGGAATGGCAAAAATCAATATTTTATGTCTCTCAAGTCTATCACAACTTTCCATCATCCTTGTTTGCCATTCTGTTATATAAAAAAAAACAATATTTTAAAATAATCTTGTAAAATAATCTTGAAAAAATACCTTACAGATGACATTAGTTCATGCAGTACCCGGTATTGGAGCACCAGTAGAAGAAGAGATAATGAAAGAATTCATGGATTACGCCCTCGAGGTGTGCAAAGTACAAGCCGATGTGTTCATGCCAAGAAATATCAGACATTTCTTATGTCCACCTCTTGAGAAGTAAGCAGTAAACTCAACACTTTTCTACCTAGTGATGTGCCAAGTTGTCTTTTTATGTTTTCATGATATTTACGTACTCGTCAGAAAAAGAATCGAATCCTGACTCAAGTTACTCGATTAATAAAGTCTTTTTTTAATAATTGTAATCATATAGTACTTTGCCATTTATTTTCAGATACGAAGAATACAAATCTGAGAAAAGTACAAAAGAAGAAGAGGTGCCCACTGGTGGCGTCATCACTGATTAAATAAAAACAACAAAGATAAATAATAATATTAATATTTAGTATTATTAGCATGTATTAGATATTTTTGCACAGTTCTACTTTAGATTTACTAATAAATTACAATATATCAAATCTCTTATTATTGTTTTTTGTAATAATACCAGATTTTATCTGCGAGTTTGAAGTCAAAATTATATGGTAATCCCGCCTGCGTCAACGGTATACGCTGGTAAGATACCAGTAAGCAGAGGGAGATTTTGTACACAAAGTCGATTGCTTGGGCACGTCTGTCCCATTCGTGTTTCTACCGTGAAGCAGTTGTGTTTGCATGGCTGTGTTTCGGTTTTAAGTGTGGGATATGGCGTGAATTTACTGGGTACAGAGGAATAACACCTGAGTACTCAGAAATGGCAAAGCATAGGGGGTATCATGGGCGAAACAGTATACTCTGTTATGTCCACGGTCCACTGCTCATGTCTATAGGCGACGGTTACCACTTTTCATCAGGTGGGCCGTCAGCTTGTTTGCCATTCTAAGTTGTATAAAAAAAAAAAAAACAATAATAGGTGAGAATGAAAGCAGGTCAGTTGGCCTATCTTAACGAATTCACTAAGTATTACCTAACCACGATAGATTCCAGGAGGAACCACACGGAGGTCGACTTCTCATTATTCTCATTAATGCTAGCAATGGTGACTAACATACCCATAACTAACAATCTCTTCCTCCCATAGTTTTAATGTTAGATTGTTTGTATATATGAAACTATTTTACTTTCTTATCTCCCTGCTTTTTAGCTAATATATATTCTAACCTCAAATAATAGCTGAGAGTCAAAAAATACTGATACGTACTCCTACATACGTATCCATCACGCCTGTCCCCCATTAGGGTAAACAGAACCAATGGAATGCTGAATGCTCCGATTCAAACGGACCTCTCTCGCACATTCATCAATCTATTCGTACACGCTCGCCGGTTACTGATACTTTAATTTAGTCCTTCTTTAACACGTCGCCTATTTGGTTGTCCATGAGTGCATACGTCCGTTTATAGCGGTCCCTATTGACATTTTCATTCGTTCGTGCTCGATAAATCTCTCGTAAGTCTTCTTTCTTCAATTCTCTCTAAATGACCAAATGAACATAATATTCCCTTTTCCATTTTTGTCACCACTTCTTTTACTCCACACTTCTCTCCGATCACACTATTTGTTACAGATAATGCTATATTTTTTATTATTTATCAAAGAGGATTTTGCCAAAGGATTCTTTAATGAAACATCTCAAACTTTACATCTTTTTTATTTTAATATATGGAATAATAAATTAACCCCCATGTATATACCGAACTATCACCAGACACGTTGGCTGTCTGCGGACCATCACCGCCCCAGTTTAGCTGGTCCTATTTTAGTAACTTATACAATTTATTTTACAAACGTAACTTTTATCAAACATTTATGGATTTGAAAGTAGTTGTAAAAAAAAAAACAGAAAATTTCTTCCTCTCTTTAAAATTGATTAACGTCTTTAGAATTACATTTAGAAAAAGCAAATTATATTATCAACTTTAACTGAATGCAAAAAGTACCCAATTTGCAAAAGAATAGTCTATATAGTTCATACTATTAAAAAAAAAACACTCTTCCACAAATTGTTATAATAAATATCTGATCAGCTTCACCGTTCAAGGTATTTTTAATTTCTATATAGTTTAGCTGTTTGTTACATTTTGCAGTAAATCTGGCTTCAGGCCCATTTCTTACAGGTTAGACAAAGGGATAATCTACTGGACTGATTTATACTAATTTGTCAATTATTAGGACATATTGTAATACATTATTCTAATATTGTCAAGACCAGCTAAACAGGAACGGGGACTACAAACTTTGAGCATTTGTCAACCATCTCTAAATATTTTAACATTCCATCAAGTTTATGGATTTCAATACCATAATCAAAACCGTTCGCATCTAAGCAAAAAAAAATTATATTAAAGCATTTTCCCGCGGTTTCAGAACGAGCGTTTGGCGCCATTTCAATGTAGCTGTCAAAATATTAGGTAAGTGTAAAAAAAAAAAACTTTTATTGAATATTTTTTTAATTAATAATATTTACCTATGTTTCTAATATTAATATTGAAATGTCTACGGTTTATTTATAATAGAAATTGCAAAATCGGATCAAATCCATAATTTTTTTCGCTGTTACGTTCGTTCAGAAACCGTTTAAAAATCTTACCACCACTCCGAATAACTACATACATATTACAGTGAAAACAATTTAAAATAGTTTCGCATCAATGTATTTGGATTTAACTTTGGATAACTAAATTCTATATACACAATAATATAAATAATGCCGCGCGAACATTTTCTCATTACCAAACAATATCTTTATTACAAAAGCATTCATGAACGCAAAATCTTTACAAGCTCACTAAAATAACATCAAGACTCGTTTCTGTTCAAAATGTACATATATCGAATTATATACTTACAAGCAAAAACAATATTTCACAAATATCTTTTGATGTCGACATAATTTATTTTGTAACATAATCCTCAATTGTTCTGGACTATTTGTATTGTATCCCGATAACTTCTATGGTATTAGGGAAGTAATCAAATATCTAATAAACATAATTGTTTATTGCAAAAGTATTTTATAAAACACCTATTAGCATTACATTATAATACCTATTATTGATACAAAACTTTATAGCCCAGAATAATTCCTAACCAGTTAATACCGTAACAAAACTAAACTAAGACAAACAGTAGGGATTTTCAAAGTTGGACAATCTAACTGTAGTGGTCGACATCTAAGCAATAAATCTAAAAAAAACACAACGCGTCACGTGACCAGGCTTTATACAACAGAATTAACTAGGTTGAAATTGGTACAATGATTTCAAATCTAACTGCAAATATACTTACAAATAAAAAAATTAACTTTACTATATACATCCAAGACGCATAGACTCGGTTTTTGATTTACAATACAGACCATAATCTCCATTGACAAGATTCTTGTACTAAACAACAATACTATTACGTATTCAATACAATCCTATAAACATATTACGATTTGACCATTTCGTAGGCCATTAGTTTGACCATTTGAATGGCCGTATAAAGTACAATTGAAAATACTACTTAATAAATTTAATCACACAACCCTATCCTTGGATATTGTCTATGGAGGTAGTGGTGTACATTCAGTGAATGCAATAATGGAGAATTACATTAATTTAATATTTCAATAAATATTTATCGTGAAAATAAATAGAAACATAAATAAGTAAATAAATATGACACTAAGGGCTCAATCTATGATATTTTATTTAAATCACGTCCAACTTTGTAAATCCCTCATCAAACACATTGATCGAGAATGTAAGAGCGAAAGCCTGCATTAGACTTAAATATTAAGAGAAATGCTAACACTTAAATAACACATTGTATAAACTTAGGCATTACTTAACAAGTAAAACTTACGTATTGTAGGATATAATCGTTAAGCAATTTGGTAGACATCGGAGAACTTGTAAAAGGCGAGCCACAAAACTATAGAAACAACAATATTTCGGCACTTCGATATATCTAAGTCATTATTCCTTTTAATTTTACTATTATGTCTAATGAATTGCATTATGAACTCGACTGTGATGAAATTTATTATTGGTTACAATTAGATCATTGATTAATTTATCAATAGTTCGTGCAGTTTTCATTACTCATTTGTTTAATTTCATCTTCGAACTAGTGTTTTGCTTCATTTTGTTTTATTATCATTTCACATAATTTATGAATTCATAGTTCAATTCATTACATCGAAAAGTAGCCAAAAATATCACAAAATTCAAATAAATTTAATAACAAAACTTAAATAGTTATTCTAGGGAAGCGTATTATTTGGAAATTTGCTCTGCATCTTCATAACAAGTAGGTAATAGAGGTACACGTTTATTATTAAAGACGTTATTATTACTGTGTGTCCTATTCTCTCTTCACTAAGGTATTTTATCTCTCTTTACTCTAAGTTTGAACACCCATACGCTTTTTCGTTGAATATTGGTAATAAATTATTGTAACCATATATCGGTGCAAACGCTCTGTATTATCATTATAAGCTTTTGATTAATTGTAACCTAGCCTACAATTTCATACATTTTCTAGCGACTGATAATATTCGGCACATAAGCAAGTGTGCAGTTTCAATTTATAAGGTAGCCAGTTAAAATTATGTGTTTATACAATGAATTTTCAAATTGGCAAAATGTCCTCACAATGTAAACAGTAATAAACTTCATTTTGCCAATTCGAGTCCTTTCCATCGGCCAAACATGAGAGAGCAACGCTTGAATGGCTGAAGTGATATTTATAATTTTATAATACGTATGAATTCGCATTTTTTTTGCAGAAAACCAATAATTGCGTTTTATATATCTTATAATTTGAAAATATAATACTTTCATAAACGTCACAATTCATAATGCAAATAAATTAGTGTACAAAATTATATTATAAAAAAATCATCCATTATCAGCAAAGCACTTGATAATTTTAATAAATATCAATCATTAATGAAAATGCATAAACAAGTGTGAGAAATGAATTTATCATTCCAAATAAACATCTAATTTAATATATCACTTTAAAAGTTTAACATAGACAATAAATTTTAATATCAAATGACACCACTGAAACTTGTAAAAAATTCATACTTCTGTTTTATTGTGTATTTTATCAAACTATATTTAGAACAATAAGAGAAATTAGTATCAAGTAACATGGAAAAGATTGTCTTCGACAATTTAAGTAAACCGATCAATAATACCAGCTATTTAGAATAGCTGTAAAAGGACAAGACCTAAGGAAGATTTAGTTTGGAATTAAGCGTCATTACAAATGAGGTTACCGTAATAATTCGATGTTAAAAATAATTATTTGAAATGCTTTAACTGCAGATTTAAATCAAAGCTTTATTTCTGGTAATTATAATACAATGTCTTTTACTTTCACAATTGAAATGAAAGATTTATGAAATAGCAATTCTGTTTTCTTTTTTTTTTTAAATAAAAGTTTTCCAACAATTACATAAAATATTTGATGCAATATTGTATTATTATTTACGCTATTGGATTAGTTTCCTGTTGAGCTTATGCAAATTGTACTTGTCAACGTTTGTTTTTGGGAACTTATTTACACTAATCACTATTAGTGTTGAAATTTATTTTGAGGTTTTTTTTTAATTTTATTATTATGTCTAGATCAGAGCGTTGCATTTGACATTACGCGCACCTACATCTTTACATTAATCTTTAACGGGACAAAATCGAGTAAAACTACAAACCTAGCCACTAACGAACCGCCCACACCTTTCTATATTTCATTAATTATTATTATTATTTCATTTAAAATAATTTTGCTAATAACCGTTTCTTTAACAATTGTATTTGAGACTTTATATTTTACATGGGTTGCCTATATTATGAATAGATTAAGTATGGAATAATTCCTGACTAGTACATTCGGGTATTTGAGATTCCGAATTTTGCAATTCGGAAATTTTTTGCAATGGAAATAAGGCTTAATTTTTTCAATGGCTTAGCTGTAGTTTGGACATTATTCTACCACGAATTTGCATGATTTTGGAGACGAAAAACATTTCTATTAAATACACGAAACATACTGTACGCTCCTTATGGTGAAACAGCATCGTAACATTAGATTGAGGCATGGTATGTTGATCAATATTCCAAAATGATATTTAGTTAATTTAACACATAGAAATCATAAAGACATTCATTCGAAATGTGAATGAAAAATCCTCAGTTCTATTGTGTGGAAGCGTACAGTAAACTAT
Source organism: Galleria mellonella (assembly GCF_026898425.1). Classification (NCBI taxonomy): domain Eukaryota; kingdom Metazoa; phylum Arthropoda; class Insecta; order Lepidoptera; family Pyralidae; genus Galleria; species Galleria mellonella. The sequence goes on from NW_026442015.1 coordinate 4,367,838, forward strand.
ATGTAAACGAAATAAGAATATTGTTGTACAATTTTACAATAATATTGTACAAAGACAATTGTAACTTTAAGAGACCATTGAGCTGCCATAGGTACAAAACCATTTGAAATTACAAATTACTTACAATAACTCGTAACAGAAATATATTGCTTAGCGTTTGGGAATCGAAAATGTAATCATGTATGATAGAACAAATTTCAAAATACAATATCATACACTACGTGGCATAAAATTAATTAATCGTTCAATTGATAATTTGTACGTAACCGTTAAGATTCTGATTTGAATTACCCACGATCCTTAAATCGGTTGAACACTCAAGACTTACTTGATTCAGAATCATTTTCATCTCAATCAATCAGTTGGCTGCGTCTCGTAATATATGAATAACTATCTATGCATACTGTATTCATATCACACATGATTATAGAGGAAGCAAAATACAACAGCTCCTGAAGCTTAAATATTGAAGAGAAAATATTCCTAACATATTTATTTGCCGTTGTGATCTTAACTATTGGTGTCAGATTTGACATGTGGCGTCCGCCATTTTGTAACAAACGTCAACGAAACGTCAGTTGTCTGCAGAAGCGTTTCTAACTGATTGAAATGAGCGATGTTGAGTTGATTGCGCGACATCAGGCGATGGCTAAAAGGCGGATTGCACGAGTTATGAACTCTAGTATGCGTCTCCATATAGAACGTAATGCATTGGATGGCGCGAACAAAAATCTCCAAAGAAAGAACACAGTGGCCACTTGAGTTAGAATGTGGACTATATGTAACCTGAAAAAAAGAAACACAATAAATTATATATATAACAAATAATTATATATCTAAAACATAAGTACTCTCGCTCAATCATGACTCTACAATATTTGATCTTCTTTAAATCGATTTAGTAATGTACTAGCTTTTATATCCGTCTTCGTCTGAGTGACCGGGATATGGTTCATTGACCAGTATATTAAAAATAATATAATATTAGTCACCATTAGGTGACTAATACAAAATTAGTCAATTTCTTATAGCAGCGTAGAGAAATGTTAGTTAATTTATCCAACCCTTTTTATTTTAAATCTAAGACAAAAGAATTCCTTATGATTTCACTAACTTTTACCTGCAACTTCGTCCGCATGACTAGAATTATACACTAAATTTCATTATAATTGGATGAGTTCTTAAACTTCCAAGAAACAACAAACAAACAAATTCAAATACATATTTACAATAATCTGATTGATACAATAAAACCACTGATTATCCAATTGAAGCAGGCATTATTTCATTCATAGTTTCAAGACATCTATTTACTATTTTATTAACATAAATATAACACATACCTTCTCATAAGAGCTCTCGATTTGGGCAATGTTTCCGGACTCTCTTTAAAGAGGAACCTTCTAATGCCCAACACGTACGACTCGATATACGCGTCCCAGTCAATGTTTCTCACGTTGAAGTCGAAAATCCTACGATCTTCTACGGAGAGGGCCGCGCAGAGGGCCTGCACGTTGTCATCGGCGAAGGCCCATTGACGAGTAGTGAAGTACTCGAGGCAAGCAGCGGCTTTAGCTAATTTATTCTGCACTCGGACCATCCTGAAATTTTGTTTAATTCAATCAAGCTATGACCTTGTGTACAGACAAAAGTTGTTTATTAAATCCTCTTTCGCATGAAGCTCTTAATAATGCTGTTTTTTTTTTATTATTTTTCGGCATAACCTCGGCATAAATTATGTAGGTATAACACCTTATTCTTTAGGAATGGCAACGCATGAAAAATATCATGGGTGACACAGAATACTCTGTTATGTCCATGGTACAGTTCATGTTTATAGGCAACGGATCACTTTCCATTTAGTGAGCCATCAGCTTGTTTGCCATTCTAAGTCGCATTAAAAAGAAGTTGGAGCCAATTAGGCAAAAAATTTACAGGCAACATACACTTTCTCCCTGAATTTTAGGATTGTTAAAGCAAGACCAATTATATTTGGTACTATCATATTTCTATAACTACCAGTCATTTTCTTGCTCTTATCCCAATTATATCAATTTTGGAGTTTTTATCCATATTACCCGAATTTGGACTTCAGTTTTACGACTGACATCCTGTCTGCGCATATAAACTCCAATACCAACAACAATCCGCAACAAAAAAGTTCCATCATAACCAACTGGACGAATGGCACTTTCTCCCACGCACAACCATGCTTTGAAATCAACTTCCAGTAATAGTATCGCCGAACTAATACGACATCGTAGCTTTTAAGAAAAGTGACTAATCCTTTAATAATATAATTTTGTAATAATATAATTCCTTTTAAAAAGCCAGCAGCAAACCTGCAATTCCTCTGATGCTCATGGGTGATGGTAGTCACTTACCATCAAGTGAGCACTCATGCTTATTTGCTCCTGTTTTATAAAAAAAAAAACTATTTCAAAGTTTTAAAGTTGCCACGAACAATATAGAATAGCATCTGAAATTCTAAATTGGCAGGTGCTTAATCCTTATAATAGTTACATCAAATACTAACACAGGTTTGTTTCCCGTGGACCTCGCTGCCAGGTCCATTATGAAAGCCGGCACGCGATGTTGTAACAACGACAGAGTGTTGTGCTTCAACCTGTTGCTGGTAATATCGCCGCCAGGATACCATACCACTTCGCCTGCAAATGACATTATAAAACAATTTAGGATTGTGTTCCAGGACGACAAGAATCTGAATTGTAGCAAAAGTACCATACCACAGCAGTCGTAAACTTTCTCTCCCTATTGAGAAGTTTTGCCAGTAGTTGCCACGCTTGGCAAATGCAGTTAGGTTTGGTGGCATCATCATCATCATATCAACCGTTAACTGTCCACTGAAGAACATAAGGTTTGTTAGTAGTTGCCACGCTTGGCAGTCAAGTTGGCAACCGCAGTTAGGCTTTGGTGATATTTCAAGAATAACACTGCTGCCCATCCTTCGACCATTAAGTTCACTTAGTCGCCTCTTATGACACTCATGGATGGAGGTCTGGCCTATTCTATGCTGAGATTCTATGATGAAGTTATATGGAACAAATGCAATAATAAACCATGTTGTTACAAAATTGGTCTGAGCCGACTGTAGAAGATATTGGGTAACATATATGCTCTTTTGACTTATTCACGGAATTTTCGTAGCTTAATAATTTAAATCTAAACGTGTAACAACTTAGTCACCCAAATTTTAATATATTTGGTGATATCACATTAAAATTTATATACATATATCAATGATCAAAAGTGACCCAAGAATTCAAAAGTTTCAAAAAGGTTCTTGTGTGTTAATTTTAACTTTATGAAAGTTTTTAGTAATAAATCCCTCGACTGTTTCCTTAATTTCGAGGACACAATTGGGCTTATTTGAAATACAAATGCAGACAAACAGATTTATCTAATGATCATGACAGACCAACTCTTCTTCTGTCTACATTAATATTTCCATTTCTGAATTTGGCATCTGTTTTATTATCTTTTTACATGTGATCCTCTGTCTCTGATTTGTTTATGTTTTTATGATATATTTTTTTATTATTTCAGCCATTAGCTGTCCACTGTTGGACATAAGCCTTCCCCATAAGGAAGTTCTGCCAGTAGTTACCACACTTGGCAGGCGGGTTGGCAACCGCAGTTGAAAACCGCGGATAGGCTTTTACACATGTTTTAAGAGGAACGCTGCTGCCCATCCCTCGCCCTTTATGGTAATAGTAATCTAATATATGTACTTACTAAACGGATGTTTCCGCATATATTTAAAGCTAGTTCTGACAAAACTCTGCCACGTGATCGGGTTCTGTTGGCCGGTACAGCAGTTGTAAACCACAACGCCTTCACCTCTGGAAATTAAAACAACACCAACGTCAATATCAGACAGTATATTTTAGTATCTTTCATAAACTTTCAAAGTTAGTTTTGTTTACGTTTAATTTTTATTTGTGCTTATCTACAAGTGTTTAAAACACTTGTAGATTAGCATATTTTTTTTTTTTGATGGGTGAAAATAGTATGGTAACCCTGCCTGCGCTAACGATATACGTTAGCGGAGCACCAGTGAAGGGTGATAGATGAGAATGAAAACAGGCCAGTTAGCCCATCATGATGAATTCATCAGGAATTAACCATGATAGTTTCCAGGGGGAACCGCGTGGAGGTTGACCTGGTTAGGTATATTGCTAGCAATAAGATTCTCAGTCTCCATTACTAACAATTCCTTTCCCCCCTGTTTTAATATATTGCAATGCATTTCAGGCATTATTTATTGATCAAATCAAATCGGTGAAATGGGCCAAACGACTATCTTTCAATAATTTCCAAGCTTGACATTTATACCACAGGTTCTGTTCAATGACTTTTTATTGCGCTGTTATTCAACTTGGAAATATTTTCGCAACGAGAATTTGGTACTGGAATTCGAGTTGCAAGCGTACAAATAATCAGAAATGGAATATTTAATTACTTGAGCATTATTAGGTACAATCTCAATGGATTAGCAACCTTTGTTTGATTTTTAGATATTAGTAATTATTTGTCTGCAAATTCATAATTTTTAAATATTATTATTTTTATTATGTTAACTCTTAACTGCCCATTGCTGAACATAGGTCTCCCCATAAGGGGGGGACGTTTTGCCGATAGTTGCTATGCTTGGCAGGCGGGTTGGCAACCACATTTAACTTACTAATCACAGATTAACTTAAAACATCGAAATTAGAGATATGATAGAAAATAATCCAATAGTATTCTCTGACTGACAACAACAAATAATTTTTATTGTTAAAAATTTCGTAAGTACATATAATATTATAATGTTAGAGTAACCGGATTGATTTACTCGACTCAACACACGTATATCACTTCATTTGTTTTACCACAAAAAAAAATTATATCCAAAAATATCCAGAACAGGATTTCTATGTTTAGCAAACTTCATCCTAATACTTACAGTCGTTAAGCCTTACGATGATTGACTAAAAACACTCAAATTGTCATATTTGTTCAAATGCGATTTTTATTTATATATTTATTTATACTTTTACACATTAAAATATATTTACATAAAGGATTTGGTCTGATATCTACCAAAATAAACAGAGAGAGAGAATATTATTATTATTATTATTATATGAAACAAAATACAAGATAATGATAGAAAGAGTTCAGAGGAAATTTGATGTTCTATATGTTTACGGCTACTATCCTTATTTGTACCCATCACTGTTCGTATCCGGTATGGTAGGTCTAGTTTCGCTCTTAGTGCGATTTGATGAACTAAAAGTTGCTCAACGGCGGAATGTCATATTTGTTCAACGCTGCATGCGATTGCGATTTTTATTTATATATTTTTTTATACTATTTCTCTGCTCATTCTCACATTGCTAAGATATATATTTAATTACAAAAGGTATATTTTTAAATTGTTGTACAAAATTTGTAAGTTTGTGAAATAAAACTTTGGCTCACTACACGTTTTGGGAAACTGTAAGTGTAGTGAGAAATTTTCAAATAAATAAATAAATAAATAAATAAATAAATAAATTGATCTAACAAAAACAATTTGTAAATTAAATATATCTCATCAATTCAACTATATTTATTTATTTATTAATTATTTGTTATTATTTATTTATTTATTAAAATATACAACTCACCGTCTCAAATGTGTTCGCCACGCGCATACAATCATCAAGTTGATCACAGTGTCCACTGGTACCAGGTCCGCCACCCGCTTACCGGTGCCCAGCATCGTCCGGAACACCCCCTTGCCGACAGCAGCTATGATCCCGTTTGGGCCGTTCCAATTGTCCACCCATCCTTTGACCGGCTCTCGAACAGATGAGAGCACTGTAACGATATCCAAGAAGTTATTACATTAAAATTTCCATTATTTAAAAAAATATTGATTGATTAAAAGAAAATTAATATTCGCAATTTGGGTTTCGAACAGTTAACATTAGGCTCCGAGCAGCGATTTTATAATGTACCGGAAAACGCCTCGTTTACAGGTGAAACACGTGTCGCAAAATGTGCGTGAACAAAATGGTAGTCGGAGATTGATAGTTAATATGGAAAGTTGAGGAACCTCTGGTAGTTATAGTGGCTGTCAATCTTCGGCTGTTGGTAGTCACGCACATACTAATGGTAACGGCATTAAACAAAATAATTCTAAAAATAAAAAAAATACCCAAACTTGATAAGAAGTAATAATTTTCAATATTTATTTATTTGAACTGAAAAATATCAGTGAAACTGAATCGTGCATATGAACACCATCGCGACGATATTCTCTATCTGGTCAACCATTTTCATCACATTAAAAAAGCTTTTGATCAGAAAGGGAGATATTTCGCCCTCACCTATGAGTAATACTTTACAATTATTTATTTAAACTTTAATGTACAGTGAAACTATGTACAAAGACTTAAACCGGACGGTGAATATACTATAAACGATATAATTAGACTATATATAATATATATAATTACATGTAAACATACAATATATTAAATAAATAAATATAATATATAAATAAATTTTACTATAACAAACAATTAACTGTATTAGAAAAGCAAATTAACAATCTATGACTCAAACAGAGTAACCAGCAAAATTGAGTATGGTCCTAAAATGTTGATTTAATAGACATATCCAATATCTTACCGATGGAAGGTCTGACGATGGCCACTGGTAAATTTCCGCATTCCTTTATAAGCATATCTTCTGCTAGAGCCTTCGTAAACGTGTACGTGTTAGGCCTGTCACCTGTAAATAAAGAAGATATCATTTTAAAACTTATTGCTACACATGAAAAACACCATTGCTAATTAGAGTTTTGTATGACTCTCCGAGGGATGGGCCTAGCGTCCCTCTTAAAATATCTCCAAAGTCTAACTGCAGTTGCCAATCCGCCGGCCAAGTGTGGCAACTACTGACAAAACCCACCAAGGTGGTATGCTTATGTTCAGCAGTGGACAGTTAAAAACTGGTATGATGATTATGACTCTTTTCGATTCACAATGTCATTGGTAGAGATCTCTCTCTTATAGAATTATACTTTTGTTGTATCACTACAGTCCGTTTGACAGTAAATGGTTACATTCAGATGGCTGCAACTTCAACAGATGATAAAGTATACATAGCCTACCCTGAAGAAAGACATTAATAAGCCCTTTTTGAAGAACCTGATACTGTAGCTTTAAGGGAAAAATTCCTATGAAGTGTGTCTGTATTTTTTTAATTATTTCACAAAAGAGTAAAAAAGAAACCAATATGGCTGCTATTAAATTTATAAAAAGCTTTAACTGAGGACTAAACTAACCGACTAGATCTGGCGTAATTCTATCCACCAATTCATCAGGGAGGGTCTGGACAAGTGTGACGACGTGTTCTGGATGAGCTGGCGGTGCGTACACCGTCTCTTCAACGCGTTCTCTCTCACAATTGCAATATGCTGTTGAAACGTGGACTAGAGCCTGAAAACGGTAGATTGTTAAACTCAATACATGTATCATACTTTTAATATCTTGGATAGAATTTTCAAAATAAATACAATTGTCTACAATTACTTTTAAATCGACAAATTTTAGGTATGCATTAATTTCCAGATGTAAACACTCTGACTGCAACGTAAATGGGTCGCTAATTTGGACCATTTTGCAGGAAAGACATGATCTGATCAATCTCAAAACAGAAAAAACTTGAAAAGGTAAAGGGAAAGTCTTTGCTCAACATTGCGACTTAAGACGATGTTTAAAAATCGTCTATGGTATTAATAACATTTATAACCTTAACTGCTTTTAATAAAACCAGACGAATTAAATAAATACCTCCAAACCCAGCATGCGGTGACACAGTTGTACTAGTTGTTGGGTGCCCAGCATATTGATTGTAACTGAAAGCTTCAACTTCTCGTCAAACTTTACTGTGGCTGCAGAATGAAATACTACCGACACCTGAAAGAAAAAAATATATGAAGAACCTGATAAACCTCAACCTTGGCCAACCCACAGATAATATAATATTAGGCCCTCTTTTCATTTAAGAATTTCCTTTTGTCGCTGCAACTAATTCATGCATCTTCTTCCAGCCAGTTCTATCCCATGCCAAGGATATAACCTCCCTAAACATGACACCTAGTGTTTCTTTTATCTGTCCCATGTAGTTATTCCTCGGTCTTCCTATTTCTCTTTTGCCCTCTATTTTCCTTCTACTTTGCTCTTAAAAAAATCGTCATGGTATAATTATATCATCGTATAAGGTGGCCCAGCATTTTGCCTCTTCTATTCTCTATTATTTTAATTAATGTTCTTTTCTCGTTCACTCTTTTCAGGACTTCCTCATTCGTTACTTTTTATTATTTTATTAGTTTATATTATTAGGTCCACTTAACTAGAAATTATTAATTTATTACTGTACATTATATAGTACTATTACTTATTGTATTTATGTATGTATGTTGCTTGTTTACCACATTTGTGATGTAACAAAATTACCAATTACTACTGTAATAGAGATTGAACCATTACTACCAATATATTCTAATCAGGTCTACCTATCTATCTATTTAAGAGCTGCGCTCTTGTCGGTGGAGCTTTTGCCACTCACTACAATTTTCAGCGAGTCTCTTCACCTCTTGATACGGCACGACACCTTCCTTGATTTGCCTGATGTAACTATATCTCGGTCTCCCTCTCCCCCTCCTTCCTTCTATCTTACCTTCTATTATAATGTTCATAAGTTTGTCGTGTCGTATCAAGTGTCCCAACATTTTTCCCCTTCTGTCCTCAATAGTTCTAATAATTTGTCTTTTTTCCTTAACCCTAAGCAGGACCTCCTCATTGCTAATTCGATCCTCGACACAGTATCCTCTTAAAACCATCGTGATTAATATTCAATTCAATGACTTTATTTCTTCCTCATCTATCATCTTTCTGTGATACCTTGGCAGTATATACCAATAGCGCAGGGAGGTTCTATTATAATTCCATTTTCTTTTCATTAAAAAAGCTATCTATCTTGTTTTCATTTCTGTCATAATGATTTGTTAAACTAATCTGTCATATTGGTACCTTTTGACATAACATGGCCTGGTCCGCTGCACTGATGCCGAGCTCCGGCTCCGTGATGTCACCTACTATGGGCACTATCTTGTTCAACTCTTGTGGCCGCTCTTTCCTCAAAGTCTCGAACAACTGGGAAAATATTTTTAATTTTTTAATACTGAATGACAAACAAATTGATAGCTTATTGGCATTGGCAGTGCTTTCTGTTTCCAATAGACTTAACATCATGAATGATTAAGATTGTGTTCCAAAAATATATATAATTATGACGTAACTCCAGGATGCTGTAAGAAGCAACTACGAGAACAAACAATATTGTATTGTATTGTAAAAATCTTTATTGTACATAAGTCAGATTAAATACTAGTAAATGATTTAGTATACAATGGCGGACTTATCCCATAAAGGGATCTCTTACAGTTTTGAGAAGCTGAAAGAAAACTGTAGAATGTATAAGGGTAATAACCGTAAAATTAAAGATAAACTAAATAATACCAAGTAAAAAAAAAAATTGAATATATAACACAATAAAAACAGCTCTATATACCTACATATGTAAATAATAAAAGTAAATTAATAATAATATATTAATATAGAAGTAGAAACGCCGTGTGGTCCCGACATAGAATGGGACACCCTTTCTTTTCTCGTGGGTGTCATAAGAGCCGACTAAGGGAACTTAATGGTTGAGGTGAATGAATGAATGGTAAATGAGAATGGATGGGTACTAGTGTCTCTCTTAAAACATCACCAAAACCTAACTGCGGTTGTCAACCCTTCTACCAAGCGTGGCAACTACTGGCAAAACATGTAAAGATGTTGATCAGTGGACAGTTCAGGATGTATATAGAAATTACTACTACTACTAGAATAAACTTGTCATTTCCAATGGAAACAAATTGTTACCTTATAAGGTAGGTTTTTTTACAACACAGGGCAAACGAGCATGCAGCTCACCTGATGGTAAGTGACTACCGCCACCTATGATCACCCACAACACACAAAAAGGAATATGCTCTTTTCTTGAAGGTTATGATGTTGTATCGGTCGGTAGGTTTTTTTGTTTGATAGATGAAAATGGAATGGTAACCCCGCCCGCGCTAACGGTATACGCCGGCGGGGCACCAGTGAAGGGTGATCGATGAAAATGAAAACAGACCAATTAGCCTATTATGATGAATTCATCAGGAATTAACCATGATAGTTTCTAGGGGGAACCGCGTGGAAGTCGACCTGATTAGGTATATTGCTAGCAATAGGATTCTCAGTCTCCATTACTAACAATATGGCTACGTACATGGTAATCAACATACGGATAATTGTGTAAACTCGATTAACTATCTGATGAGGTGGGTTTACAGTTAACAACTCTAAGGTCCTTCCCACTATACACATTTTCGTAAATATTCTTATTAATTTATGCGTAAGGCCGACAAAGAACTTGCAAAGAGTAAAAGTGGACCAGGATATTATAAATAGTTTAAGAGATAAGAGAAGAAAAAAATATTTAGGTAATTACTCTCATAGGGACCTAGATCCCCCAGATACAAGACGCTGGGGGACCTAGGTCCCCACAAGAGTAATTACGTTAATATTTTTTTATATATATTTTTTTATAATTATATTTTATTATGTATTTATGTTTTACATTAATTGTTGGCAGATAGAAAATCTGTTAGATGATAGTAAGCCAGACACGAGCAAAACTGAGATGTTTTATTTAAAAAAATAATTTAATTAAGGCACTATATAGACCGTAGTCATTGACCGTGACATAAAAAATTAACATGTTCTGTATCCAAATAAGTAAAAAAAAAAACACGTAATAATTTGAATATTATGTAATATACTGAAATAATTATCCTACTATTTATTAATTATATAATAAAAACTAAAATCTATGTCCTTCTTGTGAATTTTATTTTAGGATATATTGGAACGTTTATTACAGTTTTGAAATAATTATTATAGTAATATATTATACTTATATGTTATAATAATAAGGAAAAATGTTTAGTTTGTTTTTATATTAACAATTTTATTTACTATTTGGCCTTCCAACTGGATACTAAAATTAATACCGGTTTTTAGTATTTTTTTTATTTGATGTACCAACTATTTACTTTATGCTTAAAATTTAAACAAAATTTGAATTTCTAATGTACCATTATTTTATTCATTAAAACATGCTCGTATAGTTTTCTTTTTGTATATAAATATTGGGTAAATGCGTGGAATCCAAACTCCCTCACAAGTCTAGATGCGTAAGTTAAAAAATCAAATGTTGTTAAGGATTAAGTACACAGTTAAGTACACGGTAATCAACTTACCGGTAGCTGTGTAAACTCAGTGAGTTACCTGATGAGGTAGTTACAATTATATACCGGTGATTCTGTAAACTCGGTGAGTTACCTACAAACAGTTAAGTACACGGTAATAAACTCACCAATGACTCTGTAAACTCAGTGAGTTACCTGATGAGGTAGTCACAATTAAGTACATACATAGTAATCTACATACCGGTGATTCTGTAAACTCGATGAGTTACCAGATGAGATACAAACAGTTAAGTACACGGTAATAAACTCACCAATGACTGTGTAAACTCAGTGAGTTACCTAATGAGGTAGTCACAATTAAGTACATACATAGTAATCTATATACCGGTGTATCTGTAAACTCGGTGAGTTACCTGATGAGATACAAACCGTTAAATACACGGTAATAAACTCACTAATGACTGACTGTGTAAACTCAGTGAGTTACCTGATGAGGTAATTACAATTATGTACATGGTGAGTCTGTGCACTCAGCGAGTTACCTGATGAGATAGAAACCGTTAAGTACATGATAATCAACTCACCGGTGACTGTGTGAGCTCGGTGAGTCGCGAGGCAACATCCTGTCCACGTTTTGGCCGCATGAGCAAATATATTTTCTTGATCTTCGGACAACTCCTCAGAAGTTTTTCGACTAATACCTGTAAAACAAAATGCCCATATACAATCACAAGTCTCACTCTAGGCATATTTGATATATTGTATTAAAAAATATAGTAATAATATGAGTTATTACAAATAATGTGATCAAAGGCGACCTTATTTCTAACAGAGATGTCTAAATGATAGATAAATCAAAACACATATAAAAATCGTAATTGGTCCCTGTGCGTACATGGAAAATATATAAGTAAAACTATTAAGATTGGAGGGGGGCGGCTTTATAATTGCAGTAGAACCCAAAACATAAATTTTTAGAACTTTTGTCTGTTTTTCTGTACGTTTGTGCACGCTAATCTCAAAAACGGCTTAACCGATTTGATTGCGGTTTTCACTAATGCATTGCGGTTTGCTCTACTTAACATTTAGTGTTTGTTTTATTATAATCACAAAGAATCACATATAAAATGCTATAAAATAACCGATCAGTTTATTTAGTTTTAACCTTTTTTACTATATGTATTGATTATCAAAAATCCTGTAAAATATATATTTAGATCCGGTTAAAACTACATTTACACTTAAAATTAATATAGAACTTACAGGCAAATAAACTCAATCGATTAAAACTGGTTCAGAATTGACGAAACTATCGTGTACATACACAAAAAATATATAGAGAGACATTGAAAACATCCGCTTTTTTGAGTCTTTTAAAAATAATTACATCTCAATTTATTGCTTTGCTGTCAAACAAACAAACCAAGTAGTTTTTGAGCATAACCAGAAACTATTGTATTATAATATTTTATCCACAAATAATAACGACTGGGGGGAAGGGGATTGTTAGCAATGGAGACTGGGAATCCCATTGCTAGCAATATACCCAACCAGGTCGACCTCCTCGCTATCGTGGTTAATTCCTGATGAATTCGTCATGATGGGCTAACTGGCCTGTTTTCATTCTCATCTATCACCCTTCACTGGTACTCCGCCAGCGTATTCCGTTCGCGCAGGCGGGGTTACCGTTACCATACCATTTTCACCCATAAAAAAAATAACGATTTCAATTTTTATAAAATTATTAGAAGTGTGTGTACATACATACATACATATAAAATAACATTAGTTCACACATTCAATCATCATTCATTTATCATCAAATTCGGGTCAAAAATTGACGAATATAATTATTTTCAACCGATTTCAAAAAGGTATTGTTTTTTATAACTAACATAACTTCGTCATTTATAAACCGATATGAAATTTTATCAAAATTAGTTCAGTAGTTTAGTTTTTAAATCAAAATTTTTCTACGATTTTATACATACATATATACATACATATACATCCATACATACATTAACAACAATAAGTTAATAACAATGTTAGCAAAGGCGAACTTATCTCTAAAAGAGATTTCTTCCAGTCATTTTATATTACTAATGTAAGGTATATATAATAATTACAATGAGATCACGCAATGAGTGCATGGCTCATGATTTCAATTGATCACCACGCGTCGTCTATAAACAAAGATTCCGTCAGTTAACTAAACGTCTACTATCTACCTAAAATCTATCGTTGGGGGAAAATGATTGTTCAACTAGAGGGAGACTTTGTACAAATGTCGGTTGTTTGGGCGCCTCTGTCCCAATCGTGTTTCTACCGTGAAGCAGTTGTGTTCGCATGGCTGTGTTTCGGTTTGAAGGGTAGGATATGGCAATGAATTTACAGAGTAAAGAGGAAAAACACCTGAATCCTCAGGAATGGCAACGCATGGAGATATTATATCATGGGCGAAACAGTATACTCTGTTATGTCCATGGTATGGCTCATGTTTATAGGCTACTGATCACTTTCCATCAGGTGGGTTGTCAGCTTGTATGCCATTCTAAGTTGCATAAAAAACTGATGGCCCATAACATAAACATCAAAAATAAATGATATTATGAAATAAAAGATTTTCCTTTGATTACTTCTTTCATTTCATACACTGTATAAATATTTCACTGGATTGACAAGTCTGCTATAGGCAATAAATATTGTTTATAAAAACAAATAACCAAAAAAGAAGTAAACGAAACGTTCCTAAGTCAAATAATGTAATAAACACGAATTGTAACATTTTATTTTCGAAACATGACGCGAATTTAATGTTACATTAATTAATTAATTTTAAATTAAGTAAACAGTATTTATCTGATTGAAATCTTAATATATTCAAATATTAAGATTTTAATTAGATAAATAATATTATTTTATTATTGTTTTTTTTTTTGCCAGTAGTTTCCACGCTTGGCAAGCAGGTTGGCTTTGGTGGTGTTTGAAGAAGTACGCTGCTGCCCATCCCTCGATCATTAAGCTCCCTTAATCGCCTCTTATGACACCCACAGGAAAAGGGATGGCCCATTCTACACCGGGATTACACCGCACTTTATGGTCTTCATCATCATCATAAAAGCTTTTAACTGTCCACTGCTGAACATAAGTTTTTACAGTAGTTGCCACGCTTGGCAGGTGAATTGACAACCGCAGTTAGGTTTGGAGATATTACAAGAGGGATGCTGCTGACCATCCCTCGCCCTCTCTTAGTCGCCTCTTACGTCACCCATGGGAAAGGAAGAGGGGACCAATTCTATGCCGGGACCACACAGGACCGCACTTCATGATTTAGTCTAATTATTTGGAAATATTTTTAATGATACATTAAAACTTGTTACTGTTGTTGGATTGGTTAGAAATTTTACAGAGAGAAGCCCGTCCTTGCTAACAAGTTGGTAAACTAATCGCTTTATCTTTTTTCACAAGTGCAGTAAAAAAAACTCTTGTACCCTTCTACAATAATATTGTTATACTCGACCGGTTTCACCATTTAAGGCAAGTGCCGTGTTTTTTTTTTAAATATCAATACTTTATTTGTGTGTGTACAAAGTTCCAGAAAATATCGACAATGGTGTCTATTAACACAATAATTAATAAATGTCTATTTACGGCATTGTGACCTTGAAGAGCATATGCCTTTTTAAAAGGGCGGCAGCACACATGCAATGCCTCTAGTGTTGCGGGTACTCATAGGCGGCGGTAGTCAATTACCATCAGGTGAGCCGCATACTAGTTTACCCCATAAAAAAAAGTAAAAAGAAGTATCGAATTAAAATTGAATCCGATAAGACTACTATCTACGTCAAGCAACTACAGACAAATCTGCCCGTGTGTGTGGGGGGGGGGGGTTTAATGGGTAATATCAGTATCGGTATACACTGGATGAAACTGAGATGAAAGCAGATCAGTTAGCCCATCTTGACGAATACAACTATAATTAACCACGATTGTTTCCAGGGGGAACCACTGGGAGGTCAACCTGACAGGGTATATTGCTAGTAATGAAACTATTTGACCCCAATATTAACAATCCTTTCCCCCCGGGGGAAAGAGATTGTTACCTATGGAGTTTCACAGCCCCATTGTTAGCAATATGCCCTATTCGATAAACAACTCTTGTTGAATTCGTCACGATGGGCTAACTGACCTGCTTCATCCTTATCTATAATCCTTCACTGGTGGGGTTACTATTTCATTATCACACATAAAAAAAAAAAAAAAACTGCCCTTATGGGGAAGACTTATCTTCAGCAGTGAACAATTAACGACTGATATATGATTTGATAAAGTTTAGATCTTTTTTTTCAATTTTATACAGAGCTTACGTAGTATTAGACGTAACTTAGATGCTGTGTTAAAAAAGTACATACCTTTCCCATAAAACCAGTGCCCCCTGTTACAAAAACCGACTTGTCCGCGTAGAACTCGGCAACTGGCACGTACTCCTGGCTCCCGAAGTGGCTGCCTCCGACACAGGACGCCATCTTCTCCAATTGTGGTACAAAATAAACGTCTCGAGTAGATCAGACCATTAATTGGACAATATTACACGTGCTGGGTGGGTGGTTTTGCTCAATGTTCGGTGGATTTTAGTATGTCGCCTCTAACATGGTCGGTGACATCTGTAACAAAAAAAAAACAATTACTTTAATCTATTTATTATCAATTACATTATAGCACATTTAAATAGAATTTACTGTAAACAAACGAATAATTTGCCTGACCACAAGACAGTTTGCTGAATCAATAATAATGGAAATAACAAAAAGGGTTATTAATTGTTTAAATACATTCAAATGTTTCATTCAACTGTTTTCATGTTTCTGGTTTGAAGGGTGGGATATGGCGTGAATTTACAGGGTACAGAGGAATAACATCTGAGTCCTCAGGAATGGCAACGCATGGGGGTATCATGGACGAAACAGTATACTCTGTTATATCCATGGTACGGCTCATGTCTATAGGCGACGGTTACCACTTTCCATCAGGTGGGCTGTCAGCTTGATTGCCATTCTAAGTTGTATAAAAAAAAAAACTTGTTAACGATATCTAATATTTATTTTAATTATTTATTTAATATAGACAACCTGGCATCATTTTTGTTAATAAGTGTAGTTAAAAACTATGTTAATACTTAATTACTAATAATTATCTAGTCCTCTCGACAAACATTCTCACGAGAAGACTATCTAATTTATTTATAAACATGTTCAGGATATTGTTATCACTCCCGCATATTCTATGTAAGAACAAAGCTGTCTTTACGCGAAATACAAAACTAATAATTAAAAAAAACTAATTTAATTAAAAAAAATATCTAGGCTAGATATAAAACGTATCTTTTATATACATTCAGGGCCCAGATATGGGTACTCTGGGTTGGGCACCCGGATGCCTGTTTCCTCAAAACATAGGATGTTATGGTCAATCTATGTCCCAGATTTTATTCAAATTCTTTCAACGGTAGAACCGTGGTTGTGTAATATACAAACGTCTTAAGAAACTTTCACATTTATATTGGTAGTTATGTATACTTTTACACGGATTAGTGTAATTCGCCTCGGTAAATACGTACTATTCGATTTTTTAAAGAGCATAGTGGAAGGAAAAATCGAGGGCAAAAGAGGAAGGGGAAGACCGAAGAATAAGTACATGAGACAGATAAAAAAAAAACATTAGGTGTCATGTCGTATAGGGAGATCAAAGATATAGCCTGAGATAGAGCTGGCTGGAAGAAGATGCAAGAATTAGTTGCACCGAGAAGAGGAAACTTTTAAATGAAAAGGAAAAAACACGTACTACTGTTACCTTCTTCTTGTACTACTGTTCTCCTTCTATAAAGCTGCAATATTAGTACTTTAGCGTTTTATTTTAAGGGTTAAAATAAAGAGTACGTTTTTAATAGAAAGGTTACATGTTCCATATATTATGTTATACTATTTTCCTTGAGACAAATTATTCATTAGATCATTTCATAAATTTTGAGTGTTAATCGATAGCTAAATCTCATATGAAACCTATACGAAAAATACAACTTTCTCGATAGCGCTGTTTTGTTTTAATTTTTATGCGATTTAGAATGGCAAAAACTGACGATCCACACGGTAGAAAGTGAACCATTGCCTATAAACATGATTATTACCGTGAACAACAAATAATAGATTGTGATTTTTAATTCTCCTCACGCATTGCCACGAGGCCTTAGGTTATATGTCTCCGTAATTAGTAATTCCACTGGCATATCCCAAGCTTCAAACTGAAACTCATTCTTGCAAACACAGCTATTTAACGGCAGAAATGCGAGTGAAGTCTCTTTCTGGTATTTTCTCTTGGTTGTTTTATAAGTACTTTGATAATTAGTTCACTATATATAGAAAAGAAAAGGAACTTAATGATCGAGGGATGGGCAAGAGCATCATTCTTGAAATATCACCAAAGCCTAACTGAATTTACGAAACCCATCTGCTAAGTGTAGTAACTACTTGCAAAACTCCCCCAAGAGTGGACAATTCGCGGCTGATATGTATGATATGTATGACAATGATAATGTAGAGAAGATATTTACCCACACATCCTCATTTTTCACTAAAACATATTCACATCAGAGTAGTAAAAAAATAGTCCATTAAAATTACCAAACGTCAAAACAAATTGTGACCGAATCTCGAAGATCTCTTGCGTATTATGTTCATTGTGGACCATATAAAGTCGTGAAGTAACTCTTAGATATGCTCCAGTTTATAATAATATTACATTATACTTTTTATTTCATTGATATAAACCAAAATCGCGCGACACAGCCATGACTGATCCGTGACAATATTTTTCTTTTTTATCATGCCAGTTACTTTAGGACGAAAGAAGATTTTAAGTTCAAGCAAAAAGATCGAATTATTTAGTAATATAAAAAAATAACGGCGATTGTTTTTAAATAAAAACGTTATAGTTAGAATGTCACGGTAAATTTTCAGAGACAGAAAACGACAATAGAAAAGAGAAAAATATCTTTATTTAGAAAAAAAGCGGTGACAACTCAATCGGTAGACTGCTTGATTGTAGCTCAAGGGTCCCGAGTTCAAGTTAAAACGGAAACCTCTATGAGCCTATAATTACTATGACAAAAAGCTCTTTACTTTCACGAAACTTTTCAAAGAAACATAATCCCAAAAAGCGTTACTTTTTGGGATCACGTTTCCTTTACATCATGGATATGAATTTTCGGATGAAAATTTTGCAGGATAATTTTATGAACAATATTTAGTATTTAATGAACTAGTATAATGTATAGAATGATGATGATAATGTATAGAACGATAAAATATCAAATTCGGTTTAATTGTTTAAGAGAAATCCAGACAAAACTGAGAGAAAGCAAATAATCTAAAAAAATATTTTTTCAAAATTGTATAATACATGAATCATTATTATCAATATATCTGAGTTAACTGTTCACTGCTGAACATAAATCGTTCACTTTAAATGGGGTTTTGCCAGTAGTTGTCACACTTGACAGGCAGGTTGACAACCGCAATTAGACTTTTGGTGATTTTTTAAAGGGGACGTTGCTGCCGATCCCTTGACCATTAAGTACCCTTAGTCGCCTTCTACGACACCCACGGCAAAGAAAGGGGTGAGTCTTCTATGCTGGGACCACACGACAAATAATACATGATTATATGCAACAAAATATCATTTAATGATTTTATTAATATTTTGTATAGAAACATCATTATAATAATTTATACATAATTATTGTTCATTCTGTATACACATAGTATATGTAAAACATAAGCAAAATCATATACTTATATATTGCTTGGGCACTTCTGTCCCAATCGTTTTTCTACCGTGAAGCAGTTGTGTTTGCATAGCTGTGTTTTAGTTTGAAGAGTGTATGGCAGTAAATTTACGGAGTACAGAGGAATAACACCTGAGTCCTCAAGAATGGCAACGCATGGGAGGTATCATGGACGCAACAGTATACTCTGTTATGTCCATGGTACTGCTCATGTCTATAGGCGATGGTTACCACTTTCCATCAGGTGGACCGTCAGCTTGTTTGCCATTCGAAGTTGCATAAAAAAATAGGCAAACGGTAGATACTAATAAACGTCGATCTGACTAGATTCCAGCCTGTAAGTGTGAGTAAGTACATAATAATTTACCCTAAGCCATTTACCTGTTGCTAGGCGCATAGTAGTGGCATGAACACAAATCGCATTACAGCATTGCATACACACACACACACATACAGTACTAGAATAGAAATTCTTGCATTTACTGGTGGCATAGTTTTTGAATGGGTAACAATGGAGAGACAACACTGCCTGCACTATTGGTGCACGCTATTGGAGTACCAGTAAAAGATGATAGGTGAGAATGAAAACAGGTCATTTGCCATATAATAACGAATTTGACAAGAATTAGACATAATACAATTAAATAAATATATGTGTACTTATACACATATATGATAACAGAGATTTAAAAGAATAACTGTTGAGTTTCTCGCGGACTCTTGTCATCAGATAACAACTTTCCGATCAGTCTATTATTTTAATTAGGACGATTTAAATTTGAATATGACACAATGCAAACCACATGAATGTCGACCTAATAGAATATATTGCTAGTAATTAGCAAGCTGTTATCTTTAATTGATAATTACGAAGTGGTAACCCCGCCTGTGCTGTCGATATACACTGGCGGTGCAACAATGACAATCGACTTTTGTACAAAGTCTCCCTCTGGTAACTGCGTGGATACCGACCTAAAGGATATATTGCTAGCAATAGGACTATTTTCTTTAATAGATAATAATGAAATAGTAACCCCGCCTGCCATAAAGCAATAACTTCGCGAAATAGGTTAAAATTTAAAGTTACGAAATTTAGGGAAATAGCACCTTAGAATCGGCCTAGCTGGTTTTTGCGTGAAAGAGTAACAAATATCCACTCACCCATCCATCCTTACAAAGTTTCACGTCTATAATATTAATATTTAATAGGATAAGTTTCATTCGTGATAAATTGTTTATCGTTATGGGCCATTACCACGTGAGCATGGCATCGGCCATTTTGAACTTAAATGGGCAACGTGCACTGGAAACTTCAAAATTTAGAATTAATGTACTATGAACAGGTAATTGCAGTTATGGGTGCACCATTTGTATTTTTGTTGTATTTTGTGAAGAGAGGGCAGCGGCGGCCTTAGGGGGTAACAGGGCAATTGGCCGGGGCCTCGCTCTTGTAAGGGCCTTGCATAACAACCCAAACAAATTTTAGTGGCATGTGAGTGGCCAGTGTGTGACATTTTGTCTTGAGACAAGTCGCAAAATTTCCCGAATTAGGCATTTTAATCGCGAATGATCAAAATTACCAACACTAAAATATACAAATAAAAAAATGTAAAATAAGACATAGTTTTTTGTTTAGTAAACTATGTATATATGTGTGTTTTATTTTATTTATTTATTTATTTGTATAACTTTAACATTTCTCGTTAAACATGACAAATACCTAAATCAAACAACCAGACTTAGTTTCGCATACTTTTTACGAAAGATAAAGGGCCTCGCAAAGACCTAACGCCCGGAGCCTCACAATGGGTGCCTGATGCCATTAAGAGACTACCGACTAAACCGTCTTTCAAAAAAAGCGTTAACGCACACTTTTTATTTTCATCCGAGCAGTAAGTACTTTATATTATTCTCAATTTCGTGTATAATATAGTATATGTCATATATGTGTAAGTATATTTGTTATTTATATATATTTATTCGTTTATATATGTAATTTTAGTATGTATGTATATCAATAATTAGTAGTACCGCATTCGAGTATTCTGACACTTCCCTATGGTTGACTGGGAGAGAATGCTTTTAGCATTAATTCCGCCATGTACACATATTTGTACTAATGAATAAATAAATGGGTAAAGCCGCCGCGGAGAGAGGGACTGGCTGTAAAACCAGCGCTGTGCAGCTGTACACATTGCGCTAAGACACTCACAAGATCAGCTAAAACTGTTCCTTTTGCCTAATATGAGACACTTCTTATATATACACGCATATAATATTTTCGTTATATTGTTGTAACAA
This sequence comes from Galleria mellonella, assembly GCF_026898425.1. Classification (NCBI taxonomy): domain Eukaryota; kingdom Metazoa; phylum Arthropoda; class Insecta; order Lepidoptera; family Pyralidae; genus Galleria; species Galleria mellonella. The sequence continues at coordinate 4,389,347 of NW_026442015.1, forward strand.
TTTTTTCTGGCAATTAATATTTTCTATTCTATTTTTTATTATGGGTAAAAATGGTATGGTAACCCCTGCGCTAACGGGATACGCTGGCGGAGCACCTGTGAAGGGTGATAGATGAGAATGAAAACAGGTCAGCTAGCCCATCATGATGAATTCATCAGGAATTAACAATGATAGTTTCCAGGGAGAACCGCGAGGAGGTCGACTTGGTTGGGTATATTGCTAGCAATGGGATTCTCAGTCTCCATTACTAACAATCCCTTTCCCCCTTTCTATTCTATTAGAGCTGTTTGCTTGCCAATTTAAATTCCTGCATACTTTGTAACACGTTCAGGATATAATTTGTCACATAAACGTGTCTTAGTGTTGGTTTTTCGTATCTTATCTTGATAGACTGTGGTACTAATATTTGTTATAAATTATACTGATAAAAAAACCTTATATAAACCATTCGCTGCGGACTGACCTACATTTTTATATAAATTAAAAAAAATCTAATTTCTTTTTATGCAACATAGAATGACAATCAAGCAGACGTCCCACCTGATGGAAAGTGGTAACCGTCGCCTATAAACATAAGCAGTACCATGGACATAATAAAGTGTACTGTTTCGCCCATGGTACTCCTATGCGTTGCCATTGTTGAGGACTCAGGTGTGATTCCTCTGTACCCTGTAAATTCAGCAAAAGGATACTACATTTTCTCGAAATATTTGAGAGAATGTAGTATCTTTACATTCTATTATTAAATTTAAATTCTATAGAATAAATAAATAATATTTTAATAAGTTTTAATTCGACAGTTTATTATAATTATATTATTTTCGTGACCGCGACTAGACTACATTTAAATATAAAATATAAATTCTTTAAAAATAATATGAATTCAAATTATATATATTTATGTATCTTACTAAGATTAATATATACCCATTTGTATATTTGTTGCATTTTGTTAAGAGAGGGACTGGCTGAAAACCATCGCTGTGCAGCTGTACACATTGCACTGGGACACTCCCAGTATCAACTGCGCCAGTTCCTTTCGCCTAATATGAGACACTTCTTATATATGTAATATTTCTGTATTTTCTGCTGTTAAAATTGTGTTTTTCTGGCAATAAATATTTTCTATTCTATTCTATATATACATATACAAATATATAAGTTCCATCCCGACCATTTGGATGAGTGGCGATCCTCCACCGTACGTTTTTCAAGGCACTATCTCCTTTGAAATCAACTTTCTACAACAACTATTTAAGTTCTTTGACATTAATCAACTTTCGGATATATATATATATATATATATATATATATATATATATATATATATATATATGTACAAAAATTCATATAATTACAAGATATAGTAATAAAAGACTTCTGGACATTAATAGTTTTGATAGATGATTCGTCAGTTTATTATCAATAAAACTGGTGTAAGTATTGATACTGTATTGTAGATAATCATTCGCAGAATTTTCCATGATCCATCAATGACAGGATTGTATTATTTTGATGTAAAACCTGTCATTGATAGATTATGGAATAGTGAATTTCGAGTGGAGACATTGTAATATTACTAACATTAAAAATGTGAAAGTTTATAAACAAGTTTAGTTTTTTTTTTTTTTTTTATATGATAATCAAAAGAAAAAGATTCTCGATTCATCGCAATTCATTTAGGTAATCGCCGATTCTGAACCGATTTTAATAAATCTTAGGATAGGAAATAAAATAATGTGAGACTAACACTCTTGTGTTAGTTGAAAATATTAGTTAGTTTTTATAGAGACAACTGCTTTTTTCGAAACAAAAAGTCTAAAATTTGATTAACTTATAGACACGATTTCGAATTCTAAATTGCATTATTTTCTCTTATGTGTCTACATAATTATTATTATTATAGCTTTTTATCCACTTCCGTGGTCCCCAAAGGTAAAAGCCTCCTTCATCTTTTTCCACTTCTCCTTATCTATAGCAATACTTGGCCAGTTTTTTCCTGCTATCTTTATTATGTCATCTGTCTACATAATATCTATTACTAAAATAATAAAATTAACTAGATGTTTTTACATTGAACCAATAAATGTCAAAATAATGACTTTTAGAAATTTTGTCTGTCTGTATGTTTGTTCCGGTATCACGCAAAAACTACTGCATCAAATTAGATTCGGTTTTTACTTTTATATTCGAAAAGATCTAACTTAAACTCTGATATATAATTTATTTTGATACATCAACTAAAAGTGATCTATTTAATTGGGCTTCCTACTTCTGAAATCCACGTGTACGAAGAAGCGGGCAAGAAACGAGTATAAAATAATATTACTATTATATTACCACAGTATAAATAAATATTCAGCGTGTCCCAAAAGATTACGTGAGAATTCGAAACACATTGGTCTGTCTAAATCTAAACGTATCCATTGGATGACTGGTTGGAATTAGACTGTGGCATTCCACTGCTAGTGAGCAAAAGTTATTTAGACTGTGATATTATAGTGATATTTACCCGAGCGAATGAGAGGATAAAATCCATAGAAATAATATTACAGATCCTAAGCCCGAATATTGGATCAATGATCACTGGCCGGACGTCCGTTTCGTGACCGAACACCGCAAACAGTTCAATGACCGACCTTGACCTTATTAGGAGTTCCAGAGATGTCTCAGGCGTGTCGTCGAACAGCCTTATTTATATTATAAATGTGAAAGTTTGTTTGTCTGTTATTTCTTGGATCAGAACTTTCTTAGATTTAAAAAAATAAATAGATAAATGTTCAATTTATTGTAATTTCTTTTCAACAAATAACTATCGGAAACTAAACTAATAAAATCACAAACAAGTAGATTTTGCTTCACAAAAAACAGACTTCTAACGTGGCAAAACTGAATAAAACATAATCAGAACCATGAACCAGTTATTTTGATTTAGAAACTAAACTCCATTCAAATAAAAAAAAAATATTTATTCAAATCCGTTTATAAATCATGTAATTAAGAATTTTTATTTAGATTCAACCGACTTCAAAAAGGAGGAAGTAATCAAATCATACTTTTAACACAGATAAAAATTCTATCAAAATCAAAGTAAATTCAATAACTAGTTTTGCAATGATTAATCATTGGTGGAACAAAATTCTTATTATAATGTTAAGTATTTATTTAGCATATCAAAAAGTTCAGCAACTCTAACTTGATATTATGTGATGAATTATTAAGAATTTTTTTATATAACTGGCAAAAAAATATTTTATTTTTATTTATTTATTTATTAAAAACAAGAAATTTACAACATGAGCACATTGGTCCCCGCACTAGGCGAGCCTGTATCGCGAGAGTCCATAAGGGACTACCAAGACAAGGTGATTTACAAATATAGATCAGTGAGCCAAATGTACGGAAACAAACATATTAGAATGACATCGTTAACTATTATAACAGTGCTCCGTGAAGACATGCACGCATAATTAATAAATAATATATTCATAAATAAATTGACCTCAACAAATATAAAGATTTTAATATAAAATTATCTTGTAAATCGTTTAAAGTAAAAAAAAAAAAATAGATGGCCCCTCCTTTCACCCTGGAAAATAATCTTATGTTACCAATAATACAGTTTTAACTAAACGATGTAACATGAGAGATATTTATCTATCTATTTATCCTATTTAAGAGCCGCGCTCTTGTCGGTGGAGCTCTTGCCACTCACTACGATTTTCAGCGAGTCCCTTCACCTCTTGATACGACACGACACCAACTCCTTCCTTGATCTGTCTAATGTAACTATGTCTCAGTCTCCCTCTTCCCCTTCTTCCTTCTATCTTACCTTCTATTATAATGTAAATAAGTTCGTCGTATCGTATCAAGTGTCCCAACATTTTTCCTCTTCTGTCCTCAATAGTTCTAATGAGGAGAGAGATATTTAAGAAAGAATAATTTGAGAGATCTTAATAAGGCCAATAGAAACATTTTTTTTTATGTCTGTTTGCCTATTTGTTTGTATATTCCAGTACCACGCAAAAATTAATACACTAAATTGGATGCGGTTTTCACAGTTGTGTTCTTGAAATCTGATGTGTTTCATCTTGATACGCTATCTAAAAGTGTTCTATTTCATTGGTTTAATATTCAAACTCTAGTTTTAAATACGGCAATACTCATTGTCTATTTTTTTTTTTATTTTTGATGGGTGAATTTGGTATGGTAACCCCGCCTGCGCTATCGGGATACGCTAGCGGAGCACCAGTGAAGGGTGATAGATGAGAATGAAAACAGGCCAGTTAGCCTATCATGATGAATTCATCAGGAATTAACCATGATAGTTTCCAGGGAGAACCGCAAGAAGGTCGACCTGGTTAGGTATATTGCCAGCAATGGGATTCTCAGTCTCCATTACTAACAATACCTTTCCCCCTACTCATTGTCTATTAGGAAAGCAAAACTATTTTACAATACACAGCTTTAACTCAAACCCATAATATGATACAAATAAATGTCCATGAATAAAATACACGACAAATTTAGAAACTCATATATTATATACATACAGCATCGAGTATTAAAAGCGCAAACATTTAGTCAGCTAAATTAACATTTGGTTGACTCAGTTTGAAACTTTTTTTTTATAATAAAAACAAAACGTGCCATTTTTTTTTTTGGTGTTGCAAGCAAAAAATTCTAATAAATAGGTTACAAGTAATTAGATTAAAAATATCTCAAATCAAGTTGATTTATTAAATTTGAATTGAAAACTATTTCTTTTGATTTTATTTACTATAATAAATATTTAAAAAAAAATACAAAAAAAAATTATTGACCTGTTTTCGATGAAACTTGTATACAAATAACATGTTGGAGAAACCATATTAAAGCTCATAAAACATATAAAAAACTAAATCCTCAACATCAGAGAAATTGCAGGTGTACTGTGCTACCTTTTAAAAAGGAATATGCTCTTTTTCTGAAGGTTACAATGTAGTATCAAGTCGAAAATACTGGAAGTTGATTCCAAATCGTAAATTTTTATTCGACTTAGAAAAGTAAACAAGCTGACAGCCCACTTGATGGAAACTAATAATAGATACCTATAGATATAAACAGTACCGTGAAAATCATAGATATACTAAGACGCCCATGGTACCGCTCATGCATTGCCATTTCTGAGTACTAAGATATTTTTTTTTAATGGATGATAATGGAATGGTAGCCCCGCTTGCGCTAACGGTATACTTTGGCGGAGCACCAGTAAAGGATGATAGGTGAGAATGAAATGGCAGGTCAGTTAGCCAATCGTGAGGAATACACCTGGAATTTAGCACGATGGTTTCCAGGGGAGGACCACGTGGAGGTCGACCTGTCCGGGTATATTGTAGGCAACGGGACTGGTAGTCCACATTACTAACAATCCCCCCCCCCCAGTACTAAGATATTTAAGGTAACTTAACTTTTTGAAAAAAAAAGCAAGATCTGAGTTTCTTGCCCATTATTCTTGGCTGAAATGGCTTTCAGAATGGGCGGTGGAATTACGATAAAATGGCTATTCAAAAATATATAAATTTAGTATTATTTATTTATTCAGTCTATAGAAAAAGATAACAGCTGAGATGATGATGATGATGATGTTTACTTGAATTATAACATTTCTTTTTTTCTTCATTGTTAAATATTATTTTACAGTCGATGTTAAACTACTCTTAAAATCCTCCAATAGAAAAGGGCCTATGTTCAGCAGTGGACAGTTAATTGCTGATATGAAAATGCCGGTATAAAGATGCCGATATGAAAATGCCGATATAAAGATGCCGATATGAAAATGCCGATATAAAGATGCCGATATGAAAATGCCGATATAAAGATGCCGATATGAAAATGCCGATATGAAAATGCCGATATAAAGATGCCGATATGAAAATGCCGATATGAAAATGCCGATATAAAGATGCCGATATGAAAATGCCGATATGAAGATGCCGATATGAAAATGCCGATATAAAGATGCCGATATGAAAATGCCGATATGAAAATGCCGATATAAAGATGCCGATATGAAAATGCCGATATGAAGATGCCGATATGAAGATACCGATCCGAAGATGCCGATATAAAGATTCCGATATGAAGATGCCGATATGAAGATACCGATATGAAGATGCCGATATGAAGATACCGATATGAAGATGCCGATATGAAGATACCGATATGAAGATGCTAATGACGAATATTATAGTTTTTATTTGTAACAAATAAAAAAAAATTGTCATATTCTACACTTTAAACCGAAACACATCCACGCAAATACAGCGGCAAACGCGACAAATACAGAAGTGGCACAAACGTACCCAAGCCGTGCCCATAAAAAAGGAAACCAACCCTTTTTAATGTGGGTTAAATGGCATCACGCTCACACCATACAATCACGTGGCCCAGTACAAGTGCGTTGGTACAAACAAAACTGGGTCGTACACTTACTTTCACCGCAAGGTCAATGACTACAGAGGAGTCATCAAGTCCGTGAGACTCCTGTCTCTGCAAACACCGACTAGCATGTTTACTGAATGACTAACATCAATAAATATTTATATTATTTCAACTATTAACTAGTCGTCACTGCTGGACATAGGTATATCTCTAAAAGGGAGATTTGCCAATAGTGGCCACGATTGCCAAGCTAGTTGGCAGTCGCAGTTAGGCTCTGGTGATGTTTGAAAAGGGACGCTGCTGCTCATCCTATCTTTATATAAAACCGTAATAAAAGCAATATAATAATTAGAATGTTTATCTGTCTGTCTGTCTGTATGTTTGTTTGGGCATTACGCATTCTGCACCAAATTAGTTGCGGTATTTACACTCGTGTTCTTGAAGGTCTATTTAATTGTCTTTCCTACTATTAAAATCCACGCGTACAAAGAAGCGTGCAAAAAGATAGTTTGCACAAAATTAATAACGCACTGATGGACGACAAGATTATCATTTCATAGACAACAATTTAACATATTTTTCTTGTTGTTAGTCAACAGACCACTATTTCATAGACAAAAATTTGACTTTTTTGTTGTTAGTCAATATACCACTATTTCCTAGGCAAAAATGTGTAATTTTTTTGTTGTTAGTCAATAGACCACTATTTCATAGACAAAAATTTGATATATTTTTTATTTGTTGCATAGACAATAGTCAAAGACCACTAACCTGATAATTGGATAACATAATACGGATAACGGGGAAGCAGTGGATGAGATCAGCACAGGGCATTTGTAAATGGCGCGACAAAAGGGAGACCTAAGCCCAGTAGTGAGTGGGTGTAACCTAATCATAGAGAGGTATTAGACAATAATAGGCAGACTTCTAGCCTTACGGAGCAATGCTATGACAATAGAAAGTTTTGGACTTGAAGACACTTAATTGATCTCGAATTGGAAACGAATTGTATGACTAAGCGCTTTCATTTTTCTTTTATAAATATTATATACTTACGTATTACACACACACACACACGCACACAGACACACATACATATACGTAAAAGTTCTAGCCACTCATATTTTTTTTAATGGGTGATAATGGAATGGTAACCCCACCTGTGCTATCGGTATACACCGGTGGGACACCAGTGAGTGATGATAAGTGAGGATGAATCAGGTCAGTTAGCCCATCGTGACGAATACAATAAGAAATAGCCACGATGGTTTCCGGTGGGAATCTCGTGGAGGTTGATCTGATAAGATATATTGCTAGCAATAGGGCTGTTATACCCCATCATTTACAATCCCTTCCCCCCCTAGCTACTCATATATACCCTGGCTTTTTCTCGAGATTCGAGATCTAATGCAAAAAAAGATTATTCAAATCCGACTGGTAATTCCGGAGATTAGCGCGTTTAGATAAACAAACATATTCTTTTGCTTTATTATAAATACGCTTATCCTTATAATTTCCTAGACCGTATTTCACGAAACTTGAGTCAAATAATATCGGCTCATGAATTAATATTTGTTACAAGTTTACTAAAGTGAGTTTCGCGATGCTACATTTGCAAATTATTAGTCGCTAGCTTTTACACGCGACTTCGTCCGTGACCGGTATAAGTTTACTTACTGGGACAAAAAATATCCTATATCCTTCTCCATCCCATATAGTACGTCTATACTAAATTTCGTACCACTAAGGTGACAAACAAACATACGGCCCACCTGATCTTAAGCGATTAACATAGCCTATAAACGCCTGCACTACTAGGTAGATTTCTTAAGCACCCCATGCTTTAGTCTCCTGGAAAAATCTCGACAGGGAGCTCATTTCATGTTTGTTTGTTACCTTTTATTTTGGTACAAATAAAGTAGAAGAAAGTACTTTTATCCCAATCACGCGAACAAACTTATAACAAAATTATTTTTTTTTTTAATTGAAGAATAGCTAATAAGCTTACAGATCACCTGATGAAAAGTGGTTACCGTTGCAGACATGAGCAGTACCATGGACACAATACAATATACTGTTTCTTACCTCCATATGTTGCCATTCCTGAACACTATAAACACGAATGGGACAGAGGTACCCAATCGACTTTTGTACAAAATCTCCCTGTGGTAAATTATTAAAATGGAGTGAGTTTTTCGTTTATTAACTCTTAACGTCTTAATCAATCTATCCATCGTCGTGAGATCTTGATAAATGATAACGTCTCTACATCTAAACTATTTGTTGTCTGTCCGTGTGCCACTATTATTCAGTATTAGATTATATTGGTTAATTCCTGGTGATCATGATGTTAGGCCAAATTGACCTGTTTTTATGTTCACCTATCATCCTTCATTAATGTCCCGTCAGCGCTAGCGTATACTGCTAGTGCAGACGGGGTTACCATTCCATTTTTAAACTTTAAACAACCATTTTATTAATTAAAAAAAAAGTCTTCTGGTGTACTGCAGCATAACCATCATGGACGTGCTTGGAAGTAGAGACGGCGTGTGCCAAATATCTTAAGAAACTTTCACATTTATAATATTAGTAGGAGAGTAGGATACCCATTCCGTTACACGATGTATATTAATTATGTATTATATAACTCACGTTTCGTTATTGCGTTATCTATATGGTGTATGTCGTGATTATGGAATTTTATATATTATACGCTTATACACATTTTACATAAGAAGGCTAACGTAGAATATTTTGAAGCAGTCCAAAATTGCTTTCCTACAATTGTAAAAGGTCCTTATAGCAATGTATAGAAAGTACTACGTGAGTCACAGTATATTTTATGTTGTCCATAGTACTATTTTTTTTTATACAAGTTAGAATAGCAAACAAGCTGACTGCCCACCTGATGGAAAGTGGTAACCGTCGCATATAGTCACGAGCAGTACCATGGACATAACAGAGTATACTGTTTCGCCCATGATACCCCTCATGCGTTGCCATTCCTGAGGACTCAGGTGTTATTCCTCTGTACCCTATAAATTCACTGCCATATCCCACCCTTCAAACCGACACACAACCATGCAAACACAACTGCTTCACTGAAACACGAATGGGACAGAGGTACCCAAGCAAACGACTCTTGTACAAAGTTTCCCTCTGGTTTGTCAATATAAATGTAATAATTATTACTATTATTTAAATTATTTGAATTAACTTTAGTTATAACAGTAATAAAAAATTTGGACTACATTATAATTAATTTAATTTTTATTTAGTTCTAATATTTATTTAGGTAGATTAAAAAAAACTGTTTTAATTAGAAACATTGAACCACTTTTTCTATGGTATCAACTAATACATTTATAAACCAAATTATTTCGCCTACTCTAATGAGAGACAGGCGTGACAAATATGTATGTATGTATGTAATTATGTCAGATTGGGCTTATATTTCGTTTCACTAACTTCATATAAAAGGTAGTAATTATATATATTTAACTGTAATTAATCTATATTATCTATAACTAATTCAAACGAAAGCATAAAAAAATAAAAATTACTTTAAAGAAAAACAATTTAACATCTTTCATATTACGAGTATTAACGACTTAAATCAGCCCTCCTCCCACCTGCTTTGTATATTTTAAACCGCATTTAAAGTTTTTTTTTTTTTTTGCAAAAATAGAAATATAATTAACAATATCTAAAACTTTTCCTTTCAGGCCACATAACCATAGATACAGAACTATTTTTGGAACACTGGATAATAAGAAACATTCGAACAAGACAGAGCCCACTAAAACTATAAACTATAGACAAACTAAACTTACTATTAGAGTAATCTTAACCGCAACTAGGAAAAATATCACATAAATTGAACACAACCTTTATTCACAAAATCGTCACAAGTCACAAAATACCGGAGTTTACGTAATTTATAAGAGAGTAACGTAAAACCTTGCATCCGCGACGCTGGTAAAAAGTTGACTGGCCTGAGTAACGAGCTGTAAAGTAAAAGTTGTGTGTACTAACCCATGAGGTATAGCGTGCAGGTAAGCGGTGAATACAGCGGACAACATTTTAATTGTAAAATATTGTAGGCTTCAAGAAAGCACATTATAGAATTTTATTTACACGATAAATGTATGCAATAGTAGTTTATGGGTGTAACTGTGTTACCTGAGAACATGTTTTAATTATTGGATGAATTAATAAATAAATAAATAAACTATTTACTTTAAGAACTTTATACCCATAATTAACAATAAAAGATTTGAATTCGAAGCCTTTATTGGTGATGGTATGCTCTTTTATCCTCCCTTTAGGAGGATAATCAAGAGATTCTTTAATATAATAATTTTTACATTGGATAAATTCTTTTTGTACTTTTTGTCAAGTAAGCAAAACATTTTATTAATATTTCGATTGTACTCGTCACTCGTAATATATCTCGAATTATCTGGCTCAAATAAATACTTTCAAAGTTAAAGCTATTTTGTTAAAAAGATGTTTTTATTCTTTGGACAAATTTAATAATTATATAATTTAATTTAGTATTATTTATTATCTATAAGTTAATCAATATTTTCTAGTTGAACTTATTATTTATTTCATTATTGTTTTATATAAAATATTGTAACTTATTTCAAACACAATAGCATGATTATTATTGAATAAATAAATTTCAGTACCATTAAAAATGTTACCTTCACTAAAATGTGGATTAAATAAAATTTAATAAAAATAAAAACTTATTTATAATTGAATATTTTGAAAAATCAACAAAACATCAAAAATTTAATTTCGAGATAAAATCGCTGTGCGGTCGTAATTTGAGACATAATCGAAAGTTGGTTTTCGAGATATTTGGTTGCATTTGTATCCGTATAGGTTATTCTCTCTAGGTCCGTGACGAAGCAAGAATAAAATGCGTCATCACAGCTTTTCATCCTCAGGATGTCATGAGAAGATACTAAAGGGACAGACTACATTAACGGAATAGAAGGAACGCTCAAAATAAATCCCTATAACAAAATTCTCAGCTTGGGAGGAAGAAATAGTAATGCGAACTACCAGTCTCATCGCTAGCAATATGCCCTGTCAGGTCGGCCTCCACGTGGTCCTCCCTAAAAACCATCGTGTTGAATTTCAGGTATAACATCTGAGCTCTCAGGAATGGCAACGCATGGAGGAGGAGGGGGGGGGTAACATGGGCGAAACAGTATACTCTGTTATGTCCATAGTACTGCTCATGTCTATAGGCGACGGTTACCACTTTCCATTAGGTGGGCCGTCAGTTTGTTTGCCATTCTAAGTTGTATAAAAAAAATATATTTAATGTTAAGCAGAGTAGTATTGGAGTGACAATTTGATGCTGTTTTATTCTTCTTCTTTATTCTTTATTGTACACAAACACAATGTTAACAACAATTAATTTCAAACATAATGTACAAAGGCGAGCTTATATCTAACAAGAGATTGGTTTATGTAATATTTATTTCACTAATGTATTAACTTGTAATCTGTTGCTTTGTTATAAATAAATAAATATTTATTAAAAATTTATATACGATAAATGGCAAAAATTTCGACTTCATCCGAAAAATTTCTGAAGGAGTACGTAATAGTTATTCCTAGTATTATAAGTATATAGTAAATAACAGGTAATAATACTGATAATGATAACAGTTTAACAGTTTCGATAAGTTTCATATTTCATGGCGTCATTTTATCTGTAAATGTAAAAAAAAAATGTATCATATTTTTACTAAATACTTAATGCGTGTCATATTTATTTTATTAATCTATGTATTTGCCGACTTTATCTATGCCACTCGTATATTATCGATTACTATCAATGTCCAATCGAGGTGCATCACTGTTAACTACAATGAACGAAATTTTTAACAGGGCCAGAAAGTGCCCAAATTACTGGGTAATATACATACACAGCAATATCGCTGTGTCGGTCCCGGCATAGAAAGTGCCACCCCTTCCTTTTCCGTGGGTGTTGTAAGAGGCGACTAAAAGAGCTTATGATGGAGGGATGGGCAGCAGCGTCCCTCTTAAAACATGTGTAAAAACCTAATTGCGGTTGCCAACTCGCCTGCAAAGCGTGGCAACGACTGGCAAAACTCCCCATTATGGGGAAGGCTTATGTTCAGCAGTCGACAGGTAACGGTTGATATAATAATAAAAATACACAGCAATATACACATATATTTTAGTTACAACATCTATATATTGAGCATTAAAAAATATGCTATATATCGGTCGTTTGATATTTAATATTTAAATGAAGCACCCGATTGAAACTAATGGGGATATCCAACCAGAGGGAGACTTTGTACAAAAGTCGATTGCTTGGGTACCTCTGTCCTATTCGTGTTTCAACCGTGAAGCAGTTGTGTTTGCATGGCTGTGTTTCGGTTTGAAGAGTGGGATAAGGGTGAATTTACACGTGTAACATTTTGTGTTTTAGATAGAATGTTAACCAAAATACAACATAATGTTGAATTATAGTTTGTTTCAATGGAAACACTACCATTTTTACTTACCACTTTCCATCAGGTGGGTCGTCGGCTTGTTTGCCATTCTAAGTTGTATAAAAAAACTTATAAATAAGATTAAATTCCACAAATAAAACGGACTATAAATGTGGCAAAACCAATTATGTAGAGTTCAAAAGTAAACTACTGCACTGATTTTGATAAAATTTCTATGAGACCAACCTATGAGTAGATCCTTTCTGAATAAAAAATAATTTTCCTCATCTATTTATAACTGACGGAGTTATTAGATAACAAACATTAAAAAAAAATTATCGAATTAAAAATCTCTTTTTTGTCGAAAATTAGGATTTTGCTCCAAAAACGCTGTTTCTGGCGGAGCAAAATAAATACTGAACCAACACGAACATAATGAACATAAACCCTATTGATTGCAAAAAGGATTATGTAAATAGATTTTTGATAACATTAAATTTTTAACAGACTTCAAATACCGAGGAGGTTCTAAATACGTATGTATTTTTTTATGTTTTACCTCTTTAATAGAATTAGAAAAATCCAAAAGATATAATTTCAAATTACTCTCTTAGAAATTGTATTGAAATCAGTTCCGTAGTTTCATTTTGAATTCAACTTGTTTTACCACGATGAAAGACTTTGTTCCTTGTGGAAGAAAATCTCAAATCATTTGTAGAATAAAAAATATTTTTTTACTAAATATGTATTCCTAGACAATGAAAGTTGGTAAGGCAGTGGGATTCGATAGAAAATGCACAAAAAAAAAGTGAAGAAATTGCTGTACCTACCTGCTGTTTAACAAATGTTGACGCTCCGCTTGTGTGCCAAATGACTGGGTTAAAGTTGTTATTGTGCCACTATATAAAGGCACTAAGAAGGTTTATTCCGCGAAAATTTTCACGGAATAAGCCTTCTTAGTCATCATCATTATCATATCAACCTTTAACTGTCCCACTGCTGGATATAAGACACCCCCTTGGGGGAGCGGGGAGGGGGGTTTGCCAGTAGTTGCCACGCTTGACACGCGAATTGGCAATCACAGTTAAGCTTTGGAGATATTTTAAGAGGTACTCTGCTGCCCATCCCTCGTCCTCCCTTAGCTTATTTTATGACACCCTTACTTTACGATCCCCACGAAAAAGGAAGGGGTGGCCTATTCTATGCCGGAACAACACGGCAAATCCTTCTTAGTGTTTTAGGTAAATTGTATGCTAGGATTTTAAAAGAATAATGAATGAAACGAAGGATAAAGTTTGGGATGTGTAAGCCAGATTTCAAAAGAGAATTGGGATTGGGATATACGGATCAAGTCTTTTTCTTATGCAAGCTGAGAAAACTTTAGCTTAATATCAGATTTCCTGCGTCTTCATCAATCTTAAGAAGGTTTTGGATAGAATGGAATGAACTATGTTCAACTCTAGCCATGTATGGGGTGGGCAGCAATTTGATACGAGCATTTAAAATCATATACAAGTATTCGAGTGCCAGTGTTAGAATAAACGAGATCTACATGGACTGGTTTGGCATTGAACTTGATCTCAAACAGGGTTATGTAGCATCGCTTTTGCTGATCAACCTATTCATAGACAGTTACTTGACCGATTAGAAAGAGTCTGATTGCGGACTACAACTTAACGAATCACTTCTATTTTTCTCAAGTTCTACTTGTATCGTCGAAGTAAGAATTACAACAAATGGTGACAGTAATGAATGAAGCATCTACACGAAAAGGTATAAAAATAAAAATGAAAGAGTAAAAGACAGAAACTGTATTAACAGTGAACTGCTCTTAATTATAGCAAACAAACAAAAACATGTATCGAGCAAAACTCGCCTCGCCACTTGTAACGGTGTCAACACTCATATATGGAAATGAATTGCGGATATTTCAGAAGATACAAGAAAGCAGGATAAATACTACAGAGATGAGAGCTTTTAGCATTAAAATATGATGAGAAATAGTGTAATTAGACAGAAATGTGGAATGAAACACGATACGTTTCGTCTTTAGTGACAATGATCTAGAATAAATGGATAAAGATGTTGGTATGGGGCGCCCTAGATCATAGATTCTCAAACTATTTCAGACAAGAGAACCCTGTTCCCAAAATGAAGTGATACGTTAAACCCCCAGATCTAAATTACTTTAAAAACTCTATCTCTTGTTCTTTTTCGTATTGATACAAAATACTCACCTACTAAAATAGTAAGCATTCTTATAACAATTTGGTATATGTAACACAATTCACGCAGTATCTTGAAAGTTTCAAATACGTGTTAATTAATAGGTCGACCCACAAAATTAGTTTACGTTTATGTCGACCCTTGAGATACGATTTCGAGCCCAAGGGGTCGATATCGACCAATCTGGGTATTCCTGCCCTAGAGGAACGTATGTTGACCAAACAGACGATGTGCTGAAAAGGGCCAAAATAATAGTACGCATAACCGATAAGCATGAATAGATTAATAGATGTGAAAGAAGTAAAAGAGGTTAGTTTGAATCAAAATATTTGAAATTACATTGTTTCTGCCTGACCTTTTTTTTATACAACTTAGAACGGCAAACAAGCTGACGGCCCACCTGATGGAAAGTGGTAACCGTCGCCTATAGACATGAGCAGTACCATGGACATAACAGAGTATACTGTTTCGCCCATGATACCCCCCATGAGTTGCCATTTCTGAGGACTCAGACCTCATAGGAGACAGGCGTGACGTATATGTATGTGTGTATATATGTATTTGTATCTCTGGCTTTCTGTACTTTCAGAACTCATCTCATGTTTACACCCCAGTTCCGGTGTCTTTAAATTCTACCTTCAAATAGAACATAGTCAACTTGACCATGAAAATTAAGTCTAATCTACTTACATCCATTAACATTTGTATTTTTTTTTAGTGGTAGATAATGGAATGGTAACCCCACCCGCGCTATCGGTATACACCGGCGGGATGATAGGTCAGGATGAAGCAGGTCAGTTAGCCCATCGTGACGAATTCAACAAGAATTGTTCACGATGGTTTCCAGGGGAACCACGTGGAGGTCGACCTAATAGGACATATTGCTAGCAATGGGGCTGTCACACTACATTGCTAACAATCCCTTTCCCCCTTAACATTTGTATTGTGTATCTGTTTCGTGAACATTTCATCAGAAATTCTATCTACAACTAAACAATTATCTACAACTAAGCATGTCCGGGGGGAGAAGGATTCTTAGTAATGAGGATATTATTAATCCTCATTGCTAGCAATATATCCTGTTAGGTCGACCTGCACGTGGTTTCTCCTGGAAACCATCGTGATTAATTATTGTCAAATTCGTCACGATGGGCCGACTGACCTGACTTAATCCTCACTTATCATCCCTCATTAGTACCCCGTCAGCGTATGTTATACCGATAGCGCAGGCGGGGTTACCATTTCATTATCATCCATTAAAAAATGTGGAGTGTGATCTATTAGCCTTATTCAAGAAATTCTTTACAACATTAAATAGGTTTGTTTATAAATATAGTTAAAAATATCAAATACTTATGACATCAGTGTTAACATAATAATGAAATAAATAATATATTAATTTAAAACGTAGAGCAAGAATTTCAAGTTAAAAAATGTCTGTTATTGTTTATCGTTTCAAATTCTATTCTTTATTACGTTGCAAATTCAATAATTTATTAAATAAAAAATGTAAGTTCTAGGTTTTGACAGTAATTTCGTACGCATGGATTTTGAAAATAGGATATATTACAGCGTGTTGAATATTTTTCAATGTCATAAGTTATAAAAAGATATCATAAAAGTATTTGACAGTACACAGAAAAAGTATGAAGGAATGAAATAAATAATAATTGGTTAAAAATTAAAAATCTCTCATGTCACAAACACAGTCTTATTATAATTTTATTATTTTCAATGTTAATTGATCACCATCATCATCGTACTATCAGCTTTTGCCTGTCCACTGCTGAACATAAGCCTCCCCTTGGGGGGGTTTTGCCAGTAGCTGCCACGCTTAGCAGGCGGGTTGGCAACCGAGCTTTAAAGATATTTTAAGATATTTAATCTCGCGCTCCCTAAGTCGCCTCTTACGACACGCACGGGAAAAGAAGGGGTGGCCTATTCTATCCGGCACAGAATAGGCCACCCCTTCCTTTCCCCTAGGACCACGCGACTATAAATGTTAAATTACAGGCCACAAATTCACAACATATATTTTCTTTATGCAACTTAGAATGGCAAACAAGCTGACAGCTCACCTGATAGAAAGTGGTAACCGTCACCTATAGACATGAGCAGTACCATGGACGTAACAGAGTATACTGTTTCGCCCATGATACCCCCAATGCGTTGCCATTCCTGTGGACTCAGGTGTTTTAACATACTCTAGTAAAACATAGCAACTTCGATCATAACAAAATACAACCATATTCAACGATGTACAACAAAATATCTCATACATACAATATTTTCGACATATTTGTATTCAGAACACGGAATTATGTTTCTAACAAATTCGCAATAAGCTGGATTTGGCTCTGCAATAAAAAGTTTTCTTTTTTGCAACTTAGAATGGCAAACAGGCTGACGGTCCACCTAATGAAAAGTAGTAACTGTCGCCTATAGACATGAGCAGTACCATGGACATAACAGAGTATACTGTTTCGCCCGTGATACCCCGTAAATTCACTGCCATATCCCACCATTCAAACCGAAATACAGCCATTCAGACATAACTGCTTCACGATAGAAACACGAATGGAACAGAAGTGCCCAAACAAATGACCTTTCTACAAAATCTTCTTTGGTGAATGAGTAGAATATGAAAAAAGTAAAGAAAATATTTAATTTCACTGGTAAAATACCCTTAGTAGAATGTAGAACACTATTTAAAGGATGTTAACAATTTTAACTTCAGCCTGTACATAAGATCGTCGTGTGGTCCAAGCATAGAATGGGCCTTCCATTCCTTTCTCGTGGTTGTCGTAAGAGGCGACTAAGTGAACGTGAAAAGTGGGGGAATGGGCAGCAGCGTCCCTTTTAAAACATCACAAAAGCCTAACTGCGTTTGCTAGCCTGCTTGTAAAGTGAGGCAGTTACTTGCAAATCTTACTCCCTTATTTGGGAGGCCTATGTTCAGCAGTGGACAATTAACTGCTGATATGATGATGATGATGTTGATAAAATATGTAATATATAATACACCAACATACTTATGAGTTATGTTTGTTAGTTATAGGTATAGTTCTACTACAATAACTATTTTAATAACAAAAATTCCTAAAGCCTAAAATAATATAGGTATATAAACAAAAACATTATATACCAGTTTCAAAAGTTCGTTGACCTTTAACAAGGTTATTCATCACTTGGCCTGGCATATCAAGCCATTACAAAATTATGTTATCGGCCTATGAAGAGGTCGTTATCACAAATTGAGGATATCCTGTCCACGGGCTTGGCGTGTAAATCACCGGTGAAAATTTCTAAAGCCTATATTAATTTTCAATAATATTTTTATCTAAATCCACTACGGTTGTTACGCATTATATATATATATATATATATATATATATTATAAGAAAATATTAGAACTTTATACTAATAAAAATGATTACGCTAACTAAACTATATTTAATCACTTGAAGTTTTATTTTACACCGATTTAAATATCTATTAAGTTAACAAAAAATAATCATATGCACACTTTACATCTAAATACTATTAATATTGATAACATTATTATTAAAGGAAAAAATAGAAAGGAGAAAATATTTTAAATACTGTTCATTATATATGTACAGTACAGATGACGTCCAACCAGATGGAAAGTGGTCACCGTCGCCTATAGACATGAGCAGTACCATGGACATAACATAGTATACTGTGTCGTCTATACATTGCCATTCTTAAGGACTAAAGTATGATAATACTGAAATAAATCATCCTAAAATAGATGGATACCCTTTTTTGTTTCCTTCAAAAGATTACAATAGTAAACTTATTATAAATATAAACAATTACAAGAAATAATCACAATGAGAAAACAATGGGCGAGCTTTACGTTAAAAGCGATCTCTTCCAGGCTACATTAAGATGAAATTTTAAAATTCTCTAATTTATAGTAAAAACAATATTAAGGTCTACTAAGCTAAGCGAGCAAATAGAGAGAAAGACATACATACAGATAGAGAGAGACATACATACAATACACACATTATATTATTTCTAGTGACAAAATACTCTACACAATCCCTTCCATAAATTGAAAGGAATGGACCCAAGCCATAAAATTGTCAAAAACGAGATAATGTGACCAAAATAATGTGAAAAGGTTTAGTTCCTTATGGGTATTCTTTACTACACCAATTTAGACAAAATTGCTAAAAACTATAACCAAATATTAGTTTTATTTTACTAATATTTCTTGCACACACACCCACTCTAAGCTACATAATGTATTCTAGAGGAGGAGAAGGAATTGTCAGTAATGGGGAGTAACAGTCCCACTGCTAGCAAAATACCCTATCACATGAATTTCCACACGGTTTCCCTTGGAAACCATCGTTGTTAATACTTGTGCAATTCGTCACGATTCGTCACGTAACTGACCTGCTTTCATCCTCACCTATCATCTCTCACTGGTGCCTCACCAGCGTATATCGATAACGCAGACGGTGTTACCATTCTATTCTCACACATTTAAAAAAATGCATTTTATAGACTTATAATTATGTTTTACCAAATTAAAATCCGATATTGGCGGTATTTACAAGATACTCAGCGTGTCAATTATTTTGTAAGAGAGATATTATTTATTATATTAATAAATTAATTAATTAATATATTATTTATTTATTTATTTATTCTTTATTGTACACAAAAAATTACAACATATAATATATATAAAATAAAGATGTACAACAGTCGAGCTTAACTCTGTAAGAGTTCTCTTCCAGCAAACCCTGAGTGGAAAGGAGCATTAATTATTAGCGGGCAATATGCGTACAATAATAGAAGGAAACTTTATAGATGTTTCTATTAAAAATAATAAATATGTTGACATATATAAATAACTCATACATAAATAATATATATATATAAATCTCGTATGTGTCTTAGGGTTTATTATTGAACTCTTCCAAAACATGACATCCGCATGACCGATTTATGGCATTTTATGTGTATTTTGGTAGGTCTGAGGTCGCAGGCTATTTCTAGAATTTTTTTTTTTTTGGACAATCAATTTAAATTTTTATTGTTCAGCATCAAAAAATATTTAATTATGACTGAAAAATCATACAACCAATCCTCGCATACTTACATCAAGTTAGTTATTTGTGATTTAGCTACCAAAATATTCACTATAAATAATTTATATGGCAAAACTACATTTACGGGGTCAGCAAGTAATATAATAAATTTGACAACCCTACTTACACTACAAAGACAGACAGAGACGGCCTGATGCAATACTTCCCGTATTTCACTTCATAAGTAGCAACTCTGTTACTTTAAAAGTGACTCCCATAAATAATAAATTTGACATTTATGGTGGAGTCCTACGTGATACTTGGCTATTCTTGCGTCTATTATATATGTTTACACAATTGGAAAAAGCGATCAAGAACGTGTCAGGGCATGTTTAATGTTAAGTTCCGTACGTTACAGGAAATAAAATAAAAAGTTTTAACGATCTAAGTTACTCTTTTCCGCATCTTACTAATAGCGTCGGTATATGGGAAATATTTAAGGAAAATTAACACGAGTGATCCTTAATAGGATTAAAAGTGCTTACTTATTATATTACACACTTATACTTATATCATACAATTTTATCTTTGGCTGTTACACAGGTTACACTCTGGGTTTGTTGCACGCGTCCGTGAAGCCTAACTTCAGGCTGCAGCTGAAAATCAGTGCTTTGCTTTTAAGCAAAACCATCATTGAGCTGTAGCCTATTTGGGTCACTGCGACACACGTGGCGAGACGATATTTTCATATTTTATCCTTTGTTGTATATTTTGAAAAGTGTAAATAATTTGATTGTATAAACTCATTTGTAAATTTACGTGTGTCATAAATGGCTCAAATAAAAAGTGTGTCTATCTATCTATACTATAATAACAAATGTGTATCATGTGGCATGCTAATAAATATATATAAATAAATAAGATTAATAAATACCAAAACAGTATTTTTTATAAATTTTGTTTATCTGTCTTTGTAAATTTGTTCTTCAAGTAAAAATTACAGCACCAAAATGAACACTGTTCTCATTACTCTATACCTAAAGGTCTACCCTTCGTCAACGCTTCTATATAGCGTATTAAAATAACACCAGATTTTAAGTTTGACCCTTAGGGATATATCTGTGAAAATCACATCCAATTTAGTTCACAATTTTGTATGATCCCAGAACAAACATACACACATACGTAGACAGGCTACATTAAAAAAAAACGTTGTTTTTCGTCTAGTTAAAATCTTATTATATTATGAAGATAAACATATTAAATTTATTGCATATAAGCGAAACCGGTCGGGTGTTTATTTTAACGATTTCTGGAAAAATACAACTGTTTTTTTTATATTTCAAATAATATCCTTTCTTATTAATATATATTTATATCACAAATTCGTTTGTCTTGACGGTGTATCAGTTTATAGCCTCGTATTCCAATGATTATCACAAATAATAAAATCTATTTTGTTAGTGGCAACATTATTTATTTATTATAAACAAAAAAATAACTTTTAGACTTTTAGCCTGTATGTTTTATATTTTATAATAGACGGGAATTAACGCGATCATTTAGATATACTATGATAATTTAGCTAAACTATGTTAACGTTTCGAGTATGTTACACCTACCGTGGTCAGGAGTAGACTGATGTAGACTATCGTGTCTTCGTTTCCATGGCAAAACTATTTTCTACTACCCACTCGTTGTGCCAATAAGGGTCTTTGCACAAAACATTGACAGTGTTTTTATTCGATACACTTCGAGATAATTCACGTAAATATACTTTATTTCAATATAATCGCATTAATTCCTGTCCCTTATAAGAAATAAAAAATATTTATATATCAATTGTCTAGTATCCAATGGTGTTTGTCAATAAATCTACTGTACATGACCAAACAAAATGACCAACACGGGAGTAAATTTTGTCAATTCCAAAAAGAGTAATCGAAATCGGTTCATAATTATTAAAAATATTGCGTAACGTATTACAGTTTTATTACTACATACACGCCACCATTTTAAATATCATTTTCGAGCTTGTAAACTGGCGAATACTTCACCAGTAAATAAATTTTAAAAACATTTTACAATAAAAACTTTAAAGTACAAAAAAAAATATATTACCTACTCTTAAGTCGATTAGAATTATTTTGTTTAATTCCGCTATCATTAGTCTGCATGTGACTTACGTATATGTGCTTAATGCAATACATACGTATATGTGCAAC
Source organism: Galleria mellonella (assembly GCF_026898425.1). Lineage (NCBI taxonomy): Eukaryota > Metazoa > Arthropoda > Insecta > Lepidoptera > Pyralidae > Galleria > Galleria mellonella. The sequence goes on from NW_026442015.1 coordinate 4,411,781, forward strand.
TGCCAACACACACGCGTGTGTTGGCAGTTGCACACATACTCATGGTAGCGGAATTAAACAAAATAATTCCAATCAACTAACCAGTGATATGAACTTCCGCAAAATAACACCTAATTCAGTAAAACAAAAAAAAAGTATTTTAAATAATATAATATGAAATCGGTTTGATAATATACGATCGATGAAATTCTTTCACAGAATCACAACACAAACAGTGCAAAATAGGACTGAAATTGCGAATCTCTTCTTTTAAAGTCGGTTGAAAAAGAAATTATTAAAATGCAAAGTATTCGCAGACAATTTTTGATGACGTCATACAATCTTCTCAACCTTGAACTTAAATCTATGTCTATGGCAATTTTCATCTAAATAGGTCCAGTGTTTTATCCATGCTAATGCAACAAACAGACAGATATTTATATTATTACTGAAGATTTCGTAAATTAAAGTAAAGTAATTAGTGTCAACTGTCTCCCATCTCTACATCTTCAACTGCCAAATCGATTACTACAGCTTTCAAGTTAACCCGTTAACAAATTTACGAAAGACAGAACGTTGTGTCATTAGATGAAATAAGATAAGGTTTGCCGGTTGCTCGGTAACATCCGGATAATCTCGGAAAAATCCGGATAATATGGATGTAATCTCAATGCACAAATAAACTTACAATATGTCACACTGCATAAAATAAAATTTACTAACCTCATTTAAAAATTCGATAAAATGTCACCCTACAAATAGATAGTTAGGTCAGATCCCATAAAAATTGCGATAATTCAGACGTCCCTTGCCCTAAAATCTACGGCGCATGCTTAAAACCCATTCAGGAACATCATTAGAAAGAGACATAACGTATAAGTGTGAAAGAGACAGATTCAGGGATTCCAAAATTCAGGGAAAAACCATTACGGCGGTCAATTGAGTCACATAATTACACTTTATTAGTTCACATCTCTAGTTATGACACTGTGTTCCATTTTTAAAATACCAACGCGTCGCACTTGACACTAATTTAAAATTAGAAATTGAAAATATTTTTTTAACACTGTTCCACACTTCACAAGGTATATGATATAACTGGCATGCTAACTAAACGAGGGCCGGCCACTAACTGCATTAGGTCTGGATTTTAGGTCATAGAACTACATTAAACTATTCAACTAAATTGATGGAAGTCATGCCTTATATACTTACATATACTTGCCGACAAAGCTGTAGTCACAGAGTAGCACGTATAACAACCACCAAACATGAAAAATCATTTGTTGATGTACTAAAACTTGAAAAATTAATATTACAGTATAATTTTATTCACTCAATCGGCGCTTAACAGGTTATAATTTAGTGCTAAAGTGTAATTAGGTCGCGGCGAGTTGCGGAACTGTTCTATTACTGTAACGTGACAATTTAAATAGTTGTTTGTTGCTTTTGTAATGTTATAACAAGTGTAATGGAAAAAAAATCAATTGCAAACGCGTTAGTCGTCGGCCATTTTAATATCTGGCTAGCTGGGTTAGCAGGGTGGACGGCGGCGCGCATGCGTGGGGCGGTCGCCGCCGCCCAAACGTCTGGCATAGGCAAGATCACTTGCTTTTTAAATTCATTAGACCAGATTCAAAATTAGAACATATTTGAATCATATTTTATTTTTATTATTATTTTTTATTCATTCAATTATTTATTTGAGAAATTACTAACTGTTCTGTTTGATCCTAACTGAAATGTTTCGTACCAACTCTATGGACAATACGGTTGAACTTTGAATGAGATGTAACATTGACTATGAATAACACACTGACATTAGTTTATTCCTTAGGTTCATTCATAGCTTTACTGTGGTTGATATTTGGTTCAATTTGCATTGACTTTTACATTCGTTTCCGAAACTGATGAATAGTTATTTTGTTTAAATGTACTTAGTATTTTGCTTGCTGGCACTGACTTTGTACCTACGTCATACTGCCCACATGACGTTATAGCAATTTGACTTGTTCCATATATAAACGAACAAACAAAATTTCTATTTTTTACGTACGATGGAATTTATGAAAATGTCATGTTGAAATAACCCACAGTCTCCAAATTACCTAAACAGAAAATTTCAGTACTTTTTTTAAACTCATGATTTTAACCTACGTTCCTGTAATACTCTCTAATTCTCTATCCCCTCTAAGCGTACTGGTTGTGTATAAAATTCTTTTGTTATATATTCTTTATAACTCTAGAACGCGCTCCTGATACCATCAAGAGAGGGGGAAAGGGATTGTTAGCTATGAAGTTTGCCCCATTGCTAGCAATATGCTCTATTAGGTTGACCTCCACGCTGTTCCCCCTGGAAACCATAGTAGTTAATTCTTTTTCAGTTGATTACTATAGGCCAATTGACCTGTCATCATCCTCACCTGTCACCCTTCACTGGTGAAGGGATATATCGGTATACGTCAACGTATACCGATAGCGCTGGCGAGGTTACCATCTTGTTACATTCTCATGGTTGTCGTAAGAGGCGACTAAGAGAACTTAATGGTCGAGGGATAGGCAGCAGCGTCTCTCTTAAAATACCACCAAAGCCTAACTGCGGTTGTCAGCCTGCCTGCCAAGCGTGGCAGTTACTGGCAAAACCTCTCTTATTGGGGTAGCCTATGTTCAACAGTGGGCAGTTAACGGCTGATATAACGATGATATTTATTTATTTATTTACAGCAAGGCCACAGATTACAAATCAATACATGAATAAAATAAATATTACATAAAACAGCATTAAATTTGTTCTCCAATAACTGCTGCATAACATTCTCTTTTACTTACTAATAACATTGTATATTGTCCACCTAATTATTGTGAGCATATTGTTGGTGTGTCCTTTATAAATAAATAAATAAAATTATATACATTAAAAGAATGACGGCTATAGATTTAAAGTAACAAATTGGCAGCCTTAATGTAACATTGCAAGGATTATTGGAAAATATCAAGGTGCTTGCATACATTGTTATATTTTCTGCACATGCGGATAATTGGATTGTGATACGATATATTATTATTACAGCATATTATACATATATACATGATATTCTGGAATCGTAGAGTCACACAGCAAATTAACTCTCTCTCTTTACCACGTCTTTCTAAACTATTAATCTTATTTAAAGATCAATTAAACCGTTTGGAACCCAAAGGCATATAGTGTTTGACGTCACACATACATACCTACTGTTTTATAAATTTATCTATTAATAGCTTAGTCACAGTTTGAACTAGGGGTGGGTAATATAATATATGGCAATATCTATATTTTATATATATATATATATTATACAACTTAGAATGGTAAACAAGCTGACGGCCCACCTGATGGAAAGTGGTAACTGTCGCCTATAGACATAAGCAGTACCATGGACATAACAGAGTATACAGTTTCGCCTAGGACCCCCCCCCCATGCGTTGCCATTCCTGAGGACTCAGGTATTATTGCTCTGTACCCAGTAAATTCACGCCCTTCAAACTGAAACACAGCCATGCAAACACAACTGCTTCACGGTTGAAACACAAATGGGACAGAAGTACCCAAGCTGAGAGGTACTGCTCATGTCTATATCTCCGTCAGCTTGTTTGCCATTCTATGTTTCATAAAAAAAAAAACAATTGAAATGAAAGCCCTATAGAAATATACTATAAATATCCGACTAATATAGTAGACGATATCGAAATAGGTAAGGACCTTTTTAGTTATTTTAATTATTATTATTATCCATAGGAACTCAATATATAGATGTCGCGGCGCCACCAATATTACCCATGCCTAGTTTGGACACGAATAACAAAGTGTCAACTTCCCATTATGACTAAATAGTGAAATACATTTATGTCATTGCAAAATAATAATAATAATATAATATTGCAATAATAAATTGAAAATGATTCTATTGTTTCAGGAAAAGCACATAATTATCCTGTTTTATAAATATATGCCGATTGTCACTATTATAGACACCATGATTTTGTAAACGTACAGGACATCATTGATAATAATTTAAAATTTAGTTCCACAAAAACATTTACTTCTATCGTAACAAAAACAATTATGGTTACGTGAAAACTAACCTACTGAACCGATTTTTATATATTATATATTTTTTATTCAACGAATTTGGAAGTATATCCTTTTAGATAAAAAAAGATTCGCCAAATCGGTTTTGTCTGTCCTACTTTTGTTTTTACCTTTAAGTAGCTGTTCTTATATGGCTGTGTTTTAGTCTGAACAGAGAGATAATGGCAAAGAAATTACAGGGTACAGAGAACATTACAATATATTTTGTACTTTTTGTACTCGTATTTTGTAGGCGGTCTTTAGTGATCGTCTTAATTATTAATGAAAGAATTATGTAAAGAATAATACCAAATTAAGTTTACCAGAGGGAGACTTTATACAAAAGTCGATTGTATGGGTACCTCTGTCCCATTCGTGTTCCTACCGTGAAGTAGTTGCGTTTGCATGGCTGTGTTCCGGTTTGAAGGGTGGGATATGGCGTGTATTTACAGAGTACAGAGGAATAACATCTGAGTCCTCAGAAGTGGCAACGCATGGGGGGTATCATGGGCGAAACAGTATACTCTGTTATGTCCATGGTACTGCTCATGTCTATAGGCGACATTTACCACTTTCCATCAGGTGGGTCGTCAGCTTGTTTGCCATTCTAAGTTGTATAAAAAAAAAATGTTAAACAATGTAAAATATTTATAATGTAATAATAACTTTTCAAATGTTTTAACATAACAATTAAAATGAATATTTTTAGCTTGGTAATAGTTATAACTATGTAATGCACATATATATAATACACAACGCATAGTCACCCTAACTCGTGACATATTGACATTTATATTATTATTATATAGTCGATACTCATAATGAACACAAGAATAATGTATTAATTATTATAATTATTTTCTGTAATGGCTAAATATTTGTTTGGGTGTCTCCTTCTATGCTGTCTATCATCAGTGTGTAGTAAGTTATTTAATAATATTTAACATCGCTATATTGACCTATTAATATTCCTTTATATATTTATTTACTCTTTATTGTTCCACTTAAAGGATAATACAAAGGATATATATATATATATATATATATATATATATATATATATATATATATATATATATATATATTTCACTTATGAAGTACAAAAGGAGGTCTTATCACTAAAGCAACCTCTTCCAGACAACCTAAGTTCTTTCTAGGAGAAAACGTAATATTGTTACGGCCACGCCTGGCTTGATTATATTTCAATATCTCAGCAATAAGACCGCCTTACTGTACTTATACAATTGTATCGTTATATTTATTAATTGTATTATTTCCCTCTAATATTCTATAATGCAAATAAATTATACTCATTCATTCATTAAAATTTTCCTTTTTGCTTCTCTTGGTTTTTTTATGATACTTAGAATGGCAAACAACCTAGGAACCCACTTTACTTCACCTATATACCTAGTCCAGTTTTATAATACGCGATAAGCAACAGAGTCCTAGCAGGAATCTTCAATTCTGGCGATAAGATTTTTTGCTTCCTAATGGGGTTTCGACGAATTCTGGCTTTAACAGCATTAACAGCCTTTGTAGTTCTAACAACACGCGGCCGCTCTGATTTTTTCTGGTCTTCGACAGAGGAAGTGTTGTTGTATCTATTGATAGTACGATATACGAACATACGGCTGATACCAAGCTTTTGAAGTGTCTGGAATATGACCGACAGCTCCATACCCACTTTGTGCAAGGCGATCACTGCAATCCAATTTTCTTTAACACCCCATTCCATTTTGTAATTTGATAATGAACACGAAAAATATGTGAAATGGCGCGAAACCGAAAGAAGTTTTTAAAATAATAAACGTGTTCCAAATTCAAAATAATTAAAAAGTTGAAAAAAAGAAAAAAGAAAAGTTATGTAACAGTATTTATGGCCAGACTAGTTATATGAATAACATCTTAAATACCATCACTGTATGCTATAACCCATGGTACCCTTTATGTATTACCATTCCTTTAACGATGATAACGGGATTGTAGCCACATCTGAGGATGGATGAGAGGCATTATTAATAATAGGGACTAACGACCCCATTCCTAGCAATATGTATATCCAATCAGGTGGACCCTTACGCGGTTCTCCCTGGAAACCATCATGATTGCTTCTTATCCAATTCGTCACGATGAGCTAACTAATCTGCTTTTATCTTTCTTTTATAATTTCTCACTGGTGCCCCGCCAGTGTATATGGATAGCGCAGGTGGAGTTTTTTTTTTATGGGTGATAATGGAATGGTAACCCCACCCGCACTATCGGTATACACCGGCGGGGCACCAGTGTAAGATGATAGGTGAAGATGAAGCAGGCCAGTTAGCCCATCGTGACGAATTCAACAAGAATTGTTCACGATGGTTTCTAGGGGGAACCACGTGGAGGTCTACCTGATATTGCTAGCAATGGGGCTGTTAGACTCCATTGCTAACAATCCCTTTCCCCCTTGCGCAGGCGGAGTTGTCATTCGATGTTCCCCCAACAAAAAAAAACTATCGTGACTACTATGCACTAAAGATTAACCATGATAGTTTCCAAGTGGAGGTCAACGTGGTACATTTCGCTTCCTAAATTAACTCGACCGGGTATTGAACCCGGGACCTCGTTTACACAAAAGGACGTACCCACCATTACGTCAAAGAGATCCTCAAATAATCTTTTTTTAATATTATAAATGTGTAACTGAGTTTATTTGTTTGTTACCTGCCTATGCCTTAAATTTTTATCCCGGTCAGTGATCATATACTGGTCACGCGGACAAAGTCACGAGTAGAAGCTAGTATATAATATAGTAGTAATAATAAGAGGAGACTTTGTACAAAAGTCGATTGCTTGGGTACCTCTGTCCCATTCGTGTTTCAACCGTGAAGCAGTTGTGTTTGCATGGCTGTGTTTCGGTTTGAAGGGTGGGATATGGCGTAAATTTACAGGGTACAGAGGAATGACACCCGAATCCTCAGGAATGGCAACGCATGGGGGGTATCGTGAGCGAAACAGTATACTCTGTTATGTCCATGGTACTGCTCGTGTCTATAGGCGACGGTTACCACTTTCCATCAGGTGGGCCGTCAGCTTATTTGCCATTCTAAGTTGTATAAAAAAATATATGTATAGTTTCAGAATGCACTAACAAAAATAGTAAAGACGGTGCCACATTAATATGGAAAGATAAAAAATACGAATGCAATAGTACTTTAGACGTGGTCGTGAAAGAAGGAGACGTAGTATACATAGAAGCTGAAAGGAAAAATCATATAAACCATGCCTGGTGAGTAATTCTAACTAATATTATAACTAATAGTATAAGTGAAAAGGAGGGAGAGACTGTCAGCAATGGTGACTACCAGCCCCATTGATAACAATATACCCTATAATATTTTATAAATGTCAGGTCAAGCTCCCCGCGGTCCCCAATGGAAACCATTGTGCTGAATTCCAGGTGTGTTCATCACGATGGGCTAACTGTCTTTTTATCCTACTCATCATCCCTCACTGGTTCTCCACCAGCGTATACCGTTAGCGCGGACGGGGTTACCATTGCATTATCACCCATTTAAAAAAAATAATTAATTTTGTATACTTATTAAACAAGTAGTATTTGAGAGGAAGAAAGGCATGCGAAGTCGCAGATAAAAACTACTGTATAAATAAAATTTATTATAAAATTTACAATATAGCCAAATTGACATTGTATTGATTGCAAAAAAATGTATTAAAATCGGTTCATAATTAACGAAGATGTAAATAGCATTACTTACTTTTTGCCAGTTAATAGAACGATAATAATTTGTGACACAAAATTATTTTTTATATAAAAAACTAACGACCCGCCCCGGCTTCGCGCGGATGTTATACAGGAGGTCTACCATGAAACAAAATCCGAATTTTCGGACTCAATTTCGCCTTTTTATTTATACCATAATCGGCCTAATAAATGGAAATTAATATTTCGTTCATCATAAATTCTACCATACAAGTTCAAAGGAATGATATCATAACATTTTTAATATTTTTAAACTGTATGTACTATGTACTCGTAATTTTAACATCAATTTTGTATTTCGCTCGGCCCCGAAATTTCGGAAATCATTTCATGGTAGGCCTTCTGATACTAAAAAGCACCGCCAGTCCCCCATTATATTACGATATAACATTAGAAACCTCTAAAATTCTCGGTGTCCCTCTACTATATTATACATGTATTACACTTATAAAGCTTCCTCTTGAATCGCTCTATCTATTACTAGCTGACCCCGCAAACTTCGTACCGCCTAAAGCACAGACAGTTTGTGTTTGACTATTGTTACCATCGTATAAATATTGACATCAATATTACGATATTTATACGATACTAACGTCACTCAATTGTTTTGCCTTCCCGGAACCTCTCCACAAACACTTGAACTTTATGGTATCGTATTAAAGTTCAAATTCACTTTTAAGTATTATTAAGAATCGTTTGTATGGAAGTGTAAAAAAGTGAAGACTTTTTCAGGCAATTTTTCAAATTTTTCTAACCGTATGAACCATCCTCGTTCTTTAAGGAACATTTTAAAAGAGAATTAGCGAAATCGGCTCAGCTGTTCTCGAGATTTGCGGTTAGCAACACATTCAGCGATTCATATTTATATATAAGTATTTTAGATACAAACTGCATTAAAATCCGTTGCGTATTTTTAAAGATCTGAGCGTACATAGGAACAGACAGACGAGAAGCGACTTTATTTTATACTATGTAGTGATAATGATACATATTATATATCTGGAAAAAAAGGCTAAGATGGCTTCCAAAAAGTTAAGAGTGCTCAATAGAGTGAGACAGACATTTCACGCCGGAACACCGCTTGAAATTGTACAAAGCTCAGGTCAGGCCACATATGGAATACTGTTCTCACCTATGGGCAGTAGCATAATACTAACATTTTTTTAATTAAATAAAAATTAACACAATAATATTTTTTTAATAATAAAAATATTACTTTCTTTTAAGCATACAGAAATATAAAAGAGTGTAATATTTTTTTTTTAAATAAAATACATTTTAATAATTCCAACTTCGAATTAAAAGTATTTTATTTAATTAAAAGCATCATTGAATTAAAAGTAATTCATCAAATCCTTATTTAACGCTATTGTTTGTTTCAGGTGTTTAATTGGAAACAAAAAATACGATTTGGATAAACTGTATGACTGTATATGGAGAACATATGTAATATATTTTTTTTTGTCATTTGCACATATTTATAGAAATTAGAATGGCAAACAAGCTGACGCGCCGCCTGATGAAAAATGATAACAACACAACCAACTCGTTCTCAATTCGCCTATATTTTCTTTTTGTAATATCACAATCAAAAAGAGAATGTTACGCAAACAATGAAAGAAAAGAGAATATTTTTAGCGCCTTAAAGAAAAGAAAACCGCATGTATCTAAAAAATTAAACATCAAGTTTAAAAAAAAAATCCGTAAATTTATTTATTTATTTAAAATGTACTGGATAGTAAAATTCTATGTATATTTGGCGGACTTAACACTGGACGGTGTTCTCTACCAATCAACCATTGGGCAAACCGAAATACATACGTAGGCGTTGCATTATTGAATAGAGCAAAAATAAATATATATATAAATAGACTAATATAAACATACACATAATATATTATATATATATATATATATATATATATATTCATTATTGCACTTGTAAATTACATTGTTAATGCATTTATAAATACTGTGAGCAAGGGTGGAGTTATCTCTGACAGAGATCTCTTCCAGCCAACCCAATGCAGTTAGAAAGCATGTTGTTAGCGGGTAGCTGAAGTGCTACAACTATTAATATTTAAAATACATAATCAAATATACAGTACAGAAGTACAGAAGGGAAAGTGATTTTTCTAAGAAATTTACTTCTTCTTTATTAAGTACTATACCATTATATCAGCCGTTAACTGTCCACTGCTGAACTTTAAGCCTTATCCAAATGGGGAGTTTTGCCAGTTGTTACCACGCTTAGCAGGCGAGTCGTCAACTTAAGATAGGCTTTTAGTGATGTTTAAAGAGGGACGCTACTGCCCATCCCTCTACCATTAGTTACTTTAGTCATCTTTTACGTATACGACATCCTCGGGAAAGGAAGGGGTGGCATTTACATTTAGTTAATTAAATTTACTAGGCACTGGACTAGACCAGGTCTGTATCATAGTGATTTTTTTTTTGTTATCATAGCCTGACATGTCAACACCTAAACTGACTACATCCTCACGACCAAATACAGAGACAACATAGTCCGTAAGGGTGGAAGGGATTGTTAGCAATGGAATTTGACAGCCCCATTGCTAGCAATATATATAATATCAGGTCAACCTCCGCGTGATTCCCCCTGGAAACCATCGTGAACAATTGTCGTTGAATTCGTCACGATGGGCTAACCGACCTGTTTCATCCTCATCTATCATCCTTCACTGGTGCCCTATTAGCGTAAACCGATAGCGCGGGTGGGGTACTATTTCATTATCACCTATAAAAAAAAAAGCATAGTCCATAAAGACGATCAACCGAAAAGAGAACGTTATACTCCCAATGGTTGGTCGCACTATGGCGGTTTACTAAATGCTTTTTTTTACATTAAATATTTTTAGACATTTATAAAAACGTTACAATATCAAATATAAATACATACACTCAAGTTTACAAAGATAAAGTTACGTTTGGTGCAATGTAATTAAATGTGGGTAACATCATAATTATTACCCCTCTTACTGATCATATTGAACTTAGAATGAAATCTCAACTAGACCCGTCACATCAAACAAACTCAAACTCGATTGGAATTTCGTTGTTTTATTGTAAAGTTTCAATGGCCACATTCCAGCTCTATCATCATTCACAATAAGACATTGTCATCCAACTTTTATACATATGCAATGAATACTAAAAAGTGGGTCAAATTTAACATGTATAATCTGAATATCGCGTCCTGAGACACGCGACGTTAAATAAAAACTAATTAAAAGAGTTCATACTAAATTCGTCGCAATTGTTTCATTAATACAGTAGAACCTCGATTATCCGAATCAAATAAACCGTCCGGGATATTCCGTATAATCGAAAATGCGGATAATCGATTTCAAAGTAATCAAACAATACATAATTATATTTAATATTTTTTTTTTAATATGTAAAAGGTTTTACATGCGTCATTAAGATATAAAAAAAATACGAGCGATAAAGATAATAAATTACATAATATCTATTTACCCAATTAATACAAAAGAACATTTCTAAATCGGTAATTGGAGGCGTGAAGAATATATCCGGATAATTGAATATTCGGATAATCGAGATTCTACTGTATTTTTAAACGTTTTCGATTAATTATTTAATGAATCAATAATGAAATCAATTCTTTTTGAAAATCTATCATTTCTCAAATCTTATTAGTTATTTAAGAAACGAACTGTTAGCGAATTAAAATATTAATGTTTGGAAATGGAATTCTTACTAATGTATCACAAATGATATTGACGCAATATATTTTGTTTATCAAAACAAAATATGAAATATTGAAAATTGTTTTTGAAAATTGACATATAATTGGAAAGTTGGCACATATCGGTAAGGAAAAATTATGAACGTTCTTAAAAAAAATCCACAATCTCAACACGATGAGATTCGAAACCATATCTCCTGTTAGCTATGTATTTTAAATTTTTTAACACGCAGTCCTTTTCCTTCACTTAGATATAAATTTATTTCCTTTATTACAGGTTACAATTAGTACCGAAATGTCGACAAAATGGATAATCACAAGTCTGGCCAATGTAAACACGACCAACGCCAATTTCACCCTAAATAATATGACATATATATCTACTATTTGCGTTTATAATATTAAAGGTAAATATACATACCTATAGCTTTAGAAGTACAAGGGATTGTTAGTGATAAGATCAAACAGCCCCATTACTAACAATAAACCCTATCAGGTCGACCTCCACACGGTTTCCGTTGGAAGCCATTGTTGTTAATCGTAGTAGAATTTGTCAAGATGGGTTAACTGGCCTGTTTTCATGGGCATCTGTCATCTCACTGGAGCCTCGCCGACGTATACCGATAGCGCAGGCGGGGTTACCATTACATTATCACGCATTAAAAAAAATAACACTATATATAAAAATTATACTATATGAATTGAGCATTGAGTGTCAAAAACAATTCAAAATTAAGTCAGTCGAATGTCACTTTGGACAAATATATATAATGTAATGTAAATGTAAATAATATATTGGTTTAAATAACCAAAACAAAAAAAAAACATTTTTTCAATGTTACAAGTAAATTAATCAAAAATTTCCCAAATCAAGTCATTTATTTTAAATTAAGAACTTACAGACAAAATACGATTTATATAAAATAAATTGTATTTTGTCTGTAAGCAATATAACTAGATATATTGCTGACAAATTGATATACATGTATTAATTAATTAATGCTGGCCACTATCAATAATTTTATAACGATTAAGATTATTTAAACAATATAGATAAAGAAGTTGACCTGTTTTTGGGATGCATTTGATAGGTTACATACGATACATAATTTAAGCCTATTACAAAAAACTGATTACGCCCCGTTTTTCAATTTAAAATTATAACAATGTTTAATGTACATGTTTTTGTAACTTTAAAAAAAAGATCGATTCAAATACTATTATAGTCTGACCCTATAAAATATTATATCGTATCAAATTCTGCAGTTTGAAAGTTTATTTATTTATTTAAATAACCCTAAATATGGTTCAAAATGCAGACTTAATATTAGTAGCATTCTCTACCTTTAGTATGAAGAGTGAATCAGGTTAAAAGTATCTTAAATTAAATATTTATAAGCAAAAACCATATAATTATTTCTTTAAATAAATTCTCTTTAGTCGCATAGATTAATTTTTAAAGTTTTGATAAAGAGAATATTCTGAACAAAACTATATTTTGGCCAGTAACATGTTATTTATTTATTCTTTTTTTAAATTTATATTTTAACACTGGAAATAATTTGAAACATTTTTGTTTTTTCAGTAACTGCCAGAGAGATTATGACAAAGAAGATAGATTATGAGAAAGGTAAAAAAAATATACCAATTAAAATATAATATTCTTCTTTGCGTCCCACGCCTATCAGAGATTGAACAATATAGGGGCAATCTTAGTTTTTGAAGCTGCCGCTTTGAAGCGTGAGGTGAAACTACACTGCGAAACCACTCCCGCAGGTTCATCAGCTAGGAAGGTCGCCTCCTCCCGGCATTTCTTTTACCAGCAATATTGCCTTATTTGGAGTATTCTGTAATTTTCATTTCTCATAATGACGTGATGGAAATACGACATTTTCTGACACTTAACGGTGTCCTTTAACTTCATTTTTTTCTAAACCTGTCTAATGGTTCAATATTGGAGGGAAAAAGATTGTTAGCAATGGAGTTTGACAGCCCCATTGCTAGCAATATGCCCTATTAGGTCGACCTCCACGTGGTTCTCCCTGGAAACCATCGTGAACAATTATTTTTAAATTCGTCACGATAGGCTAACTGATCTGCTTCATCCTCACCTATCATCCTTCACTGGTGCCCCGACAGTGTATACCGATAGCGCAGGTGAGGTTACCATTCTATTATCACCCATTAAAAAAAATGTACTCAATATTTGTGATTCGGTCACGCTATGAGATTTTCAAAACACGACGGTATGTTCACATCTCAAACGCCTCTATTTCTTCATCGTGCTCTGTATGAGAGTCTTTCTCTCTAGGCCGCAGTCAATAACACACAGAGTAAATATAGAAACGCAATATCTGTAGTCTTAGATTAATAAATGACAATAAAGAAATTTGAGAATGGCAACGCATGGGGGTATAATGAGCGAAACAGTAACTCTGTTATGTTCATGGTACTTCTCATGTCTTTTTTTTTATACCACTGAAGTGGCAAACAAGCATACGGCCCACCTGATGGTAAGTGGTTACCGTAGCCTATGAACACCTGCAATACCAGAGGTATTACGCATGCGTTGCCGACCCTGAAGAAACCTCTTTACCCCCTTTTTGAAGAACCCCATACTGTAGTCTCTTGGGAAAACCTCGGCAGGGAGCTCATTCCATAACCTGAGTGTTCGTGGGAGGAAACATCTCTGAAACCGCGCAGTACGCGACCATTGAGGCTGTAGGACACAAGGATGAACTCCCTGTCGATGGCGAGCCGTACGATGGTAAATGATGTGATGTCTATAGGCGACGGTTACCATTTTCCATCAGGTGGACCGTTATTTGCTATTCTAAGTAGCATTAAAAAATATATTTAAATCACAGTCACACAGAATTTTACTCATTTTGAATAAAGTCGAAAGATCCATCTCATTGCGGACTTTATTTTCTCGAGCATGATTTTTTTTATACAACTTAGAATGGCAAACAAGCTGATGACCCATCTGATGGAAAGTGGTAACCGGCACCTATAAACATGAGCAGTACCATGGACATAACAGAGTATATGATTTCGCCCATGATATCTCCCATGCGTTGCCATTCCTGAGGACTCAGATGTTATTCCTCTGTACCCTGTAAATTCACGCCATATCCGACCCTTCAAACCGAAACACAGCTACGCATACACAACTGCTTCAAGGTAGAAACACGAATGGGACAGAGGTACCCAAGCAATCGACTTTTGTACAAATGTCACCCTCTGGTAAGATCTCCAGTTTCAGTCACCTATCTTCACAAATACTTAAACCTATTAACCTGATATACCAATTGTAACCTTACGAAGTACTTCGAGTTGGGTCTCAGGCTCTAAGAGATCAACAGCTTAGTTTTTACGGCATTAATGCTTTATTAGATAAGGGCTTACCTTATCTTTATTTGTCTTAATTAGTCTATTAGGAAATTCTTGTAGTGATTCTAAATTATTAGAGATTAAAGTCGTGTCTTCAGCATACCTATAACCTTGGATCCTTTAAATGTAAAATGAATTTTTTTACAGAACTTTGGATCTACTTTGGAGTAGCAGCCTTAATCGTATCAATTATTATAATTGCGCAAATCTACGCTATTGTGTACTACAAGAAAAAAGGTAATATTTATAAAGAAATATTTTTTATGTCAACTAAACTAATGGTAACGGGAACGAAAGGTACTTGAGTGGCGACTTCCCAACTTCCTACTAGATGAAGTGACGACTACTATAAACTATGCTCAGCAGACAGATTACAGAGGGCCTACCATGAAATATTTTCCGAAATTGCGGAGCCAAATGAAACAGAAATTTGATGTTAAAATTACATAATACATGCCGTTTGGAAATAATAAAAATGTTAAAATATTGTTTCTTTGGACTTTTATGATAGGATGTATGACGAACGAAATGTTAAACTCCATTTATTGGTCTGATTTTGGTATAAACAAAAACACGAAATTGTGTCCGATATTTCGGAATTTCATTTCATGCTAGACCCGCTGCTTCTATGATAATGATGATATAAACTTTATATAAATACTAAATAATCCAGTGAACTACATTTCATCTATTAAATATAATCCAAATTCCCATACCAATAAACATATATTTTTTATTGCACTAGAATAAAAGATACAACAATTAGTTTAACAACTTGTTACCAAGGGCGGGCTTATCTCTAAAAGAGATCTCTTCTATAATAGATATAGTATATTCTATATCTATTTTTTAAAATTTTTAGATTCTTCAGCTGAACTTTAAAGTTTTTTTTTTTTTTTACTTTTTTTTTGCTTTCGAACAACCCTATGTTATAATGAACAATACAAAAAAATTCAAACCGTTAAGCCTTTTTTTACTTTAAGTGAGACAAACAAACAGCGATTAATTTATATATACATATTAATTTGTATATACAGAAACAGATAAACTTAAAGCATTTGAAATATGGTGCTAAACAAGAATGGAGAAAATTAGCTGGAAAGGTCGAATTAGTAATGAGGAAGTCTTACTTAGGGTTAAGGAAAAGAGACAAATTATAATACCTGCTGAGGTCAGAAGGCAGAAAATGTTGGAACACTTGATACGACACGCCAAACTTATGTACATTGCAATAGAAGGTAAGATAGGAGGAAGGAGGAGAAGAGGGAGACCAAGGCACAGTTACATCATGCAGATCAAGGAAAAAGTTGGTATCCTGTCGTATCAAGAGGTGAAGAGATTCACTGAAAATTGTAGTAAGTGGCAAGAGCTCCACCGACAAAACGCAGTTCTTATTTTTTTTTTTTTTTTTTATACAACTTAGAATGGCAAACAAGCTGACGGCCCACCTGATGGAAAGTGGTAACCGTCGCCTATAGACATGAACAGTACCATGGACATAACAGAGTATACTGTTTCGCCCATGATGCCCCCCATGTGTTGCCATTCCTGAGGACTCAGGTGTTATTCCTCTGTACCCAGTACATTCACGCCATATCTCACCCTTCAAACCGAAACACAGCCATGCAAACACAACTGCTTCACGGCTAAAACACGAATGGAACAGAGTTACCCAAGCAATCGACTTTTGTACAAAGCCTCCCTCTGGTAAATAAATAAATAAATAGTAAAGTATTGCATTAGTATTTTTTTTTTAAATTACAGGTGCTTTGGTGAGCAGACTAGATCAAGCATCTGCAAGCAAAGATACTACGAAAACTAATAATAGAGGTAAACCCAATATATTTTCATTCTCTCCTGTTGTATGTGTTCTATTATATATGTGTATATTTATGTATGTGTGTATATATATTAAATTAAAATGTATCAAAAACAGTATGGATGTATTGGACCAAATTTAAAGCAGATATGTAACTTTCGAAATAGTATCTAATAATAATAATAAATCTTTTATTTTCAGGTATATACCCATATTTTACAGTTATTATAATTAAAATTTCATTTTAATTAATTATTTAATTTAATTACAATGCATAATTTTAAAGTTAACTTCATAAACTAGTAACTGTGTATTTATGTTATTCGACTGCACCAAATTGGACGCGGTTTTCACAATTGTATTCCCTATTGCGTGCCGAGCAAACATACGGAAAGGCGACGAAATTTCGAAAAATATTATTTTGGCATTTTTACAATTTTATTTACAATTTTATTATTGTAGTAAGAAATGCCTACGCGCCCAATACGTGGATGAATGATAGATGAGAATGAACAGGTCAATTAGCCCATCGCGATAAGTACATCCGGAATTAAGCATGATGGTTTCCAGGGGAGACCGCTAGGAGATCAACCTAACAGGGTATATCGCTCGCAATGAAGCTAATAGTTCTCATTCCTAACAATAAATCCCCTCCCCCCTTCCAATCGTCCATATTTTTTAATGGATGATAATGGAATGGTAACCCCGCCTGGACACCAGTGAGGGGTTATAAGTGAGAATGATAAAGCAAATCAGTTAGCCCATCGTAACGAATTCAACGTTAAATTAGTCACAATGGTTACCAGGAGCAACCGCGTGGAGGTCGACCTGATAGGGTATATTGATAGCAATGGGGACTAACCTCCCCATTACTAACAATTCCTTCCCCCAATTGTTCGTATTTGTTCGCTTCGCTTTATTGATTGGTCTACACAGAATATAATGCCTTTTTAGCTCGCTACATAATTTCACCACACATCATGGGGTTGCTTACAAGAAAGGAAAAGAGAGAACAGAACGTGGAAACAGACGACGACTCTGGATCCCTGTACGAGACGTTGGAGGACATCGCCTTAGGTTAGTGCTAATCCCTTACGCTTGGGACGCCCGATATATTACTATACTACAAAATTCAGCACTAACATTTTTTTATATTTTAATGTAATATCTACCGATTTAATTTACGTGTAGTTAGATCAAAAAAGCTCGACTAGTTTCGGAATCAATGTGTGATCCTTGCACGAGCCTGTCTGCATTGTGTTATACTATATAAGTATCCAAAGCAGGGTTGGCCGACTTGCCAAGACCAGCCCAAAATCCACTGTTTACTAACGAAACCCTGTGCGATCTATCAATTACACACTTCTTGAAATATCAAATGAAACGATATAGTTTCAGTGCTCAATTATGTAGTATTGTAGTTTTTTTTTTATTTTATTAAAAGAGAAACCATAAAATTGAAAATTATTCTTAGTAATTACTTATTTATATTAGTGTCAGCATTATATTTTTTGCCTTGCCAAGATCGACTGGACTAATAGTCGCGATCGACCGGTTTACCACCCCTGGTCTACAGAAATATTTTTATTTTATTAATCTATTTAATTTTTACCCAGGATCCAGCGATACTCCGTTGCCTCCTCCTATAACTACATTACCCAGTAAGTATATTAGCATTAAGTTCATAAACTACATAATCAGCTAGTTTGCGTAAGAGTATTTAAGTGGAAACGGATGGATAATGCCCACCCTAGAATAATCTTGTGCCCAACCCATAATGCGAGCGGCGCAAAGGCATGTCTGAGAGAGAGAACATATTCGCCTCTTTTAAAGGGAGCCCAGGGGAAAAAATCTTAAATTGTTGGATTGATTTTTTTTAAATAGGTAGATCTAAAAATCGAAAAAAAAATTAAAAAATCGACATCCATCATTTCCCATTCTATAGTAGTTGTTGTATGTTTCATTTTTTTTTTTGAAAAATATTGTTTATTTCTCTCTGCAGTCTCCTTTTTTTAGTAATCAACATGCATGCGAAAGAGTCGAATCGATTTTCAATGGGTGTTATGAACGTCGGTATTCTCACAGATCGATCTGAATAATCGACTTATCGAATCGAATGTATTCAAAATTTTATATTTTCGTCTAAGATTATGTTATATATATTATGTATTGTTTTATTATATCATTAGTTAATTCATTTAGAGCCAGCTCGCAAGTTTCTGGGTGTTGATACTCCTTGTACTATAGAAGAAAAAAAGGAATCAAAATCACCAACGAAGAAGAACCCTAAAAAAGACAAAGAAGGTGAGCAAGTGCCCTTTTCTCAGTTCCTCGCCTACTTTCATCGTTATACTATTAGAAGAAGAGAAGATAAGTTAGAAATTGAGCAATGTTTTTCAATAGCATGAAGTTATTTTTTTTAAATGCCTTCAAATGGCACACAAGCTGATAATCTAACCTAATAGAAAATGGTAATCGTTAACTATAAAATGAAAAAAAACTTAACAAATACTAGCAACGAAACGAATAGTCCTCATTACTAACAATCCCTCCCCCTCCCCCTATCTAGGTAGACTTTGTTACTTATCTCTTATTGTTTCCCTAGGACAAATATTTTTTTTAATAGGTGATAATGGAATGGTAACCCCGCCAGCGCTGTCTATATACATTAGCGGGCCATCAATGAGGCATCCCTCACTGATGGCCTGCCAACACATTTATTGTTAACGCACTGTTACAATAATGAACTAGCGACCCGCCCCGGCTTCGCACGGGTGCACTTTACATCACACCATATTAGAAACCTCTAAAATTATCAGTGTTCCTCTATAAACTATATTACGCATGTATTATACATACAAACCTTCCTCTTGAATCACTCTATCTATTAAAAAAATCGCTTCTAAATCAGTCGCGTAGTTTTAAAGATTTAAGCATACATAGGGACGGTCAGATAGCGACGGCTACTTTGTTTTATACTATGTAGTGATAGTGAAATGATTAATCATCGCATCATCATCATTATATCAGCTTTTTTTAATTGGGTGATAACGAAATATAACCCCGCCTGCACTATCGGTATACGCTGGAGGGGCTCCAGTGAGGGATGATAGGTGACGATGAAAGCAGGTCGGTCAGCCCATAGTGACGAATTTCACTAGAATTAATCACGATAGTTTCCAGGGTCAACCGCGTAGAGGTCGACTTTATAAGGGTGTATTGCTAGATATGGGGAAATTAGACACCATTACTAATAATCTCTTTCCCTCCTATCATCTATTAGCTGTCTACTGCTGAACATAATGCTTCCTTATAAGAGAAGTTTTGCCAGTAGTTGCCACGCTTGGCAGGCGAGTTGGCAACCGCAGTTAGTTTATAGTGATCTTTTCAAGAGGGATGCTGCTGACAATCCTTCGACCATTAATACCCTTAGTATATCCTGTTACGACACCCACGGAAAGGGAAGGGATAGCCTGTTCTATGCTGGGACCACATGGCATATGAATAATATTATTATTAGATCATAATAAGAATTAATTAATTAAGATTTGTTTATATTTCATACAGTTGAAATAAAAAACCGGGCACCTCTGCCACTGCCGCATGAAATGTCGAATGAAGGTAAACTATCTTTATATGTTAATTATAAATCTATTTATTTATTTATTTAAACTTTATTGACCAATAAAATGTGATACAATAGGCTGGCTTAATGCTATAGGTATTCTCTATCAATCAATCTTTAGAATTGACAGAGATACAAGATGGCGGTTTAAAAAAATAAATTATTTATATTTCACTATCAGATGGTAATTACATATGTACATCTGTACATATGTATATATATATATATATATATATAGTAACGGATATAAACGTTTTGTTTTAGCTAAAAAATCTTCTTTTACAGCACCACCCAAGAATTCTTCCGTTAAACCACCAACCAAACAGAAGTCTACGCTGTCAGAAAAATCGATTAAACCTGGCAAAGCTTGTTCTCCGGGACCGTCGCCAAAGCTTAAAACAGAGCAAGGTACAGTCAGCATCTAAATAAATGAAAAAATGTCAATATACGAGTACTACTGTACTTTCTTTTTCATGGGTGATAATATAATGGTAACCCCGCCTGCGTTGACAGAATAACTAGCGGGACAACAATGAGGGATGATAGGTGAGAATGAAAAGTCGTGATGAATACACCTGAAATTCAGCACGATGGTTTCCAAAGGGGACCATGAGGAGGTCAACCTGTCAGGGTATATTGCTAGAAATAAGACTGGTGCTCGGTACTACTAACAATCCTCCCCCTCCCCCGTACCCATGCTACTGTTCTAGGGCGATTTTCAGAAAGAGTGACCCCTGTCCAACTTCAGTAGACCTTTAACTGTACTTTCAGGGCGGAAGGCATTGTTAGTAATACGCACTACCAGTCCCATTGATAGCAATATATCCTGTCAAGTCGACCTCCACGTGGTTCCCCTTGGAAACCATCCTGCTAAATTCCAAATGTATTCATCAGAATGGGTTAACTGACCTGTTTTTTTTCATTCTCATCTACCAAAGATACCAAGAATTAGAAATTATATACCAGATCAGATTTTGTTTTAAACTATTTATGTAAGGAAACAGCTCGTTTTATTTGAACGACGGTTACCACTTTCCATCAGGTGGGCCGTCAGCTTGTTTGCCATTCTAAGTTGTATAAAAAAAAAGAACACTCTTGATAAAAAAAACCGTATTTGAAATAACTGAACAAGTTCATTTGAATTTAAAAAGTTGTTTATGAAATTTCAGAGGTCGTATCGCAAGCCCTGAACGACATATTCAAGAATAGGAGTGACAGTATTCTCAGTAAGTATTAATTTACGTTTCTTAGGATTCAGGTGTTATTCCTCTGTACCCTGTAAATTCACTGTCATAGATTTTGTAAATATTATACGAGTAATAAATGTCAAAATTAAAATTTTATGGGAATATATCACAATCACATTGGTAGCATTCTTTAGTCATTTAAAAATTCATTTACATAATAATGAGATTTTTTCTATAATCCATTATAATACACGTTTTTTTAAATGTCCCATATTATAGGCATTGTTTGAAAGTGATGGCTTAGCGGTAAGGCCGCCTTTTATATCACTTTTCATTAAAATTGACTGTATTTATTATTTTTATAAATGGTGCAATAAAGTGTAAATAAATATATTATATAGCTGTCAAATTTCTTACGTATTTTTCTAGGGTAATAACGATAACTCAGAAACTAATAGAAATATAAAAATAGTCAATGTAATTATTAGTTTAATAATAAGATTACATCTATTTAAAGATTTTTCAACCGACTTCAAAAAGAACGAGGTTCTCAATTCGTCTGTATTTCTTTAGCTTGTTACCTCATAACTCCGTCGGTTCTAAAGCGATTTGAATTTTTTTTATCTGATTGGTGATCAAAATCGGTTCAGTAATTTAATTTTTAAATCAAAATAACTGGTTGTGTCATAATTAAGGTCGGTTTTTGTTGTGGGACAAAATTTATTTAATTATTTTTATTATAACAGATAAACAACAGCAGAAGCCAACACCGGTGTCGAAATCAGCAATGAATCGGAAACCAACTGCAACTAATATTAACACAAACCCGTCTTTAAAAGTCAAGCCTAAACCACCAGTAAAAAAACCAGGTAATTGAATATTCATCATCGCCATATCAGCTGTTCGAAGTCTTTTTGCATGATAGAATCCGAAACGAAGATATCCGCAAAAGGACCAAAGTAACCGACATAGCCCGAAGGATAAGCAAGCTGAAATGGCAATGGACTGGTCACATAGCCCGAAGAACCGACGACCGATGGGGACGAAAGGTTCTTAAGTGGCGATCCCCCACTAGATGGCCTGAAATGCATTGCAGGGAATCAATGGATGCAAGTAGTAAAGAACCGTTCCTTATGGCAGTCTATGATGACGATGATATCAACTGTTAACTGTCCACTGCTGAACATAGGTCTCCACTGTAAGGGGATCGTCCATTAATCACGTGAGGCTTGAAAGGGAGAGGAGGGGTTCAAAAAAAATCACTAAATCTCACAGGGGGTGAGTAGGTGTAGTGAGATATCACGTCTATTTATCTGATTCACTAGATGCTTATTCACTTGTTAGTGTTGAAGAAAGTCTCGGTAATCCGTGGTCTGAGGACAATATCCATTGAATAGTTAAAAAGATGCTGAAAACACCACGTGATTAATGGCCGACCCCGAAGGAGGGGTTCTGCTAATAGTGGCCACGCTTGGCAGGCGACTTGGCAACCGCAGTTAGGCTATTGGTGATATTTAAGAGACCTTTAATTTCCCTTAGTCGCCTCTTACGACACACACGGTCAAGGAAGGAGAAGCCTATTCTATGCCGGATTACCCGGTATTGAACATTATTATGTATCCCTGTAATATTACTCTATGGTATAAACGCGAAAGTAAATTCTTAACACGTCAGTCCTCGAAAAAATTATGGGTATTTTTTTAATGGATGATAATAGTATGGTAACCCCGTCTACGCTATTGGTATACACTGACGGGATACCAGTGAGGGATGACAGATGAAGATGAAAGTAAGTCAGTTAGCCCATCCTGACGAA
The DNA here is from genome assembly GCF_026898425.1 of Galleria mellonella. Taxonomy (NCBI): domain Eukaryota; kingdom Metazoa; phylum Arthropoda; class Insecta; order Lepidoptera; family Pyralidae; genus Galleria; species Galleria mellonella. Next base: position 4,435,204 of record NW_026442015.1, read on the forward strand.
TTCAACTAGAATTAGTCACGATGGTTTCCAGGGGGAACCACGTGGGGATCGACCTGACAGGGTATATTGCTAGTAATGGGGCTATTTAACTTCATTACTAACAATCCCTTTCCCCCAGTTATGGGTATTACAATTTTTACTTTACTTAACTACCTTTAACTATTGAATAATTACTATTTTATTGGGGAGAATCTGGTGTCTAGAATACGGTTATAGCTTAGTTTAGGCTCCAGATTTCCCACAAATTACAATACTTATATTTTTTTGTATAAAAATAAATAATCGGTAGGTACATATACTGTAATTTGTGGAAATTAAATAAACTCATTATTATTATTATATTGACGGAATGACAAACATACTGACAGTCCCCCTGATTGAAAAGCAAATGTTATTAATACGTGAACAATATGAATTGCCATTTGTGAATATTAAGCAATTTTTCCTCTGTATAATACAATTTTTCTATTTTCAGATATCGTACCAAAATCCTTTTTAACAAAGGTAAATTCGAAACGGCCGGAGCCCACCCCCCAGGCAGGGCCATCTGCGGTTACACCGCAATCCACGCTACGCAAACACCAACCAATCCCCAACCCAATAAATAAACCCCCCATGCCACCACCACCTACTGTATCGAAGGCTACTCCACCACCGTCACCACCGCCAAATGAAGTCGAAGATATAGAGCAAGGTCTGTTTTTTTTTTATTTAATTTAAATAGACATAGGTAACGCTGCGCTACGTGGTACCATGTCAGATGATCTTCTCGCGTTTACCCTGAAAACCATCGTAAAAAAACACGGCGCCAACTCACTTTTAACTCGATGAGCCAGTGCAATAAAGTGCGCCTGAGTTACTGAGTAGACGCAAGGAAAATCGTTAAGTTGCCCATGTCTAACTTATCAAATGTTGGGCGCGAAGGAGTGTTAGTAATGCGGACTACCAGTTCCATTGCTAGCAATATACCTTCTCAGGTCGACCTCCACGCGGCCAGTCTTGGAAACCATCGTGCTGAATTCCAGGTGTATTCATCACGATGGGCTAACTGACCTGTCTTTCATTCTCACCTATCATCCCTCAATGGTGCCTCGCCAGCGTTAGCTACCGTTTCCAGGAGAAATCGCGTAGAGGTCGACCTGACAAGGTATATTACTGGCATTACAAGTGATAATACGCATTACTAACAATCCCCTCCCCCTCCACCCAGTTCTGTAAATAGTACACGCTATATGGCATTGTTAATATCTTTCTCTTTTCATTTTAGACTTTCCTCTTATTGGTGCAACTAATTCATGCATTTTCCTCAAGCCAGTTCTATCCCTTGTCGTATCTTTGACCTCTCTATATGACATGACATCTAGTATTAATATATTTATATTATTCCTTTTTTCAGAAATATATACTCCGTGGGGCGAGGACTGGACGTACGAATCGTTACAACCATACCAGTTATATTCTAACTTACAAAATATATGAGATGAAACTACTTCACTAACTTAGAGCGACCAAGGATAGCTTTAAAGACGGCAACCAATGGACTCGATTCTGGAGCGCCTTTTCTCTGAACCTTTTTCATAACCTAATATTTTAATTTGATAATTTTTCTAAATTACTTTTTTTTAAACCACTGAGCCTATCAACGCCTGCAATACCAAGGGCATTGCTATTATCGTCATAGTCGTAGAATACCGACGGATCTATATATGTAATCTTTGTCAGATCCGTCAGTATTCTACGACTATGACGTTTTAAGCACCATCACAAACAAAATTTATAATAATTTTGACTTAAATCAATTAGAAATTTATTTCATATTGGACCATAGATTAAGAATTCACTGTGATATCAAATTGAAATTGGAATTAATTTTATAGTATATAATAAGTTTAGATAAATGGTGCCTCAGAATGGGAGCCATGTTAAATTTAAATATATTATTTTCCAGAGTGAATCTGGTCCCTTAAAAAAACGCATATAGGTACTCTTAGACATGTCTTTCGTAACTGAAAGCGTTCACATTCTGGGTAAAGCACTAGATGATTCCGAAGTAGGCACGCCCTCTTCCCCTCATCACCCACAGCCCTCCTAAATACACCTATATCAGCAGAATAAATTTCAATTGCTAGCAACTACAAGGGATCCTTGGACCTCTAAAGCCAAAGATTAAGTTATTTTTAAGGGTATATCAAGACGTATCTTTTTAATTTTAGACTACATACAAAGTTATATGGTATTATCAGTTTTTATTTAGTTATTATTATTTAGTTGGCTCAATTAGTAAATAAACTTGGTATTATTAGTTGATTCGACTTATTAGACCCGACCCGCTTATTTATAAAAATACAGAACATCTTATAAACTTATTTTAACCTATTGATAAGTTTATATATTTTGTCCTTTTCTTTCGTACTAATTTTTCAATTTGAAAGACAATGACAGACTGCTGTAATAGTTAAAATAAGTTTGTAGGACGTTTTAGTTTTTATGAATAAGGGCTTAGTCGATAATAATATTATAAAGATGTAACATTTGATATTTTGTAAATTTCTTTATTTGTAATGGGTAAACTATAACTGGGCCGATTTTAAAATTCTTCAAGTTATAGAAGTACTTACTTAAGTTACTTTATAAGCGAATAACATAGTCTATATATTATTTTATATCAAACCGTGCGAAGGCCGGGCAGGTCTCTAGCACAAAAATAATCTAAAACATTGTCTATCTAAACAGTTTTTAATAACTCTTATTAAAAAAAAATGTTTATATGTACTTTTATGTACCAAAATATACAGATTATTATAATAAAATTATTATTTTAACCAACTTTTATTTTTATTAAGATGGATTATTATGTTTATAAGTTTTTCACATATAGAAAGCTAAATTACCATCCACAGTGTTAAGTAACATAAGTTGAATTTTGTTATAAAAAAAATTCACGCGAAACCGGAGCGAATCGTTAGTTTAGACATAAACAGATGTTAGACATGGTTTTCTGATAAGACTTCTAAACACGTATTTAACATCTGTTAACCACATGTTTCACTTTTTTAGTTTAATTCTCTTTATCTACGACTTTTACATTACATTCTATAACTATCAAACGAGAACACATAGTCTGACTAAGAACAAGGTAGTCTGAGCAATGATTTTGGTTTTATAATAAAAAAAAATAAAAAAAAAAAGTTTTTCAGCCAGAATCAAATACAGACATCAAGGTGGAAGTAAAAATGAACAAATAACAACTTTAATATATATTTTTAATAATTTACTACAATCTATTTCATGTCATCTTCAGTCAACTGTACTTTCTTAGTTTCTTTGACTATTTCATCAATTCTGTGCAAATCTTTGAGGGAAACTTCGCCGGAGCCCCTCTCCAACGGTTTTGGCTGTGACGGATCTGGTTTCCAGCCAAGGAAGTTTATTATTTGGAAGGTTGCTGGTACCCCGCGAGAGTTCCTTTCAGGAAAATCCTGGAAAAAAGTAAAACATGTTTTCTTAAAAAAAAACTTAATTTTTACCAAATTACTATGGGATTAATACCATTTTCAAATAAAAAAAATATTGTCAAAATTTTGTGTATCCTAGAGGCTAAAGACCATTTCATGGGAGAGGTCTACGTTCGACATGGGATAATTATCGTCTGGAACAATAAAAATGATTAGGACAGATTTACTAGATGTAATAAAAATCTTAATCAAAACTACCAAATCTACCAAAATAGTAGTAAGTTACAACATTGTAACATTAAAGAAAAAAAGATACTTCTTGAAAGGCCGGTAGAACACTTGCATTTTTGTCTGGTGTTGCGGGTGCGTATTTTCTTAGCCATTAGGGGAGAAAATAGGCAAAGACAAGTGGAACTGGCCCATTCGATGGCCGTATTCACTACTCATCAGATGAGCTATTTACATCCTATTACAAAAAAAAAATTATCAATACCTTGCCATACATCTCGTCGTAAATGGCGGCGGCGGAGAATTGCACGTCGCGGCTCAACCGTAGAGGGCGCGTGTGTGCCGCGTTGGACTCGCCCATGGCGCGCGCGTCCCACATCACGTGCCACGCGCTCGGGTACCACAACGTCATTGAATCTACATCCACTGTTTGTAGAGTGAAACCGGCCCTAGAATAATCATCTCTATGTATTAATACTATTAACTTTTCAGATTAATTTATCATATAATCTATTTCAATTAATAAAACAACTTAATAAAAATGTCAAAAATGAATAATTGACCTGTCTATAGACGGTCTACTGATATCCAACATTAGTAGTAGTTGTATGTGTCGATACGTTACTAATTTCATTTAGAAATAGGAGAAGGGTAGGAATTGTTAGTGATGAGGTCAAGTCAACCTTCCCGTGGTCCTCCCTGGAAACCATTGTGCAGAACTCCAGGTGTATTAATCACGATGAGCTAAGTAATCTGCCTTTTCGTTCTTACTTATCACTGGTGCCTCGCCAGCATATACCAATAGCGCAAGCCGGATTACCATTTCATTATCAACCATAAATATAATTTTCCTTCTTATATAATTATGGAAAGATGGCAAATCATGTTTAAAGGTTTTATTTTTAATACTATTGGTGCTTTAGAAATAAATTTACGGTAGTAAAATGTATAAAGCAGAGACTTTGTACATTTTACTACTGTAAATTGAGCACACTTCGTACAATAATTTATTTTGATACTAAACTACTCAACAGATCTTGATGAAATTTGTATAGAACCAATTTGAAAGTATATTCTTTCAGATAAAAAAAGAGTTTTCCAAATCGGTTCATAAATGACGAAGTTATGAAATAACAAACATAAAACTTACAACTTTGACACCTGTTCAAAAATAGTACTGTGCTGATGAACATGTAAATTGGCGAACTCGCTAAATACAGTAATAACATTAGCTTTAAACTTACGCCGTCAGTAGGCCGCCAATGTCTCGTATCCTTGTGAACGGGGATATGTGCGGTGCCATACCACCCAACCGTTCGGTGTCGGCCAACTGTAACGCCTGTCGGAGCTCCATCAGCGTATCGCCGCCGAATACTGTTGCCATGAAGACCTAAGAAAATAGAATAATCTTTAAAATATATCTAAAGGATTTTTTTTATTTATTTTTTTATGCTACTTAGAATGGCAAACAAGCTGATGGCCCACCTGATGGAAGTGGTAACCGTCGCCTATAGACATAAGCAGTACCATGGAGATAACAGAGTATACTATTTCGCTAATGCTACCCCCCCATGCATTGCTATTGTAAAATTTTTTTATTGCCATTTATTTATCTAAGACTACAGATATTGCGCTTCTATATTTACTCTGTGTGTATTTATAGACTGCAGTCTAGAGAGAAAGTCTCTCATATATATATATATATATATATATATATATATATATATATATATATATATATATATATATATATATATATATATATATATATATATATATATATATATATATATATATTCATATGTATTAGTTTATCCATATATATTAAAAGTAATGTTTATGTATTACATGTGCATTTCTTATGTGTATATTATATTTATATTGTGTATTGCCTTAATGTGTTACTATAATTGTCACATATTTTTCACCACATCTGCCCTTCATACGCTTTCTGTTTTTACCCAATGGTTAGCTGGTAGAGAATGCCATATGGCATTAAGCTCGCCATTTGTACAAAATTTTATTGTGCAATAAAGAATAAATAAATAAATAAAATATTCATCTCTAAGAAACAAATGGATGAAAGTATTTGGTCTATCTATACCTATACTTAGGGGAGACTTATGTCCAGCAGTGGACGGATAATGGCTGAAATGATGATGACGATACATATATAAAGAGGAAATATTTGATTGTTTATAACAGATAAACCCAAAAACTACTCAAAAGATTTTAAAAATTCTTTCTCATATAGAACGCTACATAATCGACGAATAATTTAGCCTATATAATTTGTATATAATCAATAAAAACCAAAAAAAATTAATGTAGAAATATTTACCCCATCTGGCATTAGCGACTTCATAATTTTGTCGAAGCAGCCCGGCAGGTCGTTCACCCAGTGCAGCGCTAGTGATGATACTACTAAGTCTAAACTGTTCTCTGGAAACTGGAAAGTCATAAATAAACAGATTTCTCTGTATTTATAATGAAAATTAAATTTAGTATCTATAAACATATAAAAATCAATTAGTATTAGTTAATCTCGCCAAAAATCGCTAGCGCTTGACCTATTTAAATATTTCCTTTTTATTTTGTCCATTATAATACAGAGGTAGTTTAAAAGGAAAGAACAAATTTAAAAAACCCTAAAATTCAGCAGAAAAATTAAAAATAGGTAATTTTGTATGGGAAGCGCTACTTCGGATTACTTTTAATAGATGGCGTTGTAAGTGATACGAAGTTCATCATATCATCTAGCCAGTAGTTGCTGCGCTTGGCAGACAGGTTGGTAAAGGGGTCGCAAGATATTTTTACATAATAAAGGGGTCGCATCATGAAAAAGATTGAAAAACACTGACATATGCTATATATTATTGTCGAAAAATTCTATCTACCCATGAAAATCAGATCCTCAATTTTTACTCTTTTGACGCTTACATCAATATTTTCTTCATCCATAACAAGTTTCTCAACCTGTACACCGTCACCTACTATTGCTTTGTCCAGATGAGTCTGTGACGTATCACAGAGTGTGATCTTCTCCACACTATCTGGTAAGAAATGCCTGGAAACATAACCTCGACTGGCACCTGAAATTATCCTAATAATGTTACATAAAAGTTTATAAAGATGTTTAAATTTTCACTACTCAAACACACTTTAATAGTTAGATGGATTTAAAATGTCATGTACTAAATAAAGGTAGAGAGGTCATATCATAGATTAACATATATAATTCATTGATATAGATTTTTATAATGCAACTATGGTTAATAGTAAAAAAAAAAATATAAAGAGATGTATGCATGTAACACCTGAGCCTTAGTTTTTTTTTTTTTATATACAGATACAACTCTGATCTCCCTCTCTCTTCCTGAATGATATGTCACAGTAAACTGTTTTAGTAATTATAAATCTAATCCTATTTATTTGTATTAAACATAAGAAGATTTCTGTGTTATATTATATACAATATTTACTCTGATTATTGTAATACAAATTTTTATTAATTCAATAATTATTAGATTTTAAATTAGATAAATTAAATTTTTTGAGAAAAGATATGGGCAATAACTGAATATAATCTACCTTGGTTTGGAATAAAAATGTTTTAACATAATAGAAAATTACTGCTTTTAATATATAAAAACTGGACTTCTATAGATAGCACATTGCTTTACTGAAGTGGTCAGCGGGCTTAAAAATTCAATCGAGCCAAATTAGGAAGCAAACTCTTTGAAAATGTCTTGGATCCAGGTGTATCATAGTTTATACGCATAAGATGGATCACTAAGCTGTTTTCATCATCTTAGGGGGTATCTTGGCTTCAATACTAAATAATTCGTGAATTTGTGTGTCACTATTTATTGAAAAAAATATATATAAAAACAATATAACTGCTTGTTGTATTGTTAAAAAAATTACTTACCCAGTTCTACGGCATTTTTAAATGTTCTCTTTATATCAAAAACCCTGTCAGCTGTACGCCAACCAACCTCTTCTTTTATATGTTCCACTAAATGATAATCATCCCTACGAGCTGACCTTTCTCTTTGCAGGGCCTTAGCTTTCCTATCAAATATATTCATACTTCGGTACACAGAACTGGCAGTCTTTGGTTTCGTCGTTTTGTGCCGCAAAATGTTGACATAGTTACGTAAATGTTTTGATACATCTAATAGCTTATTTGTAACGTGTATTCTTGCGGGATGCAGTAATAGTTTATTATGTGACATCTTTATCTTACTATATATTTATAAATTGAGATAAATATTATTAATAATACATTTTTTAAGTAATATAGGACAGCAAACAGAACCAAAACAAAGCAGCGTGACAGCACATTACATTTTTTTTTTTTTTTTAGTACGTTTGTTCCGTTTGGAACAGGCTAAGGTCGGAGACCATGCTGCCTAGTCTTCAAAAAGATAATTTGTCTGGAATTTTATTTTTCTAATGTCGCTTCAATTATTGTCATAATCTTCAATATTTCATTTGTCAAATCCGGTAAGTACATTTTCATAAATATCTTTTCTTGAGTTTTCTTAAACCAGTGGATTTATCAAATTAAAAATAAATAATTATAAAAAATCATTGTCTTGCAATTCAATAAAAGTATTCTTATAGCTCCTTGAATGTTGTAGTAATATAAGTGAAAATAGCTTTGAAACAAGAAGGAAATCTTAAGAGAATCGGGATTGAGCAGCACATTACAGCTGATGATGACAAGTGACAACTTGAACTGTCATTTCAAATTATGACCAAAAATTATAAAAATTAACTATATATCTATCTAAACCTGAATCAAATCATAAATTTTGTACAATAGGCTTGCTCAGGTACCATAAAATCTAAAAATTAATCAATATAATAAATGTTATAAATTAGAAAAGGATTATAATAAATATTGGGATAAAGTTCCACCAAAAACTTAGGGTTAAAGTTACTTAGTACTAAACGATTATATAAATGTCACTAGGTACAAATATTTCGTTGTTTATCGGCAGTTTATCGGTTTAATAAATATAAGTGATTCGATAATTATAATTTATTGAATTTATTCAGTATCCTTTAGCAATATACATTGTAATAAATTTTCAACAACAAATATTTTTAAATACACTGTACCGTAAGTTATTGAAAATTTTTATACTTCACATAACCTATTTTGATTATTATTGCAAACAACTCTATAAATTAAAAAAAATATTATAAGTAAAAAATGGAAACACAATCATACACTCTCACTAACGTTCTTCATTATACTTGTTTATTTTGTTTATACCTAAACAAATTAAATCTTGTAATTTTTAAATGTGATAGTGATATTATTATGATAACAACAGGCCCCATTGCTTGCAATATACTCTCAGTTATGTGTTTGCCACGATGGGCTAACTGACCCAACTTCATCCTTATATATAAAAAGTAGTAACTTTGTCAGGGTTTTTTTTTTACTGTAAAAATCTTGTCTAGGGTAGGCAAGTATGTAATAATCGTAATATTTTTTATCTACAGATGACTGGTAATATAAAAAAAAATGTCATAAGAACAAAACTGTATAATTTTTGATTAATAAATACTTTTAAATTTAGAAAATGATTTCCTTCCATTTCAGATGTGGCCCATAATTATGCAGTTTCTGCGGTCAAATGCACCATACCTTACACTTCCAGTAGCTGCTGTAGTTGGTATTATAGGATACAATTTAGAAGGATTATTATCAGATAGATACACACCTTATAATAGTGAGTATCACCAACAAATAGATGCTATTTGTATAAATTGAATATGGAAATAAATGCCAAAATATAAATGTGTTAAATGAAACATATACTTTATTGTTAAAATTATTTGGATCCCCTTATTTTAAATTGTATAAGTTCTACAGACTACATAACTCATTTGGGAAGTTTCAATGTTTTAAAAAAAAATATAATTAAAATATTCTATTTTTCCTGTAATATTCACATTTTTTATTATCTATTTTTAACCATTCATTTATTCAATTATTATTATGTTATAAAATAAATATTAAATGTTAATCATAAAACCAAAAATAACTATACATGTTGTCTTCTCTACCAACTTTGGAATGTTTATATCTTATACTTTTATATCTTGTTACAGAGGCAATCCAAGACCAAAGATTAGAAAGATTAACAGAGGAAGACATCTTAAATGATCCAACAAATGTAGAAAAATTGAAATACAAAGAAAATGTACTTGGAAGGAATGTATCGCCGTCATTACAAAAAGAATAATTATTAAGTTATTAAAGTCTGAATAAGTGAGAACATCAAAATTTGAGGTGTTTGAAGGGTATGATATTCCTTATATATACACCTTGGGAAATTAATGGAAATTGCCTAAAATAATTTGATTTTAATATTTTCAGATTAGATAACAATACAGAAATTCACTGCTTTAATACCTAATAGAAGATAAACAAACAAAATTAAGGCTGTAGTGTACCATTCAAGCCTACAGTACTAATAACAGCTCAATCTATGGTAGTCTCACCTACTCTGTTAAATATATAATCATAGATAAAAAAATCAACATTCACTTTTTATATAAGTGTTCCATATTAAATGAATATTATGAACACATAGATATAAAAAAAAAACAAGATTCACATTCTTATCTGTCTTAATTCTATTTTAGCGGCCTGTCCCGGCGTCGCACGGGTGGACATTTTTACATTTTAAAAAGTAGCCATTAAGCTTAAAAATGGAGTAACTTCTCCTGTTTTCCCAACATTTCCCTTCACTACTCTGCTCCTATTGATCGTAGCGTGATGAAAAGTATACTATAACCTGCCCAGGAGTATGAACAATAATTGTACCAAATTTCATTAAAATCTGTTGAGTAGTTTTTGTTTCTATAATGAACATACAGACAGACAGACTAAAATTTTACTGATTGTATTTTTGGCATCAGTATCGATCACTAATCACCCCCTGATAGTTATTTTGGAAATATATTTCATGTACAGAATTGACCTCTCTACAGATTTATTATAAGTATAGATGAAAAGTAGATAGTTGTCCTAAGACCAAATATAAGTGGAGTTGATTTTTTTATATGACACTCCATGTTTTAATATCATTTTCTATATGCGAAATTGTATTTTGGATTATTTTCTATGTCAATGTATGAATTACAAACACCACAAGTCCAATGAAGTCATTACTTAATTAATAATGTAAATATAATTGTTATAGTTTTTAATTGTTTTCAATAAATATAATGAATATGTTTAAGTTTTTATTTAATACTTACACATGCATACTCATACTTTATCTATATACCTATATCTTAGATTATATAGATAGAATGTCTTCATACAAATGCTTCGAGAAAAGTGAGTCAATTTTTTCATACAATTTTTCATGATAAATAGTTATGAGTGACTCCTTTATAACTTCTATAATTATTTTGTCTTTTATATTTATTTTCTGCATGTTTTTAATACCTAAACACTCATTTTATTTATTATATAATACATCAAGATACTTTATATGCGTAAGTATATAGAACACTGATAAAAAAAATGATTCAACTAATTTGACATATGGCTAACAAAAAATTGACTCGTTTTTGAGACTCAATGTTCTTATCTATATAATCTAAGACGTTATATATTATAAAAATACAACTAAACGATGTCTGTACATAGAAGATATTAAAAATTTGTATAAGGAAAGTTATTCGTCTTATTAGGACCCCTTATAATTTTTAAAATATCTGTCTAAGCGTCGAATTTATAAACTGGCGTATTATTGTCCATTTCCAAAATTAACGCGTACGGAGACGCGGCCAAAAGCTAGTGAAATCAATCCTTGTTCTTGATCTATATAACCTTTGTAGATTTCAAGAATAGTCAATTACTTCGTTATTAATCACAGCTTAAGCTACCTATATCCATCAGGAGAAAAGAAACTGCTAATAATGTCTATAAGTCCCATTGGTAGCAATATACCCTATCAGGTGGACTTCCACGCGGTTGCTCCTAGAAACCATCATTAAATTATTATTCACCAGATGGTATTTGTCCATAAACTACAACTGCGATAGAAAAATATGTCGAGTAATGAGCGTTTGCATCGCATGACTCGCCTGGAGCCGGACGAGGGGCGCGAGCCAATCACGTGGCCGAGCGGTGTCCATCGACGTCGGACTGCCGGCCTGCCGCTGTTGACAGTACATCAACATCATATCGCTACAGGCTACGGGCTTCTGGTAGGTAGCCTGGTTCAATCCCACTACGTCTCTCGAGTAAATTATAATTCTCGGGTAAATTCTTATGAATTTTGTCACGATGAGCTAACTGACCTGCTTTGATCCTAACTAGTGCCATGCCAGCGTATACCGATAACGCAAACAGGGCTACCATTCGATTTTCAACCATAAAGACTACTATCTATGGACATGAAATATATTAATACATTACTTTAAGCATAGATATTTAATAAAATAGACTTTAATTGTAATAAAACCAGTTATTTTGTTCTAAAAACTAAACTACCATTTTTGATAAAATTTCTATGGGACCTTTCTGTAACTATATCCTTTCAAATAAAAAAAGAAGTTATCATATCTGTTTAAACTAGATGGAGTTATGAGATAGTTAATATAAAAAAATACAACCGAATTGCGAATCCCTTTTTTAAGTCAATTCAAGAATTATATTGAATCGAGCTACGAGTAGAATATAGCCGCTTTTGAAATGAAAAAACTTATAGTTTAAATTATATATTTTCGTTATAATAATCCATTTTACAATCTATTTGCCTCTAACATAGTGACGTAATAAAAAACATTAACTTGTGCCGATCGCACCAATCACAGAAAAATACCAAGTAGCAAAGACAAAATTATCTATTTAAAACAGACAAGTACTCAGGGGCGAGGGCATAAATATGAGTACAACTATATCATCATAAATTCAGCCGCTGAATTCCACTGCTGAACATAATCCTCCTTCTATGGGGAGGGGGGGGGGGAGTAGCTAGGGGGTATTTACCACGCTTGGCTGTCGGGTTGGCAACTATGTAGTAATGCTACTGCCCATTCCACGACCATAAGTGTGGGTGTCGTAACGGCACCCACGGGAAAAGAAGGGATGCTCTATTCTATGCCGGGACACTCACAACTATATACTAAGCGCATGGTCGTAACTAGGGACAAGGGCATTAAGGAGCAATGCCTTAAACGGCACAATGCTGTACCTTAAAATGAATGGCTTCTGCCCTACCAAAAAGTTTGTTTGCCTTACTTCAAACTTAGATCTAGCTACGACCCTGATTAAGTGTAAAAGTAACAATTTCATAAAATATAAAATACAATGTTGATGTTTATGAAACTGAACCAAAGAAACATGAACAAACCGCGGTCACAAGACCGTGGGACAGATTCTGCAATGAAATGCCATTCTAAATGTATTAAAAATTGTAAATTTTAGATATAGATTAAAAGTGTCTGTCAAGCACACCTCTTTAATTTCCTCTGCATTTTCTAGTATCCTTCAAAATTCTCCAGCAGTGAAAATATCTGAAGTTTCAAGTCACAGTCCCGACATTGCCCCTTATTACAGCCCTTGCAGATGTGCGAACGACACCACAATCACAACAACAAGATAGGCATTTGATGGAAACAAATGTACTTATATACAATTCATATTATAATATTTACAACATACTTTTTTCTTCTACTTAAATATAGAACATGATTTTCCTATAGAAATCGTAAAACGAATATAAAAACATTTTTTTTTTTATATTTGGTTGTAATAATATAAAAACTAGATCAATCTAGACATTTACCATAAACCAAATAGCCCCCTTCTCATTTACTTCTTTTACCGACTAATAACTAGTCTTAAATTGTCTATTCAAGACGACATATACCATAAGGCTTGTAATTTCAGTATTGCCTGTGCAAATTTTAAACAAAATCTGGCACTTTTAAATTTTAAAAACATTATTTAAAATTAGCTGTCATAAGAAATGTTGTCCTGTCAAAATTATTTTTTTCTTCCACTGAAATCCATAATCGAATTAAAGATGAATGTCATAATAAAAATCAAAAACAAGTGCCAAATTGGCTAAACTTTATCATGTGATGCAGCCAGCACTTATTATTTATAGAAATGTTAAATATTAGTAGTATTTTAAAAGTAAATAAAATAAATTGTTTAATAACAATATATATATATATATAATATTTTATATAAACAATTATTGCATAATTTGCTTTAAAAAATTTTTGCCACTAAATTCTAGGATTGTATCAGTATATAAGTGTTAAACGAAATGAACTTTTTCAAAATGTTAAAGCGTTATAAAATAACTAGTTAAATAAATAATAAATTTACTATTTGATTACATTTAAAATTCTACAAGTAACACAGACCTTACCAGTCTTACGGCATATACGCTCTTAACAATAATTTTAATTCCAATATTATAAAAGCTTTAAAAATAATCAACATAAACACACTAATTAACAACTTTATAATTGATAGGGCTTCTCATTACACATTTCTCTATTTCCATGAACGAACAATATGTCTCATAACTTGTATTATTTGACAGCAAAAACCTTCGCACTATTTCTAAGTCCTCTAACGCCCTTGTTTTCTTAACAATAACCTCTTTCTCGTCGGATTCAGGTTTCTCAGTTGCCAGAGGTAGTATTTCTTCTTTGTCTTTGTCAGCACACGCTACGGGCTCAGTTACTTTATGGTTCCCGCCAAACACGGACCCATTAGTGCCCTGCCCCGTCAATAATTCTTCGTCTACCGTCAAATACATATCTAAATTTGAGAGATCAGTGAAGTAAGATTCGATGTCGTAGTCTTTTAACAAATTACACATTATTTCTTCGTCATTTTCATATATTCTTGGTATATCAACAAAAGGGGTATCTACCTTTTTAACGTCGTAACCAGTATCAAGAAATGCTTTAGTAATTATTTCGGGAGGCGTCCGGTCCCATGCTTTTTGAACCATATGCAACGCTTCCAAACAAGTGAGGTTCCTATCAATACCTCTTAAAGAGTTCATTGCCTTTTCCTCTATAAGCAACCTACGGAATTCGTCCCTAAAACGTATAAATATGCCATTCCTAATAGGCATCAGTCCCGTCGAAGCTTTCCAAGGGACAAAGACTAGTTTCAAATGAGATAATTGTAACTTAGAATGTATAGTAGCACGATCTAATATTAACACGGCTTTCTTATTTAATACTTGTAACTCCCTATTCCAATATTTCACGTACTCCTCAAACATTGATGTAGTGAAATGTGCTTGACAATGCCTTATGTATGTAACTGGCAGTGTATCAGGGTCTCTATGTGAATGTAGCAAGGGATCTTCTATACCGCACACGAATAGCTTCTTTTTATCGAGACCCGTGGAATTCGTGCATACGAATATAGAGAGACGATCTTTTGCATAACCCTGGATAAATTTCTTACCACCTAACTTCTTGATTCGACCCTTAGAGGGATTATAATACAGACCTACCTCATCAGCAGTATAGATATCCTCATCAGGTATACCGAAGCGTACATCACACCAGTTCTCTTTGAAGAACTGCTTTTTCCACTTGGACTCTATTGATAAATTATGATAATCACGTTTCGATGGGGTTCCTCTCAAACATATGCTGTATCTCTTCTTAAACCTATCCAACCACTTCTTGCTACCGTTGAATGCAACAAAACCACAGTCCTTGGCAAATGCTTCAGCAATATCTTGCAGCATTTTGCCCGAGACTTGTATATTTTGACTTCTTTGGTTATGAAACCATTCAACTATTCTTGCGTCCAATATTTTATTCATGTATTTTGTGGATCTTTTGCCCGCCTTTTTAGGCAATATATACTTTTCGCGATCCTCCCAAATTTCATTAACCACTTCAGGAGTGAGGTTGTAGAGTCGACAGATATCAGCAATTGATCTTCCTTTATGCATTTTACTAACTATAGCACATTGAGTGGAATGACTTAAGTGTTCACGCTTGATGAAGCCATCGTGTTTGATTAGCGGAACTGGCGGTTCGGGTTCTGTGCTGCTGTTCAAGTCTTCGCTATGATCTTCAGATTCTGCTTCTGTCTTGATCTTCACTTTGGTACCATCAGCTTTTGCTTTTGAATTTGATCTGTGAGAAAAAACACAAAAATAATTAATAAAAAATAGCATTTCTTGTAAAAAAAATATATTATTTGTGTAAAACATAATGCGTGTAAAAAAATTAAATTACTGCTAGAGAAGAAAGAAACAATCTTATTCCATTCTACCCTCACAGTAATTACTCTTAAACTGAAATATGGGCAAAGTCATGATAACAATACAGTTCACAGAAAGAAGAATTAAAAATAAAGATATCCCAATAATAGTATATAATAAATATAATTTTATTATGGTTGTCTGTGGGTACGTCACAACATTATATTGTAATTTAAGTTTGATCCTTATGGAAACATGTAAAAAATACCCTTATTTACAAAAAAGTTTCACTTACAGCCCCATAATATGTAAAGTTTCTGCTAAATTAATAAATACAAGTTTATGAATTGCATTCCAAGAGAAGACAGTAGAAGAAAGGGGCGCCGGAAAATAAGATGGACAGACAACATCCGTCAAACGTTGGGGCCTTATTGGAATAAAGTGGTGGAGAATAGAGTTCAGTAGAGAGAGCTGGAGAAGGCCTATGCCAGGAGGCACACCAAATTGAGAGATATAATAAATAGAAAGGGAAAATATGTTTTACTTGGGTTATAAAGAATTCTGAATGAAAGGGCTTATATATGTATATGTTATGAATTGTATTAATATATTAGCCGTTTGGTCCTGGCATAGAATAGGCCCTTTCTTTCCCATGGGTGTGGTAAGAGGCGACTAAGGGAACTTAATGGTAGAGGGATGGACAGCAGCATCTCTCTTAAAATATCTCTAAAAACCTAACTGCGATTGCCAACCTGCCTGCCAAGAGTAGCAACTACTGTCAAAACTCCCCTTATGGGGAAGTCTTAAATAATAAAAGTTAAATTCTACAAAGACATTTATTGCTCAAGTGGTTTAACAGATTTGAATGAAAATTGTTACCAAGATAGACTGCATCTTATATTAAAAGATAGAACACTTTTATCCCAATACACGCAGGTAAAACTGCGTTATACAGCTAGCAAATCATAACCAAGTGAAGCATTTACTTGTTTTCAGGTGGGCTCTCCATGTGACTTTTGACATGATCGTCCAATTCCTTTTTGGTGTGATATTTCGCAGGACATTGACTGCATGCCTCTGTACGCTCGTGCGACATTAGGTGACGACCCTGGATACAGAAGACAGACCCTTTTTATATTTATACTACTAATGTTTGAATGAGGATAGCGCCCTCTGGTGTCTGATGAAAAATGCATTCATTGTACATGAAGGCCTGTAACGTGCCTTATTGAACAACAGCTTTACATGCCTTCCTCAACATGACGAAAGTGATATGATGAATTTAAAAATTTATAGACTGCATTTCGAAGTTGAGATTTCCGGACTGCAGTCATACATTATCTAACTAATAATAAAACCAAATAACCAAACCAAATAACTAAGTATATACCATACTTAACATAATTGATGATTTCAATAAGAAGGTTCTCAATTTGAATTTATGTAAATTACAATTAAATATTAGACTGATATCACAGTCCCACACATATTTTATTTATAATATTTGTAGCAACACTATCTTTGTCACATGTTATAATAATTTTTAAAAAATTTTATTATCTGTTAATTGTACTAATATTAAAATTTTAACATTAAACAGGAAAGAGACATAGTTGCTATATTTTAAAAATTGTTATTTAGATACTATTTACTTGTATTACAAAATTTTTATAATTTTAGTCTAATACATTCATAGAAGAAATTAGAAGATACAAAGTGTATAATAATAAGATTATACTTAGCTATACTTAATAGGAAACTTACCAAATTGATCCTTAATGTAAAAGTGAGATCACACAGTGGACATTTGAGCTCCCTTCCAATATGCACACGCATATGCATCCTTAGACTAAAAGCTTTGTTAAAATATCGGCCACAGTGCTCACATTTGTGCCTGCAAATAAAATGTAAAAAAAATTAAGTATTAAGATGGTATTATTTGCTGAAAGTTAATAATGAAGAAATCCCTTTATTCATTTTCAGATTTTTTTTAACTTATTGTTACATTTTTCATATTTAAAAATAATTATATATATGTCCATATGGTCCTGGTATGGAATAGACCACCCCTTCCTATCCCATGGCTGTCATAAGAGGAGACTAAGGGAACTTATTATCGAGGGATGGTCTGCAGCATCCTTCATAAAATATCTCTAAAGCCCTGACTGCAGTTGCCACAATCCGTGTGCTATTTGTGGCAACTATTGGCAAAACCCCCCAAGGGGGAGGCTTATGTTCAGCAGTGGACAGTTCAACCTAATATGATTTCAGCAGATATGATGATACAACAAAATAACTTTCTAATCTATGTGTATGATGCTAGCATAATCACCCAGGTATACTGAAGCCTCAACAAAAATAAGAATTAAGAAAATATTTATGTTAGTTCATCTATAACAGAAGACTTCATTGACAGATATTCTCTTCATCACAGTACCCAGACCATGATTCTACAGCTAGGCTACATGTTTACCTGGTCTTAACCTGATGAACAATGGAATGTTCCCTCAGGTCTGGAGCTTTATTGAATACTTTATCACATGATGGACAGGGATATGACCTCTGCCTCCCCACACACTTCCTCTTTTTCTTCTTCTTAGAAGGAGACTCATCATCTTTAATCTGGAATTATTATAACATTACAATTAGTAAAAGGATAAAATTATAAATTTATTTTAATACATGTATTATGTATATATAGTAATTAATCTATAGCCTATGTTATTCATTGATAATGTAACTTTCTATAGGTGAAAGTATTTTTAAAATTGGTTGAGTAGTTTTTGAGTTTATCCATTACAAAAAAAAAAAAAAACAAAGAAAGCTTTCCCTTTCACAACATTAGTATAGATTACAGAAACTTCACAGTATATTAACTGTTGCTTGAATGAATCAGTATATAAAATACTTGTATTAAGTTACAATATAATCTACTATATTTAATGGAGGGTGGCTAAATGGGTAGTGACCACCCTAGAATTCTCAGCCTATTTTAGCTCACAGACATATCTGAGAGTACATATGTGCCTTTTAAGAGGCCTCGCCCCCTGAAAATGACCTTAAATATGCCAATGCATGTGTATCAAATAATTTAAACTATTCAGATGTTTAAATGTGTTCAACTGACAAACATGCATAAGGTCTTCAAAAGGGTGGTAAAGAGGTTTCTTATGGGTCGACAATGCGCACGTAATACCCATGATATTGTAGGTGTTCATAGGCTATGGTAACTGCTTACCATCAAGTGCGCCGTAGGCATGTCTGCCACTTCAGTGGTATAAAAAAAAATGCAAAGACCTTTAAAAAACCTTTATCTTTTATACTATTAATAGGAATTATAGTATAATCTGTTATGTCTATAGTACTTCTCATGTCTATAAGCGACGGTTACCACTTTCCATCAGGTAGACTGTCAGCTTGTTTACCATTCTAAGTTACATAAAAAAAATGAATAGAAGCCTTGCTCTAAGTCAATTGTATCTATTTAAGGCATATCAATTATATTTACAATGCACTGTAAAAACTATAACAAACATAGATAACACTATCTTAACAAAGTAATAGAGTACAAACCGTATAATCCAAGGGTTGATCGCCATCAACTTCCTCTACTTCAACCTTAACCAGGACTTCAGGAAGTATCCCTCCATCATCACTATCAATATCACATTTCTGTTCTATTTTAATGTCCTTTGCAAGATTGTATTTTCTTTTTAAATCCAACAAACACTCATCTTCAGATGAAGATTCATTTTTCTCAGAACCACTACCTAATGGATCCTTAGCCATGGTAACAGCAGCCTTCAGATTAATAGTTATACACATTTATTAAATACTTAATATAATTACATTTGACCATTTCACCATAAAATAAAGAATAAAGAAACTAATAAAAATAAACACCGGATTTCGGCTGACGCCATTTTTTTAATGTCATTTTTCCCATACCACACAAAACTAAGCTCCTTTCTTATTGGCTGTAGTGATAACATAATTATGAATGCATTCAGAATTATTAAATTTAAAATTAAGCAAGTTACTAGAATAGTTATAATATCGGAGGGAAAGGGATTGTTAACAATGGAATTTCATAACCCCATTGCTAACAATATGGCCCTATTAAGTCGACCTCTACGTGGTTTCCCCTGGAAACGAATTCAACAAGAATTCTTTACGATGGGCTAACTGAACTGCTTCATCCTCACCTATCATCCTTCACTGGTGCCCCGCCGGTGTATACCAATAGCGCGGGTGAGGTAACCATTCTATTATCACCCAGTAAAAAAAAAAGTTACTAATATCAGACCCAAAAGAATCATACAATAAGTTAGTGTTTGATATAATATTTTTTTTAATATTCCAAAATCCCTATTACACTCAATACGACCATGGGATTATATTGCAGCAATGGATATCAATATATCAATTTACTAAACCTTGAATAGATTAGTATCTATCACAAATAATATTCACATTTAGAAATAACGAGTAACACCTTTGAGGACAATTATTTATTGGGTTATTATTTATCTTATTTCCACTTAGTAATGAACAAAAGTATGGCGATAAATTGTAAACAAGACTGAGATTTAATTTAATTAAAATTTAGGGATATTGAACATTCTAATAAATTTTTGAGTTTAATATATTTAAAATAAATATATTTAATTTCAAAATTATAAATATTTTTTAAACTAGTAACTATCTATATGTCAACAATTAAAAAAGTAGCCGCTGTCATTAGCCACCACAAAAAAACGATTGCGCTTCGCTTCTCTTTTGGAATTTATGGTACTGTAACAAGGCTTGCTTTTGTTTCGCACCGGATTAAACTTGAAAATATCCTCACAAAACTCATCAACAATCCGCGGTCTGCATTTCATAACGTGAAACGAGAAAATTTAAATGTTTTCACCGGTGCGTCGTTGTTTTTTGGATCAATATCACCATGTCTGAATAGCGTCCAGCTAGCGTCGAAACCAAATGGAGACGAAATCTGGCGTTGGCATACAAGATCATTGGATGAAAAGTATGATGGAACCGGCTGGTGGTGATAAAAACGATAGTCGTTTAGTGAAGAGAGAGAAAATGGGTGAATCTTACAATGGACCGGAAAATGTGACATACGAAATGAAACAACAGCAGAACGAGACCAGGTACCGTTGCGATGTGTGCGATTTA
Source organism: Galleria mellonella (assembly GCF_026898425.1). Lineage (NCBI taxonomy): Eukaryota > Metazoa > Arthropoda > Insecta > Lepidoptera > Pyralidae > Galleria > Galleria mellonella. The sequence goes on from NW_026442015.1 coordinate 4,456,307, forward strand.
ACATTTGAGGGTATGGAATTTTTAATATTACATAAAAAGTTTCATGGAAACGACAAAGATGCGCCCATTCTGGAGCCAGAGCCCACTGTCTCCAAAGAGGGACCAAAGAAACGTCGCAAGTTTAAATGTGACCAGTGTGATGTGAAGGTCAACTCGCAGTATCATTTAGACATACACCGCAGTAAACATGAAGGCTCTACATCAAAGAAGTTTATCTGTGAAGTTTGCGATAGAAGTTTTGTTGCTGCTCAGTTCTTGAAAAGTCATATGCAAACTCACTCGTCAACTAGCACTATAAATTGTGAGATATGCAACAAAAGTTTTACCGGTCAAGCTTATCTCAAACTCCATATGCAGCTACATAATGATATCAAGAAATTTAAATGTTCAAAATGTGATGAAATGTTTCCTACAAAAAATTGCCTTAAAATACATATGAAGAAGCATACGAAAGTGAAAAATTTCAAATGTGATTACTGCCACAAGCAGTTTGTATCAAAAATCACAATGGAGAAACATAGACAAACTCACGAAGGGCAGCCAGTTGATTGTCATGTGAAGTGTACGCAATGCGATCGAACAATGCATTCGTCTTTATTGAGGACTCATCTCGCAAGAGCTCATCCACCAACAGTGGATGATGATGTGAAACGACCACACAAATGTTCCACTTGCGGCAAGAGTTTCATTGTCAAAATTAATTTGAATCTTCACATACGTGTTTGCCACCCAGATTTGGCTGAACCTGAAGACGAAGAGGAAGAAGTCATGACCGACAATTCTTAGCTTGTAATAACTAAGACATAATAACTGATACTTTCATGTATTATTAAATAATTATACTTTTTTATGCTAACCAACTATTTGTAATTATACAAACTCTATTTTTCAATAACTCTTTCTCAATTTCATTTTTGTATATAGTAACATTTATCCCTAGCAGTATACAAAACATTATTTCTGTTTATTCTTCAATATTAGTTACATTACAAATACAACTAGAAGTATTAATGATTTTTCACACATTTCAGTTACTGTATAGTTTAAGGTTTGTATAAAAACTGTTTTTTTAAACATGAAAATTATCTAAAAACCTTGATTACATTTTAGTTTATGCAAATGGGGTACCAGAGAAGGCAGACTGACGTCTTCCCTACCTATCATAGGTGGGGAAGAAGTCAAGTCAGTCATTGGCATAGTGATTAATTTATTATAAGTTAGGGTCAGCAACCTTTTGGCAAACAAGGGCCACTTAGTGGCAAAATAAAGTAAAGATGGGTTGCACTTATCCATAATTTTGATAATCAATCCCTATATCAATGTTGAATATATAAGAATGCAAAAAAAGAATTCTTTGAAAAAAGTGGAAAAGTAATTATAAACTTACAGGAGAATTTCAAAGAAGACAACTATACTTATTAAAAAATATTTAAGGTTCAAGAAATTGTAATAAATAAAATCTATATATGTAATAAAATTGTAGAGGTCAAATATTTGTACATAAAAATAACGCTAAAAACCGAGACAAGGGGATGTTAGAAGTGAAATAAAACAAATTTTTTGTTTCTTTGTTTGTAATCTCCGAAATTGTTGGACCGATTTAAATAAAATTTTGCATGGTGGTACCTTACATCCCTGGTAACATTTTAGATCACTTTTAATCACGGAAAATTATAGAGTACCCGACAGATAGTTAAAAAATGATGGTAACTTGTACAGCTTAGTACACAACCTTAAGTAATCATTTTGTGCTAAGACAAAGAGAGAACGACACGTCATTTATTAATTTTGGTCCAGTATTTCCATACATAATAAACATCAATACATACTAAACAGGAATAACAAATACCACGCGGACAAAGTAGCGGGCATCAGCTAGTAAGAAATAAAAGTTCTGTAAATGATAATCATATAAATTTAAATTTTAGATTTATGATACTTTCATTTACAAAACGGGCCACGGGCCGCAAGGAAGAGAGTCGTGGGCCGCTGTTTTTTTTTAATGGATGACAATGGAATGGCAACCCCACCCGCGCTATCGGTATACACCGGCGGGGCACCAGTGAAGGATGATAGATGAGGATGAAGCAGGTCAGTTAGCCCATCGTAACGAATTCAACAAGAATTGTTCACGATGGGTTCCAGGGGGAACCACGTGGAGGTCGACCTAATAGGGCATATTGCTAGCAATGGAGCTGTCAAACTCCATTGCTAACAATCCCTTTCCCCCGTGGGCCACTGTTTGCCGCTTGCTGCTATAGACCAACTGACCAGCGTCATAGAAATGTTTGCCATACCATGCTACTAGCAATAGGGCGGGGGGAGAAGGAATTGTTAGTAATAAAGATTTGTAATCCCATTGTTAGCAATATACCCTATTAGCTCGACCTCCACGCGGTTCCCCCTGGAAATCATCTTGATTGTTTTATAGTTGAATTCGTCACGATGGGCCGACTGACTTGCTTCATCATCATCTATCATCCTTCATTAGTACCCCGCTAGTGTATACCGATAGTGCAGGTGGGAAACCATTCCCTCTTTTATACACTTTTATACACCAGTGAGGGATAATAGGTGAGAATGAAAGGACAGGTCAGTTAGCCCATCGTGGTGGATACACCTGGAATTCAACACGATGGTTTCTAGAGGGGACTAAGTGGAGGTCGACCTGACAAGGTGTATTTCCAGCAATGGGACTGTTAGTCCGCATTACTAACAATCCCTTCCCCCCGAATAGCAATCACTAGGGGTATTACGAGCGTCATAATATACAAATAAATAAAAATTATTTTAATTGAAAGAAACTTAAACTTTTACCAGAGGGAGACTTTGTACAAAAGTGGTTTGCTTGGGTACCTCTGTCCCATTCGTGTTTCAACCATGAAACAGTTGTGTTTGCATGGCTGTGTTTCGGTTTGAAGGGTGGGATATGGCGTGAATTTACTGGGTACAGAGGAATAACACCTGAGTCCTCAGAAATGGCAACGCATGGGGAGTATCATGGGCGAATCAGTATATTCTGTTATGTCCATGGTACTGCTCATGTCTATAGGCGACTGTTACCACTTTCCATCAGGTGGGCCGTCAGCTTGTTTGCCATTCTAAGTCGTGTAAAAAAAAAACTTAGAAGTATTTTTGAATATTTAATTTAGAGGCTACCAACCTATTCAAACGTATGTAGTTTCAGAAAAATAAATAGTGACATGCTTCATTTTTCACACATCTACCGCCCTGTTCGATATATTTATAACAAATACAGTCTGTTTAGTATATTAATAGTGCTGATTTTGTATACAGGCGACGGCTAGCACTTTCCATCTGTTATACCTTAAGCTTGTATTCCATTACAAGTTGCATAAAAAGACCGATCAAGTACAAGTTGAATTCACACTCCGAGGGTTCCGTACATATAATAATAGTAATAAATAATCATTTTTATTCAAGTAATCTTAAGAATAAGCATTTTTGTATAGTCATTTCTTTTTTATAAACTACCGCCATACAAATTGATATTGCAATTTCAACTGAGAAGAACGGGCATGAAACACAGTTGTTGCTTTTTTCAATTATAAGTTACACAATTATATAAATATGATATAAAATCACCTATTTACGAAATATATACCTACTAGTTATTATTATTGATATTTTTTATTTGGGCCATAATTGAGGTTAAAAACTGAACCGCTTAACTAAGTTTGTATTTGGAGGTATTGGATTTCTCAAAAACGCTGACAATTAGAAACTGTTCTATTCTTAGATCTAACTAATAACAATACTAGCAGGTCAGTGTCAGGTCGACCTCCACGTGCTTCCCCCTGGAAACCATCGTGGTTAATTCTAATGGAATTCGTCACGATAGGCTAATTGACCTGCTTTCATTGTCACCTATCATCCGTTACTGGTGCCCCGCCAGCGTATGCTGATAGCGCAGGCGGGGTACCATTCCATTATCACCCATTAAAAAAATATACCCTATCAGGTCGACCTCCACGCGGTTCTCCCTGGAAACCATCGTGGTTAATTTTAGTGGAAATCATCACAATGGGCTAAGTGACCTGCTTTCATCGTCACCTACCATTCCTCAGTGGTGCCCTGCCATCGTATACCGATAGCACAATTGGGGTTACCATTCTATTATCAATTATAAACCTTAAAGTCGCAAAGAGAAAATAAAAAATTTCCATTGCATATATATGCACTGATAATATGTAAAGTTAAACTGTACCAAATTTCAAATTAATGGCATTAGTAGTTGTTAAAGTAAAACGTTGTAACAAACGGACGAAGTCGTACCATAAGAGTTCCTTTGTACTATTTTGTTACAGAACCCTAAAAACCACCATACATATTGATATAAACTTGAGTTTTAAAAACGTCTCAATAAAATAACATTAATTTAAAAGTTTATTTTTTCAAACAAATATCTCTTATCACAATAAATTATTCATTCTTTTTCTCCTGCACTTCTTGTTGAGACTCTTCTTTGGTATCTTCTTCATTCTTTTCCTCTGCATTAGCCTTCTTTTGCTGTTCTTCTGCCTCCCGAGCTTGCTATAAGATAATGTTTACGTATTATAAAAATTCTGTATCACGATATTGCACAACCGACTTTAATATGACAATTATATTTAGGGGAAAAGGGATTGTTAGTAACGGGGCCTAATAGCCCCATTGCTAGCAATATACCCTCTCAGATCGTCCTCCACGCGGTTCCCCCTGGAAACTATCGTGAACAATTCTTGTTGAGTTCGTCACGATGGGCGAACTGACCTGTTTCACCCTCACCTATCATCCTTCACTGGTGCCCCGCCAGTGTATACCGATAGCGCAGGTGGGGTTACCATTCCATCATTACCCATTAAAAAAATCGTCGTTAATAGACATAAACAGCATGTAATGATAACATATCTTGCAACTTTAATAAATACGTTGTTTATAATAATAGATATATAGGTGTATGTTTGTTACTCATTTACACAAAAACTACTAAACAGATTTGAATGAAACCCGGTACACGGATAGATAATTCATTCAGAATTACGGAATAAAGGTAGTAATTATAAGATAATCACCGCTGCTTTTTTCACATCTTCATCTTTTTTCTGTTGCAAATCCCTACTAATTTCCCTTATCAATTCAAGCTGTTTCGTATACGTTGCTGGGAAGGGGTCGAACACCTTCACCGGGTCCCTGTTGGCATCGTTCATGGCGTCCAGAAACTCGTCGTAACGACTTTTCAACACATCGTACCTCTCCTTGGGTACTTGTTTGTACACGTAGTTTCTTAATAAGGCCATGTTTCTAAAAACAATACATATTATTAGAAAACACTTAGTATTTATTTGCCTGCAATGCCGCTGGTGTTGTGGGTGATCATGGGCGGCGGTAGTCACTTACCATCAGGTGAGCCGCATGCTCGTTTGCCCCCTGTGTTGTAAAAAAAAACACACATACCTATATACATGTGTGTGTTATTTTTGGAAGAATACAAAAAAAAATACAATAAATACCTGACTAGTTTTATCGTTTAGGACCTTTTTAAAGGTTAATTAATATAATACAATATTTTTAGATATATAAATACGTGTGTAGAAAAACAAAAATTCAAGATGGTGTTTCACAGAAAATCGATTTCAATTATAACAAAACTAGTTATTTTTATTTAAGAAGGAGATTCTGAATTCGGTCGTATTTTTTTTATGTTTGTTACCTAATAACTCCGTCAGTTGTACACCGATTTGGAAATTTCTTTGTTATCCCAAAATTACATTTATATTATATTATTACATGAATATTTTACAATATTTACAAGAAATTTTTTGAGTATTTTTGAGGTTGAGTAATATTGAAATCAATCTAACTGGTGTTTCCACAATTGAAATCGGTTCTTTTATGTGGAACAGAATATATTTTTTTTAGATTGTTAGTTTTCAGAACACTAAAAGAAACCCGTTGAAATCTTTAATTTGTAACTCGCAAAATCTATCAATAAGATTATGTATGTAGCATAATTTTTATTTTATATTTTAATAATAACAGTAAAAAAAAGTTACTCATTATTTTATTCTTTATTCACCACATTATAATAAACATTAGGAACAAAAACTTTTTTATGCAACTTAGAATGGCGGCTGATGATAAGTGGTAACCGTCGCCTATAGACATAAACAGTACCATGGGCATAACGAAGTATACTGTGTCACCCATGATACGCTTTATGCGATATCATTCCTTAAGAATAGAGTGTTATGCCTCTGTATTTTCATGCGATGTCATTCCTTAGGAATAAAGTTATGCATCTGTACCCTGTATTTTCACTGCCGTATCCCACCCTTGACCGAAACACAGCCTTATAAAGCTATTTTAGGTATTAAAAAGTTTGCCTCTTTCTTTTGAGCTAAATTATCAGTTTGAAAGAAAGTGACAAAACACTGTAATAGTTAAAATAGGTTTGTAGAATATTTTAGTTTTAAAAATAAAAAAGTTAGAATTTGCCGCTGTATATTTTATGTTTTATAAAATTTAAATATACTTTACGTTACACTTTTTAATAATAAACACGTAATAATTTTAAAATTTCAAATAAGTTTTAACTAACCTATGATTTAAAAAAAATAAAGAATAATATGTATTACCTTTGGACAATTTGATCTCGATACAATTTAAAAATGACAATAAAGCAACGATGGGTGAATATTGTAACGCACATTGATTTTTTAATCTATGACTTTAATGAGACAGAGGTTGCCAACAGTTTTACCTAGCTCCAGGATAGATAGATACATACTCTTTATTGTTTACTCCAAAAGATTACAATAGTAAATTTATTATACATACAAACAAATACAAGAAATAATCACAATGAGAAAACAATGAGCGACACTATCGCTCAAAGCGATCTCTTCCAGGCAACCTTTGAATAGAGAGGAGTAATTATAATTCAAGATTAGTATAAGATCTTGTATAATCTTACAAATATAATAAAATTGTAACATGAAGATGTCTGTATGTCATGAAAACAGTACTTAGTGAGCCGGCATAGTGCGACCAACCGTTGAGAGTGGAACATTCTCTTTTCGGCTTATCGTATTCATTGACCATATTGTCTCTGTATTCGTTTAGAATGGTATAGTCTATTGGCGTGCTATAATAAAAAAAAAATACAGCCGACTCCAGAATCACGAGCGGTCCACCAGTACCACAGATGATATAATACTATACCAGTTTTCTCATACAGAGCGACTTTTGTACAAAATCTCTCTATGTTTACCATTACGGTGAATTAAATTAAAGAAATTGATTGTCTTAAAGAAATTAAAGAAAGAATCTAAGTGGTGATGAGATTTCTATCGTTGTTAGGATTTTTTTTACTAATACATATAGGTAAACAAGTTAATCACCCACCAGTAGGACAGTAACGGCCATATGTATATATATACATACTTATTGCATCACCGATGGCGCCCTTTATTCGTTTTATCGATGTATACTAACACCAGAGAGTTAATCAATATTTGTGAGGTTCATGGCCTGATTATTGATAATGAAATATTCTCTTCTAGTTTTATAGATATTTAAGAAAATCCATAAGTTATTAAAGAAGAAAGCACAAATCCATATTTATATATTATATTATATTTATATATATATATATATATATATATATATATATAATATCCATAAGTTATTAAAGAAGAAAGCAAAAGTCCATATGTTATCAACGTCTCATTCAATAAATATCATTAGATATATTACACTGCGCCATCTAGTTTCGAACTAAGCAAAGCCTGAATTGTAGATTTTAATTTTTTATTAAATACTGATATAATAAACATAACGATTAAATTGTTTATAACACCTGATGTCAATAGATCACGATAATTAATTAAACATTTATAAAAATATGCAAAATATTCAACTGATTATCATAAGAACAAACGTATTAAGATTTTAATTGCTAATGTGCTGAATTTCAAGTTTATTGTTACTATATTGTTTTTTTTTTTATTGTTTGCTTTGTATTGGTACTCAATTTTATACCTAATAAAAGGGTAAAGCTTATTTATGCTATAATATAATACAGAAAGCTCTCTATTTTACAGAGAAATAAATATCTATATAAATTAAGTTATGCAGTTGCGAACCTTCCGGCTTGCCTGATAAGTCGGATGATCATTGATTAGAAATATGAGTCATACTGCTGAGTTCACAAAATATTTGTTAATTCCCATGCCACTATTAGGCGGAGTAGAGATTTGTTAGAATATATGAGAGTCCAGATTCGAATCTCTGATCAGGCAAATACTTGCGTACAAATGTTCAAAATACTGCCATCTATTGCCCAATTGTAGATTTAAGTTTCGGATATTGCTACTAATTAACTAATGTCAAATTAACAATTTGTACAATAAATTAATATCAGTAAATTTTGTCAAATGCTTCGAATGTATTTTTTTAATTATAAATGTTGTTTGTTATTTAATAATGAACGTGAAACGGAACGCAAAGCCACCCCTAAGTCCAGAGCCAATGACTCACTCGTTTCACCCTCTTGCGGAACCACCCGAAGTTTTACGAACGCGGCCGATTCGCGCGCGTACTCGTCCCACTCAGAAAACATTAAAATTCTACATAGAATATTATGTAACACCTTTTACATATTTTTTTTACATAAAAAAAATAATAGAGAAATGTTAGTTTTACAATCCAGTGGTGTGATATACGAAATATTGTGTTAATAGTGAGTGAAAACTTACGAAATGTTGAAACGGCATATATTGATTTTCCACTGACAAGAAGATTTAACTTTGTATGCGGAATTGTGTTATTATTAGTGTAATGCATAAATAATTTACTAAGTGCGCTATTTTGTTGCGGTAACACATATAATTTCAAATTAATAAAAAATATAATTATCATTATGTAAAATAATCGATTTAATGCCTCTCCAAACTTAATTACTTATAGGTATTGAAAATTAAATATAAAACCAATTAAAAAAATAGGAAAACATACAAAAACATTTTTAAATTTAAGTAATTACGCAACGTATGTATTATACCTTACTTTCTGGCGCATATTTATCGTAATCAGTTAGAACTACCCTTAAAAATCTTAGGTCCAAGTGCCTCGACAATACCTCCGCATTAATGGCCATTGCCTGCTAACAAATATTTAAAAAAATATATAATCGTCTATAGATTATGAGTGTTCTATTTTCAAACGACCACAATCGAATCTTCAATAATTTAAATTATTTTCATTATTCAAAATGTCATTTGAAACATGCGGTCGCCATGTTATTTACTATTCGCCTTCAATTATATTATTATTATAGAGTTTTATTTAAATAAATGACAATTATATTATTGTAGTTTATTAATTTTGTCTGTGGCATATTTTTACAATTATTCTACAAATATTTTTTTTTGCGAATCGAGAGCGGGCTATTTGATCTAATTAATAATATGAGTACAATTTATTGCCGTTCACTATACCCATACCTATATAGCTTTTATGGCAAATAGTTAGTAAAATATAAAGAAAACTAAATAAGAATTTAATAAGTGCGCAATATTTAATATAATGTGTTGACTAAGTAGCTAGACTTTCTTTGAAAACGGGTTACGTAACTTAAAACTGTAAAATACTATTAAATTTATATTAATTTAGTTTAATAAAAGAATTAAACGAGTATATTTCATAATTAAATTAATATCAAATCAACATCAAAATAAACTTTATATATTTTGAAAGGATAAATAAAATTGGTTTATAAATTGCGAAGCTAATAACGTAAGACAAGTACACACACAAAAAAATAGTAGATTCGCATTATGTCTCATAAACCTATAGACAACAGTAAAATTAATTATTGAAAACTTTATGGAAATCACTCAAAAATTAACTAAAATATATAAAACTATATTTTACCCTGGAATCATAGTTATAAAAACCACTTTAGATAAATCAAGACCATCTCGGTTTTTTGGGAAGCGCTAAAAAAGTTTTGAACTGCTAACCCAACGACCGTGTTAGCGTGTAGTCAATACAATAATATAAGGGTCAATGACCCACTGTTCCTCATTTGAATATTCTAGAAACCCTAGTATTAAATTTTTCTTGTGAACATTTGAATAGATAGAGTAAATAATATCTACATTAATTAAGGTCTTAATCTATTCTTTTATCTTTTACTTTTGGTTTTTCTAGTCATTGCCATTATAACGACTCATTAATGTGCTGCTCTTTGGGGGGGGGGGGGGAAGGGATTGTTAGTAATGGAGACTGAGAATCCCATCGCTAGCTATTGCTATTATTATTTACCCAACCAGGTCGACCTCCTCGCGGTTCCCCCTGGAAACTATCATGGTTAATTCTTGATTGAATTCATCATGATGGGTTAACTGGCCTGTTTTAATTCTCATCTATCACCCTTCACTGGTGTTCCGCCGGCGTATCCCGTTAGCGCGGGCGGGGTTACCATACCATTTTCACCCATAAAAAAAAATGTGCTGCTCTCTTTTTCTCTCTCCTCTCTCTATTCTTCCCTCTAATTGGCATACTCTTTGCTTGCGTTTCATAATAAGCGAGGAAATCTTGGCCTCTTAAAACGTTATGAGAAAAGAATAGTGATTACAATCACCCGGAATTTTTAGACCATCGACCACATGGAAAATCATCGTGAATAACATTGTTTTCGACTAATATCATCATCATCTTCATATCAGCCGATAACTATCCTCTGCTGAACATAGTCCTTCCACATAAGGGGAGGTTTTGCCAATAGTTGCCACGCTAGTTGCACGCAGACGAGTTGGCAACCGAAATTAGGCTTTCGAGATGTTTTAAAAGGGTCACTGTTGTCCATCCTTCGACCATTACATTCAGAAAAAGGAAGGGATGGCCCATTCTATGTTGGGACTACACAGTATTAGTAAAATTACTAGGCACTAATCCATTAAAGTGTAGTGTAAATAAAACGCATTTGACAGATTTTTAACATAATTAAATGTAAGCACTCATTTCTTAGCGGTCCCCACTATCAATAAATAGTTTACGAGGCTGTAAAATTGACCTAATAAACTCAGAGTTTTCGTTCGTAAATCACTTTAACTCGTTCTTCATTGCGCTGCAATTCTTTATTACTAGTAACCAACTGAGCTTCAGTTTCGACAAGTTTCAAGGAAAAGTTTCGGCTCAGTTTGTTTTGGCAGTCGTGTAGAATCTTCCATTGAAGGCGAAAATGCAATTGTATTTTTTTTTTATATACAACTTAGAATGGCAAACAAACTGACGGCCCACCTGATGGAAAATGGTCACCGTCGCCTATAGACATGAGCAGTATCATGGACATAACAGAGTATACTGTTTCGCCCATGGTTACTATGGTTTAGTAACCGCAGTTGAGCTTTGGTGATGTTTTAAGAAGGGCGCCGCTTCCCATCCATTGATCATTAAATTTGCCTTAGTAGCCTTTTACGATACTCATGGGAAAGGAAAAAGTGAGCACTCAAGACTAAGGCTCCCGGATGGGCCTAAAACTAGTCGAGCTTTCTCGGCCAAATTACACATAACTGAAACTGGAAGTTATTGCATTTTATTTATTTATTTATTTAACGATAACCAACAAAGCATACATTTATATCCACTTTTTTTTATTGTTTGCGGTACAGTATTTAAGGCATCCCGTCCTCGCTATAGTATACGGGTGACGGAATGCCTATACAAGAGGGTACATGGTGGGCGCTGTTTAGACACAATATTTGAGGAGCATTAAGAAGGTACTACGGCCGGATACTGCAACAAAAGAGTATGTGGTCAGCCCCCGAACTGGCGACCTCTGCTGTCTAGCGGTCCCCAATTCGAGGGACGACCGATCACCAGCCGTAAGAGATGTCGCAGGGCGTACATGAAAACAGACCAAATTTATATCTACTTAAAATATATGATAATATGGTTACATTATAAAATGCTGCCTTAATTACATTAATATATATTGATCGTTTAAGAGGTCCGTTTTACTAAGAGTTATAAAGTCGCTATTTCTTAACATCTACGTATAATAACGGATTTAAAGAAGGCGGAATGTGACTACAATGCCCCTCTTGTCTTATGTTTTTTTTTTAATCAGTAATTATTCATTAATAGTAAGTAAATCATTGTTAACTGACCTTAGACCAGATATCGTCATAGTCGTAGAATACTGACGGATCTGACAAAGATTACATATAAAGATCCGTCAGTATTCTACGACTATGACGATATGTCATGCGCACTTCACTTACATTTTTATGGTATAATAAATTGTAGAATAATGAATAATTATTCTGTTAAATATATATAATTAAATAAAAAAAAAATAATGTACATTTATATGATTATATCTAATAAAGTAAAGATTTTTATCTGTGTTGCGGTATTCTCGATTTGCTAAAGAAAGTACTTGGCTACATGCCAATATTTCATAGCATTGGTGCTCTCTAAGTTATTCGATCTGTGCCGAGTAAATAAAGTTTAAGGATTAATTATGTCCCTAAGTATTAACTTTAAGCATATATTCATAGAAATGAATTTTCTAATAATAAAAATAAAAAAATAAATCCAATTCAACCAAAAATGAAGATTTATGTAGTAATAAAAATAAAAGATCTACTTTTTGAAATTACTAAGCTACGGTAACCGCTGACCATCTGGTGGGTCGTATGCTTGTTTGCCACCTCAGTAGTATAAAAAAAAATACTTAAAATATAAATCCTAATAAATTAATAAAATTCTATAAAACGTTTGAAAAAGTAATTCCATTAGTTTGAGATATAAACCAAACCATAAACCAAATTGTTTATTTTAGTAGACAAACATAGGGGCAGGGCATATGACGAGGCATTAAATCGATATTTCATATATTTTTTTTTGTTAATTATTTTCTCTATAAATATTATTTCAGTGAAGTGTAAATAGATAAAAAAAAAATTTGATAATTCAACGGCATGACCGTCCGTATTTCTCATGTCGACTTGCGGCATTCGAATTTTGAATAATAACAGCCAAAGATGAGTGCGCGTGAATCACAGACCGTTATATGACCAAAAGTGTTTCTGACCGAGCCCATTTCTGACCGAGATATGACCCGTTCTGTTTCTGACCGGATACCGTGAAGAAGATGGAGAGTGGGGGCACTTCGACGGCCACAGAGGCCTACCAGTATGTCGGCCCCTTCAGATTGGAAAAGACTCTCGGAAAGGGACAGACAGGTAATAAAAATTTATGACTTAGGGGTATAAATAGGATAGCCCTCTTCGAATCACAGGGGTGTAAAGCGTCCTCGTTACTTCGAGTGTTTGAGGTTACAGGTTCGATTTGTCAGATGATTATTTTGTTATTTACTTATTACGAGTTTATTTGTTTAGTTACTGTTTACAAAAAAAGATATACAAAAGGGGGGGGGGGGGGACTTAAAGATTTTTACATCGGAAAAATAACTTTTCTTTGTAGGAGGCTTTAAAGTCTGTTATATTGTATTATGTAATTGTAATGCAATTTTGTAAGTATTTAAGATACTAGCGACTCACCCTGGCTTCGCATGGGCACAAATAATATAATTATATCCTGGACATGGGTAAGTTGAAAATATAAGTATCTAATAGGTAGGCAAAATAATTAATTGAACCCAAAATGGTTACATTATTGTAGTTTTCGTGGGAATTTAATTTTTTTTTAATATGTTATTCGCTGATAATATAACTTTCAAATTTATGGCTGATTAGCATACTCAAATCATTTTTATTTTTGTAATTACATATGTATGTATATGTATTGTTATGTATAAATTAATATATTTAAGTATGTATTAGTAACTTAATTGTATATTTATATATTGTATGCATATCTATGTATTTGAAAAACGAACAGAGTTTCGTGCCTCCAGTCAAACTGTTTATAATTACTCTTCTCCATCCAAAGGTTGCCTGGAAGAGATCGCTCTTAGCGATAAGGCCGCCTATTGTTTTCTTAGTGTAATATTTTCTTGTAATTGCTTGTATTTATAATAAGTTTACTGTTGTGATCTTTTGGAGGAAACAATAAAGAGTATCTATCTATCTTTCTATAGGTGAAAGAATTTTTAAAATCAGATGGATAGTTTTTGAATTACTTCTTTACAGACCAAAAAAAAAACGCAAAAAAAAAAAAAGTTTTATCTTCAATATATATTTAATATATTCTGTATTGGTAAAAAAATAAATAAAACCTCTCGCCAATTTGGAAAGTTTGCCCAAAATTGTTTTTAATTACAAAATAATCAATAAAAACTACAAGTCTCGATTCTAATGTTATCTGGTATATCGTGTCTAATTTTGTTTAGTTAACAACCTGTGTTTTTGGAGAAGACCAAACAGTTTATTTGGGAACACAATCCTTGTACATAGACCAGAGAATTTATAAAAGTTTATGTTCCCAAATTGTGCTGACTAGAAATCGAAACTGGGACATGATTACTCAAAAACTACCCACTGCGTCATAGAGATCACCAAATATGTTAACTGGGATCACGATCTGTCGTGACAAATTACGTTTGCCGAAAGCTAAATCCGTGATTAATGTTACAGAACCTTTAGTTCTTGAGCCACGTTACTGATATTTGCTTTAAGGCTAAAGAAAATAATGTTCGCTCGATATTTGTTACTATGTGATTTCTTTTGTCCGTTTTTATTTAGTTCAATTCTTTTTACGTCTCTGACCAATGATCAACGTACTTTCTGTATTCCACCATAAATTGTAAATGCCTGAACAGATGTGAATGTTTATAGATTCTTTACATTATCTCAAAATTGTATTCGCTATAACTATTTTGGAAAAAACTTATAATACGGCGACTATGTAACACTATTTTAAATTATGAAAAGAAATATTATTATATACTTTACTGAACTAGATGTTATCTTGCGGAAGTCCATATCACTGGTTCGGCATCATCATTATTTCAGCCCTTAACCGTTCTCTGCTGACATAATCCTCCTCCGGGGGGCAGGGGGGGGGGCGATTGCTAGTAGTTGTCACGTTTGGCAGGCAGATTGGCAACTGCAGTTAGGGTTTAGAGATATTTTAATAGGGACGCTGCTGCCCATCTCTCGCTCTCCCTTAGTCGCCTCTTACGACACCCACACAAACGGAAGGGGTGGCCTATTCTATGCCAGGACTACAGGTCCAATAGAAATAATAATAGTCAAATAAATTATACAAAGAAATAATCCAAAAAGATAATTAAAAATACATTTAGAAAGATATTGATCAAATAGACCCATAGGCGTAATTAAAAGGGGGGAGGAGGGTGGGTGATACTCCGTGAATTACTCCAACTTGATGCAATGTAAATTTAGCAAGACAAACGTACTTATCAAGTGCAAACGGCACTTGGTACGACCACAATCTATTAAATGTACCCTTGTACATATTAAACAATGTTTTACTTAAATAAGAATTTATTCGATTGTAATAAATTTGATGGAAATCAAGTAATCAAGCTATCCTCAACAAATAGAATCGATGGGATCTGATTATTGCAGCTAGAAAGTCTAATCTGGGTTCAATTTGTATTTTGTATGTACAAATTTTACATTTAATATGACTACAGTCGAATGAAAACTAGACGATTATATGGGAAAATACTTGGTTTTGTCTATCTACACTGCAAGGGACTTAGCGTGAAGATATCATAATATTATCGACAGTGATTCCATTGTTTTGGATGAAGGCACCATGTTTTATACAAATTGATAAGGTCACCATCATTTTTATGGAAAACTTTACCATCGTTTAGTATAGACATGGGTATATCCCGCCAACGTATACCAATAGTGTAGACGGGACTATCATTCCATTTTCATAACACTTAAGATAATTTTTAAAGATTTTGTCCTAAAAAAAATCTTGATTCGACATAACAAAAGAAGTTATTTTGATTTTTAAACTAAATTACTGAATTGATTTTGGTAAAATTTCTATGGAACCAATCTGTAAGTATATCCTTTCAGATAAAACAAAGAATTTTATAAGTCCGCTTAGAACTGACGGTGTTGTAAGATCACATCACTAGTATATATGGGACGTCACTAGAGGTGGACACGGATTGGTTGAATAATAGTAGTGTGTAATAATGGCTGTCTGATTAATGAATAAAGGATCTGCAATAATTAATAAAAATATTAAATGACTATAAAAAGACGGAGCTATGAGGTAACAAAAAATACTGAATTGAGACCTAACTTCTTTTTGAAGTCAGTTGGAAAATACAGATGTGCAAATTTTTTTTTAAATGAACAATAAAAAACTTTTTTTTTTAATATTTGTTTTATTTTTCATTAATTTAGACTAGTTTTGTATCAGACTTCTATACCTTTGTACACGTCTCTTTCGGTCAGATTCTTGCTCCAATGCCTGTAGTAGAGAATTAGTCAGGAATGGATCTAAAAATAAAAGGAAAAAGCTTTTTTTATGTACAGTCAAGCGGTAATCCTGAATTGCTTACTCTCTTGCTCGTACTCATAAAAACTAATACCTTCAACAAATCTATTTTAACTTTTACACAGTTTTGTAACTTTCTTTCAAATAGGAAATTTAGAGTAAAGGAAAGAGACTAAAACAGGTTTATGAGAGACTTGAGGTTTTCATGAATCCTTTATTATTTAGGTTAGTCAAGAGACTATACTAATAATGTCTGATGATATATCATCAGACATTATTCCTGAAGACCAATCATTCGATTGGTCTTCAGGTTCATAATCGATACTTCATAATCGAGATTAATAGATTACAGTAGAAGTATTACTAATATGAAAGATCGTGGAACTTCAATCAATAATAATAGTAGACAATTTTTAAATGTTGATAGACGTACACATACTAATGGTAGCGGAATTAAACAAAATAATTCTAACCAACAAACCGGTGATATGGACTTTTAAAAAATAATATCTAATTCAGTAAAATATTTATATTACATTGTGAGCCTGTGATGCCAATCTTAATATTGTCGCACATCAAAACGCCATTTCTAAGGCCTGAGGTATTTATTTATTTATATCTATTTATAAGCATGCCACGTGGTACAAATTAGTTATTTTTTTGTACAAATTAGAATGGCAAACAAGCTAACGGCCCGCCTGATGGAAAGTGGTAACCGTCGCCTATAAACATGAGCAGTACCATGGACATAACAGAGTATACTGTTTCGCCCATGATACCCCTCATGCGTTGCCATTCCTGAGGACTCAGATGTTATTCCTCTATAACCAGTAAATTCACGCCATATCCCACCCTTCAAACCGAAACACAGCCATGCAAACCCAACTGCTTCACGGTTGAAACACGAATGGGACAGAGGCACCCAAGCAATTGACTTTTGTACAAAGTCTCCCTCTGGTAAATATAAGTACTTATTATTATAAGTAAGCACATAAGACACGTGACACTCCGTAGGGGGCATCGCAATTTATATCACCGCGCTATTATACTTCCGTACTCAATAATTTTATTGCTATATCTTTTCAAACTAAAGGGAGACTTTAACAAATCGTCTGCTTGGGTACCTTTTTTCACTCGTGTTACTGTCACAAAGTTGCTATACTTACGGTATTACGGTTTGAAAAATAGGATATGATGATGAAATTAAAGGGCACGGAGGCATAACACAGTAGTCCCTGAAATAGCAACGCACGAGGGGTACCATGGTAGTCTGAGTGTATTCTGTTATATCCATAGTGATGTAGGGAACGGTTATCACTTTCCATGAGATGGACAGACAGCTTGTTTGCCATTCTAAGTATCACAAAAATCATAAAAACGTGAACCAGCCAAACAAACAAGTCTGTCAGCAAAAACACAAGTCTGAATGAGGTATACAATCTATATCTAGTTTTGAGGTCTTTTTTAATGCCTGATATTGGAATGATAACCACGTCTACAGTATCGGTATCTTATATTCGCATATGGGGTCAGCTAAACCGTTGCACGTCGGCCCATCGGGATCTTTTGTACTTCCCCCTGCCTTATACCATAATTTCGTAGATCCTATGTGTTACCTTAACGATATACCACGGTTTAAGATATCTGAAGTCCCTTGGCTCTGGATAAGCCGTTCCTAGTAGACTCATGCGCATGCTCGCTATCGAAACACAGTTGCACATCAAGTGTTCCATGGATTCCGATTTCTCCCCGCACAGTCTGCACAGTGTGACCGAAGATAGACCCATCTTGTGTAGTATATGCCTTATTGGCATATATCCAATTAAGGCACCCATAATGAGTCTTGCCTGTTGTCTACCACCGCTGTAGATGAGTTTATCCCATCCTTCAACATTGTCATTTAAATTTACAGTATCAGTATACACTGGCAGGCACTAGTGAGAGATGATAGGTGAGGATGAAACAGGTCAGTGACAATTCATAAAGAATTAATCGAGATAGTTTCCAGGGGGAACGTCGTGAAGTTTGACCTAATAGGATTAATTACTAGCAATGGAGCTGTTAGATCCCCATTACTAACAATAATCCCCCCCCCCCCCCCCAGTTTTGGGGACTAAGATATTACTTACTGATATTAATAGTTTGCTCGAAGTTACTAATATCCTTGTTTAAAGTAGTTAAGGATACTCCCGGTGGGACAGCTATGATAGCAGCCGAATGATCCATAGTGGGAACGCATTCGGATCCTGTCATCAGTGATGCGAGAATGATGCTGTAAAAGAAAAAAAGAAATACTAATCAATATAACGTCGTCCATTTGGTCCTAGAATAGAATTGGCCACACCTTTCCCGTGGTTGTCTTAAGAGGCGATTAAGGGAGGGCGAAGGATGGGCAGCAGCGTCCCTCTTAAAACATCTCCAAAGCCTAACTGCGGTTGCCAATCCACCGACCAAACGTGACTGGCAAACTACTGGCAAAATTAACCGTATTCAAATCGGTTTAGCTGTTTCTGAGATTAGCGTGCACAAACGTATAGACAAACAGACCAAAATTGTAAAAAAACATTGTTTTAGGTTCTATTGCATTCGTAAAGCCCCGCTATAATAGTTTTCCTTATATATCTTCCATGTACAGACAGCGACCAGCTACAATTTTACTATATGTATTGATAATATATATTCTTTTAGGTCATACAGCTATGCGAAGCCAATTTTGTAAAAGAAACTTACCTAAAAACAATAGCTAGCATATCTACACGTGTTCAGCAATTAATAAAATGCTAGGTACATTTAATAGAACAACAGTCTTCAAGTCGCTGGAACTGAAGACTGTAAACTTAGGTCTTTGTGCCGCAGAGATGTGTTTTATTGCCAATATTTGTATTAATACACGAGCTGTTATAACCGCCTTCTCAACAGACTCCAAAAACAAGAAGGTTTCTCAATTGATATCTATTTTTTTTTTTTTATATACATATATCACGCGATGTTTTCTTCAATTTTGTCTGTCATCAATAAATAATTTATAAGTTTTTTTCCAAAAACCATTTACAATTGTAATAAAATTTGTATGAGATTGACACGGAAGTGAATTCTTTTAATAAAAATAATAATAATATAGATTCGAAATAGACGAAGATATCGCTTAACGCAAATAGATCTACTTAGTAAAAATATACCCTCAAATTAGGAACCTTTTAACAATTTGGAACTCTGTTCAAAATTACACCAATTATATACATACATATCTGTCACGACTGTCTCCCATTATTATGGAAGTTTAAGAAAAATCCAAATAGCAAAGTTTTATTGTGTGTATATATATATATATATATATATATATATATATATATATATATATATATTGGTAATTTTTATGGTTCCAATAAATACATTTCATTTCATTTAAAAACTAGCGATTTATTACTAGCGATTCACCTCGGCCTCGCACAGGTAGATAGAATTTTCGAAAATAATTAATTCAATAAAGGTATTAACGCTTTTAGCTTTTAGTGATAAGGGCGCCTATTGTTTTCTCGGTTTAATCTTTTCTTGAAATTGTTTGTAACCATAAATAAATTTACTACTGTAACCCTTTGGAGGAAACAATAAAGAGTACCTATCTATAGTCTATGTTACTCGCTGATAACGTATCTTTCGACAGTTGAAAGATTTTTTAAAATCGGTTGAGTAGTTTTGTAAATGTATCCATTACAAAAGAACTAGAATTAGTTTAAAAAAAAAGATGTAATAAAGATTAAATAGATTCTATGCTTTTTCTTTAAATCAAAATATCTACATAAATTAAAATTACTGTGAATTATCAAATTCAAATGTCTTTTGCATTCAATTTTATATCTATTTATTTTGTACGGTAAATCTGAAACCGGTTGAATTAGGAAATAGGCTGTTCAGAATTTTCTTTATGTGTTTTACTGGCATGGATTCGGAGATATGTCTTTCCTTTAAAGAAACATGGCTGGGGGCATATCGGGCATTGTATACCATTATCCTTTGATGCAGTAGATCCTGAAGGCTGTAATGAAACATTATTGGATGGCACGTTCGTAACTTCTTTATCGGCATTATCCATAAACAAAAGTTAAATACAAATGGAATGTAAAATACGTATCAATTATTTTATAAAATCAAACCATTACTGTATTAAACATTTTAATATGGACGAGGTATTAACAGCACCTATAATATCATTGCAAACGGAAAGCTGAAATTTAACACTCTACTTTCACAAGAATTGCGATTATATCTGCGCAGCTGTATAACAGTAGAAACGTATTCATTCATGTACCGAGAATAATCATCACAGAACTCAACATGTATAAAAAATTGCTCAAATGAATAGAATTTTATATGTTTCCAGACGGTAAATTCAAATTTTAAATATAAAGTTGGTAAAAACTTCTTTTTTTTTTTTATTTAAGAGTTTCCTCTTGTCGGTGCAACTAATATATTCTCTTTCAGCCAGCTCTATTCCACGCCATATCTTTAACCTCTCTATACGACATGATACCTGATGTTTCCTTTATCTGTCCCATGTACTTACTTCTCAGTCTTCCCCTTAGAAGGAAAAATAGAGGACAATTTTTATTTTATTTTACTTTGAAAGGGAAACATACAATATCTAAGACATATAAAATACTATACACAACCAGAACATAAATCAATAAAGTTTCCACTATAAACTAAACCAAATAATCGAGAGCAGATGATTATTTATATTATATATTTCTATTATGTTTTTAAAAATTTTTCAATTTTTATGAATAAGAGGAAGTAACATAATTGGTAAAGAGTGATGGGTACCACGAGAGACACAGTGTTGTGTTGCCATATGTTATTCATGAGTATATGTGGACGTTAATTAGATCACGACTTCCCATCAGGTGGTCCGTCACTCTGTTTACCCTTCCTAGTGGTTGGTAAACAGACTGACACAAACGCTTCTATTAACGCCTCGTTTTTTAGGGAAGGGTTTATTATAAACGCTGGCTAAGTACGTATACTTCTATCTACCTCTATTTATCCATTTAAGAGCTGCGCTCCTCTCTATCTCGCTATCACCTCTTGATACGACACGACACCAACTCCTTCCTTGATCTGCCTGATGTAACTATACTAAACGTATTATTACATGAGTTTATTTTTATGCTGCTGTAATAGTGAAAATTTATTCTATGTTTACACCAAATCGCTTACAGACTAGCCAGAGAGAATCGAATGTCAGACCAGAGGGAGACTTTGTACAAAAGACGTTTGCTTGGATACCTCTGTCCTATTCGTGTTTCAACCGCGAAGCAGTTGTACTTGCGTGGCCGTGTTTAGGTTTGAAGGGTGGGATATGGCAGTAAATTTACAGGATACAAAAGCATAACACCTGAGTTCTCAGGAATGGCAACGCATGGAGGTATCATGAGCGAAAAGTATACTCTATTGTCCATGGTACTGCTCATGTCTATACTCGTAGGCGACAGTTACCACTTTGCATCAGGTGGGCCCTCTGTTTGGTTGCCATTCTATATTACTTAAAAATGTCAAAGGTCTCATCTCTTATGTTCTGCATTTTCATAACTCGTCTCTTTCACGCACGCTGGTTTCGGAGACTCTAGACTCGTATTTCGGATAGAACACGATCTGTCTGGTCATAATAGTTATTCTAGGTCTCCCGATGCCCTCATCTAGGGGGAAGGGATTGTTATATATTGTAATGCGGACTACCAGTCCATTTGTTAACAAATATACCTCATCAGGTCCACCTCCCCATGGTCCCACTGGAAACCATCGTGCTGAATTCCTGGTGTATTCATCCCGATGGGCATGGGGGAAAGGGATTGTTAGTAATGGAGACTGAGAATCTCATTGCTAGCAATATACTCAACCAGGTCGACCTCCTCGCGGTTCTCCCTGGAAACTATCATGGTTAATTCCTGATGAATTCATCATGATGGGCTAACTGGCCTGTTTTCATTCTCATCTGTCACCCTTCACTGGTACTCCGCCAGCAAACCCCGTTAGCGCAGGCGGGGTTACCAAACCATTTTCACCCATAAAAAAAATCCCGATGGGCTGACTGATACCCTTTCATTCTCACCTATCACCTCTCACTGGTGCCCCGCCAGTGTATACCAATAGCGCAGGCGGGATTACCATTCTATTATCATCAATTAAAAAAAAATTGCCTAATGTACCTAACGATGGTCGTGGGTTTGAATTTCACATAATACAAACATTTGTATTCATAAGTATGTTCCTTTGTATTGGTTTGTAAAGTTGTTTAGTTTCCACAATATCAACTCTGCTTATTTTGGTACTAGTTTTTTTTTAATGCATGATAATGGAATGGTAACCCTACCCGCGCTATCGCTATACACCGGCGGGGCACCAGTGAAGGATGATAGGTGAGTATGAAGAAGGTCAGTTAGCCCATTGTGACGAATTTAACAAGAATTGTTCACGATGGTTTTCAGGGGGAACCACGTGGAGGTCGACCTAATAAGGCATATTGCTAGCAATGGGGCTGTCAAACTCCATTGCTAACAATCCCTTTCCCCCTTTTTGGTACTAGTTGATGTGTATTTATTTAAAAAATCTAATATTGGAAGAGAAAACTAAAAATAACTTTTTTCGTTCCAGGTCTAGTGAAGCTGGGTGTCCACTGCGTGACGGGAAAGAAGGTGGCTATAAAAATAATAAATAGAGAAAAACTTAGTGAATCTGTTCTAATGAAGGTAAAAATTACTTTTTATAATTATACTATTTTAAATTTAGCTGACTTATAGATGGCGCTACTTGTTGGATTTATGTTAAGATAATGTTTATAACTAAGAGTCCCGTAAAAAATTTAAACGTATGAAATTCGTTATTGAATAAATAATTATTAAATAAATAAATTAAAAAGATATCATCGTGTTTAATGAAAAATATTTTAAATTTTGACTGCTATAGTCGCCATCTATTAACGCCACACAACACTTATTTATTAGATCGATTCCTCTATTTGATAGTAGATGTCAGTGTTCAGCAGAGAATAAAACTAATCAATTTGCTTCCACAGGTCGAAAGAGAAATAGCCATTATGAAATTGATAGAACACCCACACGTATTAGGCTTGTCTGATGTATATGAAAATAAGAAATACTTGTAAGTAAACCAATTTATATATAAATTTCTTTTTTATTAATAATTAAAATGGCAAACAAGCACCGCCCATCTGATGGAAAGTGGTAACCGTCGCCTATAGACCTTAACAGCACTATGAATTTAAAAAGTAATATTGTATAAATTCAACATTATGTACAAAACAAGCACAGATGACAATACTAGGCCTAATAACTAATAAAAAATATATATATAAATAGTTCACCTATACCTACTTTGGTGAATGTCAGAACCTAGAGATATTGGATTCCTTTATAGGAGGCACCGTATATTATATTTTTCACGGGATGAGGGGCATCGATGAACGATGAGATCTTTTGTTAACGAATTACCTTTAAAATAGTTGAATTTAGACAGTTTAATTCAATATTTATTAGTAAACTTTATATCTTAAGTAACTTCACTTACTACAGAATAAATATGGGACTAACAGAGGGAGAGAATCCGTAATAGATTGCAAAAAGAATCATTCAAAACTGGTTAAGAATTGCCTACCTAATTGCGTATTATAGAATAAAAAATATGGACGCATTAAGTTTTTACATTTTTTTTTTGAAAGCCGCTATAATTTTTTTATTATATTTCAGATACCTAGTACTAGAGCATGTGAGTGGTGGTGAACTATTCGACTACTTAGTGAAGAAAGGCCGACTAACGCCAAAGGAGGCGCGCAGGTTCTTTAGGCAAATAATTTCAGCGCTTGATTTCTGTCACAGTCATTCCATATGGTGAGGTTTTTTCAAATTTACTCATAATATCTCGATCTATAACTTAATCAAACACGCTAAGGAAAAATAAATGTTAGTAACGGAGACTCCAGTCCCCGTAATAGCCTGTCGTGTTAAAAATATCCAGTCAGATCGACCTCCACTAAATTCTCTATGGAAATGATCGTACTTCATTTGTCACAATGGACCAAGTGACCTACATCTATTCTCGCTTATTATCCCTTACTAGTATCCCGCCAGCCAGTTATTCCATTATCATTCATTAAAAAAAAATCGAACGTGCTTTGAACTGCCCCTATTTTTTTTTTTGATGGGTGAAAATGGTATGGTAACCCCGCCTGCGCTAACGGGATACGCTGGCAGAGCACCAGTGAAGGGTGATAGATGAGAATAAAAACAGGCCAGTTAGCCCATCATGATGAATTCATCAGGAATTAACCATGATAGTTTATAGGGAGAACCGCGAGGAAGTCGATCTGATTGGGTATATTGCTAGCAATGAGATTCTCAGTCTCCATTACTAAGAACCCCTTTCCCCCCTAGGAACTGTCCCTATTATACAAGTATTCAATTAAATTACATAAAAAAATCCTTTGGCAGTATATTGAACACTACATACAAACACAGATTAGATAAAAACTTCAAACTAAAACAACATTCTTTTGTAACGAACGTTAAAACAATATCTAGAAATAGTCCACCCCTTAGATCATACGTAATACTAAATCTATGGCCTACCCAATATTTATAGTTTATACCAGATTTTGCCTGCGACTTCGTACGTGTGTATTATGAAAGTAGATATTAAAACATTTATGTTTTACCGAAACAAACATACATAAAGAAAGACAGGAATACTTTTAAAAAAATCTTATTAGGACTCCTAATCCCTACGGCCAAATATCATTTACTCACAACTTTATTAATAAGAGGCATTAGGGTCGATTCTGAAGCCATTTCTTTAGCGACTAAGGGAACGTAATGGCCGAGGGATGGGTAACAGCGTCACTTGTAAAACAACACCAAAGCCTAACAGCGGTTGTCAACCCGCCTGCTAAGCGTGGCAACTACTGACAAAATGCCCAAAGGGGAGGCCTATGTTCAGCAGTGGATTGTTAACGACTGATATCATCACCATTTCTATTAACCTAATATTTTAATTTGATAGTTTAACGTAATTGTTGTTTTATACACCAATATGAACTAAATTTATAATAATTTTGACTTACATCTATAAGAAATTTAATTCACATAGGCCCTTACTAAGTTCTTAAAAAGTATTTCGCTGTGATATCAAAATGTAAATTTTAAAGATAAGTTTAAAAAAAATGCGCCTCAGATGATTCTTTACATAATAATAGAGTAATATTTTTTTAACCAATATACACTAGTGGGGCACCAGTGAGGGATGATATGTGAGAATAAAAAAGGCAGGTTAGTTAGTCCACCGTGATAAAAATTCAACAATAAATCAATCAGGATGGTTTCCAGAGAAAACCGCGTGGAGGTCAATCTAATAGGACGTATTGCTAGCAATGGGGTTGTTAAGCCCAATTGCTAAGAATCCCTTCTCCCCATAAAAATAGAGTCGACACCTTGTTGTTAAATGTTCAAGTTTTACTTCCAGCCATCGCGACTTAAAGCCGGAGAATCTTCTACTGGATGAACGGAATAACATAAAAATTGCGGACTTCGGCATGGCTTCCCTCCAACCGGCTGGTTCTCTTCTCGAAACGTCCTGCGGCAGCCCACATTACGCCTGCCCCGAAGTGATACGGGTGAGTTTCCAATATAAACCCCAGAGAACAAGAGTATAAAGTCAAAACCGCCAATAGTTGGACACATACCACTGTGTTAACCATTCGGAACCCAAACTGCCGAACGGTTAACACTAAACTCCAAGCAACAATCTAATATTTTTTTTTATATAACTTAGAATGGCAAATAAGCTGACGGCCCACCTGATGGAATGTGGTAACCGTCGCCTATAGACATGAGCAGTACCATGGACATAACAGAGTATACTGTTTCGCCCATGATACTCCCCATGCGTTGTCATTCCTTAGGATTCAGGTGTTATTCCTCTGTACCCAGTAAATTCACGCCATATCCCACCCTTCAAACCGAAACACAGCCATACAAACACAGCTGCTTCACGGTTGAAACACGAATGGGACAGAGGTACCCAAGCAATCGACTTTTGTACAAAGTCTCCCTCTGGTAATTAGCCTGAAGATGCCTCGTTTAGAGGTGAAACAAGTGTCGCAAAACGTGCGAAACAAAATACGTAAGGGATTGATAGCTAATAGAAAGGTTATGGAAATTCTGGTAGTAATAGTCATTCTTTGAGTGTTGACAGTCGCACACATACAAATGGTAGCGGAATTAAACAAAATAATTCTAATTAACAAACCAGTGATATGGACTTCCGCAAGATAACACCTAGTTCAGTAAAATATACATACATATTACAAATCTAATAATCATCGTTACATAAGACAAGCAAGATAAATATAGTATTAGATAAACAATAAATATAATATTCTATACAATGTATAACAATTATATATGTATATAGAACGAGGTATGTTTAAAAAATATTTGCCTTCGTATCCGGCGTGCTTGCAAGACGGTTTATGAAAGAGGTGGGAGTAAGAGATGTAAGAATAATAATGATAAGGAGTTAGACACTTGGTTCTCTCTACCTACCAGACAAGGGCCTAAGCGTGAAGATACCATATAAGAATACCGATTTTTGGTGCTGATCTTCCTTAGAAAAAAAAAATAAAAATAAAAAATGGAATATCATTTATACAAAATGGAACGTTAAGTTTTTTTTTATACAACTTAGAATGGCAAACAAGCTGACAGCCCACCTGATGGAAAGTGGTAACCGTCGCCTATAAACATGAGCATAACAAAGTATACTGTTTCGCCCATGATACACCCCATGTGTTGCCATTCCTGAGGACTCAGGTGTTATTTCTCTGTACCCAGTAAATTCACGCCATATCCCACCCTTCAAACCGAAACACAGCCATGCAAACACAACTGCTTCACGGTTGAAACACGAATGGGACAGAGGTACCCAAGCAATCGACTTTTGTACAAAGTCTCCCTCTGGTGGGATATGGCGTGAATTTACTGGGTACAGAGGACTAACACCTAAGTCCTCAGGAATGGCAACACATGGGGGGTATCATGGATGAAACAGTATACTCTTATGTCCATGGTACTGCTCATGTTTATAGGCGACGGTTATCACTTTCCATCAGGTAGACCGTCAGCTTGTTTGCCATTCTAAGTTGTATAAAAAAAAAAAATTATCTACAAATACCAATACAATAAAAATATTTTTAAGACATTTAATTATACAACAATACAAGAACTTTACAATTATGATTGAATAATAGACACTTTAAAGGCATAATGCCCAGAAACTTATAAATTAAGCAATCAAAGGTACATAATTTGTACATTATACTCAAAAAGAAATTGATATTATGTGTATTAATGTGTTACAATTAGTCAAAAAATTAAATTAAATTAATCGTCATCTAACATTATTATTCTTTGCTTTTTACTTGCATTGGATGGTGTCTGTGGGGGAGAATGAGTTGTATCTCTTTTCTTGCTGGAGTGCCGAGCACAGGAAGGCCCAGAAGTACGGTTCGACTGGTTTGATTCTCTTGTAGGAGAAAACTGTTTAAGCATCTCAACATCATTGAATATAACTTGAGCTCCACCACCACAAGTGGGTACAACATCACCTTTATAAAGTTTAGTCTCTAGCTCTCCATCTGTATCCTGCTCTTGTGATATCAAACAATACTTGGAAGTCTTCGAATTAGCAATGTCCTTAACACTTTTAAGTTTGTTAACAATTTTGCTGTTGACTATACTTGGCTTCATGACTGTACCCATTGGAACTATCTTGTTAGGAGCATGCTCCACCCATCCTCGACCATCTGCGGACAAGGATCGTCTATGTCTGGGGTTCGCAACTGCGATACCGCGACGTGACGAAGCTGGAGTGTCTCTAGTCTGAGCTGCACTGAATGGTGTTAACAAGTGAGCAGGAAGTGCTCTCGGCGTTGACCCAGGTGTAAAGTCTCGGGTGGTCTGAGCTGCCACATCGCCTGTACTCTTTGGATAATCAACATTATCTCCGCGATCACCTTTTAGAGCTTGGTCTATGACCATCAGTATCTTCTCCTGCTCCTTCTTAGCATTTTTCAATCGCTCATTCTCAGAATGGATCTCTCTAGCTTTTTCATGTTCGGCAGCAATTTTATTGTTATATTTTCGTTCCAGAATCTTCTTTTGCTTTTCTTTTTCTAATTTATTCTGGTTTAATAGCAGATCTTTTTCTTGTAACTCTCTTTTCAATTGTGATGTGTATTCAGTAATCTCAGTTAACTTTCTTTGATTAGTTAATGATGCATTTTCAGTAGCTGTAAGACGGTCCTCCAAAGCTCTTATCCTTTGTTCTGCAGCATTCAACTGCCCACGTAAAGATAGGTTTTCACTTCTTAATTCTAATGTTTCTTTTTCTAATTCCAATAATGAAGACCTAAACCTTTCATCTTTTAAAGCCTTACTTCTTTTTAATGCTTCTCTCCTATTAATTCTCATTTCTAAATGAGCCATTAATTCCTTAGTAATATGAGCAGCTTGTGCACTCTTCAGTTCTAAATTGGGGAAATCTGGCCCCAGGCTGTAAACCAGTCCTAAATCTAATTCTAGATCCCTTGCTTCAGGTCTAGCCAAATTTTCCTTTGCTGTTGTAAATAATCTATTAGCTTTACGTCTACCAGACATAAGACCAATAGTTGCACCAATGTCTGTAACTTGTGCCTTAGTGACTTCTACTTCAGCAGCTAATTCAGCAAACCTCATAACCTGAAGTGTTTCATCGTAATCTTCAGCTCTTGGATTAGCACAAACAATCATACGTACTTGACCTTCGCCTTCAAAGAAATTTTTAAACAGATGAGTGATCTTTGACTCTCTGTATGGAACCATATTATTAGCACCACTGATCTGATTTTCTCTTAAAAGTTCAAGACATGTTCTGAGTGTCATTAAAGACTTGTTTATATTACCTGCTTCCCTTAATCTCTGTCCAGTATTCTTAGTTCTATTTGTTCTTTCACTGCCAGCTAAATCAACCAAACTTAGTTGGCTAACTGAAAGAAATTTCTTATTCTGTATCACAGCTTCACCTTCCGCATCTACTGGTGCCTGCACCAGTCTAATTGTGAACACTGAATGGCTTCTACTTGATTCGGCATTTAAATTTGTGTGTGCCATTCTTTTTCGTTTCAAACCAAGATAGAAAGCATCAAACGCTTCATCAGCAGACTTTATCTCTATCTCAGTCACACCATGTACATACATGTTATGAGACCCATCTTCTCGAATTATTTTCACAGGTAAATTTTTAGTTATCGGTGGACCATCTTCCAATAAATCAAAGACACTATTGTTGTAGATTTCAACATATGTTACGAAAACAGCATATTGATTATCTTCATTGAGCCCTTCAATTTTTGTGATATCTGTGGATGACATAGCCAAATCAGGATTTGAATTATTTTTTCTTCCACTTTTAAATTTGTGCAACTCCTGTTGTCTTTCCAACATGGCTTCAGCCTCGGTTTGAATATCGAACATATTCATTTTATCTGGTTTAAACACGTATTTGTGTGCTTGATAGTCGTTAATCGTCTTAAAAATTATGTTTAAACACCGTGGCAATATGCCACAGTTGTTTGGCTCTCCCGTCATGGTAAATGTCTTTCCACTGCCAGTAACACCGTAAGTGAATAGTAGACCATTTTTTCCTTTGATCAAACCTTCCACTAATGGCAAAGCTACTTTATCAAAAACTTCTTGTTGAGAAGTTTCGGGCGGGAATACTTCCTTGAAAGTGTACTTCATCGTTTTGTTATTTTCATTTCTATAACTCAATGCAGTTGATGGTGGGGACATTAGAACTGTAGTAGGGGATAATATCTTTACACAAGGCACATCAGCATCCCTTTGCATAGGTCGAAGACGGCAAAATACGTAGACAGGATCACGATCTCCACTCACTAGATTTTGCTTACTTCGAGCCGGCGTTCGCATTTCGTTCAGTCTCTGTTTAGATTTTGCCGACTTCATTGTCACGTCTAAAATGTAACTTCACTAAAAATACTATTTCTCGCGTATTTAGTTCACAACAAGCATTCGGGTAAACGAAACTTTTTCAAAGCAACGGTCACCGTCAAATAAAACAGTCAGTTGTAAAATAAAATTGACTACTTAAATTAGATAAATTATGTAGGTACCGGTTCGCGATGTTATCCCTTTTTATTAAAGCGTTTTATATAAAGCTGTCTCATACCGGTCTCAGACACCGTTTACTATTAAATTTGGTTGGATTTTAAATGTCAAACCCAACGAGCTCGCTCTGACATTTGTAAGAAAAAAAATGTTGCTATGTAATAAATACAATGCACCTATAAATATCATATTAATAAAATTTGTTTTTACAATAAAATATGATATCGCTTTTTATATTTACGTTATTTTATTTTGCCATTTTTGTGTTTCCTATTTTATCATTAGCACAGATATTATACTACATTTTATAAGGATGTCATATTCAAGTGACTTCCAGTAATACGTCACATAAGGTATTTTTCAATTCAATGGTATTTGTATTTTCGCTAATTCTGAACTGATAATGATAATTCCTCGTTTAATTGATAAAGTTGTTGACATTATTATTAATTTTCTTACGATTGAAGTTGTTAATTTTTGCGGAATATATGATACTTCTTTATTTGTGGTATTTTGTTAATATACAAATTACCCTGCAATAAAGTAAGATTTTAGAAAGTAGGCAATTTTTTAACGTATATTATTAAGCATTTCGTTATAAGCATAGACTATTCCGAGATCACTTTACTGTTAGAATTCATTTGCAAATACTTACTTAACTCTATAACTTTATTACTACGTATCTAAATTTATATGCTAATTTATTCTGAACTTAGAGACATTTTTGTTGTTACATATATAATTTTTTAAACTATGTTATCGTTCTTAAATCGAAACGTAGTAACGTACGTTTAGCCACTATTGAAAAATTAAATGTCAAATAATTGAAAATGTAAACAAACAAACCTCATATCACTAAATCACGGTCACGGTCATTCTCATTATTTTGTTGTGATTACGATTTGTAATAAGCCGGTAATGAGATATTAATTATAAACTCGTTTCAATTTTATTTTAGGGTGAAAAATATGATGGACGCAGAGCGGACGTGTGGTCTTGTGGTGTCATACTCTATGCACTACTCGTCGGGGCTTTGCCCTTTGACGACGATAATTTGCGTCAATTATTGGAAAAGGTAAGTAGTTAGTTATTAATAAATCGTTTATTTTATAAGGTTCTTTCAGAAGCACTTAATAAAATTCATTCAATAAGATTGTCAGAAGGAAAGGATTGTTAGTATTGAAAGTCTAAAAGGCCCGTTGCTATATATATATATATAATTCCCTCTCAGGTCGATCTTCACGGGGTTCCCCCCAGAAACCATTATAGTTGAGTTTTGTAAAATTTGTCATTATGGGCCAATTGATCTGCTTTCATCTAAACCTATCCCTCACTGGTGACCCATCAGTATATAGCAGCTAGCCATTCTATTTTCACCTATTTAAAAAAATAGCATTCTATATTCAAACATAAGTCATTGGTCATCCTAAACAAACAATACTCTATAGAGATTAATATAAATATTGAAATTGAAGTTAAAGAAATTGAAATTGCATCTATATTTGCATAAATTAGAATTCATTTTGTAGTTTATTCATGTATTTAAACTTTATTGACTAATAAAATATGATACAAAAGGCTTTTATAGTATTACATATGTTTTTGGTGTTACTTTTCTATTATTTTAATATATTAATATCATTGTCTCCACAGGTGAAGCGTGGTATGTTCCATGTGCCACACTTTGTGCCACCAGATTGCCAGCAATTGCTTCGGGGGATGATAGAAGTCAACCCAGAAAAGAGGATGACGGTAAATGATTCCTTATTTTTCAAACAATTTAAAAAGAAAATTGTACTGAAAGTTTCATGTCGTATTAGAACTTTTTCTAACGTTTTTAATATATTCATGAATGTTCCTTCTGATACTAGGATCGGTTCTAAGGTGGCATTTCTCTAAATGTTTCTCTAAAATTAAATTACCATTAACATTTTCATCTCTACTATTATCTAAATTTTAAGTCATTCTAGCTAAATAAATAGTCTGCTATGAGTGGTTTATCTGCCAATCATATTAGTTTATATAATTAATAATCTAATAAATAAACCACATTAAAAATAGTCCATCTGTTTTAAAGATATCAATGACAGCTATAAGATGCAAAAGGTATAATCTAAAATCATTTTTTCTATCAGTAGTCAAAAACAGTTTGTGTTAAAAAAAAATGTTTACAAATTCAGTTAGCAGAAATCACACGGCACCCGTGGGTGACGGCGGGTGGTCGCGGCGAGCTGGAACAGGAGTTACCCATGATGGAGGTGGTGCAGACGAGGGTACTGCCATCTGCTGAGGCCATCGACCCTGATGTTTTACAGGTACCTACACCATAAACTATTATTATATCAGTTGTTACCTGTCTGTAGTAGTATGTAGTTTTATGTTGGAGTAGTTCCAATTAGAAAAAAAGTAACTTATATCATTTTTCATAGCCAATAAATGCCAACTATGTGTAGGTATACCAAATTTCATAACAATTGGTGGAGTGTAAAGTGCCAAGAGGTAATAGTGATAAAACTTTATAATTTATAATACAATCATCATCATATCAGCTGTTTATTATTCACTATTGAACATAGGCTTCCCTCATAAGGGAGGTTAAGCCAATATTTGCCATCCTTGACAGATGATTGGTTGTTATTTATATTATATTCAATATAACAATGAGAAAATGCATTATACTGTTTATATCTATCTATTACACAAATAAAGTTCTCTTTTTTTTTTTATTTTCGCAGGCCATTTGCAGTTTAGGTTGTTTCAAACAACGCGACAAGTTAATACAAGAGCTACTCAGTCCGCAGTAAGTACATTTCTGTTATTCTCCTAATGATGCCCAGTACAAACGTGAGATAGTAAACTGTGCCAATATGTGTTACGTACACGTGAATTTCGAATGTAGGTAAACCAACAGATAGATGGAGACTTTTACCAGATATAGATATTAATATAAATTATATATCACCAGAAATAGATGGAGACTTTTACCAGAGGGAGACTTTGTACAAAAGTCGATTGCTTGGGTACCTCTGTCCCATTCGTGTTTCAACCGTGAAGCAGTTGTGTTTGCATGGCTGTGTTTCGGTTTGAAGGGTGGGATATGGCGTGAATTTACAGGGTACAGAGGAATAACACCTGAGTCCTCAGGAATGGCAACGCATGGGGGGTATTATGGGCGAAACAGTATGTGTGTGTACTGTTATGTCCATGGTACTGCTCATGTCTATAGGTGACGGTTACCATTTTCCATCAGGTGGGCTGTCAGCTTGTTTGCTATTCTAAGTTGTATAAAAAAGGCGTATTAACATGTATTAATTTTTGAGTTACACCTTCAGGAATATAACTGTAAAAACTGCAAAAAATTTGGTGCATTGTTTTTGCACGATGCCGGAACAAACATTCATACAGGCACAATATCTAAAACTTATTGCTCTTATTAAGAGCTTTAATATAAATTTTTCTTGAATATTTCACATGCACTGATATCGTCTGGTTACAATTTTATTATATTATAATTTATCGCTATAAATAATTATATTATCTCTTTAACTTCCCATTGTCGTGCATTCGATTCCCGCACAATACAAATATTCGTTTTCATATACACAACAGTAACACCTATTTCAGTAAAATGTTTAAATATGTCTATCGATTATTTAGTAACCTTAGTACAAACTCTGTTTAGTTTGACACTAGATGGCGTTGTGTAATATGTGAGTGGTATTTATTTTTTTATTAAAGAAAACCAAGAGCTAGAAAATTTTATAATAATAAAAAAAACTGTAAAGATAAAAACTCAATAACAGGTTTTTATAAATAAATCGTTATTATTACTACTTGCAGCCATAACACGGAGAAGGTTATATACTTTTTGCTGCTGGAGCGCAAGCGGCGGCGGCCGGCGCGGGACGACGAGCCGCGCCCTCTGGCGGCCGCCGCGCCGGACGCGCCGCGCAAGCGGCTAGACACGTGCCGGGTCAGTACGGCTGCAATTATATGCAACTCTTATTTTAATTGAAGGACTCCTGCTTGCTTATGCTAACGAAATACAATAGACATGAGTATAGGGTCAAAATGAAGTTAGTTAGACCCATTGTAGCGATGATAATGTCGTGATGACTTCCAGGTAAGACCGCATAAACCTTGACCTGTATATTTCTAGCGATATAAAATAAGTTTATTAACGAAACCATTCCATAAAACTAGTATTAATAGGGTCTCATAAAATATTTACTTTTGTTGTTTAATTAAAAAATCATAATGTTTGTTTATGACTTAGGTAAATGGCCAGTCAGCACACTTCGGTCAGATCAGCGAGGGGTCACCTATTACGCCACGAAGATCACAGTTTAGGTACAATATTATTTTAATTTTCTTTTTTTTAATTATATTTATGACTCTTGATACCAGAGATCTTTTATGAAACCTTTTCCGAAGTCATATATCCGAATTTCATATGTATGATGGAAATACATTTATATAGAAATCGAACCCATAGACTGTTTTTCGTTCTTAATAAGCAGATTAAAAGTAAATTATTATTGTGATTAATAGTAATAGATCTGTTTTATTAAAACAATTTTTTTATATATTATTTTATTTTATTTTATGTAGCTATAGATACACTCTTAGTGTATTACTCTGTAGTATTTGTACCGTACCTAATATACAGAGATATTAGGAGTACAAATAAGTTTCCGCCGTTTTTTAACACAAATTACATATTTATTATAGAAGAACGGTAATATAGATTTATATAAAATATTGCCCATCACTTGCAACCACTTTTTCCCATCTCTCAGGCAGCATTCGAATTCCACGTCTGAAGAACTCCTTGTCTTTTGAGGCTATCCACGAATCAACCCAATTTTTGGTATCCTCATAAGATGTAAACCGCTGCGTCGTCAGAGCATGTGCCATGGACCGAAACAGGTGATAATCGGACGGTGCAATGTCTGGTGAATACGGCGGGTGGGGTAACACTTCCCAATCAAGTGTTTCCAAGTACTTTTTTACGCGAGCCGCAACATGTGGACGAGCATTGTCATGCAGAAGAATAATTTTTTCGTGTCTAGAATAGTATTGAGGGCGTTTTTCTTTCAGAGCTCGGCTCAATCTCATCAATTGTGTTCGATAGAGGGCTCCAGTAATTGTTTCGCTCGGATTAAGCAACTCATAATACACTACACCTAGCTGATCCCACCAAATACACAGCATAAGTTTTTTTCCGTGAATATTCGGTTTTGCTGTTGATGTTGACGCGTGGCCAGGTAATCCCCATGATTTTTTTCTTTTTGGATTGTCATAATGTATCCACTTCTCATCACCAGTTACGATACGATGTAAAAAACCCTTTTTTTTATGTCTAGCTAGCAGCATTTCACTTAAGCATAATCGGCGTTCAATATCTCTCGGCTTTAATTCGTACGGAACCCAATTTCCTTGTTTATGAATCATTCCTAATGATTTTAAACGATGTGAGACTGCTTGCTGAGTGACTTCTAATGTTAGAGCAAGTTCTTTTTGTGTTTGAGATGAATCCTCCTCCAATAATTCCTCCAATTCTGCATCCTCGTAAATTTTTGGCCTTCCACTGCGATCTTTGTCTTCTACGTCGAAATCACCGTTTTTAAACTTTTGAAACCACTCTCGACACGTTCTCTCACTCAAAGCACCCTCACCATATGCTTCTACGAGCAATTGATGCGCCTTAGCAGCAGATTTCTTTAAATTAAAGAAGTAAATTAATATTTCCCGCAAATGACGCTTATTTGGCTCAAATTTTGACATTTTCAAGTTATAAAAATTATATTTTACCAATATCAAATCAATAATATTAATAGGTTATGTTGGTCTTGAATGTCGAAACTATTTTTTAAGCCGGTTATCATCTGCGAAAGCTAACCGAAACTCCGTGCCGCGCCATCCACAATAAAACGGCGGAAACTTATTTGTACTCCTAATAATTTAAAATTAAAAACTTACATAAAGAACTACATTCATCAGAACATTAGTATGGAGCTATGTATATTAATTGTAACAATAATAATTGAAATTGGTGAAGGTATCAAGTAACATGCACTCAGCAATGATATTTAAATTTAGAACCTTTTTGTAATTGGCAGAGAAAATGTATACATCTAAATCGTCTGATTAGCGCCATCTCTTAGCGTTCTTCTCAAATTTTTTACATCTTATGTTCTTTTCATGATATTTAATAATTGAATAAAAATAATTCGAAATTTAAAAAAATATAAAAGGGTCTATAATATTATTATTATGGTTATAAAAGCTGCCAGTATGTCAACAATGCTTGTCGTTGATAGCGTAGTGGTATCGTTAGCGCTGTAGTGGACGGTTGTAACATAAAGAGATTGAGGACAGGTTTGGTCGCAGCAGGTCAGCGTCGGGTCGCCGCCCAGAGGGTAGGAGTTCGCCACAGTTGCCGGCAAGTCCACCAGGTTAGTACTACTGCATATTATATGTACGTAAAAAGTTTTTCCGTCGAGTCTGTCTGTTTGAATGAGATAAATCCAAAAACTACCAAACGGATTTTCTACCATTTTCATAAATGAACTGAATGATTCAAAAGGCATTTTGGATTTTGTTTGTATCAGAAACACTTAAAATTGACTATGGCCAGTTTTAGTCTTCCAAGTTAAATGAATGATTCTAAATATACGATATCAGATGGAGAGACACTTTCTTACGATTAGTTTTTTATTTTTATTTTTTTCTTTTTATTCTTATTTCGATAAGACAATACCAGCTCTACTGTGATATTGTATATTGTGCAATATTAATATTATATTTAGATATAATTTATTTATTTATATTTTATTATACACACTAATAATACATACAGAAATATGACAGTGGAAAACAAATGTACAAAGCCGAGCTTAACTCTACAAGAGTTCTCGTCCAGAAAATCCAAAGTGGAAAAGAACATCGATGTCAGCTGATAGTGTGATGTACAATACTGTGACAATTTACAAACAAAAAGACTTAGGCAAACTTACATCTATACATAACCAAATATATTATGTTTAATTGTATACATACAAACATATATACATACAGGTACACATATCATATAAATAAAACATGTTCATTAGGACAGTCGATGCGTTTAAATGTACTCTTAAAAATATTTAAGGATTGACTCTCACAGAAAGGCATAGGAAGGGATTTCCACAATCTAGCAGCGTGGACGGTAAAGGACTCACTATAGCGTGTAAATAAGTTTTTTTTTTACTAATATTAACAATTATTGCAGCTGGTCACACGCCGCATCGGGTCTCGTCCCTCGGAGGCACGCCCGCCACTCCTGGGTCTCCATTAGGTATGTACATCAATGGTTAAAACTATCTTCATTGCATAATAACTTCAAAAATAATGTTCATCGTATCTCCGATCAAACTGTTTATAATTACTCCTCTCCATCCTCTCTCTCATCAAGAGCTTCTAAAAGCGATAGGTTGGCTGGTTGGAAAAGCCAAAGGTTGCCTGGAAGAGATCGCTTTTAGTGATAAGGTCGCCCATTGTTTTCTCAGTGTGAACATTTCTTGTAACTGTTTGTATCTATGATAAATTCACTACAGTAATCTTTTGGAGGAAATAAAAAGAGTATCTCTCTATCGTGAGTTTATACGTTATTGTATTTAAAAACGTGAGTAAAGTATTAATATAAATAATTATAGAGGGATCACTGTCTTTAGAAATAACAATATATTTTATTGTTATTATTATATTAACCTAGTATCTACTAAACTTATGTATAAGATAGATTTTAAATGTTCTGAAATAGTGATATATATATATATATATATATATATATACAAATTGTATGCTTTGGAACTTTTAATATAAATATCAGGATGATATGTTCTTAATAAGATCAATACAATGAAAAACAATAATTTAAAGATTTTTTTGTCTGTCTGTATGTTTGTATCGACATCAGCAAAGAATACAGTATTTATATATAACTCATAATTTGGTGTATGATTTATTATGATACGCCATCCAGAGCTTCCAAAATCCACGCGTAAGAAGTCGGGCGGGAAAAAGCTAGTATTTTTATAAAACTAAGACGTGCCTTATCACTCCCTTGACATTATTATCCCCTTAACTTAAGGAGTAAATTCCAGTATCTTTTTGAAACTCACGAACGTAACCTTCGTTCCAATAATACTCTCCAATTATCTTTCCCCTCTCACCGTACTGGTTACGCTTCAAACTCTTTTCTCCTACATTCTTCACGACTCTGGAACGCGCTTCCTGATGCCATTAAGAGACAACCAACTAAACCGTCTATCAAAAAAGCGTTCACGCTCACTTTTTATTTTTATCCGAGCAGTAAGCGCTTTATATTGTTCTCAATTTCGTGTATAATATAGTATATATATCATATATGTGTAAGT
Source organism: Galleria mellonella (assembly GCF_026898425.1). Classification (NCBI taxonomy): domain Eukaryota; kingdom Metazoa; phylum Arthropoda; class Insecta; order Lepidoptera; family Pyralidae; genus Galleria; species Galleria mellonella. The sequence goes on from NW_026442015.1 coordinate 4,495,428, forward strand.
GTATTTGTTATTCATATATATTTATTCGTTTATATATGTAATTTTAGTATGTATGTATGTATATCAATAATTAGTAGTACCGCATTCGAGTATTCTGACACTTCCCTATGGTTGACTGGGAGAGAATGCTTTTAGCATTAAGTCCGCCATGTACACATATTTGTATTATTGAATAAATAAATAAATAAATTAAAAATAATCTTCCTTTAAATGTTCCCAGCATCACCGTCCGTTCGTGAACACCACCATCAAAGGGCTAATTCCACGGGACCCACAATCAGCCTTAATATAAGTGAGTTTGAAGCTTCAATAAGAAAAGATAAATAGATACATAGATAATTTATTTGCATTACTTACAGCATACAAATTATAACATATATACTCGTAGATATACATAAAAAGCGAGATAACATAAATGGTAAAAAAAATAATACATAAAGCAAACGCAAAAGATTGGTTAATACATTTCTACCATCGTACAGCTCTCCGCCGACAGAGAGTTCACCCTCCAATATCTTAGAGCCTAGACGGTCGTGTACTGCGCAGTTTTAGAGATGTTCCCTCCCAAGAATGCTCAGGTTATACAGTGAGCTCCGTGTTGAGGTTTTTCCAAGAATATTACAGCATGGGGTTCTTCAAGAAAAGTATTGAGATTTCTTCAGATTCGGCAAGGCGCATGTAATTGTCCCTATTATTGCAGGTGTTCATAGGCTACGGTAATTGCTTACCATCAGGTGGGCCGTATGCTTGTTTGCATATTAATTTACAAATATATTTCGCTTCGCAAAAAATAGCGGCGTTTTCTTTGATGTCAAAACACACTTATTGGTGACGAGATGTTCTGTGTATATATTACATTGAAATTATTTGAATTTCGAACGCGGAATCGTATGTTCTCCATTTTGTTTCGTAGCAAGCTGTCTTTTTCTCCGCAAAGGAACGGTAGCTTGAATCTCCAAATAAAATGGGGCTGACACAAGGATAAGTGTAATTAAAGTAATACATTACGGAGTTAACATATCTATTACAAAAGGAATTATCAAAATCGGTTTTTCAATTGGCAACGTAATAAAGTCTCAGAGTCATGAATGGAACCTCTTCCTATTTTGATATCGCATAAAATAGTAAATTTAATTCAAGTAAATTTAGTAGTTAAAGTACGTCAATTAAATTCTGTATGTTGTGCTCGCTTTTTATAAGTACTTGTATCAGATTTAGTTTTGTATAGTTTTTTTTTTTTATTCATTATATATGTACTGCTAGTGTGCCTTAATACATAAATAAATAAAATATCTTTTCAGAACCCTAAATTAATACTATATTATACTGTACCATTTTCAATGAAACTCGTAATTCTGTACGTTACAGGCGGCGAGCCGGGTGAAGCGGTGATTATAATAAACGAATCACCAATAATGGGCTCCTCGGTCGCCGTGAGACCTCACAGTCCGTCACAATCACATAGAGGTATGTTTACATCATCATCATCATCATCATGCTCATCATCATTCCTTTTTAAAAGGCCGGCAGCACACCTGCAATGTCGTTGGTGTTGTGGGTGACCATGGGCGGCGGTAGTCACTTACCATCAGGTGAGCCACACACTTATGATTTATGAGAAAGTAGACCCGTAGTCTATGTTAAGTCTTCAAAAGGGTGAAAGAGAAAAGAACATTAATAAAATCAATAGAGAATAAAAGAGGCAAAATACTGGGCCACCTTATACGACATGACGATTTTTTAAGAGCATAGAAAGAAAAATAGAGGGCAAAAGAGGAAAGGGAACAAGGACGTGGGATAGATAAAGGAAACATCAGGTGTCATGTCGTATAGGGAGGTCAAATGAAAAGAATAAAGTCTATGTTGTTAGAAACTAGACTGACAAGTAAAGACTCCCATAAACTATAGAAAGGCCCATATAATTTGTCTACGTTAACATGGCATGCCTCTCCAACTTTCTTTCAATGTGTGTGACCAAATACAGACGTGGTGCTCTATTCGTGTTTGTGAGGAAATATCTTCGGTAGCAGTCCGACCAGAGGAGTATAATATTCTTTAGTCAAAACCTTTTGATTTTTTTTTATTTAATTAGCTTGCATAGATACATTAAAAAAAACTGGATTTTTTAGTACCACTTAAACCTCTTGGGCTTGTGTGTGATACTTTACATTCGGTTCTCAAATGTCAATATTTACATTAATATTCTGCTGTTTTAGCAAGGTTGGACAGTAGATAAGCTTTCAGTTTAAACTTTATGTTTTTAACAGTGATATTGTTTCGCAAGTCGGTAGGTAGAGGATTTATTAATCGCGGTATGTACACGGTACGTAATATTTTTACGCACACATTTTTAATTGTTTTGGTTTTGGAAGGGCGTGCCATGTTATCGTGGACATTCTATACATAAATACATACGTAAGTACATAATGGTTTTTTATTAATTTCAGTGAGAGAAAGATCGTCATTACCCGGCCCGCCGAGTTCTCAATCTACAGCGCAGCCGGCGCTATTCCCCAACTTGGGGACTATGACGGGTAAATATATCTCTGTTTGTATTTTAGATTATAATAGAGCTTCGAGCTTAAAAAAATGACAACTTTTTTTCAGCTAATCGTCAAATTAGGTAACTCTTTTTTATATACGTATACAATGTATTTTGACGTGTTAATTATAAATAAGTGTTTACGCATTAATAAGATGCAGAAATTGTAAGACAAATTAATTATATTATAAAGAAATCACTCATAACTATTTATCATATTGATATATACATCTGATCTTCCTGCTAACATTAGAAATTGCCAGCTACATCTTTACGCGGATGATACCCAACTTTACTACTCTTTCGAACCTGAAAATTTAAGACAGGCGGAAATAAATATAAATAATGATTTGAATTCGCTTCTCAAATGGTGTCACTGTAATGCTCTTGTACTTAACCCTACGAAGTCCAAGTTTTTGGTATTGGGTAATAAAATGCAGTGCAAGAAAACTAAACGCCAATGTCCTCAGATTCTTGTCAATAACCAGCCAATAGAAAGAGTTGAAACTGCAAAAAATCTTGGACTTTTATTTGATGAGGAATTACGCTTCATAGAACATGTAAATACAAAGATAAGATTAGCATTTTATAAACTTAAAACACTTTATCATGTGAGGAAATATTTGAGCATACCAGTTCGTGTAACTCTAGTGGAGTCTCTAGTATTGTCCCTTTTCAACTATTGCGACACAGTATATGGCCCTAGATTGCTAGAGCGAACTCGAGGATCTATTCAGCGAGTACAAAATGCCTGCATACGTTTTTGCTATAACATCACTAAACGAGAACATATTACACCATATTACAACAAAAATGATATATTGAATATGGCTTCACGAAGAGAGCTTCATTTCTCTTGTTTTGTTCAGAAGATTGTTCATAGTGGACGGCCAGAATATTTGTACGAGAAACTGGACTGGGTTAGAAATAGACATCATAGAGGACTTCGAGAGTGCAGATTAAATATATTAAAAATTCCACCACACAGATCTGCAAATTATAGAGGAGGTTTTAAATTTACAGCCGCAAAAATTTGGAACGACCTGCCTCCACCCTTACACCAACCATTAACGCCATTACATTTTAAAAACCTAATGAAGAAAAGGATTTTACTTATGCGGAAGCAACCCTCGGATCGTGGAGCTGGCTCTCGTCATCGAATGTAGTGCATCGAAAATTGTAAATCACTTTTAAGGACTTTTTTTTTTTTTCTTGTCACTAATTTGGTACTTTGGATTGTTCTGTTATATTTTATTTATTTTTTTCTTTTATTCATTGTTTTTATACTTGTTTATTTTAGATTTTGTATTGTTTTCTTTTATTTTTTATGTAATATCTACATCAATATATATATTTGATAATGAAACGGTGCCCCGTGTAGGTGCAAACTGAAAATCAGCGCTGAACGAACATCAGTCCAGCAAAAGCTGAGTTTGTACCTATTGCCAGGCGCATACGTTTAATGGACAATATATTGATTAATTAATATATGTACATTACAATTTGTGAAGAATGGCAATAAATTTTATTATTATTTATTATTATCACGCAAAATTGTATATAAAAGTTTTTTTTATGCAACTTAGAATGGCAAACAAGCTGACGGCTTACCTGACGCAATGTGGTAACCGTCGCCTATAGACATGAGCAGTAACATAGCCATAACAGAGTATACTGTTTCGCCCATAATACCCCCCATGCGTTGCCATTCCTGAGGACTCAGATGTTATTATCCTCTGTACCCTGTAAATCACGCTATATTCCACCCTTTAAACCGAAACACAGCCATGCAAATACAACTGCTTCACGGTAGGAACATGAATGGGACAGAGGTGTCCAAGCAAACGTCAGTCTTCCTGCTTAACCCGTTTTTTTTAAGCATTTATATAGAGACACTCTATGTGTCACTATCACTATTTTAGTATTACTAGTACATTACTGCAGCGGCCAGCAACTGAGGCATTGATGGACGAACGTGCAAATGTGGGCCGAGGCGTAGGCAAGGCACACATACGTGAGTCTATCAATGCCTAGTTGTGGTCAAGGCTTGTACGAGGTCTGTCCGGAAAGTTCGTATAAAAGTGTTCTGGAATGCGAGAAAGAGGAGTGGGGAGGCCAGGTAAGCGCAGGACCCCTTCCTTATGTCCCTAACAATGCTTCAGTTCTGGTCTGACCGCCGTGCGGTGCGAACTGGCTTGTCACGCCATCTGTGAAGTTACCTCTTAACGAAACCCCGTCGGCATGGAGCCCGCTTCCGTTGAAGAGCAGCGCGTCGTAATCAAGTTTCTCTCGAAACTCGGCAAGAATGGCCGTGAAATTTTTGCCGATCTAATTCGATAAGACATCCGGGGAACCACGAACAAAAAAATCAAGAAAATCCCGCTCAAATGTCAAGACAATGTTGATTGTTTTTTTCGATGTTCGGGGGATTGTCCATCAAGAATTCGTCCCTCCAGGCCAGACAGTTGATGGAAAATTCTACGTCGATGTGCTCAGACGCCTCAAAGCTCGTGTGGCACGAGTTCGTCCAGAATTGGCGCGAGAGGGGCGTTGGATTCTTCACCACGACAATGCCCCTGCCCACACCTCTCTTGTTGTCCGTGAGTTTTTGAGTAAAAATTCCATTACGGTGACCGAACACCCCCCTATTCGCCGGATTTGGCCCCGTGTGACTTCTTCTTGTTCCCAAAAACCAAATTGGTACTTCGGGGGCGGCATTTGGGGGACATAAATGAGATAAAAAAAGCTACGACGGGGCAGCTGAGAAACCTACAACCAGAGGACTTTCAAGGAGCCTTCTCACAGTGGAAACGGCGTTGGCACAAGTGCATTATGTCACAGGGGGAGTACTTTGAAGGGGATAAAATTGATTTACCTGAATAATTGTAAAATAAAATTTTTAAAAAACTTTTATACGTACTTTCCGGACAAACCTCGTATAGTACTTTTCTTACATAATGCGCGGAAATCAAAAACACAAGTTTACTTTTTAAGCTCAATGACGGATAACGAACAATAATAATTGAATTTTTCACGCGCCATAATGTTCTTTTTTTTTTCAATAAACAGCTTTCTATTTGCAAGCCAGTTCGAAATTTAAATAAAACCTTGTATTAGTTACCTCCTTGGTAGCCATGTTTCGAAGTAAAAGGTCATACCATTTTTTAATTTCAGGACAAATATGAGTTTACATAGTAATTTATCTGGCTACAAAACACGACAGATATGGATTTTCATACAACTTTTGCCGGCCGCTGGCCGCATGTATCTGGCCAGTACGGCAATTTTGATTTATCTCGAAGAAGATTGTCAAAATAATGCTCACATTTCCAAGCATGTTTGAGAAAAACATTTGCTTTCCAGGCGTATCCCCTGGTAGTACGTGCGGGGCGGGTGTAGGTGGCGCGGGCGGCGCGGCGGCGCCGTGGCGCGTGCGGCTGGCCACCATCAAGAACTCCTTCCTCGGCTCGCCGCGCTTCCATCGACGGAAACTGCAAGGTTTGGCTACTATTCCACCACACCTTCGAGTATTTTTCTATGCAATTTGAAATGGCAAACTGGCTGGGTCAATGGCCAGTTTGATGGAAAGCCATAACCGTCACAGTACACTGTGATTTTCATGGTATACCCTCAAGAGTTAAGGTGTTATCCATACCCTATAATTTCACTATGTCCCGTCTTTCAATCCGAAACATGAGTAGCAGTTCGTTCAAAATAATTCAATTCAATTCAATTTATTGCATTCTACAATATTATTATGAAATAAGCACGAACTTAGATAGATATAGATTAATTCCTAACGGAAAAACTAACTCGAACATAATAAAATGATTCTACGCATAAAACAATATGACATGCAATCCTATAAACATAGTAAATCCAGCTTGATCCCTTCGACTCAGTGCAACGACGAGCTATGAGAATTGTCGATGATCCCAGACTTACGAGCGGTATCGAATCCTTAAGTCTTAGGAGAGATTTTGCCTCGCTCTGTGTGTTCTACCGCCTGTGCAACGGATTGTGTTCAGAGGAACTATCCAATATGATGTTCCCACAGCCACTTTCTATCATCGTACGGCTCGCCATCGACAGGGAGTTCACCCTCATACCCTACATCCTAGATGGTTACGTACAACGTGGTTTCAAAGATGTTTTCTCTCTCGAACACTCAGGTAATGGAATGAGCTCCCTGCCGATGTTTTTCCAAGAGACTACAGCTTGCGGTTCTTTAAAAGGGGGATAAAGATGTTTTTTCAGGGTCGGCAACGCGCGCGTAATACTCTTGGTATTGCAGGCGTTCATTGGCTACGGTAACCGCTTACCATCAGCTGGGCCGTATGCTTGTTTGTCACCTCAGTGGTATAAAAAAAATACTAAAGTAAAACATTAGTGATAGAACCATAAATATTTGCATTATGTTTCCTTCTGTTGCTTTATTGGTTTTTTTGTTTTGTTGTTTATTATTATTTATTTCATTTCAAATGTATTTTACCTTTCGAGTACTTAAATGATAAAATTGTATAAGAACCGGACTGTAAACGGCAATAAATATGGACTAACTTTACACAGCAGTCTATTGTGGAATGCATTTTTTAGATTAAACAAAGTTATTATTATTATAGTATATATTGCATATAATCTATCATTAAAATGTTTTCACCTATTTTGTACTTTAATTAGGAATTTATTTAATCAAATCATTTTTGCCATAAAAATTCATATATTTAGTGAAAACTCATTAAAAATATTATATACCTATACTTTTTAAATAATCCGATATAAGCATTGAAAATTATTCAATTAATTTTGAAAATTGAGAGATAATTGCAACATTGCCACACTTCGATAAGCTAAAGTGTTAACACTCAACAACTTTTTGTAATGAAAAAAAAAATTTTTGTACGTAATTTCTTAGAGAGGAAAACCTCACCCCAGCCTTAAAATAAATATATGCTTCTAAAATGTTTTAGGACTAAAGTGTTTTACCCACAGCATACTTCTATAATTTATCGTATTAAAACTTCAATACTTTACTCACAGCATCTTCAGAAGAGGTCCACCTGACTCCGGAATCATCGCCAGAGCTAACCAAACGATCCTGGTTTGGCTCGCTGCTACTATCAGCTGACAAGGAGGAAACATTCACGGCTTTGGTGAAGGGAAAACCATTGGCCACAGTCAAAGCGGACTTAATACATGCATTTCTTAGTGTAAGTATCATTATTTTTTATTTTTTAATGTCCATAGAAATTGCTCTTAATTCAGTGTTTTTTTGATATTCCTAAAATTTCAATTAATGTTCCATAAAAAAAACTGTCATCAATAAATTATTTTGATTTAAAAACTGCTAAACTGATTTTGATAAAATTTCTACGGCACCAATCTGTAAATATATCCTTTTAGATAAAAAAATAATTTTGTAAATCGATTTATTAATAACAAAGTTATAAGGTAACAAACAAATAAAAATAACATGCAACCAAATTCAGAACCTCCTTTTTTGAAGTTGGTTAAAAAGAAGATTGCATTATTATATTTAATTTAGTTAACAATAGTAAGTTTTTATAACTAAGGAAATAGACAAAAGAATATATATTTTGACATGTAATATTAATGTAATTTTGATATTATTTACTGTTTTAATTCATATAATTTTGCCTTGTGACAAGTGCAATGATGTTGTTCCATTAGCTCGTGATGTTTCTGTTCAGTATGTTGCTCTGTACATTAAGATTTTTAGAAGTACCCACTTACATCTTTATTTTTATAAATACGCCTGAAGCTGAAATTTCAATATCGGTCGTGTATATAAATCATTAATAATAAAAGCATTTTATCAAAGATAATGGAAAAAAGTACAAATGTATTGAATTGAAATAATATTATATAGTCATAGAAAGAAGAAGTTACAAAAGTACAAAGAGTTAACGGCTAATATAATAATAATATTATATTAACCGTTAACTGTCCACTACTGGACATAATCTCTCCCATTAGAGAGGTTTTGCCAATAGATGTCATGCTTAATAGGCGGGTTGGCATATTTTAATAGGAACGCTGCTGACCATCTTTCACCAATAAAATTCCGTTAGTCGTCTCTTACGATACCTACAAGACGGGAAGGTAGTGGGAATACAAATAGAGAATAAATGAAGCGTTGTCTGTAGTCCATGTTCTGTATTTCATTTGAATTTTCTAATTGTCATTGTTCATTGTCAACCTATATCTGGAGTATAGCTCTGTATGGATGTGAGACGTGGACATTAACTCAGAAGGAAATGGATAAACTTAGAGCCTTTGAAATGTGGTGCTGGAGAAGGATGGAGAAAATTAGCTGGAGGGATCGAATTAGCAATGAGGAGGTCCTGCTTAGGGTTAAGGAAAAACGACAAATTATTAAAACTATTGAGGACAGAAGGGGAAAAATGTTAGGACACTTGATACGACACGACGAACTTATGACCATTATAATAGAAGGTAAGATAGAAGGAAGAAGGGGGAGAGGGAGACCGAGACATAGTTACATCAGGCAGATCAAAAAAGGAGTTGGTGTCGTGTCGTATCAAGAGGTGAAGAGACTCGCTGAAAATCGTAGTGAGTGGCAAGAGCTCCACCGACAAGAGCGCAGCTCTTAAATGGATAGATAGATAGATAGAATTGTCATTGTATATTTTTATATTTTTGGTACAATAAAGAGTTAAATAAATAAATGTAAGGCCAGATACACATTATAATGCCGTTCTCGTTTCACTTTCAGTCTAGTAAAATATTATTAAATAAGAAATAATGTGATTTTTCATTCATATTGAGAGTGGACCGAAGCCGCCATAGTAGAAATTCAGTCTAAACGTGTTATGTTATTTGCGTGCGCAGATAGCGGAGCTGTCGCACAGCGTGCTGAGCCCGATGTCGTTCCGCGTCGAGTACAAGCGCGGTTCCAACGCGCCCGCCATGTTTCAACGACACGTCCGGTTCCAGGTACCAAACAACAACAACAACAAATACCAATACCAACAACAAATACCGATACCAACAACAAATACCAATACCAACAACAAATACTAATACCAACAACAAATACCAATACCAACAACAAATACCAATACCAACAACAAATACCAATATCAACAACAAGTACCAATACTAACAACAAATACCAATACCAACAACAAAAACCGATACAAACAACAAATACCGATACCAACAACAAATACCAATATCAACAACAAATACCAATACCAACAACAAATACCAATACCAACAACAAATACCAATATCAACAACAAGTACCAATACTAACAACAAATACCAATACCAACAACAAATTAAGTTAACAAATACTAGCCGAGATTACTAGACCTGGATATAAACTTTATAAGCCCCAGCCTTGATGGGGATCTTCATCTCTAAAAGATCTAAAAATCCTATTGCTAGATATCTTGTCGAGCTCCTCATGGATCCTTCTAGTAACTATCATAGTTAATTATCTGTGAATTCGTCACAGTGGTGTAACTAATCCGATTTGATCCATACCTGTTTTCAGTAGAAATTACGCAGACGAGGTAACCATTCCATTTTCATCTTAAAAATATACCTAACTTGCTAATATTTCGAATTCGTAACGTAACTTTCAAGAAAAGAGCATATTCCTTTTTAAAAGGCCGGCAGCACACCTGCAATGTCTCTGGTGTTGCGGGTGATCATGGGCGGCTGTAGTCACTTACCATCAGGTGAGCCGCGAGCCCGTTTGTACCTTTTGTTGTAAAAGAAAAAAAAAAATGTTAAAATGTGTACAATACTTGCACATAATCATTAAATTACTGAACGCAACTGTCATGTGACAGTTGCTAAGTGTCAACACCGGTCAGATTCTATATTTTTAATCACTACTCTATGTTTGGTTGTTTTTGTCGTGCAGTCGAGCGGCTATATGCCGACAAATTCTGTAAAACCGTATATTTCTATAAATACAATAAAAGGTTACACCAGGAACACAAGATTTCATTGTCTAATCCTTTTATGTGGCTATGCTACAAAATGGTACATGACAGCGAAGGAATTTTGGCCGTCAATTGAATCTTGGCCGTACGCATTTATATTTTACCCACTGTTTTTCTTGTCGTCTGTCAATGCAGTGCATGGGTTGACACCTTGCTTTTCCGGCTAATTCTTAACCTATATTCCGCCATCTTGAAGGGCCATGTCTATATTTATCTACTCATGATCTGCCCATCTCCATTTTTACCTAAGGACAATGATCATAACCCACTCACTGTTCAGTGAAGAAAAAATCAGTACGTATAATAAAATCGTAGCTGGTTGTTGTCTGTACATGAAAGATATATAAGAAAATCCTCACATCAATCCCACATCCTCACACAATCACACACAAACATTCACACACACACTCACACACACACTCACACATACAGTCACACACACTCGCGTACTCGCACGCGCACGCGCACACGCCCACACAAACCATGCACCTACGTGTACCTAAACTCACATGAAACATTGTATAATTAGATTAACCCTGTTCGCCGCACCATGACTGTAAAATTACTTGCTTTGACTTCCACGAGACAGGCTTTGCCTAGTGTGGGGTCATAGCTATATTGTGCCATAGGCTAGTTTTGTTAAAGGAAATAAAGATATTCTAAAATAAAGATAAATAAAGAAAATGTATATAAAATATGTATATAAAAAAATGTCTGTTTGTCTGTACGTATATATATGATAATAGCTTAACCGATTTGAATACGATTTTCACTAATACGCTGCGGTTTGCTCCACTTAACATTTAGTTTTTGCTTTATTTCAATAGGTTTATAAATAAAAAAGTTATATCAATCCAAAGAATCACATATAAAATGCTGTAAAAAGCATATAGACTAATTTATATACTGATTTACGCGAGTGAAGCAGCGGGATACTATTAGTTCATCATACAACTTTATCAGAATAAAATGTAGTTCTTTTATTTTGTTTTCCAGGTCGACATTTCGACAATTACAAAGGCGCCGGGCGAGAACGGGAAAGAATATTTATATGCCATCACATTCACGTTATTGTCAGGTGAGTATAAAGATATTACAGTTCATTCTCTTCCGTTTTAAAATGGTCCTTATTTCTATTATATTAAAATTCAAAATTTGTCGATGCTTGCACTTGTGAGATACTAAATGTTGGCAATAGCCAATCTTTCAGAGTTGTCACAGATGTTTAAATATTTTATTTTTAAATTTTCAAGTAAAGGCGGTGTTATTGGACTGATAGAGTTTAAGCCTAGTTAATGTACACGATACATGTTTAAAAAGTTGTCCAAACTTTTTCGATTTTAATATGTCTTTTCTTATAAGTTTGCATCGATTTCTGTCACAACGTAAATTTACTATTCATTTAATCTGTTAGAGTGGTATGTCAATAATGATATTTTTTTATACCACTGAGGTGGCAAACAGGCATACGGCCCATCTGATGGTAAGCGGTTACCGTAACCTATGAACGCCTGTAATACCGGAGGTATTACGCGCGCGTTGCCGACCCTGAAGAAATCTCTTTACCCCCCTTTTGAAGAACCCTATGCTGTAGTCCCTTGGGAAAACCTCGGCAGAATATTATTCATGACATGACGTTTCCGTGTAAACCCGTCTTAAAATAGGCCACCCCTTCCTTTCCCGTGGTTGTCATAATAGGCGACTAAGGGAGGGCGAAGAATGGGCAACAGCGTCCCTCTTAAAACATTTACAAAATCTAAATGAAGTTGCCAATCCACCTGCTAAGTGCGGTCAATACTGAGAAAACCATAGCGGGATCTTATGTTCAGCAGTGTCACTCTTAACCCTTAATAGCCTGATTCTTTAGGTCAAATTAAAAAATATATAAGTGTACCTTTTACTGTGTTTACTAATGGGGAAAAATAGTAAAAAAATCAAAACGATATTTTAATATATATTTATTTAAAAAAAAAAAATATTTGGTAACATGTAAACAGCCAAATATTAAAATAAAATCGATTGTAGGCACCCAATGCGATTTATAATCCCGGTATCAAATTTGAAACTTCAGGTATTTAAGGGTTAAAACATTAGCAAAAAGTAAATTTGTTTTGTCAAGGTAAAATTCTTCCAGCGTTAAATTGTCATAAGAGTGGTCCAGTTTTTTATCAGTCTATGAAGGAGGCGTATGTTCAGCAGTGGACAGGTAACGGCTGGTATCATGATGATGCTAATATCATATTAACCTATAAATATACCATTACTGTGCTCGGATCTCTTCACATAACAGGATGGTTTGGGTATAAGGTTTTATATTGACATTTCCATGTCTTATACACCAGTGTGTATTGCGCTATGTTTGAAAGTTTATAACATTCATTGAGGTCTCGTATACGCGGTGCCGTAAGCGTAAAATTAAAAAATGGAACAGTTTCCAATTTTAAATTTTACCGCGTACTCGTCTAAACGTGGTGGTCGTGTCGGCGCTGCGCAGGCAACATCCGGCGGTTCCGGCGCGTGTGCGAGGTGGTGCAGGCGGCCGTGTGCCGCGCGCCCGGCGCCGGCCGCGCGCCCGCGCTGCACGCGCCGCACGCGCCGCCCGAGCCGCGCGCGCAGCGCCGCGCCCTGCACCCGCACGGTCGGTACCGCGCACGCGGCCACGCGCGCCCACACGCGTCCACACGCGTCCACACGCGTCCACACGCGTTCATACGCACCCATACGCACCCACACGCACCCACACGCACCCACACGCACCTACATTCACCCATACGCACCCACACGCACTCATACGTACCCACACAAACCCATATGCACCCACACCCACCCACACAAACCAACATTCACCCATACGCATCCACACGCATCCACACGCACCCATACGCACCTACACACACCCACACGCACCCATACGCATCCACATGCACCCACACCCAACCACACACAGCCACTCCTAATTACACGCACCCACACTCACCCATACGCATCCACACACACCCATACGCACCCATGCATACCCATATGCACCCTCACGCAACCCACACTCACCTATACGCTACCACACGCACCCACACGCACTTACACGCACCCACATGCATCCATATGCACCTACACATACCCACACGCACCCACACGCACTTACACGCACCCACATGCATCCATATGCACCTACACATACCCACACGCACCCATACGCACATACACACACCCACACGCACCTATACGCACCCACACTCACCCATATGCATCCACACGCACCCATACGCACCCAAACGCACCCATACGCCCACACACACTTGCACGCACCCATATGCACTTATACGCACTCACATTCACCCATACACATCCACACGCACGCACACCCATACGCACCCAATCAAAGCAATATTCCTTAAAGTTAATAAATAGCCATTAAAAAATATATAAAAATAATATTGCAGCGGTGGGCGAAATACCAGACAGTCCGGAGACACCTCATCAACAGTCGGACCACGACAGCGACTCATCGGTGTTCGACACGGTGAAGAGTCCCACCAGCCACACGTCCATCGATCAGCTTGACCAGGTAATCCTCACTAATCAAATCCCTTAGATTATATAGATAGGGTGTCTCCATAGAAATGTTTCGAGAAAAATGGGTTAACTTGTTCAAACAATTTTGCGTTTACAAATAGTTATGAGTGATTCCTTTATAACTTCTATATTTATTTTGTCTTATAAATTCTGCATATATTTTTTATGCGTAAACACTCATTTTATTTATCAAATAATACGTCAAGATACATTGTATGCGTAAGTATATAAAAAACTGACACAAAAAACGAATCAGCTAATTTGTCAATTTGCTGACAAAAAGTTGATCCGTTTTTGAGGCTCTTTATCTACCATATATAAACTAAGTCAATCCTTATACAAATTAACTTGTTTACAAGCACTTTTAAATCGCTATTTATTTTTAAATGCACTGCAAAGTTCGGAAAGTTTTTATCTATTGAGAAGAGCCGCAAGAATCTTAAGTTACTCTTTTAAATCTCTGTTAACATTATGTGTATTTATTTAAATATACTATGTCTAAAATTACATGGTCGTTAAAAGCCTGTCCATGATCGACTAATACCATGCACATTTGTCATTCAAGTATTTTTTTATAGTGTAAAAGGCTTTGTTTAATAACAGTTTTACACTTAAGGCTACAACTTTGCCTTTTAAGGCAAATCGAAAAAATCCTTCGATATCTTATTACATAATAGTTAATTATTTTCACCACAACGTGACATCTTTATAACATTTGTATGAGGTACTTAATTATCTAACCATCCTGATGGTGTGGAAGCATTTAAAAAAATCTCTTTATATCTATATATTAGTTTCACTGTGTATTAAAATTTATAGTACATTACTGCAGCGGCCAGCAACTGCATTGAAAGGCATTGATGGACGAACGTGCAAATGTAGGCCGAGGTGTAACCGAGGCACACATACGTGAGTCCATCAATGCCTAGTTGTGGCCAAGGCTTGTATAGTACTTTTCTCAAACAATGCGCGGAAATCAAAAACACAAGTTTACTTTTTAAATTCAATGACGAATAAAGAACAATAATAATTTTTCACGCGCCATAATGTTCCCTTGTTTTTTTTTTCAATAAACAGCTTTCTATTTGCAAGCCAGTTCGAAATTTAAATAAAACCTTGTATTAGTTACCTTCTCGGTAGCCATGTTTCGAAGTTAAAGGTCATTCCATTTTTAAATTACAGGACAGATAAAATTTTACATAGTAATTTATTTGGCCGCAAAACACGACAGATATGGATTTTCATACAACTTTTGCCGGCCGTTGCCCGCATGTATCTTGGCCAGTACGGTAATTTTGATTTATCTCGAAGAAGATTGTCAAAATAATGCTCACATTTCCAAGCATGTTTGAGAAAAATAAATCAATTAACTTGTTTACTTTCAGATAGTATATTTAATATATGCTTTGTTACAGAACGGTACCCACCCACTCGGTTCCAGTTCGTCGGTTACGAGCGGATCGAGCGGCTATAAAGTAACTATCACTATTTAATACCAGAAATGTATTTAATTCACTTCATTTCATTTAATTTTCTTATATTTTGAATGTATGTTAGCCGAACGAAAAGAATAATTAGTCAAATATGTTGTCCATATCGAACTAAATACCTTAATCAAAATGTTTATAAAAAAAATACTGTTTGCCAAAGGACAGCATTTAAATTTTCGAGAAAATGTCAAAAATTGTTGTTTAGAAGCAAGACTCATAATTAAGGGTCCCGAGTGGTCTCGAAACTATTTGAATATTCTTTACTAAAGTACATGTAAGTTAATCCGGTTGTTATTATATTAAAATATAAAGCGTATTTATGAAATTTTTGACATTTATTTTTTTAAAAAAGTAGGATTTTTTTTATTAAAATACGTAATATTTCACAAACAGCATGCACATAATGCATTTCTTTTTTTTTGTATAATTTTAAATCATCAAATGTTTAAATCAATTGTCTTTAAATTCGAATAACATTTAGTTAAGAACATGCTAAAGAAGGGCCAGATTAAAAGTACCCGTAACTGGCGAGCGTGTGTGAAAAGATTGATGACCACATTCATCAATCTTCGAGTTTCTTTCAAGGAAGCGAAAGAAGCTCGTTTGTATCGGAGCATTTGACGTTCCATTGTGCCTTAATTGGAGATAAGTGTGACTGATATGTATGTATGTATGTATGTATGTATGTATGTATGTATGTATGTATGTATGTATGTATGTATGTATGTATGTATATATATAACATTTGGTAACGAATTACACAAATCGTCTGTATATTTTAATATAAAAATGACATATGTCAGGATATTGGGTCACGCTAATCTTCGAAACCGCTCAGCGGACTAATAAATTTTTTTATATATATATGTACGAGTATATTCAACGTTTTTTTAATGGGTGATAATGGATTAGATAGGTGAGAATGAAGCAGGTTATTGTTCACGATGGTTTTCAGAGGCAACCACGTGGAGGGCATATTGGTAACAATGGAGCTGTCAAACTTCATTGCTAACAATCCCTTTCCCTCCTGTGTATTCGACTTATTGGGATAAAACTTTCTCAAGTTGGAATAATTAATTTGAGAACATTATATATATATATATATATATATATATATATATATATATATATATATATATATATATATATATATATATATATATCTTTATTGCACTTGTAAGTTACATATAAAATAATCTATTTGTAAAGGTTGTGAGCAAGGGTGGACTTATCTCTGTCAGAGATCTCTTCCAGTCCACCCAGTACAGTAAGAAAGCATTTCGTTAGCGGGCAGCTGAAGTTTTACCCCAATAATCGGCATTTTACCCCAATAAGCCCGGTAAAAGGCGGTAGGGGCAGGTAACTGCCCAGGTTAAGTAGTTTATTGTACAGTCGACGTAACGGTTGTTCAGTAAACATGACGTATGTAATCAGTCGTCCGATTGCAGCAAAGTGTACGGGGGCGGCGCGCCGCCGAGCCGGCCTCCGCCTCCCTCGACCACGAGATCATGAGCTGCGGTCGCGACCTGCCTGGTGAGTGGTCTACTAGCGTCGTCGCATCACGTTAATCACTACCATCGTCACACTCACCACATACCACACGCGGCTTTTCTTTTCACATTCACCATACTTACAACACTTAACGCATTTGTTACATTCGTCATGCTTCCGCACTTATCTCGCTTGTCACACTCATCACATTTGCCACACTCATCACAGTTGCCACACTCGTCACACTGGCCACACTCATCACACTGGCCACATACGTGTACTTTCCACGCTTGTCACAATCATCATGCTTGCCATATTTCCCACACTTGTCAGTCTTGCCACATTCGTCATGCTTGCCTCACTCCCCACATTTGGCATGCTTACCTTACCCCACACTTGTCTTGCTCATTAAACTCATCGCATATTTCATATTTGATACACTTCATATTTGCTACATTCATCATACCACACCTATCACTACACTCACTACTTTCATACTATGATCGTTACTTTCGCCATACCCATCGCACGCACGCATCGCATTATAATGTGGTCGGTGGTGAATGTTGCGTATACTGTGACAACGCCCCATGCGCCGGTCGGCAGCAGGCACGCACACGAAGCGGTCGTCGTCGGAGTGCCGCGAGGCGGGCGCGTCGCCGCGGCGCGGGCTGGGCGCGCGCGAGCCGTCCGCGCGCGACGAGCTGCGCCGCAACAACTCGCTGCGGGACACGCGCCCGCCCGCGCCCGCCTCCGCCTCCGCCTCCGCCTCCGCCTCCGCCGCCGCCGCGCCGCCCGAGCGCGCGTGATCGCTGCGCCGCCTCCGGTAGGCTGCCTCCGCCGGCTGTCCGTGCTCTGTCGCGTGATTGGACGTTACGAGTTTGCCGCCACGTTCGTTTCTATCTTTCTCGCTAGTACGCAAATTCACACCGACCGGAGCGCGTCGCCGACGCTGTGGGACGGGTGGCGACCGTGATCGTAAGTGCCTGCCAGCTATGTTTTATTCGAAGTTGTCATTTCTTAAATTATATAATTTTGTAAACGTACAGAATTATGTAAAAATATTCAACAGTTTCTGTTTCGGGTGTGTTTTTAAAGTGACAATATTTTCTTGGCGTATATGTATTGCGTTGTAAATCCATGATGTCTCCCGCGCTCTGTTCGGTGTGAATTGGGCCTATAAATACAATTGTTAACAGTAGTGAAAATAATACTCGTGAGATATGTCAGCAATGAACGTGTTTGTTAGTGTGAGACGCAACGTGCACAAAAGGAAGAGTTAGCCGAAAGGCTTGATTTTATACAAGTAAGTCGAATTGGACTGTACTTCCAAATTTAAAACATTCTTGATACTTGTGATGTGGGTTCTTTCGTTAAGAGTGTTCATAACGCTCGCTTATGTTTTGCTTACGTGACAATTATCTGTCAATTTTAAAAATAATTTAACAGTTTTCACTCTCACTGATGTTTTAAAAAGTGCTCTGTAAACGAACTTTACTCTCCGTTTCTCGTAAAATACGAGAACTAAATGATACCTGAATGATAAAAACCAAAAAAAGATAAATTTTTACAGTAACGTCATATTTTGCTTTGTTATTTTTCAAATTCATTTGTGCAATCTAATTCCAAATTTTTACTAATAAATTAATAAAAATATTATTACAGTTTTATTCGTAAGCAAAGCTCTTTTTAAACATTCAATCAAAAACATTGAAAATGCTTTGTTTTTGAAAATTGTCAGATAATTGCGATGTTGCCACATTCGGTATAAACCGTATTCGTTCGAGTTTTTAATCTACTTTCTGAGTACTTGCAATTTTTTTCCTATTTATGAAGAGCATTGTAATATTTTTTAACTACTTGATATAAAATTTACCCACGCCTCAAGTTCAACATTGTTTCCTAATGATTTCTAAGTATATAAAGAAAAATAGTTTACACAAAAGCTTCCTATTTGACACCACTTTCGCAAAAACTCGATGACAATTGTGCATTTTTTGGTAATAAAATATTACAAAATTGAAGGTCTAAAGCCAAATTTTAAGTAAATCACTTAAAAGGACGTTTTATACTTTAATACTGCGCTAAGCTCATTTCATCATCAATTATATATGTTTATGGCAAGCTGTATGTAAATCTTTACGTAGGTTAAGTTTGTGATAGTGTGAAGTATCAGTACTAAAGTAGCTGAGTGTGAATTCACTTTTGTTAAATATAATATCAAATTGATATGCCGTGCGCTGTATTTTAGTATGAATTGATCCTAAAGATGTCACTCTCATATTGTTGTATTTTATTTTGAGTTAATTTAGGAACTTTGTATTCTGAACGAACTAAACACATAACAGAGATGTTTCCTCCCACGAACACTCTTTTTTTATATACTATACAACTAAGAATGGCAAACAAGCCGACGCCCCACCTGATGGAAAGTGGTAACCGTCGCCTATAGACATGAGCAGTACAATGGACATAACAGAGTATACTGTTTCGCCCATGATACCCCCATGTGCCCATTCCTGAGGACTCAGATGTTACTCCTCTGTACCCTGTAAATTCACGCCACTCAGGTTACGGAATGAGCTTCCTGCCGAGGTTTTCCCAAGAGATTACAGCATGGGGTTCTTCAAAAGGAGGTTAAAGAGATTTCTTCAGGGTCGGCAACGTGCGCGTAATACCTCTAGTATTGCAGGTGTTCGTAGGCTACGGTAACCACTTACCATCAGGTGGACCGTATGCTTGTTTGCCACTTCAGTGGTATAAAAAAAAATTATAAATAATTATCTTAATCTAAGACCTGAAAAGGAAAAAAAATTCAATACTTTCATAAACTCCATAAAATATAGTACTAAATATAAAATGCCTTTAGACTTTAAAAACTATATATAAATAATACTATCACCAAATTGTAGAACAAAAATGAGAGTGACATAAGATCAGATTTTAATGTGATATATTTATATACAAATAAAATTATAGGATCGAGCTGTGTTTTAAATTGTATATAAGGCGGGACTGCCTTTTCAATATCCCAGATTTAAGAGAAAATATAATCTGAAGTGAAGATATACGGTTTTATGTGAAAGTGTACACTTATTTCGAAACGGACAATATGTTTTTTAACATTGCGGTAGCTTATACAAATCCTGGTTATCAATAAACATATAACCAAATATAGTTGCCGCCATATTTTTTTTTAATCCAAAAGTAATAAATATGTGGCGTATATCCAATAGTTTTCTATCTCGCTTACTCTTAGGGGCGAACAAAAATGAGTTCAAGTTAAATCCTATATCTATGTGGTAGTCTCCATCTTTTAGAGATTGCTCGTCACAATCACAGTAATTAGATTTCTTTTATTTGATTTTTGCATAATTCATGTTTTGTATTTTTTACTGTAAAGTATGACATAATTATGTCATATTTTAGCTTTCACTCATACAAGCGTAATTTTAGCGTTGAAGCTACGCTTTGGAAACTTTATATTGTGAAGTGTATATAAAAAAAAGAAAAAACAAATTATACTCACATTCTCATCGTTAATAAACGAGAGTTAATGCTAGGGCTTATGATTGGGGGGGAAGTGACCAATACGGTGTTAAATAAATCAGTAATTGATGATGCTAATACATATGAACGCAATCAACTTATTTTTCAAATATAATTAATGGTATAGTATTTTTATAAAAACAATATAGTATATTAAAAACAATAAAATAAATAACAAGGCTCGATCCGTATTAAATAAATCCACAATAATTACTATTTGCACGACGTGTGTTCCACCGCTATTGTTAATACAAACCGTTTTAAATCCAATTCACACCCAACGGAACGCAATCGTAGCGCGGGGAACACACCGCAATAAAGGAGCGAGATTTTTTTATAAGTATACAAATAGCTGTATTTAGTAAGCTTAAAGTGTATTAAATAAAGAAAAAAAAAACTTATATAAAAAATTATTGAAACCGGCCATGTATTTTAAAATGTTAAAACGCTATCCATGTACTGAATTATCGCTAACACGTTAGTTAAGGCCTGAAGAATATTTGATGCTGTATTTTTGCAACAAGGATGTATGTATGAGACCCTTTACCTACTGCCATGAATTTAGGAAAGCTTAAATGTCAGTTTTGACGTACAGAACTTGGAAATGATGGCGCCAAAAATAATATGTATGTGATTTTTTAAAAAGTACTTTTTGTGTTGTTTGTTAAATTAATTTTAATTGATCAACAATTTGTAATAAATAAATAAGAAATACTATTCAAATAAAGATTCAATGTAATAATGTAATTCGTATAAATTGATTTTTATAGATTTTAACATTTTTTTTAAAACTGAATTGCTTTTATATTTTTTTTCGTGCGCATAAATGCTCCACGTTCTGTACGTTAGAGTCTTTAGTTGTTAGAAAATGTAAATAAGATTGCACTCGACGATATCATTCACTACATTTATGAATTTATATATATATATATATATATATATATATATATATTATATTAAATATTGTTTATTATATATGAATCCTCATGATTAAGAGACAGACCAAGATTGCGTTGAAATAATATAAAAACTCTCAATTGAATGAATCTTAAATATGAATAGTTTCGAATTACTATTTCGAATAATCAAGTGTGGCCATTTTATATATCCAAGCGAGTGATCGGATTCGTCGGTTGAATATTTCCTTCTAAGCAACAAAATTATACAGTTTCTTCTTAAAATAGTCATTCTTAAAATAGACATTCCATATTACCTTATAATTATGACTCATTAAGGTACAAATTTGCATGTAACATGTCATTCGTCTCGCGTTCTGACAATAATTTTCGGTTTTAAGAGAGTTTTATACTGTACTTATTTCATTGGGGTTTGTTTCCATGAATTTGAATTCCGAAGTGTCGAATCCAAATTTATAGTCATAGTAAAATTATGTCAATAGATGGCGCTTAACACTTTGTAAATCCCACTATTAAATTACCCGAACGGTCTACAGATTATATTATTTTAATAACGTTTCCTTTGGAATTTTAATATCGAATTCCTGTTACGTTTTTTTTTATACAACTTAGAATAGCAAACAAGCTGACGGCCCACCTGACGGAAAGTGGTAACCGTCGCCTATAGACATGAGCAGTAACATGGACGTAACAGAGTATACTGTTTCGCCCATGATACCCCCTATGCATTGCTATTCCTGAGGAATTCCTAATTGTAAAAGTTTTCATTGTAAGTCAACTATAAGATAATATATATATATTACCAATTTGTTCATATATATATATAGTGCTTAGTGCAAGTGCACTAAATACGATCGCATTAATTGGGTACCTATTATCGCCGAAGTTGAAATTTGGATTTAATTCTAATCAACCAATCAGGAGCGTTAATTTTTAACCTAACGATGGTCGAGATCGAGTACGTTTTAAACTCGCACTAAGCACTCGATTCATATTCAGAAATGTAGTGAACGGAATCCTAGTTTAGTATCAATTGAACATGACGAGTAACGTGTTCATAGTTCGGTCAATCGGTACGTGCTAATGCGAAGGTCACTCGGGAACCAGTATGGCGCTTATGATCACTTGTAATCACAATTCAGAGAATAAACTGTTAATTATCGTCATCATCATCATCATATCAGCTGGTAACTGTCTGCTGAAGATAGGCCTCCTCCATAAAGGGAGGTTTTGTTAATAGTTACCACACTTGGCAGGCGGGTTGGCAACTGCAGTTAGCCTTTGGTAATGTTTTAAGGACGCTGCTGTTCATCCTTTGTCCGTTAAGTTAGAAAGAAAGGAGGTGGCCTATTCTATGCCGGGACCACACGGCGTTGTTAATTATGTGCTCGTTTTATGCCACGGGCGGATTTATTATGCTTATATTATATTTATTATACTACATTTCATATATTTATTTATTAAAGCTCAAACCGCGGACATGTTTTATATTCATTACTTAATATTTCCCAAATTTGTTGTTATAGAGAGCTAAGTTTTTGTGACTTTTCATTTACCACTTTTTATTGCATGATGCGTAAAATTACAATTAAAAATTATAATTATCACTTTGTGGTTTGTATACTTAGAACTGCGGTAACAAATTTCGGAAATATTATGTGATGGATTTAAAATACCAGTCACAAATAACGGTCTGCGATTCGAGTGTTAAAGAAGTTAAACTTGACTAATATACTATAACACGTGCTCAATACATGTTTAAATATCTTACTACAAAAAGTTGTCTAAGATCTATCTTAGACAAGTTTTTGTAGTAATTTTAAATTTCAAATAGTAAATTTTATTATAATAATTTATATATTTTGGTACATAAATTTGGAAATATTTTTATTTAATCACTTAGGGTTATGTTATTGTTAAGATAAACAGTTTTTTAAATCCTTTTTTTATAGTTAGATACACTGATTTATCAAAATAAGAAAATATATATAATTTTATTATTATTAAATGTTTTACTTAAACTTGTGAGTTCAAGTTGTCATAAGCGCCATTATTGAGTTGAAAGTTGTAGCGCCTAATAGCTTAGGACCCGTGATACCAACTCTTGGATTTCGTACGCCGTGCACTTTTTGCCAATATTTATAGTTACCGTAAAAATTGAATTTTGTCTATAGAATGAAGAAAATAAACAATATATTCGAAATAGAGAAAAAAAAAACCATTGAATTTTAGAGATTTTCATGTCTAAAGTTCATTAGTTTTTTTTTAATGTCATGTAGGTATTACTTAAAAAATTGTGTTATTTGGGGCGAGATTAAAACAATTAAAGTTAGAAAATGTACTTAAATTAACGGAAATATTGTTTATATTTCGTCTCACATATGAATAGACTGTGTGTATATATTTTCAGTATACAGACGCGCTTCGCGCGGTTGTAAAAATTCTGTATGTATACATACATGTAATATGTATACATTCATGTTGCGTTTGTATGTAAATAAATTTAGTATTTGATATATGATTTTAATATCATCGATGTGAATGGGAACCATACTTCATTCATACACGCACATTGTATTGACATCCGCTGAAATAAAGGGCTAGTCTAATTATTTAAACAGTAACAATTGTTTATCAGTACATTTGTTTCGTATATACATGTATATTTTTTTCTACTTTTATCTCATTGTACATTCAGTAAATAACCCCAGTATATTACGTATTTAGACATTTTTATACTTAATTCAGGGATTGTAATACTCAATGTAGTCATTATAGTACTTGATTCGGTTATTATAATACCAAATTCAGTAATTATAATACTCAATTCCGCCATTATCGCACTCGATTCGGTTATTATAATACCAAATTCAGTCATTATAATACTCAATTCAGCCAATATCGCACTCGATTCGGTCATTATAATACCCAATTCAGTAATTATAATACTCAATTCCGCCATTATCGTACTCGATTCGTCATTATAATACCAAATTCAGTTATTATAATACTCAATTCAGCCATTATCGCACTCGATTCGGTCATTATAATACCAAATTCAGTCATTATAATACTCAATTCCGCCATTATCGCACTCGATTCGGTCATTATAATACCCAATTCAGTAATTATAATACTCAATTCAGCCATTATTTGATTCAGTCATTTTAATACTAAAAGGATGACAATTATGAAATATATTTATAATGAGTGACTGTTAGTTCTATATTCATTGATTGTCGACAATCAATACAAGTATATTTGTTCGATTAGCCAAAATGACTGAATATGTACAAAACTGTTTTAGATAATGAGGCATCATATTTTTTTACGTTATAATAAATAACACAATAATACGAGGTTTGTCCGGAAAGTACGTATAAAAGTTTTTTAAAAATTTTATTTTACAATTATTCAGGTAAATCAATTTTATCCCCTTCAAAGTACTCCCCCTGTGACATAATGCACTTGTGCCAACGCCGTTTCCACTGTGAGAAGGCTCCTTGAAAGTCCTCTGGTTGTAGGTTTCTCAGCTGCCCCGTCGTAGCTTTTTTTATCTCATTTATGTCCCCCAAATGCCGCCCCCGAAGTACCAATTTGGTTTTTGGGAACAAGAAGAAGTCACACGGGGCCAAATCCGGCGAATAGGGGGGGTGTTCGGTCACCGTAATGGAATTTTTACTCAAAAACTCACGGACAACAAGAGAGGTGTGGGCAGGGGCATTGTCGTGGTGAAGAATCCAACGCCCCTCTCGCGCCAATTCTGGACGAACTCGTGCCACACGAGCTTTGAGGCGTCTGAGCACATCGACGTAGAATTTTCCATCAACTGTCTGGCCTGGAGGGACGAATTCTTGATGGACAATCCCCCGAACATCGAAAAAAACAATCAACATTGTCTCGGCCCTCTCTGAATCTTTTTAGCCACTTGTGGACGGTTGGTTCCTTCACAGCATCATCCCCATAAACTGTTCTGAGATCGGCAAAAATTTCACGGCCATTCTTGCCGAGTTTCGAGAGAAACTTGATTACGACGCGCTGCTCTTCAACGGAAGCGGGCTCCATGCCGACGGGGTTTCGTTAAGAGGTAACTTCACAGATGGCGTGACAAGCCAGTTCGCACCGCACGGTGGTCAGACCAGAACTGAAGCATTGTTAGGGACATAAGGAAGGGGTCCTGCGCTTACCTGGCCTCCCCACTCCTCTTTCTCGCATTCCAGAACACTTTTATACGAACTTTCCGGACAGACCTCGTACATAATTTTCATTGCCTATTTTCATTAATACATTTAATTAAATTGTATAGGTTATTTTACGTTTAGTACAATTTGATATATATTTGTCATAGATATATTATTACATATTTTTTATTATATTTTTCTATCATGACCATCAACACGTATAAAAAAAAGAATTATTATTATTAGTTGTATAGTAGATAGATAATTTGTATAGGGTTTTGTCAGGTGATTTTTGTATAGTGTTTGGAAGGTTTTTGCGCGTCGCGACTGGCTTGCACATGGACTATATGTAATTATATATAAGTATAGTTTAAAAAACCACGTATTTTATTTTTGATTTTATTATAGAACCATATATTTTTTATAGCGTCTTTTTTATTTTAATATTAAAAGGTATGTAATGAAATTTGTTGCCCAAAAAAATAACAGTGACTTGTAAGAAAACATGCTGATAAACGATGAGATGTTGGTTGATGCATTAGAATAAAATATTTAAATATAGAACGCGCAATCGTGTGTCTACAAATTATACTGGAAGTAGTTTTTTTTTTTTTTTTCACAAGGAACTGTGAAAAATCGTTGCAAAAGTACTATGGGATCAAGGAGGGTCTCAATTCATATGTATTTTTTTTTTGTATATATGTTACGCAATATCTTTTTTTTAACCGATGTTTATTTTTGCAATGGATAGTGTGTATAATTAACCCATACTAAACTTTACGTGATTTAAGTTAGTTTATTTTGTGCAACTTTCTTATTATTAATTTATTAAATTATTAACATTTGTATTTCTATTGAATACATTTCGAAGTTACAAATAAATCATGATACATTTTTATAGTCCCATCGCATGCCAGTCGTGAATTTAAGTTAAGCGCCTCTGAGCGTCGTTTGTACCATAAAAAAAGGGGGAAAGTACGTAATTCCCCTCTCTTTTGTTGTTTTAACGCCTGTCTATCCGACGAATGGATAGCGTGATATTTGTTATTATAATTTGTTAACGTGTGGGTGCTAGATTCTGTTTTCTTTTTTGTTAAACGTATGTTGCCATTTTGAATTATTTGAATATTTGTATACGGGATTATGAATTGCCTTGTCATTGTATTTTGTTTGAAAAGCCCGTATGTAATACTCATTGTGCGTAGACCTGACTCATCACATATCACATAATTAACAATAATGATATTTTCCGTATGTGTAACCATACACATGAATATATTATATTACGTGAATACATCGCGCGAATGATATAAATGTAATTGACCGAATGATTGAACGATAAGCGTTCGATTCGTTCAATCTGTAAATTCTAGCCATATTATATAATAAATAAATGTGACAATTTAATACATATTA
Source organism: Galleria mellonella (assembly GCF_026898425.1). Taxonomy (NCBI): domain Eukaryota; kingdom Metazoa; phylum Arthropoda; class Insecta; order Lepidoptera; family Pyralidae; genus Galleria; species Galleria mellonella. Next base: position 4,522,587 of record NW_026442015.1, read on the forward strand.
TAATTTGTGTAAATGCCTTCATAATGGTATTATAAATGAATGAAAAAAAAAATAAACATATATTTTACATTTACAAAATGAATAAAAATGTAATTTTGTACTCCATAATTTGTTAAGCAGATTCAAAGTTTCAATGCCTATGTTTACATATTATAAAATACAAAATATTATATGTATATGTTAAATGGTGTTTTATAATATGTAAACTAACTAATTACGATTTCCTTGATATGTGTTCGTATGTAACATAACATAATCTTCCTTTGGTCTTTGCGAGCAGTATGTCTGGATGTATTCAGTAGTTACAGTGTATTAAAAAAAAAAAAAATATTGGGCTTTTTTTTTAATTTGTTCGCGAGACCAAAGTCTCAACGGAGCTGTAAATGACCTATTAAACTAAGAACCTATGCTATGCTATACTATAACTGCTTAAGGAACTTACTGGTTAATATTGAAAAAATAATTAAATCAAAAATATATAATGTGTGCTGTTTTATTTCCTGTGTCTCACTCGTGACTCTTTCTGAGAATACAAAAAACTGTTTGTTATCCTATTGTGTGATGATGATGAGTTCTGACTGTTTTCGGTCGAGGTGACCGCTTTGACCCCCCCTATATAGTATAGTAACCCCGCCTGCGCTAACGGAATACGCTGGCGGAGCACCAGTGAATGGTGATAGTGAGAATGAAAACAGGCCAGTTAGCCCATCATGATGAATTCATTAGGAATTAATCATGATAGTTTCCAGGGAGAACCGCGAGGAGGTCGACCTAGTTGGGTATATTGCTAGCAATGGGTCTCTCAGTCTCCATTACTAATAATCCCTTTCTCCCCCTGCGTAGGGGGCTGTTGTCGAGTTAGTGTGCTCGGATGTGGCTTGCGTAGTCAATCTTTTTATTAAAGGTCATTGCACATAGCGGGCATGCGAGCTCGCCATCGCTGTTGTAATGGTAATATATTCCTGCTGCTAGTCGAGCTTTTATTTCATCTTTCTTTCAAAATTACCAAAATGCAATTCTACTGTGTAGGTACTCAATGTAAAAACTGACTGATACAGAATTAATGATATGCATAATGAGCTTTCTAATTACCCACATCTGCTATACAATCGTAGTGTCAATACAAATGCTGCATGTGTACTTCAATCTGTGACATAGATTTAGGATAGGGGACTATGAAAACACTGTTCCTGATCCTGGAGTGAGCACAAAATAATTCTCGAGTGGACATGGGCCAAAATAATATAGTCATAAACTGACAAAGCCAAAGTAATATCCTATTAATATATGTAAAGAATTAAAGATATAATAGCCAGTGACAAGAATTAATGAAATTTAAGAGGCAAAAATGAAACACAATATTGATTTTCAAATATATTTCAGTAATCAAAATATAATAATAGGCTTACACATTAATAGTTACAAATCGTATCCCATGGCATGACCAACTGTTTCACAAAAAAGCAAAACGACGAAATAAACCTAAATGCTATTAATATAATATATATAATTATACATAATATCTACACAAAATGGAGTCCAAAGCCAAAGAAATTGATATCACAAAAATACATTTATAGCTGATAAATAAAAATAAAATATATATTTACAAGCTGATAAATTACAAATCCCATAGAGTATATTATTTTTTTTTTACATAAATCGTTAGTGCACTTTATTCACATTGTGAAATTTCTTATTTATTAATAATAATAATTAAAAAAAAAAGAATAACCCATAAAAATGCCTTAACTCTAAGTGAAATTACTTTAAAATTTCGTGCACTTAACACCTTTTTATATGAAAAAAAAAAAGTATTTTAACATTTAAAAATGGCGGTTAGAAAAGTTCTTTTTTAAATATATTTCTCATTCAATGATCTATAGCTATTTATTATCGTCGGTTATTTTCTTTATAAATTAATACTTTCTGTCCTGTATTTAAAAAATGCGTTTACACTTATAAAATATTGATTGTATATAATTATCGAACTAGTTTTATTTACAATAGTCTTTTGGGCTACATAATTTATAACTTTTCTTTAAACAATCAAATCTACGTAAGACTGCATGATAATGGCGCTATAATTAATATAATGTACTGTAAACGTGCGCACAATGTAAAATAATGTTACATCACACATGATTCTATGTTTTCGTGTTTCATCGTTGTTTAAAGGCCTCCATCGTAGGTGTAAATTAATGAAATTGTAATTATAGACACTAAATTGTTAAAAAAAATCATGATAATGATTTGTAACGTTAATTTTAACTGAAGTTAACAATATTTCAAAATTAAATTAACAATATTGTAATGTTAAATTTAAATCGAATTAATGATACTGTAATAGTAAAATATCAAGTCGTTTTATAATAATAATACATTACGATAAATCGTGTAACCTCCACACTATGAGACCTTTATCGTGATAAGTAGAAAAGCATTCGAAATGTATCATATCTATATCTCATTGGTCGGTTCATAAAATTAGGTACATTAGAGTCTAATGTGCACACACTGTCATACACATTTTTTAATTAAATTAATCTGAAGACAATTGCCTGTAAAATGGACTGTCCCATTCTAAAATATTGGGTGGGACAGGTCATCAATGCAAGAGCGTCATGACCGCTCATTTACTAACATAGGTTAAAAAAATAACTAACAAAATGGGCCTTATGTTGTCTATATAAATAAATATTATGAAATATTAACCATATTATGATGTGACATAAATTACATTTGAGCTATAAAATCTATTGTATATTTCGTGGACGTATCGTTAATAGATTTGATTTCGTTGCCACCCAGTCTCACGTGTACTCGATTTGCATTAAAACGTAGGTTCGTAGGCAAGCATCGACATACTCAATTCTCGAGACTTAAAAACTATAAAAGAAATGCAGAATATATTATCACAAAGGATCCCGGAAAGAAATAGTGAGTCAGGAACTTCATTCTAATGAATATTTACATATTTATTATTTTTTTATTTAACCTTAAATTAATTTTATATCACAAATAAAATTCCAAACTATTTTCGTATGAGCAATTATATTTTTTTTTATAAAACTACTGTTGGTCAAGATTGTGATAGCATTGACTTTTAAAACGCAAATTTTAAATGAAGCTTACTGTATTTTAATAAAGGAAATAAATTAAAGACAATAAAAACGGACCCGAATTTTTAATGGACACTGGTGTCTCCCACAAACAGCGTACCGCTTACCATCAGGCGGGCCACATACCTGTTTTGTGGTACATAAGTATTCTATATTTTCCATATAAATGAAACTGATCAATTAATTAAATAATAGCTTCACATCCCGAAGTCTATTGTTTATGTATAAGAATACATGCATCTATCGGTAGAAACGTTTTCGTTACCACAAGCATGAGGAAAAACAAGGCAGAAGGCGTTGCTGTCTCGCTATAGCTCATGCATATGATAACGAAAACATACAAATACAATCTCGATAAAGAAGTAAATATTGAAATAAAATTCAGTATCCGTTTTTACTTTAACAATAATTGCAAATTAAACTTATTCACTAAAAACTCATTGGACGTTTTCAAAACAAAAATAATAATAATAAAACAAAAAAGAAATTAATGGCTGAGCATAATTTTTCTACATTTATATCTATCTAATTTAGTCTTAATATCTGTTTAGTATTTTGTATACAATACAAATGTATACCCCCGAAGCGTTTTCTCTATAAATAATATAATATATTGTACAATCGGCCGCCGCCATTTTGTTTTCCAATATGGCGGCGGCTCGTGGATACGTCTAGGTATGTATTAAAAATAAAATAAGAAACTTTAAAATTACATAAGTAACGATATTAAAAATCGCATTTCGCATTTCTCATTACCAACTTTATACCATCTTTTATTTACAAATTCATCACGTGTTTTTTCGTTTCTTTAAACATTGTTTAGTTGCCACTTAACCTAGAAATTAATTATATATATATATGGACAATAATGCGTCATTGCATAAAGTTCTTTTTTCCCTATAAAAAAATTAAATAAAACTGTACGTACGGGTAATACTACCACTTTTATAAGTTACTAATTATCTGAAAATTAAACAACCCACAATCTAAACAACAAAATGGCGAGGTTCAGCAGGAAAAATAAATGTTGGAAGGCAAAGAAAGAGATGGGCAGATGACATAATAAAGACAGCAGGAAAAAACTGGACAAATATATGCTACAGATAAGGAGAAGTGGAAAAAGATGGAGGAGGCTTTTACCCTTGGGGACAACTGAAGTGGATAAAAAGCTATAATAATAAAAATCTAAACTACCCTTCCTTTTCCATGGGTAACGTAAGAGGCGACTAGGGAAATAGAATGGTCGATAAAACATCACCAAAACCTAACTGTCAACTAATACCAATCCGCCTGCCAAGTGTGGCAACTACTGGTAGACCTCTCCAGGGGGGATGTCTATGTTAAGCAGTTAACGCCTGATATGATGAAGATGAAATGTAAACTAATCATCAAAAAATCAGCTCGACCTCCACTCAGTTTCCCCTGGAAACTATCGTGGTTAATGTTGAATTAGTCACGATGGGCCAACTGACCTGCTTTCATACTCACAGCGCAGGCGGGGTCACTATTTGCATCCAATAAAAAAAACCATGTTATCCTTAAAGAACTTTTATCCTTAGCTGGTTTTCGATTTATGGTACACGAGTTATTCGTTCAATTCTTAACTTTATATTGAATTCTTTACCTGTCTAATATTCTAATTTATTTATGCAAAAACAATATCTGTCAATGTAATTTATAAATGTGGTAGCAATACTTGCACGTAAAAAATTTAAACATACTACTATAAAAGTAGAAAGACTCAAAATAGCCGCACTATTACTTTTTTTCCAAAAGGAAAAGCTGCCGAAAATAAAAATGCTAAAACATTTTTGGTGAGCCACTGGTAAGTTTCATTGGTAAGATTTTCCCAACCATGATTATTATCACAATAAAAGCAACACCAATTTTAATCGAATACGCTACAGGTAAAAAATGGGTTTGGACGAGATCAACCATTAGAAATATTTAATGAAAATGTACGCAGTGATTCATAGATTGATAAAAAAAATAAATAAATAAACATACCACATACAGTGGTACATTTTAGCCACCTTATTCAATAAAAACATCAAATGTTTAATAAATTTAACCTATTGAAATGTTTCATCTTTTTCTTTTTAGTTAACTTCTTAATTTGAAAGAAAGAGACAAACAATTAAAATTGGTCTGCAGACGGTTTTTGTTCTTATGAACAAGTCCATAGTAATATAGATTATTTCCCAATAACAACAATTATTGAGTTAAATTATTAATTGAAGTTCAATATATTGGTAACATTGAATTCATACAATACTCATTGCACTGTTTGAATTCAGATTAAATTTGTTAAATAAGAAATCAAATTAAAAATACATGAATACAATTTCACTATAGTCAAATTGAGGCGAGATTTCGCATTTGAATTTTACTATCAATACAATTACAATTGTCAATCACAATTATTATTATTATTATGAAACGTGGAATTATACCCGCCGTGTGGTCATAGAATAGCCCATCCCTCCCTATTCGGGTAGTGGAAGGCGAGAGATGGACCTCTTATAACATCCCTCTTAAAACATCTCCAAAGCCTAACTGCGTGACAGCTACTGGAAAACCCCCCCACCCCCCCAAGGGGGAGGCTTATGTTCAGTGGACAGTTAAAGGCTGATATGACGATAATAATGTAGAATTAGACGTTAAAAAACCAATTCTCTCCTAATCATTCTTTCCTACAAGAAATCCATAGTTATCTATTATCAACTGTATTTCGCGGCGTTACCCGCGTGAATCGGCACATAAAGTACCCTAAATAATATATAATAAAGTAATATAGCAATATATATATATATATATATATATATATATATATATATATATATATATATATATATATATATATATATATATATATAATATGCTAAATTAGGATATAACCTATCCGTGTACCAAATTTCATTCAAATCCATTCAGTAGTTTTCACATGTAAGAGTAACGTCCATATAAACTAAAGCATTTATAATATTACCTGTTACGCCCAATATACAAGCTAAAATAGAATATTATTAATATGTTAGTGAACAAATTTCTTTATAAAGAAACAAGTTTTTAAAAAGATGGGGGTAGAATAAAAAACAAATTGGCATTCCATATAAAATTTGTGTCCAATCGTAAAGCTTATATCAATTTGGCGTTCATTCTTTCACATTACTATGTAGGTAGTTTCCTGAGTACACTACTTGTTACATACTCGTATATAAAATGACATATCTACGATTTTTATAATTCAGAGGATAATTAGGATAATTCTAGAACATACTATAATGTTCATCAATGGCTTGGATGATGATGATGATGATGATAATGATGATACTACAATAACTTTTGGACCCGCAAAACAAAGTTCAACAATGATTTCACCCAATCACAATATAACAAATTCCGATTGACAATTGCAACCTGGTATTGCTCAATTATTTGCTACGATAATAAAAAAACCTATCCTGCGTACAAGCGAACTAAACTTGTTGACAATTGACAATTACAATCAACAATTGTCGTTGTCAATTGTTCAATGGCGGCCCTTGCCGACACTGCGCCGGATGCTCGTCCAAACCCGTCCGTGCGATTAACAGCGGTATCATCTGACGCATGCGGCGATGAGTGCTACAACTAGTGCGGCGGCGGGCGCCAGCCGGTGGGACAGGCTGTTGTATTTGCTGCTTTGCTCGCACGTGCCTGCAAATGAAACCGAATAATATTAGAATAATAACTTACGTCTAGTTGACAAGTACATTCAGATTTTCAAAAAAATAAAAAAGCGTCTTTATTATTAAAATAAATATTAGATTAAAATATTTTAATTTAGACGGCCAAAGTAAATTTTGATTTGTAATAAGTAATTTTCAAAGAAAAATAGTAAATTGTTTCTATTAATAATATATATTTTATCTTTAAATATATAATATGAGTGGGACCAACAAGGAATTTAAACCCTATCTCTTGAAATTATTTTTTTGTTTAATTTTATTTAAATTTTAATATTTTTATTGTTTGTAATGAGGCCTAACAGTGTCATCACTAGCAAAAGACTATCAGATCGACCTCGCATGAATGTCGAATTCGCTGTGGTGGTGGTGGTTCGACATCGTGGTGAATTCATCTCGATGGGTCAACTTACCTGACACGAAGTTAGATCAAATTCAGTCGTCATTGATGCCCCGCTAGTGTATACCGTTAGCGCAGGTTCCGCTATACGGTATACGCTACCGTTAGCGTTAGTGTATACCGTTAGCACCATTCCACTTTCTTGCCATTAAAAAAAAAAACATGTTACCGTTGATGGTGAGGTTGTACGCCTTGTCCCCGTCGCGGCCCGGCACCATGCTCCGGTTGCACGAGCGCGACACCGCCGACAGCGCCAGCAGCGGCGCGCCGCCGCCGCCGCCGCCGTTACCGCCAGCGCCGGCTGTCGCTGTTTCTGCAAGTCACACCGTCACACAATTTATCTTTATGTATAAAATATAACTTAAGAACGAATGGACTAATGTAACTAATTATTTTTTAATGTTCGTAATTGCTCGATTAAGCTTTTTATAGAAAGAAGAAATAGTTAATAAATTCAGATTTCACACCGGCTGGTGGAAACCTCTGGTGACCAGAAGCCTATACTTTGGTCAACGCATTTCCATTGCTATTCAGCGTGTAAATACATCAAGTATCCTAGGCACCCTACCAGCTAGCAGTGATCTCAAAGAATTTTTTTTATATTTAAAGAATAGATATTTTTTATTTTTTAATTACTTATCTCTAATTATATATCTAGGTTATTTATACATCAATGTAATTAACATGTATCATTTACACTTTGTACGCAATAAAATTTGTTATAAACCGTTAATAAATTTGACAATACAAAATAATATTATAAATGTTAAACAACGCTAAACAACTATTTATTTGAATGACAATTGTGCATGGTATTAGTCGATCATGGACAGGCTTTTAATGACCATGTAATTTTAGACATAGTACATTTATATAAATATACACAATGTTAACAGAGATTAAAAGAGTAACTGTTGAGTTCTTGCGGGCTCTTCACCACAGACAAAAAATTTCCAAACCCTGCATTCATAAAAAATGACGATATAAAAGTGTAAACAAATCTTGTAACTAAGTCTATTTGAATAAGAATTTAGATTATATAGATAGTCTCTAAAACGGGTCAACGTTTTGTCAGCTAATTGACAAATTAGCTGACTCGTTTTTCTGTCAGTGCTCTATATACTTACGCACACAATATATCTTATTAAATAAATGAAATGAGTATTTACGCATTAAAAAGATGTAAAAATTATAGGACAAAATATAGAAATTATAAAGGAATCACTCATAACTATTTATCACGCAAAATTTTTAAAAAAAGTCGAGTCGTTTTTCTCCAAGAATTTGTATGGAGACACTGTATCTATATAATGTAAACTATCTATCTAATGTAAATTGGACTCTATTTTTCCGCGCTTAGCCTCTTATTGGGGCCGTTGTGCGTACGAATGGTGGCTAGTACAGCCAGCCTGGTTTCGCCACAGGTTTCACGGAGCGAGCTCCCTGTTCCGAGGACGGCTATGTATGTATGTATGTATGTATGTATGTATGTATGTATGTATGTATGTATGTATGTGTGTACTGGACGCGGTTACCGTTGCGCGCGGCGGTGGAGTACATGAAGCAGAAGGTGCGCGGGTGCAGCGACGAGCGGGCGACGGGCGCCGCGATCAGGAAGCCCACGCCGCCCTCCGACCAGCTGCCGTAGCACGTGTACACTGTGAACCATACGAACAAAAATATTACAACATGAACCATTTCATATATTTTTTTTTTGTTTTTATGTTAAGTTTCTTTTGTCTCTCTCTCTCTATACATCACAATACATGCACGTCTATACAGGGCATTTTTATTTTTATCCAATTTTTCCTTGGCACCTCTATTCTATTCGTGTTTCTACCGCTGTTTCAGTTTGAAGGGTGGGATATGGCAGTGAATTTACAAGGTACAGAGGAATAACACCCGAGTCCTTAGGAATGGCAACGCATGGCGGGTATCATGGGCGAAATAGTTTACTCTGTTATGTCCATGGTATTGCTCATGTCTATAGGCGACGGTTGCCACTTTCCATTAGGTAGGTCATTAGCTTGTTTGCCATTCTAAGTTGCATATATATATATATATTCTTCTACTATTCAGTGACTAGCAAGGAGCTGAACTCACTGTAAACATCATCTGGATTATTACAACGCTGTATACAGGGTGTATAGTATTATATTATCTCTGCCGTGGGTGTCATAAGAGGAGTTAAATTATTGTATGTCTGTGATTTTGTAATAGTAATAGATTTATTTTTTTGTACTTATATATATATATATATATATATATATATATATATATATATATATATATATAAATTTGCAACTTTGTGTTTTACGTATACACGTGAGCAGTATTTATGTAGGTATTTACACGCATGTGTGTATGTATATGTACATGTATGTGAATGTATATTTATGTATAAATATACATAATAGTGAGTAGGGATATATATTTACATTATTACATGTATTACATCTCTCCATATTTAGAAATAATAGGTTCTTCATCGTGCCTCTAATCAAACTGTTTATAATTACTCCTCTCCATCCAAAGGTTGCCTGGAAGAGATCGCTTTTAACGATAAGGTCGTCTGTTGTTTTCTCATTGTGATTATTTCTTGTAATTGTTTATATTTATAATAAGTTTAGTTTTTGGAAGAAACAATAAAGAGCATGTATGTATGTATGTGTGTGTGAGTATGTATGTAGGTATGTATGTATGTGTGTGTGTGTGTGTGTGTGTGTGTGTGTGTGTGTGTGTGTGTATATACGTGGCGGGCGGTCACCGGTGGAGTCCCCGCAGGGCGACTTGAACTCGATGGAGTCCTGCGCGGCGCCGCAGCCGAGGCTGGCGCGGTCGTGCTCGCCGGGCGCGCACTGCCGGCCGGCCTCCTCGCCGCCGCCCGAGCCCTCCGCCGCCGCGCCTGCCCCCGCCCAGCACACATATCAGTAAGTACATAGCGTGCACCACCCCATAGGGGTATGCAAATATTAAATTGTATTTGGTTTTTATTATATTGAAATTACAAAATTTCTAATTATAATATTCTTAATGTCAAATCTTTACATTAAATAATTTTGTACAATTATGTTTATATTTTAAATAATCTTTAATACAGGAATAATAATAGGATAATAGTCAGCAATTTGGCATGCAAAATTTTATATATATCAATGCACAATGTTAACAATTCTTCACATGTACAATATCAAAAATATGTCAAATACACTTTTATGTCAATTTATATCTCATACCTAAATAATCAGTAAAGAAATAAATGGAGACCATCTTGTGAATAAAGATTGACAATATGTACACAAACAAAATAAATACATTATAATTTTTAATTAATAATGTAATTAATTATTCATAATTTCTCATATATGAGATAAACGACAATAAAAAGTATTCTATTCTATATGTAGGAAGTCTCCTTTTTCAACAAACTTCAAAAATAAAATAGTTCTCAATTCGATTATATTTTTATGTTTGTTACCTCATAACTGCATTAGTTCTAAATTAATTTGGAAAATTATTTTTTTATTTGAAAAGATACACTTACAGATCGATTCTATGCAATTTTTTTCAAAATCGGTTCAGTAGTTTAGTTTTTGGATCAAAATAACTGATTTTGTCACAATTGAAGTCAATCTTTATTTTTATTCTAATTAGTAGCAGCATTAAAATAATTTATTTTGTACGTGGTCTCGTGTTGTTTACTAGGGAGTAACTGAGCAATTACCATTATAATATGGGGAAAAATGATGAATTCGGAAATTCGTAAGTGAGTAACCGTGAGTAAGACACGTACCTATAGCTAGTTGCTGCCGCCGCTGGCGCCGGTCGGCCAGCGAGTTAAGCACGGAGTACCGTCCGAAGATGGGACACCGCATCGGCGTCAGGGACGTCGCTGCACATACACAAATATTATCTATTTATTACCTAATGGCATTTATATATTAATAAATTTTAAATTTTCGCGCCGTTTACACATATTTACATCGACTTAAATACCGATTGTGTATTTAAAATTATTAATAAATATGATTACTCATTCATATTATAAATATATTATATTAGGGAGTAAGTACCAGAGGGAGACTTTGTACAAAACTCGATTGCTTGGGTACCTCTGTCCCATTCGTGTTTCTACCGTGAAGCAGTTGTGTTTGCATAGGTGTATTTCGGTTTGAAGGGTGGGCAATATGGCGTGAATTTACAGGGTACGGAGGAATAACACCTGAGTCCTCAGGAATGGCAACGCATGGGGGGTATCATGGGTGAAACAGTATACTCTGTTATGTCCATGGTACTGCTCATGTCTATAGGCGACGGTTACCACTTTTCATCAGGTGGGCCGTCAGCTTATTTGCCATGCTAAGTTGTATAAAAAAAAAGCAATTTATTATACTTTCTATTATAAACCCTTGGTCAGAATGTGTCGCAAGTACAATAGAATTTTTGAATCTAACATTTAATACTTTGTTTCGAAGACAATAGAATTTAAGTACTTTATATTATTCTCACTTTCGCGTATAATATATTATATTTTATATATGTGTAAGTGTATTTGTTATTCATATATATTTATTCGTTTATATATGTAATTTTAGTATGTATGTATATCAATAATTAGTTGTACCGCATTCGAGTATTCTGTCACTTCCCTATGGTTGACTGGGAGAGAATGCTTTTAGCATTAAGTCCGCCATGTACACATATATGTACTAATGAATGTTCATTTATTCATATGAATCTCTAAACCTAATTTATTATTATTATTATCTATTATTAAAATTCATTAATTTTACATTTTATCGTTATTTATTTGTTAAATTATTATATTTTAATATACATTTTTATTGATTTCGATTGTCCTCTAACACATGTCTGCGTTTCGAAAATGTAAATGAGCTAACCAGGTGGTAGTTCAAGAAGTATACATACTGATGAGCGTGATGTAGGGCATCTGGTGTCCGGCGGTGCAGGCGTCCTGCGCGAGCTCCGTCAGGTTGGAGCTGGGCTGCAGCTCCAGCACGTTGCCCTCGCGCCGGTAGAACTTGAGGCACGCGTGTCCAGACTCACTGCGCCACAAGTACATTACATTATTTTAAAGTATACTGCTTACCTGTCATACTCGGGAACGAATTTTACTTGTATAGTGTTTCAATAGAACTTATTAAAAATGTAAATAAATAATCCATCATCATCGTAACCTATCTATCCGTCATACTCGGGAATAAATCTTACTTGTATAGTCTGTTTTCTGATAGAGCTTAGAGAAAATTTAAATAAATAATCCATCATCAACGTAAACTATCTATCCGTCATACTCGGGAACAAATATTACTTGTATAGTCTGTTTTATAATAGAGCTTAGAGAAAATGTAAATAAACAAATAAATCATCATCACATCATTTAATTGTCCAATGATGAACATAAGCCTCCCCCTTGAGGGGTTTTGCCAGTAGTTGCCACGCATGGCAAGCGAGTTAGCAACCACAGTTAAGCAAATAATGGATCCGACCATAAGACAGTCTGTTGATGTTCAATAATCAAATGTAAATATAAATTATAATAAGAAAAAAGATAAGAGGAGAGGAAGACCTAAAAAGACATGGATGGATTGTGTGAGGGACGATATGGCCAGAATGGGAGTGAATGCGGAAATGACTGGGAATAGAAAAGAATGGAAGAGGAAAACATATTACGCCGACCCCAAATGATAGTTGGGATAAGGGTAGGAAGATGATGAATAAGAAAAAAACCCTCTCTGGGCCCGCCAGATAGTGTGGGTAGGCGAGGTAGGGGCCTCGGGGTACCCCATCACCCCGGCTTCAGCTCCGGAGGCTACCACCACCGGGTCATGTGTGTTGAAGTCGACATACGCTAGGTGTTGTTGTGTATGTCGGCGTGGCGCTGTTATTAAATCTATATCTATACTTATAATAAATCTGTACAGAGGTAAATTCTGTACATGAAATATATTTCCAAAATAACTTTCAGGGAGTGATTAGTGATCGATACTGATGCCAAAAATGCAATCAGTAAAATTTTTGTCTGTCTGTCTGTATGTTCGTTATAGAGACAAAAACTACTCGACGGATTTTAACGAAACTTGGCACAATTATTCTTCATACTCCTGAGCAGGTTATAGTATACTTTTCATCACGCTACGATCAATAGGAGCAGAGCAGTGAAGGGAAATGTTGGGAAAACGGGAGAAGTTACTCCATTTTTAAGCTTCCGTCGCGTGTGCAGCCTTAATGGTCAATAACTACAAAGAATTTCACGATACTATATGTCCAACTATTATCGTTATGTCACAATAACCACTTTTTAAAATGTAATAATGTCCACTCGTGCGAAGCAGGGACGGGCCACTAGTATATATAAAAGATATGTTGATGGGTGAAAATGGAATGGTAGCCCGGCCTGCGCTAACGGATACGCTGGCGGAGCACCAGTGAAGGGTGACAGATGGGAATGAAAACAAGCCAGGCCAGGCCCATCATGATGAATTCATCAGGAATTAATAAAAGATATGTTATAAAGTCCGCGTACCATCCCATAGTGACGTGGGCGATGAGGGTGATATGCTTCTTGTCTTTGTGCTCGAGGATGGAGTGGCACACCAATCGCTTCTCGTCCACGGAGCCGTCCTCATTCATTATCTGTAATTCCAAATGTATTTTTTTATTAAACTTCGAATAGTGTACAAGCCCATACAAGACCATAGTATACATTTACTAGACGGAGACCTTGTACAAAAGTCGATTGCTTGGGCACCTCTGTCCCATTCGTGTTTCAACCGTAAAGCAGCTGTGTTTGTATGCTTGTGTTTCGGTTTGAAGGGTGGGATATGGCGTGAATTTACAGGGTACAGAGGAATAACACCCGAGTCCTCAGGAATGAAACAGTATACTCTGTTATGTCCATGGTACTGCTCATGTCTATAGGCGACAGTTACTACTTTCCATCAGGTGGGCCGTCAGCTTGTTTGCCATTCTAAGTTGTATAAAAAAAAAGAACCGGATAAAAAGTATCCTATATCATACTTTACCCCAAATGTATATATTCATTTTTATATATATAAAAATGATATAAATTTAACAGCTTAAACAATTTTTATGAAATTTGGTATACAAACGCTATATGGGATGGAGAAAGAAATTGGCTACTTCTTATCCCGGTCACGCGGACAGAGTCGCAGGTAAAAGCTAGTGCATAAATAAACCGAACCAACCTTGAGCGTGGCGTTCTTGGTGGTGAACCGATACTGGTGGGTGCGGTCCAGGCTGTACCACTTGTGGTGCTCAACAATCCAGCTCGGGAAGTGGCAACGGTTGTGCTCGTCATCACCTGTGAATCGTCATAAAATTTGATATACCAACAATTATTTGTAAAGGGAACGATCTACTTTTCATAGTTAACAATCTTACTCGTGTCAATACCGCTCAAACTTAAGGGTGTGGAATGGTTCCAAAACTAGTCGATCTTCCTCGCCTAGATTATTATGTGAAAATGTAAATAATTGTGTGAAAAAGTTGACCCGTTTTTCTCGAAGCATTTCTATGGAGACACTCTATCTATACAATCTAAGTTTGTATCTTATAAATCTAAGACTTTACAATAATTACTGGGTACAGAGGAATAACACCTGAGTCCTCAGGAATGGCAATGCATGGGGGGGTATCATGGGCAAAACAGTATACTCTGTTATGTCCATGGTACTGCTCATGTCTATAGGTGACGGTTACCGCTTTCCATCAGGTGGATCGTCAGCTTGTTTGTCATTCTAAGTTGTATAAAAAAATACTAATTTGTAGGTGGGCGAGGACAGTCTACCGTGTGGATCTCTACAAAATCTCTGTCCGCTATCACTTGATAACAATAGTAATAAAGAGTAACTGACTGTTAGTGAGCTTCATGGTGCGGCTGCCGTCGGTGGGCGAGGACAGTCCGTTGCAGGTGGCGTCGCCCGACTGCGCGATGTAGTAAGTCATACTCTTGTCGCTGTGCTGGCCCTTGTAGATGAAGCACCTGCAATTGCGACAATAAT
Source organism: Galleria mellonella (assembly GCF_026898425.1). Classification (NCBI taxonomy): domain Eukaryota; kingdom Metazoa; phylum Arthropoda; class Insecta; order Lepidoptera; family Pyralidae; genus Galleria; species Galleria mellonella. The sequence goes on from NW_026442015.1 coordinate 4,537,882, forward strand.
AGGTTTATACAATATAATTTATTTGCATTACTTATGTTAGTAGACATATTAAAAAAAAAAGAAATAATGAATACATATATGTTAAAAAAATACATAAAAGATTATAAATACATAACTTTTATTTTTTTATATTTTGATATCTTTCTTATTTCAGATGTTCGGTTGTTCAATAAGTACTAACTAGCCTATAAGAAAATTCAGTGTTTTTTAATGGATGACAATGAAATGGTAACCCACTCCGCCTGCGCTAACGGTATAGGCTGACGGGGAACTAGTGAGTGGTGATAAGGTAGGATGAAACCATTCAGATTAATTACTGATTAATTCGTCATGATAGGTCAAATGACCTGCTTTACCACCCACTCACTGGTGCCTCGCTAGCGTATACCGAAAGCGCAGGTGGGGTTACCATTCCATTATCATCCACTAAGAAGCCCATTACGTCGCCAATTTTAAACCGATTTTAGTAATTATTTTTGCAACTGATAAGGACTTCTTGAATGTTGATTCCATTTAAATACAAAAGGCACACGATGGCGCATTCTAAATTCAAATATTCTTAATCTAATGTGTCTACAAAACGTCGGTGTTATATCATGATTGGTGCCGCTGTTTCCGTGACGCAAAGTGTACTCGTTTTGCTCCTCTGTGATAATGCGATTACCACTTTTCATCTTCGATAAAATGACGTTTTCAACAATTTTGTAGTAACAAATAAAATACATTTGAGTCGACGTTGGACTAGTTCACGATACCTGTATGTATCTTCATCGGAGACGATGGAATTCCTTCGCTGCACCTGTGCTATCTTCCCCACCAGGTACCTGGTGGAGCCCTCCTTCCACGTAGCCAGACAGACTAGCTCCTCGACTGGAAAATCATACGCAACACCATTATATTCCATAGGGAGAGGTCGAACGAACTCACTTATAAACTTGTTGCCACGTAGCAGCGCTTGCAAAATTGTTTTACGGTTTGAAGAAAAAAAGTTAGCGGTGATAATGGAAGCGACAGTAACTTTCTGTAATGGTACGGAGACATAAAATCTTATTTTCAAGAATGGCAACAAATGTGGGGTAATATAGGTCTATAAGCGACGGTTACCAGTTTCCAATAAGTAGATTGTCAGTTTACTTGCTATTCAAAAATAGCTAAAAATACTAAGTGCATAAGCCTTAAGAAAGGCAAGACATGGCAGCATGGGCGTGTAGATATAATAGTCCTGTCCAAGGTATATAGCAATCGAGTGGCGTTCGGAGGAATCGAAATCCAAGGAATTTGGCTTTGGAGTGAACAGCTTGGGTGCCCGGTGACCATTTTTTTGTTATCACTCAGAAGATATGTCGGTCGCCGTCAACACTTTGCTTGGGAGCATCTCAGTGAAAGGTTGTGACCGTTTCTTCATCGTCAGGGTTCTCGAGATGTTAAGGACTTTCGAGGGGTACCAAGTACACTAAGATTGGTCTTGCCTGAATCATCATATCAGCCTTTAACTGTCCACTGCTGAACATAAACTTTCCTCTTAGGGAGTTTTACTAGTTGCCACGCTTAGCAGGCGGATTGCCAACCGCAAATAGGCTTTGGAGATATTTTAAGAAAGACGCTGTTGCCCATTCCTCGCCCTGCTTTATTCGGCTCTTACGACACCCACGGGAAAGGAAGGGGGTGGCCTATTTTATGCTAAGACCACACGGCTTGCCTGAATGCAAGGTTTTATTTCATGATCCTGTAAGAGCCAATTTACAGAAGAGTAAATTTACTTGTTGACTGTGTGTACTCACTATTACTCTCAGTGCCAGGCACGTCTGGGCAGGCCATGTACCGCAGCAGCAGTCGCGAGTCGTCCGTGCACGACTCCGCGCGCGACGGTGGGTTCGTGCAGTCGCTGGAACCGCTACAAAACGTACATCCATCTTGATTAGTAATAAGAACAAAATAGTATCTTACAATTATACATGTAACGCGACGAATTCAAATCTGAAGTTAGATGGGACGAAATGGTAACCTAGTTTAAGCTATACGCTAGCGGTATACCAGTGAATGGGTGAGGAAATGAATAATAGGTGAGGATCAAGTGAATTCAGTTCGCCCGTCGTGGAGAATTCACTAGGAACTAATCATGCTGCTTTCCAGAGGAGATATTCCAGAGACCATATGAAAAACCCCTCCCTTATTCATCACGGTGGGCTAAGACCTGCCTTTTCATCTGCACCTATCATCCTTTACTGGTGCCCCGTCAGCGTATTCCGTTAGCGCAGGCGGGATTACTATTCCATTGTCTTATGGATGACCCCTGTCTTATGGATGAAAAAGACCCCTCCCTATCCAGTATCTGTAATTAAGCCCATCTTGACGAATTAATCACGATGAGATGTTTTTTTAGGGGAAACTTATGAAGTTTATCTGATCAGAGTATATTTAACAAAGTAATAAGACTGATTCCTGATTATTTCCCTCTCCCAGGTGTTATTAGTAGAAACTACATATATTTTACTACTGCAAACAGCTTGCTATAGTAAAAAAAAGGAATGTGTCGACCTCAAATCTTGATTAGATTCATCATCATCATCATTTCAGCCAATATCTGTCCACTGTTGAACATAGGCTTCCCCATAGACTGCCATAAGGAACGGTCCTGAGCCACCTGCATCCACTGACTCCCTGTAATATATTTGAGGTTGTCACTCAATGTAATGGGTGATTGTCCTATACTGCGTTAGTCCGTACGGGGTCGCCACTTAAGAACTGCTCTTCTTCATCAGTTGTCGGTTCTTCGAGCTATGTGACCAGTCCATTGCCGCTTCAGCTTGCTTATCCTTCGGGCTATGTCGGTGACACACAAAGGAACTCCGAACATAGCCCTCTCCAATTACCGTTACCGTAAATAATTCGAAGCTTTTGCGTATGGACAACTGCGTCCGTGTTCAAGACTAAAATCATGTCATTAATAAGATTCAGAGCAACAAGGGAGGGAGACTTTGTACAAAAGTCGATTGCTTGGGTACCTCTGTCCCATTCGTGTATCAACCGTGAAGCAGTTGTGTTTGTATGGCTGTGTTTCGGTTTGAAGGGTGGGATATGGTGTGAATTTACAGGGTACAGAGAATAACACCTGAGTGCTCAGGAATAGCAACGCATGGGGGTATCATGGGCAAAACAGTATACTCTGTTATGTCCATGGTACTGCTCATGTCTATAGGCGACGGTTATCACTTTCCATCAGGTGGGCCGTCAGCTTGTTTGCCATTCTAAATAGTATATAAAAAAATCAAATTACAACATTTGCTTAAAAAACAGTAATAAAATATCTCTAATAATAGCAAGAACGTTCACAAAGAGCTTATAGAACTTACCGATTGTATGTAAATGTAAACGGCGCCGGGTGGAAGGGACACTGCTGCGGGACAGGCCGCGGCTCCTTGCGGAACATAGAGTAGAGGGGCGCGTCTCCGCTGATCAGCTCGCATATTGTGGACAACGAGTCCTTCGGTGAACAGTACGCTGGAACACGCAATAGAATATCATCGTACATATTGTTATTATTTTTATGTAAACTTTATTACTCAGCGTTAGCTGGTATATATGCTACTTTGCATATACTGCGTTTACGGGCCGAGACCAAGTAAGTGCAGTGTGTGTTTTTGTGTGTGTGCGTGTGCGCGCCCATGCGTGCATGTGCATGTGCATGCTCACGCGCCTATGGCTATATGTATGCTACTGTTACATTTTATGTCTCTGTGGTATTATGAAATGTTTCGTTTTCATTTATTTGGAGGAATTCTCAAACAAATTCTGCATATATTCTATATTACAGCTTTTTGTAGTGTTGTACATTGTGTGTTAGGGTACATATATTCATCATCATCATCATCATCATCATCATCATCATATCATCCTTTAACAGTCTACTGCTGAACATAGGCTTCTCCCTTGGGAGATTTTCCCAGTAGTTGCCACGCTTGGCAGGCGGATTGGAAACAGCAGTAAAATTTTGGAGATGATTTAAGAGTGACGCTGCCGCCCATACCTCGCCCGCTCTTAGCCGCCTATTACGACACCCAGGGGAAAGGAAGTGGTGGCCTATTCTATGCCGGGACCACACGGGAAACATATAAGGTTTTTTACCCGGTAATGTTTAAACTAAAAATATTTTTCATTGTAATAGGTAGATATACTTACTTTCTTTATATTGTAGTACATATTTATGTTTTTCATGTATAACCATACACCTGTAACAGTCTTCGCTCCTGAAAATAATACAAATAATATATTTAAAACAGATTTTTTCCAATTGCGATAGAAAATAAAGTCTTAAAATTAACTCCGAATTGGTGACGTAAATGCGTAACACGGAACGGACGTATAAACAGAACGTATGTAAATTAATTAATACTCATATTTAAATTAATATGCTGTGAACATTTCATCACAATCTGTCCAGCCATTTTTATGTGAAACGCTAACACATAGAGTAAAAAATAAAAAAATCAAAATTTTCGATTTTGTATCGCATGTACTGTCTGCTTTACTAGTTCACTGCCTTTAAATCAGAACAACTATGCAAGCGTAGCTACTTCAGGACAGTTTCATTCTTCATTACGTTCCTAGGCGACGATTACCACTTTTCATCAGCTTGTTTGTCATTGTAAATTGTACAAAAATAAGCATTTATATGAATAGTAGTTTTAAATAGTATATAATTTATAGTCTTATTTCTCGAGCAAGAATAGACGGACGGACATATATGGACCAAATAGGCGACATACTGAAGGGCCAAATTAAAAGTACCCGTAACCAGCGAGCGTGAATGCAAAGATTGATTGATGAATGTGGAGGAAGCGACAGAGGCTCGTTTGAATCGAAGCATTTGGCGTTCCATTGTTTCTGTCTACTCTAATGAGAGACAGGCGTGACAGATATGTATGTATGTATGTAGTTTTAAATACGTACCTGTCGTATAGCAGGAACTTGTCGTACGACTCAGTCTCGGAGCATTCACCCTTAGACTGTATGTGGGTTGAGTTGATGTCGATCAGGCCGTTGTTGCCCGACTGGAACCACCTGCCGGTCCAGCCTTCGGGGAACGTGCACCCGCCACCTGGAACATTACAATATACATATGTTACAGTGCTAATTAGTCCCAAACTAAGCAGAGCTTGTCCTTTTTTAATGAATGATAATAGAATGGTAACATTGCTTGCACTAACGGTATACGCTGGCAGGGCACCAGTGCCCTCACTGATATGATAGGCGACAATGAAAAGACAAGTTTGTTAGACCATCGTGAAGAACACATCTGGAATTCAGCACGATGGTTTCCCGGGGGAAACACGTGGAGGTCGACCTAACAGAGTACATTTCTAGCAATGGGACGGCAGTTCGCATTACTAATAATAAGTAAAGGTCGAAAATTAGATGGTCAAATATTATAAAACGTGTGGTCCCGGCGTAGAATGGGCGACACTTTAGTTTCCTGTAGCTATCGTAAGAAGGGACTAAGGGAACTGAATAGTCATGGGATGGGCAGTGGCTTCCCTCTTAAAATATAACCAAATCCTAACCGCAGTTGCCAAACCACCTGTCAAGTGTGGCAACTGCTGCCAAACTACCCGAATAGGACGCGAGTTCATGTTCAACAGTGGACAGTTAACGGCTAATTCTTCTTTTCATTCAACGGCTAATATAATAATGATATTATAATTTTTTTTTTCATATAAGCGGTATCATGGGCAAGACAGTACGTTTTGTAATATTCATGGTGTTATTCATATTCATAGGTGACGGTTATCTCTTTCTATAATGTGAACCGTTTACTTGTTTTACCATTATACATACTCCTATTATTTCTTTTGCCTTCTTGTATTTGTTTAACAAGGCAATAAATTATTAATAATTCATAAATTTTTTTTTATAACATTATAATGGTTGGGATGGAACTTTAATTTGTGGTGGGTTGTACGATGGTGAAAATCAGCAGCAGGTATCAACTCAAAATATATTCATAATGTATTATAAGTATCTTGTAAGTATCATCTGAATAAGCTATTCACCATAAACTCCCTTAGTCGCCTCTAACGACTCCAACGGAAAAGCAGGGGGTGGCCTAGTCTATACAGGGAACACACGACTAACGTACTACCACGCACTAATACCTACAATAAAATACACTTCACCGCAAACGTGTCGTGATGAAAAATCCTGAGCGACATACACAGAAGGAAATAAAAAATATATAATAAAAGCGCCATCAAAAATTATTATAGCATACGAACGATAAACCGGACACCGGACAATACAGCTCATAAAAACACCATTAGTGCCAGCCAGGAGCTCAGGAACAATAGTTTTATTGCGTGATAACTTCCTATTGATTTCATCACAGGCTCACACCATGTCCTAGATTGTGTGTAGCCGTATAGTATTCAACATCAAATATATACATATATAGATAGGGTGTGGGTGTAACGATCAATAATGTATGTATAAACTGTTTCAATACATTTTAATAATAATATAACATTGTTTCATTAAAAAAAAAAAAGAATTCAATTACTACAAAACTAGTTATTTTTATTTAAAAATCACTGAACCGATTTTGATAAAATTTCTATGGGACCAATTTGTAAGTATATATGCTTTCAGATAAAAAAGTTTCAAATAAGTTTATAAATTTTAATTAAGTTAATATTATTAATTTTGTTTGTGTACATATTGTTATTTTTTATATTTTTTTTATACAACTTAGAATCGCAAACAAGCTGACGGCCCACCTGATGGAAAGTGGTAACCGTCGCCTATAGACATGAGCAGTACCATGGACAAAACAGAGTATACTGTTTCGTCCATGATACCCCCCATGCGTTGGCATTCCTGAGGACTCAGGTGTTATTCCTCTGTACCCAGTAAATTATCAGTAAAGTATCATTTGTAATGGATAAACTCAATAAATATTATAATTACGTGGTAACGAACATAAAACTTCTTTCTTTTTTGAAGTTGGTTGAAAATTGAAATAAATGAATATTTGATCCGAACATGAGACAGCCTGCTGATGTTTAACAGTAACACAAATCAGAAATCGACTGATTGATTAACCCTTGCTGTGCATAATGGTGGAAATTTCCATCATAACATTGAATGCTCAAAAATTATATAGAAGAACAATTTCACTTTAAGTTGGTCGTGTCTGGATACCTTTTTAATGTACATTGCAGAAAAAAAACATAGCTGTCAATTTTTTTTTTATTTTGAACATGAATTATGTCACCTTGATTTATTATACCAATAAAAAAAAAAAACATGCAAAGAAGGGTTAATTGAATCCGTCCATATTCCCCATTTAGAGAGTGGTTCTGTGAGAATTCCAACAAAATTTGAATGAATAAATGCAAACTACAATAGTTTTCATTCAAAGAATGGTACAGATTATTAAAATTAACAATATATTTGATTACGTATAATTTTTACCATTTATTTATAATCAGTAGTGAATTATTTTGCCGTACTAGGCATTTGCCTGACTGTTGCCCCCAAGATACGGCCCTCAAGTGCCTTTTGTCTAGTTTCAGGCAGTTTACCAGGGGGAGACTTTGTACAAAAGTCGATTGCTTGGGTACCTCTGTCTCATTCGTGTTTCTACCGTGAAGCAGTTGTGTTTGCATGGCTGTGTTTCGGTTTGAAGGATGTTACAGGGTACAGAGGAGTAACATCTGAGTCCTTAGGAATGGCAACGCATGGGGGGTATCATAGGCGAAACAGTATGTTTGTGTACTATTATGTCCATGGTACTGCTCACGTATATAGGCGACGGTTACCACTTTCCATCAGGTGGGCCGTCAGCTTGTTTGCCATTCTAAGTCGTAGAAAAAAAAGTCACAGCTGGAATGCCAGCCTTAGAATAGGTAACTAAATTACCTAATATGCAAAAGTTATTATGAATGTTGTACATAGAATCGGCCCCCGTTTCCTGCCCTTCAAGTAGGTTTTTCTATTCATGGTTTGGTTTTACAAATCAACAATGCAAACAAAGGGACATAATTAACAGTGCGTTCAGTGAAATGCAGTTTCTGTTGTGGAATGCCTAGGTATTTTATTTTATTTCTAGTTTAATTAGTATTAAAAATGAAATTTGTGTTTGGTACAAGTAATAAGAGATATCAGGATATATACTTTAATAAACTAAATTAATCTTGTAAGTATTTAACATCGACTTATATTAAACGCTTTATTAAATGACAGGACAACTATTTTATTATAAAAAAGAAGCATAACCTGTTGAACAAGATTACATAAATTAATTAAATAAATAAATAACTATTATTACTAGTAGACTTTACCACCAAAAAACGACGACATCAATTGTGATAAAGCCTGTTTGTTATATTGATTTAAAAATCAAACTACTGCATCGACTTTAATGAAACTTCTATGAGACCAATCCGAAAATATAGTCTTTTAGATAAAAAAAAATCCAAATGAAATTATAAATGATGGAGTTCTGATGTAGCCAATACAAAAAAAAAACAACTAAGTTTAGAACCTAGAACCTACTCTTTTAAGTTAGTTAATAGAAACATAATTTTAAGGACACTAATAATGCAAATGAAAAATTACATGAAAATAATTATACTCAGGATGACAAATGTGCTATTCAGTTAATCAGTACATTTGTACGCTACCGCTTGTAACTTGTGCGCGACAACTTATCAACACGGGCGCTATTGTATTCAGTGGCAGCTTTGTTTTAACTCGGGAGCGGCCAGGTGTTCGACCGTTTGCGTACACTTTTGTTTTAGTTCAGTACATTACGAATGGGAGTAATACTACGCGATACTTCGAGACAGGTGGTTGGAAACTACCCTTATGGTATATACCGAATAACCAAGAAGGTAGATTATTGAAGGTAGATTCAGACTAAGCGAGAGCACCTTCTTTCTTTCTATTCTTCTAGTTTCGTTGAACCATGTAAATTTGTATTCTACTAGTAGACCCGAGAAAGGCTGTTTTGCGTACAACCACCAACTACTTGGTTCCTTTTTTACTGACTTCAAAAGAAGGGCATTCGGTTGTATTCTTGTTTGTTACCTCATAATTCCGTCAGCTGTAAATCGATTTGGAAAATTCTTTTTCTTATCTGAAAGGATCTATTTATATATTAGTCCCATACAAATTTTATCAAAATCGGTTCAGTAGTGTAGTTTTTAAATCAAAATAACTGGTTTCATCACCCTTTATTCATAAAAACTAAAATATTCTACAAACCTACTTTAACTATTACTGTTTTGTTACTTTCTTTCAAATTGGGAATTTCATGTAAAAGAAAGAGACAAAATTTAAAACTGCAAGTCTATTCTCAAATCTAACATCAATATCAATCCAATCCACTGGCAATTTTGAACTACACTCATGAAATAAAAATTAGGAATTAGGTTAGAATTGGAATCGATTTGCAATAGTTTGTATTAGTAAGTTACACTGACGTGCATGTATTAGAACAATATGAAACCATTACCTTGTTCTTAGACCTTTATATCTTTAGTGTTGAAATTCGAGAGATTTCTTATGCAACTTAGAATGGCAAACAAGCTAACGGCCCACCTGGTGGAAAGTGGTAACCGTCGCCTATAGACATGAGCAGTACCATACACATAACAGAGTATACTGATTCGCCCACGATACTCCCCATGCGTTGCTATTCCTGAGGACTCGGGTGTTATTCCTCTGTACCTTGTAAATTTACTGCCATATTCCATCCTTCAAACCGAAACACAGCCATGCAAACACAACTACTTCACGGTAGAAACACGAATGGGACAGAGGTGCTCAAACAAACGATTTTTGTATAGTCTCTCTCTGGTACAAAACGTCTCAATTCCAATATAAATCTACTGGAATTTATTTCAAGAGTAACCCAACAGATTTATGAGAAGTTTGATGTTTTATAAATAAAGATATAGATAGATAGATACTCTATATTGTTTTCTCTATAAGATTACAATAGTAAACTTATTATAAAAACAAACTATTACAAGACTTTTAATATGTAAGGTCAAATTTAAATGATATAATTGAATTATAATTTTGTTTACTGCTTTTTTTTATAAAATGTAAAATTATTGCATGCCTACTTGCATCTTTTAAGACAATTAAACAGGTGCCAAAATAATACCACGTGATTTGTAATAATTTTAAACTGTTTAATGCAAATAAACTCATTTCATTTCATTTCAAGAAAATATTACACTAAGAAAAAGCGTTATCGTTAAAAGCGGTCTCTTCCAAGCAATTTTGGATGGAAAAGAGTCGCGTAATTTATGGAGGTTTGTATTTAAACCCACTTTAGACAGAACCCAGCAAATTATTGACAACTACCGCACTGTCGGGAAGGATTTGATATTATCATTTCTGTCAGCCATCCGTCCATTGTTCAAGACGGCGTGAAATCAAAAATTACTGACGACTGGCGACCCCTCGAGGTGCATGCTTCAATGAATCAGACGAGTACGCTTATTGCACTATGTAGTAGGTAGAAATATTGCGACCTCTTAAAATGGATGGATGGATTCCGTGGATGAACATGGAATGGTAATCACGCTTGTGCTTTTTTAGTTTACGTTGGCCTGTGCCATTGAGGGAATATAGGTGAGGATAAATTCACGGCATTAATTCCTAGTGATGAATTCACTTGGAATTAATCCGATTCCAAGAAAACTGGACGGAGGTTGACCAGAATGTGTTCTGAATTCTCTAAACCAATACAAGTAATTAAGTAGGCATATAATATAAATAAGTTCATCTTCAATGTCTTATTTATTTATTAATTTTATTTTATGCATGTTATTGTCATCTTATACTAAAATGTAATTTTTTTTATTTAAACCGCCATCGAGCATCTGTGCATATCCTAAAGGTTGACTGGTAGAGAATGCATATAGCATTAGGTGTGTCTTTTGTACCACATTTGATTGGTCAATAAAGTTTATATAAATGTGTGATGGAGTAGTGGTCTCAAATGTGTTGCAGGCAGTCAGTTTATGTAAGTAGTTCAAGACGGTTTCTTATCATTCAAAATTCGTTGAATAGTTTATAACAGACAGACTGTTGTGTTTGTAATATTAGTAACAAATTCTTGGCACGTATTAAAACAATAAAATATAAATTAATACAGGAGGCGTTTCATTAATTTTATTAAATTAATTTATATCAACCCTTTACAGAATGCTGCCAAGAGGCACTCGGCAGGTGATTAGGCGGAATTGAATAAAATTCCCAACAATTAGTTTTTGAGATATCGCCCCAACGTAAACAATTTGCCGGTGACAGACAGACAGGCAATCGAGTTATGAATTCAAATATTTCCAGCAGCTAAATTTGATGAAAACTACGACGGTTCAGTTTTGCATGCTGATTTGCAAATTAATTTAAAATTTTGAATAAAAAAGTGACTTCAAATTGTTAAACGCGAATTTAAAAGCTTCGATAATTAGTAGAGAACAAATTAATGGATGGATGGCAGTATATTTTTAAGTAAAATGTAAAAGTGATATAACTTATATTGCTTGGGGAGGGGGGATAATAAGGTTTAACCATCCCATTTCTAACAATATACATATCTCTAACCGGTTAAATTCCACGCGGTAACCACTGTAGAAGCATTGTGCTTAATTCTTGTCGAATACGTCACTATGGGTCAATTAACCTGCTTCATCTTCCTCTATCGTCGCTTACTGGTGGTAGCGTACACCGACAGCGCTGGCGAGTTCCATGTCATTCTTACCAGTTAAATAAACTTTTATTAGTGTAAGGGTGGCGCCTTCTTATTTCAAAATTTTCTAGGCCGTTTTCGTGATACACAAATGTCACAGACATCTCCACATTACATGCCTTCCATTACATCTACATAAATGATCCAAACATGAATTTGAAAAATTCCAAAAGTGCCTTGGAACCGTCCAACCGCAGTCGACCTGTCAATTTGTGCTGTCACCGCTCAGGAGTAGCACGTAATAGAGATCATCGACTTTAAATGACTTCATTAACCCCGAAGAGGTAATTAACCAAAAAGCGACGGCCCGACTGGCGAAACCCTTAGAACAAAATGGCCTCGCCTTGTTTACCATGTTGATGTAAAAATAGCTTGTTTACTCGAAGCCTGCTTGAGAGCGGCGGATTATTCCCACAAATATCGTACCGGCGACGTTATATAACTATTGGAATAAACAACGCACCAACTAAATTATTTCCACGACGAGGGATTACGCGGTCTAAGAAGTTATAGTGATGGAACGAACGGGGATGTAGCGAGTTGTAATCGATGGATTATGAAGTTTGTAGAGGTGGTTTTAATCAGGGAGGACAACATTACACTTTATATGAGAACAATCACATCAGTCTACAGACTAAGAAGCATGCTAGTAAAGCATGCTTTTAATATAGTGCTCGTTGGCGTATTCAAGATTATTTTGCAGGCCTGGCGTCTCAATGAAGTTTGCGCATACATGGTCGGTATCCACTGTTAGTGTTGGGTGATGTTTGATCCCTCGACGAAATTCCCCCACTGCGTTGGCTTTGGTAAACCTTTTACACTTTCAGATAAAAAAAAGAATTATCCAAATCGGTTTGTAACAGGTAGAGTTTGAGGGGAAGCGATCGTTAGTAATGGGGACTACCAGACATATTGCTAGCATTTTTTTTTTATACAACTTAGAATGACAAACAAGTCGCCTATAGACATGAGCAGTACCATGTACATAACAGAGTATACTGTTTCGCCCATGATACCCCCATGCATTGCCATTCCTGAGGACTCAGATGTTATTCCTTTATACCCAGTAAATTCACGCATTATACCCTGTCATGACGACATTCACGTGGTCTCACCTGGAAACCATCGTGCTGAATTCGAGATGTATTCATCACGATGGGCTACCTGACCTGCCATTTCATTGTCATCTACCATTCCTCACTAGTGCTCCGTAAGCGTATACCGTTAGTGCAGGCGGGGTTACTATCCCATTATCATCCATAAAAAACAGACGGAGTTAATACGTTACAAACATTAAAAAAAAATACAAACGAATTGTAAACATCTTTTTTTTAAGTTTTATGAAAATTATTGTAAAAAAAATAAGTATAAAAAAAATTATATATTTTGTCGTTCGGAAGTTGCATATATCGACAGATTAGTATAGATACTCTGCTAGATCTACGTGAAACAACAAACATACAAACATTGCCTTGATATTAGTAAGGATTAGCATAGAGGAATCCTCCCACCGTGTCCCCCCTGCCCCCATCTCGATGCGATCATCTCAAACGAGGCACTTGTATTATTGTGTTTGACAACCGCAATTGTATAATGCGATCTGTCTGTACGTCTGTGTCTATTGCTTCTTGACAGACCCTTCTGCTAATACATGGTGTAACGTACGTGGGAAATTGTATCCGAAATGCTTACAGTGGAGCTACGTGGTAGTGGTTCTCCAACTTTTTAGTCTTGTAGGCCACAAGAAAAATTCCTTTCTGAATCGATTTTAATATTTTTTTGCAATTAATGAATCGATTGAATGCATACTTCCGTGTTCATCATCATATCAGCCATTATCTGTCCACTGCTGAACATAGGCTTTCCCCAAAGACTGTGCTATAAGGAACGGTCTTGAGAACCTGCATCCACTGGGTCGCTGTAATGCGTTAGAAGTTGTCACTCTATCTAGTGGGTGGTCGTCCTACACTGCAATTTCCCGTACCGGGTTGCCACTCGAGAACCTTTTTCCCCCTGCAGTTGTTAGTTCTTCGAGACACCAGCCTATTACCACTTCAAGCTGTAGTGGCAATGTGCTTATCTTTCGGGCTGTGTCAGTCACTTTGATTATTTCACTTCCGTATTCGTCCCATATTAATTTTTGCGATGATTGTAGAACCCTTTTCATAAGAAGTACTAAAAATGGCATGTTTTGAGAAGGCATGGGAATCATTTTACTGAAGAAGGAATTGACTGATCTAGACAGTAGTTGTCAAGGAGTGTATATGTATATTGTAATAATAATAGTAAATTCTTTATTAAGGTTACAAGATAGGACCTACACTTTTTTTTATTTTACAAATGTCCTTTCGACATGCAACGCAACACAATGGCTCATGTAGAACGAATCCAGCCTACTTGCCAATATGGCCAGGACGCAGTTAGTTAATAGATAAATAAAAAGATTAAAAAATTTAATTATTTCTCTATCATTTTTCTTCTGTCTCTATCGCGCATACTTCGAGCAAAACAGCGCCCGTGTGAACAAGGGCTTACTGTTGATCGCACCTTAATTAGTTCTGTCATCCGTTTGGATTTTCCTGGATTTATTACGACAAAACGTCTGAAGGACATCCGGGAATGTTTCCCGGCAGCTCCTTGGCACCAAGTTAAATACAGACTCACTTCTGAGTGCCATTTTAGACAAACAATAGAACTGTTTGAGGTACACCGTAGAGCCGCATCCACAGTGATATTCTACGACCATATTTTTATTAAAAATTGTTGTGTTTTTTTTAACAAATTGGAGGTTCTCAAATACGAGTTAAAATATAAAATTAAGCAGATAAAAGACTAGAAGAAGAATCGGTCAAAATACTCGATAAATCCATATTTGCCAGGATTTTTATAACTCTTTTACAGTTTAAGCGACATGAAAATATATTTGTTCTGCAAAAAATTAGCAGTTGCAGTTTATTTTTAACAAACTTTAAAAAGAAAAAGCTCAGTTCGGATATATATATATATATTTTATCACGTAACTCCATCGTCAGAAAGGATATACTTACAGATAGAAAATATTCAAAGCCAGTTTTGTAGTTCAATTTTTATATCAAAGTAACTTATTATTTTTGTCATAATTAAAGTTTTTTTTTTGTGGGACACACATCTTTATTTATCCTGCAAAGAAAAAAGGTTACAATTATTACATAACTAATATGTAATCAAGACGGGACTTTATCGACTGCAGCTATCAAAATTCAGAACTGGTCACGCAATCGCACAAAATGACCAAATATGTAGACGAATTGAGAACCTATTCTATGATCTTCTTATATCTTTGATACTATGATCAGTCGTTGACTGTCCATTGGTGAGCATAGGTCTCTCTCAAAAGGAGAGTTTTGCCAAAAGATGCTACGTTTGGCAGGCGGGTTGACAACCGAAGTTAGGTTTGATATTTTAAAAGGGACGCTGCTGCCCATCCCTCGACCATTAAGTTCCCTTAGTCGCTTACGACACCCATGGGAAAGAAATGGGTGACCCATTATGTGCCTAGACACACAAGTAGGTACTATATATAAATTAAATTACCTACAGCCAGAAACAATTTATATTTCACTATTAAGTTTTACCTTACTGACATGTGACATGACATAACAAACGCAAAAATAATCGAAAAAATTTTTGTGTCAATAAATTACTTATCAAAGAAACTTTATTCTATTTGTCCAACAAATACACGTATTATTTCCCAATTTTTGAGATACTGTACAATAATTGGACCCAAATTTATACATCTTTAAAAAAATATTTATATTGTATGATATAATTGAAAACGACGGCTGTATAGACTTAGTTCTTTTGCCTTCCCTTAGGGAAAACATAACAAAAAAAAAAAGAACTAAACTTATGTACGAAAAATAAACTATCTTTTTTAATAATTCAATATAAAACTCATTCGTGATCGTTGAATGTTACACAGACTGTGACGTGACATCTTGTAATTTATTTCAGAGCCATTCCGCAATATTACACAACGAGAACGTACAACTACCCTCACTAAAGCCCAATTTATATTCAGGGGGTGTGCGACAAATAAAAATAAATATACCCTCGATAGGTGTATATTATTTAAATATAAATTAATATTCCGTAATTGTCTTGAGGTGGCCGGGCTGGGGACGCGCACCTGTCCCGTTGGTATGTACGCTGATTGCATAGTTTTGATACTATTCCCTTTTATTCTACTTGCTATCTGGAAAGAGACAATAAATAACGCGTACAAGACATCCCTGGTGGTGCAGGTGTCCTATGGCAACAGTAAACGATTTACCATACACAGATATCTACATTAGATAGACTACATGCTTGTTTACCACCTTCGTGGTATAAAAAGACAAAGCTGCTTTTATTTAATGGATTATAATATAAAAGTAACCCCACCTGTGCTGATGCTACTGCTTACTACCAGGTAGGATATGTACAAGGTGATGTCAGGTTAGTAGACTTAAAATGACGAATTAATCACAACGGTTTCCAGGTATACCTGGGAGGACATATAGTTTGCTATTGGGCTACTGGGCTACTGGCTCATGTTATTGTTAATCTAATCCTTAAAAGTGGTTTATTGTCATCAGTTTACGTCATTATAATACGTATGATTTTTGAATTGAATGAATTTATAAGCAACATGTTTCTTCTTCGGAAAATCTTGAGATTTCCTTAATGTTTTTGCATTCGATTGGCTTGTGGTCTCGGCATAGAATGGGCCACCCTTTCCATTGCCGTAGGTGTGGTAAGAGTCGACTAAGGGAATTTAATGGTCAAAGAATCAAACATCACCCAAGTATAACTGTGGTTACCATGCCGCGTTTCTAATGTGGCAACTACTAGCAAAATCACTCTTATGGGGGAAGCCTTTGTTCAACAATGGACAGTTAACGGCTGATATAATAATAACAATTGCTTTTAATCAGATTTATTACCGTAATAGTTCCATACAATTTTTTTCACAAGTAAATCCGGTTTTCTGTGGAATAAAATCTTAAATTATTGTCCTCATAATATTCATCTTTTAAAGTAAATCAATTTATAAGAGTGATAAACGTTTGGTGAAACATGATACAACAATACTGGCAAATGTAAGATGATTCATAAGTTTATTAGTTCTATTTGTAAATAAAATGCTAGTATCAAGTCGATATGTCGGTGTACAGTGCTCAGGTGCGCTATAAAGACGTTTTTCTTGTCTCGGGTCGCGGTTGCACCGCTGTGCCATTGCTTTAGTGCTGGCACATTACAATAAAATGTATCGATAAAATTATTTCATGTAAGTATATATTTAATAACTATGTTTGTGTTCGTAATAAGTAAGTACCTTTTAGTGAAGCGTTTAACTATTGTGTGATTGTTTTATTCTAAATAAAATTGCGTAACTAATAATGTTAAATGGTTACCAGTTTCCATCAGGTGGGCCGTCAACTTGTTTGTCATTCTAAGTTGCATAAAAAAACTAATGACAAGTTAACTGTTGTAATTGATTGGTATCGAAACTAAATTACTTTGTTATTATTTTATTATATATATTATTTGTATACTTCATTAATATTATTGTTTATATCATAATCAAAATAATTCCATACCACAATGCTTTCTTTGGAGAAAATTGCAGTTTCATGAATATTGCTGTTGGATTATAGATTTTTATACACTTTCCGTAATTTTTTATTTATTAAATATTATTAGCATTACCAAGCATCATATGTTTGAACATTTGCCTTTTTTATGCAACTTAAAATGGCAAAAAAGCTGACGGCCCACCTGAAAGTGGAAAGTGGCAATCGTCGACTATAGACATGAAATATACCAT
The DNA here is from genome assembly GCF_026898425.1 of Galleria mellonella. Classification (NCBI taxonomy): domain Eukaryota; kingdom Metazoa; phylum Arthropoda; class Insecta; order Lepidoptera; family Pyralidae; genus Galleria; species Galleria mellonella. The sequence goes on from NW_026442015.1 coordinate 4,555,497, forward strand.
GGCCATAACAGAGTATACAGTGTCGCCCATGATATCCTTCACGCGTTGCCACTCCTGAAGACTAAGGTGTTATGTTTTTGTAAACTGTAATTTTATTGCTATATCAAACGCTTTAAACCGAAATACAGCTAGGAAAATATAACTGCTTTACGGCAGAAACATGAATGGGATAGAGGTGCCCAAGCAGACGACTTTTGTACAATATCTCCCTCTGGTAATTGTCTGTATGAGAATGAAAAGATTAATAAATTAAAATATCATCGATAAATAAAATCCCGATATTTTATTTATCGACGATATTTTAAATTAGCCCATCACTACAACGAAAGCATCTATCAAACTATGACAAATATTGTTTTTACTGTGTGCCGGGACGGCCGGGATTTACTGGAACGCCAACTACAAGTATGAAGGATTTTAAACATATTTCAGGGAGAAATCTCTTATATAATATAAAGCTCCGGCGGACTGCTTTGAGTAAATAATCCCGCGGGATTTACTAAACATCTCAATTTATAGATACTTCATTCTTAAGGTAATAGGTATTGTTTTTTGGAATGCAATAATGTTTTTTTCGAATAACTATTGAATCAGAGAACTAGTTAAGTACGATATTACTGCTATGTTAGTAATTCAATACAAAACTTTATATTTTAGTATATATATATATATATATATATATATATATATATATATATATATATATATATATATATATATATATATATATATATACGACCAACTTGGTCCGCCAAGTAACCGCCGTTACGGGACTGTCAGTTGCAGCAGCCCTGTGAAAAGCTGAAGACCGTGCAAAATGGAATAACATCATAAGAGAGGCAACAGACACCTTTCAAGGACACGACCTTCAGTAATGAAGAGAACGAAGAGAGAGAGAGAGATATATATTTAATATAGAAGACATCATCATCATCATATCAGCCGTTAACTGGCCACTGCTGAAAATAGGGATCTCGCATGAAGAGAGTTTTAACTCACCTTGAGTTATTAATCGCAGTTGGGCTTTGGTCATGGTTTCAGAGGGACGCTGCTGCCATCCATCGGCTATGAAGTTTCCTTACTTGCCTTTTACGACACTCACAAGAATGGAAGGGGTGGTCATACATATACACATAGAAGACACACTAATAATATATATAATTTTTGTATTGAATTCCAGAATTTCCGTTATGAGTAACTGTGAATCAATACAAATATACTTAATAATAAGTGCCACACGATCACTCAAACTCCTTCCAAATGTTGTACTTACTGGCCAGTTATTTATTTATATATATATATATATATATATATATATATATATATATATATATATATATATATATATATATATATATAAATATATTTGGTAAGTCTTACAGATCTACCAATACATTCACCAAAAACCAAAAATAGAACATTATAGTAATGGAAAAATAATAATAAAACAAAGTAATTATAATATAAAAATAAACATTATAATGCAATTCTGCTTAATTTATTACCGCCCTACGAAACTGTGGCAGTACAGAGAAAAAGTTTAGTTCTAAACTCGCTGCTACCTCATTGAGCAGACGTAGCGTCCTCATGAGTGGTGCCTGATCAGCATGGAATGTTATAAAAATGTTATGTAATCGGTCATTTCAATTAAAAATAATGTTGGAAACACTAGACGTACTTTTTATTTATCTGGTTGTCTATATAAGTATATAATTGGTCAGCCGCCTTTGCATTGTTGGTCGGAACTGTTGGGCTCAAGAAAGAGTTACTATAACAAACGAAGACTGTACTACAAACATTTAAAATCGAAACATTATTAAAAAAGACGAATAAACAAATGTATCAAGATATTAAAAAATTCTATAAAAATGTATGAACTATGCTTAAATTAAAAACTTAGTAACGAAAATATTTACAACACTCCAAAAATAAATGCAAGGCTTCTTGGACGATGATAAAGAAAAATACGAACATACGACAGACTAAAGATGACATAGATAGAATAAATTAAAACAGATAAAGACAAAATAATTTTATTTTTTGCTTATTTTATAAAATATAAATATATGCATGCCTACATCGCTTAAGGCAATTAAACATGCGCCAAATTTAATATTACATAGCCTTTGTTATAAATTTTTACTGGTCATTGCAAATTAACTTATTTAATTTCAAGAATCGCTATTTTCAGCACCTGAACCAATTCACAAATATTCGTTTTCTAATGGAGAAAATTTTATTTTAGCCCTGATATTTTATTTACTCAGTTCTCACTAACACTGTATCAACAATTCTATTACATATGTACAAAACATAATAAGCACTTACTTGTCTTTAAGAAAAAGGAACGTAAAAAGTTTTTCTTTTTCCATGTCACTTTGTGACTCATTGGACTTATTTCGTGGAAAGTAAGTAAATTATAGAAAAAAAAAAACAACTTGAGCTTGTCATGTGAACGTGAATATAGAATTGTTTTGTTTCCGTTAGTCATTATGATTTTCGATACAATTTCCATTGAGGACGAAAATCAAACACACACGGATCGGTCAAGTGTTTGATTTTGTACCATTCGGTTTATGTTATATATTCAAAGCTTATTACAAACGAAACGATTACTTTAATGACAAATTTGCATGTTAGTTGATCCTATACGGGCTTTTCAATGATTATGTAATTTTAGACATACTATATTTAAATAATTACACATAATGTTAACAGAGATTTAAAAGAGTGTTAAGTTTCTTGCTGATTCTTCTCAGTCAATAACTACTTTCCGAATCTTGCATTTATAACAAATAACGATTTAAAAGTGCTTGTAAAAAAGTCTATTGATATACAATAGATGATTCGAACATGAATATATTATTTTATATATGTTTATATTATATGCCTTAAAATATATTAATTATATTTCTTAAAAAAAATAATATAATGGTTAGGGCCTATTTAACCTACATAACATCCATCATTGACGATTAATTAAAGACAAATAGATACATTTATGAACTGAAATTTTATGATAATTTCACTATCTTTATCGCGCGTTTCATAAAAGCTACTTTTGTTAAAAAACTTCTCGAGAGACTAGACATGTAGGCTTCTAAAATTATCCAGTCGTGATAAAATTTATTCCCAATGTATTGGCAGCGAAAAATATACGTAATTATAATGTAACAACAGAAATTAAAGAAAAAAAAAATCCCCTATGTTCCAGGAACGGCTTGTACATACAGCATCCCGAATTTTAAATGAGCTTTCTAAAATAAACATAGAGAATACATCGTTATTCGAATCAAACGAAAATAACTTCGCCGATAAAGCGAACTCGCCAATTGGTTTAGCTTCAATACAATTATAGAATCTTAAATATATAGATTTTACTATGCAAATAATTAAAGGTTAAGATAAAATAAAATATAAAAAATTAACTTCAATTGTGACAAAGTTATTTCAAAATAATACTTAAACTACTGTAAATATTAAGATAAAATTTCTATAGCACCAATCTGTAAGTCTTTCAAATCAAAAAAGAATTTACCAAATAGTTTTTTTTTATGGTTGAATTTAGAATGGTAACCCCGCCCGCGCTATCTGTATACATCGACGAGTCACCAGTGGAAGATGATAGGTGAGAATAATTGCAGGTCAGTTGGCCTATCATGATGAGTTCGACAATAATTAATCATGATGGTTTCCAGGGAGAACTGCGTAGCGTTCGACCTGAGTGGGTATATCAGAGGGAGACTTTGTACAAAAGTCGTTTGCTTGGGTACCTCTGTCCCATTTGTGTTTCTACCGTAAAGCAGTTGTGTTTGCATGGCTGTGTTTCGGTTTAAAGGGTGGGATATGGCGTGAATTTATTGGGTACAGAGGAATAACACCCGAGTCCTCAGGAATGGCAACACATGGGGGGTATCATGGGCGAAACAGTATATTCTGTTATGTCCATGGTATTGCTAATGTCTATAGGCGACGGTTACCACGTTCCATCAGGTGGGCCGTCAGCTTGTTTGCCATTCTAAGTTGAATAAAAAAATATATTGCTAGCAATGGGACTAATAGACCTCATTACTAACAATCCCTTTCCCTCTCTAAATCTACTATATTATTAACTAGGTTTAGAACTGCCGTAGTTATGAGGTAAGTAAAAAATACAACCGAACTGAGAACCTTCTTCTTTTTGCAGTCAGTTAAAAAATAGCGTTTTCAATTAACTACAAGATGTTTGTTTAGTTATATAATAAAATAAAATTAAAAATATCCGAATTTAAAATGCGGAATTGGATAGATTTTGCTTTGCAAAAATATTCTGCTCCGCAAAGAAAAATGGAAAATTCAATTTTATGAAACATTTTACTAAGTTAATTACAGGAGCAAGCACTACGGGAGTAAATCCTATAAAATACAGTGGTATCTAACTTGTACAATGGAATTGTAACTAGATAGTATCTGTACATGGGAAATATTTAAGGAAAAATAATATGAGGAACTTTAAAAGAACTAATAAAAGACAAAACAATAATTCTAGAAATTTCCCTATCTGTATATTTGTTCTGGCAACACGCATAAAATTACTGCATCAAATTAGAGGCAGTTTTCACAGTTGTGTTTATGAACTTTAAAATCTAGTGTATGTTTATCTTGATACGCCATCCAGAAGTCTATTTCATTGGTTTTCTTACTTCTAAAATCCACACGTACGAAGTAGAGAACATAAAACAAATTTTAACTGAAATAATTATCAAAATTACTTAAATATTGAGGAAGAAATGCAGAAAACTGCTTAAAGTGAAACAAAATCTATATGTAAACGAGATATTACAAATATTTACAATATCTGCGAAATATTTCGTCGCTATGGTAACCTTTTTTTCTGGCCGTGTGGTCCCAGTATAGAATAGGCCACGTTCACATTCCTTTCACGTAGCTGCCGCATAAGAGGCGACTAAGGAAACTAAATAGTCGAGGAATGGGAAACACCGTCCCTTAAAACATCTTTAAAGCCTAACTGCGGTTGCCAACTCGCATGCCAAATATAGCAACTACTAGCAAAACCCCCCAAGGGCCTCCCCCTATGCTCTATATTTTGGCAGTGGACAATTAACGGCTGATTTGATGATACTTCAATATGTCAGTACGAGATTATATCAAGGCACTGACTGTATTAGAATTCATACATGGAAATGTTTGTTGTTTCCAATCGCCACCTCTTGTCTCCTTCAATTTCACCGATATTGACATTTTACGTTCACAAAGCTTATGTAAAAGCTGTTTGAGCTAAAGGATATGGTAATTTTATACTCTAGGGCGTGAGAGAATACGGAATATGTTGTGCTTTGACTTTGTCCCTGGCCCGTTGGATGCGTGGATTTATTGAAAACACTATTTGAATATTTAGCAAAAACCCATGGGATTTTCATTAGCATGATAATAAAATTATTTTACATAAAAATCCCACGCGATTTTTTAACAACAATTGCAATAAATAATGCAATGTTTAATCTGTAAACGTAATTTTTTTTTTTTTTAGTACGTTTGTTCCGTTGTGGAACAGGCTAAGGTCGGAGACCATGCTGCCTAGTCTTTAAAATGATAATTTGTCTGGAATCTGTAAACGTAATTTTTCAAACTGCTATTTTTTTTTGCTGAACAAAATCTTGCTTGTAAAAAAAAAAAACACTTATAGACACACGATTCCGCGTTCTAAATTCAAATGTTTTTAATCTAATGTGTTTATAAACCTCCTCATCGTTAATCTGTCCTTTGTCAACTACTAAAGACATTTTTTTTTGTTAACAAATTAAACGTGATTGTTTCAATTATGTATAAATTTATAGATTAGTCCAAACAAATAAGAAGCAGATTTGCACTACCCTTATCTTTAGATAATACAAGGTAATTCGACCTCCTTGAAGGTTAAAGTGTGAGGGCTCTAAGGGTTTCAATTAACACCTCGTGACAAACAAACAATTGTATGGGTCCATACACATGTTGAGATAATAATCGACCCGGGGCTGTAATACCCTACGGATAGATACCGAACGTTTCATAAAACACTTGGACCCTTGCTTAATAAACGTAGGCCGCGATAATTGGCACAAAGATAAGAAGAGAAAAATATAATTAATTTTTAATTTTGCATGTAATTAAAATTTATTATTTTTAATGTTATTCTTTATTAAATCTTCGTCCCCGTCAGAACGTCTCAGACTGTTTTGTAAGTTAATTACAAAACCCACTGGATGAACATTAATTTATTTATATATAAGAGCGACGTAGGAGTTTTTGTTCTGTATAGAAAACCAGTGAATAAATGTAAAATAATAATAATATGAATATTAATCAAAAGTTATATTGGGACTATATTCTGAGGAAAAAACAATAAAAATGTATTTGCAAGTCCTACTTACGCATCGAGTGATATTTAAAGGAATTTAGTTTAAATTTTTAACGTTATACTAAGTCTAAGGTTTACACAGTAGTGATATAACTTGGATACTGTGATATACGGAAACAACGACAAAAAAAAAACAGAGCCATGAAAGAGATAATCCAACCTTAGAAAGTTTCAGTATAGACATTTTGTCTACAGAAAGCCCTAAAAAATAGGCTGCCTAATTCCAAAATGATTAATTAAGCCAAACCCTAGCGCACCCAGATTTAACGATTGATTCCCAGCGTGTACACTGGAGTTCATTGCGTTAAATTTCGCTACTCGATCGCTGACAGTCCGATGATGTTGCATCCGGATAAGCTGAGCCTGTGACGTTTCAATCTGTCAGTTTGATGTTTCATGAGTATGATGTAGGGCTGATGATTTTTTTCACTTATATTATCAACCCACTTGCAAAAGAGGTTCTCTAATTATTATTTGTGCATATCTTCATTACCAATTTCAAATATTATTTTTTCAATCCACTGAGTTAACTCGCATGTTGATCCTATAGAGACTAAACATGTCACGATTCGATTCGTTTTTCTGTACAACAAAATTCCACTAGTAGGTATAAATGTGGAAGCTCGCGAAAGAGCTGATGTTTGATTACTCAATTACATACACTAAACGGTTGAACTAAATTAAATGAAATTTGGTAAACAGTTGGACTATATTCTACATTAGCACTCAGATTACTTTTGACTTGACTGCACATGCAATCTGTACTGTAGGATGCAGATAGTTTCCATTAAATATTTTACATTCAAAAGGTGACATGTTCACTTTGTTGAAAATCAATACAAGTCTCAATACAGTTCCTGTTTATGAACTATTAATAAGCCTTTGACAAACTCAACTATTCCTTACTTAGGAAAATTACATTTGCAATCAAAATCGTCTTTAATATTCAATCACTCTATATAAAGACATAAATAGAATCAATTAATTTATTGCTACACTTTACGTAGGAGGATAATGTTACTGTCGTTATTATTCACTTTGTGGTATTGCAAGGATCAATTCTTGGGCCTTATTATATATTAATCATTATTACTACATCAAAAAGAATAAAAAAAATTTACATTAATTTATAATATTCACGATATAAAAATATGATGATAATGTCTTAAATTTCAAGTTCTACAAAACTGATTCTAAGAACAAGTTTCACTTTTTTTTTATTTGTAACTATTACAAGATGTTTTATTCATTAGGTACCGACCTAGTTATTCTCTACTTTGTTTTATAATTTGTTTTTTTGTTAGCATGACCTTGTTTTGTTAGAAACATGTTTGTATAATATTTGTGTTATTTTACTACAGCTATTATTTACAACAACTGTTACAAATTATTAGAAACAGTTTTTGTAATTCATAGGTCTGTATTAATTATTCTGAAAATACAATAATACCTATGAATTTTCATATATTTTAATAAACAAGCTTAATTCCTTTACATTTCGGACTATATATGTATTAATTGTTTCAGATATCAATAAATACATTATTTTGCGAACTGTAAAATAAAAGCACTTTTTCAATTAATCTTTATTTTTTTATGTATGTTAAGTATCTTATAATACTAAAATAATTTGGATCATTTATGCAATTAATCGTTTTACTTCCAAATTTGTCTTATATCGATTTTTCTACGAGGGAAAATGCTGTTTTCTTGCGGAACAAAAATTAATCTTTTTAATACAAAATTTACTGGTTTATAGTTAACTATTACCACCAAGTGGACCGTTAATTTGTGCGTCACTCCGAGTGGTACAAAAAGAAAATAAATGATCAATATAAGAAGTTGCGGGGCATAGTTCGTATGGGTCGCGTGACAGACGGCGGTTACAACATCACATTATTTATTTACCGATGACATACGGACTATCAAGCAAATTGTACATACAATATGAACAAGGGTCGCCAGCCAGAGTATTATCTTTTATAACGCCCTGCTCTATAGCTACTAAACAGGTTGTTGCGTTAGAATATTGGAATTATACTGAGTTAGACCTCGAAGGGCATGACTCAACATAATTTGTACATAGAATTTTTTTAAGAGCACTAATGTGACAAACAAGCATACGATCTACCTCATGGCAAGCGGTACCGTGCCCGTAGTCTATGAACGCCTGCAATACTAGGGGAATTATGCACACGTTGCCTATCCTGAAGAAACCTTTTTACTCTATTTTTGATGAACTCTATGCTGTAGTCTCTTGAAGACTAAGGTGTTATGCCTTTGAACCCTGTAATGTCATTGTTATATCCCATATATCAAACCGAAAAATAGCCATGCAAATAAAATTGTTTCACGGCAGAAATACAATGGGACCGAGATATTTAAGCTTCAAACAAATACAGGACGTGAAGTGAAATCTAACCCCTTTATTCATAAACCACCAGTTTACCAGAGGGAGACTTTGTACAAAAGTCGTTTGCTTGGGTGCCTCTGTCCTATTCGTGTTTCAACCGTAAAGCAGTTGTGTTTGCATGGCTGTGTTTCGGTTTGAACGGTGGGATATGGCAGTGAATTTACTGGGTACGGAGGAATAACACCTAAGTCCTCAGGAATGGCAACGCATGGGGGGTATCATGGGCGAAACAGTGTACTTTGTTGTGTCCATGGTGCTTGCTCGCGTTAGCGACGGTTGCCACTTTCCATCAGGTGGGCCGTCAGCTTGTTTACCATTCTAAGTTGTATAAAAAAAAACCTTACCACTACGCCACGAAGATTGTTAATTGAAAATGTTTGATCGAAGTAACATTAAAATATAATGATACTAAAAGCTTTCGAAATTTTAAAACGAATTAATGAAATTAATGTAACATTAAACATTAGATTACATTAAATTCAATGTCACAGACTAAGTCCTTATTTTTAACGTAACAATATCAAATCTTAATTAGTTTTTGGTTCAACAAAAGACATTTTATAACAATTTGCTATTTTCTTTGTAGTGTGAACACTGTTCTTCAACTGCTAATAGAATTTTATATTCTAAGTGCTGTCATAATTAACTTATTTCGTTTCTCTTATATAAAACTTCAATTTTAACACTAGCTGTAGGCATTTATTTATCATTTAAATTTGCATCTGTTAACAGACCTAAGAAATCTGTTGATATGTAAATTGAGGTGGAATATTTTCGGGGCCGAAGGTGTCCCTGTTTGCCCTTTAATTACTTTAAGACCGGGCAATTATGTAAATTAAAACATTAATTATGTATTTCTTTTTTCTTACGAAGTAATCTTTTGGGGCGCCAAAGGTTTTTGTTCTATGAGTTATGACGTTACTTTTCTTTGAATCTGATTCTTGACAGCCTTCAAAAGAGAGGGAGGCTTTCGTCTCGAATATATATCTGTACCTAGACTTTATTTATTTATTTTTTAAAACTTCAATGCACAATTATATAAATAAGTGTACATATGGTCCACTTAACACCTAATGACGTTCTCTAGCAGTCAACCATGAGGCAAGCAGAAAATTAAGTAAGCTTTTAAAATTTATTATTAAATATAAATAAATATTTATTTATATCTATTATCGTACTGTCATTACGCTGGATCATTTGAGTAGGTATAATAAAAATAAAAAAACGAAAACAAAATCTTCGTTAAGTCTAAACCGATTTTGATAATTCTTTTAGTTTTCAATCAAAAAACTTTACTCTTATGTTATTTCTTTTATTTTCCTCATTATCATCATCATATCAGCCCTTAACAGTCTACTGCTGAACAAATCTTCGTCTCTTGGGGCCGTTTGCCAGTAGTTACCACGCTTGGCAGGCGGGTTGGCAACCGCAGTTAAGACTTTGTAGATGTTTAAGAAGGACGCTGCTGCCTATCCCTCGACCATTAAATTCCTTTCGTCGCCTGTTACGACATCCACGGGAAAGGAAGGGGTGGCCCATTCTATACTGGGACTATATGGAAATTTTCCCCATAAACAAACTAAAGAAATAATAACAGATGGATATTTGTTAAGAAAATGCCTTTACAAATATCCATCTATTTGTTTATAAGTACTTTATTGATTTATAAATTGTACTATAATATTAGGTAAGCATTCATAAATTGTGGCTTCAATTATAATTTATCAAATGGTCAATTCATTACAATAAATTAATCATAAACTGACAAATGAAGCAACTATGACTAGAGTGTAGGTACATTTAATGTATTACAATATGTGAATGCGTCATTGACATTTACAATCATATAATAATAAATTGTTAACAGTAGGTATAACTGTTATAATCCAAAATAACTATAAGAATATAATATACTAGTTACCAAAGGGAGACTTTGTACAAAAGTCGATTGCTTGGGTACCTCTGTCCCATTCGTGTTTCAACCGTGAAGCAGTTGTGTTTGCACAACTGTGTTTCAGTTTGAAGGGTGGAATATGGCAATGAATTTACAGGGTACAGAGGAGTAACACCTGAGTCTTTAGGGATGGCAACGCATGGGGGGTATCGTGGGCGAAACAGTACACTCTGTTATGTTCATGGTATTGCTCATATCTATAGGTGACGGTTACCACTTTCCATCTGGTGGGCCATCAGATTGTTTGTCATTCTAAGTTGTAGAAAAAATATACTAGTTTCTACACGCAAATTCGCTCGTATGTCGGATATATGTATTAATTGAAGAAGATAAAAAGTAGCCTAACCTCTTCTGCGTCCCCAAAAATACACGTATGTTAAATTTCATGATGCCAGGTTGACAACGAGTCAACATCAAAACGACAAAGAGTAACAACAAAAATTATAGTACAATTTACAAACAACAAAATTATCACATTTATAATATTGGTTAGGATTAAAGAGAAAAAAAAAATAACGATTAGTTCGACGGAACTGGGTGAACAAAAAAAAACGACAACTCTCTTCGTCGACTGTCGACGAAAAAGCTAACCAACGAACGAGATGTCAACACATTAGATTGAAAATATTTGAATTTAGAACACGGAAGTGTGTATAAAATTTTTCTTCGCATCGACCAGTTTCTTGGTCAGCAAAGAAAAACCTTTTGTTCATCAAAAAATTTGTATGTGACCAATAGTATAGGGAAAACCCTATCGATTGCTATATAATTTCATATTATTATTGTTCGCAACAGTTCGTTGGTGATCGACCACAGCACCCCATTCCTTCTTCTTTTGATATTACCGTTCCAGGTATCCCGTCTCATCACATTCTCGTACCAGGGCAGACGGTATTCTCTTAATTTTTCATGTACCATAAAGGTGCTACGGATGTACTTGTTGTTAATTTTATCCATTCTGGATTCTCGGCCAGACTAGCGTTGTGTCCTCATCACTCAAAAAAAAGACAAAGTGAAGCAGTCCTTCTTTTGGAGTCTTAAAAAAAGAATAGAGCGACATCTAGAGTATATCATCCACATAGGCTTGATGAAAAAAGTTATACATACACCGGAAATTTATTAAAACTATTAGGCTACCTATAAGACAAGATTGCTTCTTTAATTTGTAGATACGGTGTATAAAGGGCAAAGGAATATAGAACCTACGCCTCGGCCAATGTCTCAATTATGTCCTGGACAAGCTCATATTAACCCATTCGTTCTTATTAATGTCGGTACATAACAAGTTGCAAGGAACACAAGTAGATTTTATTTCCCAAAAAAAAAGTACTACTCCAGTCGCGAGAAAATGAATTGATTAATAATCCCGATATTCTTTTTTTTTTTTAATTAATTATTCGTGAGACGTTTCATAATATTACATTTAAAGTATTTGAATTTCGAACGTGGAATTGTATACAAATATCTTTTCACTGTGTCATTTATTATGTATTTATCTATATATTGCACGATTATATTATATATTAATATAACACTAATATTTGTCTTATTGTTGCTTGTTATTTAGTTTAATTATTGCGCACAGCAACACTCTTTGTATAGGCTCTTACGGAAGACCAGCGTCGATGAACGATAAGGATTCCCGACAAATGTTGAATCAGAGACCTTTTAGTGACTAGATTTTGTTTTTTATTTTGTTAACTGCTGTAATGTTTATATGTGTCACTAAATAAATTATTTTTCTTTTTTCTTTCAAATTAATTTAGTTTGGTAATAAGTAAGAATTTGTTCCGAAAAAAAAAATAACAGATTTACTTGAAAGCATAATTAAAAGGTCCAATGAAGTTGAGGGGGTCGTATTTGCTGAAGATCGCTCAGTTACTTCTTTTCATTTTAACAAAATTAATATGGTAGCAACACGGGAGTACCTAAATCCTATAGGTTTCCACCATTTGCGATCCTTCGCTTTTAAAGGGACGATGGATCGATGGATAATAAATGGTGCAAAATTAAAGCTTGCTAGAGATCCATAGATAATAGAATTTTCGAAAAAATAATATATTAATATTATTCCCTGATAATGTAGCTTTCTATAGGTGAAAGAATTTCTAAAATCGGTTCAGCAGTTTTTGAGTTTATCCATTACAAACTAGGAAATCTTTCTGCTTTATAATATTAGCAAGATATAGGCAAAATAATAGTATAATATTAGTCTAAACTAACTTGGACTGCCTTCCGAACTAACGTTGTCATTCTGAACGAACTGAAAATCAGACAGATTATCGTCGACTGTTCAAATACGGATTCTCAAGAAATGAAAACTGTATGGAACGTCTAATTGTACAAGGCAAACGTTCTAGGGGTAGATCACCAACGCGATGGACTGACCTCATCAAAACGGGCACATAACTATCTATTGTGGAATGTTCTCGCTCGGCTGTGAACAGAAATAGATGGAGACACATTGCCAGGACCTCAATCGCGAAGAAGAGCTTCATCAACAACCCATTATAATAATGAAAATCACGACCACTCTGTCAAGAGTGTACGACTGTAGAGAGAGAGAGTCTAAATAAATTGCCATGTCTGAGACGATCTCGGTGCTACAAGATCGAGCTCCATCAGCGAGATTAATAGCCGACAGGCTAATAAACCAATAAACCGTCATTAACACAAAATGTCAAATGGTCCGTTTACATTATGAAAGGTTAGTTGGCTACTTTTTCAATGGTGACTTTCAATAACATTTTATTGATGGGCCGAGGCGCACTGCGAGGCGGATATGACCGAAATCGCGCGGACGGCACTCCGCCGATACGTAAAGCGATTTGTCAATAGTGGCCGATACAGCGATTGGACGCTCTTGATAGTAGCCGGCCCCGTTCGCCGTATCTTAAATCGATAATAAGATAAAATAGCTTTATTTCCTGTTGCCATGGATATTTCTAAACATCCGTCTACCTGAGGTATTATTGTACAAAATTTTAAATGATTTGCGTTGGTAGTTGTGAAGATCTCATTAACAATTTTAGTAATTGGTATTTCTAAAACAGATACTTCGACAAAACACAATTAATATTGACTAGTAATCGAGATCGAAGAGTAACTCTCGTATAATGCGGTTTCAGAGATGTTTTCTCCCACGAACACTCAGGTTATGGAATGAGCTGCCTGCCGAGGTTTTTCCAAAAGACTACGGCAAGGGGTTCTTAAGAATGGGGGATAAGGAGGTTTCTTAGGTGTAGGCGACGCGCGCGTTATACCCCTGGTATGGCAGACTTTCATAGGCTACGGTAACCACGTACCATGGATGAGCCGTATGCTTGATTGCCACCTCAGTGGTATAAAAAAAACTCAAATCCCAAGGGACAATGCGGTGGAAAAACTATAAATTGACGCGTAAAGTATCAAAACATATGGTTCGGTGTATACAATGTGGACAACAAGTTTCGATGATAGGTACGCCTCGTTAAGTGATTGCCTGTTATGCCCGCCCGACCGCACCACGATGGACGCCGTCATTTTTATGTGTAGACATTGTATTTTATAAGTGGTTGTACGGAACTTGGAAATGTTTGTTGTTTTGTTACCAATTATGGGATTTAAGATTCAGTTACGATTTAGGATTCAGTCGAGTTCAACTAACCAGAGTCGATTCAGTAACCAATAGTGTCATTAATTAGTACGTTCACGGGCAGCAAACGAGACACAATAGAAATATTTTTTTTTTCAGAGCTTTAGTTAGGGTTGTCAAAGATATTATAATAGTTTTTTATATATTTATATATTCATACAAAAAGCTATTTTATTGCTAAAACACTTTCTTCTAGATAATCTTTGGGTAGACGGAGAAAAAGACGGTATCTATTTGGGACAAGAAATGTAACTAATAAAAAAAAAAAGATCATGTTAAGAAAATATATGCAAATAATGATATAATGATCACCTTACATATAAATGCTAGTATGTAGTTTTTATTTTTATTTTATCCGCTTGACTGACATAATACTATTTGAATGGGATAATATCTTTCTCCTTCTCCAGAATGTAAATATCAAGCATCACAACGATTTTTTTTAATGTATGATAACGGAATGACAACTCCGCATGCGTTAACAATATTCGTCATATACTGTGACGAATTCATTAAGAGTACAATGATGGTTTACAAGAAGCACTTTAAGAGTATTATGACGATTGGTTAACCATGAGGTAAAGAACTAATTTAAATTTTTTATTAAAAATTAGAAATAGACAACCCTAACTAAGAGCCGTTAGTGTCCGTGAATATGTGAAAAATTAACGACGACTGTCACCACTTCCCATCGAAATAGTCCGTCAGCGTTGCTATTCCTGGCCCTCTATACAAGTTGCAAGCGAATTCGTTGCAATAGAATCGACATCGCTAGCGAGACAGTGAATTGTAATGAGACAATCGACGTTGCTATCTCATTACCTGCATTGCATATACCATAAAAAATAGAAAAGTCTGTATATATATATACATTAAGCATTTTCATGGAAATTAGTCACATAAACGATGTGTATGCTAGGGGGGAAGGGATTGTTAGTAATGGAGACTAAAAATCCCATTGCTAGCAATATACCCAACCAGATCGACCACCTCGTGGTTCCCCTGGAAACTATCATGGTTAATTCCTGGTGAATTCATCATGATGGGCTAACTGGCCTGTTTTCATTCTCATCGATCACCCTTCACTGGTGCTCCGCCAGCATATCCCATTAGCGCAGGCGGGGTTACCATTCCATTTTCATCCACCAAAAAAAAAAATTATGTGTATGAAATTTTATAATCAAATAGGTGTATCATAGTTTAACGTAAAACTAGTGTGTTTAATCAAAACCGGTCGAGTCAATCATGAGGTATATAGCTTAAAACCTTCTATTTTATGAAGTCGTGTAAAACGTAGAGATTTTTGTTAATTGGATCACCATGTTTATGAAAACTATCCCCTAGATGGTGTTAGTATCAAATACAATAAAATCCCTGATTAAGGTGTTATCAGAAAATTAAGAAATCAATTTTTTTGAGTAATAATAACATGTGTGTATTATAACAAAGGCTTTCACTGAACATTGTAAACTAAACAAGCATATGGCCCGATTAGGCTTATGCCCAAATAGAGTTTGCAAATTTTGACAATGAAGAAGAAACGCCGCAGCACTTAATTTATGGCTCATACCAGAGGGAGACTGTACAAAAAGCGATTGCTTGGGTACCTCTGTCCCATTCGTGTTTCAACCGTGAAGCAGTTGTGTTTGCATGACTGTGTTTCCGTTTGAAGGGTGGGATATGGCGTGAATTTACTGGGTACAGAGGAATAACACCTGAGTCCTCAGGAATGGCAATGCATGGGGGGTATCATGGGCGAAACAGTATACTCTGTTATGTCCATGGTACTGCTCATGTCTATAGGCGACGGTTACCACTTTTCATCAGGTGGGCCGTCAGCTTGTTTGCCATTCTAAGTTGTATAAAAAAAACGATATATCTTCTTTGAAAAACAAATTTTATATCTTGAGGAGTTAAAAAACATCGCTAGAAAAAACATCTTAAAGTTCCAATCATTGATAGGAATTAGCAGCGAACTTTAAAAAAAGGGCGAGTACAAAAGATCATGGAAAGGCAGCAGTGCCACAGGTTTCTCTGCCTGAAAATAGCTTATTTTTCAATAATAATAAATAATATCATATAATCACATTGTTATTATGAATTATTAATTTCGACTACAAACACAATACAGTAAAGCATAGCATATTACAATAGTAACTTATACGTATTTGGTTCGCACTTTGCGAATTTTCCTGAAAACAAAAATCCCATGGGATTCCGAACCCAAACTCCACCCTATCAAAACCGCCTCTGACCGCCACCAATGGATAATTTCGCAAATTGTTCCTTTTGTCTAAAGAAATGTCGGTTTTTAAAAACCCTCCCTTGGGCTGGAGTACAAGAGGTATCCATTTACGTGCCCACGTTCTAATCCCCCGGGATCCGGGAATACGCCCATCTTACGATATATTTGTGGCAACTTTCTTATTATACCACCCACGGGTGAACTATTTTCGGATTTTGATAACAGTATAGTAATACATAATTTATTTGGTTGCTAGCTGCATACCTCAGCTTCGTCCGCGTGGATTGGAACAAAAGTATCCTATGTATAACATATACTCAGTATATAAAACCTAAGTACTAATTTCCACTAAATGACTTCTTATTAAATTTTTTTGTTAGTTACAAAACGCCAATCTTTTCCAACTCGACACGGATATTAATGATTCTAATTCCTACTAATACGGTTGACTCTTATTTTGTCCCTCATACCAATTTTGTCACGATAGAAGTGGCCCTTTGTTTTGTGGAACAAAATTTAACATTATTCATTAATTTTATTATCAAAGCAAATATCGGTATCAGCAAATTGATTTTCGACGTCAAGACAAGTTTTTAACGTTCATTTGATGTCTATTCGACATGATATCAACTGGGTCCCGATTGCTTTGCATGAAAATCCGTCTGCAACATTGATTTTTTTAAATATTGGTAATAGTAAGCAAGATAACAGCACATCTAATCAAAAGTCTCTTCAAAATAAATAACACTATGAATATTACAATACAACCTATTTACTCATCATCATCATCATCATATCAGCTGTTAACTGTTCACTGCTGAAGATAGGCCTCCCCCATAGACTGTTATAAGGAATAGTCCCAAGAAACCTACGCCCACTGACTCTCTGCCTCTCTGCATAGCATTTGAGGTCATCACCTCATATAGAGGGGAATCGTTCTACACTGTCGAATAAATAAGAATAAAGTCGATTGCTTGGGTACCTCTGTCTCATTCGTGCTTCAACCGTGAAGCAGCTGTGTTTGCATGGCTGTGTTTCGGTTTGAATGGTAGGATATGGCGTGAAATTACTGGGTACAGAGGAATAACATCTGAGTCTTCAGGAATGAAACAGTATACTTTGTTATGTCCATGGTACTGCTCATGTCTATAGGCGACGGTTACCACTTTCCATCAGGTGGGCCGTCAGCTTGTTTGTCATTCTAAGATGTATATAAAAAAAAAAAAAACTCTGTTTGCCTATACAGTGTCGCCATTCAAGAACCTTTCTTCCCCTTTGGTTGTCGATCCTTCGAACTATGTGACCAATCTACTTTAGTTTGCTTATCCTTCGGGTAATGTCGGTCACTTAGGTTCTTATGCGGATATTCTCTTCTCGTGACACCTTAGTCATAGAGTATGTTATAATTTTTTTTGATAATTTTGAACTTGTTATCTTTTAGAATGAAGTATCATATCACATAAATTGTTACGATACATTAAGGTAAATGGGCAAGTTACTGGAACCTAGACGATTAACAGGAAACTAACAAGGTGAGCGCTTTGTGCTTTCTAATAGGGAGGACGACAGCTTGTTTGCGATTTCTAGCACTAAATAAATGAAAGCTTGTAAAAACCGGTGCTTCACTAACTAGTCGATCGCGGCGCTTTGATCAACAATACCAACTAGATGAACGAAGAACTAAAACGAAACTCAAACATTTCACTAAGTAAATAATAATAAACATTATATTCTAGAAAAATAATTTACTTCAATTGTGGCAAATCTAGTTGTTTTTAATTTTAAAACTGAACTACTAAACCAATTTCGATAAAATTCCCACGAGACCAATCTGTAAGTATATCCATATAAAAAAAATCCAAATAAGTTTACAACTGAAGGAGTTATGAGGTGACAAATATAAAAAAATTACAACCGAATTGAGAACATCCCACTTGATTGATAACATGTCACAAACTAAAACATATTTCAATCGAATATATGAGATTAATACGGGAGTAAACCTTATCAGTTGCAAAAAGGATTACCACACAGGTGATATATTTTATGTAAGGGTTAGCTAGTAGAGAATGCCATATGGCATTAAGCTTGTCACTTGTACAATGTTTTATTGTACATTAAACAATAAATACATAAATACCAGAGGGAGTCTTTGTACAAAAGTCGTTTGTTTTGGCACCTCTGTCCCACTCTGTCCCATTCGTGGTACTACCGTGAAGCAGTTGTTTGCAAGGCTGTGTTTCGGTTTGAAGGGTGGGATATGGCGTGAATTTACTGGGTACAGAGGAATAACACCTGAGTCCTTAGGAATGGCAACGCGGTTCGGTTTGAAGGTTATCATGGAATGGATATGGCAAGGAATTTACAGGGTACAGAGGAAATACACCTAATAGCAACGCATGGAGGGTATAATGGGTGAAACAGTTTCTTTGTTATGTCTATGGTACTGTACATGTCTATAAACGACGGTTACCACTTTCCATCAGATGGGCCGTCAGCTTGTTTGCCATTCTAAGTTGCATAAAAAAATACAGGCCAAATGAATACCACAAACTTTTGGTAGTTGCTTAAAAATAAGACTGAAAGTAAGGAGTTTGCACTCGGCTGTTTTATACTCTTTAATCGAACATCTATTTGATATTGTTGGCCGATGCCAATACGCCTTCTAATTAATAATTCCCAATTCTGAAGAATAGCAACGCCTTTGACGTCAATGGTCTGTGACATTTGGCTTTATAATTCTTCAAGCGGACCTACTTAAGATTTATAAGCCGCAAAATGCTAAGTCGGAGTTTCAAGAATTATTAAAGTTGTAATTCTAACAAAAGCCCTGTATACTTTTTCATTCGAACGTAATCCAATTATAAAAAAGTTTGGACATGTTTTTGTTTTTATAGTTATTAAGTTTAAACTTCGAATAAAAACTGTTTAAATATTTAATGCAAACAAAAACCAGCCAGTATTCCATAGAGAAAAACTCTTTGTTTCAAACATTTCTGAGTGGCCAGATATAATAAATAAACTACTTGAAGACCGAGAACTATCTTTCCCTCGGGAACAGCGACACGTAAAGATGAAAAAAAGTTTCTATTGTTGAAATAAATATAAAAATAACAGCGTCAGTAAAGTACTTACGTCTGTCTGTCGCGCTAACTTTGTATTTCAATGGATAAATAAGTCATACAAGGAAAACCTTTTATAAACTATAAAGTTACCTTTAACTTTATAGTTTTTGGCGTCTAGTGACCAGTCATATTAGTTGAGGAGACAAGCGGTGTATTTTGCATAACTTAGCTTGCCAATGCTCTATTTTTCACATGTAGATTTTGTTACGAAAGAAATTAAATTGTCTCACAAAAAAAATTTACTTCAATTTTTAAAGTCGTTATTTTAATTTTAAAACTACCTACTAAACAGATTTTGTTAAAATTTCTATAGGACTAATCTATAAGTATATCCTTTCAGATAAAAAAAAGAATTTTCCAAATCGGTTCACAACTGGCGAAGTTGAGGTAATAAAAAACAACTGAATTAAGAACCTTCTTCTTTTTGAAGTCGGTTAAAAAACAGGGACTTCGACCAGTCATAACGCATTTAATATTATTTAATAAAATAATTATTACCTATTATAATATTATCTTATAATTATTATCTTAAATCGAATAAAATGCACAGATGGATGCCGAGATGTTTTGTAGATACATTAGACATAGACATTTCAAAGTAGATTTTACTCAACAGGTAAAAATTTGCTCCGAAACAAATTGCAGCCTTATACAATGAAAAAAATATATATAAATTTGGAACCCAATGACAGTACCTAAAAAAGAGCCTCTAATGCAAACATTAGAACATATATTTAGACATTTCTTTAATTTTTTTTCTGTTAGAATTATTTATTTCTTAACATTTTTTTTTTAATAAATGAATATATTTTATATAATTTTCGGTTTTGATGATATTTTTATATACAGGTTTAATTGTTTGTAGCATTATTGTACAGTAAATTTAGGTAGGCATATTCATTATTTCTTAATAGAAACAACCATACTGTTTCCTCTTCTTATTGTACGCATACTACCCGCAGGTAATTAAGGCTCCTTTCCATTTGTTTGCTGGAAGAGATTTCTAACAGAGTTAAGCTCGCCTGTTGTACATCTTTATTCAAAATAAATTATAAAAATATAATTTTTGTGTACAATAAAGTATAAATAAATAAATAAAAATAAAGTCCTAAATTATAGTAATATATAGTTTATATATTTTTATATATAGGTTTTTAGTGATCCAAAATCGATTTTCTTTCAATGAAATTTATTTCCATTAACAAATAGATGCAGCACTATCGACACTTAATCGTACTTGGTAATAACAAAATCAATCAATACTGAGCGCCCTGAGGGAAATAACAGTATTGCTTTGAGTATCGAACCGGGATACCACGCACGTTAACAAACCAAGCAAACGGGGCGAATTCCAAGTCAACAAGATGCCACTTTCCTCTACCCTTCTTAACCATTCCACTTTATTGTGCCCCAAGCCATAAGAGGAAGCGACAATAAAATATTGAAAATTTAAAAAACAACAAATGATTATAAAAAAATAATAATAAATAAAAAAGAAAAATATTAATTATCGCCCCCTCCTTGGAATAGAATCATATCTAATACGAGTAGTTCACAACATCAATTCAATGTTAAGTATTTTTAAGTGGATGAAAATCTTAATAAATAAATCACTCTCAAAGAATGTAAATAACGTCTAGAGATTTAATAAACTTATATGTGGTGGTAATGTGTAGGGCTTTTTTTTATTATTCAAGAGGAAAAAAGCTGACGGGCCACCTGATGGGCGGCTATTGTCACCCGTTAACACTTGCAACACAGGAGGAGTTGCGGCTATGGTCAAATTAGATGTTACGGTCATCATAAATACATTATTGATGAATGATTCTAATAATTATTATCTATTATATCTGTTCCGTTTCTTTATATAGACTAAACTATACAGAAATATTGTTACAATTTATCGCGGTTAACTTATAACTTGTTTCGATATACGAATATTTACGTATTTCAATTAATTTTGTATATATTATTGTAAATTTAAATTTAAAAAATAATATTGTAAATTTGTAATGTCTGCTGTAGCAGATGCTAAGATTATTTGAACAATATGGAATAATTAAATACGAGACAGAAAAGCATAGAAGGGTCCTTTAAACAGAAAGATCTAAAGATCGTCCTTTCATCATTTAGTTTCGTACGTACTGGTCATTAAATAAAAGACGTTACTAGACATGTATTGAATTTTGTCAATTAACTACCGATAATTAACATAAATAATAAAAGAAAATTTCTATTCTAGTAAAAATTCTAGAAAATTATTCGTCGATTCCTAGGTTGCTGTTTATAAATCTGACTACACTCGAATGTTACAATTGCTTTTTTTTATTCTTTTAGGATTTATTTACATTTTAACGTATGTTAAAATGTTATGTATGTATGGTTACCAATAATATAGTTTTTGTAATCCTGACGACTTGTACAATATCTCTCAGTTTAAATATATGTAATCAATACTTCTTTAAAGAATTTAATAACCATATGCATGGAGTATGTCATGTAATCCTTGATGCGCAATTAATTCTCTGCTATAGGCTGTACAGAGTTGATAATCTAACCCCCTTATTCATATAAACGTCAAAGCTCTTATCAACCTATTATAAATATTGAACTGTTTTGTTTCTTTTTTTTATGCTAAATTACCAATTTAAAAGAAAGTGACTACACTAGTGCAATAGTTAAAAGATGATCTGAAAAAGGTTTTAGTTTTTATGAATAAAGGAGTTATTTTGTTGAATGTGAATATAGTTTAATAGCGTATTTAGTGCTAAGTGTAAAAGTTTTGTGAAGATGTTTGTTACTCGATCATGTTTAACCGCTAAACGTCAAATCTCTTCCCTAAATCTTCTGTACTCATAAAAAAATTGTGCCACCGTTTTATTATTCCAAATGATATATTAGGTTTCTTATTGATAAGTAGCGGGGATTATTCAGATATAAACTGTATCGTCCTTTATCCAATTTTTTTTCGATTAATTAAATGTCGCTTCCCGCTGTAAGCTTATGCCTCGTTCTGTACATTTTCTAAACATATTAGACGAGTGGCCATTGCTATTCCTGTCACAGAGGCCGACATTAGTGCAACATTAGTATGTTTTCGGGCAGCGCGGACCATTCATTCGGTTTAGACCGCGTTTACATTATATAGGAGCAGCGGTGAGTGCTTTTATTCGGGGGTTTGTAAGCGACTAAGTTTTTCTTGTGAATACAATCAATAGAAAAAATAACGGAGTGGTTTCTCAAGCGATTTTCAATAGATCAATCAATAGACAATCGATGGGGTTTACTGCCATGTTGGTTGCATATTAATTTAGATACAACTGAAGTAGTATTTTTATTAAATAATCAATTGCCTGGTCAAGCAAAGTCAAGCTAGTCTGGAAGGAAACCAGGTAATTAATATCGAAGGGGCAATGTAATATACCGTTTATATTGTTTTCGCCAAGAATCGAACACAAAACCTTTTTTTTTAAGCAAAAGGGTCTACCGTTGCACCTTGGAGTGAAAAAAAAACCGAATTAAGAACCTTCTTTTTGAAGTCGGTTAATAAAAAAGAGGCAGTTCTCAATTCGGATGTATTTTTTTAGGTCTGTTACTTTATAACTCCGTCAATTGTAAACCGATTTGGAAAATTCTTTTTTTTCCTAAAAGGAAATACGATTGGTATGAATTAATAAAGAAATTTTAAAGAACTCGGGTCCGTAGTTTAGTTTTTAAATCAAAATAACTGATTTTACCACAATAGAAGTATGTTTTTTGTGCCACACAATATTTAATTGTTATAATATTTTTACGGTTGATGGATATATCAATATACATATCAGATATTATATCACAGGTTTAGACTACACTAATATAATAAAGAGGAAAGATTTGTATTTTTGTGAATATTCATTCACAAAAATACAAATCTTTAATAATAAACTCAAAAACCACTTTGTCGATTTCAAAAATTCTTTCACCATTAGAAAGTTACATTCATCCTGAGTAACATAGGCTATATTTATTGCTAGAAAAGATTAAGGATCCTTACTAAAACTTTAGTAACGTAACTCAAGATGTAAAAAAAATGCTATAAAATATCTCTTTCGTCGCATACGCTGCGAAAACTATTGGTGATAGAACAAAAGTATGTTCTACAATATTGAAGGAAATATCAATAACTACAAAAAACTTCACGATACTATATGCACAACTATTATCGTTATGTCAGAATAACCACTTTTTAAAATGTTGTAAAAATGTCCACCCGTGCGAAGCCGGGACGGGCCGCTAGTTTTTAATAAAACAAAATAATAATTCATTGGACAGTCATGTAAGAATATACGGTACACATTAAAGTAGCACCCAGACAGTGAACCGATTAAACTAACATTTCGTTCACTCTAACTAATTTACTCCTCGAGTCGACAAAGTACCATATGTAAGTCGCAGACGTCTACAAATGGAATCTTCTGTGATTAAGTTAGTCGCTAGAAATGTAGCTGCGAACGCCTGGAAGCATTTATATAGGAAAATGTATTATCATGAAAGCTTCTAGGTAGTGGTTTACCACTTCTACTTCAAAGACCGGTGGACGGATGTTCAAATCTGGTTCATAGTAAAAACGTAAATATGTTGTAATCATGTTGCTAACTTTCCAGTGATAGAAATGTAAAAATATTAACAGACCTTAGAGATCCGTTTTTGCCAATTTGCTGTCTGTCATGTTTCGTAATTCAAACATTATTATTATTATTATTTGATCTTATATATGATCGTAAGGAGTTACCGTAGCCTATGAACGCCTATATACCAGGGAGAACGTTGCATGCGCGTCGCTGACCTTGAAGAAACCTCATTACCACTTTTTTGAAGAATCCTATGTTATACTTTCTTAGAAAAACCTCGACAGGGAGCTTATTTCTTGTGTGCAGATGTAGATGGTGATATCTAACTATAATGAATAATGGGTATATATAATGGGTATACCATTATAAAAATCAATGGTGACATTTTTAATACCCGATACAAAAAACATGTAACAGACAAATGCTGTTTATTTTTTTTCGATGATTTTCCGATTCCACAGTAATATTTGAAGGCCAGTTTATTTGGGATGGTCTTAATAAGAGCAACAGAAGCAATAACAGTAATTTTTCAAAATAACTGTTATAAATTCTGTCTGTCTGTACGTTTGTTCCGGCATCACACAAAAATAAAATTGGATACGCTCTTTACAGTTGTATTACTGAAGGTCTAACTTATTTGACACTTAAGTTTTATATTAATACGCCATCTAGAAGAGATCTTTTTCATTGATTTTTATACACCTGAAATCCACAAACAAGGTTGTATTTAATAATAAAAAAAAGTCCGAATCAAAATTTAGTTAGACGGAGTCGAAGCAAACACTTTCATTTAGTCAGCGCAAAAAAGAGGAAGAAAATAAATGCAGTTACGATATGTATTAGAAAAATGTATAATTTGTAATGACAATGAAATTAATTACTTGAAACTGGACTTATAATTTTGTAAATCTGTATACTTACGTAATTAATACGTGAAGTACTTCACGGTTGGTACTTCATTTGTCAATAAAATCTATTGTCTCCGTTGTCAGCTGCGTCTCGTAGTTCTTTAGGATCACGCTCTTCCGCGTCATATAGCGCGCGATACGAAACAGAATTCCTTCGAATCTCGCCCCTACACTGCGCGCCCGTAAAACGTATACAACCGGCAGTAAAACTCAGGCGAACAGTAATATGGGCTCGCAGACAGTGGTTGTGTAGTTAATGCTCTGCGGATACACTGCGGACCACAAAAAAGTGGTATTTGATATTTCGACGGATGTATGGCGGCGCGTGGTTTTATTAATTTTCAGAATCTTTTTTGTTATGAAGACGTATTTCTCCCGTTCGGCAAAGCGAGGCCGGAGCCACGTTTTTTGTTTTACTTGCTCTTTGTGCGTTTACTTTGTATTTTACAGTGCAAGATAAATCTCTTTGATTTTCCGACTCCTTTTTATTTTATCTGTATTACATTTTTATATTTATTTGTTTCATATGTATTCACACATATGATTTAGTAATAAGTCCTAGACAGTCGCACGAACCCTTGGTTTTAAAATGCTACAAGAAATGAGCATTAATAAATAATTTAATATAGAATCAGTATACATTTTTATTTTTTATAGAAAAAAGAAATGAAAGATTTTTTTTTATTTGTAACATACTAATAACAGTTACACATTTATAAACATAAATAAAATTATCAATATATGTGAAAAAAATTATCACCGCTAAGTGTAATGTCTAATAGCTGATTTTCTGTGGAACCAATATGATAGTGCCATCGAATTGACAAATTAATATTTAATCATTATAATAATTATAACATATTTTTGTAATGTATGTATGTAAGTTACTGTTTGACAAGTTAAGAAATCGAAAAGTATTTTTGACATTAGTTACACAAATTAGATGAAAGATAGGAATCTTAAAAAAAAAGGAGCAAAAGGGTTTGCAGGCGTTCGTAGACTACGGTAAACGCTTACTATCATCAGGTGGGATATGTGTCATTTGCTACATTAGTGGTATATAAAAAAAATTAAACAAAGAATCTTGTAGGCATGTAAGGATAAAGACACACGATTTTCTCTGCCTCGTTTATATAGGTTCTGACGTAAAGATAGATAGAATAATGTAAGTACTTGTTATTTTACGTTTGTATTTTACTATGAGCAGAATACAAATGTTAAATTCACAAGGATTTTCTACTGTTAAAGTCATTCAAAAGTCAAAGAATTCTGGAAAACAGGCCTAAAGGTAATCATCATCGCATCAGCCTTTGACTGTCCGCTGCTGAACATAAGCCTTTCCCTAGAGGAGTTTTGCCAGTAGTTTTCACGCTTGGGAAACGGATTGGCAACCGCAGTCAGGCTTTGGAGAGAAGCGAGACGCTGCTGCCCATCCTTCGCCCTCTCTTAGTCGTCTCTTATGTCACCCAGGGGAAAGGGGTGATTTATTCTATGCCGGGACCACACGGCCAAAAATAATATGTCAGTGAAAAATATTAACAGTATTTAGTACATGTGGAAGCTCGAGAAAACAAAATAGCACATCCATTTTTCTTTGCTAAGACTAAAAGTTAACATTTTTTAATTTAATTACTATTTTTTTATTGTTATATTGCATCAATTAATCAATTTGACATAAGCCAAATTAACAACTATAACTACAATTAATCTGGACATTATAACACGATAAATATAAGGTGTATTCTACCGAGTGGCCGGCAGTGTACCAGCTAATTAAGGGTACTCAAGTTCACACCGCATTGTCCACAGGTCGGAGTCGGACTTACAGCAAACACTTCACGGTACTTGGAGTTTGGGCACACATAGTGGATTTAACTTTCTGCGCTTGTGTATTCATTGCAGTATTCGCTATTAAGAGAGTTCGTGCTGTGAGATTGGCAACGTTTGCATAATCTGGTAACATTGAGAACCAATTAATTTATATATATTCTTTTCGGTTAAGACAAATTTATTGACTGCGTAAAATATGATACCATTAAGGGGAACCGATATTCTAGCTTATTACATAGGAACGTTCTGCTGGAATGATCAACGAATGAAGTACAAAAACTATTAAAATTTCGTTCTATTTATTGGACGATCGCGATGAACCGGAATCGCTGCGTATGGATCACTGATTTCACAAACAATAACTATGCATTAGGTACATAATATGAGGTCTCCTTCTATGTGGAGGGAGGGGGGACGTCAGTAGTTGCCACGCTTGGCAGGTGAATTGGCAATTGCAGTTAGGCTCTGGTGATGTTTGCGACGGACGCTGAGGACGCTGCTCTTCATCCTTTGACCATTAAGTTCCTTTACTCGCCTCATAGAACACCTACAAAGAAGAAGTGGCCCCTTTTATGCCGTTTATCCACAACAAAATTCAAATGTTTTCACAGCATAATTATATTTCTGTTTTGCCAAAGATTGACTGGGAGAGAACGCTATATAGCATTTAGTTCACCTTTTGTACCTAACATTTTTTGTAATGTAGTCAATAAAGAATAAATAAAAAAAAATACGTTCTTACCTTGTAATTTTTCTGCCAACTAACCACATAGATAATACACAATAAATCATTGAAAACACGAAACATTAATAATTTACTGTAAATGAAAAAATACAACATCATTTACTTACTAATTGCTTACTAATAATTACGCCTAATGACTCAACCAATCTTTATGAAATTTGGTATGTGTTTGAGATGGAAAAGGACATACATAAATAAGCTAGTACTTATCTCGGTCAATCAATACAACCCAATCACGCAAAGAAAGTAATATTTTATATGCTTCTTATACTTACAGCTTAGATTATATAGATAGAATGTCTCCATACAGATGCTTCGAGAAAACCGGGTTAATTTTATCATACAATTTTGCGTGATAAATAGTTGTTTCCTTTATATGTCCATGGTACTGCTCATGTCTATAGGCGGCGGTTACCACTTTTCATCAGGTGGGCCGTCAGCTTGTTTGCCATTCTAAGTTGCATAAAAAATAACTTCAATACTTATTGTTTTATATTTTTTTTTATACGTAAAAACTCCTTTTATTTATTAAATAGTTAAATGTAAATTAAATGTAGATTGACGTTACATTGTGTGCGCAAGTATATAGAACACTAATGATGAAAAAAAGAGCTAATTTGACAATTAGCTGACAAAAAGTCGAGCCGTTTTTGATACTCGATGCTCTATCTATATAATCAAAGACTTATAGCTAATTTTAAAATATATAATTTAATACGAACACCTATAGCGTATCACGTGAAATATCGCGTGACGTGTTAAGCCAAAAGGCTCTATACAAAACAAATAACGGCATCATTACATCTCGCGAACGGTTTACGGCCCCGTAAAAGTTTATGACTACCCGCAATATAATAGTTTTTCACCGACTTCGGATAAGGGAGTGTTAGGATTTATTGGTACATCACCGGTGAATGGCCAATATGTTTTGTTTTCAAAGCTTCTACGGCGTACTATTATTTTTTATACGAAAATGACAATTGGCTTGTGAGTTCGCTCGCGCGCTATTTTGTTATTTTACAGGGATTCTTCCCTTTTAGATATAGTTATTTAAGACTAGACATCTCCTGCGACTTCAGCTGCGTATATCTGTATATAAATTATTCTATATGCTATTGTAGATATATAAGCCACTCATGTATGAAATTTCATTCAAATTCGTTTAGTAGTTTTTGCGTGAAAGAGCAATAAACATCCATCCTTACAAACTTTCTCATTTATGATAGTAGTAGAATTAATTTAAAATTTATCTCTTTTGTTCGTTTATTCATTATGGATAAACTCAAAAACTATACAAATTATTTTAAAATTTCTTTCACTTATAGAAAGCTATAATATCTGCGAGTAATATAGACTATATTATTTACGAAAATTCTATCTACCTACCTACGAGCGAAGCCGGGTTGGTCTACTATATATTTATACTATGCGTAATATAATCAACCTCCTCCTTTTATAGATCGCTTAAAAAATGTAAATAGTTTTGAATAGAAAATATCTGCTGTTGGCATATGTAATACAGATCACAGACAGACTCGAATATAATATCAGAACCAATTTGATGCCCGGAATATATTCAATTTATTTGTACTTTATAAGGATTCCAAACACATAGCTATTCAAAATCAATTATGAACATAAAGCCACGTACACACAGCACACTGATTAGTTAGTGTGTTCGTTGCCTTATTAATATTCCATATTCGTATGTTGGTACCGTTCTCGGGTTTACACAGAAATGTTGTTACGTTGGCAACACTGATGAGTGGGCTTGTTATATTATGTAGGCTTATTTTGTTTGGTTACTTATATCGTTGAATATCAAACATAGAACGTAAGTGAGCTGGCACAATTTATAGATAGTGAGCCGAACATATTTTTCCTAGGGGTAAAAGCTTTAAGAAACTTGCCTGCGTCTTAGTTACTTCTGTAATGCTATTAGTACACTCAGACTCTCAGGGATCTTGTATTTTTTTTTATATACCGCTAAGGTGACAAGCATTCAGTCCACCTGATGGTAAGCGAATAATGATGGTCCGGAATAGGCCCCACCTTCCTTTTCCGTCGGTGTTTTTTTTTATACAACTTAGAATAGCAAACAAGCTGACGGCCCACCTGATGGAAAGTGGTAACCGTCGCCTAGACATAAGCAATACCGTGGACATAACATAGTATACTGTTTCGCCCACGATACCCCCCATGCATTGCCATTCCTGAGGACTCAGGTGTTATTCCTCTGTAAGAGGCAACTACGGGACGGCGAGGAATGGGCAGCAGCGCCCCTCTTAAAACAACTCTAAAGCTTAACTGCAGTTGCCAATTCGCTTACCAAACGTGGCAACTACTGGCAAAACCCCTCAAAGGAGAGGGCTTTGTTCAGCAGTGGATTATTAAAGGCTAATATGATAATGATACGCACATCGTTAAAAACCTTCACATTCATAATATTAGTAGAAAATATCACTATTAACGCATAAAATAGATCGTTTTCCACACGGACGTGACGTGGGGCGAGCCAACAAACAGGTTGTTCTGCAAAATCCTTTTAGCACAAAATAAAGTTATAAACTTACATTCGCCTAGTCAGCACTCGATCTGGTGCAGGTACTGCGATTTGAATCTTGCGGCACGCTGCCAGCTGGCCGGACGAATATTCATAAATCGTTCATAATCGAATAGGTACTTATCGAGTGGAAATATAATCGTAATGAGCAGATTTTGTTGCACAGAAAACAGTTGCATCAATTGTGACTAAATAAATTTTAACTAACAGTCTATTATTATTTTAAAACTAATAAAACACACTGATGTACGACAGATGAATCGTTAAAAAAAAAAAAAAAAAAAACAATGAATTGTGATAAAATATTGATAAACGATAGCATGTTTCGTGAATACTTTATACTAAAAATATTTGAATTTAGAATGCGAAATTTTTTGGTTTGCAAAGAAAAATAGTATAATTAAAACTTCAAACGTGACAAACCCAGTTATTCTGATTTAAAAACTAAACTATTTAAACGGTTTTGATAAAATTTCTATGGCACTAACCTGAAAGTATATGCTTCGAAAAAAAAAATCTAAATCGATTTATAGATATTTATACACCAGGGCTATGAGGTGATAAATATACAAAAAAGAAAGCAAATTAAACACCTATTTCTTATTTGAAAATTAACATAAAACTAACACGGGAATAAACCCTATTGCGTAACCTAGACAGAAATAATCAGATTGATAGGAATTTCCTTCTGGAACTCCTTTAAAAATCGAGATTAAGTTCAATATAAGTGCTAAAAATATTCACTAACATTCGCTAGTTCCCTCTCTGCCCACGTGTTTTTTTATGGACAGACGCTATCACTACTCGCTTGCAAGGTGAGGCTTTGCTAGCGAGTAGTGAGGCGACAGATGATAGGTGAAAATTAGAGATCAGTTGAATCATGACGAATTCCACAATAATTAATCACAATGGTTTCCAGGGAGTGCGTTAAGTTGACCTAATAAGGTAGATGTTAAAGTCCAATCAATTCCTTTCCCTTCATTATTTCACACATTTACTCTTTCCTTCGATATCTGGGGCTTCATTCGAAATGTAAATAGGCATATACGCTAGGGATTAAAGGGGCTATCGCCAGCTTAACACTTATTGCTGGAATATCGACCTTCATATTTGGACCGCACTACCCGCACTCTAACAGGTAGAGTATGGACACTTTGAGCGGCTATTATAAAAAAAAATCATCATTTGCAAGTCACGTACTAATCATATTCTCCAATAAGTACGAGTACATCGAATAAAAACATTATTTCTCCACGAGCTGGGGTTCGAACCGACACTGCCAATAAGAAACAGTTCCTCCACTAACACAATTGTGCACGCTGAATTACAAGTACATTGGTTTAAGGGCACGTAGACACGCTACGGCACGAGTCCATTGTACTAACGGAATAAGATATTTGTCATAGAATACTTATATTATTGACGATAAACTGCTGGTAACATTAGGAAGCCATATTAATAATAATAATTAAATGGTTTATGGTTATTGCTGAGCTGAGCTGAGCTGAGCTGAGCCCATAAACTATTTATTTATAATTACAATAGTACACAAAATGACTACAATCCTAAGCCCCATTCTAGGGTTTCCTGTATTGTGGCAATCTAGTACGTAGATTTTAAACTCTTTTGTAGGTTTATTAAATTTATAGAAATAAATATATTACTACTATCGATTGCGCATTTTTTTTCTAAGAAATATAAGCAATAAACACAATTGGATATATCGATTGGCATGGTTCGACCTTATTACACAGAATTGTCTACAATATTTGGAAAATTTTCAGTACTTTCAGGAAAAACGGAATTGTGTTCAGCAAATAAAAATATTTGCTACAATTGAAAATAAGTTAATTTGAGACTAACATGAATGTAAAGACTAGACTACAATAAGAATTATCAAAATTGATCTCATAGTGAATAAGATATCAGGGACACAATTAAATTTTCGACCTTCGTCCTTTATAAAGTAGATTGAATTAACATATTAGATTTATTCATTAAACTATCTTTATTATAAATTAGTTTTATAGCGATGAATCAATATATAAAGTATCCTATATGTTAAGTTAGGATATAATCTACCCGTGTACCTTATTTAAATTCATTCTATAGTTTTACATGAAAGAGTAACAAAGATGCATCCATTCATCCTTATAAATTTTCACATTTATATATTTTTTTTAATCGTAGCCTATGAACGCCTATTATGCGTAGGGGTATTATGCGCGCGTTGCCAACCCTAAAGAAACCTTTTTACGCTTTTTATTAATACTATTAAACAGTTAATCAGTGACCTGCCAAATAAAAAACGTACGTCAAATTACTCGTGACGGATGAGACAACGCGCACGTGCCAACCACGCAAGTCTACTATCGACCCAGACTCGTTCAGGAGAAACAAATTAATGAGAACGTACCGGTACATTGTTACTAGTACAGTCACGGCGTCATTTGGTACTTATTTCAAATTTTTTTATGTGATATTTTATTAAGTAACTGTGCCCGCGTCTGTAACTACGTGATCGCGACTAATTGGCATAAAAAATAACCTAAAATCATTCCCCATACCAAATAAAACGTAAAAACTAACTTCTTTGACAATTAGTCCAATGGTTAAGGCGCGAGAGGTAGCATTTCCATTTTTATATTACTAGGCTTTATCCGCAACTTTGTCCGCGTGACCGGGCTACGTTTACTAACCGGGATTAACCCGTTAAGGCGCTATGAAGTAATAAACAAACAAACTCAATTTCACAATTGTAATATTAGTAAGGACTAGTCATTTCGGCATTGTATATGTTTATATAAGTTTATAAGTTATATAAGTTTTTAGCCGACATGATTTTAAGTATTCGTAGAAAAAAAACATGTATAAGAGAAACTCATAAAAGTTATGAAAATTTTTAACCGACTTCAAATAAAGAAGAAGGTTCTCAAGTTGGTTGTATTACTTTTTTATGTTTCATATTGGTTCCTTGGAAATTTCATCAATATTGAACGGATATATTTTGATTTTTAAATCAAAGTAACAGGTTTTGTAACGACCGAAGTATATGTTTTTTTTTTTTTTTTTTTTTTTATAGAACAAAATCTAATTAAAGAATATATATTTTCTTACAGTCTTTATTATTTTACCAAAACATTGCCTGTATATTGGTTTGTCCATTTTCATAAATCGTGTCTTGTATGCACGCCGACTTCAGACTCTCTTGGCGTCTCACAGGCAGTACAATATAAGATATATATTATATATATATATATATATATATATATATATATATATATATATATATATATATATATATATATATATATATATATGCATTAAACTATATTACACCAATTAAGATATACCAATCAGCATCACCAATCGCAGAATTAATCGCCAACTTACCTGTAAAAAAAAAACATATTTTGTGTCTTTCACTTTTTTTATACTACTTGCAAAAAAGCTGACGGCCCACCTGATGGAAAGTGGTAACCGTCGCTTATAGACATGAGCAGTACCATAGACATAATAGAGTTTACTGTTTCGCCCAAGATATTGTCATGCCCATGATGGTTGCCATTCCTGAGGACTCAGGTGTTATTCCTCAGTACCCTGTAAATTCACGCCATATCCCACCATTCAAACCGAAACATAGCCATGCAAACACAACTGCTTTACGGTTGAAACACGAATGGGACAGAGGTACCCAAGCAAACGACTTTTGTACAAGGTCTCCCTCTGGTATGTATGTTACTCGCGTGGTCCCGGCATGGAAAGACCCGCATCTTCCTTCCCCGTTGGTATCGTAAGAGGCAACTAAGGTAACTTAATTGTCGAGGGATGGTCAGCAGAGTCCCTCTTAAAACATCACCAAAGCCTAACTGCGGCTGACAACCTGTCAGACAAGCGTGACATCTACAGGAACCCCAAGGGGGAGGTCTGTGTTCAGCAGTGAACAGTTAATGGCTGATATAATGATGATGATTTTTTTTATGGGTGAAAATGGTATGGTAGCCCCGCCTGCGTTAACGGGATACGCTGGCGGAGCACCAGTGAAGGGTGATAGATGAGAATGGAAACAGGGCAGTTAGCCCATCATGATAAATTGATGATGATGATTATAGTGATATTGAAATGTAATTTTAACATTAAATTAATTTGAGGGTAAAATCGAAATCATCGGTATAAATCGTCAAACTAGGGAAGTATTTTTTTTTAATTTCTCTACACACATACTTTGATATTAAGAGCATTCATAACTTTTGCCTACCAAAGTGTGGAAACGTCACAATAATCTGTCAATTTTTAAAAACAATTTTAACATTTTTCAATATTTTATTTTACGAATTATTTAAAAAGTGCACTGTCGACGAATTTAAACGTTAAGCATAGAATATGTTGCATATAAATTTGCCATGAAAACCTTTGCATCTACTTTATATTTTGCTCCTTATTTTATCTTACTGGACGACGACTTTACGCGGCCTCCAAGGAACAAAATATTTTTTTTTAAGAATAAAGAAAACTAAAAAGTATATACAAGATATTGTTTATGAGACGATGCTGATGACTACACCCTGTATATATTATCGATACTGGGCAATGTCAAACAGATTGACGGTTAATAGGCAGTAGGCCAACGAGGCGATTACAGACGTGTACTGAGCCGTGCCAACGCAGTGGAACGTAAATGAGAATATTTCAATACTGCTCTAGTTGATACTTAAATAGTAAGATATTATTAAAGTTTGCTCAGATCCCGTTCGATCGACTGGAATAAGCGTTAATGTCCTAATTAACAGCTTATAATGCTTATTAATTACGGGACATTGATTATTAAGACGATATTAGATACTAAATTAATTTATGCTCGTTACTCTCTTGTATCTATTTCAGACTTCAAGGGAATAACTTTGAAGCTGTGGCTCATTTAGTGATAGTTCGAGTTCACGGATTGGTATGTATTCATTGTATCTCAACATAATCACTAGTTTATTTATTTCCACTAAAATTGACTATTATATAAGTAAACTAGCTGACCCGGAAAACTGTTGTTTTGCTATATATATATTACTTGTCCGGGAGACCCTAATCGCATAGCGGTATGAAACATACTTTACGACCTACTATTTTACCTACCAAATATACATAAAAAAAAATCATAAAAATTGC
Organism: Galleria mellonella; assembly: GCF_026898425.1. Classification (NCBI taxonomy): domain Eukaryota; kingdom Metazoa; phylum Arthropoda; class Insecta; order Lepidoptera; family Pyralidae; genus Galleria; species Galleria mellonella. The sequence continues at coordinate 4,591,081 of NW_026442015.1, forward strand.
TCAAATCGTTTCGAAAGAATTCGACCACAAACACCGTGATGCGAGATTTTTATATACATATAATATGTACATATATCAGACTTAATACATATAGGCGTTCTCTACTAGTCAACCATGGGAAAACAGAAATCGGCGGATTGGCGCGGCTGCCAATTCTTAGTTAGGATTGTAAAGTTAGGCTTTGGTGATGTTTGAAAAGGGACGCTGCTACCTATCCCTCGACCATTAAGTTCCTGTAGGTAATTCTAATGACACCCACGGGAAAGGAAGGAGTAGCCCACTCTATGCCAGGAGCACACAGCAAAATGATTTGTAATCTAATCATAGATTCTATTAAAGAAAAGTACACCTCTGATTTTCATCCGTGTTTCCAACTTCGTAGCTATGCTTGCATGATAGTCATTAGGAACGACAACGCATGTGGAACGTCACAATTAAAAATTAAGATTTTGCTCAGGAAAGTTCAGCGACTTCAATAATAAAAGATTGTGTCCCACAAAAAAAAAAAGCGATTTCAATCGTGACAAAATCAATTATTTCGATCTAATACTACACTACTAATATAATAATTCTACACTACTGAATCGATTTTGATAAAATCTCTATGAAACTATAATATATCTGTAAGTATGTCGTTTCAGATAAAAATTGACTTTTCCAAATCAATTTAGAACTGACGGAGTTATGAGATAACTAATATAAAAAATACAACCGAATGGAGAACCTCCTTTTTAAAATCGATTGAAAATTATTTAAAAATTATATAATATCTAACCAACACGAGACAAAGTCCTATTGATTACAAAATTTATCATTTAAATCAATTTCACAACTGTTCGAGTTGAATATGCACTCACTCACTCCTTTTTGAAGTCGGTTAAAAAATAAACAAATTTCCCGCAAAGCACTCGCATATTAAAGTCAATCAATTGAATTTCGTAACGAAATTGCGACCGAGTGCCAATAGGGTTCACTTATATTTAAATTAAAATCCCGCCCCACCTTGCTGAGTTATTTTAAAGTTGGCTATCGCGGTACAGTCGGTGGATTCGGCCGAGATTAAAGACTGAAACGATTCAAACACAAACAAAATAATAAGAACAGCATATTTCTTCGAATATTAAAAACAACAGGATTTCTTTCTACTAATATTAATTTCATTTTGTTTTAAACCAAAATTAAAACATCTATACTGTGTATTTTGATTATGAACATAATTTGTATATGTCAATTAAAATCGTATTTGCATAAAACAAAAAGCAAATAAATAATAAAAGAAATAACAATAAGGCCATTTCAATATTGAACAAAGAAATTGACATGAATTCTATATCTAAATACTATACTACTATATAGCACTTATTACAAGTATTATACAATCACACCAATTACTTGGTCCTCAATGTAGAATATACTTATGAGACTAAAATCTGGTGTACAACCGAGAACACCCAGATACGAGCTAATTAAGAAAACCTCATTTACAAAATAAATTTGATTGAGTATTGAATACGGAGCATCAATTACACATACTTTTTTTATGGATGATAATGGAATGGTTAACCCCGCCTACGTTATCGGTATACTTTGGCGGGGCATCAGTGAGGATGAAAATAGACCAGTTAGTCCATCATGACGAATTTCACAAGAATTAACCACGATAGTTTCCAGGAGGAACCGCGTAGAACTCGACCTAATAAGATATACTGCTAGACCTCGTTACTGACAATAGCTTCCCCCTATTTACGCAAACTAATAACTTCAGTAAAATTAATTACTGTCTAAAATAATGACTAGTTGAATTATGAGACAAAAACTACAAATGAACAAAACAGGTCAAATGCACGAACATTACCACGAAAACGCCCCATCGTACCCTCTAATACGATTATTAGGACAGCGTTTTTCACTCGGATAGACGCGGACTGGCCGCGCGCGATAATCGAATGCCATCGGATCCGGCCAATCGAGAAATACGTTTCTGATTTGATATTAATAATCGATAGCTATGGTTTGTTTTAAGTTACCGAGTCGAGGCTTCATAAAGCGTTAATAACTCAATTTTGCGGAAGGAAATTCGATTGAAGGACAATGTAGAGATAAAACTCCAAAGAATTATTGCTTGCTATCTGAAAAAAAAAAATTGATGATTGCGAGACGGATCTGCTCAATGAGACTTTCGCATTAAAACGTTATGGGAACAACATTTTAAGTACATATATAACACGTATACAATATATAAGTATATACATTAGTAAAAAACTGCTGTAATCCGTACGCACAGTTCTGGATATTACTTTCTATAAAAATCATTTTAAGACACTTCCAAAAGGTGGAAATTCTAAATTCGTATTTATTTGTTAGTATGTTATTAAGGGATTATATCATCATTCATCATCATCAATTTTGACAATCTTTTTTTTTAACTCATAAAGTTTACGCTATCGATTTTTCACGATTGGAGTTGATGTATCTTGCAAAGTACAATATACTAGGTATTTACTTTATAATATTGCGGTGCAGTCGGGCAGTAATGAATCCACTGATCCATCATAATCATCATCGTCATTATACTTATTAGCCATTATCCGTCCACTGCTGAACATAGGACTCTCCCACAGATTGTCATAAGGAACGATCCTGAGCCACCTGCATCCATTGACTCTTTGCAATACATTTGAGGTCATCAATCCATCTAGTAAGGGGTCCAAGAATTCAGCGATCCAGGAATTACAAAATCGTATCCCGGATATTTATATCTGAATACAATTCATGTTTGGATCATTTAAAAATTAATGTTACTAATTTCATCCTTTGGATGGCGACACGTAAAGCCATCGTTCAAAAAGCGTATGTCAGAAGCTTTATTAATGAAGGTAGTTTAAAAACTCTTGATACTAGAGGCTAACACTCCCTCGCACACACAATAGAAGTATTTTATATATTTACAAACAACGTCACTTAACCAAATTGACCACAACTACATCCTAAATAGAGATTTGGTTCCGATACACGCTACAAAATCACAAATAAACGAATTCGTATGCAATCTGGAACAAATCGAATATTGACTGCAAATGAGCGAGTGATCGGCGCTAACTCCCTGTGACCCAGTTGCAACTAGCTGATTGGGTCATGCATATGTCGGGGTGCTTAGTACCTTGTCACATTCATGAGTTAATTATTTCTATTGAGTACATAGAACTTCCATTAACTACTACTATTATATTTTTAATATTTTTTGTACAACACTGGGAGCAAACGAGCATGTGGCGCATAGTAAGCAAGCGACTACCACAGCCCATGATCACCCGCTACACCAGAGACTTTGCAAGTGTGCTGTTGACTTTTAAAAAAGGAACATGCTCTTTGCTTGAAGGTCATGATGTTGTTTCTGTTCAGAAATACTGCTGTTGGAAGCTGATTCCAAAGAGTGGTTTTGCGTGGAAGAAAGTGCCTCGAAAAACGTACGGTGGAGGATCGCCACTCATCCTTATTATTCAATTATGTATTCTACAATTAACACTTCTATTAAATACATATTTAAGGTTGGCTAACAGCAAGTATAACTATAAATTACATAGATATATTAGTTGTATCCAGCGACATCGCTGGTGATTGTATCGTGACGTTGAATAATAATAACTTCCTAAAGAAATAAACTATCAAAATCAAAAACAATTTTTCAAATTAGATTGGTAGTATCTGAGATTAGTGCATACAAACAGACTCTTCTGCTTTATTATTACTACATTATATCCGCCGTTAATTGTCCATTGTTGAACATAGATTTTTCCCATAAGTGGAGTTTTGGTAGTAGCTGCTACGCTTGGCAGGTGGATTGACAACCGCAATTAGGTTTTGGTGATGTTTTAAGAGGGACGCTGTTGCTCTTCTTTCCACCATTAAGTTAAGGTTCCTTAATCAATCTCTTATGACGCCCACGGGAAAGAATGGAGTGGCCCATTTTATGTTCAGACCGCAATTTATTATATTAGTATGGATTCATAGCCCTGGAATCCTTTTAAGGGACTTTCAAGAGTGCTGAAATGACCTAGAAGTCTAGTCGGATCGAGGCGTTGGAAGGTAAAATTTTTCTACCTAGTAGGTATACTTTTAAATTACTAAAATACAGGGTTACCATTGAAAAATATATTTAAAGAATTTTATAATGATCATGGTCTTGATCATCACTACAGATGATAGTCGCGTCATCACTTTCCCGTGAATGAGATACTTCGGTCATATTAATTTTCAAAGTAATATTTAAAAACCCGAATAAGAAAGTTTATGAATCACAGAATTAATAAAAATAAACCGTATGAAAATATGGGGACAGAATTCGTTTGAAATAAATTTATAACGATCAATAACCATTTTTCTCTCCATATATATAGCGTATGTTTTTCTATTTTCAATTCCATTCTACAGAACCCCACCCATAGCGCTTTGTGACAGCCCTGAATTGGTATAATGTGGGAATTATTCGAAACCGCTCAAGCGAACTTTCATTATGCTATTATTATCGTAAAATCATAGGGGATAAGATGAATGAGGACTTTTTATTTATTTTTTATTAAAAAAAATAGTCGCTGCAATACTATTGAATAATAAGAGCGCGGTCTAGTGGTTTAACTCTATGATTTTCATAAACCAATTTTGTCCAAACTTAATGTTTGAGCCGTATATTTAGATGATATTGCTGTCAGCTACTGTCCAACAAACTCTAGGTATATTTGTTGGAAACCAGTCCACCCTTATCAACTACGACTCCGATTAAATCAGCCTCAATGAAATTGGTTCATTCGATTCGAGAGCTGATGTCATAAACACATATAATCAAATCTCGCAAATTAACATTTCAAACTAATATTTTTTGTCTCAGAAAATCTAAAATATTTCTCTGGATTGATCTCACCTAAAATTGATTCTTTTTTATTATTAACACATGATTTTTTCACATTTTACTGGGTAGTGGGGTGCAAGTCTCCTTATTTTATTTCAAAAGTTCCAGTTCCACGCCACCTTAAAACAGTTTCTTTTAAGTGCGTCCAGGTCATCACGACATTGCTTCTTGGGCTGGTCTCGCCCAAGCTGTCCATCAGTAGGCCCACTGAGTAGAGATCTTTGCCTACCTATTGGGACCCATACAGCTAATATGACCCATCCAAACCTACTTAGTTTTGGCCGACTTCTGAGCCATGTCTCTAATGCTAGTATGGGAGCAATGTATGACGTTGAATACGCGATACGTTCTTTTTATTGCTAAAACACTTTATTTGATTGGTCTTTGAGATCAATAGGCAAGTTAAAATTGTCATCCGTTTAACGTCAGTGGTACGTATCCTACAACGCGGCCTTAAAAAACCTTGCCAATAGAGGCCGCTACGAATAAACGATTACAATTACCACCTTTTCTCCGAATGATCAATCTTTACCGACCAGTACCTGCACTGCAATCTCGTCGAATCCATACATAAAGAAGAGGAAATCAGACAGACGGCCTTAGGCGCACGGGGATCCATATTAAAAACCAACCAGATATTGCAAACAAAGGAGATACTGTTCACATGTGAATGTTGTTTAAACATACATTACTGGAGATCCGCAAACATGTTTAAATTTTTATTTTTCATTCTATTATTACCCTATGTGGTCGTGTGGTCCCGACATAGAATAGGCCAGCCCTTCCTTCGCCGTGGGTGCCGTAAGAGGCGACTAAGGTAGAGCGAGGGATGGGCAGTAGCATCCCACTTAAAACATCTCTAAAGCCAACTATTGGCAAAACCACGCAAGGGGGATGCTTGTGTTCAGCAATGGTCAGTTAAAGACTGATAAGATGATGATGATTATCCCATGATGTGCTACTGCTTTGCAAAGATCTCCCTCCATCTTCTTTTAAAAGCTTCAAAATTAAAAAAATATTCAAATTATAATATAATTTGAAGTTGGTTGAAAACGTAAGATTTTGCTCCGCCAAAAAAAAATCGTAGGTGAATATTATCGATTGTGAAAAGTATCGAAATCGGTTCAGAATTTGCCACCGATACACCAGAGGGAGACTGTACATAAGTCGTTTGCTTGGGAACCTCTGTCCCATTAGTGTTTCTACCGTGAAGCATTGTTTGCATGGCTGTTTCGGTTTGAAGGGTAAGGAGGATATAGGAGTAAATTTACGGAGTTCAGAGGTATAACACCTTAGTCCTCACGAATGGCAACGCATGAGGAGTATCATGAAAGAAACAGTATATTCTGTTATCTTCATGGTACTGCTCATGTCTATAGGCGACGGTTAGCACTTTCCATCAGGTGAGCCGTCAGCTTGTTTGCCATTCTAAGTTGCATAAAAAAATACACACAATTATAGATAAATTGCAAATATTTTTGAAGTAATTTCGAAATGTACACGGAACCTTCAATGCACATTGCGTTTCGATGCAACAACTAATCATTGCTTTCGCTTTGTCCAATACAGAACAGTTTGTGAGCATGCTCCGGGGCGTACATAGACAGGTATATTAAATCCACAATTGGACGGGATTGGCTCAACTCAATATAAATTTTTATACCTTTTACCTGGAAATAGCAAACTGTTCATATGGACATCATAACAACTACGTTATTATCGAGATATCTGAGAAATATTATTTCATTGTGTTGTATCTGAAATAAATATAAACATAGAACATAGGTATTATACATCATCATCAACCAGAGGTATAGTATACGTGGATAGACAATTCTGCGTTCTAAATTCAAATACATACGAGTATTTCTAAAATATTAATATTTTAGATTATAGAGATTACAAAGTACCTCGACGTTTATCGGTGTACGTGCGTGTGTGCGTGTGTGTGCGTGTGTGTGCGTGTGTGTGTGTGCGTGTGCGTGCGTGAGTGCGTGCGTGTGTGCGTGTGCGTGCGTGAGTGCATGCGTGCGTGTGTGCGTGCGAGAGAGCGTGCGTGCGATCTTGCGTGTCTGTGTGTCTTTTCTTAACTAAAGTCACTTTTTGTACTTATAAGTGGTATAAATAAATGTACCGATTTAATTTTCGCTTTAGTCTAGTTTAATCAACTAAATCTAACAACAAATTAAAATTTCGTTGCGACTACATTATTGGAGTTGATATAACGTTCATATACAATAGATATTTACCAGTACAAACGACTATATATGAGGTTAAGCAACGTTGGCTGACCGTAATGTTATTCATCTAAGTGTAGCAAATATCGCTTAAATATTCTGAAATATTTGTTCCCGAGTTTAGCTCACTCTGTCCCCTGGAGGTGAGTATTTCTTACCATTACAGACTCTTAGGGTGACGATTAGGGTTGTCGATTAACGAATTTATATTTTTATTTTTAACTTGGACGTAAACTACTATTTTAAAAAGATGATTTCTTAATGCATTTAAAACGCAATTGTATTTGTCTAGTAGGCAATTGTTGTGACATTGGAGAAAGGGATTAATAGTAATGGGGTCTAACTGCCTCATTGCTAGCAATTTGCCCTCTTAGATCGACCTCCACGCGGTTCCCTTGGAAACCATTGGGTTTAATAATGGTTGAATTCTTCACGATGGCCTGACCTGCTTTATCCTCACCTATCATCCGTCATTAGTGTTTACCAGTGTATTATATAAACGCAGGCGGGGTCACTATTTCATTTTCATCCGTTAAAAAAATTACATACCCAGTAATTACAGGTTAAAGACGACTTCAAATGTAACAAAACCAGTTATTTTGATCTAAAAAATAAACTATTGAACCGATTTTGGTAAAATATTTTCTATTCTATAAGGCCATTTTGTAAGGATATACTTACAGATAAAAAAAAAATTAAATCGAATTTAGTAATAACGGAGATATGAGGTAACAAATATAAAAGAAAATACAACCAAACTCAGAAGCTTCCTTTTTTTAAGGCGGTTGAAAAACGACATAGTACATTGCGATACGACATCTAATCGGTAATCGGAGGATGTGACAATTAGTAAAATTGTTTACGCTATCAAAAACTACCATCGACAACCCTAGCATCTCCCTGGTGCATAAGGGGAAGTTTACACCAAACGGTCGCTAGACACGACATCGGGGGCGATTCTGTAATTCGATTACATAAGGTGGTAAAGTAAGGGACAAGAATATGACAGTGACAGTTGCAAACGTTAAAAGTGAGCGACAATACAAGTTTATGTCTTATCACCAAGCAATAGAGTGCGGACTACTGATTCGTAAGTCGCGATGGAAATTTTACGTTCATTATCACTAAACATCTAATGAAATGATATTTAAAATCATGGTTGTCGCTATTCAATTACTTTTATTACTTGCAAATGGTACCCACATTAAATTTCTGTTGCAGTAAAATTAAATATATGACGTGTGAGGTTTCTTTTCAACCGACTTCAAAAAAAGGAGGTTCTCAATTCAATTGTATTTTTTTTTATGTTTGTTACCTCATAACTCCGTTAGTTATAAAGCGATTTATAAAATTCTCTATTTTGTCTAAAAGGATATACTTACAGATTGATCCCATAGAAATTTTATCAAAATCCGTTCAGTAGTTTAATTTTTAAATAAAAAAATAAAAAAAATTGTTGTGACACAATTAAAGTAGTTTTTTATCTTAATTCTTATGAGAAAATAATGGAACGGTAACGTCGGCTGCGCTATCAGTATACGCTGGCGGGGCATCTGTGAGAGAAGACAGGTGAAGAACAGGTCTGTTAGCCCATCGTTATATATTTCATAAAAATCAACTACGACAGTTTCTAGAGGTAACTGCGAGAAAGTCAACCTAAGTTGGTATATTGTTGGCAATAGGTTCGCTAGTCCCCATAACTAATAATCCTTTTTCCCTTTCAAACAGACATATTGTCCATGTGTACATTCATACACTGCCACTGCTGCCCCCATAGACAAATGGTAAATTAATCTATAGAAAAATGCGTTTTCGTCAGGTTACGTTTCATAACAAAAACAAGACGCCAGACGTCACTTTTCTATGCGATAGCGATAATGTATCTATCGATAAAGTGATTTGGCACTTTTTTAGTGGGCCTAGAGACTAGTATAACGACCTACTAGGTCCGCTAGGATTTTATGCAAACGTTCTAACTTATTGGAAAGGGGGGAAAGAGATTGTCAGATTTAACAGCTCCATTGCTAGCTATATACCCTATCAGGTAGACCTCCACATGGTTCCTCTTGTTCAAACAAAACCATTGTTTGTAACTTTTGTAGAAATCGTTATAATAGGTTTAATTGATCTGCTCTCATGCTCACCCAACATTTCTCACCGATTATATTACCGATTACATTTATATCGATATCACATATTGAGTTACCATTTTATTTTCATCCATAAAAAAATCTATCGGACTGAAGTCGACCTCCATTCGCTCCGTAAGTTCTTTAAGCACATTTCGACCATCTACAGTACTCGCCCTGCACGTGTTTGGCAAAACAACAAAAACCGTCTTTGCCCTTTACGTTAATGATTGCATCCGAAATACAACACGTGCAATGCACGGCAGAAATGGATAAAACAGTGTTATCTACCCATCCAGATGTGTCACACAGATGGCACGCTTGAAAAACGCTTGAAGATGGTACGTACGAAAAACCTTAAAACAATGATTGGGACAATAGCGTGACATTGCCCATTAAACAAACATTTATATACAATAGGAGCCACAGACAGCCCTCTATGTCGGGGCTGTCTTGACGCCGAAAAAACGGCTGTTCACGTTATCCTGGAATGTGAAGCTGTGGCCCCTCAATGTTTAAAAATCCTCAGAACGGCGAGGTTGCTCGGTAATGCCTGTAAAGATCTCAGGAAGCTTCTGTGCTTCTGGGCAGAGCTAGGCTGGCTGTAGTAGCCATGACGCATACGCCCAACGGGCTAAATGAGGGGTTAAGCGCGGAAAATAGAGTCCAGTTTACATTACACGTATACATATACAATATTCGCTAATACTACTGATAGGTTTTTATAGCCGCTTGCAAACAGCAATAGGTAAAGTTCTCGGGCTTTCTCGAATATTCTCGAATTGCATTTGTCCCCCTGAGAGGCACTTACGCCTATAACATTGCTGCTACCGCTAGGGATATAATTCATGCATTTTTAAAGACAGTTTACTAGACGTCTAGACGAAATTGCCGTTTTACTGTTATGGGTGAAAACATATAAATGTTTTTGGACATTTTTATTCGTAAATATATACCCTTCAGAGTATGGGGTATGTATATGGTCTTGAGGGTACGCGTATATACTTTGCTTTTTTAGTACATGGTAACAATATTTTCTGTTATTATGTGTATGACTGATCGTGTAATCGTTCGTTTGTAACAATAATAAGTAATAATAGAAACACCCCAAAAATAACTTATAGAAAACTACATTATGAGTGAGTAATATAGACGGTATATTATTTTCAAAAATTCTATCTACCCGTTCGAAGTCAGATCAAATCACTTATCATGAATATAAGATTTATTGAGGTGGGTCTTATTTAACGCTAGATTTACACTAGGCTCCAAGCAGCGATCTATTAATGAAGATGCCTCATTTCGACCTAAAATACGTTTCGCAACACGTGCGTGGATTAAATCGCAGTCAGAGATCGATGGCTAATACAGAAGGTTGTAGATCTTCTAGTAATAATAACAGTAATCAATCTTCAAGTGTTGACAGTCGCACGCATACTAATGGCAGCGGAATTAAACAAAATCAATTAATTCTATTGTAATCAAATAACCAGTTATAAGAATGACCTTAAGCATCTTTTTTACTATTGAAAAGTCCCGCGATTGATCAGGATCTCACCTAATAGAAACTGATGAGTCTAAGATAAAACTCGCGGGACCACTAATAGTTCATTCATAATCATCTTAAATTGGTGCAGATTATATTTGGACGAGTAACGTAAGCAGGGGGAGAGTTCCACTCCTTGGCTGTACGCATGATGAAGGAAGATGCAAAGCGCTTCGTGTTTATAAATGGTATGTTTACGACGTAAGTGTTGAAGCTCTCGCCCTGTCTGGTTGTATGACGATCGATAGGGAGTAGTGGAAGAGGAAGACATACTGCGTCGACTCAAAATAATGGGATTACAAGGCGTTGATGACCGTAACGTGTTGTATAACGTAACCTTCATTTCACCATAAAAGTATAAAAATTCGAGTCAACATAGGCCTAAACCAAACCCTATAGATTGTAAAAAAAAGCGTCAAAATAGGGTCAGAATTGGCGAAGAGATTGTGTATTCTTCTTCAAATCGCTAAACATTTGATGCAAAACTTTGTAGCATTTCTTATAACACTGAAATCTGTCATTACTTAGCAACAGTGTGTGGATTTTTCAAATAGCCCCCAGCCATGATCGAGAGTTCGTATAAATACAATCGGGGACTAATCCAAACATTGTCAGTCACCCGGCACTTCGGTACGCACTAATTTGTTTTCAAAGATAACTGGATACGTCCGTTGATCAGGAGCGCGTCCCCCGTAATCCCAGTCTGGGATTGCTTCTAATCCCGTGATTATATCGATAAATATTGCACAACACTATCCGGCGGTATTTACGTGCTCTTAGAAATGTTGTTATGTTGTTAATGAAAACCCGATGCCAGGAAAATGAAATGATAATTCTGTAAGTGAAAACTAAGAAGTTCCAATTCGTCCGATTTTTTCAATGGTTATATGTTTCACGATTTCGTCGCAAAAGCAAATTTTGATAATTCTTTTTGCAAACAGAGCTTAGTATTTTGTTGGTCCCATATTAATCTTTACTAATATTATAAATGATAAGAAAAAAAAAATAAAGAACAAGCAAGATGAATGGCAATGAGCTGGTCACATAACTCGAAGGACCGACAACCGATGGAGAAGTTTTTTTATCAATTTTATCAAAATCGATTTAGTAATTTAATTTTTAGACCGATACAACTGGATTTGTTACAATTGAAGCCTTATTCTTTGTGGAACAGAATCTTATATTACTACTGAGTAAAATGTTAAGAACATGCTTTGTGGAGATTGAACAGTTATTTTCCAAGTTTAGTTTCAGTATCGAAGGACTGCAACCTAGGGGACGGTGTTGCGCCCTCGTTAGACGGTAATATCTCAGACCCGGTCTATTGAACTTGACAACTTCGTTGCTTCTCAGTTTTTAATCAACACAAATCGTCCCACGTTCATTTTATTTAACGTTAAAGAGTATCCAGACTTAGTGGCTCATTAGTCACGTTTCAGTAGACTGAGGTATTGAATTCGATTTAATTTTTGGTAAAGTATAATAAAAATTATGTTATGGATGAATTGAAAAATCAATATTGTATTAAGTGATATAACTTTCAAAAGAAGGAGGTTCTTCACTTAGGAAAAAAATGGCAAAGTTACAAAAATACAGGTATTTTTGTGGTTTCGTTGCCGTTTTTTTTTGCAGAGCAAAAAACAGCTTGTTGACTGATTACCAAGATTTAAATATTCAGTGTTCTGAATTCAAATAATTTTAATTTAATGTGTCTACGACACGATTGGTGCGTCGTTCAATGAAGTCGTTACTTTACTCTGGAGCAAAATCTATTTCTAAGCTTAGGCATTATTTTTTATACAGTTTCCATCCGTTTTCTTTGGTTGTTATTTCTATTAATCCCCAATATATTGCGATATCGCAATTATTTATGTGTATAACAAAAATAAAAACGAATTCAAAACCTATTTCTTTTCGTTTTTAATAAGAAAGAAGTTCTGAATTAGATTATAAATATTTTTTAATGTTTGTTACCTCATATCTCCGTCAGATATTTTTCATCAGAAAGTATATATACTTTCAGATTGGTCCCATAGAAATTATATTAAAATCCATTCAGTAATTCAGTTTTTAAAACCACATAACTAGTTTTTACCATCTCTGAAGTCTGTTTTTTGTGGAATACGATCTTATTTTTTTTAAATCATTAAAAAATATATAGATAATACGTATACTTCTGTACTAATGGGATAATTGTTTTGTATAACAACAATGTCTTTATTATTTTTACCCGTGAATAAAATGTTTGACGAGTAAAAATGTTTCGCAATAAAAACAAACGTAATTATGATCGGTAAACAAGGACTTTATTGGGCGAGAGTTACATTTACGAGATCCTATTTCGCCGCCATCTTTAACTATAATAAAGTATTCGTTGGCGGGGATAAAATAAAATTGTTTACTCCTTTTATTAAGCGACTTCGAAACGAGGAGCTTCGAAATTTGCGTAAAATTTTTTCTACGTCTCGTTTCGGTACAGATTTTTAAGGGTCCTCCAATAAACGAAGATCTTATCTCGTCTGATTAAATTTTTGTGGCATTATGACTGGGCGAGGGATGGGCAGGAGCGTCTCTCTCAGAGCATCTGTAAAACCTGACTGCGGTTGCCAATCCATCTGCCAAGCAGGGCAACTACTGGCACCTACAAAAAACTATTTATTACGAAGCAAAATATAATTAATGAACACAAAACCCCATGTTCTAAATTCAAATATTTTTAATCTAACATGTCTATAAAACATCTCAACGTATTTTATGACGATTGAAGTCGCCGTTCATTCTTTGCGGAACAAAGCCTTAAATTTTGTCATGAAATAATAACCAATATTGTAGCAAATTCTTTTCCCCCCAATGCAGCGACTCAGCGGCGCTGTGAAGATTTTGTATCAGCGATCCGGGATTAAAGGATTTAATTCCGGGATTGGGGGGATTCGTGGCCCATCGAGTGCACTACAGAGACTTGCATTGTTCTTAGCTATGTCAAATTGTGTTCACTATTCGTATTTCCGAAGCCTGTGTAGTAAGCAAACGGGGAGAATTTTTTTTTTTTGCTTTTATTTAACTAGAATGGCAAACATGCAAACAGCCTATCTGATGGAAAGTGGTAACTGTCGCCTATAGACATGAACAGTACTATGGACATAACAAAGTGTATTGCTTCACCCATGATACTCCTGATGCGTTGTCATTCATGAGGCCTAAGGTGTTATACCTCGGTACCCTGTAAATTCACTGCCATATCCCACTCTTCAAACCGAAACACAGCCATGCAAACACAACTGCTTCACAGTAGAAACACGAATAGGACAGAGGTACCCAAGCAAATGACTTTTGTACAAAATCTACCTCTGGTGAGGCGAGGCGGAGAAAAAAGTATTGCTAGCAATAAGGTCTCAGTGCCTCATAACTAGTACTATACCTTATCACGTCGACCTCCACGTGGTTACCCCTGGAAAACAACGGGAGTAATCCTTGGCGAAATCGTCATGATAGGCCAACTGATTTCCATTTATCCTCACCTAACAACGCGCAGGCAAGGTTATCATTTCATTTTCACCCATTAAGAAAAGGAAGCAAACGATTATTAAGTAAAAAAAAAATACTAGGAAACACAACTTAGGTAAGTATAATAGCAGTATAAATAATAACTTTTATGTAACTTATGACTTCCTTTGCATTAAAAAGTTTAAATATTAATCTAGAATATAACTTAGGTACTAAATTTCTACAAATTCACATAAATAAATATAAAAAATATAATTTACATATATTCATTCAAAATTCATCACCAAAAGCTTCACTATTGTTACCAACCTGACTACCAAACGTGGCAACTACTGGCAATCCCACTCTCCCCACCTATAGGGGAGGCTTATGTTCAGCAGTGTACAGTTAATAGCTGATACAATGATAATCATTCATTCAAAATATACATTCTGCACCGCTTGCATCCAGTGAGTCCCTGAAATGCTCTCGAGATCGGCACTGCATCTCGCAGGCGGTTACTCAACACAACGCTTGCCCGCAGGAGGTCTTCACTCGAGATCCGCAATTTCTCGTCGGTTATCGGGTGCTTCACCGGCCCATTGACACTTCAACTTATGATATCTTCTGTGGATTCTCATGTTCCAGAATCTATCACGCAGTACAAGTACCTTAGTGGACGTTCTAATGACTTCGATTTAACCATGCTCACTATAAACGTCAGGTGTCTTCTTTTTAATGCAACATAGAATGGCCGTCAGCTTGTTTGCCATTCTTGCAACTTGCATTAAAAAAAACCACCTGATGGAAAGTGGTAATTGTCACCTATAGACATGAGCAGTACCATGGACACAATAGAGTATATTGTTTCGCCCATGATAGTCCCCATGCGTTGCCATTCCTGAGGACTCGGGTGTTATTTAGGTTGTCTGTAAGAGATTGCTTTTAACGATAAGGCCGCCTTTTGTATATGCACATTCTGTGTAAATACTCCTTGTATACATCTCTATTGTGCGCAATAAAGAGTTTATTATAAGTTAGTTAATATCATTACCCTTTTTAATTTGACAGTCGGGTAAGGACAGCGTTATTAAGCTCAGTACTAGATATTTACAAGCTTGCTATTTCAACGTAATGTTCGGTTCGGATAAACTTAATAGTCTTTTATGAATAGTCTTTTATGGATATTAAATTTTTCAATATAACTCGCGAGAATAGATATATTGGAACCACCTTGCAATAAATTTAACGTTTTATTACCAAGACATATTTATACTGTGAATCAATAAATGATTGATTTATAAAGATAAATAAACTAATTTGTCGAATAATGAAACAAGAAAGAAATAATTTTATTTGAGTAAATTTAAATTTAAGCATTTTTTAATAGTACTTTTTTATGATACTACCATCTGTTCGAAATGCAATTTCAGGTAAGTAGAACGGACAAGAAACTTATTAAAAAAATTACAGTCACTTATTAAATAGAAACTCCAAAATTGAAATTTTTGGAAGGAGAACATTTTAATGGCTTTTGAATAATACGTAAAATATTTTTGAAGTTGGCTAAATATCATCACCAGTACATTTATTATGATACTTAGAACAGTAAATAAGCAGACTGATGGAAAGTGGTAATTATAGCTTACATACATGAAAATCATAATGGGAATGGTTTTGTGCCTCCATAACCCAGTGATTTTACTGTCATATACCACCTTCCAAACCGAACAGCTGCTTCACGGCAGACACACAAGAGGGACAGAGGTACCAAAGCAGACGAACAGTCTTCTATTAAAGCAGCCAGACATAGGCTAATAAACATCATCATAATCTTCCTACCCTTATCTCAATTATTATTTGGGGTCGACAATATATTTTCCTCTTGCATTCTTCTCTATTTGCAGTCATTTCCATATTCACTCCTATTGTGGCCATACAGTCTATTCATATCTTTTAGGTATAGGCTGCTAGATACACTAAAAAAGAAAAAGTACATTTCTAATATCATTTGACAAAAACAATTATTGAGCGTCGTTTCACGCTGCCTGGTCCGTCGTGTCACCAACTTGAATATAGAAAACAAGACGCCCACTGAGAGAAGGACGAGTTGGTATGGTCAGACAAACAAGTAGAGACGCGGTGGATACAATGTAAAAAAAAATCGCGACAAAATAAAATAATCTCAGTATACTCGTAATTCATTTAAAACAAATATTACATTATTTTTATAATACGCATCAATGAATGTAGAATGAAAATACGATATTTTATAGATTTTTTTTTGTCTTTAATTATCTGGTAACACGCTCATAAAAAAATACGAACATAGACGAATAAACCTTTCCCCTCTTCTATAAAAGTCTGTCAAAAGAAGACGGAAATGGCGTAAAAACATTTCCGTTTGATTCTATGACTAGGTTCTCAGTTTGTGTGTTAGTTAAGATTCTTTATATCCGTTTATTTCGATGTATAGTGTAAGAAACTATTATCTGCGGAGTAGGTCTAATAACCTACTCCGCAGTATAATGCTGAGTTGGTTGCCTTTACAACGTTGAAACACATACTACAAATTTTTTGTTATGCTTATAAATTCATTAATTATGTGCTTGGTGCTAAAATGTGGTGAATAAATAATTTATCTCTCCACCTATTCAAAACGCTATCGAAAAGCTCTATCGATTATTAATCAATTCAGAATAGGTGCAATATTGCACAATATACACAGAACATAAGCAAACCAAAAACCTCCTTTTTGGAGTCATTTATAAATTAACAATTACGTGATAGCGACATCTGTCGCCAATTCCTGTTTGGGAATAACAAATATATTTTTGCAAACCGTACAACCACTCCCGGTCACTTAGAAGTATTGCGGCGCGCCAACCCATAAAAAATATAGGAAACAGAATATATTATTATTTATGTGTCGGACGGTTCCGTACGTTTACGAGCGCGACGTCAACTGACAAACGGTAATGGAAAAATGTATTTTGTAAACTGAACTCGTATTATAGAAATACGAGTGTTGCGGTGAAAATGTTACTAGAGGACTATTCTCTTATTAAACGTCTTCCTTTTGTTACTAGTCAACATCAATGATATTTTTAAAAGATGTAAATGGAATGGTAAACCCGCCAATGCTATCGATATACGCTTGCAGGGCACTAATGAAAGATGGTAGGTGAGTATGAGTGCAGGTCAGTTGGCTTATTACTACGAATTTGACAACAATTAACCACGATGATTTCCAGGGGAAACTGCTCGAGGTTGAACCGATAAGAGTATATTGCTAGCAATAAGTGCTGTTAAATTTCATAGCTAACAATTTCTTATTTTTAATCAGTAAGTATACACTTTCAGATAAAATAAGTGACAGAATTATGAGGTAACAACTAAAATTGAGAACCCCTTATTTTTGATGTCGGTTGGTAAAGAACATTAAAAAAAAAATTTGGTCGCTACCAAAGAAACCAATTAAGAATTTCCATTTAATGAAGCATACATCCAAATCCTCCATATTATTTACTCCTATGATTAAAATCGTCATAAAATTAATATGGGTGTAAAGTATTAACTCTGTGACAAATGGAGCTGCAGTTTTTCTTTCCCGAGCAAAATCCTGCACGTTGCGAAATCTATTTAAAGATGGCGTCATATATCCAAATTAATTTTCATTTATATGGCATCATTAAGTAGCTCCATCTAAATAAAAATACAACAAATTGAAAATCGTTAAAAATGCCGTTGTTAAAATCTCATCAACCGACTTAAAAGAAGGTTTTTCTTATGTTTGTTAACTCATAATTTCCTCACTTGTAAATAGATTTGGATTATTTTTTTTATTTTAAAGAACGATCCCATAGAAATTTTATCAAAATCGGTTCAATAGTTTACTCTAAAAATAACTAGTTTTGCCACAATTGTAGTCGGTTTTTTGTGAAGCCCAATCTTATTTGTTTAGGTATCCAAACCCTATTGCTTATTTCAGTCTCCGAAACTAATTTTCATGGAAACTTTTCAAACCATACAATTTCATTATACAATAGACCGATTTAAAGCATTTTCACATAATAGAAAATTATGACTTGTGTACCGAAAATAGTGCAACAATTTTAACATTCAAAGGAACGTTTTACTTGTTACTCAAGTAATTTTATAACAATCTCTGGCTTAATTCAATTACGAGACAATGGCAATGGAACCCCAATCCCCGACTCGTTCAATCAAAGCGTTTACAATAAAGTTAACGAGTAACGATAACAAATGTTGGCCGATATAACAGATGTTTGGTCCAGCGATGTGAAATTAATGTTTTTATGGGGATTTGAGATGGGGTACGGGGGTATTTTGGCCGACTTAAAACGTGGAAAGCACTCGGAACTCTCGTCTGTGTACTAATAGCAATTCCGCGGCTTCGCGTACGTGGAACCCGATTATTGTTCGTATTTCCAGAAGGTTCCCCTTATATAATATAATACTTAAAAAAATTTCAAGTTCACCTAAGATGATGTGTGATTACCTAAGAAAAAATGTTTACTTTTTATTTACTTATTCATTTTTATTCGCTTGTATGTTTATATTTATTTACACTTGCAAGCTCTTGCATTTGAAAAAAAAAAATCCGTGAGATCACCTTCTTGATATGACACTAAATGTGATGGCATTTAGTATTATTTCAGGACTGTGACGTCACAGTTTTTTTATTTTTATTTGGGTCGTGGCTCGGGACAATAGAATAGAAACTTAATAAGATTTTGTACTTATTCTAGTTCAGTAATTTAATGATACTGAATTTATAGTTATTTATATAAAACTTGATAAGGAATATAATTTTATATTAAAATGAGACAATAACGCTACGACATATTCATTTAGGACCTAACGACGTTGTCTACCAGTCGTTAATATATTAAGTTTTGATACTGTGAAACAAAGATTGTGTCCCACAAAAAAAAAAAACCGATTTAAATTGTGACAAAACCAGTTATTTAGATCTATCTAAACTACAATAAAATAACAAACTGTAAGTATTAAAATAAGAATTTTCTAAATTGGTTAAGAATTGAGAACCTCCTTCTTTTTGAAGTCGCTTGAAAACTACTTCAACCGTGAAAAAATCTTTTATAAAAAGAATACAAGAGTAAACACTGCAAGAAGAATCATTAAAATTAGTATATAATATGTAAAGATATTAAAAAACATCAGATTGACAATTTTCTCCTTTTTTTTTATTAATTTAAAAACATTTGTATGTGTTACAGCTACACAGAAAGAGTACTGAGAATTTGCTTGAGAAATTGGGCAAAAATTGGGGATATTTAATTAAAAAAAAATATTTATTCTGTGTCTAAAGGGAACTTTTAATATCAATTTCGAAATGTACTATCATGGAAAAATACCATATTAAGAAGTCTTTGTATCTATACTGTAGGTGTTACTATAAATAAATACCTGGTCTAGCCTAGAAATTTAATATCCTTGAATTTCTAGTTTGTTATAATATATGAAATATTATTATATATTTGTATAATTAAATACAAAATAAGCATAGCTTTGAGCTAAAAACGAAAATCGTATTGAAGTTGTTAGAATAATAAGCCTTTGAACAGAAAACCTACAGTATGTTCAGATCAAAGAAATACAGTGTGCTTTACAAATGGCAATTTTCGCCGATTCGTTTCAATGGATTTATGTATTGATGTTATAAAATATATCTATAAATAAAAATAAAATAATAAAAATAAATATAAGTAAGCATGGTCCTTTGCCTAAACGAAGGGCTAAGTTCGATTTTCAATTAAGTTCATTTAGGAAATTAATAATTACTTAATTTCTTGTATATGCAACTTAGAACGGTAAACAAGCTGACGGTCCACCTGATGGAAAACGGTAACCGTCACCCATAGACATGAACAGTACCATGAGCATAATAGAGTACTGTGTATCGCCTATGATACTCCTCATGTTAACAGATTTTTAATTTATACTACCATTGGACATCAAAAAACTATCGTATGGCCAGTATCCATAATGTGGACTATTTTTATATATTTCATATTTTTTTTTTTTTCTAAAACATCACATTATTTCTATTGCAAACACAACAATGAGACATTGATCATTGTTTGTCTTACCTTTCCATAATAAATTGATATATAGCCACTGCTCGTTTTCTTATCTTCACATCAACCCCCACAAA
The DNA here is from genome assembly GCF_026898425.1 of Galleria mellonella. Lineage (NCBI taxonomy): Eukaryota > Metazoa > Arthropoda > Insecta > Lepidoptera > Pyralidae > Galleria > Galleria mellonella. The sequence goes on from NW_026442015.1 coordinate 4,611,584, forward strand.
CACAGTCGGGTCTAATTGGTAAGTCGCATGATTCTGTGTATAAAACCTTTCATTCGTTTTGTAACATTTCCTTTAAATAATACTAAAACAGACTACAGTACAAAATCTTTGGATTCTATAAATCATGTCGCAGTAAAACAGAACTGTCCGTAATTACAGGATTACATCGCAAAACATCAAAGCTGTTGCAGTGACACCCATAAATTTGACATTATGTGAAATGACCGCGACCATAGTTTTATAGACACGCCTCGTGTGTCACACGTCTGAAAGGTTTTATTTTTGCTCCCTTTTGTGTATAGTACAAAATTAGTTTAGACAGTTATGATACAAAACTGGACGCTGAAAAAATTTAACGTCAAATGCATAATTTTATGGCAATGTGTTAGTTTTTTTTTTCAAATGAATGTGCATCATCATGAAAATATATAATATGTGAATGCGCGTCTCTTTGTTGTTATTTTTTATATGCTTTTTGTTTTACTTATAGTTAATTTATTGTTAAATGACACCTACGATTTTATCTTTATATTTTTTCTTTTTCCATCGCATGTTTGATGAAAATAAAGCTTCATTGTGGGGTACAGGCCACATATATTATTTATAGTTCTTAATATTATTATTTACCAAATTCGAAATTGTCACGCGTCTCTATTGTTTCCTTTCGGCTTCCCTTCACGACCCTAATCTTCTAAGTTCCTTTCGTCAATATACATATATTTCCAATTTCCATTTCTAGTTTTCTTTATTGCCAGCCACCATTCTTCTTTCTCTCTTGTAGTGCAAATCTAAATCTAGCGATTTAGATATTTACACCCCCCCCCCCCTCTAAATGGTCAGTCATGCAGGTGGCTTAGCATTATTCCTTATGGCAGTCTATGGGAGAGGCCTAGCTTAGAGTCCAGCAGTGGACAGATAATACCTGAGATGATGTTGATGAATAGGTTTTAATAGGCAAATTTTTGCTACCTTGGATTGCATGATTGTATTCTTCGTAGGGCTATTTTTTTAATTATATATATATATATATATAACCTATGTTACTCGCTAATAATGTAGTATTCTGTAGGTGTGTGATTTTTTTAATCGGTCGAGTAGTTTTTGAGTTATTTTTGTTATTTATTAATGCCGTGAAAAAATTGAAAACTATTGTTGATAAACAGATATATATTTTATTATCTTACAAATAAACATACAAATAGTAAAATTTTTCCTCTCTATAACATTATATTAATATAGAGATTCACTACTGACTACGCCTGTGACTTCGTTCGCATATATTACAATGACTTATCTTTACAATTATAATGAAAAGTCATTCCAGCTTCCATTTGCGACCGTAGAAATATTTTTTGTCACCGTCCGTCGATTTGTGTCCCTAGTTTATTACTTCAACCACTTATTGCTAACTAGTTGTTATTTTTCAATCTCGCCAATCGAACCGCGACCCCAAGCGGCAACAATTACACAAAAGTGGCAACTCAATCAGTTTATCCGTTAACGATATGACGTTGCAGTACGAACCCCTGCAGAGATTAGGCACGTTCTATTATGCCTGATTGTTGTTTACACACTGGTACATGAAAACGAACGGTTACTATTACTTTTCAAACAACGAAGGGCATCTTCTGCGGTGTCCGTGGTACTGTATATGTCTATAGGTGACGGAAGTACTATAAAAAATGCTTGAATCTTTTGTGTATTATAATACGCGATCTATCTGCGTTTACCTTAATTATTACAATTATAAATATGGTTTACTTATGTATTAGTACCATATTCCGGTCCCTTGTTTATTTTTTCACAATTGCCATTTTTACGGAGCAAAATATTAGCTTATTTTAATTTTAGATTTGTCCTATACATTTCTAGACCAATTTTCTGGTTTATCAACGCACATCAATCTACAAAATTAAATCTAGTGGATCTAAAAACTGTAAATTTTGAAAATAGTTGTTTTTAAAGCCATCATAGACATACATCAATAACTGTTTGCTATATATCACAAAGACAAAAAGTCAATTAAAAAGTATACCACCTTCCTTTGGTAATATACTAATAACCAAAACCGTACTGTAGTCGAGAAAAAAACGCTTCGAAAACGCGGCGTTTTCTGAACAGCGTGCGTTGACACGCCGGCATATGGCGACCGCCACGTAACAGCCTGTCCCCACAATTCATAAACATTCACAATTTGCCAGTCATCGAATTTATTTAGATCTGTAATCTATCCTCCAAACAAGGCTAGTCGAATGTATAACAAAAGAGAAATGTAGAAAAAACGTGCGAGTGGAACATGGAAGATTAACACGATTACGCGAACCGCACCGTTAGCGGGGCACGAGCAAACGGACAATCTTACAGATACCAATAAACATTATACTAGTTCTATCCTGCGGCTTCACACGCACGAATCACTATATAAAGTATCCTAAAATATCACCAAAACTCATGCGGTTACCAACCCGTTGGCAGGCGCCAGGCGTAGTTGCTATTACTAGCAAACCCCATTAATAAAGAGACAAAACAATTCAATGCTATAATAAGTTTATAAGAGGTTTGACGTCTTTATGACTATTACTGTATTTTATCGATACTAATATAATAAAGAGGAAAGATTTGATTGTTTGTTTGTAACGGAAAAACTCAAAAACTACGGATTTTAAAAATTCTTACATCTATTGACAACTATTTTATCACCGAATAACATAGCCTATGAATATATACATATGTACTAATAAAGCCATTTACTTCTTTTACTTATAGTACTTTTGTAAAACAAACGGCGCTAGTTTTCGATGAAATTAAAGACCTACCTACCCGTACGAATCCGGGCGCATCGCTAGTTGTTAATAAAATCAATTATTAGTTGATAAAATGAATATTTCATATAGACGCCACAAAGGCGCCGAGGCCGCCTATTTTCTTCTACTACGTTAATCCAATTGATTGTTTCTAATTAATTACATAAAACAATAGAAGAAATTATATATTATTATGTATGTTGTATCCGTTAACTGTCCGTAGCCTCCCTCATAAAAGGGGGTTTGGCAACTACTGCCACGCTTGGCAGACGGGTCGGCAACTGTAGTTTGGCTTTTGGTGATGTTTTAAGAGGGACGCTGCTGCCCATCTCTCGAACAAAAGTTCCCTTAGTCGCCTCTCACGACACCTACGGAAAAGAAAGTGGTGACCTATTCTATGCCGAAACCACACGGCCATCTAATTGATTCTATCTAATTAGAAGAAATGATATTTTATTACTAATGTTGTATCAACCATTTACTGTCCACTCCTGAACCTAGCCTCCCCCATATGGGGGGAGGGGGAGGGTGTCCCCATTTTATGGGTAACACGAGCAACAGCATTTTGTATTTTCCCATTTTTATTAATTATATATTTGACCAAACCGACGTGTATATGAACCCCACTTTATAGTATACATCGAGACTAACCTCTTATTTATAAAGACATGAAACCTTTCATAAACCTATTTTAGCTCTTGAAGTGTTTTGTCCTTTTCTTTTGCACATAGTTCTCAATTTGTAAGACAGAGACAAAACACTCTAATAGTTAATACAGATTTGCAGGACGTTTTAGTTTTTATGAATGAGGGTGTAATACTGGAGTACACATCATAGACTACAAGAATACCGTGGAAATGAATTCAGAACTGGCGACAGAATAGCGTAGCGTAGCCACCAAAAAATTAGCTTTATTGGGTTTTAGTTGGTTCAAAAATTCTACCATTGCGGTCCCATGCAATACAAATTTTTACTAATATTATAAATCTGAGAGTGAGTTTGTTACATTATAGCGCCTTAACGGGTCAACAAATCACTATGAAGTTTGGTATACATTTACTAAATAGGATGGAGAAGGACATGACTACTTTCTCCCTCGATCGATGTACATATTCCGGCCACGCGGATCAAATCGCGGGTAAGAGGTAATATTTTAAAATTTTAGTCGTCTTTAGAAAGAAAAAAAAAGAACTTAAATTATTAAGCACAATACTCGTTAAGAATATAGGAACCCCAACCCCAGGGCGTAGTTGCGACCCCAATTTCATGCTAAGTCGCGGGAGATATTGTTAATCAAAGAAACCATCATTAATCACCACGGACAAATGCTGGCCCGGGACATATTGACGTTCTAAGAGCTTTTTCTAATAATCATTGGCGGGTCAACGTTACGGTGGGTGGAACTGAATTTTCACTGATTGAACAACCATCACTTAGGAATAGGTAAAGAAATATACTAATCAATAGTTATTAGTAATATTAAGGTAATCTTTAAATATATTAATATAAAAAGGCTTTTATTTTACTATTTCGAGTACTCATTAAAGATACCTTTTCCAACATCTATACTACAAGATTTGACTCAAAAATTAAGATTGTTTTTAGATTAATTTAAAAGAGCAAGCGTCTCGCCATCTTATAGAACCTGTGTTAAGTATATATGGTAAAAAAAAAATAAAGAATGTATTCTACAAAAAACACCGACTTCAATTGTTATAAAATCAATTATTTTCATTTAAAAACTAAATTACTGAATCTATATTGATAAAAAATTTATAAGACCAATCTGTAAGTGTGTCCTGTCAGATGGAAAAAGAAATTTTCCAATCGGTTTACAAATGAGTTTATTTATTTATTTAATTCTTTGTTGTAAACACTAGTTATAAGAATATGACAGAGGTAATTAAAAGTATAAAAGCGAGGTTAACTCTAATAGTTTTCTTCCAAACCAACACAAGTAAACCCAAAGTGGAAAGGAGCATCAATGTCAGCGAATACAGCACTGTACAATATTGTGAAAATTTTTAAACAGACAAAATTAAATTAATTACATTTAATCCTACAAATACACATATACATACAATATACCTACATATATAGATAAATAAATATATGTTCATAGAGATAGAAGATGCTCTTTAAGTCTACTCTTAAAAATATTTAGGGATTGACTCCCACGGATAGATACGAGTATGGGAGGAGAATTCCACAATCTGGCAGCATGGATGGTAAAAGATCCACTATAGCGTGTAGATGAGTGTGAAGGGATTTCGAGGATAAGAGATTTCGTCGAACGGGAGGACATGTCATGGGGAACTAGAAAATCAATTATGAGGTAACAAACATAAAAAACGACCGAATTTGAGAACCTACTTCTTTTTGAAGTTGGTTAAAAAGAGTAGCTTTCTACGATTGTAACAAAATTAATATTGACTGGTAATCTCGTTGAATATGCTGTATCTCCAATAGCATATTTCGCTTCTATGCTGGCATTAGAGACGTATGCCAGAAGTTGTCCAAATTCAAGTACAACTGAATAGATCACAATAACTGCGATATAGGTGGACAAAGGTCTTCGCCTAGTGGGTGCTAAAAGATGGACAGCGTCACTAGTGCTGACCTAGGAAGTGACGACATTCAAAAGGAACTGGGTTGAGGTGGCGCAGAACAGGTATTAAGGTGGTAGAGAACCGGAACGTTTAGTCCGCCTTTTGTACAGTTTTTTTGGAATGTGGTCAATAGAGAATAAATAAATATCTTGCCCGTTATTGCCTCTTTATCTTGCTTTTATGTAATTAAGTTTGTGTAATTAATTGTTCATTTTGTTTGTGTACAATTTATTAATCTTTATCATCTGTAACATTTTTTAAAAGTATTCGCTTCAAAAAATGATAGTTTTTATTCATTCATTCATTTAAATAAATAAATCGTGGCAAAACCAGTTATTTTGATTTAAAAATTAAACTACTGATAAAATTTCAATGGAACTTTCATAATAATTATGTTAAAGCAAATGCTTTGAATACCTTTAATAGGCATGTGCATTAATATTGTATTGTATTTAATGTTTGTTATATATGTTATAATACAATATATTCTTCGTATTCCTATGAACAAATAAATAAATAAATAGAAAAAAAAAAGATTTTAAATCTGTTTATAAACGACGGAGTTATGAGATATCAAGTAATAAAAAAAATACACCCGAATTGTGAACCACCTCTTTTTTTGAAGTCGGTTGAAAATCGATTAATAATTGGTGACATAATCGTGTAACATGATTGGAAAAAATATAGATGAATTGGGCAACTCTTCTTTTTGGAAGATGCTTAAAAATATTTCCCGTCGAAGGAAACATAACAAAATAATCAATCATATTGTTATTACATTTTCGGTCCAATCGAGCCCCTCATTGTGGCGCGAAGTGTACCGGACAATGGGCTCAGAAGTGATTTTATGTGTACCGCGTTACACGGCACAGGATCTATATTAAAAAAATATATATATATTAATATTTTGACGTTTCACTCTAGTTTTAGGGTTCCGTGAGCAAAAGAATAACACTCCTATAACTAAGTTATGTATTTATTTATTTATTTAAACTTTAAAGCACAGTAAAATTCTATGTACATTTGGCGAACTTAACACCGGACGGTGTTCTCTACCAGTCAACCATTGGGCAAACTAAGAAATACGTAGGCGGTAGATTTTTGAATAGAGCAAAAAAATAAATAAAATATATATGTAGGTATATATTTTTCTAACCACAAATATATACCTACATATATATATTCTTATGCCACACAGCATATGATAACTTTTGGTAGCTTAATTTCCTTTTTCATAAAAATATTTGAAGATTGACAATACCTTTATAAAATGAGATTGACACGTTATAATTATTTATTTACTCTTTATTGCATTACTTAAAGAATAATACAAAGACATTAAGTGTAATACTTATGAAGTACAAAAGGCGATCTTATCGTTAAAGCAATCTCTTCCAGACAAATTCCTTTAGGTAAAGGAGAAAAAAAGACGGTAGCTATTTGGGGCGAGTATTTAATAATTTAAAAATTATTATCCTACCCTTAAAAACCGACCACAAAAAAAATATAACATTGTCATAATTATTACAAAAAATAAAAAAAATTGCAATTAATTATTAATGTATCATTATTTTGACTAATAGTTACATTTCTCTTTTTATTTTTTTGCACAGTTATTTACTAAATAAATTTTGTAAAAAAAAACTGTATATAACGCTTATGTGTTGCCATTTAATACATAAAGATAAAAAATACTTATTATTAACTATACTTTCAGTATGCCCGCCTTCACATAATGACATCATTTGTTTACTTAATTCAATTAGGAAGTTTCCAGAAAAAAATGGCATGAGTCTCTGAATACGTCGCCCGTCTTTGTTTTAATTATCCGCCTGTCAGGGGGATCAAATCGTGCCGTCTCGTTCGCACACGCCAATTAGTACATTCGCTATCCCTGTTGGGCATTGCAAAACTTTTCCCAACACAGACGCTTTCCAATTTTGCTAAGTGTTACGATGATGATAGAGCACACAACGCAATGGTTATTAATAAAAAATATAATTTGATTTTATTTCAATATAAAAATTTGTAAATAATTTTATTTAAATATAATTTTAACATATAATTATCGAGGGATGGGCATCAGTGTCCTTCTTAAAACTAAAACTAAAGCCTAACAGCGGTTGCCAACCCGCCAGTCAAGCATGCCAACTATTGGCAACACTCACTCTGATGGCGGAGTCCTATGTCCAGCAGTCGGCAGTTAACGGCTGATATAATAAATAATTTTAAAGTTTTAAAGATAATAGATACTTATAGTATAAAAGTCTTCTTTCTTCTGTCTATAATAAATTGCACTCATGTAAGTATTGTATTCCTTTTTATGCCGTTTTTTTTATACCATCAGGTGAGCCGCATGCTCGTTTGATGGTAGCAAACAAACAAGCTTTAACCCGTCTGATGGTAAATGATCAGCTTATGGACGCTTGCCACATTAGGGCCACATTTATGTAAAAGAATAGGATGTTTATATAAAATAAAATTAAAGGAACTAATAAACTGAAATTGTAGTTAAAATGACTTGTCCAAAATGCGCCTATTAAAATTACTTGTTTAAAATGCGATCTTTGTGCCTGTTATTATAAAAATAAATTATTTTGAAAAATTTTAAATCTATTTGAAACAGGGTGAATTAAGTTACGAAATATAACAGGCATATTTCATTTCAGAATCTAAATTTAGGATTTATATAAATAATGTATATTCATTTACTTATTATATACATATATATTATTTATATTTAGCCGCAGATTTAATAATAAAAAAAACATCTGTACAAATTTACACATTTATAGTATCAATAGTATATAGCAATTAAGGCATTAATTGACTATTAACAAGCACTTAATACTGCTAATTGTTGATATTTAAGAAATTATAATAATTATTAAGTAGCAAGTTGAAGATAGTAAACAATATATATATATATATGTATATGTATATGTATAAAATTTAATATACTACCGAGAGTGATTAAATGAAATCTTAATAAAATAAAACTAGTGGCACAATGGGCACACAAAAAAATATTAATAAAATTATAATTGAGAAGGTAAGTACATATGTCGATATTACTACGCTTTCACCGTATTTTATTAATGTAATAAAATTGTAACTAGGCGGCCTCTGTATATAGAATATAGACTTAGGAAAAAGTTATATACGAAGCGACTTAATATATTTTAATAAGAGTAATAGAAGCTAAAAGAATATTAAAAGTTTTGTCAGTCTGTCTTTTTTTTTTTAATAAGTGATAATGTAATGGCAACCCTGCCTGCGCTATCGGTATACGCGAACGAGGCACCAGTGAGGGATGGTAGGTGACGATGAAAGCAGGCCAGTTGGCCTATCGTGATGAATTCTATTAGAATTAACCACGATGGTTTCCGGGGGGAACTACGTGGCGGTCGACCTGATAGGGTGTATTGCTAGCAATGGTCAGTTGGAATTCATTACTAACAATCCCTTTCCCCCCGGTCTGTCTTATTTAGGTACAGTATCAGCATCACGCAATAACTTCTGCACCAAATTGAACGTGGTTGGCTCAGTTGTATTCTTGAAGGTCAAATTTTAATTTTTTTTTTTATACAACTTAGAATGGCAATCAAGCTGACGGCCCCACCTGATGAAAGTGAAAACTGAAAGTGGTAACCGTCGCCTATAGACATGAGCAGTACCATGGACATAACAGAGTATACTGTTTCGCCCATGATACCCCCCATGCGTTACCATTCCTGAGGATTCAGGTGTTATTCCTCTGTACCCTGTAAATTCACGCCATATCCCACCCTTCAAACCGAAACACAGCCATGCAAACACAACTGCTTCACGGTTGAAACACGAATGGGACAGATGGGTACCACTTACCATCAGGTGGGCCGTCAGCTTGTTTGCTATTCTTAGTTGTATATAAAAAAAATATGAAAGTAGCTTTGTTTGTTACCTTATAGCGCCTTAACGGCTTAACCAATTACTATGAAATTTGATATACACGTACTATACGGGACAAAGAAGTACTTAGGCTACTTTTTATCGCGGTCACGGGGACGAAGTCGCGAGTAAAAGCTAGTACATAATACGTAGTCAAACATTTTTAACTCATGCAAACAATATAGAAACATGACGCTCAGTGCGTCTCCAGTCTAATTTCTTAACATTAGTATTTTGAAGCACAGCGTGAATTATTCACAAATTCATAATTCACCCTCTTTCCACTGCCGCTCCTAACAGCTCCGCTATGTATCTAAATCATTTCGAATATAATTTAATTTGTGAGAGACAGCGAAAGGTGATTACAGACTAGATCTGTCATGCTTCAGATCACAGAAGTCAAGTTTAACAAAGAATGCAAGTGTACAATTCACACTTAAGTATGATAAAACTACCGCAAACTTATCGTTGTGGAAGAAATTGTAAGTAATGGGGACGTCACTCCCCACTAAAACATACCCTGTCAAGACTACCTATTCACGGTTCCACTTGGAAACTGTTTAATCAAGTGGCAAGCGATTCCATCGATGGACTAGTTTGCAACTTGTCAAGGGGGCATGACTTGAAACTTTGAAGGGAGAGGAATTGTTAGTAATAGGGATATTAATGCCCATTGTTAGCAATATAGCCCTTCAGGTCGACCTCCACGCGGTTCTCCTTAGAAACCATCGTGATTAATTCCTATTGAATTAATCACAATGGGCAAACGGACCTAGTTTCATTCTCACCGTCACTGGTGGCCCGCCAGCGTATACCAATAGCACAGGCGAGATAACCATTCCATTATTGTCCACTAAAAACTGAAGCTTTATTTAAATTTAACATAGACCATATCACTTTCACACATTAAAAAAAAAAAAAAAAACTTGTGGTTTAGTTCTTTTTTTGAAAATATGGCACGTTTGTATCAAGAAAATCTAAATTCAAATTTATAAACGGCTACACTCGACAGATACACAAATCAATGTGCTCGTACAAACATTGGTACTGCGATATAAACACACAGGCTAACACATCATTGGTTTGGGTTCAGTATTGGTCGAGTTTGTTGACATTATCTATTGGGAATTGCAACCAAATTGGCTGATGGAAATTGGTAACGGACGTCTATAGACATGAATAATACCAGGAATGTTACAAAATACACAGTATATTGCCTGCAATTCAATTACAATATTTAATATAAATTACATGATTGTAATTGTATTTAGTGCCTATTTTTTTAATATTAATAATAATAATTATCATCATTTCAGCCATTATCCGTCTACTACTCGATATAGACCCCCATAGACTGCCATAAGGAATGGTGTTGAGCCACCTACATACACTGACTCCCTGCAATGCATTTAAGGTCGTCACTCCATCTGGTGGGGGGTAGTTCTACACTACGAAATAATAATAATTATAAATTTGTTTGCATTAAATAGGATAGGTATCGGTGGTCTTATGTTATATAATTTCGAGCCCATTTAGCCATCAAAGAATTTTGGTAGCAAATGATTATATCATACCTCGACAACAACTATACTAGATATTTATCTATTCTTTTTTTTTAATTGCATGTACCTAATTTTAAATTTATTGAATGGAAGTTTCTTTATATACATAGGATTAATAATATTTGTCTATAGTCTTAATGAATGTCAAATATAACTATAATAAATTCATCTATTACAATATATGTTATGGTTGAATTTCGACCACTGCCAAGTCAACTAGTTAATATAATATAACTAGGCATAATACTTTCGTTTTCAGGTATGGTTATCAGGTTATGGGTTATCTGCTACGTATGAGGGGTCTCATGAGCTTCTAAGTGTAGTTGTGTCATGTCCATTCATTCCGTTCATATCTATTGGCGACGGGTGTCGCTTCACATCAGGTAATCCTCAAGGTTGTCATTCTATATAACACAATATATGGATACCCTAAACTGCAGGCCAGGTTACTAAGATTATGTGGCACTTTATTATTTTTCATTTTTATAAAAAATATATATATATATATAAATATTTTTAGTAAACAGCTGAAGTGTATCGACTCCTTAATGTGACAATAATATTTTGACCATGGAATGGCGTAACGAATTCAGGGAAAATTTCACATAATATAGTCATAGGAAGCAAAAGGATCAGCAGCTGATTTTTTTTTGGAATGGATGATAATGGAATAATAATAACCTCGCTAGTACCATCGGCATACGCTGGCGAAAGGTACACAGCGGTAAGAGATGATAGATGACGATGTATCAGGTCAGTTTGCCCATAGTGACGAGTTTATAAAGAATTGACCAAGATGGTGAATTCGGGGGAAACCGCGTAGAGGTCGACCTAATAAAATATATTGCTAGTATTGAGGTTATTAGATCCCCATTATAACCAATTCCTTTCCTCCCGCAGCTGAATATTTTTTGTAATGGGTGATAATGGAATGGTAACCCCACCTGCGCTATTAGTATACACCGACGGGGCACCAGTGAAGAATGATAGGAGAGGACGAAGCAGGTCAGTTAGCCTATCATGACAAATTCAACAAGAATTGTTCACCAAGGTTTTCAGGGGGAACCATGTGGAAGTCAACTTAATAGGGCATATTGCTAGAAGTGGGGCTGTCAAACTCTATTGCTAACAATCCCCTCCCCCCGTAGCTGAATATTAGGTAGTACTACCAGAGTAATAGTTCTGATTCTGAATACAGTATTAGCTGTATCCCGCGGCTTTACTCGCCTGAATTAGTATATAAAGTATCCTATGTACTAAGTTAGAAGTATAACCTACCACCAAATTTCACTGTGCACCAAAATACATGCAAATCTGTTCAGTAGTTTTTGCGTAAATGAGTAACAAAATCCATTCATTCATTTCTTTTTTATTAGGATAATGTCTTATACAGTATTACTCTCTGGTCTTCTAATGAGCTGATCTCATTAACTGCGGAAGCGTCAGAGGGGGGCGGGGAAGGGATTGTTAGTAATGGGGGTCTGACAGGCTTATTGGATTAGAGATCACCACTTCCACACGACTGGGAACTTACCTTCTTGACAACCTCTTAAGAGATATGAAGAGAGTATTAAATTACATAGCCATCTATCCTTATGTATAAAAACATACCTAAAACAGTAGCATTCAGCAGGAAAATTATGTAACTCTTACCTGAAAACAAAAATACCGCATATTAGTAATATTGCACATTCTTTATATTATTATAAATAAATTAAAAATAAATTATTATAAATTATAAATGTGAAAGTGTGTTTGTTTGTTTGTTTGTTACCTTATAGCGCCTTAACAGCTTAACCAATTATTATGTAATTTGGTATACATATAGTATATGGGATAGAGAAGGATATTTTTTATTTCGATTAGTAAAAATAATCAAAGTCGCGGGTAAAAGTTAGTATCAAATAAACAGTACTCATTGATACAAATTTCATAAATTTAAAAACAAAACAGCTACTACAATTGATACAATATGTACTAGTAACTGTTCTTATTTTAAAACAAATAAAACTCGCTAACAAATAACAAAATGTTTCATAGACACATTCGGTTTTAGCTCAAAAAAAAAAAAAAATTAAAATTGCGATAAATAGCTATTAAATACATGTTTAGAAGAAGTCTTATTACAAAAGAGCGTCTAACATCTGTTTATATAATTTAATGGAGGAAACAATAAAAAAATATCTATCTATGTCTAAACAAAACAAATCATCATCATCTTCCTACCCTTATCCCAATTATTTGGGGTCGGCATAATATGAAACAAAACAAAGCATATCTTATTAAAAATAAAAGGTGTTTAAAGTAAAAAAAAAAAAAAATTATAATAATCTATAGATTATTATAATAATTAAACATAAAACAATTAGAAATATTATTATGCCGATTAAACAATGTTTAATTAGACACACCTTAAACACTGTTTAGTTAAAATGTGTTTTAATTTATTTTTGAAGTAACAATAAATCTATAAACGTTAAGTTAACAAGTATTTAGTTTGTGCCAGTACATGACATTCGAACCTACATGCCGAAAATTCAGTAAGCAATTCCACCGCCACATCGACGGCCGGCCGGTACATAATTTCCTTATTTTTCTCATTCAAAGTCCTGGCGGAGGAGTAATTGCTGGCGTGACCAGGATAATAATCAGGACAGCTGATCCCCCGGGATTAGACGTGATGTAAATGTACAAATAGACATACTGAAATGAAGCTGCACTTTCTGTAGAGGCGTAACAGTTTCCTTTTAAAAAAATAAAATACCTTAAATATATAAGTAGCGAAAAGGGCGTATAAAAACTTAATTAAGTTAACAATACAATTTGGCACCGAGAGAAAGAAAGCTAAATCTTATTAACTACGATATTCTAGTTCGATTTAAAAAATAATTTTGCTTCGGATAAAAGCGACATCTATAGTGAATACTCAATGTCACACACACAAAAAACACACACACACACACACACACACACACACACACACACACACACACACACACACACACACACACACACACACACACACACACACACACACACACCACACACATACACACATGCACACACATTCATAATACTTATTCATACATGTGTATTGGTGATGAGATCTAAATGAAATAATTGTATTATACAAATTAGTTACACAATTGTCAGTGTACTGCTAAAAAGCCTATGTTTAGTATCTGTATGCATGTATATGATAACACGAGTACTGCTTCCTACAGGACATGCTCAGCCTAGTGTAGGAAGCAATGATAAATTCTGTGCTAATACAAACATACTATGTTAAATAAATATATCTTTATCTTACAAATTTGTATATTTACCTTATACATATATATTTATTTATACTTTTAGCATACATTAAAAAATATATCTACAGGGCGGACTTAATGTCTGATGGCATATATATACATATCTGTCACGCAGACAGTAAGGGTGGATAATATAGCAAAGTAAAAGGTACAAACATTATTTTGTTTTCATAAAATCCTCATATTTACCAATTCGCCAAGTTTTACCAGTGAATCCTAACATTTACTGGTAAAATTTAAGATTTACCAATGTGCGGACTTTTACAGTAACATATCGTCGTCGTTCGTGATGTCACACATGGCCACCACAGAATATCAGCGCTGTAACAATGAAATTGCTGCAGCACACGCTGAGTGGCGGCCACGTTGGCAATAACATATGTAAAGTTTTTTTTTTCTATTGATAATTAATGTAACTCTTTTTGTTATTGGTAATAAATGTTTTCGTTCTTTCTATATACAAACATCAAGTTGAACACGAAGGTTTACTCTTGTTACATTAGAACACCCACATAGTATAAATTTAAATATATTTGAACATATATAAGTACGATACCCACAGCTTCCTACGCAAGGAAAGGATATAATTAAAAAAAAAGTATATTATAAATTGTGTACCACAAAAAAAAAGTAATTGTGACAAAACCAGTTGACTTAAAGGTCAATCTGTAAGTATATCGTTTCAAACAAAATAAGAATTTAGAACTGACGGAGTTATGAGGTAACAAACATAATAAAAAAATACAACCGAATTGAGGACTTTATTATTTTAACTCGCTTAAAAATAGGAGCAAACGAGCATTTAGCTTACTTGATGGTAAGTAATTACCGCCGCCCATAAGTACTCGCAGTATCAGAGAAATTGCGGGTGCCTTTCTTGAAATTTGCTTTAAATAAAAAATCTTATGAAAAACGATCTATCCTTTTGGAAGTTATGATGCTAAATATACACAAAGACTTTAAACTTATTCTTTTATTTACTCAGTTATTATTATGTTATGTATGGATCTAAACCATTAGCGTTCAAATCTATAGCACTAGTTTTCACTTGCGACTTTGCGTGGCCCAGATATATTTTAAAAAAGCAGCTTTTCTACTCTGAATATTAAGTGTATGCCAAACTTGACCACCGGTTAAACCGTGAAGGTCATGAGGTAACAAACGGTAACAAAACAAACTTATTTTTACATTTATATAATTTTTTACCCACAACATAAACTCGTGACTTGAATAACTGAGATAAAAAGTAGTTTATGTCCTTCTTCTTTCCAAATTCTACGCATATATCAAATTTCACGATAATCAATTAAGCAGTTAAGGCATCAAGAGTTAACAAACTCACTTTCACATTTTTATAATTTCAATTCAATTTAATGCAATCTTAGCCTATGGATTCCACAGCTGAACAAAGGCCTTTCCCTAACTGCTACCATCTCACAATACATGGCTAAGCCGTACCAGTCTTCACGGAATTGGTCTTTTTAGATAGATGAAGATATGCAAGCATATATCAATATATAACGGCGGGGCAAAGATCAGTTGACACGTGGTGGAATTTTCAGTAGTTGCTTGTAGACGCGACCACGGGAACTAGTAGCCCTTTTACTAACAATCCCTCCCTTCCGAACCGGTTGAGATTGTCTCTCAATCGATAACGAGGTTTTCTTTTTTTACAATACATACAAACATATCTGTCACGCCTGTTTCCCATTAGGGTAGGCAGAAACAATGAAATTTTTTATAATAATAACAATAATTTATTTGTATTTATTTATATTTATTATAATAATATTTAATTTATATGGTTGAAATAGATCATAATTAATATCGCATATTTAGCCACATTATTTTAATTGGCGTGCAAAATGTAAAATCCTATTTAAATTAATTTTCAAATTATATTTCTAATTTCAAAACATGGCTAAGATCTTCCGAGGTAACTCGCCTCTGAACTGAAAGCTATTTGAACGAGCCAGGTGTACGGCGCGTTATAATGAACAAAGTTCGTTGGTGGACGTCATGAATACGTCAACCGGCGACCGAGCGCAGTAATATCAAGTTAGATTGTTTACGGCCGGTTTTTGTGTGTCCGCGTTTCCGCAAGTTGACTCTTATGTTTATAATGTTAACAAATATCGCAAACAACATTTCCGTACCGTGGCTAGTTAGAAATTACTACTGTGTGTAGTCTCTCGAGAAGAGAACGAGTTAGAGATGTCTATTTGGCCAATTTTAAAGTAATAAGGAAGCTTTCAATTCGCCTTTTTTAAGATAATTTTACGCGATTATGTTGTTGTTTTTATTCTGAACCGATTATTAAAATTGCTTTTGAAATCTATGGGGTTTGCTTCAGTATTGATCCCGTATTAATCCGATTGGAGTAGCTGTTTTTCTTTTCGTACAAAAAAAAACAGCTTATTATGAACAAAAATCTGTTTGTAAACACGGGATTCGCTGTTCTAAATTTTCATTATTTTGAAAATAATTACTTTAATTGTTTATTTTTATATTTGCGTAACGTATAACGCACAAGTGGGGACCCGACGTAGAATGGGCCACCCCTTCCTTTCCCATGGGTGTTGTATAGGCGACTAAGGGAACTTTCATTAGGTTCACTTAATCCGAGGGATAGCAGTGTCCCTCTTAAAATACCACAAAAGCCTAATTGCGGTTGCTAACCGCCTGCCAGGCGTGGCAACTACTAACAAAACATCCCAAGGGGGAGGTCTGTGTTCAACAGTGGACAGTCAACGGCTGATATGATGATGATATTTGTGTAAGTTGAAAATATTTGAATTCAGAACGATGGAATTTGCGTTCTGAATTCAAATCATTAAATCACGTCTAAGGAACACCTAATCGTTCAGGTATATGCTCACGTTCCAAGAAGCCTTTTTATGTTGCTAAGTATTCTTATAGATTTTTCACTTCACAAACTTCGGACCGACTATAATAAGGGCAGTTTAAGTCCTTTCCTTTATACAATTAGGTACGGGAGAACGCTAAAAAAAAACAATATTATATTTTTAAAATTAGAAAGATATTAAAGAGCCGTTTAGAGGTCATACCCTTGTCTCTCACTGAGGTTATGGTCGGAGTTTGAAAAAAGTATTTGAAAATAAGTTGGAAAAGAATTAGTAACAAATAACGGTTATAAATTTACCTGTTAATTTGAATATCTTGATTTAATACTTGTGGTTGATCCAGTTCATTGGAGATAAAAGTGGTTTTTATGTTTTACAAGATTCGAGAGAGGAAAAAGTTTTTAAGTATTTCTTTGTTTATTGAGACATGTACATTATACATTTAAGCCCTATAAAAAAGGAAGCTTTTAAAACATCTATATTAACTAAAATCTCAAGTCTCAGTGTAATATTTCCTTGTAATTGTTTGTATTTATAATAAATGTACTATTGTAATCTAATGGAGGAAACAATAAAGAGTATTTACCTATTTTATTACATACTCTGTGGAAATTATCACCAATTCTTTATTAATTTACCAGAGGGAGATGTACAAAGTCGTCTTTCTATTTTTCTAAGTATTTAGGTACTTTGGTCTCACTAGTGTTTCTGTTGTGAAGCTATTATGTTTGTATGACTGTTTCGGTTTGAAGGGTGATGAAATATGGTAGTGAAATGACAACGTACAAAAACAAAAAAAACTTAGTCCTCAGAAATGGCAATGCATGAAGGGTATCATGACTTCCACAGTACATTCTCTGTTCTGTCCATGGTGTTGTTCATATCTATAGATGATGGTTACCACTATACATCAAGTGGACCGTCATCTTTAAAAAAAAGTATAAGAGATTAAAAGAGGATTATCAATTCGTGTTTTCTTTTGCAACTTATAATATACTGACGACCCACCTAATAGAATGACATGAAAAGTACCATAGACATAACAGAGTATACTGTGTCGCCCATGATACGTTGAGTTGCCATTCCTAATTATTGTTATATACGTTACTGGATTAAGTCGCTATATCAGATCTCTCTGTGCTATATCTGTGGATGGAAATTGCATCTGACAGTTACAAATAATTGAATCTGTTTAAAGAATAAGGCTGTATCAAATACAAATTGCTGTGATAGCCTCTTTATATCCGGCACCATCCCTATTTAGATAAATAAAGCGAAGTATATTAAGATGATCCTAATTTTAAAGTAAAAAGTTTATGAAACGAGACGCCGTGACAAATCACGATCCATTTTGATGACGAGTACAAAATAATGAAGAAAACTTTGAAAGTTTTCGTGAGGCATCGTGTACTTTTAGCCGATTACAACTTGTACACTGTGGGCTTACAAAACGGCCGTTTTTGAGACATTCCCTTTTTATTTTTTGCAATTGCGAAACAACATGAAAAATAATTTTGCGGAGGTCCAACGAGGAAATTCTCGTCTTTCGGGTTCCATAACTTGGATAGATAAGATGTTGATAACGATTCTTGATAGTTCATATTTTACTGAACTAGGTGTTATCTTGCGAAAGTCCATATCACTGGTTATTTAATTAGAATTATTTTGTTTCATTCCACTACCATTCATCATCATCACATCAGCCCTTAACTGTCCACTGCTGAACATAAGTCTTCCCCATAAGGGGAGGTTTGCTAGTAGTTGCCACGCGTTGCAGGCGGGTTAGCAACCGCAGTTAGATTTTTACAGATGTTTTAAGAGGGACGCTACTGCCCATCCCTCCACCATAAGTTCCCTTAGTCGCCTCTTATGACACCCACGGAAAAGGAAGGGGTGGCCTATACTAGGCCGGGACCTAGACGGCGATAAATAATATACTTAATCATACTTGCAATGTCACTTTGATCTGAAGCGGTTAAGTAAAAAGGTTAATATTTTAATTAAGTCATTATAAAATTAGAAATATAAAAAGAAGGGTTTTCCAATTAACGCGTACACATATTGACTTAACTCTCCGGTTTAACATCAACCGATTAAAATATATTCTTCACGGCCGAGTTTCGTATTGTGCATATTTGAGATGTAAAATATTAATAAACTTTGGGTGCGTCGGTGAGTTTGCTCAGGTTGGCGATAAATATATGGTTTTGTAGATTATGAACAATTTTAACAGATTTTCATATATTGCTCACACCATTTTTATGATAAATCCAAAAATACATTTTAGTTTAGAGACCAACACGAGAGTAAACCTTATCAATTGCATGAATCTACACTAATATTATAAAGAGTAAAGATTTGTATTTTTGTGTGTATGTATGTTTGTAATGAATGAACTCAAAAACTACTTTATCTATTCAAAAATTCTTTCACCATTAGAAAGCTACATTCACCTTGAGTGACATAGGCTATATTTAGTGCAAGAAAAGATTACTAAAACTTTAGTAACGTAACTCAAGGTGTAAAAAAATGCTATAAAATATCTTTCGTCGCGTACGCTGCGGAAACTCTTGGTGATAGAAGAAAAGTGTGTTTTACAATATTAAAGAAAATGTCAATAACTACAAAAAAAACTTCTTGATTCTATATGTCCAACTATTATCATTATGTCACAATAACCACTTTTTAAAATGTTGTAAAAATATCCACCCGTACGAAGCCGGGACGGGCCGCTAGTGAAAGATAATTTTATTTGCCTGAATAAAGGTTTACATTAGAAGAATTTAATTTATAAAATAGTACTATTTCTATATTCAACTGTGCAGCGTGCAAATATTTAATTTGGAACTTGTCTTTAAAATTTTACATTAAAATAGTCTTCAAATGAGTAAAAACATTTCTCAGAAAGCCAATTGTAAAATTTCTCATTTAAATTTTTTGTCTGTTAATTCTCTGTATTCTGTCGGTAATTTATTATAAATTTTAACTGTAATATATTAACAGTTTTTGTTATACAATGTCAATCTATGTCGAGGTACTACTATAAAAGGTCTCTGTGCGACCTTTCTCTTTAACAAACACTTTTCATCTTTCCAAATTTGAATTATGCTTTCGAACAAATTTACACATTTCGAATATGTACAGCGACGGTAATGTTAGTAATTCATATTTGTTACATGATAATTGGTCTATAAGAACTTTACATTTAAATATATAAATATTGATAGAATGCATTTCTTTTGAATTATTAATAAAAATTGTAAAAATTAGTTTAGAACTAGTCACATAGTTATGTAAATTACACGAAAACAATACAAATGTCATATGTACTTACCTATTTTACTGTAACAACTAATCTGTGACATACAAATAAATAGATAAATATATTAAGAATCTACTCTGGGAATATAAAATAATAATCTTTATTAATACAGGCCCCAATTTGTTAGTAAACAATCTTTGCCTAATGTTAGTACATTTTACAATAAAATAAATAAATAAAAAAAAGAAACAATAAACAAATTTGGTCACCGCTGAAGTATCCCATTTGAGATACCACAAAAGTGACCAATATAAGGGCAGTCCGACCTGCTTGCAATTATATTCAGGATGCTGTTGGTACTGCCCCGCACCCTACTCACCACTGGCGCGCATCTTTTTCGCAATGTAGCATAAAAGCAATCTAGTCTCTGATGCACTACAAAATGGCAACCCGAACAGCGCCCTGAATGCATTATTATATATATTTTATATATGCAATCAACATTAATCATAAATTACATGAATTGCTTACTCCTTTACTATACGTATACAGAAAATCTTTATATATCTATTTAAAACCACCTACATAGTTGCGGAGATTGAACTAGCATTCATTAGAGAGGATAGTGTGTTGAACTTAGACGCTGTGGTAAGAGATTATGAATAACGGGGACTAGCGGCCCTCAATATTCCCTGTTAAATTGATCTAGGTAAGGATACGCGGTTGCCCCTAGAAACCGCTATAATTTCTTTATTGGATGATCATAGGACGGTATCCTCGCCTCCGCTATTGATATACGCTCATGGTGTTTATCATGACGAATTATATACATATAATATTTATTATTTTATACTAATTATATAGCTACTAATATATTATTTATCGTATTATTTTGTGCACCATATATGGTATGCTTTATATTCTAACCTTATAGATAATTTCACCTTTCAGGTTTTCAAGATTGACTGGAAGAAATCTCTTTAATGAATAAGTTAATCTGTGTATATTTTTGTTAGCTTATATATATATATATATATATATATATATATATATATATATATATATATATATATATATATATATATATATATATATATATATATATATATATATATATATATATATTTTATGGGTGAAAGTGGTATGGTAACCCCGCCTGCGCTAACGGGATACGCTGGCGGAGCACCAGTGGAGGGTGATAGATGAGAATGAAAACAGGACAGTTAGCCCATCATGATGAATTCATTAAGGAATTAACCATGATAGTTTCCAGTGGGAGCCGCGAGGAGGTCGACCTGGTTGGGTATATTGCTAGCAATGGGATTCTCAGCCTCCATTACTAACAAACCCTTTCCCCCTAATATCTATATTAAAAGTGTATGTACAAAAGCATAAATAAATGAATTCATCAAGAATTTGCCACGACACTTTCCAGGATGGATTGGATGGTGTGGTGGTCAACCTGATAGGATACATTGCTAGCAATTTTCTTTCTTCTTTCTTTCAATAGCTCTAGTGTCGATTACTAATAATTCTTTCCCCTTAACCATTACAGTTAATTCCTAATGAATTCGCAAACAAGCTGACGACCCATCTGATGATAAGTAGTAACCGTCGCCTATAGACATGAGCAATTATACCTACATCGGGTTCGTCATCTCTCAGTAGTACCTACATAACAAACATGCAGTGACCATCAATGCAACACTGGGCGGTCTAAATCTCTAGTGAGTTCAACAAAAACTGCGGCTTTCCATTCAAAACTCGGGCGGGCCGCGACCGCGCCAATTTCAAACTCGATTTAACTGCAAACCCGTACAGAGCGCCCCAGATACAGATACGGCGACCGCACATTCATTGCATGTTCAACCGGTTTGTGTTAAAACATATTACAGCAAGTTGTCGAGTCGACACTATATTTTTAAGAGCGTTTCATTAGTTTCGCTTATCGGAGTGTAGTAACGTCGCCGTTATCTGTCAATTTTCAAGAACAGTTTAACATTTTTCAATGTTTCTGACTCATTATTTTAAAAGTATACGAAATAAAATGTTTATTGTACGCATAGAATACATTGTACATAAATGCAACAATATAAACTTTGCAGCTACTTTTGCTTTTATATTTTGTTTGCGAAATGTATTACACCCGTACATGTAACAGACACTACGCCTATGCGAAATCACCACCAATCCTAAATAAACTATTGTTTCCCCCTTGATGGTTCTATAAAACCTTTTTAAGGAATTGAGCTTTTCCTTGTTCTTCATTTTAAATTTCAATTTCGTCTCTGCTCTGCATTACTCTGTGTAGCCGGCAAATAAAGAGACGGTTTAATTTTCATAAAAAAACCGCGTCGCGGTTAATGACCCTTTGTTTTCGGGCCATTGTCGTAGACGCGCGGCAGACAGACGGCACCCGGGACTGTGCATA
The DNA here is from genome assembly GCF_026898425.1 of Galleria mellonella. Taxonomy (NCBI): domain Eukaryota; kingdom Metazoa; phylum Arthropoda; class Insecta; order Lepidoptera; family Pyralidae; genus Galleria; species Galleria mellonella. The sequence goes on from NW_026442015.1 coordinate 4,634,360, forward strand.
TACGTAACGGATGTTTGTACGTCCGCGGCATAAACCCTGAAACTATTATAACAGCCCATTGTGCGGCAACTCAGGGGGTCGGCTTGTGAGTTCTGAGGTAATTATCATTATGTAAAACTACCGGTGCCTGTTTACCAGCGATTTCATTCGGGTGACAGATAGGGATTTGAACGGATTTTTTTTTTATTGGATGATAATGGAATAGTTTTTTTAATGGATGATAATGTAATAGCAACCGCGCCCGCTAACGGTATACACTGGCGAGACACCAGTAAGGGGTGACAGGCGAGAATGAAAAGACAGGTCAGTTAGCCCATTGTGATGAATACACCTAGAGTTCAGCACGATGGTTTCCAATGGGGAGCACGTGAAGATCGAACTGACAAGGTATATTGGTAGCAATAAGGCCGGTAGTCTGCATTACTAACAATCCCTCCCCCCTAATGGAATGGTTACCCTGCCTGCGCTATTTGTATACACTACCAGTAAAAAAAAAGATAGGTGATGTTGAAGCAGGTCAATCGTGACGAATTCAACAATAAATCAATCACAATGGTTACCAGGAGCAACCGCTTGGAGGTGGATCTAATAGAGTATTTGGTAACAATGGAACTGCTAATCTCCATTAATAACAATCCCTTCTTCCAACTATGTAATTGGACTGGGATAAAAGCAGACTATGTCTACCTCCATGCTTTATACTACGTATATGTCAAATGTAATGACATTTAGTATTGAAGAAGCCAGGAGGTAACAAACACACTTTTACATTTGTTAAGTGACTTCGACTATTCATTTTTTTTAATGATCTTATTTTGCCTGCATTTTTGGCGTTCCCAATTTGTAACAGATTATATGAAATGAAATGAGATTTATTCGTAAAAAACATAACTGTAGTTTCTTAACTAATATTAACATTATAGTTTTATAAGGATACAGTAATTATGGTTTTAGAACTGGGCTCCTAAATAGGTTAATATAATAACCTGTGTTAAGGGGCCACAGCCCTAACCCCCTTTAGTATTATGGGGAAAATAATATTGACATAGAGTAACCACAACAAAGCTGTATACATAATTCAACAATTAAAAAAAAATAAACAAACTAAATTATTATCTTACATATTGGCAATATAGCATATACATTACGCTGCATTAAACAATATTTGTTCCGTTTCCTCATGTCTTATTTAGAAGAAATATGCGTACCCTGTTTTTACATCCAAAACTTAATAAATCATATATAAATGTTTTTAAATTTGTTTTGTTATAGAGAAAGGATCCTATATGATAGTCTATGGTTGCCTTCTAGAGAATTGTACTATCTATAGTCGTTAAAGTTTATTAATATCTATGGTTTGTACTCTCTACGTCTATGACACATATCTAGTAAAAATAAAAACGGACCTATTAATTACTCAGTTTGATAGTTTTATTTATTCATCAGCATCATCTTCCTGCCCTTGTCCCAATTATTATTTGGGGTCGCCGTAATATGTTTTCCTCTTGCATTCATCTCTATTCGCAGTCATTTCCGCATTCACTACCATTCTGGTCATGTTATCTTTCACACAGTCCATCCATGTCTTTTTAGGTCCTCCTCTGCCCTTATTTAGTAAATGTATATATATAAAATATAATATAAATAATTTTTAATATAAAAAACGATTACTTTGCCAACTTTGAAGAAATATTGATATTTTTTATAGTTAACCCATAACTTATTGTTTTACTAAAACTATAGGTTCCCTTATAATTTTGTAATTTAGATTTTATTACTACTCTTTTATTTGACTTATAAATGTAACGCAACAATATATGGAAGAGGACATTTGACTTCTAAAAGACAGGGTTTTTATACCTACCTCAGAAGTCAGGGACTTCATACGTATTTGTGGCACAAAACAAAAAAATAATATATCATCCATCACATCATTATCACATCAGCTGTCAACTGTCCCCTGGTGAACATAGGCCTTCCTTTATTGGGGGTTTTGCCAGTAATTACCACGCCTATCAAGCGGGTTGGTTACCGCAGTTTTTTTTTTTTATGAGTGATAATGAAATAGTAACCCCACCCGCGCTATCGGTATACACCGGCGGGGCACCAGTGAAGGATGATAGATGAGGATGAAACAGGTCAGTTAGCCTATCGTGACCAATTCAACAGGAATTGTTCACGATATTTTCAAGGGGAACCACGTGGTATATTGTTAGGGCATATTGTTAGCAATGGGGCTGTCAAACTCCATCGCTAACAATCTCTTCTCCCCGGCAACCGCAGTTAGGTTTAGGTGATGTTTTGAGAGGGACGCTACTGCCCATGCTCATGCCTCTGCCATTACGCTCCCTTAGTCGCGGACTTACGACAACTTCTTACGACGACGGGAAAGGAAGGGGTGAAAATATTCATATTATTATTTATCGTATAAGTTTTACTCGTGTGTTAGATCCGTATTAATTTCATCAAAACTCTAGCTACAAATTTTTTTCAAAACTAATTTGGAATGATCTCTGATCTTAAGTCTAGATCTGCTTTGATGCAGTAATGCCTTTATCTCATTTTTGTTTCTATTGGCAAAAAATGCAATTTCATGGCGTTATTTCATGCAATGTCAGTGGAATTAATGAGTAACATAACGTCTCAGTCTTAAAGCCATAGGCGTGTTTGGATTCTGTAATGTCTATGGTATTGTTCACTTTCCACCAGGTGAACCGTCAGCTTGTTTGCCAATCCAAGTTGTGTCTGTGGTTATACTTATAAAAGTGAAATTCGAAATTCAAATTAGTGGATAGTTACGTACGGTAAGATTCCAAATTTAAAAACGTGTCAAAATAGATGATGAAGCGTACGTTGGTACATATACTTACCGAAAATCGTTCGAAGAGACAAAGGACAACACGTTAAAAATTAAAGTCCCCATACGCGATTATAGGTGACAGGAACTCAATTCCACGTTATCGATTTCTCTTGCCCATAACTACTAAGTCATACCGTGTCACTTAACGACTACCATAATGCCGGGGCGATTTCTCTTTATTCACTTCCATTTACGTCAGAATTCACTTTACCATGCAGCGGCGTTTACGTCTCTCTGTCATTGAAAGTTTTTTGAAGTTGAAGTGTTTTGTGCGGTAAGGAAAAAAATGTGTTCAGTACAGGAAATAACGCGTATTTTTGTGTGAACCGAACCGGGCGTAAAGGCCGTTGTATTTTTATCGATACAGATTCCCCCTCAGTTGGCATTGTAAACAAAACGCCTATTATAATGGGACAGCGGTGACTAGTGATGAATAAGGGTTGATTCACGGTATCGATAAAATAATTGAAATATTAAAAATAAAGCCAAATAAGTATATTAATAATGAAATTCAAACAAAACATGAATGTTTTGAGGTATTGATACTCGAAGATTTTCATCTTTTTAGATTTTTTAAGACTTGGAATTGCTAAATATGAACATTTTAAGTATTATGTGTTATTTTGAGACATGTATATTCTAAAGAATATCAACATTCATAATCACACAATACCCTACTGCTGTAGAAACAACTTCTTTTATTGTGTTATTATACATATAATTTATATAGATGGGGAAAAAATAATACTTGCTATTCTTGGACACAACATTGAAACATTTCCTGTGGCTAGCCGCTTACCGTTATGGTGTGGTTTGTTACTAGGTCTAAATAGATTTCCTAAGAACATATTAAGTGTATTACAATATGGTTCGGTATTCAATTATTTACCAATATTGCTATAGAACTACAATAGATTATTGTGCAAATGCATTAATTTGTTAATAGTTTTGTTATCAATTTATTAAGATTTTCTGTCAACTTTAAATTTCTGTCCCAAAATATGTTTTTCTCTTCAATGAAGTAGAGATATAGTCATTGATAATAAATATGTAACAAGTGTTGTGTATAACAGCAACAGTTGATAAAATGACTAGTTATCCCACTTAGAAATACAGTCATAAAAATATTTATTTATTACTTTATACTTCATAACAATTTATGTAATGATTCAAAAAATGTAATGAATGTTAAGATAGAAGCTGTTAGTATTAAATGCTCTATCTGTCTCGTGAGGACCCTGGCGTGAAGACAGGTGACAATGTACTGATTGAGCAGTGACATGCGTATCCAAATAAAACCTCTACTCAGTATACCTTTCCAACAGACAAATGGGCCCATTCTGAGGCGAGAATTCTCTGAGCTTACCTTTAAAATTTCATTTAGAGAAAACAGCGAAATTTTTTTTCTAAGGACCAATATGAACTAATTACTAATTAATTTAAGTCAAAATTTATAAATTTTAATTTACGATGGTTCATAAAATAGTAATTTTGCAAAACTTCTTATTAAACTTCCGTGTATTTATTAATAAATGGTGTAATAAAGTGTAAAATAAATAAACTATCAAATTAAAATAATAGGTTAAGAGATAGGTTTAGAGAAAAAGTGCCTCAGAATCGACCCCAATATATACGATGTTAACTCCAATTTTTTTAAGCGGCAAAGTATCAAATATTACTAATGTAATAAAAATGTAACTAGCGAGACAATGGAACGTGGGAGATATTTAAGAAAACTAATATGACAAGTTTTATATGACTAATAGATGCCAAAATAATAAGTTTATTATAACAATATAAGTATTGTTTGACTGTTAGTCTTACCGTATGTTTGTTCTCACCTACAACTTCTACATTTTACATGCTACTTAATCAATAACACGAAAAATAATTTTGCCTAATGTAAAAGTCTTTTACAGGCGAAAACCACATGCACTATTATAATATTTAATAATTATTAATAATGACAATATCTGAATAACAAATAGATTAAGAGCTTATGTCTTAAACTTTACTGCTATATTTTATTCTTGTGTTTTTGAAAGTTTAACTTAAAAACCAGAGTATGTTTTTTGATACGCCATTTAGAAGTGGCACATTTAATTGATTTTCTTATTTCTGAAATCCACGTGTACAAAGTAGCGGATAAAAAGCTAATACACTATATACAGTAATATATTAAATACACTATATACATCGACAAATCGAACTTGAAATCAACAAAGATTATCATTTCAAACGTCTTTTTTTAATATTAGTTACAAAGTTATTACGAGAAGAAAGAAAAGCCTATATCAGAATCAAAAGTTTCCAGACTCCTTAATCTCCACATCTTATTACCAGACGTAAAAAGATCGGATTATAAGAATGTTGAACTGTTGATAGTTGGCACCCTCGAATGGCAGATTATTTTAATCGTACTTCCAGTTTTATAATTACAATTATTTCATTATTGTCAACACATCGATCGACATCGACTATCGACAAACGTCATCATTTTTTCACACCCCATCACTAACCCCCGAATTGTGTAATACGAACCGTTAGGTTAGAATGATATATGAATGTATTATTTGATTGTAGCACGCTCCTGTATCGATAATTGCCACTGTGACGTACCGACGGAAAATATTACATTCTGTGTAGTGGTCGTGATGAATTTTTGGGGTTCACAATTTGGAGGATGGGAGGAATAAGCTTTTACATTGTTGCTTGTAACAAATCCAATAAAATGTTTTCAAATTAAATGCAAATTCAAACTGAAAATGCAAAAATTGGGATGATATTTATTTGTTTCTTACTAAAACAGTTGTTATGGTAGTGTGATTGGTGCCTATAAATTACTTTTAACGTTTTTCTAATAGTCAAGCATTGAGTTCATAATGATAAAAAATTTGGTGCAATCAATACACGTGAAGTCAAAGTCGCGGGGAAAAGTCAGTGAATGTAATAAATCATTTCTGGCACGTCTCAAAACAAAGAAAATTAATTATACATTTGAATGACAAAACCATCAACATTTAATAACTTGATGTCTTCTGTAGCGCTGTAATAGGATACATTGTTTCGCATTGTATAATTCGAGTTTATTTCTGCGTGAATTGACTATGGCAGTGATAGGTTTGATACGCAATTCTACCACTTCATCTAGTTTTATTTTTGTACTGCTATGTTGGCAAACAAGCAAACAAGTGGCAAACAAATCATCAGGTCCTTATGGACCTCATGCTTTTCCGATGATTACCGTAGCCTATGGACGCCTGTAACACCAGGAATGTAACATGCGCGTTGTCGCGATGGGCTGACCTGCTTTCATCGTCACCTATTATTCATCATTAGTGCCCCGCCAGCGTATACCGATTGCGCAGGTGGGGTTCCATTTCATTATAACTCATTAAAAAAAACCCTTAAGAAAACGAAAGAAAGAAAAGCGGTGGTCAATCTTCAAGTATTGGCAGTCACACAGATACTAATGGTAGCGGAATTAAACAAAATAATTCTAATCAAATAACCGTTTTAAAAATTCTTATTCATAGGATTATCGGTACAATAAACAAAAGCTTACAACCTATTATAGGGCCAACTCAACGCATGAAATGTAACATGGGCGACACTGTTACTCTGTTATGTCCATGGTACTGTACACGACAACAGGCAACGTTTAACATTTTGTATCAGGTGAGGCGTCAGCTTTTTTGTTGCATAAAAAATCCCAACAGCAGTATTTCTAAATAGATACGACATTAAAACCTTCAAGAAAACAGCATATTTCTTCCTAAAAGTCAGCAACACGCCCGCAAATTCCCTGATGTTGCTGATATGTCCTATAGGTGGCGGTCATATCACTTGCCATCAGATGAACTGTATACTCGTTTGCCCCTACCTTATAAAATAAAGAAGGAGGTAAGATTAACATGTTTTCAGAACAGAATCCAGTGACCTGGGAGTAGTTACGCGAGGAAGCTGGGGCAAACGTGAACAAAACCCGATTATTTCGATATACTAATTATTATCTTTGTATAATTTTAAAATATACAACGTGTCACAAAACTAAGCCCTCACATATATTAGTAACGGAATCGACCGACAAACTGCATAATGTTTATTGTAAACATAATTATGTTTAATGTATTTCCTTCGTCCCCACTGTAATATTGTAATGGCGACGGGATAGGGTTACCACCGCTGGGGAATAGTTTGAACGAAGAAAAATTGGAATATGTCAACCCTGAGAAAAGAGTAATTTTAGTACATCAACCCGCGTTTTGTTGTTTAAATAATTACTAGCTTAGTCATCGTGACATAGTAGTTTTTCTACCACAACCCGGAAGACTGCTTAAAGTGGACATAGGATATCCAAATTATATTAGACATTAATATTAACGTATATAAAATAAAACTTTAGATACTCAATCAGGGACTTACAAAGACACTCAAAATATAGTGCATTTTCTAAATTTCTAACTATCTAGAAACATCAATTTAACGTGTTAAAATAATATTTTTTTTTATTTGTTTATACTTTTGCACACATTAAAATATGTTTACAGGGCGGACTTAATGCCTGATGGTATTCTCTACCAGTCAACCGTTACGCTAAACAGAGAGAGAGAGAGCAAATGGCGGTGCATTAATCTAACAAAAACAATTTGTAAAAGAAATCTTTTCAGAGATAACAACATTAATACATTTTAAGATGAATAAATATACAAATAAAAACAAAATAACATACAATACAATACATATATAAATAAATATACATAATACATATTAATATAATAAATATATAAGTCAAGGCTAATTATATAATAGTATAGATTAAAGCTCTTCGATGTTGTAATAATTTCAACTAATGAAGTGACATTTTGAAGGAAACTTTGGTTAGGGACTTTTTGATATCAATAGGTAGTATATTCCTAAGGTTGATGGCCGAGATGGTAAAAGATTGAGAGCGGAAGTTTTGTTAAAATATATCCGCTAAACACATATAGTTTCTCTATGAAATATGAATAATACAAATGTAATTATAGATTGAATTTGGGACAGTTTTAAATGTAACTTTTAAAATGGAAATTCACCATTTCTATATGCAAGTATATTTATGTATTTTTGTATAACAATGTATATCAATTGTTAAGTTGCAGCTACAGTCTGTAATGGAATTCGAGATCAAAAATATAAATAAAAGTGTAGCTTGTACAAAAATACCGAAAAATCGTGTTAAAATTCTATGCATACGAAATACGAATCTTAATAAACTTTTTAAAATATTAGATACACATATGATTAAAGAACAACTGATACCTTTTTTAAAGTAAAAACTGTAACAACTTGCTTTACGATATTGTCAATAAATCAGTAACTTTAAACATTTGGTATATTTTTTTCTTCCTACACGCCTGAGGCCCGCCACTTATATACTATATTTATTTTATAAACGTATTTGTCCTTACTAATGTTACAAATGTGAAACTGAGTTTGGTCGTTTGTTTTCTAAAATATAATTCGAACAAGATGGTTACTAAATTAATATTATGTGTATTTCGAGATAAGATTATCAAAATGTACTAATAAATTAATATACAACTCCGTATAATATGTAGTATTAGACGAGCTCATATATAACTATATATATGTACATGTACCATAAGATCCATTTTGAAAAATTAAATTTTCCTACCATTTAAAAAATTTAACTACAAGAACACAGGTATTGATTCCATTTTTTTGCTGTACCATACTAAATATATATTATATTTACCGTGTGGTCCCGGCATAAAATAGACCACCCCTTCCTTTCTCGTGGGTGTCGTAAGACGCAACTAAGGGAGGACGAGGGATGGGCAGCAGCGTCCCTCTTAAAAAATCTCCAAAGCCTAACTGCGGTTGCTAACCCGCTTGCTAAACGTGGGAACTACAGGCAAAACTTCCTTTATGGGAAAGGCTTATGTTCAGCAGTGGACAGTCAACGGCTGATATAGTTAATAATAACTCTTGCAGTCTGCTAAAAATATAAACAAACCACTTCTGTATCTTTAATAAGGCTGCTCACTAAATGATGAATTTAAATTTAAATAGTATGTTTCAATGGAATTTAAAGAAAATATTTGAATTTGGAATTCAACAAAACTTTTTTTTTAATAATCATAACAACACTGTCTACATAAAAGTAGTAACAAAAAGAAACATAAATTAATTGATTGTGGCACTATTGGGCATCACTATCCTACGGTCGGGTCAATTATTCATTTGTTTACATTTTCATTAATGTCTATTGAAACAATCTTTAGAAAGATTAATACGTGAAGCAGGTCGAAGCTTTCACATGTGAATCATTGTTTGCATCAAACATTAAAAATGCAGGTCCGCTACATTTAGCGAGAGTTAGCGTCAAAACGCTTACGGCGTCCTAATTACGCTTATCCGTTCTCGGCATCCGCTGATTCACTTGTACGGTGTTTCTGATTAACACTCGGGCGCAAGTTAATAGCGGTAGCGGTGTGACATTTGACCGGTACAGGAGGGAAAGGGATTGTTAGTAATGGAGACTGAGATAGACTAGCAATATACCCGACCAGGTCGACCTCCTCGCGGTTCTCCCTCAAAACTATCATGGCTTATTCCTGATGAACTCGTCATGATGGGCTAACTGGCCTGTTTTTATTCTCATCGATCCCCCTTCACTGGTGCTCCGCCAGCGTATCCCGTTAGCGCAGGCGGGGTTACCATACAATTTTCACCCATAAAAAAAATTTGAACGGTACAGAGTGAACGGGAACAAGTGTTATGGAGACGTAATAAATAGGCATGGGTAATATGGATACCATTCCGATATCTATGTATTGGGTTCCTCTAGATATTGGTGGCGGAATAACCACCCCTGCCTTTCCCGTGGGTGTCGTAAGAGGGCTACAAGGGAGGGCGAGGGATGGGTAGCAGCATCCCTCTTAAAACATCACTAAAATCCTAACTACGGTTGCCAACCCGTCTGTCAAGCGTGGCAAATACTGACAAAACTCCTCTTATGGGGAAGGCTTATATCCTTATATAACAGTGGACAGTTAACGGCTGAAATAATAATGATGGTAATGATGAAGATACGCATAGAAACAATATAAGAAAATTTTTTTGTTTGTACGACGTTCAGCTTGTTACTTACTCCACAACCTAACTATTATGGATTAATTAACTTGTTCTTTTGTATTACTTACACAGTAATAAAGCTGTAGTATAAAAGATGTCACATTATAATGACACAAAGTCTCAAAAACCCCAATAATTGAATCGTTTCTGACAGTTTATTGCCCCTATATTTTATACATATGTACGTACATATACATAAATCCGGACAAACATTCTTACGAGTATTATTATTAATGTAAGAGTGAAAATTTGTGTTCTTTTTCAACCGACTTCAAAAAAAGGTTCTCAATTCAGTTGTATTTTTTTTTATATTTGTTACCTCATAACTCCAGTCAGTTCTAAATCGATTTGGAAAATTTTTTTTTTTATCTGAAAGGATGTACTTACAGTTTGGTCCATATAGCAAAATTATGAAAATTAGCCCAGTGGTTTAGTTTTTAAATCAAATTATTTGATTTTGTCACAACTGAAGTCGGTTTTTTCTGGGGCACAATCTTTACGAACTATTAGAGATGCAGAAGGACAAAGGCTACTTTTATCTCAGGCCATTTACATATCCCTATCGGTCACCCGAATGAAATCACTGGTAAAATCTAATACATACGTAACTACATCCGAAAAACATTATTTTCGTGTACGTTAGGCTTTTTCAGACAGCAGGCATTAAATAAAACGTGTAATGGTGTGTTTTAAGACAACGGGCGTTTATTAGACGAATTTATCAACGTATGTACATGCGCTTTTATATGTATGTGAACGTAGCTTTAGTCTTCAGTAGACGCCACGTATAAAGGATATCATGGGTAAAACAGCAATATTTTTATAATGCTATTATTATTATCTCAGCCATTATCTGTCCACTGTTGAACATAGACCTCCCCAATAGACTGCCACAAGGAACAATCCTGACCCACCTGTATAGGGGGGAAAGGGATTGTTAGTAATGGAGACTGAGAATCCCATTGCTAGCACTATATCCAATCAGGTCGACCTCCTCGCGGTTCTCCCTGGAAACTATCATGGTTAATTCCTGATGAATTCATCATGATGGGCTAACTGGCCTGTTTTCATTCTCATCTATCACCCTTCACTGGTGCTCCGCCAGCGTATCACGTTAGCGCAGGCGGGGTTACCATACCATTTTCACCCATCAAAAAAAAGACCCACCTGTATACACTGACTCCTTGCAATGCATTTGAACACGTCACTCCATCTAGTGGGGAATCGCCCTACACTGCATTTGCTCGTATGGACTCACCACTCGAGAACCTTTCTTCCCCATCGTTTGTCGGTTCTTCGAACTGTGACCAGCCTATTGCCACTTCAGCTTGCTCATCCTTCGGGCTATGTCGGTTATTTTGGTTCTTTTGCGGATATCCTCGTTTCGGATTCTATGTTATCGTATAAAGTTATATTGACGCATTTATTGGGTACATTAAACCGCAAGGAACGCGGATAAAGTCGTCAGTAACAACTGCTATATTATGGTCCGCTTATTTATGGATGGAATTAGATACCATACATGTACATGCGATCTATATTTGTCAGATTGGATATAAATTTGATAGAGGCCGTCGCAATTTTTATATTTTATTGAACCTGATGATAACATCATGTAATATACCGATAAACCCACATCCCCAAAATGACAAACTACAAATCTGGGACACGCGAACCATTTGTTCATGGTAGTGCCAGCCTGAGCCTAGGTCGCTGACCGGCCAAATTACTAGTATACTTACTTCCTACTGTACTGTAATGTTAAATTTCCAACAGCAGTTATTTCACTGTGTAGCATTGTGGAAGACACTTTGGGATGAGCAAGTACTCAATTCAATTCTTTTCAATTAAACTGTTTATAATTACTCCTCTCTATTCAAAGGTTGCCTGGAAGAGATCGCTTTTAGCGATAAGGTCGCCCATTGTTTTTTCATTGTGATTATTTCTTGTAATTGTTTGTATCTATTATAATTTAACTATTGTAATATTTTGGAGGAAAATGATAAAAAGTATGTATCTATTTATCTCTGTCGAGTCAAATTAGAAATCGTAGCCTGGTATAGTGCCCAAAAGAGGTCTAGACTAGATATTTCACTAATGCACACAAATTCTCTTAGCTAATACGGGTAATCCTTATTCACTCTAACGCATGCTTAAGCTAGCTTATTTAGTTGTACGCACGCTTCTTGTAAGTGGAACCTAGACGGCGTTCCGGTGACCGGAACGGTCATTCAATGTACATATGTGTGCGTAACATATATAACCTTTGTAATAATTCTCTCAAGGGCTAATCCATCAACAGAATATTTTAAACATATCCCAGCACTGGGAGTATATAACTACAAATTTACATAACATATTAAGACGATATAATTCTCTCGGGTTAGTTAAAATATTCAAACGTAAGTATAATTTTAACACAAAAAAGGAGACAATGTAACAATAAAACGCTGAAGCATATTGCCTAGCCGTTTATAATCGAATTAACCTTCGTAGTAACCCTGGTGTAACTTGTTAGGCTCTCGGGACGCCGTAAGTTTGACAAAATTTATCTTTGAAACACACGGGAGAATATTTTGGGCGGGCTCGAAGCGAGTGGTTGCAACCTTGCAAATGGATTATACATTTAATACGATAATACTAATACTAATCACGTAAAGATGACCAGCCCGATGCCAGGAGTTGTTAAGTCCAGCAATATATTCGATGCCTCTTAATGTGGCGTATCACTGTAAAATTAAGTTACGCGTCTTAAAAACCACCCTCCCACCCCCTACATATACGTATTATAAATAATAAATGTTATTTATAATAACTATTATTTTTAATTTATTTTTCTATACAGCGACCGCACGGTAAAAATAAATATGTACAAAAAATTTAATGATATTTATTTTGAAATTTCCAAACGTGACTACAAAATCGCGGCGTTATCAACCATAGTTTCGTACCGTATTATTAATTCAACCATTTCTCCAACAATCCTCTACACAATTATACATGCAAATGGCGTTTTGATGAGTAAGTGATATGATAGAGCTTTGTCGAAGGGGGCTTACATTGCAAGATTCTGGGGTCTAATTGTTTTGAAGTTAGTTACCTCTGTAGTAGAGTACCTTGCTTAATAAATACATTTGTACAAATGGATAGATGTTAAATTACTCTCAATATTTAACTGAACTAGGTGTTATCTTGCGGAAGTCCATATCACTGGTTATTTGAATAGAATTAATTTGTTTAATTCTAATGGCAGCGGAATTAAACAAAATAATTGTATTTAAACAACCAATGTAATTACTCTCACACACATAATCCGTTTGAATGTAACTATCTACATTATGTTAATACATAAAAACCCCGTATCACGATGTTGGTTCATCGAAACAGTAAAAAAAAAAAATTAATGTACATTAAACAATATTTTAATGAGACAAAAGATATATTTTATCCCGATAAGAAAAAGCGCGAGCACCAAACCGTCAACACTAGGCTTCGAGTAACGATCTATTGTCTTGAAAGATGAAACACGGGTTGCAACATGTGCGTAGACTGAATAACGGTCAGAGTTCACACGTAGAGCCTCTACAGACAGTAGTCAAATGTTGGCAGTCCCACGTTTACTAATGGCAGCGAAATGAAACAGTGATATGGTCAGGAGTCATATCGTTTCTTATAAAAGTCTATGGGAGAGGCCATGTCCGTGTGGCATCGATATAGAATGGGCCAACTCTTCCTTTCCTGTAGGTGTCGTACGAGGCGATCCAAGGGAACTTAATTGTCGAAGGACCTCCAGCAGTGTCTCTTTAAACATCACCAAAACCTAATTGCGGGAGGGTGGGGGGAAGGGATTGTTATTAATGGGGTCTAACTGATCCAGTGCTAGCAACATACCCTATCAGGTCGACCTCCACGTGATTCTTCTTGGAAACCATCGTGGTTAATTGTATCGGAATTCGTCACGATGGGCTAACTGACCTGCTTTCATCGTCACCTATCATCCCTCACTGGTGCCCCGCCAGCGTATACCGATAGTGCAGGCGGGGTTACCGTTCCATTATCACCAATTAAAAAAAAATTAAAACCAATCCGCCTGTCAAGCATGAAAACTGGCAAAACTCCCCAAGTAGGGGCCAATATGTTCGACAGTAAGCAGTTAGCGACTGATATGATGATTATGATGATGATGATAGTGATGAACCGGTGACACAGACATCCGGCATATAATGCATATAAAAAAAAACTATGTTTAGGTATTGCGCAATAATAATAATAAACAGTACACATGATAACACGTAACTATATTATTGTTCTATACAAAACTGTCTACCTACGACGGCTACAATGCACAAGAACAAGAAATGTAAAAACGATAAATTGTATTCATTTCTGTACGCTGATGTCGATGTGAGCGCGTACGTGACCGCAATAGTGATGTGGCCGTGTCGATAGACACGTATCGATATATTCCGCACTTGTCGCGAGATAAAGAGATATCGATATGTATTAGAGACAAGAGCGTCGTGAATCCAAAGTCGATCGATTTGTTTAGTGTGTTGAACGTTCTTCACAAATATTTCTCTACCATTTCGAATACGTTCAAACATTAGGTACTGGCTGTAATTGTCACATGTCATGTATGAATAAGATTAATGATTAACAATTGAAAACAAAAATATTATAACAAGCAATAAGTCATTGTTATTACGTTTAGACTTAATATGGACTTATTGTGGAACTATGGATTTTGACAACAAAAAAGTCGGTTAATGACCAATTACACATTTTATTTAATGATAAAAAGTACCGTACCGTACTAAATTCTTTCTCATATTAGAAATGAAATATTTTGTGAAGATATTTTAATATAATACTAATATAGCCAAATATTGCAGTGGGGTTCCAGCATAAAATAGGCCACCCCTTCCTTTCCCATGGATGTCGTAAGACGCGACTAAGGCAGGGCGAGGGATGAGCAACAGTGTCACTCTCAAAACATCTCCAAAGCCAAACTGCGGTTGCCAATCCGCCTACCAAGCATGGCGACTACTGGCAAAACGCTCCAGGGAGAGGCTTATGTTCAGTAGTGGTCAGTTAAAGGCTGATATGATGATCATGATAGTAAAAATAGAGTGTGAGATTTTGTACAAAATTGAGGGAGCCTTTGTACAAAAGCCGTTTGCTTGGGCACCTCTATTCTATTCGGTTTCTACTGTGAAGCAGTTGTTTGCATGGCTATGTTTCGGTTTAAAGGGCAGTGAATTTACAGGGTACAGAGGAATAATACCAGAGTATTCAGGAATGGCAACGAATGGGGAATATCATGGGCGAAACAGTATACTCTGTTATGTCCATAGTACTGCTCATGTCTTTAGGCGACGGTTACCACTTTCCATCAGATGGGCCGTCAGCTTATTTGCCATTCTAAGTTGCATAAAAAAAAAGATTGTCTTTCTCAAAACTGTATAACTAAGTAATCGTTAGCGCATCACGTACATATGACTTACGGTAACAGCGGTCTGTATACTTTAGGAACATACCTGAAAAAAGAAACATAAATATTTATATATTTCAAATTATTACATTAATATCAATGAAACATAATTATAATTATAGTCATTGCACTCATGCAAATATAAAATTTATCTTGTACATAATAATTAGCAAAAAGTAATTGTTTCGGTTCTTCTCAGCAGATAACAACATTCCGAACCCGGCAGTCATAAAAAATTGACGATTTAAAAGAGCCTCTTCCTTTCCCGTGGGTATCGTAAGAAGCGACTAAGGGAGGGCGAGGGATGGGCAGCAGGGTCCCTCTTAAAACATTTCCGAATCCTAACTACGGTTGTCAATTTGCCTGCCAAACATGGCAACTACTGACAAAACCTCCCTAGGGAGAGGCTTATGTTCAGCAGTGGACAGTTAAAGGCTGATAATGTTGATGACGATGAAATCTACCATTAAAATCTTTGCACCTTTATCATATTTTTTTTTTGAAAATTTAACAAATACATTTTTTCCATTAAAATTCAAATTTTCAATGATAGCTTCATAATAATATTATTGCACGATTCCCGCTTTAATTCGCCAGCAGAGAACATTTTAAATAAGCAATCAGAGAAAGTGAACCTTGTTTTTTAAAATTGACAGACACACAGATAATTACAACGTTGCCATGCTGCTGTAAGCAAAAATCATGAACGCTCTCGACTTCTCATATATTTTTTTATAATATATATATATATACATAGCGTATATAGCGCAGGTGGGATGACCATCCCATTATTATCTATTAAAAAAAAAAGGTCACACAGATTGCATAAACACAATGCAAACATCACAATTTTACATATGCATAGGTATAAGTTATTATTTGTTTTGTGAAGGTAAGCTTTTTCTATAACCTATACGAGGGCAATTTAAGGGGTGTCACCACGAATATAGATTTTTTAAGACAGGGGTTATTTACCTTCAATAGCTCGGCTTCAAATATCGAGAGAATCCTCCTTTAGGCACCGAACATATTTTCATATATAAATCCAATACAAAAGTGGAAAAATATAACAGCCATAAATTAATTAATGGCAACCCTACGTACGTGAAAGTAGTAAGAGTCTCTCAAATCTCAGTATCATACCGTAGCAACTTATTTCATTACGAGGAGAAGGTATCTCGCGACAGTGTAGTGAATATATCGACAATCGATATCGATAGTCGCATTTGCATTTTAATGCGCTCATACGTGTACCATAAGTTTACTGATAGTAAAAGATTTATTTGACTATTTTGCTTAGCAACAGACAGTCTCAGTAAACTGATATTGAAATAACAGTGGAGGTCGATTCTGTGTGTTGTAACAAGAATTATCAGAGATGGTTTAGTATTGATGAGCATATTTATTAACATTCACAGATAAAAATACAACCCCCCCCCTCAATACAAAGCATAGTCTATGGAGCTCCCCATAGCAAAGGCAGTCTATGGAGGAGGCCTTTATTCAGTAGTGGACAGTTCACGGTTGATATGCTGACGACGATGATAAAAATGAAAATGGGAAATTTCTTCTTTTGGAAATCACTCTAAAAGTAAACCACATAAATGCAATAATTATAGA
The DNA here is from genome assembly GCF_026898425.1 of Galleria mellonella. Taxonomy (NCBI): domain Eukaryota; kingdom Metazoa; phylum Arthropoda; class Insecta; order Lepidoptera; family Pyralidae; genus Galleria; species Galleria mellonella. The sequence continues at coordinate 4,651,474 of NW_026442015.1, forward strand.
ATTAATGGAATATAATAATTATACTCTCATTTTAATAATATATCTAAAATACTTGATGGTTAAATATAGAGTTAGAGGGATTATACCAAACAGAAATTCTATGCCAATTGCCCGATCACGTGGGCACATGGTTTCGTAATAGATATAAAAAAAATCCCAGTACGCAGCATACCGTGACCCCCCTAGTGGATAAAGAATTAGAATTTACCCACTCTATTCTATATTTCTATCCAACTGAGTTAAACAAAAGCTGCATAGAACTAAAAATTCCTTCAAAACGAGATAACGCCGGGGCGCCTGGAGCGTTACTCTCATTGGACCAACTTCATTTTATATTCTAAACGTAAATTTTATGAAAAAATACAATTCCCGTCTTCAAAGTAAGTATTTGGACAGGCGCTCTTGCGTTGGGGTGCGCGCACGGTGGCGACAACGCAGCGGAGCAATTAGCGGGCCACTTTACGACAGTTCATGTTGTAATTATTTAATAAAAACCTCTGTTTCTTTATGGCGCACATCCGCAACAAACTCACCGCAGAAAAAAAAAGACTGTAGATATTTCATAAGGTGTTTTATAGTATTCGTCGATAATCATAATATTAAAATTATAACTATAATATAAAATTATAAAGTTTGTAGAGATGGGTGGATGGATGGACCCAAAAACTTAAGATTGAATTAGGATGAAATTAAATACACAGATAGGTTTTATCCTATATTTCCTGTAATGATTCACGCAAGTGAAGCCACGGAATACACATAAATAAAATAGAAAACAGCCTTTCTCAACGATTGTAAAAACAATTAAGAATATCTGTTTCGTATTAAGGAAGAAATGAGGAAACATACAACCAAAACAAGACAACGTGCAAATTCAAAATTTCGTTTAGAATTTACTTAAAATTGACGACTAATTGAGAATCCTTGCCTTTTGAAAGTCTCTTAAAAATATTAAATAAAGGATGAATATTGAAAGACGATATATTCTAAGCTCGGCCAAAAAAGGGGACGTCAAACGTGATCACGCACACCAAACAAAACACGAGATATTTCGTAGATAGTCTATAATAAATGAGATGTTTCAAATTTTTACAACTTCGAATCATGTGTGCTCTTGTTAGCTCTATAAAACCTAATCGACTGCAAAAAGTATTGAGAAAAACGGCTCAGAATCGGCGACATAATTGCAAAACATACTAGCAAAAAAATTCAGAGTAATTGTACCTCCTTTCAGAAATCGCTTAAAAAAACTTTGAAATATTCACATTTATAATATTACAGATCGTATATAAAGAGTATCGCCCTATAATTTTACAGAGCAATAGCTCACGTATAATAGATCCAGACACTATTATGTCTGTAATTTCATAATCAAAAGATCCATTTTCTATAGATATGTACTATGTAAGTACTTGTACGATAATGTTCTTTACGTGTTTTTCAAATCACCTCTAAAAAGGATTCAATGTCGCTTCAGAGGGCTTGTACCGTAGTGTGTGGGAGGAAGAGACTGTAAGTAAAAGGGAATGTGGTCTTCTTGGCTAGCAATACCTTAGCAGGCCGACTTCCACGCAGTTTCCCCTGAAAACCATTGTGGTTAAAGTGTAGTAAATTTTTCACGACGGACTAACTGCCTTTATTCTCATTGTTTCATCCTCCAGTGATGCCCCGCCATTATACTACCTTTAACATACGCAGAAGTACTATTCCATCTATATCTATTAAAAAAAAAAACTCCGTAGTGTGTTAATTTCTGCATTGTTGCAAATTTTTTTTATTATTTTTGAATATTACAAAAATAATAAAAAAAATTTAATACTTCTGCTTATTTAAATAGTACTCTGATAACGAATATTCCCTAAAAGATTTTATATATAATATATATATATATATATATATATATATATATATATATATATATATATATATATATATATATATATATATATATATATATATATATATATATATATATATATATATATATATATATATATATATATATATATATATATATATATATATATATATATATATATATACATAGAAATAATATGCTGGTGGCGCGAGGAATAGACGAAAATACGGTCAGGTCATTGAGTCACATTGTGTCACATTCACCAGAAATTAATCACGGTTTCCAAGAGGGTCCCGAATATACCATAAGTTACCAAGCTATAACTTGACATAAATATTACATACTTGCAATTACACCGTTGTGTTCCGATGGTAAAATAGAATTTAGTGAAACAATCTTTTTTTCCTTTTTTTTTACTTTCTTTTTGTGCACGTTCATTTATGTTTATTGTTATTTGTATGCTGTAAGTAATTACAAACAAATTATCTATCTAGAATATTGAGTTATGCCTTCAAGGGAGCTGCAATGGAGACACAAAGTAGCAACCACCCGTTAGGTTTATACTAAATTGAATCTCATACACTAATTAACAGTAATTTAGTGCTATTATTCAATCATAGTTAAAGCTAACATGCACCAAGTTCATAATAAAAGCAATTTAATTAAATGAAAACATGCTACGATTTATAATAGATACAAATGTATATTTAGATTTCTGAATCGTATGAACGTAGTCGAATTAATGAGCATTATTAAGCAATTTAAATTGTAGATCCTCACATTAAATATGGCTGAAATATGATATGTAAATCCTCACATACCACTTATTAACAAGTAGATATTTAACTTTTTTAGAAATGTATAATCATACTATCTTTACAACCTGTCCATTTGTCCATTGTTGAACATAGGTTTACCCTACGATACAAAATACGATCATAATATTTTTCGTTGTTATAAATGAAAAATATTATGTTTTGCAAAGAAACTGTTAGTGGTTACGAACCTAATATTTAGTAATTAATCCCATAAGGGAAGGTCTATGTTCAGCAGTGGTCAATTAACGGCTAATGTTATAATAATAAAAACAATTCCTAATAAAAAAACGCACTAATGAAATAATACATAAAAGATACATTAGATGTAAAAAAGCTTTTAATCTGTAATAAAGGAGAAATAGCAGTATCATAAAATTATTTGGGTAAAACATGGGAGTTAATCTTATACATTGCAATAATGATCGGAATTGGTTCAAAAATTGAGTTACAAAAAGCATATAGACAAATTTAGAATCTCATTTTAACAGTTATTAAATGATTTGTAGCTATACTCGAAATTATATTTGCGTTTGTTGAACAGTAGGATTTCCGAATAGATAAAAAAACGTCGTAAACAATGACATCATACGCTAAATTATAGGGTCTTTATATCATCCGCATAAACTTATAGGTACATGACAAATACTAGTAATCTTAGTATATTTTATTAATCAATTCCTCCCTTTTATTTTACAAGTAGTGAAATATTTACCATTTTTGTGTTTGGAAATTTTTTTCATAGTTAACTGAACGTATAAAATATATTTCTTTTAAAAATCATTCACACTGAGGTGGATTTTGAGGCACCATTTCTCTAAAATTAAAATTTCAATTTTATATGTCAGTGAGATCTAAGAACTAAATTTCTCACTGATACAGTCAATATTAATATAAATTTAGTTTATGATGATTATGATGTTGATAGTTATGATGATAAAACAGTAATTTTGAGAAATTATCGAATTATAAATATTACACTAAGAGAAATGGCACCACAAAATTTGGAGGCGAGAGGAATCGCTGCCGCAACCGTTTACAATATCGCTTCTCTTGTAAATGTATCCGTCGCGTTACAATTTTAACTTGATAAAGAGTGCGTTGTACATTCATTTATATTCACTATTTTATAAGACGAATAAGACAGACTTTTTTTGGTAAATGTTAAGATAATTAAGTATTTCATTGTACATGTATATCATAAAAAAGAATATTAAATATGTTAATGCTCAAATACGTTTCGCTTTTTCTGAAAAATACTCATAACTATGTTGTTTTCTCAAATGTTTATAATACATATGTGTTACTATGAAGGAAAATAATAAGAATATTCCTTTTTAAATACGTCGTAAAATTACAGAATTTTAGAATAATTATTACAAACTTCAGAAGTACACTTGGATATAGTACTTCTTTTTGGTGGATAAAAAATATACCGAAGTTTGTTTGCTTAACAATAAGACCGGCTTTTGTACTACACTATGGTTATTGAAAATCTTTCAACAAATCATGTTATATTGGTGTAATAAAGCGTTAAATAAATAAATAAATACACCCAAAGACGATAAAGAAAAAACTCCAAGTAATCCGTGCTCCGAACGTGTATTTCACTTTATTCCATCAAAACTTCCGAGCTGGTATGGAACGGTTTAAACTAGTTTCAGTCGAAAAATTACTCGACTGTCTCCATGGCGTGCGAGTCGAAAATCTATTATCCGAGCTGAGCTATCCAATATGCAGCTTGAATATAAGCCAGCCCGCAATTTGGGCGAATTAAAATTTAATACCTTACAGTGAAGCGGGACTTTTATGAGTGATGAATTGATGATGGCAGAGTTACCAATCGTGAAATATTATTTTTCCAAAACTTAAACATTTTTTCACGTAACTGATACGTCAATAGTAAAATTATAAACTTGTGTCGGTCTTCACTACCTTTTTTTCCACGCCTGGCTTCTTCACCTCATGTGACCACTTTAATTGGTATAATCTGTTGAATTTACATACCTATTGCTGGTTTATAAACTCAAAAAGAAATTAATTTCTGCACGCTTATTTATTTTTCTTCAAAATTTTTGCCCAAATTGCGAGAAAGTACCCAATTTGGCTGATGCTGAATGCTGTATGATTATATCTTTGAAGGCTAACTATGATTCGGTTACAACGACGGAGTACTAGTGAAGAGATATAGGTGAAATTGATATCATCACAAACATATTAGAAAGGAACATTATATCACCGTGTGGTCCCGGCATAGAATAGGCCACCCCTTCTTTTCCCGTGAGTGTTGCAAGAGCCGACTAAGAGAGGGCAAGAAATGAGCAGCAGCGTCCCTCTCAAAACATCTCTAAAGCTTAACTACGGGGGGAAAGGGATTGTTAGTAATGGGGTCTAATGAACACATTGCAGCAATACACCCTCCTATCAGGTCGACCTCCACGTGATTTCACCTGGAAACCATTGTGAATAATTCTTGTTGAATTCGTCACGATAGGTTAACTGACCTGCTTCATCCTGCTTCATCTCAATGGTGCCGAGTATGTATATATATATATATATATATATATATATATATATATATATATAGTATTTAAAGATATAGTAGGTAATAATTGTTTTCCTTTAACTAGACTTAAATTTAAAGGGACGTATTGAAACTTCTTTGTGGCCATGATGTAAATTTCCACCACATATATATGTTGGTATTATTTTTTATACGGTTTTTGTTTCTATTCAAATGGTTGTCTCGTCTTGTATCTACATATTATATATATATATTATATATATATATATATATATATATATATATATATATATATATATATATATATATATATATATATATATATATATATATATGTATATATATTGTTGTTCTAAAGAATATTATCTTTCACTGTGACCCTCTAAAATGTTTATATTATATGAATTCATCAAATATTGCTTTATTTTTTTCTCTATTCAAAAATGCACCGCCTACGTATTTCTCGATTTGCCCAGTGATTGATAGAGAATACCGTCCGGTGTTAAGTCCGCCAAACGTACATAGAAATATAGTGTGCATTAAAGTTTAAATAAATAAATAAAAATAATAAACAACTAACACGCGGATAAAGCCGCGCGCATCAGCTATTAATCCATAACAAATCTGTTTACAGTAGCTAGTTACATCAGTAGCAATACTAGATGGCGTTGTATAAAATTAAAATAAGTTACAGTTACACCCTGCAAAAATATATTATTCTTAAAATTATATACTGTCGATAGATGTATTAATTATAAGTATATTATTTTTTGGAACCCGGTTCCTTTTAGAACAGGGCAATTTATATATTACTCGTGCATATTCAAAACGAACACAACATATTGTAACAAATACTACTACAACTTTTACGACGAGATGTTTTGTAGGTACACGGACATTATTTCAATTTCGAAAATGGAATTGTGTGTACACTACAAAGTAGTTTGTATCACAACAAGCAGTTCTTTTTACTCCATAGACACGCATAAAAACGGCAACTTCAATCGTAACAAAACGAATATAGGACCTGCGGGAGGGCACCCCATAAATTGCATATTGTGGAAATATGCAATTGATGGGGTTGGAACAAGTTACATAACAGTAGCACGAATTGAGAGTTTGAATCGAGAACTAAAACACATCAAGTAGTGGATCCGTACTTTTGGTAGACGTTGGCGTATTTATAAAATATACTGAAATCCCCCCCCCCCCCTCAGTACTACAAGTTGATGGTGTATTTGGTAAACCGAATATTTATTACTCATTACCTACATATATATTATAAGAGGCGACTAAGGGACGGCGAGGGATGGGCAGCAGCATCCCTCTTAAAACAACTCTAAAAGCCTAACTGTGGTTGCCAACCCGCCTGCCAACCGTGGCAACTACTGGCAAAATTCCCCTTATGGGGAAGGCTTTATCCAGTAGAGGACAGTTAACGGCTGAAACAATAAAATATATATAAAAAGAAATCCATCTGGCATGAATATGAGTTCGACAAGTGTCTTTCAAGTGTTTTTCTTTCCTTTATCATTAATAACTAAATTTACACTGAAATATACATGTAACTATATCATTTATGACTAATTATTAAAAACTCTTAATTTTATCTTCTTATCAAATATACCATAGAATTTTAAAAATCAAAATGGCTACCATAACGTGTAGTGTAAAAATGTATTTGCAAGCGTAATCATAGGTGCTTATGGATGAATATTTTAAAACAAATCCCTTTGAATCCGGAGAGTTCGACCCTTTGAATAGTTTAATAGTTAACAAAACGGTTGTGGTAATCTACGGACGCCGTTTACACCGAAGCATAACAATTAGAATTTTGGTAAAGAAAACAATTGCGATTCATTATAATAAAACTGAACCTTAAGCCGACGGAATATGGTTTATAAATCCAAAATATAAACAATAAATACGAGTAGCATGCATAAGAATATAGGCACATGTTAACAAATAAATATAGAGCATTTAACGAGCATTGGTTACTATTACAAAACCAAATTATTATTCATTGTAGCTTATCATAAAGTAATCATTGCTTTAGAAGGCAAAACATCTTTAGTCTTCAGAATTGAGAGATCTTCCAGACTGCCATGAGTATTTATACATTTTTATAAACTTCATTGCAAAAAGAACTGTGAAAATCGGTTCAAGAATGGCGATGTAATCGTATAAAATCAATCGTATAAAACATATCTTTCTTTTCTTTTCCTTAAAAATACAAATTTAGTTATTTGCTTCCCATTTGAAAATCGATTAAAAATACAAATACATTCTTACCACCACGCTAGAAACAAAGCTTCAGTTAAACGTATTAAAAAATTGTTTCTTTCACATCTATATAAAAAATTCTATTTAATTCTGAATTTAAGTTATTACAAGAAGATTGTTACGCTGCGGTGTAATATATAGACGTTCGAACGATGTATAAGCCGATTTACACAAGTAATACCGAACGTAGTTGCATCTAGATTTATAGAACCCTAAGTCTTGGCATTACATGTGATTTTTGATTAATTAATCGTCTCAATCCAGCCGGGTGTAGAATTACTGTTTACCTTTAAAATTTATGAAAGGACTATGGGGAATATTTGAACCTGTACCTCATTGTTGTCTTGAGCTATGTTACTTAATAACAAAAAAAAACAAATAAAAAGACAAATAAATTAAAGATTGGCAACTTGTATTTAAATAATGTGTGTCCAAATTCTATATATTGTTAAGTATTCGAATACCCGAGTTAGTTTGACTTGACTCATCACTATGTAATATGTAATGATTATAACTTTCCTTCAGGTGGCTGTCAGTTTGTTTGCCATTCCCAGTAGTACAGCTGTTATATGTAAATGAATGCTATGTGAGTAATAAATGGCAGATAAGAGTGAGGTGGCCATGATATCATAATTAAAGTGGGTAATGTTTGCTCTAGTGAATCATAGATATAGGGACTGAATCAGTACTCTGTTTAAAAACCTATAAAAATACCTATAGGCTTATTTGCAGGCAATTATTGGTACATTTTTATGTATTACTAAATGTCAATACAATAAAATAATATCACAACTAAGTTAAAAATGATCATCAAATATTTTTAGAAATTTATTTACCTTACAGTTATAGTACACACAGTCTGTCACGCCATGATGATGATGTATATTTTGATCCAAATGGCGATTGTCAGTAATGGAATCTAGCAGCCTGCAATACATCAGGTCAACCTCGATGCGGTCTTACTTGGAAACCATCGCAGTTAATTTATTTTGATATTTTCACGAAGCGCCAACTGATATGACATTCTCTTATATCCTCATCTTTCATTCACTGATTACCCCACCAGCGTATACCGATGGCGTAATGGTTACCATACCATTTTCATTCCATAAAGATAATATTGTCAAAATTTAACTGGGGTTTAAAACATATTTCTGAATATAGATATTTTATGTAACAACGTTCCTCCTTAAGAATCTACAAATTCCCATAGGTCCTTTTTGTTGGAAAGCATTGGTTTAACGGGATACATTCAAGCTGTGTAGAAACTAACAAGAACCTTTGATCAACTTCATAACAAAACGTAACTCTCCCTTTGTAAGGCTCTATACAGAGCGGCTAATGCATTCAAGATAGCGTCTGATAGTGTAATTAACTGAGAAAATGTTTAAAGCAACGTCCCCGGCGTGAGTCGTTGACTTTGCGAACTTTATTGAGTGTATGGTGTTTCTACAATACGGGCCTAATCGTCATGCCAATATCATTTGCGGTGATGATATGACATCATCATATCAGTCTTTAACTGATCACTGCTGAACAGAAGCCTCCTCTTGGCAGGTTTTGCCAGTAGTTGCCATGTTAGACAGGCAGATTGGCAACCGCAGTTAGGCTTTAGAGATGTTTTAAGAGGGACACTGCTGCGCACTTCTCGCCCTCCTTTAGTTGCCTCTTACGATACACGCGGGAAAGGAATTGGTGGTCTATTCTATGTCGGGACCACACAGCCATGACGATATGATATACATACATAGATATACTCTCGATCTCTCATTTCAGTGGACTCACAGTAATGAGGATCAAAGCAGCCGTTGAATTCTAAAAGCATCTACGACACAAGTGTACATCTAATAAAAAAAAGTGTAATAATAATATGATGTTTTTGTTGAGACTATTGATCCGTTAAGGGACACTTTAATGAAATTTCAAAATGAGTAGATATCACTCTAAGATGGGTAGATACCACTATAGACGAGAACTGACTTGTTGTAGAACGTATGGCAAGATGTTTCATCGAATAATAAGCTTAGAACTCACCGGTCCAGATTTTGGGATCATTCAGCGGGAGTGGGTCGAAGGTAAAACAGTCTATATCAACTATGAATTACGGCTTACATTTCGTCGGACTCCGTTACGACTTACCTGAAACAAAGAGAATGTTTCGTTATATGAATGCATCTTTTACGTATTCTTTCATACGTACGTACGACATTTTAAAGGATTTCAGTGTAAATGCTTTTATATTTTAAAAAGATCAAATTCATAAAAGTGTGGCTTTCTGTTTATTATTAAGAAACATTATTTTTCAACGGATGAGAAAAAAATGGCAAACCCCTTCTGTGTTTATTATTAATTATATAAACTATGACATATATATATATATATATATATATATATATATATATATATATATATATATATATATATATATATATATATATATATATATATATATATATATATATATATATATATATATATATATATTGGCTTTTGGCCACAAGAGAATATCAGTGTTTTGCTCTTTTGAGGGCAAAGCAATAAGCTTTAATAACTTGTGACCATTTTGTGTTACTGGGTACCCGCATGAAGGGATAAATTATTACTTCTTATATGGATGTTTCGTTTTATATGATTAAGTATGACATCATTAGTTATGTATAAACTTAAGTGTGACTAGTTTTTTTTTATTTAAAAATTGTCACAATACTGTACACCGCTCTACCCACTGACATTGATGCTCCTTTCCACTTTGGGAGAGAACTCTTATAGAGTTGAGCTTGCCTTTGTACATTAACTTACCTGTGTCATATTTTTATGTATTATCAATGTGCACAATAAAGTATGAATAGAACATTTTCAGAGGGAACAGCGTAAAGGTCGACTTGGTATATTAAATAACCAAGTCGACCTTTACGACTAAAAATTGAGAACCTCATTCCTGTGTAAGACGCATAGAAGTGCACGTGAAAGTCCGCTTCGCCGATTCCCTCAACCATGGAGGTGTCTAAGGAGAATTGATGAGTAAACAGCACTTGGAAGTTTGGCGTGCAAACGGTCTAATGCGGACGAGCTCGGCGGTTAAGCCGCTGCGCGCCGGGTCGGTCACGGCTCGCGTTACGCTGTTTGGTGTCGCGAATTACTTGTTTGCCCTTATATTTATGTACGTACTGCGGCCGTGTCGGCCCTAATTGCGGATTTATTTTGTCGCAATGTGATACCCATCTTTATTTATAACATCTAAACTAATATTATAAAGAGAAAATTTTTATATTAAATTTATATTATCATTTACGTATTGCTTACAAAAATAGATAGATAGGTACTCTTTATTGTTTCCTCCTTAAGATAACAATAGTATTTTTTTATAAATACAAATAATTGCAAGAAAATATTACACTGAGGAAACAATAGGCGGCCTTATCGCTAAGAGCGATTTTAAAAATACTTAAACAATTTATAATTTTTTTTTCTATAGAAAGCTGTATTATCAACGATATAACGAGTTATAAAAAAGAAATAAAAGAAAAACTGAGTATCTTCCTTTAATAGAAGACTGGTAAAAATAGAAATACACAAAGTATATATTACTACATAATGTATATGGCCGTGTGGGCCGCGCAAAGAATAGGCCACCCCTTCCTTTCCTATGAGTATCGTAAGGGACGACTAAGGAAACATAATGGTAGAGGGATGGACAGCAACGTCCCTATTAAAACATCTGTAAAAACATAATTGCGGTTGCCAACCCGCCTGTTAAGCGTGGCAACTATTGGCTTGGTCAAAGCTGTCATTTATTCTAATGACATATTAAAAATATGGACATTTCGGCTTTGGCTTCCCATTCCATGCTCACATTAAGACATTTTATGACAATAAGACGATCCGCAAACTATTACATATTACGTAACTAGTCTTCAATAGTCAACAAAAGTCAATAGTAAACAAACGTGACAATACCCGTTTTCAGTTAGTTTTTTTGTTTGCTATTCTAACTTTAATAAAAATAAAATAATAATGTTGTAAAAGATTCGAACCGAACTAATTGTGAGGTCCAACAACACATTACACCGACTTCACACGAAGCTACGTTACATGAAACGTCAAAACTTAATTGGGAATTAGAAAAATGCAATAAAACTAATTAGGGAACCTTAATTCCGTCATTAAATTAAGAGAATGCCGACATTGGACGTTTTATTTGATAGTTTATATCTATGAGTTAATAATTTATATGGAAAGCGTTAGGCGTCGGATTCTATAAAGATAAAAAAATCTAATGTCATTATTTGAAATAATGAGTTTGTTAGCCTGTACGAGTACTATCTATAACTGCATATCTGTCCCCCACACCTCATTTACAGCTATTGCCCATATACATATACACTCGTAGACTTGGATTTAAGGTGTCTATGAATTTATTTTTATGGAAAAGGCTAAACTCAGAGTTTCTTTGCGTGATAGAATCCGGGAAGAGAATATCCGAAAAAGAACCAATAGTGAGTTTATGATAATAACATACACATAAACTATATTAAAAAAAAAAAAAACACTGAAATAGGCCTTTCAGTTATCTAATACCTTCAGTACAGACTCTAGTTACTTTGGAGTTAGATATCGTTGTGTTTTTTATTCAAATCTTTATTGTTATTATCATTTAATTTTGTTTCTTTTAACTGTTTAGAAATTAACTAAACACCAGTTACAGGCAGCCAGCGATAATAATAAACTGTATAAAACCTTAAAAAATAATAATAAATCTTATTAATGAAAACTTATTATTTTTACACCATATATGTCACGCTTTATATAAAAACCATATAGACACTTTCTGCTTTAGGGTTCTGAAGGTTGACTGGAAGATATCCTTTTAAGAGATAAGTCCGCTTGTGTACAATTTTGTTACAACCTAATATCTATACTGTAAGTAAATATACAATAGCATATAAATAAATAAATATATGAAGGTTTCTGCGACGGATTTAAAATATCATGACTCACTATTTACGATACGCAATTTGTCTTATGACCGAAGAGTTTTCTAGAAACGTCTCCAAGATTTATGTAGCAATTATAATCTGGTATAAAATTTGTGGTTAAATATTTAATTGCTGCTAAAGTAGGTTTGAGTCCCATAATTTAGCAGTGATTCACTGCCAACATAGTGGAGAGATAATGGCCGAGTTGATAATGATATAAGATAGAAAAAAGAAAAAAAATACATACTACATAACATATTATACACTTAATTACATAAAATGTGCTATTAAAATGTTACTTTTATTTGTTAATCTTATTTTATTTTTAATCTAATCTAAAATAAATGTATACCGTTTAAGTTATATGATAATTAAGGCGTTAAAAATTTGTACATACTGTCAATTGACAATGAAGTTGTCAAAAATTTAATATAACAAATCTTATATTAAAATAAAACGCGCCTGTAAACTACAACATTTTTCGTAGATACATTAGACAAACGTGTAAAACACATGATTTCAAATGCTGACTCGTGTGCCTACAAATAAACTTTGTTTTGCAACAAACAGGATTCTTAAATCACCCTCGATTGGGGTTGGCAACGCGCGTAATGCCTCTGGTATTGCAGGTGTTCATGGGCTTCGGTAACTGCTGTCAGGTGGGCCGTATGCCTGTTTGCCACCTCAGTGGTATGAAAAAAAATCGCACAAAAATTAATATAAGACCAACACCAGAATAAATCCTATCCTGGATTCAGAATACATGCCGGCATGGCATATACTATACACGATGGGTCGATCTTCAGAGACATTGTGCAGAGCTTGTAGTGAAGAATCAGGATTTATAGAACATAAGTGTGTGTTTGTCTACTGGGTTAAGACCCACTAGACAAATGGCAAGCGAATCCATCGATGGAATCGTTATAGCTAGCGATTGTATGAGTTGGAATGAGACATCCGGTGTTGCTATCTCATTCTACTATATGGATTAGTTAGCGATGACGATTCCATCGAGAGATTCACTTGCCACTAGAGCGCTAGATGTGCAACTGTTATTCGTTAGGAAATAAATATACTGGGAAATGTTTATCTGCATTCAATAGAATACAGATATTTAAAACCGCGGAACACCATTAGACTATAATTTTACATGCACAAAACCTACACAACGGTAGAGTACCGAAAGAAGAAGAATTAAAAATCTAATTAGACGAATTGTAACAGATTGTGACCAGATACCATACGCGAATCCTTACTAACTTTACTAATATTATAAATTTGAAAGTGTGTTTGTTAGTTACCGCTTGGATCTTTATCGACTGAACGAAATGTCATGAAATTTGCGATATGTATACGTACTATACGGGATGGAGAAGGACACACGCTATATTTATCCAAGTTATTCGGACGAAGTCGTAAGTAAAAGCTAGTATTACACTTTGCAGAATACTACAAGATTACATACACGTATATACAGACAGATATACATATTTAAATCCAATATAATACATTTCATACATTATGCTTACTGTTATACATTAAGCTGACTGATAATGCAACATGTCACAGGCATTACACTATAATAACATTAAGGATAAATGTGTACTGGTTCAATTGACGGACTTAGAGCGATTTACATTTGATTAGGGCTATTTGAATTTTGACATAAAACTATTTCAATAAGAACATTTATGATATGTTTTATAAAATCAGTTATAGATAATATCGAATTTTATGTTCAAATTAAAAGGTAACATCGAGTTTATCACGAAATATAATATATACATATCTAAATTATGAAAGAAAATGTTGAAGAAATTTTCGACATGGTTATTATGGAAAGTACCTGGCATGTTTTCCAGCTGATTTAAAATATTGACGAGAAAACTCTGAGTAAACGATCACATTTTATGTGTGTTTTTACGTTCATAATTGTAACTACATAACTATAAAATTGAACAATAATTCAAGGAGTACTAAAAGAAGACGTTCCTTCTTTTCTGACGTTGGTTAAAAACTACTAACAGCTCAGACCATAGCAAAATAATCTCTCTAAATACAGTCGTGTGTAATCAAGACGAAAATATTTCCGCTTTAACAGTTTGTCTCAAGATGTACAGATAGTTGAACGATCTCTGTCATCGGGCGAGAAGAATTGTCAGTAATAGCAAATAATGGAATCATCATTATATTATAATACCATACACAACACTACTAATACGGGAGACAGGTGTGACAGATATGCATAGAATTTATGATATTACCATATCAGCTCAACTTCCACGCATACCCGTATGAAAACAATCTTGATTAATTCCTAACGAATTAATCACGCGATGTATCGACTAACTCGACTTCGTTCGCATCTATCATTCTCAGTGATACCCCGCCAGTTTATATCAATAGTAAAAGCATAGTTACCATTCCAGTTTCATTCCATTAACAAAAAATCTCTCATCATAACCTATTGGTCATTGCAATACAAAAATGTACCACCGCTTATGACTTGCGCCATTTAAGCACGTTTAACAATTAATACCACGTTGAAATACACAATTGGTTCAGACAAACGTTGCCTGATATGCTTAATCAGTTTTGATGCAATCCCTGTATCCTTTTAGTAGATTACTGTGTATGGATGCTCTTGCTTATAATCTGTACACCTTGTTATGCGTGTACGCAGCTCACATAATAGTACGCTATCGGTATCAAGACAATGGTTTCTTTTTATCATTATTTATTTATTTATTTTAAGAAAAACATACAGCCTCATTTAATCAATATATAGTCAAATTGTATATATGTTAAGTTATAAATAGTTTTCACATTCGCGTAATTATACAATCGATCGGTTTTTATATATGCAAAGAAGAAAACAAAAAATATATAATAATAAAAATAATTAGAAAATTATAAATTTTGATAAGACACCTTTCTGCTTAATTTGTAATAACAAGAACAATATAAAGCATTATTAAAATAGGCAATTTAGTACAACAGGGCGAGGCCCTATAATCTACATAGTCTCTAGTCGAACTGTGAAATAGCCTTCTTCACTACAATACGTTTTCTACGAATTGTAATTGTTCTGTAGCGGATTACAACTAATTCAATACATTGGATACCAATTATATATATACACACACATGCACGCACGCACGCACATATATTTTCCTCTCATTCTTCTCTTATTCTTAGTCATGATTATATCCGTAAAATTTTAAAAATAAGTTTTATCACAATACAGGCAGTAAATCAATACGAACTTTTTTCGTTTAGTTCTACTATGTATTTGTAGTAACAGATTATTTGCCCATTCTAGCTATATCATCTTTCACACAGTCTATTCATTTATTTTTAGACCTTCCTGTGCCCTTACAATGGACAATTGTATTCATACTTAATACCTTTCTTAAAACTTATGTACCTATACATAAAATTTTATTATAATAAAATTATCTAAGGAGACTATCAAAAAGCATTACAAACTAAATCAATTATTTTAAACATTTCTATCTGTTACTAGACATCACGAGAAAAAGCTAAAAGGTGCAAAATTTTATTTAAATCCATTTAGCCATTTAAATGTAATTAAGAAACGAACATAAAACATCTTAATAAACTTATATTATATATTACAGGATTTTAAAACTGATCAATCGAGACATGAAATATTTGACTCTTCTATTGTACAAATTTGCCAGAACATAGGAATTGTTTATTGGGCATTCAATTGACGGACAGTTGGATAACGAAATTTTAGGTAGGGGTCCCTTATAATGTAATTAACTAAGAAAAGAATCCTATACGAATAGAAATTAAATGCAGTCGGATGGGGAATACCGCGGGAAACAAATAGTAGTACTATATAAATATACGTTGGATTTGACGACAGGCTCGCGCACCGTAAACCAGTTACTCGGGCCATAAGTTAAGGAAAATACCATAAAGTATAGACTGTGTTTATTGCTTGGTTGGCACCGTTAAAAAACTCAATTTACCACGTTCCCATAAAACTTGATATTATACAAAAGCTGTCTTTAGACATTTACAAATTGAAATATGGGAAATGATATTAATTTATTATTTGATGGCGTAATTTCAGAAAGAAACCCTCAGGCTTTTCCCGTGCGGAACCCGACATCTGTCGTTCTCGTGAGTATTGCCTAAAATCCTTTTTAAGTGGATGTCTCTGTTATGCTCGTTTACATAGGGCCAGTTACTAGCTTCAAAGCGATCGCTATTGACGCTATGTATTGTTTGTGAGGGTTTATGAAAAGGCAGAGAGAGAGAAAAGAAGACAGCGAAACATACTAACAATTGAAAAAGAAGAGACAGATTATTATACAAAAAAGGAAGTTTAGGAGACCTTTGCTCTAGCAAAAATGTTCCCATCTGTTGACAGTGAAATATCGTTGATTAACAATAGAAATATAATATTAGAAATATACAGTTCTTTAAAAAAAAAATATATTTTATTAAGTTTTGTATTTTACTTTTTCATTGAAGTTTCAAAGTAAAAAAAAAGATTTCAAGTCAGTACAATACTGTCATTTTTACAATACGAGGTTTGTCCGGAAAGTACGTATAAAAGTTTTTTAAAAATTTTATTTTACAATTATTCAGGTAAATCAATTTTATCCCCTTCAAAGTACTCCCCATGTGACATAATGCACTTGTGCCAACGCCGTTTCCACTGTGAGAAGGCTCCTTGAAAGTCCTCTGGTTGTAGGTTTCTCAGCTGCCCCGTCGTAGCTTTTTTTATCTCAGTTATGTCCCCCAAATGCCGCCCCCGAAGTACCAATTTGGTTTTTGGGAACAAGAAGAACACACACCTGGCCAAATCCCGCGACTAGGGGGGGGTGTTCGGTCACCGTAATGGAATTTTTACTCAAAAACTCACGGACAACAAGAGAGGTGTGGGCAGGGGCATTGTCGTGGTGAAGAATCCAACGCCCCTCTCGCGCCAATTCTGGACGAACTCGTGCCACACGAGCTTTGAGGCGTCTGAGCACATCGACGTAGAATTTTCCATCAACTGTCTGGCCTGGAGGGATATTAATTCTTGATGGACAATCCCCCGAACATCGAAAAAAACAATCAACATTGTCTTGACATTTGAGCGGGATTTTCTTGATTTTTTTGTTCGTGGTTCCCCGGATGTCTTCCACTCTTTGCTTTCACGGCCATTCTTGCCGAGTTTCGAGAGAAACTTGATTACGACGCGCTGCTCTTCAACGGAAGCAGCGGGCTCCATGCCGACGGGGTTTCGTTAAGAGGTAACTTCACAGATGGCAAAATAATGTGACAAGCCACATTTCGCACCGCACGGCGGTCAGACCAGAACTGAATCATTGTTAGGGACATAAGGAAGGGGTCCTGCGCTTACCTGGCCTCCCCACTCCTCTTTCTCGCATTCCAGAACACTTTTATACGAACTTTCCGGACAGACCTCGTATATACAATAGCAAAAAAGCTCCCAACTAGTAGAATAGTGGAAACCGTCGCTTCAAGATACTAACAGAACAGAATCACTGAACACAATGTGAAAACAATGATACCCTTTATGCAATGAAATGCGTTGCTCATTTCAGTATTGAGTGGAAAGTTCCCGTTGGACATATTTGCAGTCATCATTCCTAACTTCATATAAATAGAAACCACTTATTCATAAAAACTAAAACGTCCTTCAAATTTATGTAATACAAAGTTTTACCATTGTCTTTTAAATTGAGAAATTAGTGCAAAAGAAAAGAATAAAACACTTCAATAGCTAAAACAGGTTTATGAGAGGTTTAACGTTTTTTATAAAAGACGGGGTAACAGTTTTGCTCTTCGACACTAACACTGTATCTCTACCATTATAAAACATTTATACAAGGAGCCAGCGTAACATCTGATAATAATATAAATAAAATAAAATACAGACGAATTGAGAAATCGCTTTTTGAAGTCGCTCAAAAATTAGAAGAGGTCGTTATTAAATCAACATGCTTATACAGAAACATTCCTTGACTGAAAAGAAATAAAAATTTCAAACTAATCAGACGCTCTAATAAATAAGAAAACGGCGTGTAAGCGCTAACTCCAGGAAACTATAAAAATTCTCACTAATCTGTGGAATTGCTGACGTTTCCGAACGAGCTTTGATGTTTTAATGGCGACGGCGCGGTCGGTTTTAGCGGGAAACTGATGAAGTATTATTTGTGTACTAAAGTTTATCTTAACCGAATATGGTGTTGAAAAATTATTCAATTATTAGCTTTTTGGTCGTTACTTCGTACCCGTGGATTTTAGAACTAGAAAAACCAATGAAAAGACAACTTATAGCATGAATGAATGAGTATACTTTATTCGCATTATACAATATAGGGAAGAAGCAAGACAATTAACAAATATAACGATACAATTGTACAAGTGCAGTAAGGCGGTCTTATTGTTGAGAGCAAAGCATGGTGTATCAAGATACGAGTAAAACATACATATTCTAAGTTTGACCTTCAGGGACACAACTGTAAAAATCCAATTTGGTATGCGTGATGCCGGAACAAACACACAGACAGACAAAACTTATAATAATTATTGTTTTGGTCATATTAAGACACCTCATATAATTTTTCTTAAATGTCTCATGCACAGACATCGGCTGTTACAATTTTATTTTATTAGTAAGATGTATGTGATAATAATATTTTGAAATTAAATTGTAAACATTTTCATGTCAACTTTTCAATATCTACTTCTGAACAATGGCCTGCCCCATATGCTTAAATAGACGATTTGCTATTTGAGCATATATATACATGATATGAATGCATACAGTATACATCTGCATGCATCCATCAACTCTCTGCATTATTTTTGTTGTCGCTTGATATTTACTTCTAAATTGGTATGCTCTTTATCGTCTATTAAATATACTATCCATCAAACTTTATGGGACTCTGTAAATAGAAATTGCAATATATTTTATAAGTGAACGTAAGCAACATAATATCATTTTACTTTCTGAATTAATACAAATAAAAATTGCTCGTCCATTTATTCTACTAATTTATATTTAATGTAAGTAAGTAGATTGATATATTTAATTATTTACTATGAGCGACGTCACTTCAGAACAAAAAAAAAGAAAAAAAAAACCGGCGCGGTTATCGAAAAACATCAAACAATATTTTAAACAGAATATTAAAATACATATCAAGCAAGACATTCTTATGATCTTTGAGAATGACATTACGATTTCCGAACGCCTTTAAAGGTGAAAAAAGAATATTGTTTGACATATAAAGAGCGATCGCGCGCTTTTCAAATTTAGAATTCCAGGCACATTTAACATGGCGTCCGTTGACTTAAAATAAATATTATTGTTTACACGCCGTTTAGAGTCTCTCGTTCTCTAATGGCCGTTCTTGAAATGCCACATTTGTAACGAAAACAAATTGTGAATTGTGATTCAGGATATTTCTTTTTATAGAATTTTCAACGCCCATATCTTTTTAGTAATGTGTTTAGAGAGCACTTGATAATCTTATTCAAGGTTTTTTTAAAGTTTTTTAATTTTACTTTCAAATGTTTCAATTTAGGACAACGATTAGTATCCTCGAATGTTTTTCAAAATAAGGAGATTATCAATTCGTCTGTACTTTTGAACCGATTTTAATAATTCTTTTCTAAAATTAATAGAGTTTATTTCCGTGTTGATCACATTTTAATCTTGTGACGACTTGTGACTTGATTCTGTAGTTTTTTGTGGCACGCAAAAAACTAGTCTATGGTATGAAGTAAAATCGACTTATTGAAAAACCATTCTGGGTTTTACATTAAAAATCACTAAAGAAAATGCTTCGTTTAAAAATGAAACACTCGTCGGTACACGAGCGTGGACTGAATACTGGTGAATAATAATAATAATTTGCAATAAAGAGTATATAAATAGTCGGAGATTGATGTCTTATATTAAAAGTTGAAGAAGTTCTACCAATAATAATAATAGTGAATTTTCAAATGTTGGCAGTTGCATGCATACTAATTGTAGCGGAATTAAATAAAATAATGAATGAATAAATAATAATAATAATAATAATAAATCTCTTTATTTTCAGGTATATACCCATAGTTAACATTTTTATATTATTAATTAAATAAATTGTTATTATCATTTTTAAAATATACATCAATTATAAAATACCAATTTAAATTATTTCGTTATAAAATCTCTTGTCGTCAGGTATGCTGTGAGAAATACAGTCTTTACAATATTATTACTTGTTGTCATTAATCTGTCATGAAATTTTGCCTTATAATTACGTAAAATAGCAAAAAAATCATTAACCCTGTTCTCTGCAAACATGCCAGACGCACTACACCGCCATGGCAAGTTGAGCATCGCTCGGAATGCGTTATTGTATTGCACACGCAGTGTGTTATAAGCCCTTTTCGTATAACTATACCATAACTGGCTGGTGTAGAAAGCCTGACAATAAGACTTAAACAATGTCAATTTGACTAGCTTCGAACAGTGGTTAAATCGTCTAGCCAGCATATTGCTTCTACATGCAATGTTACGCCTTTGTCTCTCCAGATCGCTATCATCTTTCAGATCTTCTGTCAACATATGTCCAAGATATTTAAATTTATTAACTATTTTTAAAGTATTCCCACATAAATTAATTTTTGGCAAAATTTCAGGTCCCTTTCCATATTTAAAAATAATAATTTCCGATTTATTGACATTATATGTTAAATGATGTATCTTTGCATATTGTTCACATATTTCAATTAGTTTTCTAAGACCATTGGCTGACGGACTCAGCAAGACCATGTCGTCCGCATAACTGATATTATTTAGGCTTACACCACCGATATGGCAGCCAACTCTAGTCCCACTGAGTCGGCCAATCAAATCATTGATATATAAATTAAACAGAACAGGTGAGGTCAGCCCACCTTGTCTAACTCCACATGTAAAAAAGTTTGTAGCTCTCCGACAACACGTTACCCCATCTAATTTGATTTAACTGGTTTTCGTACCAAAATTCCAGTATATTTGTAATATTAGGTGGAACTCTTGTCTCACGCAATTTATTCCAAAGCAAATTATAGTTAACTGTATCAAAAGCACGGCTGATGTCCAAAAAACAAGCATAAACAGAAGTTTTTCTGGATATGTATTGTCTTACAGTATTTTTCAATGAAAAAATAGCCAAATCCGTAGCCAGTCCCTTACGAAAACCGAATTGTGCATTATTTTAGTGGTAGGAAGTCCTCTGAAAGGTATTTGTTAATTATGCGCTCAAATAATCTAGAAATAATAGTGGCTAATGAGATAGGACGATAATTTGTAATACTAGAGACATCACCCGTTCTGTTCTTTACAATAGGTATTACAATAGTCCTCATAAAGTCTCTTGGCAGGTAGCCATGATCCATAATGCATTGAAGAATAAGGCAATTTTCTCAAACAATAATGGGCTAGCATATAATAAGTGTTCAACGCTAAGTCCGTCGTGCCCAGGGGATTTGCCACGCTTCATATCCCTCACACATTTTAAAATATCCTTCCCTGTAACGTGGAGGGCGCTAGTGTTGTTGGACTGCGATGAGCAAGAAGAGTCCGAACCACTACCGGTCGCTTTCTCGTTATTAGATTTGTTCGATGACAAATTAAATTTATCCATAAACATCTTTGCTATACATTCTGGATCCTGGCTACCGTTTACAGATACTGGTAGACTAGATTTAAGGTTCAATTTATTAGTTTCCTTCCAAAAATTAACAAAATCTTTATTATACCTATGCGTGGCAATTATGTCCATTTTAATTTGGTTTTCATTATGCTGACACCACCTTAGCCTATTTTTAAATACCTTACGACTTTCAATCATATTCTCATACAATTTACCCTGTGACGGGCGTCCATACAAATTCCATGTATTATAAAATTTCCTAGCCACCAAATGAAATTTTTTGACATGATAATTCCATCCAATAACTTGTTTCTTTTTAAATAACGTATTTCTGCCTAAAAATGAACCAGTAGCCGCCCTAACTAACTATCTGATTGTAGTAAACATCAATCATTTCACAGTGTTCCTTACTTCTACAGGAGGAATCAGTGCATGAAATAGTTGACCATTCAAATGAGTTAATGTGTTGATCACATAATTTTTCATACCTTTCTATTTGCTCAGGGCTACGGTTACCCCAGATAAATGAATGAACGAATGGTTTATTTTCTCTTCACAAAAGGTAGTACAATTAAATATATAAGAAATAATTATAGTTAACTAACCAGTGAACATACACTAAGTAATTTTACGTTACTTAGCTAAAATCTTTAAAACAACTACGGAACCCTATATTTGGTTTAATATACACTTGGACAGTTTTTTCGCACATGACCAAGGCAGAATATTTTATGGGTTTTTAAACTAGAATTTGATAGGTTTCTATATGATATTTCACCCTAGAACGCTTTCGTATCGTATTACGATAGTCTATGAAGCCTTAGATAAAGCTATTACTGATAAATTACACGTTATTATAGATACTAATTAACGAGTAATTCATAAAATATAATCTTACATTACATATAATGTTGAACACTGTTGAACTACTTTGATTGTTGGTCTACTGGAAAATAGAGTTTACCGGATACAGTACAAAAATCGTTTGCTTGGGTGCCTCTGTCCCGCTCGTATTTCTGCCGTGAAGCAGTTTTCAGTTTGAAGGAGAAGGGTGAATATGATATACCATATCAATCGTTAATTGTCCATTGTTGAACATAGCTGTCCTCTATAAAGGGAGTTTTGACAGTAGTTGCCACGTTTAGCAAGCACGTTGGCAACCGCAGTCACCAGAGGAAGACTTTGTACAAAGTCGCTTGCGTGAGCACCACTGTTCCATTCGTGTTTCTACCGTGAAGCAGTTGTATTTGCATGGCTGTGTTTATGTTTGAAGGGTGGGATATGGCAGTGAATTTACAGGGTACAGAGGAATAACACCTGAATCCTCAGGAATGGCAACGCATGGCGGGTATTATGGGCGAAACAGTATACTCTGTTATGTCCATGCTACTGCTCATGTCTATAGGCGACGGTTACCACTTTCCATTAGGTGACCGTCAACTTGTTTACCATTCTGAGTTGGATAAAAAAATTAAAATGTTGCTTACTCACACTCCTACTTAAGAAACACAAATTGGCGTTCTAAATTCAAATATTTTAAATCAAATACATCTATGAATTATCTTGGTGTCCATCGAAGCATTTTAAACGTTTTATACGTTTACGTTATTACGTCTATGAGAAAGAATACCACCCGATATTGTTGTCTAATTCTGCACTGTATACGGCAGCGAAAACGTGTCTATCGTTAGATTCGCTATTTGAGTAAGGAGGTTGAATATTAGAATTCACTGGGTGCTGTCGAAAAAAATACATTACGACCTGTCTCCTAGAGACAGGACAGGGCAAATGTTTGCCGGCTAATTATAATTTACGAACGGGTGAGCTCCGTCGGCGCTTCAATAAACGTGTCAACAAAAGGAACGCTAGATGGAACAAATTCCATTACATTCTAGCCGACTTTCGTGACAGTGGTTTTAAGTTTGAGTCCATTGGCAACCAATTTTTTAGTGTTCCATACCAAACAGATACAAAGGAACTCTTAAGGTGCGAATTTGTCTGTCCGTCCTTCTATGACAACACTATGTCTCAGCAACTATTAATGTTATCAGCATCTCTCTTAAAACATTACCAAAGCCTAACAGCGGTTGCCAACCCGCTTGCCAAATGTGGCAACTATTGACAAAATACCTCAATAAGAGGCCTATGTTAAGCAGTGGACAGTTAACGGCTGACATGATCATGATGATTAATGTTATCAATTTGAAACTTGGAATAGTTTTTGATACTTTTGGACCACAGATATTGTAATGGAAATAATAAAAAAATAAAGTTTTTGGTCTTTACTAAACTCACTTGGGTTCAAAAGTGAAGCTGACTAATTCAAACGGGGTATCCATATGAAAGGGCTACCTTTGTACATTTATACAGAACATCTGATGGTAAATCGTTACTATATACTAGGAATAGGCAATATGGGTACCGCTCCGATATCTATATATTGGGTTCCTCTAGACATAGATGGGGGGAAAAAGGTGGTCGCCCACTTCGATATCGCCCAGACCGGTCGCATATCTACATTAATTTGCACAGGTGCTACATTTCAATATTATATTGAATAACTGATATTTAATACATCCGATGTTTTTATTTTATTTTATTTTATCTTTATTTGGTCTCCTAGTAATTGTTACACTGATAAGATTTAATATTAAAATTACCGTCTATTTATACTTAGTGTACAATCATTTTAAAGGAAACACAGCATGCTAATTAACAAAAACAATAATATAGTATAACAATCTCTTGAAGTATTTGACATTGGTATAGTTTTTTAGATTCAGTAGATGATTGCTTCACGTAAGTTTTTTAGCTATTTAAATTAACTGTAATGTTTACACCAATATATAGATATTGTAACTACAATACATAGATATTACTATGTATTTTATGTTATGTATGTGTTATTCATTCAAGAGTAAAATTCTAAAAGTTCTCTCGTAATACTACCATAATTTTTCCACAACCAATAATTTTTAATTTTGTGCGCACTGTTCTAATAATTTTAATAATTGTATATTTTAAGTATTCTTATGTTTGTTTCTTGTATGTTTTTTTATTGTTTTGTTGGTGTCAGTTTTGTTAATATGTAATCGATGACTTAAGAAAATGTTGTGTACACCTGTAATTGGTGTAAATGCAAGATGCAAGCCCTGTATATCAATTAAAATTAATGTCTGTATTTACACTGTTGATGTACATTTTAAAAATAAATAAATAAATAAATTACCCAACCCTACTATATACTATATATATATTGTAGACTTCTATATGTTATATAGATATAGTAGTATGAACAGAGGCGAAAATTTTAAATATAGGACTTAATATAATTACAATCATGCTTATTTCATGCGCCTGTTTCCATATCATCTTGTGTCTATATGTATTTAATTAGCCATCTCGCAAACTAAATATTCACAAGGCAGGTATCCATTTAAGGCACTCTTTGTAATAATAGGGTGTATAAGGGTATTTGATCACATTAAAAATTCCCTAAGCGGTATGAAGACACGGATAGAGCTAGGAATCTATAAGATACGATTTCATTAAATAAAGAAAATATAGTCTGATTCAATACCACTTAAGGAAAAGGTAACCAAGTTCGCAAGTCTTATTAGAATTATAAAAATAAAATAAAAAATGCAATAAAATTAAAAATAAATTAAAACATTTTATCAATTAATCAATTTTTTTTTTACTACTATTGCGCATTGAGCTGTACACAATGATGCCCACGGTACTCTTTCTGCGTTGCCATTTTTGAGAAATAAACTGTTATGTCTACGTAGCCTATAATATCACTTCAAGGTTGCATATAAAGTAGTTAATTCATTAGTTGTATAATTACTAATATATTTCAAAAGAAATTTAAAAAAGTATAATATATAAACTCAATTACTAATGTATAAGAGGTAAAAAATTATACTAATTCATTGTTACACCTTACTCTTCAAACTAACCACAATGCTACGTGATTAAAATAGTTACGAGGAATAAGTCAATTACAAATCTAGTACAAATTATTGTTGGATTAATCGCAAACTTACAAAACAAATTAACGATATACATATGAAACGTGTTATATCCACTGAAGATCTAACAAATTAGTCAGATATGGCACGATGACGAACTTTGCAAGAAACTTTGGTGCATTGATAAACTCGACAAGTTGCCGTACCGGTTTGATCCGGTTAAAACTAACCGAAGGCAATTAAAACTGGCGTCTAACTCTCGCCGCCGGTTTGTTAGTGTTCGCGAACACCTTTTGTTTGTGAACACCATTACTTCGTAAAATTCAGCTTTGTGGCTGTTGCTTTGGCTGCTGAATTAGGTAGATTATTAATACATTGATAGTTTAGATATTTTAGTGTCATAAGTATGTCTGGTTATGTTGATCTGTGTCTTTTCTATATATAGTTTATATTAAAAAAAAAAAAAAGAATTTCTATCAGATATCTATGGTAGTACCAATAAGACAAGTTTTGCTTAAAATAGGATTAGATGGCGCAGTGTATATGTATATATATATTATTTATTTTATATCAATTTAGCAATAATAACTATTAACTCCGTAGATTTACGTTGATGAGCGGTGGATTATGCTGAAATATGTGAAAGAATAACCTCTCTTCGGTTTTTACATTTATGGGACTGTATTTTTCTGCGCTTGCTAATTATGTCCAGGTATTATAAAACAATTTTCCTCAATAAAGTAAATAGGCAAAGACGAGTACTACAAAATACGGGAGAAATCGGAGGAAGGGATTGTTAGTAATGGGTATTAGTAACACCACTGCTAACAATATAGATAGTTAGGTTAAATCAACTAGAAATCACCGAACTTAATTTAAGTCGCGATGGGTTAACTAACATGCATTTTGTCCTCATATATCATCCCTCACTAGAGTCCCACCTTGGTATACCGTTAACACTCCATTCCACTCCACAAGGTTATCACTCCATTATCACCAATTAAAAAAAATGGGACTAACAGATCCGGTGCTGTTCGCTTAAAAATATTTTTTCGCCGCCTCTACACTGTTGGCAAGTCTACCACCTCAAGTAATATCTACATAATTAATAATGAAGATTGAGAACACTGCTCCTTCTTAATATTATATTATATGTATAAATGTAATACGGTTGTAAGTTCTTTCTCGTTTCACAGTGAGCGATATTATTTTTTTTATTTCATTTCAAAAGGAATCACTAATGAATGTATTTAATCATAATCAGCTTATGAATATGATATCAAAGAAATTTGCCTACGGCTCCGCTGCAATCTTAGATTTCGATAAATGAGGTTAAGCAAATTTGGACGGATGTTCAAATTTTGTAAAGACATTATTATTAGCCTTAGAATTTCATGTTATCATCATCATTATCTCAGTCATTATCCGTCCACTGATGAACATAGGTTTCCATAAGGAACGGTCCTGAGCCACCTGCAGTCACTGACTTTCTGCAATGCATTTGAGGTCGTTACTCCATCTAGTTAAGGGTTGTCCTACATTGCGTTTGCCCGTACAGGGTGGCCACTTAAGAACTTTTCTTCGGTTCTATCGGTTGTCAATTCTTCAAGCTATGTGACCACCTCATTGCCACTTCAGCTTGTTTATTCTTCGGGCTATGTCGGTTATGTTGATTCTTTTGCGAACATACTCATTTCAGATTCTGTTACGCAAAGAAACTTCGGGCATTACTTTCTTTATAAATCTCTGAGTAACTTAAAGCTTTGGCAACCGTGCAGGACCATGTTTCGATTCCATAGGCTATCACTGGCAACATGCACTATTTAAAGACCTTCGTGTTCACCAAGAATGTCATATGTATGGGGTTATTAGATATTTTATATATAATTTTCATTCATACATAACATGTATGTACAGGCCTGTCAAAGTATCAAACATGCCAAATCGTATCGAATGTGTATTAAGAATTTTCCGTAGCTATTTCTTAGATATTAATTATAACTGAAAGTTGATATCCCTTTAAATTGTATATTACAAAAATAATACAATTTTATGATACAAACCAAAGTAAACAATGTGTTTCAGTGTTTATCTCTACATTTCATCTCTAGCTAAAAACTTACCCCCTTATTCATATAAACTAAAATGTCATATAAACTTATTTTTATTATTCGAATGTTTTATCACTTTCTTTCAAATTGAGAAATCAAGACAAAAGAAAAAGACAAAACAGTTCATTGGCCAAAATAGGTTTATGAAAGGCTTGACATTTTTTACAAATAAGGAGGTAAGGATACAAAATTCCCGTTCCTGAATTACAAATCCCAAACAAAAGGACCATTTCGTACCAAATTGTTTGTAAAAATTCAAATATTTGCCACTCGTCCACACGTACTGGTCGCCGTCCTGCCCACCAATGGTATTTTAATCTAAAAACACCCTCAGTGGTGTCCTCGCGCAAATTAACCCGAGGTAGGGCAAATAGGCTCTAATGAAACAGTCCCGTACAATCAAGACACGAACGGTCATTTGACGGTCGGGCGACGCGCAATCACGACTAAAACTTGCGACTTATTAATCGCGAAATTAACTTTTAAATTTCGAACGAAAAAAAATATAGCTGTTTTTTTTAGGTACTTCAACCGATAGGAGTAGCGGCTTTGGCATCGCATAGGTGAGGATTCAAATCGGAATATCTTCGAAATTTTTCAATTATACATCGATTCAATACAATCGTTCATTGCAATTCTAAAAATATGACTTTCATGTATTAATAATAAATCTGACTTCAATTTACTTACTTTAATTATAATTTACAAAAGTCAAGACAACGTAACTTTTCGTGTTATGGGCATGCTAGCGGTGAGTAGATCTCGCAGACTTTTAATGATCGTACTGATAGTGCCGGTTACTAACATTTAAAATAACACTAATCCAGTACACAATCAGTAAAATACAGAATTCTAATTTTTTTTTTACATATAATCGTATATTCCAATTTTAAAATTATCACTTTTATTAGAAGCTCACAACCCTAGGCCATTAAACGTATACGATCTCTGACAATAACAAAAAAATTTTTTTCAGACAATCGCAGCGACAAATCGTTAGTGTGTCGACCGTCACATGTGCCCCTGTAAGTGATAGCTTCAGCAATTGCTTTTGGTAAATTTATGTGTGTGAGATTAAACTGGGGAGGGGGAGGGCAGGGAGGGACGAGTGTTTAATGAGTGTGCAACGATTTGTATACGATTGTCTATTGATTGGGTATCCGATTCCGGTGATAGCGATTAAATTACTACGGAACCACTATTTTGTTTGGCGCACACTAGCACCCGCCATCTTGTATTAATTTCTGCAGTGAAGCAACAATGCATAGCTACGTTGTTGTTTCACTCTGAACGGAAAGTCAATTGATGCAGTATTTACGTTTTTTTTTTGGTGGATGAAAATGGAATGGTAACCCCGCCTGCGCTAACAGGTTACGCTGGCGGAGCACCAGTGAAGGGTGATCGATGAGAATGAAAACACGCCAGTTAGCCTATCATGATGAATTCATCAGGAATTAACCATGATAGTTTCCAGGGGGAACCACGAGGAGGTCGACCTGGTTGGGTATATTACTAACAATGGGAATTTTAGTCTCCATTACTAATAATCCCTCCCCCCCCCCCCCAGTATTTACGGTTACCACTAAATAATAAACTGTTTTTAATGGATGAAAATGAAATAGTGACCCCGCCTGCGTTGTCGGTATACACGGTCGGGGCACCGCTGAGGAATGACAGGATGAGGATAAAGCAGGTTAGTTGGCTCGTCGTCACAATCATTAACCACAATGGTTTCCAGTGTAACCGCGTAGAGAACGACCCGATAGGATATACTGCTATCAATGCCAGTATTAGACTGGCGTTTCTTTCATGTCACTTTCTATTATGACAGCCGTCAGCTTGTTTGCCAATCAATTATTTAAAAAAAATAAAAACAGATCTCTGGCAAGAGGCATAACATCTCAATCTTCAGAGTTGCAAGGAGTGTTGCAAGGTGTGTATAATTCAAAATATATAAAAAATATGCATTATTTTCAAAATTATTAAAACCGGAAAATCTTGGAGATTAAAAAACCCACCTTACACGAATCATAATAAGATTTGCTTTACATAACCCGCTGAGTTAAATAGTCCTCTTGCACTAAAGGCGCCATGTGGTCCCGGCACGAAATGGGCCACCCCTTCCTTTCCCGTGGGTGTCGTAAGAGGCGACTACGGAAACTTAATAGACGAGGGATGGGCAGCGTCCCTCTTAAAACATCACCAAAGCCGGGGGGAAGGAATTGTTAGTAATGGAGACTGAGAATCCCATTGCTAGCAATATACCCAACCAGGTCGACCTCCTCGCGGTTCCCTCTGAAAACTATCATGGTTAATTCCTGTTGAATTCATTATGATGGGCTAACTGGCCTGTTTTCATTCTCATCTATCACCCTTCAGTGGTGCTCCGCCAGCGTATCCTGGAAAACTCCCCTTATGGCCTTGTTTATCAGTGGACAGTTAAAGGATGCTAGAGTAACAATAAAATTGAGGCCTTAATACTAAGTGACTAGTATATTCATATCGGCGGGTTATATAAATCTTAATATACAACGGGGTTTTAAACTCCTTTATCTTAATAAACACGAAATATTGTTGAGTTGAGTTATTCAGTTATAAATAGATTAGAATTCAGTGTACAGAAGATCCACGTAGATGAATACGTAGGACTTTAATCAAATTAGAGCAAGCAAAGCCGCTGGATGGAACTAGTAACAAATAAAATCGATCAAGGCCCCGTGCCCTCACCGAATGTAGCCAACCCTGCCCTTTAAGAAGTACACTTTCGGCCACAGTAACAACCACGCTTTGGCATGTCGCCCGAACGGGGCGTGGCTGCTTGATCTACTGGCGTTTTTGTTTCACAGCGTCGCTGCGCCGATATTTCAAGCGGGGGCGTGCACATAGGTATATCTTTATCAGTGCTCGCCACTGTAATTTAGTTGTTGGAAAAATAGTAAGGTTGGTATTTTTATTTGGCCGTATGTGTACGTTAGGGTTGTACCGAATCTTTAGAAATTTTGTCTGTCTGAACGGTTATTCTGACATCACCCAAAAAGTACTATACCAAATTGGATGCGTTTTTTCTCAGTCAGTTACGTTCCTGAAGGTCTAACTTATAATCGGGTGTACGTTTTATCATGATACGCCATCTAGTAGTGGGTAGTTTCATTGGTTTTCCTATTTCTGAAAGCCACGCGGACAAAGCAGCGGGCAAAAAGCAAATATTTTATACGAGTATGTATCCTACTGAAGGATTGTTATTAATGGGGGAAAATTGCTAGTAATATACCACGCGGCAAAACTTCCCTCATGGAGAAATCTTATGTACAGTAGTGGACACTTAACGACTGAAATAATAATATCAGTTCGACCGCCGCGCGGCGCCTCTTGAAAACCGCCGTCGTTAATTATTATTGAATTTGCCACAACGAGCAAACTAACCTGCGTCCTCACCCAACTTTTCTCACTGATACCCTGCCAGCGTATACTAATAACGCAGGTGAATTTACCATTCTATTTTAATTCCATTAGAATATATAATATATATATATATATATATATATATATATATATATATATATATATATATATATATATATATATATATATATATATAAATTCGGTATATATAACAAATATATATAACAAATTTAAATTCGGTTCAAAGACTTGCATTTTTGATTTGCAAATAGTATAGTTTCTAATTTAGGCAGACAACGCAGAGGGACACCACTAGTTGTTTACATCACAGATAAATTTTATCACATCTTTAAATTAACGCTATACAATAAAAAGCAATCAAACCAAACGACCATCATACGACTCTCTAAATCGTTCAATGTCGGCTTTCGTCTGAGGAAAAAGAGTAAAGAAAAAGGCACAAAAAAAAAAAAGAAAAGAGGAATAAAAGATACTTTGAGCCGACGACGTGTGATCCGAGTATGCTGTCCTTTAGACATTTATTATTCCCCTCTTTAAAACCGTCATCAAGTTTGTTAGCACAAAAAGGGATGGAGTCGACCCGGTGTTTATTTGTTTTAAATTTTCCGACTAACTTTTCCAATGATAACAACCTTGATAAATAAACATACAAACAAAAAGACAAAGAGAAAACTAGCAGTTGGAGACTGAAGTATGTTTGTCAATTCAATTATAAGTAAACTTACAACATTTTGGAACGTTTAAGGTAAATTTAAATCAAACAGAAATATTTGGTTAAGTCGCTAACAAATCAAGTCACTTTCAAATATAAATAAACCAGCGACTCGTCCCGGCTTTGTACGGATTGATAGCCCATATTATTTGTAAATAATGTAGGGAGTTTTCTACAGATAATATATATAATATGTATTTAATGTTTCACATCGTTTAAGTATCTTTTGAGTATACTGATAGCAAATGAAAAATTAAGTCAAAAATTAAAAAGAGATTGTTAGTAATGGGGAAGTTGGCTCCATTGCCATCAATGTACCCTATCAAGTCGACTTACAAGAGGTTCCCGGTGGAAACTATCGTGACTGATTTATTGTTGAATTCGTCAAGATGGACTTCTTGATTTACCTTTTAATTTTCACTAATCATCCCTAACTGTTGCCCCGTCAATGTATACTGATAGCGCAGCTCGACCAGTTCATTATCACCCATTAAAAAAAATTAATTCAAGTAATAACTACAAAAAAATACACGAATTGAGAACTTCTTTCGATAGTTGCTTTATTACTTTGAAATCAACTTCTAGCAGCAGTATTTCCGAACCGATACGACATCATAACCTCCAATCATAAAAGAGCATATTCCTGCAAAGCCTTTGGTGTTGCGAGTGATCATAGGTGGCGGTAGTTACTTACCACCAGGTGAGTCGCATAATCGTTTATCCCCTATGTTATAAAAAAATAAAAGATGCTTTATTAAAACGGACATCTCCGCTCCACTCCCTGTCTCGTGCATATGGCGAGCACGTGTTACAATATAAGTCGAAACGGCGTGATTTCAGGAAATACTAGTGATGTATTAATAGTTCCTATTCATAACTCCTTGGGAATTATAAGTAACGAGCCCCTGTGATGTATTAATAATTCTAATGTATTTATTAGACAGTCTGACTTATATTTGGAGTAGGAAAGAAGAAATACGGTAGGTATAATATACTGAGTTATATAATAAGATTTTACATAGACTATGTCTGTACATGGAAGATATTTAAGAAAAAATTTTGTGAGGAGTCTTAATAAGACCAATAGAAGCCATAAACAATAATTTTTAGTGTTTTTTTTTTCTCTTTGTGTGTATTAACTGCGCTAGTAGGAAAGAACGACAAGGAAATAAATATATTTTTTTTTTACAACACAGGGGGCAAACGAACATGCGGCTCACCTGATGGTAAGTGACTACCGCCGCCCATGACCACCCACAACACCAGCGGCATTGCAGGTGTGCTGCCGGCCTTTTAAAAAGGAATATACTCTTTTCTTGAAGGTTATGTTGTCGTATTGTTATTATTAGAGAGGATTACCAGTATAATTTCCTTGACAAGACGTGTACAAGATGACAATCAAGTGCGAAGCAAAAAAGTTATTAAAAGACATGTTAAAAATATAAAATATAAAAAGGCAAACTTATACAAAAAGAAGTTTGTCGCCAACAGTCTGTATATTTTGTTTCGGCATCATACAAACACTATTGCACGAAATTAGAAGCGGTTATTGCAGTTGTATTTATATCTTCTTCAAAAGGGGGGTAAAGAGGTTTCTTCAGGGTCGGCAACGCGCGCGTAATACCTCTGGTATTGCAGGCGTTCATAGGCTACGGTAACCGCTTACCATCAGGTGGGCCGTATGCTTGTTTGCCACCTCAGTGGTATAAAAAAAAAAAATCTTAAAAACTAGCATATGTTTTGTATTGTTACGTTATCTGAAAGTGGTTTATTTCATTTTTAAATTTGAAATTTGAACAACTAAAGCGATTTTGATGCAATTCCCATGGGGCCAGTCTGAAAGTATGTCCTTTAAATAAAAGAAGATTTTTCGAACTCGGTTTACGTAGTTCTGAAGTAAAAAATAAAAAAAAATACAATCGAGTTAAGAATTCCTTCATTATTTAAAGTCAGTTAAAAAAGAAATTTTATACGTGAACATACACACAGATGATCCAACAAATTGTATATTATTATAATATTTTTAAAAGTTTATGGGGATATATACAATTAAAACGCGGAATCCAGGCCAGACATATTTCATTCAGAAGTAAGCTCGTGTGGCACGAGTTCGTTGGCGCGAACATTCTTCACCACGACAATCACCTCTCTTGTTGTGTAAGAAAAGGATTTGGCCCCGTGTGACTTCTTCTTGTTCCCAAAAACCAAATTGGTACTTCGGGGGCGGCATTTGGGGGACATAAATGAGATAAAAAAAGCTACGACGGGGCATTCAGAAAAAGCCTTCTCACAGTGAATTTATGTGGAGTACTTTGTACATTTTTACCTGAATAATTGTAAAATAAAATTTTTAAAAAACTTTTATACGACTTTTGTACACACAGATGATCCAACAAATTGTATATTATTATAATATTTTTAAAAGTATATACAATTAAAACGCGGAATCGCATGTTTAATTCAGAAGTAAATTCGGAACATATCACTGTAAGAAAAGGAAAATTGGACTGGATACCCTAAAATAGAAGCATTCAAAAAGCTTGAATTTTTGGTGTACATTTTTAGTGCTAATTTTAAGCCGATTTTGATAATCCTTTTTGTAATCGACAGGGTTTATACATACTTACAGAGGGAGCTGGATGGGGCATGGCCACCTCAGAATTGTCAGGTAATTATTGATTAATTGAACAATTATTAATTTTGCGCAAACATGTAACTGAAAAGAGTACATGCACCATTTTTTAGGTGCCAGGTCTCTCTTATAAAATGCCTGAAACGCTTGAAGGACGCCATAAGCGTCCACAGTATTTTCTGATTCTTATATTATGTGTATTATATATTATTTATGTGTATATACGACTGTTACCACTTTCCATCTATTAAGGGCTTATTTTATTCCATTTTTTTAGTAATATGTACATTTCGAACATAAAAACTCCTTATCAAAAAATTTATAAAAAAAAACTCTTAGAAATTGTCTAATTGAAATAAATTTAGATCTGTTAAGTGAATTAAACGCCACTTAACGGGGATTCATTAAACAAAATATATTAGCTGCTAAACACATAACCTCTATCGTCTCTTCACAGTCGGTTAAAGATAACATTCGTAATCGTGCCTATTTATTTTTCATAGAGCCCGTGCCGCTATCGGAGCCCCATTACGTTACAAGTTAAAGGCATTAAGTGACCGATAGTACTTATCTATAAATGAATAATTGCTTCGGATTTGAATAGTCACTGGCGAAGGAAATCTCGAGTCGGTCTGTATGAGATAGCAATATGGCCGACCTACAAATTGGAAATTATTACCACAGATCGGAGACGTTTTCAATTTGATTCCGTAATAAGATTGACTTCTACAAAAAAAGCCGATACCAATTATGGCAAAACCGGTTAAATTCATTTAAAAACTAAGCTACTAAAACGATTTCGATAAAATGTCAATGGAACCAATCTGTAAGTATATCCTTTCAATAAAAAAAAAGATATACCAAATCGATTTATAACTGACAGAGTCGAGGTAACAAATATTAAAAAAAAAAAATTACGACTGAATCGAAAACCTCCTTTTTTAAGATGAAAAGAATACTAAAGTTTCCCGTGGCATAGTATTTATACTTTTTGCCTTGCATAAATGACTTTATGAGTTGGATTTTTTGTTGAGATACATAAAACAAAAAACTTACGTTCACAGTGGTCTGAGGTGACTGATGTAATGTATTCATAATATAAATATAATAATTTAAAACCTAAAACAGCAATTGATTGAATACATAATAAAAATATAAAAAAAAAAGCTCCCATACATTAAATTGTCAATCAGCTCGAATCATGTTCGCACTATCTCAAGAAGGAAAAGTGATGAACCAAAATGGCGATCACGTCTTCTGCAAAAACCTCAAGGGACAAGTAGAGAGAGAAAAAAAAAATAACAAAAAATTAACAGTCCCGAGCGACTGAACGTCTACGCCAATGAATGTAGCATAAATAATCAGGAGGTACGTCGTAGCAAATTACGCAGAACGGGCGGGTTGAAAATTGATGGCTACACTGGAATAAGTGCCGCCATGTCAACTGGCTGTCTGGCGTTTCCTTTGCCTCGTTTTTTAATCGTTCGAAATTAGAACTATTTATTGGCGGGACAATTTTAAAATGGTATAGAGTAAGTAAGGGACAGGTATATCGGAACCGTGCGACATGACAATCGAATTAAAAAAAAAAGATATAGGCGCGTTACAGACAAACCGTCTGGGTTAGTGACAAATGTGTTTCAACTAATTATAGACGATTTGGTCGCTGAATAATTGACAATTTTAGAACTATCATTAGAATTGATGGTGTTATTGTTAAAGGTTTCACAGATTATTCTAAATGTTATAAAAATAATTCAATCACCTTTATTCTCGTTTAGATCAATCTTTATTCATTGGTCCGACTGAGAATGTAACTCGATACCTTATTCCCGTTAAGCAATATAAAAATTATATAAAAAAAATACAAAGAAACTTGTAATCTAAAAAAAAGACGTAACTGGTATGATTGTTGTTCAAAGCATTTTCGAAGGTTTATTTACATTTGTTGTCTTTCGTACAACCAATTACAGAATTAATTAAAAATATGTTTTTGTAGATCAGGTTATGTATTTTATTGTAAAATCATTATTGTACATAATTTATATTGAGCATATAAAAAGTTACTTAAGTTACTGCTGAACACAAGCCTCCCCTTTGGGGAGGTTTTGCCAGTAGTTGAGACGCTTGGCAGGCGGACTGGCAACCGTAGTCAGGCTTTAGAGATGTACTAAAAGGAACTCTGCTGTCCATACCTCGTCCTCTCTTAACGCCTCCTACGACACCCACGGGAAAAGGGGTGGCCTATTCTATGCTGGGACCATACCTAGTACAAATTAAACATATATATATCTATACATTATGTTATTCGGAGATTATATTTTTCATTCACGGTAAAGTTTATCCTTTTCACGTACCTACTTATAACACTTTTGGGAAATCAGCATACCGCTAAAAATATACGCAATAACGCAATGTTATTACCTGCCTCGATGTGAAAGAAGTTTGTATGATATAAATATCTTAGCTTATCTTACTAATAAAACTAGCTTTTACCCGTGACCAAATTGGATGCAGTTTTCACAGTTGTATTACTAAATAACTTTAAAATTTATGTGTATTTTGTCTTATACGCTATCTAGGATGATCTATTCCGTTAGTTTTCTTACTTTTGGATTCCACACATGTAAAGCAGCGGGCAAAAAGCTAGTTTATTATTAAAATTAGAAATGTTAAAGTGAGTTTGTTTAATACCTGTAAGTACCTTAACGGCTTAATCATTCAATTTGGTATACTATGTATATATAGTATATATTGCCGTATGGTCCCGGCATAGAATAGACCACCCCTTCCTTACTCGAGTGTGTCGTGAGAGGCGATCAAGAGAACTTAATAATCGAGGGATGGGTAGCAGCGTTCCTCTTAAAACATCACCAAAGCCTAACTGCGATTGTCAACCCTTTACCCCAAAAAACAGTTGCCACACTTGGCAACTATTTTCAGCAGTGGACAATTAACGGTTGATATAATAATGATTATAAACGTTCACAGTATTGTTGATTCATATTGTATATTAACGTAAAGTGTTTATATTCCTTAAATTTCCTTAAATAAACGACTCTCACGCAAATTGGGAACTGTCCGCCAATACTGAATAGCAATTTAGAGGCGATAAATAAATCTGGAAAAAACCGGTTTTCAAAACTGGTTTACATTTAAAAAGTTGACGAATAAATCAAGGACAAGTAAGCTGAGGTTATTAAACGAACTTACCTTTAAACCGTCTCGAGCTAAGGCAGGGGTGTATCCGGTACATCATAAATTTGAGGACCCCGCCTTAAGTAATGAATCAATAGGACAGAAGTGGTAGGGAGACGGTTAATATTGAAATATTACTAACTAGCCATCTGCTTCGACTTTGAATGAATGAATGAATGGAATATACTTTTTTTGCATTATACAATTAAGGAAATGAGCAAGACAATTAATAAATGTAACGATACTTTGCCTGGTGTTTTTAAAAATAAAAATTAGAGTCCATACTTCACGCTAATAATGTAGCCCTTTATATGTGAAATTTTTTAAAATTGATGTTGAGTATTTTTTTTTTGCTCTTATTCAGAAATACGTCAAACTTCTCACAAACCTACTTTAGCTATTGAGCTATTTCGTCTCTTACTTTTGAGCTAAATTCTTAATTTAAAAGAAAGTGACAAAACCGTGTAATAATTAAAATGGGTTTGTAGGTTTTATTTTTTACAAAGAAGTAAATTGTCAACGGGCATCTACTGGCAAACCCCTCCTTATGAAGGAGGCCATGTTCAGCAGTGGACGGTTAATGACTGATACAAAAACAAAAAATTTGCAATCGAAAAATGCGGTTTGTGAATTTTAGTTCACACATTTTTATTCCTCACTGAAATGAATATATTTAACTGCTACTCTACAGACATCCTTGTTCTTCTAAACTGCATTTTAAACTCCCGGATTTATTTTAAGTTATTTCCATAAATGTTCGACCTCAAAAGCCCTATTTAACACTAGCGACAGACAATTTTAAATCTTATAGCTTTGCAATAAAGACTATAATGAAAATTAACAAAAAGTTAGTCAAACTACGACTGTTTGAGTATACTTTAGTACTGTTTAAGTTAGAACATCAATTTAGTATGTAATTTATTTAGTTTTGACAATTTTAGATGAACTGATTTTACTTTCCACCCCATTGAATACTGAGCATATTGTAAGTACAGTTGGCAATAAAATTAAGCGGAATAAATTCACGTCACTGCTATGCTATTATACTGGTAATGGCTGACATACATTTACATATTATGGTTCACCTGCTGTGCGTGACTGTACTGAAGGAATCCGAATAATGTTAGATAGAGTAATCGTAATGTATAATTGTCAAGAGATGTATCTCAAATAGAGGAAAATACATTATACAGATAGGCGATCGTTTATTGGAAGTTTGAGGGTCGTTTTAATAATTGACATATATGATTATAAACTCTTGATAATAAAATTATTTAAAAAATTTTTAAGTTTTCAATAATTTATTGTGAATTTGCCCCTTTAAGCCAACCAAGTCACTAAATATTATTAAAAAAAAAAACACGTCAAACAAATAATAACTTAAAATCCATTTGATCTCAAACAACACATATGTGCTAAAAAATAAACACGTATGTTACTTTCGGCGTCACTCTAGCGTGCCATATGCAAAAATGAAAAAAAAAAACAAAAACAAGCCCATTCCATATTTAAAATGGTAACACTCCTGTTCTCCTAATAGCCGAAACGTGCCTCCTTGCTTAATTTTGAATATAGAACGTTCAGAAAATGGCGGCGTTTCCACAAATCCCGCCTTATCCAGCGACTTGCAATAAGCGCCATCTGTCATCGAGTTTGACAGTTGACAGTGAAATGTTTTAAAAATAGAACGTTTACGAAGAAACCCACCTTGTAGTTGTGAATGAGTTGAGAGGGAGATTTTTTATTTTTATTTTTTTTTTTTATAAAAATAGAATAGTCTGGTTTTGGTTCAGTTGTAAATGAGTTGATATCTTGTTAGTTCGCAGCTCCTATTTCATTAGGGCCATACAGATAGAAAAAAAAAATTGTTTGAAAACAAAAATATTTTGAACAAAATTCTTGTGACTGCTCTCAATTTAAATTTTTATATTTTGAATCACAGTAAGACCTCAAATCCAGAAATTGGGCAACATGCGCTTGGATTTTCCACTGGCGAAAATTGCAGGACGAATATACGTTGTTTTTGCTAGAAGCTTAATTTTTCTTTTATTTTTTTGTGGCCAGACTTTTTGTAGCGCCCACCCATTCTATCCACAATTAAAAGTTTTGCTATGTTATACACAAAAGTTAAAGTTTTTACTAAAATTAAATGCAAAAACAGTATAAATAACATGTTATGGTTGCCGCTATGTAAAAATAGTTAGCATTAATCCACTACCACTAATTAATACATTCCTGTATTGTATTGAAATGTGTCTTAAGCTGCTAACCTATAAATTATTAAACTAATTAATTAATATATTTTTGTGTTATTTTTCAACTAGTGCAATAAAGAATAAATAAATAAATGCACCAATGGAAAAAGTTTAAGTGACAAGTTTGTTGACACTGGAATTAAAAGCGAACGCATTCGTTCTAATTATAACGCAGATCGTTGCTGCCATTGTGCGGCTCTCCGCTAATTAATGAGAGAGTCGCCACACGTCCTGATTATTCCAGGACCGTCCTTTTATTTTTTTACGCGATTAACCGAAGAGAAAAAGAGAATATGCTTTATTCGCACCTCACATTACTACTTTTACTGCGATTTTATCCAAGTATTATTTTTTTATTTCGACTACAGCACTATTGTAGAATTATTTATTTATGTGCTTACATAAGCACATATTTTATAAATATTTTTTATTCACTTATATTAAAAATATTAGATTATAACAAGAATGTACACAGGTGGACTTATCTCTTAAAGGTATTCCTTCCAGTTAACCTTGAGAACCCGAAAGGAGAAACTTTTTTTCGTATATAAAGCATAATGGTACAAAAATTTTTTGATAAGATAAATAAATTATATTATTAACTATAAATTATTAATCAGTAATATAATTTATTAGTTAGTAACAGAGTATATATAAATAAAATTAGTTCAGTAATACACAATTCATAAAATTTCATTGAAAATCGTTAGGTAGTTTCGGAGTTTTAACATATACGAACATAGAGACGTGTGCTATATATTAAGTACAACAAGCAGGACTTTGTTTCGAAAGCTTCAACCACCACAAAAATAATAGGAAATCAACATGGAAACATACTATCTATTGTAAAAAATAATATCAAAATCAGTTCAGAATTGGAGACGTATTTAATCGAGTGATATATATATATATATATATATATATATATATATATATATATATATATATATATATATATATATATATATATATATATATATATATATATATATATATATATATATATATATACTCGTATATGAGGGGTCATAAGAATTTATCTGTCTGCCTGTTTGTTCTGGAATTACGCAAAAACTGCTTGACTGTTGTGTTTCTTTAAATCTGGTTTTAGTATTATCTTTAAACGCACCATCTATAAATAATTAATTGCTTCCAAAATCCATGCGAACGAAGTTGCGGACAAAAGTTAGTAGACATATAAATTTAGTGTATCAATTTTTATTAACTAGTTTCAGCTTCAAGTTTAATGCAAATCTAGAGGATTGAACTGAGCAGGTGACACATTACAAGCGGCATCTGTCATCGGTAACGACTATAAAGGCGTTTGAAAATTGAATAAATAGAATAGACAGAGAACAATTTTGAATTATTAACGGCCAATGCGATCGCTGTCATGTTCTAAATTTAAATAAGAAACATTTTCATGAAAATTTTCATAAAAAAAAAAAATTATGAAAACTATTTTTCTAATTGTTGTATTTTTTGTTTCTACAAATTGTTTAAAGGATGCAATTGGCCGGCGACTCTTTAAGGTGTTAGGTTTAATTCTCGAAAGCACTACGAGACAAGTAATAAATACTTATGTATAGTCTCGTGAAAACATGGATGAAGCCACAGTAAATGTTAGTTGTTATGGGATAAAATATAATGGTAAACCCGCCTTTTTTATACACCTTAGAATGGCAAACAATCTGACGGCCCACCTAATAGAAAGTGGTAACCGTCGCCTATAGATATGAGCAGTACCATGGACATAACAGAGTATACTGTTTCGCCTATGATACCCCTCATGCGTTGCCATTCCTGAGGACTCAGGTGTTATTTCT
Source organism: Galleria mellonella (assembly GCF_026898425.1). Lineage (NCBI taxonomy): Eukaryota > Metazoa > Arthropoda > Insecta > Lepidoptera > Pyralidae > Galleria > Galleria mellonella. The sequence goes on from NW_026442015.1 coordinate 4,693,750, forward strand.
CTGTACCCTGTAAATTCACGCCATATCCCACCCTTTAAACCGAAACACAGCCATGCAAACACAACTGCTTCACGGTTGAAACACGAATGGGACAGAGGTACCCAAGCAATCGACTTTTGTACAAAGTCTCCCTCTCCGCCTGCGCTATTGGTATACTCGGTCAAGGTACCAGAGAGTAATGAATGAAAAGTGGGAATGAAGTCAGTTAAGTTCGAAGGTCAGTTAGCCTAATGAGATGAATTCACTAGGAATTAACCACGATTGTTTACAGGGAGTACCGCGTGGCGATCGATCTAGCGGGATATATTACTAGCAATGGGGACGCTAGTCCCCATTACTAACAATCCTCTCTCCTCAGTAAGTCAGTACAGGTCATAGTTTGACACTGAAACGCCGTAGCATTCCAGGTTACGGTCTAAACGTCCCGCTCGGATTCAGCGGTCGAACGGGCTTATGAAGGGTTAATTACTCGGATAATTGTGGCTCGGGAGGGTTGTGTGAACTCTAATTAGTGTGTCGACCGGATTTCTGTTTGGTTAGCGGGTTTGAATCTCGAAGTTGCAGCAAATTGAATTTGTGCTTGTACGTTTGCAATCACTATTCTCAGTTAATTTATTTTGGATGAGTTTTGATGAGTCTTTTAGTTTACACAGACTTAAAGCATGTATGAAGTTACAAATGACATAACTAGATTAATTTATTGAGGCAAGATTGTGTTTTCTCTTTTATATGCACACTTTAAGTCAGTTTGTTTTAAATTAAATTTGAAAAGGCAAAATTAATACAGTCAAAAATACCTATACAAATTCATTACGTTTTTCAATTTGTGACACAGAAACACGCAAGATATCTATGGAATGATTAAAGACGTAAAACGATTACTGTATGATATCTATGTATACGTGTATTCCTTCCAACGAGGATGCCTGTGTTCAGCAGTGGACAATTAAGAACTGTTATAATCATCTATGTGTTTAAAAAGACAAATAGACGATGACGATAATAATATAAACAATAATTTAAAATTGTGTTTCACAAATAAATAACCAACTTCAATTGTAGCAAACCAAGTTATTTTAATTTTAAATCTAAAATACTGAAGACATTTTGATAGAAATTTTATGGGTCCAATCTGTAAGTATATCCTTTTTGATAAAAAAAAATTTTTCAAATCGATTTATAATTGACGGAGTTACGAAGTAATAAAAAAAATATATAGCCGAATTCAGAACCTCCTTTTTGAAGTCGATTCGAAAATACAAACCAATTTGAGAACTTCCTCCTTTAAGAAGTCGGATAAAAATCTAATATGCAGTTAGAATACCTAATTTAATATTTATATCATTTGCAACCACACCATACATCCTAACTTACCTAATAATTACACTACACTCAAGGCCACGCCGCAGTATACACTACCTTTTTTTTTTATTAAACCTCATCTAAAACGCATTATCAGAAGCACAGAGCGAGGAATGGTGCAACGTGCAGCTCTTTGTTGCGATAATGAGTTAAAATTTGTGGTATCTGATGGGGTAGATGCATTAGAGGCGAAACATCCACATGTATTTTTTGTCGACGGCACGACACACACACAAGACCTACGTTTACAAAGGCTAATAAGAAATACAAGAAAAGCCGTATATTAATTAGAAAGCGTAAAATCCTAAACAAGTATTTTGTTCACCATTCACATCTAAAAAAAGATCTAAAAAACCAATGACTCAGTCAAATTAAAATAATTTTTATTCAAATACACTTGTCTACAAGCACTTTTAAAACGTAATTTTTTAATGAATATGTAGGGTTCAGAAAGTTGTAATCTGCTGAGAAAAACACACAAGAAAGTCAACAGTTTTAAATAATAATAATAATATAATATTATATTTATTTATGTCTCCTCACAAACAACTTAAATTTACACATAGGTATTTAAATATATGTTAACATTAATCGTCATAACAAACAAAAAGAGAACGAAACGTTTGATTGAATATTTAAATCTAGAACCGACTTTACAAGTAGATTTTCTTTCGAAACAGTATTCGTTTGAAAAAAAAAATGAAAGCTTCAAGAGACAAGAAACTAATATGCAAAAACAAATGTGATAATCAATTCAGGATAATGATATCGCGTATTTTGTTTATTACGACAATGTAACTAATTTACTAATAATAAACCATCAAAAAAAAATCAGACGTATTGAGTATCTCTTTCTTTTAGAAGACACATTTAAAAACACTAATTCTTTTAGTAGTTCTTAAATAATAAACGACCTTCAGGGAGAAATGATCCCTTTTTGTACACACACTCACAACACAAACTAAACAACCTTACAAAATAATTAGAATTATTAATCTAATAAGAAAGACGCCTCTATTCCATTCCAGACTTTAAAAAAAGTAGAATGTGGTCAAAAAGAAATTATATCAAATAATATGTAATTGTCCACAAATTGTGGCGGGCAGGACGCGCGAGACATGTAATTCGTGAGATTAGGGTTGCCAAGCGTATCAATATTATTAACAATGTTGCTGAAACTTATACTAAGTCAGTAGGGGGATAGAAAGATTTTACAAAGATTTAAGTCGCAGAATTTACAGAATAATTGTTATTTCTAACGTTTACCAGCAACTTTGTACGTGTGGATTTTAGAAGTAGGCAAACAGATTTAGACTGCGTATCAAAATAAAACAAATACAAAATTTTTAGTTAGATATTCAGGAGTACAATAATATGATAATATATTAAATTTGCTGCAGTAATTTTTGCGTGATATTGGAACGTATAGACGCATGAACAAAATTCTGAAAATTATCGTTTGGTTTTTATTGTTCTCGTTAAAATCCCTCATATACATTTTTCTCAATCTCTCTATATACAGACATATCACTACTTGTAATTAATTACATTATTAAAAGATTTTACACATTAAATAATAATAAATCAGTTTAATAGAGTATTTGTTTGTGACACAAATTTCATTTACGTGTAATTTAGTTAAGTCAATACTTAATTTTTGAAATAAAAAATCTCGTATGTTTATCCACGGTATTAACAAGATTTACCAAAATTCTTCCTCTGATTATCAGTACTGCTAAAATAAACACATCTAGTATTAATACTATAACATCATACGTCTATAATGTCTCGATACATAAGTGACAACCCTATTCTTGGAACGTGTAATTCGTAAGATGCCCAATTTATTTTATTGCTTACATCGCGTTTACAAGCGGCGATAGAATTTATTATATGCGGTTGTGTGGCCAGTTTTTTTGGCCTGCATTTTAATGAGGCTATTAAGTATTCTTGCAGCATTTACAGTGTTCCTAAAGTAGGTGAACTGAATCAAATAGAAGGGTCATGTGGGTTTCCTTTCGAAGGAACAATGTAATGCAATCTTGTTGTGATGTACTATTTTTTTTTTATATCTGATACAAACTGGGGGGAAAGAGATCGCTAGTAAAGGAAACTACGATCCTATTGTTAGTAATATAGGGGATATTACCGGGTCGATATCCACGCGGGGCTCCTGGAAACCATGTTCTAGATGGTGAATTCTAGATGAATTCAAGATCTAGAATTCACCATAATGGGCTAACTGACCTGTTTTCATCCTCACCTATCATCCTTTACTGGAGCCCCGACAGCGTACTTTCCTCAGATTAATTAATTTAATCATTTTTTTTTTAATATTTGGAAAGTTTATAGAGTAAAAATGTTAAACCTCTCATAAACCTATTTTAGCTGTTAAACTGTTTTGTTTCTTTCTTCTAAGTTAAATTCTCAATTCGAAAGAAAGTGACAAAAGAGTGTAATAGTTTAAATAGATTTATAGGAGGTTTAAGTTTATATGAATAAAAGAGTTTAGCTACAAAGTCTGAGATATACATATATTACACAGTATGCCAATGACTACAAAATTTATAATAATTACCTACGATCCGCTTCGAGTCCAAACAGTTCCTTTTTAGTAAAATACAACCAATGTATGTTAAGCTATATGCTTTGTGTATAGGTGAAAGAATTTTCCAAATCGGTTAAGTATTTTTTGAGTTATTACATTACATAAAAAAAAAGTTTCTTTTTTATATTAGTTTAAATTTAGAGAAAAATTAAGAATTTATGAAATTAATAAAGTAAACCATTATAGAAAATAACTTACCATATGAAGAATAAACTGCTAAACTGAGTAGCACCACTACTTGCGCCAAAACACCGCCGATCCTCAATCGGAACACATTCAAAATGGCGCCCATCTTGCAAAACAAAATGGCCGACTACAAACAACTATAACACTACACAGGTGGACACTCGTTATCACATAATATTAGATTATCTAAATACAATTTTAATTTAGCTGTTCTATGAAAATTTACTGGGATTTTTTGTGAAATCATTCGCGGTATGTCGTCGCTGCTTCTGGAAAAAAAGAAAAAAAAATAATTTTAGTTTTAAAATAAAAAATAAAAAGATATTTCCCGACTATAAATAATTAACAAGAAATACAGGATGAAACAGAAACAATTAGTCTCTTTATCATCATATAAGAGAGTATTCTACCAGTGCAACATAATATTATTCAAAGGAATATTATCTTTATTTCTTCGAAATTCGTTCGAAAATGTATTATCATTTACTGATATCAGAAACATCACGTATGTTTCTCATGACAATTTATGACAATATTTTTTTATTGATATATCAAAAGGGGCTCATTATAAGAATTGAAATATGATTCTTGGTGACGAGATAAAAAATTTAACAATCGTGTTTTTGTGACATCGTTTACACCAGCATTAATAACATTTCACTGTATTCTATTGACGAGTCCAAACAATTTAGTATTAAACGAAATTTTTCAGACTACGCTTGCTGAATAAACATTGTAGCAATTAAAAAAATTTTATTAATATTTCAGTTTAATAACTATTATTATTATACATTTTGTACCGATCTTTTGTTATTTTATTGGTCGAACTAATCTTTTTCTTGAGTAAATGTAAGATATTACATCATATACTAATAATAACTAAGCTACGTAAGTTTTTTTTTTTTTATTTAGCAAGAATTTTTTTTTATGCATTTTAGAATGGCAAACAAACTGACGGCCTACCTGATGGAAAATGGTAACCGTCACCTATAGATATGAGGGCAGTACCATGGAGTATACTGTTTTGTTCATAATACCTACATGCGTTGCCATTGCCGAGGACTCGGATGTTATTCCTCTGTACCCTGTAAATTCACTGCCATATCCCACCCTTTAAACCGAAACACAGCCATGCAAACACAACTGCTTCACGGTAGAAACACGAATGGGACAAAGGTGCCCAAGCAAACGACTTTTGTACAAAGTTTCCATCTGGTAATTAAATTAAATGTCATAAATTTACCATCATATAATAATTTAAATCTATACATTTTTTTAAATAATAACACTAACAATTAATTATGAATAGTCTCCCAATAATAATAATATATACAAGTAGTAGCAGCATGAAGTATTTACCATAAAAAACACCCTAAAAAGCATTTGAAAAACTTTTAATCCTTTGCAACAAAGACCAGTGCTAATGAATACCGCACCAAACAAGACTAACTGTTAAGTGCATTGAGTACACGTGACCTCAACAAAACATTATCGCATAAAGTACACACTCGCGTATTATATTACTCCGCGAAGAGCGAAAAAGCACCGTTAATGACGTATAGAGGGCGTTGTAGTCCATTGTAGGGGACTGACATTGCTTTTATAACTTATATGGAGTTTATTTTTGCAAAACCCTAGTAAAGTTGCAATTAAAATATTTTTAGAACAACAATAAATATCAGAACAAAAGGACATACGCAAAATATTATTACATATAAGGATTAAAAATTTAAAGTGAGCAAACAATATATAGTGATTCCACCCGACTTTGCACAGGTAGATAGAATTTTCGACAATAATATATAAACCATATGTTACTAATTAATAATGTGGACTTCTATAAGTGAAAGAATTTTTAAAATCAGTTGAGTAGTATAAACAAACAAATAATCAAATATTTTCTCTTTATAATTACTATTATAATACTATTATAGTCTAGCTGTATGCTGCGACTTCTCCTGCATGAATAAGTATCTGAAGTCCTATGTTCTACTTTAGGATATAGCCTGTATATCAAATTTAATTAGAATTCGTAATTTTGTATGAAAACGTAAACTACATCCATACGTCCAAATATTCTTACAAACATATTATATTTCATATTTATAGTTGCAGGATTTACATCAAAACCTTTTCATAAAGAATAGCAAAGATCAAATTACGTTTTTCGGTACGTACTCTACATACACTTTTTAGTTAAAGGTATTTTAAATTTAATCTGTTCATATACAGCCTTGACTATAAAAGAAATACAATGCAACACTATAATCCAGCTGCACCATATCTCCTGGACAACAATGGAAGGGCTGGCTAATGCAGTAATTACTGCACTTAGTTTTGTCTGTATTTTTGTTTCAGCCCCCAAGCGGGATGTTCAACATCAAAGGGAGCCATTAAATCAGTTAATACAAGTAATTGCATGCGCCTTTATGTGTTACACGAGGGATAAAAAATAAGGAAAATATCTTGTGTCACATTAAAAACGTATTCATAATATTGATATGAGGATAACGTGCAATAATTACTACTTAATCTTCAGAATTTTACTCGCTATCGATGATTGTGTGTCTTTGTAATGTCACTAGTTGTTTGCCGCGACATTGTTCACGTGAACTCAATGATGTTTTCTTTTTTTTCTAACACAGGTACCAACGAGTATGCGGCTCACCTGAAGATAAATGACTACCGCCGCCCATGATCACCCACAACATCAGAGGCATTGCTAGTGGCCTTTCAAAAAGGAATATATGCTCTTTTCTTGAAGGTTATGATGTCGTATCAGTTTAGAAATACTGCTGCTGGAAGTTGATTCAGAAAAGTGATTGTGAGTGGCAGAAAGTGCCTAGAAAAGGGCACGGTGGAGGACCGCTGCTCATCCAGATGGTTGAGATGGAACTTTAGTTTGTGGCGGGTTGTACGATGATGAAAATCAGCAACAGGTATCAATCCTAACAATTCCTCATAATCTTGTTGTTGTTTCATAATGTGACTGTCAACTGATTTGCTACTCTCAGTAGTATATGTTCAAATCATCTTCTATTATCATCTATTCAAATAGACTTGTTTACAAGCACTTTTAAGTCGTCATTCTTTTATGAATGCAGGATTTAGAAAGTTATTATCTGTTGAAAAGAGGCCGCAAGAAACTCAACAATTACTCTTTTAATCTCTATTAACATTATGTACATTAATGTACTATGTCTAAAATTATATGGTCGTTAAAAAGCCTGTGCATGATTGACTAACACCATATATCGACTAACATCACATAAAAAACTATTATTATAGTAAATAACAATTTGATAACGTTTAAAACATACCTATAATATATAATATAGGTTCAAACAAACGTTTTAATAAAAGAAAATATAAGATATTTTGGTTTATAGTAGAATATCTGTAAATTATTACTTTCTACCAGCATTTGGACAGGCGCATGCCCTTAGGTAGTGCTGGCCACAAAGTTATTTGTTGTCTTATTATAGCATAAACATATCCAACAGTTAGGGTTGGCAGATGTCGGGATCAAAGTAGCTAGTGGCTTTGTTATAAGACATGATATGTTTGGTTCAATTAAAATATCTACAATTATTACCGTTGCTTATTGTTTAAATGGGAAAATTTACGAGTCGGTTTGCCATCTTGTATAGATCTGAGTGGAGGTCAAAAGAGGCAACAGATGAAAAGCATGCGAATTGTACATAATGTGCTCCTTTTTTATATATTTCTTTTATATAATAAAATTTTGTTTTTTCTAACCTCTCTGTATCTTTCTTACAGAATATACAGCTGTCCGCTACTTGGTTTCTTTTCTTCAACCCTCATATAATTCACGAATGTGAAAATGGATATGTGTTGTGACTCTTTACCATCTGTGGATAAGATTGGGATAGACAGAGGGGGAGTTTTTTTTTATGAAAATGGAATGATAACTTACTGATAAAAATATACTTGTTAAGTCATCTTTTTAATTAGCCAACATTTTATATTTATTCGACAAGGTTTACTCCTGTGACTTTTGATTTTTTTTTAGAATTTTTTTATTTAAGAAAAAAATATTCTCCAGGACAATTGACGTCTAACAGGCGCCCGTCGTAAAATGAAACCAAATATTTGAGATAAGAGCAGAGATTTCATAAGTCAGAATAAAGACAGACCGCTTTTAGATTTGTGGTGATGATAAAATAGAGATGTAAACATAATTTTAATTGTAAGTTTATGTCGGTGGAGGACCTATAAAATTTAAAAATTCAGTTTAATTAAGAATTCCTCATTTTGAAACCGAATAAAAAGGTATTCGATCGTGGCAACCCTAACGCGGATTAACCCTGAGGCGGATTGACCCTAATGGAGACCAAAACAGTGGATTTACGTTACAAACAGACAGACTGGAAGTGACGGATTTTTTATCAATCGTCGGACAAAACGCCTGAGGTGGTAGTCTCATTTGTAAAAAAAAAATGTTTAAAACAAATAATAATACTTATTATGTAATTTTGAAACCCTCTCGAATCAATTGCATGCGTCTGTTGATGTTAAAGTAGAAGAAGTTTCTCATACAACGAAGATAGTAAACAGTAAGAGCACGACTGAGAACGAGACTAAGAGTTTCCATACGTCATAAAAACCAACAAGTAATAGGTTTTTTTATGAATGATAATGGAATAGTAATCCCGCTAGAGCCATCGGTATACGTTGACGTGACACCAGTGAGAGATGATAGGTGAGGATGAAACCAGGTCAATTGGTGGTGACGAAGTCATCAAGAAAACCACGATCGTTTTGATCGCATCGCATGGAGATTGAGTTGCAGGGTGTTTTGCCAGTGATAGGGCCGCTGCTCCCCGTTAATCCTCTGTTAGAATATCCTTGTGTCGATTTCCAGATATCTGCTAAGAACCACTCACTGATACAGTTGGAGATGTCAAATAATGGCGCTGGACCAGCCATAAGACTAGACAACTGATGTCTGAAATATAATAAGAAGAATCAACCAAATAACATAGGAACATGGATCAATAAAAACTATACCCTATCGAATCCAAATAATGAAACAATTTTTGGCCAAAATTTTACTTGGGTTCCAGAGCTCATAAGTTCATAAATATGATGTAAAAATCTCAATTAATATAAGAAGTTACCGGGTGGTCTCAATATAGAATGGGCCACCTCTTCCTTTCCCGTGTCATAAGAGACAACTAAGGGAACTTAATGGTCAAGGGATGTCATCGTCATTAAAACCTAACTGCGGTTGACCTGCCAAGCGTGGCGATTATTAGCACAATGCCCCTTATGGGAGAGGCCTATGTTCAGCAGTGGACAGTTAACCGTTGCAAATTATGTATGTATGTATATATATATATATATATATATATATATATATATATATATATATATATATATATATATATATATATATATATATATATATATATATATATATATATATATATATATATATGTGTGTCACGTCGTATATATATATATTATACGTTTATTTCATTATCATTACTCCACAAGTTTCAAGAACTGTATACATGTATTTATTTTAAGATTAAGTATATCTATCCGCCATTGTAGTTCAATTACGTATCTCCATGTTTTGTTTTTGTTTATCGAATTGTAAACAATTTGATAGAAATAAACAAAGATCTAACAGAAGCGCGTAAACATCATTAATTCATGAATTCATCCTTCAAGTTAAAACGTAATTTAGAGAAAACTCACGTATCTCAGAAACGGGCGCGCGTATGGTAGAGGCCGTTGACATTAAATTCTCTCTGCCTACACGGTAAGAAGCCTGGCGTAAAGATATTATCTAACAAAATAATAAGTGAACTGTTTATTGTAGAATTGAAGATATTCTTTACAAACTACTAGCTTTTACCCGCGACGTCGTCCGCGTGACCGGGATATTTTTACGCGTGATAAAAAGTAGCCTATATCCTTCTCCACCCCATATAGTGCGTGTATACCAAATTACACAGTGATGGGGGAAAGGGATTTTTAGTATTGGAGACTGAGAATCCCATTGATAGCAATATACCCAGCCAGGTCGACCTTCTCGCGGTTCGCCCTTGAAACTATCATGGCTAATTACTTGTGAATTAGTCATGATGGACTAACTGGTCTGTTTTCATTCTCATCGATCACCCTTTACTGGTGCTCCGCCAGCGTATCCCATTAGCGCAGGCGGTTACAGCACCTGCCATTCCATTTTCACCGATCAAAAAAAATTACATAGTGATCGGTTAAGCCGATGAGGAGCTATAAGGTAACAAACTCACTTTCACATTTATAATATTAGTAAATATTATCTGAACACACAATTTTCCCAAAGAGGGTTGACGTTAGGCAGGCGGCTGGTTGTAAAACTATAAGCTAAATCTTTTTGTAATATGGATAAAAACATATTACGCTCACCCCAAATAATAATTGAGATAAGGGTAGGAAGATGATGATAATGATGATCTGAACACACATGAATAGAACCCAAGAAGTGTTTCTTTTGTGGGATGAAAATGGAATGGTAACCCTGCCTGCGCTATCGGTATACGCTGGCAGGGCACCTGTAAAGGGAAGATGGGTGAAAATAAAAGCAGGTCAGTGAAATCAGGCCCATCGTGATAAATTCCACAAGTAATAACCACGATGGTTTCCAGGGGGAACCGCGTGAAGACCGACCTGATAGGAGTCTACCTTCATCCTACTTCATCATTATACTACATCGCTCATTGGTACTCCGCCAACAGGTGCCACCTGAGGAGAGATTATCATTTCAGTTGCATCACAAAAAAACAGGTTTTTAGGAAGAAACCAAGCACAATGTATCTGAAGGTCATATCATTGGGGTGTATTAAAAGATTGAAAAGTCAGGGACCGTTGTTCTATAAGACTTTATGTGCATACCTTTCAGAGATTCAATTATACTACAGTATTCACAATATGCACCAGTTATTGCAGCGCTGCCCGCGCTTGTCAACAGGATGATTTATATTCGCCGCCATTTTGTTTTCTTTTCCCGCCTTTCTGGTTGGCGGCGCCTTTTATCGTAGCTCTCTATGAAAACGGACGAAGCTTTTTTTTAATTTCTTCATTGTCTCGTCTCATGGCGTGTGGTTTTATTTCTTGCTTTTTTGTGTTAAAAGTATTCAGTTTAGAAAATTTATGCTGAACTAAACTCCCTCACTGGTACGCCACCAGCGTAAACCAATGAATAGTGCAAGTAGCGTAGTAACGCTCCATTTTCATACATTGAAGCAGGCGGGGTTGCCATTTAATTTTCATTTATTTAAATAAAAAATAATATTTACTGATATTCACAACTCCGGTTATATTATATGTATGTGTATTTCCATAACTAAGAATGTAACTTTTAAAATATTTGTAATCTATTATCAGCTAATTCCTTAAAATTGTTCTATTTTTTTTTCATACGCATAGGCATGTGTAATAATAACATTGTATTATATTTAATATTTGTTATATATGTTATAATGCAATGTGCTGTTGGTGTTTCTATAAATAAATAAATAAATAGAGATATGTGTGACTTCTCCCGACATTACATGCTCAGAGATATTTGCAAAGTTTGTAACGATGAATGGACGGATGGATATTTGTTAAATTTGCACGCAAAAACAGTTGAATGGATTTGCATGAAATTAGGTACAAGAGCAGCTTATATCCCAACTTAGCATATAGGATACTTTAGGTACTGATTCACGCAGGTGAAGCCGCCGGATATAGCTAGTTTGATCACATACCTAATTATAGTAGTTGCCAGGTGAACAATATCAACAAATTTATATATATGTTGTGTCAGCCGTTAACTGACCACTGCTGAACATAGTCCCCCCCCATAAGGAGGGTTTTGTCAGTAGCTGCCACGCTTGGCAGGTGGGTTTGCAACCACAGTTTGGTTTTAGGTGATGTTTTTAAGAGGGACGCTGCTGCCCATCCCTCCACCACAAGTTCCCTTGTTAGTCGCCTCTTACGACACCTACGGAAAAGAAAAGGGTGACCTATTGGCGGGTCCTACACGGCTAATAAAATACGGATAATTAAATAAAATTTATAAACAATAACACGGGTTGGGTAAATAGAATCAACTGTACATCCCAACTTAAATTGAACTATTTTAGTATATTTTAATATATCAATAATAATCATTACATAATTGCTATATTCCTGTATTCATAAAAGAAATGTGTACAAATAAAAGGATGTTACACACAACTGAATCCAATCTAATAACACAAACAATATAATTGTCCATTAACCATGCGTAACATAATATGGGTGTTTCGATGCAAATAGGGAGAGAAGGTGATCGTGTACGCTCCAGAAACTTTATTTTAGTCTTCAAATTTACATTTTATGAGACGTTTAATAAACATAGGAATTCGAATACTTAAAAAACTGCAAATCTATAAATTCAGAATTGGAAGAGTCATTTGAATATTTTTTGACAGTTAGAATAAATCTAATGATGTCCTAAAATACAGATGGGCAAAGCACCGGGTTTAAACCCGGTGCTTTGGTAAAAACCCAATAAACACCCATAAACTCCCATAATCACCCAAAAAAATAGGTTTTTACGTATTTTTTTGAAAATATGTAAGTAATACCAATAAATTATTTTTATAAATTGTATTGATCAATTCTACAATATTAAATAAAACGTTAACTAATAATATTTCAGGAAATTTTAAAAATCTATATATAATAAAATGAAAGTAATTAATTTTCAGTGTTTTCATGTTGCAGTTGATCAACATATTGGCCTTTTGCTTCCCGTAGATACTTTAAAATTTCTTCATAACACCTCGTTCGCACACATGGCCGTATATATTTAAATTCTTGAGCCACTAACAGTCCGAAATACTCATTTCTTTTATCCTCTTCTCCATAAATTAAGCATTTAGAACATTTTGTTTCTTCTTTCAGTAAATTTTCTTTTACTTTATCCTCGTTTTTTTTCTTTGTTGCGACGACGCTGGGTAAATCATCTGGACACTGGGTCTCACTATCGCCAAATATATTTGGAGATCGGCTTTATGGCAGACATTTTTTCTTTCTACAATTTTAAATTAAATTTATTAGAATAAAAACACACGCGATCTAAGTACCTTTTGTGTTTATTATACCTTACCTACCTAGGTATAAAAAGAGTACTTACGTAGATTTTCTTTTATTAACTGTTTTATACGAAGATCTTGATCTCTCAAATTAGCATCCATTTTACTTCCAGTGATTATCAACTAAATTAATAATCCACAAAGTATTAAATAACGTTTTTATGAAATATTTAGCACAAAATGACTGATGATGTGAGCATGTTCGTTTCATAATAAAAATGTTGCCAGGTAAAAAAGTCGGTTTATACGATCATAATCTTTACGATCGTACATTAAAAAATAGACAAATAATAGTATGAGTACGATTTAAATCGTATATCTGTCAACCCTGCTAGCAAGACAGCGACAAAATCACGTTGCATAACAATGTAGCCCAAGCTTATATCTTATGAAATATACGGAAGAGATACGGACTTAGAAAAAACAGAAATGTTGTTCTTTGTGGAAGTCATTGATGAAATTCTATGTATTTTAGCCCGCAAACTTTCTTCAAACAAAAACAGCGCCATCTAGTATCGAGTTCTGTAATTATCTCTTTGTTTATGGATTTGAAGTAAGACCGCCACGCATGCAATACATTATGACTGGGGATTCCCCTATTCGTCGACGCTGAATATGAGGCGACGACAATCACTGTCAAACGTGTTCACTATTACTCTGACTCTGGTAACGTGACTTCCTGGTAACGTGTTAGGTAGGAAAAGCAGTAAAAAAGTGCATATTAAGGGAGCAGATTTGAAATAATATTTATACTTAACAAGAAATAATTAAAGGTAAGTGGATTTTTGAATGATACAATTATATCATGATCACTTAACAATTTTAACTTAAAATTAGATGTATTATTACAAGCTTTTATTTAGCTTGCGTTATGTAAATAAAAGTATGTAGGTATGTTCGTATGTTGATGCAATTATCCTCAATCCTCAACCGAACTAACTACTGGGATAAAATTTTCCATACACGTTTATTTTGGATGATAGTGCATAGTTAGCTGAGAGTCGTCATTGGATAATAATGGTGGATAGCCTAAGATGTGTACTAGATATTTATTTTTAACATAATATGCGTAAACCTAATCGAATTAAAGAAGTTGCTGAGAAAAATACAGAACAATACGATAATAAACTAGCGTCTGCGTTTAATCCTCCGAGGAGATGTAATTTTACAAAGGTTTTTTGTATTTATTTTATTATTTTTTTAATAAATTTATTGTAAATAACAAGAAATAATCATTGTAAAAAAATAGGCACTCTATTGTTGAATTTTCGTCAGACCAACTAATCATCGTTCATTTTTTTAGGTTCAATGGGGAGACCTAAAGATTTACGCATATGGGAGCACTACCGTACTTTACCAAACAAGTCTGTTTCTTGCAAGCTTTGTAATAAGGTCTACAAATTCAGTAATGCTGCCAAAATGCTTCAACATCTTATCACTTGTCCAAAATCTCCAGAAACATTAAAAGACTCTATGAAACTTATAAAAGATAGCTCGTCCAAAACCAAAATGTCTGGACTGTCAGAGATAGAGACAAATGATTCTTTTATAAGCCCCTCGTCGTCTGCTAACACTACAATAAATGCTGAGTTTCAAGACACCGATGATCATATAAAAACAGAATTAGCGAGAGCTATATTTGTAACAGGGACGCCATTATCGATGGTGCAACATCCTTTATGGATACAATTTTTCGAAAAATTGCAACCAAAATTTAAAATACCTTCACGTAAAGCTTTAGCGACAAAATACTTAGATAAAATATATAGAGAAATGCGTTTTGAGTTAAATGAGGAACTAAATGCTTGTAGTTACTTACACCTTCAGTGCGATGGCTGGTCTAATTTAAGAAATGAAGGAATAATAAACTTTCTTATATCAAAACCTCAACCTGCATACGTTAAAAGTTTGAATACAGAAAGTAATCCTCACACTAGTGAACCTTAGCCAAGAAGTTGAAAAAGTAATGAAAGTGTATGGAGCAAATAAGTTTCTTGTACTTATTGGCGATAACGCTAGAAATATACAAAAGGCATTCGAATTAACAAAACTCAAATATCCACATGTTGTTCCTCTCGGTTGCTGTGCACATATCCTTAACTTGTTGTGCCAAGATATTGTAAAGATACAAGAAGTAACTGTGTTTATTATGCAAGCCATAAATATAATAAAAACTGTTAAAAGGAGTCAACGATTAAGTTCCTTGTTGATAAAATCAAGGCAGGGTGAAGAAACAAACACTAAAATTGCCTTGTGCTACAAGATGTGGAAGTCATGTTACTTCTTTAAAAAGTTTGAAAGCAAAAAAGATAGCTTTTCAAATATAAACAGTTAGAGAAGATGTGGTAATTTCAAGAGATATTAAAGATTTAATTCTAAGTGATGATTTCTGGACGAAGACAGGGGAATGTATAAGTATTTTGGAACCAGTCACTGAAAGCATATTTTACTTAGAGAGCGACCAGAATCGTTTGCATCGCACATACGCTTACATATAGAGATGTAGCTAAGATACGTTTTGCATTAAATGAGATTTCGACATTGAGCGAAGAAAGCAAACAGCAGATTCTAACATCAGTATCTTCAAGATGCAATATGGCAATGAGGCCAATACATTTTGCAGCATATATTCTAGACCCCAGGACTCTAGGAGTCGAACTTACTCAAGAGGAAGAACTTAAGGGTATGGAGTTTATCTACAATTTAAGCCAACACTTAAGTTTGTCAAATGTAATGGCAGATTTGGCGTGTTATAAAGCTAAAGAAAACTTTTGGGCCAGAGGATTTGTATGGAGCTCATTAGATAGCATTGAGCCCCTAATATGGTGGAAAGGTATTTGTGGTTCCACTGAGTTAAGCAAAGTAGCGATTCGTATTCTATCAGCTCCCTGTACTTCGGCAGCCACTGAGCGTTCCTTTAGTATCCAAGGCTACATACATAATAACAAAAGAAATCGACTTACAACTGAAAGAACTGAAAAAATTTCATTCATTTGTTATAACTGGAATCTTAAACATAAAGCTGAATGCGAGGACATTCAGTTTAATGAAGAAAATACCTTAGAAGCTTTCATTGAGCAAGTAAATGAACATAACAGTTTAGACGAAATAGAGCCTATCGAACCTATACAATTCATCGCTTGTAATAACTCTGAATCTGACAGTGATTGACTGTAGTTTTACATTTTACTTTCATCTCTTTCTTAATAAACTCAAAATCAAATTAAAAGTTTTTTATTCTGTAGGCTGCATAATAATATTGTCTATGTCCAGTATAGTGGACGTCTTGCGGCTGAGATGACGATGATGAAGTACAAAATCATAAACACCCAAAAATTTGGGTGTTTATGGGGTTTAAACCCAATAAACCCAAAACACCCGGTTTTTACCCACCAGACTTTAAACCCACCCAGGTGGATTGCCCATCTCTACCTAAAATCGATTAGGGTACTAGGGGACTGACGTGCCATCAGCAAAAAAAAAAAGATTTACTCAAAAGCTGATAATTTATATGCATGGAGGAACAAAAATAAAAAAAAAATAATACTTAAAATGAATAGCATTAAAAAGTAAGAAAACAAAATTACTACGAAAGTAGTTATTATCGTTAACTATTGCCACATACTAAAAGAGATAGAAATATTTTTTTTTAAATAAATAGTTTTTTTTTTGTTTTCCTAAAATTTCCGATTTTGAATTGTAGTATTTTTGATTAGAGGTCTTTTATAAACCCTCTTATTGATAAAAACTAAAACCTTCTACACTACTTGCTATCTACTTTAACCATTGCACAGTTTTGAAAAATTAAATTATTATTTAGAATTTAGTATAAATAAAATATACAAAATAGTTAAATAACTAAAATAGGTTTATGACAAGTTTGATGTTATTATGAATAAGGACAGATTTCTTACTAACATTATGAATTTGATCTCGGTATTTTTTTTCTTCTGTTTGTAACAGAAGATAACAAGACTATGTCAACTGACGGGTGGTGACAATGGTCGTCACACTGTTATTTATAAGAATAATAACACAGTCACACTGCCAATACTTGTATGTCATCATTGAACTGACGAGATTTATAAGAGGTGATAATTTATTGAAGTGACATAGTAAAGACTGTTCGCTTCTTATCGATCCAATATTAAAATTGTATGCGGATGAAACCAATCGGGACGTCGTTATTCTCGTAATAATTATAGACCACAAATTTAAAGACAGACAGACGTCACATGCATCTCAATTTATACGAGAACTAACTACCCGTCCTCGCTTTGCACGAGTGTGTTTTTTAGTTTGTTTCTATAGAACTTAATACAAATATAAATAAACAATTGAGCCGACCATAAGACAATCTAATAGCCGTGTAAGTCCCGGAATAGAATAGGCCACACCTCCCATTTCCGTGGGTATTGTAAGAGGCGACTAAGTGAGCTTATGGTGGAGGTATGGGCAGCCGCGTCCCTCTTAAAACATCACCAAAAATCAAACTGCAGTTGCCAAACCACCTGCTGACCGTGACAACTACTAGTAAACCTCCCTAATGGGAGAGGCTATGCTCAGCAGTGGACAGTTAATAGTTGGTATAACAACAACATAAGACAGTCTGATGCCTAATAATAGTAGTACTACAGGGAGACTTTGTACAAAAGTCGATTGCTTGGGTACCTCTGTCCCATTCGTGTTTCTACCTTGAAGCAGTTGTGTTTGCATGGCTGTGTTTCGGTTTGAAAGATGGGATATGGCATGAATTTACTGGGTACAGAGGAATAACACCTGAGTCCTCAGGAATGGCAACGCATGGGGGGTATCATGGGCGAAACAGTATACTCTGTTATGTCCATGGTATTGCTCATGTCTATAGGCGACGGTTACCACTTTCCATCAGGTGGGCCGTCAGCTTGTTTGTCATTCTAAGTTGTATAAAAAAAAAAACAAGAAAATTACAAAATTGATTAATTTATTGACCGTTTCGATTTGTTATTAGTTTCATTTAGAGAGTGTTTCTATGATAATTAAAAATTATTAATTATTTTTATTTATAAGATATTTAGCATATAATTTAAAGTGGCCTCGCCTGCGCTCTCTATATATTATACGTTGGCCAGTATAGGGTACCAGTAAGTATTTAGGCGAGTATGAGGTTAGGTTATTCGGGTCATCATGACTAATTCACCATGACAACAACCTGACAGGTATATTGGTAGCGACGGGGCTGCTTGTCCCCATTAATAACGATCCCTCCCCTCCCGTGGCACGAGTATTTCAATCGGCACCACAAAGGTTGCCGCGTCCAAACGACGGCCCTAACTCATAACTCCGCATCATATGTTTATTTGTTTCGGCCGGCCCTTTCGAATGTCTTTGAAGTGTCCACGCCTATGTTTGTAATATAAATTTACGGTGCGGTTCTGGGAATACGATCACAGGGACTGTGTAGTTGCATTACTTGCGCTTCATGAAATTTTGTTGGCGCACATTGTAAATAAATTGGAAGTGGCAATTACTCTATGTATGAGGTGGTACATCAAAGATTTTTACAACTTAGTTGTGGTATAATTTCTGAACAGTTTCCCTTTGGTTTCTAATCTAGAAATGCGGCAGCGCGTCGTGTGAAGTTCAAGTCAAAAACAGGCGACACAGCAACCGTGTATTACACGAAACATTTGAAGTTATTTTTAACTCTTTATTGCACCAGAAACATAAAAAAACAATGACATTTAAAAAAAATCGTTGAAATATAGTAGCATAATGTACAGATTGAAAAACATATATAAATAAAGGTACAAAAGGCAGTCTTATCGCTAGGGGAATCTTTTACAGACAAGCTTTGGTTAAAGAAGAACAAGTAGAAGTGGGTAGGTAGCGTAAGAGTGAACTATTTTTTGCCTTTTAATAACTCTAAATCTATTGAACACAAATACATTAATCTTGGTTTATTTATTAAAAATCCATAGATTAATTAGACCTCCAAATTTCATAAATATACCTCAAATAGTTAAGCTTATAAATTACACACACACAAAAAAAACTACAAAATAAAAGTAATATCAATAGATTTTTTTTATTGTTAGGAATTTTGTTTCACAACAAATAAGACTTTGCCCCGTCAAGAAAAACAGAGGCATTGACTGTAATAAAATTAATCAAAACGGGAGTAATTAATATATAAACATAGCGTTTAAAATATTTTAAAACGTCAAACTTATAACTGTACCTATGTTATTCAAATACATAATGATTGATTGATTTTAAAAATAATAAAGTCTGTTCAAATATTGCGACGATATCGTGTATCATCATCATTATCATCACATCAGCCGTTAACTGTCCACTGTCGAACTCCGCCATAAAAGGACCCCACCCTCCCCTTTATGGGGGACCTTTATTTGTCATTATGATATATAAAAAGAAACAAATGAATAGAGTAGCACTCTCCTTATTGAAACATGAAATACAAAAAGCTGTAAGTAGAAGTAATATTTTTTTCCTACAAAATATCTAAAGAGTTTTATGTCCATCGGGGGAGCTGAAATCTGTCTTGTAGCGGCGGAGGAAGCAATCACGTTTGCTGTAATTTCGGCAGGTTCACGCTTCACTGCATATGTCTATTAAAATATAGGTAATACCGATAATGGATGGTCGAAAAAATTGAACTGGTACAGAGCTGAAGGTTATATATAAGAAGCTAATAAGTGACAAGCATCATTGGATTGGCAGTTTGAGTATTGTATGGACGCTTTGAAAACCTGTTTTTTGAATATAGACACAAAATAGCCTAATAATATGTAAACGCATAATTTAAAAAAAAAATATAAATGACGCCACGAAAATAGATTGAAAACAGAATTTCAAATGTGCAAAAAGTATGTCTATACTTATTTAATTTATTCTGCCTGGCGTTATTAATTCCTGCTTTTGCAGCCTTCTGACTTAACTTCTTCCACTTTGCCAGGTCTTCAGCATCTTTTGTGGTGAGACCATTGACTTCCACTTCTTGGAGTACGATGCCTAAGCAGCATTCTATACCATTTTATCCATCGACTGGTAAATAGTTATATATTTAGCTGTATGCATAAATCATCATATCAGCCGTTAGCTGCCCACTGCTGAATGTATGCCTTCCCCTATTGAGTGTTTTGCCAGTAGTTGCCACGGTTGACAATAAGTTAGGTTTTGGTGATCTTAAAGGAAGGACGCTGCTGCCAATCCCTCGACCATTAAGTTTTCTAAGTGGCCTGTTATAACAACCACGGGAACGGAAGGAGTGGTCCATTCTATACAGGGACCACAAGGCAAATACTATACTAGGTAGGTACAAGCCATATGCCTAACTAATTACTGTACTTAACTAGTTATGTGAATAACATGTAACGTCTGGGGGGAGGATTTTTTAATAATGTAGGCTACTAGTCCCACTGCTAGCAATATACCGTCTCGGTCGACCTCCACGTGGTTCCCCCTGGAAACTATCGTGCTGAATTCCAGGTGTATTCAGCATCTTTCCCATTCTCACCTATCATCCCTCACTGGTGCCCCGCCAGCTTTATACCGTTAGCATGGGCAGGATCACCATTCTATTATCATAACAAAACACCTTTACAAAGACAACTAAAACATTAAAACAAAAACATTCCATTATCATCCATTAAAAAAAAAAACGTAACGCCTGAATCTAATTACATGTGTTATTTCAGTTAGCTGAAACCAATCGTTCTAAATAACAACTTAAAAATGTAATCATTTTTGCAAAATAAAATCTGTCAGTAGAAATAGACTATTATACTTATTTCAGTCATTATCCGTCCACATTGTATCTACTTATTTAGATAATACTATTTAACACTTGCAAATAGCTCTTTAAGTGGACGATTTAAAGTATATATTTCCCTAACGACTCCACACTACACCCATTCGTTTTTTCTTAAACTCTACATGTCAACAATTTTTTTTCAAGTGTCAAAAGATAAACATTTTTTACGTCCAAATACTGAAATACAAAGATGCCGAAATGTGCTACTACGGGTAGTTTTTTTTTTGTATGCTTATGTTTGACACAGTGTCAGTCTTTGTTGCTAGGGACTGAATGAATATATTTATACTTTGACAGTTTACGTTGTAGTTTTTTTTTTTAAAGTTGGCTGTCGATGGGAGTTTCTTTTATGGCAGGAGTGATTGCGCCAGTTGGATACTCTCTACTGGCAGGGTTGGGAAAGGATGGGTGATGGGGGACCTTTGGTGGTATGATGTGTTTTGAATCTGTTGAAATGCGGCCCAGTATCGAAGATGGTGGTTCTTTAACCACACCTTTGTGGGCTGGTGATTTTGTTGAATGTTTGATGGGGTTTTGGGTGATTAAGCTTCTGATTGTATATGTAGGTGGGTGTTTGGGTATTTAGTGGGTTATTTGTAGATTGTTGGGCAAGATTTTATTGGTCTTTGTGGTGTGTGGAGGATTTAAGTAATGCGGATTACCAGTCTCACTTTTTTTTTATACAACTTAGAATGGCAAACAAGCTGATGGCCCACCTGCTGGAAAGTGGTAACCGTCGCCTATAGACATGAGCAGTACCATGGACATAACAGAGTATACTGTATCGCCCATGATACCCCCCATGCGTTGCCATTCCTGAGGATTCAGGTGTTATTCCTCTGTACCCAGTAAATTCACGCCATATCCCACCCTTCAAACCGAAACCCAGCCATGCAAACACAACTGCTTCAAGGTAGAAACACGAATGGGACAGAGGTACCCAAGCAATCGACTTTTGTACAAAGTCTCCCTCTAGCTCACTGCTAGCAATATACCCTTATCGTCCCCAACTGATACTCCGCCAGCGTATACTGTTAGCGCAGGCAGAGTTACCATTCTATTATCATTCACTGACAAAAAAAAAACAAAAAAACACCCCCTTACTCCATCCACCATCTTCAGCGTATGCAGTTAGCGCGGGAAGGTTACCATTCCATTACCACCCATTTAATAAACCTAAAGTTCTGATTCTGTCTATGTATAACATGCCTTATGTTATTATAACATACCATGACATAAAGTATAACATTACAAAACCATCTGCAGAGTGTCATTGACCTTAACCTATTGTTATCCAATTTACTTTATCCATTGGATCCCGTAGGTGATAAAACATGATTCGTTCTCGTTGATTACGGAGTTTACAGTCCACCGAATACATTATGATCTTTATTCTCTTGCAATAAGGGTGATTTTGCTATGATGTAAATAATATTTGTTGTCCGTTCAATTTATATTTTATTATTTTAATTGGATTTAATAGTTTGATAAAAGATCCATTATAGGATGTAGTAAATTTTATTTTAATGTGTGTAATGAAATGTATAAGATGGAAGTAAAATGTTTTATGACAGTGTTTAAACATCTACGAATATGTATAATTTTTTTTTGTAACAGAATGGCAAACAAGCTGACGGCCCAACTGATGGAAAGTGGCAACCGTCGCCTTTAAACATGAGCAGTACCATGGACATAACAGAGTATACTGTTTCGCCCATGATACCCCACATGCGTTGCCATTCCTGAAGACTCAGGTGTTATTCTTCTTCCTTTCCTATATTCTACAATATTTGTAAAATAGCTGAATTGCCGTATGGTTTCGGCATAAAATCGTGCCACCCCTTATTTTTCCCTGGGTGTCGTAATAGGCGACTAAAGGAGGACGAAGGATGGGCAGCAGTGTCCCTCTTAAAACATCTACACAAAACATCTCTTAAAACATCAAAGCCTAACTGTGGTTGCCAATTCGCGTACCAAGCGTGGCAACTACTGTCAACCCCACACACACGAAGGGGAGGTTTATGTTCAGTAGTTGTCAATTAAAGATACGTTGATGATGATGCAAAATAGAAAAATATTAAAAAAACAATATCACAATAAGTGCATAACCATAATTACAAAAGAGAGAAAAAAAATTACATCTACTGTAACATCGACAAAATCTAATATATAAATTTCATAGCAAGTTTCGAGAAACTTCGTATATATTTGTATTGAACAAATGAAAATCGTATCAAGCAAAGTCACGGCATAGGAATAATAAATCTGGGTAGAAGTGATATTCATATAGGTACTTTCCTTTGTGCGTGCACCGATGCCGGCAAAATGTACCCCACTTCCCCTCACCCAAATAGGGATGTCACAAAAGACTCATTTAATAAATTACTTTGTCATACATAAATAATAAAAAGCAATCTGTTATCGTATTGAAAATAATTAAAGATTGCGTCCCACAAAAAAATCGACTTCAACTGTGACATAACCAGTTATTTTAATCGAAAAACTACTGGCCTGATTTTGATAACATTTCTATGGGATCATTCTATAAGTATATGCTTTCAGATGGAAAAAAAAAATGTTTTCCAAAGCAGTTTAAAACTAACGGAGTTATGAGGCACCAAACACAACAAATATATTAAATTGAGAATCTTCTTTCTGAAGTCGATTGTGATGATTCCATGACGTCGTGGTTAGTAAAAACCAAGATTTAATAGAAGAATTAACAATATATTCGGTTGACAATAATTAAGAGAAAAGAAAAGTACTACGCAGATTAAATTTATTAAATAATATTACTACGATAGATTTGACAGCTGACATTTATTGACAGATGACATTTGCTAAAAGTATGTTGGGAATTGCCAACAGGTTGAAGATATGGTATAAAATTCACGAGTGGCGACATTATATCTACAAACAATAAGATGATGACGTGCGCTGTCTTTCCGTTTCTCATGCGAGCTGACCGAATTTATGGGAACAGTTTCGCTGATAAAACACTCCTTTCATAGTATACTAATCATTTCGAACTCACCCTGTAGTATCAGCCGTTAACTGCTGCTGAACATAGCCACCCCCAAAAAAAGGGAGTTTTGCTAGTAGTTGCCACGCTTGGCAAGCGGATTGGTAATCGCAGTTATGCTTTGGTGATGTTTTAAGAGGGACACTGCTACCCATCCCTCGTCCATTAAGTTCCCTTAGTCGCTTCTTACAACAGCCACAGGAAAGGAAAGGGTGGCCCATTCTATGGCGGGACCACACGGCATTATATAAATGTGATAGATTATAAAGGTTACGAGCTGTAATGAGAGTTAATGCAAAATATTAACCACTTTCTCTGAAGAACGATTACGTTTCAAGAAGTTTTTAATCACGTAAAGCTTTTACTTTGTGAAAGTTAAATGTCATTGAGATAATGTCACAAAAGACAAGTTGACACTCTCAGATATAAATTATATCGATTTATGTTGAGCAGGTCAAGTGCGAATATACCCACGCCTTCGGGTTCCGTACAGTTAAAATTTATACAACAGAATGTTAAATTATAAATTTAATTTAATAAACTTTATTGGAGTATATGATGCTTCAGCAGTAGGAAAAAACAGGAGTCGTGAATTATTAGGGGTCTTCTGAGCGATTGTTGGTTAAGATATTTTTGTCTTCCACAAATTTATATTCTCTTCTCTAATGTTATTCAGGTACCTACTATAATATCGGACACCTATTGACCAACTGCTCTGGTCATACACACCAGTCTTGCAAAACGTAACTGGCCACTAATAGAAACGAACCCCATTATTGTTTTATAAAAAAATGTCTATATATATATATATATATATATATATATATATTAATAACACGTTACGCGAATTTAATGAAGATAGTGCCTATTAGATATAATTCTTTTTATACAACTTAGAATGGCAAACAAGCTGACGGCCCACCTGATGGAAAGTGGTAACCGTCGCCTATAGATATGACCAGTACCATGGACATAACAGAGTATACTGTTTCGCCCATAATACCCCCCATGCGTTGCCATTCCTGAGGATTCAGGTGTTATTCCTCTGTACCCAGTAAATTCACGCCATATCCCACCCTTCAAACCGAAACACAGCCATGCAAACACAACTACTTCACGGTTGAAACACGAATGGGACAGAGGTACCCAAGCAATCGACTTTTGTACAAAGTCTCCCTCTGGTGATAAATAATTGAAAGTTAGGAGATGTATCGCGAGTGGTGTTTTTATAGTTCAAGAAACTGTTTCCATTATTGCAGCTGGCTGCCTTCAAACTTCGATTCCAGTGTATGTGCTAATAACACACTAGATCGGATTATAGGTCAGTGAGTCCCGTCGTTATAAGTATTTGTTGTCCTTTAGTCAAGGGATTATATCAATAAGTTTATAATAGAACATCCCTACAAGATCAGTTAAATCCCCGCGTGGAGTGACTATTTACACGCCGCTTCATCAATTGTGATAAAATCAACGTTGACTTGCAATCACACTGTCTTATTATAATACGTATAAAATATTGATGTATGATATTTTATAGAGATATTAGAGTGAAGATATTGTTTAAGTTTAGAATTCGGAACCGTGTGCCTATATGTATATTTCACTCTATAATATTTTATTGCTATACAAAAAGAAACGACAGCCTGAATTGTTGCAATATTAAAACCCATACAGCTAACAGCCTTTGAATTAAAAATAAAATGTGAAAATCAGCTCAAACATCGCGATGTAACTGTGTAACATAGTTACAAAAATGCCCGCAATACCAGAGGGCCTACCATGAAATGTTTTCCGAAATTACGGATCCGAACGAAACACAAATTTAATGTTAAAATTACATGATATATACCGTTTAAAAATATTAAAAATGCTAAAGTATCGTTCCGCTCCATATATCGAATCAATTTCGGTATGGACAAAAACACGAAATAGAGTCCGAAAATTCAGAATTTTATATCATGGTAGACCCCGAAGGCCATTACTCGCGCGTTGCTTTCAGGATCTGAAGAAAATTCTATAGCCTTTTCTTGAAGAACCTCATGAAAAACCTCGATAGAAAGCTCATACTTCTTATAAATTAATAATATGAATAAATACATATCAATGCCTAATAGATAATAATAATACAGATAATACGGTACCTATCGTGAAATAATTTCAATGATTGAATAATTCTATAATAAACTATTTTTAAAGTGAAAAAAGTTGTCCTCTCTCCTACTTGCTGTGTCCAACATAAGTGGTACTTGTGGTCTGTTAATTGTTTCAATATCTACCAACAAATTATGGAATGCAATAAAAAGTAAATTCAAATATTGGATTCTAAACTAAATTATTAGAACTCGTCATTCATCGTGTGTGCATGTGAGTGATTGTGCGTGTAAGCATATGTGAGTGTGGAAGTGCGGGTACAAGTGTTTGCGTGTGTGTGTTTGTGTTCACAATTCAAGTTGTGGAACAAAATGTACCTATATTATATCGTATTAACTGAGTTGCCAAAAAACTGCGTCAAAGCAGAATACGAAGTATACAGAGGAAATGCCGGAAGGCGAGCAAAGAACAAAGCGAACGCCAGGTAAAGGGTGTCAGACAAGAAATCTGCACTTGAAGACCCTTCAAATTATTTTCGTGAAGATCTAGAAAAAGGAATTCATCAATAGAATTTTTGCAAGTTTTAATACATATCTTATATAATAGATATAATAATAAAATTATAAGTAGACGATGTTGTTGGTTACTTCTAAAATCCACGCGTACAGAGATGCGGATAAGAACAAGTATTAAACTACGCGTAAGTATACGAGTATTAAATTTAATTCAATTCCAATTAGCTTTTCATACGAGATTAAGTAACAAACAAACACCTTTACAAACTTTCATATTTATAATATTGTTATAATGCTCGCGACTTCATCAATCTTCACCAGATACATGGTTTACTGAGCAGTATAAAAAGTATCCTCTGTCCTTTTTCATCTCATATACAAAATTTCACAGTTATTGGACCAGCTGTCAAGGCGGTAAGAGGTAACAAACTTATTGTAACTAGTTTATAATATTAGTAAGGATTAGGATAGCTGAAACGATGTGCTACTATTGCGCACTATAAACGCCGGTACATGGGGAAAGAATAAAGAGAGGTAAAGGGTTTGCTCAAGAGAACTCAGGACTTGAGGGCCCTTCAAATTATACAGGTGGAGGCGTAGAGATGTGGTGAATATGCGAAATATCGATACATCTCATCGCGTATATTACACGAGTTAGAATGAAGATTATGGACTTTCAAAATATTACATAACCTTCAATAAAATAATTGCTGTGCCTTTAGAGGGTTTACATTGAAGCTTTTTTTTATACCACTGAGGTGTTAAATAAGGATACGGCCAACCTGATATTAAGCGGTTATAGTAATCTATTAAGGCCTGCCAGGGGCATTACGCGTACGTTGCCATACTTGCGGTGACTTCATAACCCCCATTTTTGCAGAACCCCATACTGTAGTCCCTTGTAGGAACCTCGACAAGAAGCTATATCTCTAGTGCTTAAGATCTATATTGTTACAACATGACAATGCAATAAATGATTGAATTGAAACCACCTGTCAAAGCGGGAAAATTACTTTTTTATGCATGATAATGGAATGTTAACCCCGCCTGCGCTATCGGTATACATTGCAGGGGCACCAGTGAGGGATGATAGGTGAAGATGAAGTAGGTCAGTTAGCCCACCGTGACGAATCTAACAATAAATCAATCACAATAGTTTCCAGGGTGAACCACAAGAAGGTCGACCTGATAGGGTATATTGCTAGCATTGGGGCTACTAATCCCCACTACTAACAATCCCTTCTCCCCCCAACGCGAAAACTACTGGTAAAGCCAGCAAATAGGGGGAAGCCTATGTTCAGCAGTGGACAGTTAACAGCTGACATGATGATGATGATGACTTCCAGGAATAGCGAATCAGATGTAATTTTATATTGTAAGAGATTTTGCTATCTTATGAGAAAAGTTCGCTATTACAATTAGATATCGACACTCCAAAATACAGTCATGCTCCGCCCCTAGCCACTCGAGTCGTGTCGACCAGTAGAGCGGTAGCAAGATTTTTTGCTTGCGTCACTTAAAAAAAAAGGTTACCGGGTCAAACGTTTTCGGTGCCCATCTTGTTTTTAATTTTAAACAGCCTTTGTAAATTTTTACCCGAATGAAGAATTTTCAGCTGACTTTAAAAAGAAGGAAATTCTAACTTTGATTGTATAATTTTTTTTTTTTTTTATATTATTTGTTACCTCATAATTCCGTTAGTTCTAAACCGAATTGGATTTTTTCATGAAAAGATGTACTTACAGATTAGTCTAATAATTTTATCAAAATTGGTTCAGTAGTATAATTTTTGGACAGCATAATTGATATTGTCACAATTGAAGTCGTTTTCTTTTGTAGTACACAATCTTTAATTATTAAAGGGTGCGGTAGGTAGGTATGTCTCGTATAAGAAAACTTATTCGAATTCTTGGGCTACTTACTGCTAGCAACGACTCTGATTAGCTAAAGCACAAGATATCTTTTTCCATGGCAAGATTTAAACATAATTACCATTGATTTAAAATTGGAGATTGTACTAACTACTGCAATAAGATGAGAGGAAAACACCATGATGTCTGTATATATATCGCCTTATTTACAAAGTCTAAAAACTTCTACAAATCTATTTTAACTATTACACTTTTTTTTTATTTATTCGAATAAATAGTGATTTCAAAGAATTTTTTTTTATTTTGTAAGGACTTGTTTTTGATATTTATAGCACGTAGATGTAAGGTGTGTACATAATAGATAATATTTTTTACATATTTGTATATAATATACATAAATATGTATATAATTTATTCAAATTGAGATGTAAAACAAAGAGACAAAAGAGTTCAATAGCTAAATTAGGTTTATGAGATGTTAAACCTTTTTATAATAACAAATATCGATATCCTGATAACTTATCCTAACAGGATATCGATCGTGTACACTGGATGAGATAATGTTCGTCACATGTTACAATATGATAAAGGATTGTTAATAACGAGAACTAGGGATCTATTGCTAACAACAGTAGTTATTGCTTATAAGGTCGACGCCCTTGAAACCTAAGAACACCGAAATCTTTGCTTGAAACCAATGTGGTTAATTCTTTATGTATTCATCGCAATGTGTCAATTGACTTGCTTTTATCTTCACCTAACGACCCTCATTGGTGCCGCGCCAGCGTACACAGATATCGCAAGCTGGGTTAGCATCTATCATCCATAAAAAAATGACGTGTTGCTGATATTTGCTAAGAAAGAAATTTGCGCTAGCATGGAAATGACCAGATTCCAGCGCCCTCTTACCAAACATGGCAACTACTGGAAAAATGGCCCCTTATGGGGGAGGTTTATGCTCAGCAGTGGACAGTTAACGGCTGATATGATGATGAAATGTAAAATGAAATTGTTATTTGCCTTGTGACAGATATTTGAGATGGACAAGGACATAGGCTAATCTTATCCTGGTCGAAACCGCGGGTAAACACTAGTTTAATATAATTTAGAAAAACAAAATGCAACATTGACAGTTATCGATAACATAAGTTGAAAGAAGAGATTAAATTGTTAATCTCAATAAATATTACACGTAATAGATGCTGATCCTTCCCCCTCCGGATCTGGAAAGTTTACTTACAGGCATAAACTCAACGTGATATTCAATCTTCAATCCAATATCATACAACATACTTAATTCAAAGCTTCTAAAAATTTAAGAATCCAGCCCGGTGCCCATATTATCCTCGACTATCTCGGTAAACGATGCATTTATTGGCAAACGGGTGTGCGTTACGAGGTTTTTACAACCTCTTTACGATATTCGATATGAAGCCGGGATTCTAATAAATGCTTGTGAGCGAGATTTCGGTAATTTTATACTGTATTGGCTAGTATTGCGGGTTTGTCTGTCTGGATTTCGAGGCGTACAGATGAAGTTCAAGGTTTATAAAGGTCAATGGGCCGACAATGACATTCATTGCCCATTGTATGTTACTAGGATTATTTTAGAACGTCGTGTAATTTTTGCGGAGCAAAATGTAAGCGACGACACATACGCAAGCACGCACCCCCGCACGAAGGCACGAATATACACAAGCACGCCCAAGCCTTTTATACTAAGTCGTATGACTTTAAACGTACAACGAACAAGTAAATTTTGATTGCGAAAAAGCAGTTTTCTACAAACAAAAATGGCAGCTTCAATAGTCATAAAATATTGAAGTTTAGATTAAGCAAAATAATCATCGACGTAATATTCTTTTCTTTCTTTTTGGATATTGCTTGAAAGCCGACATAATGAACCGACAAATATAGGTTTTGTATTATAAATTACACTGTTAAAACGTCGTGTGTTCAAGCAATTTCCTGATAAATGAATACAAACCACAAATTTCCGAATGGTTAGTCCATTAATTTAGTGTATAGACCACTACAAAAGGGTTGTCCTATACAAAGGCGTTTGAGCGAAAAGATAGCTAAAAGAATGGCAGAGCTGGAGGCAGTCTTGTATCAGCTAGGTACTTAGTACGATAATGGTGAAACGCATGTGCGTGCATCAAATGGCTTATAAAATGTTTATGGGGTATATTCTTTATGGTAAGAGTTATGGGCACAGTCGCCGTATAGACGGCGAAACGTCGTGAACATGCATAACCCTAGTACGGCAAGGAAATGCCGATTTTAACTCGACGGCAATAAAGGACTTTTTAATACTATTGGTAGGGATATGACAAGATGATGGACGACCTAGAGGAAACTTTTCACTAAGAAGGGATTGTTAATAATGGGGAACAGCGACCCCACTGCTAGTCTTATTATATCCTGGCAGGTCGAACTCCACGTGGTTTCCTCTAAAAACCGTCGTGGTTAACTCTTTATAAATTCGTCATGATAAACCAACTAACCTGACTACTTTCTCGTCTATCATTCCTCATGCTTATACCACCTGCACCAATCGCCACCTGTTTGTTCCATCGCCACTTCGTGTACCGATTGCACAGGTGGAAGTTATCATTAGAATAGAATAAAAATAATCTTTACTCAAATAGCCATGTTTACGAGCTCTTTTAAATCGTCAATTCTTCATCATCCTGCTGCTGGGTTCGGAATATTGTTATCTGCTGACATGAACCTTTACAGTTGCTCTCTTAATTATGTACAAGATAATTTTACATCTACTACT
Source organism: Galleria mellonella (assembly GCF_026898425.1). Classification (NCBI taxonomy): domain Eukaryota; kingdom Metazoa; phylum Arthropoda; class Insecta; order Lepidoptera; family Pyralidae; genus Galleria; species Galleria mellonella. The sequence goes on from NW_026442015.1 coordinate 4,725,146, forward strand.
GTACTGTACCATAACTATAATTAGCATGGAATTATATTTATATGTATTATTCAATGGAATATAAACAAGGTAACATCAGACCAGACCTCACAAACAGTACTATTTCACGAGTATGACAGATGCGCCAATCACCATTGCCTTCAACCATAAAGTTTAAACGACCCTGCCTACCACGCTATCATCAGTTTTTTTTTAATAGGCTATAATGGAGTGGTAGCGCTATCGGTATACACCGGCGGGGCACCAGTGAAGGATAATAGGTGAGGATGAATCAGGTCAGTTAGCCCATTGTGACGAATTCAACAAGAATTGTTCACGACGGTTTCCAGGGGGAACCACGTGGAGGTCGACCTAATAGGGCATATTGCTAGCAATGAGGTTGTCAAACTCTATTGCTAACAACCCCCCCCCCCCAGCCCCCGCCATCATCAGTTAGGACCTTATAGTGAGCATGACTAGCTTCAAGGTACTTGAATACATCGTAAGTAGTAATTATCAAATTACCCATACACAAGATAACTAAAAAACCTCAATATACAATGCCATATATAAATCGTACTATTTACTTGTAACGCGACACCACCTCTGAAAACTGTGAGAGCCGCAAATCAGAGTTAGTAGAGAGGAGACCTAGATTACCCTACACACACAGTTACGGACTTGCATATATAAATATGAGACACTTATATATACTTATACTAAGCAAAATCGTCAATGTATATCAGGCATAGGTAACATCGGTACCGTTCAAATATCTATATATTAGATTCCTCTGGACATTTATAACGAATAAAATGTCCTCACCCATTTCAGCCATACTGTCTGATGTTTACATATCTACATTTATTTCGATCGGATTCCCTAATCCGATATTCATTATTGGATAACAAATTTATATATATATATATATATATATATATATATATATATATATATATATATATATATATATATATATATATATATATATATATATATATATATGTTCATGGTTTAGACGAATCATCTTACAAAAAAAAAAAAAAACAATTTGCTGTTCGTGTTTATAAATGTGCTGGTCCTTTTCTTTATGATATTATTTTTTAATTGTCAATTTTAAATGAAAAACACTGTTTGTGGACATGATATATATTTTGTAAATATTTACTTATTTTAAAATTTTTTTTTTATAAAAAACTATCACTTTCTATTAATGTTTAAATAGTTTGCTTATCAAATAAAAAAAAAATCATAAGAAGCAACGACTACCCTTTGTACGTTTATTTTGACTTCTAGCAAGTCAGCCTTTGACACGCCAGGTATCTTTATCATTCTCTAACCCTTAATGTTACATGACCCTCGTTACAAGTACCCTCAGGCCATCTGTGTCAAAGGGCGTACCAACCAAAAGGTGACATGAAATGTTGACATTTAGGCCTCGGAGGGAGGCTCTGTTAATACAGAACGGTTGTTCATGAAATACACTACATCTTTCACTTGTAAGATTTTTTTTCGGGCTGAATTTTGACACATTTTTTTTTTTGGAATCTAAATAAACGCACCATTTTTTCACAGAATAGATATCGTTTATTTACATTATATTACAATGTGGATTTTTTTCAATACCACGAAGATGGCAACCAAGCAAGCGTCTAATAGTAAACGGTTACTGTAGTCTATAGACGTTTGCAATACTAGGGGTGTCACGTGCGCATTACCGACCCTGGAAAAATCTTAATAATAACAAACTAAGTACAGTAAGGCGGTCTTATTGCTGAAAGCAACCTTTTCAAGACAACCTTAAGGTAACGCACTAATTGTTTTGCTAGTGGTTATGATAATTTTAACTAATACTAAAAATGCGAAAGTGAGTTTGTTTGTTACGCTTTCATACTTAGACAGCTAAATCGATTATGATGATTTTTTTGTATAGTGGCAGATGTGACCCTGGAGACAGTTATAGGCTACTTTTTTCTTCCGAAAAACTTATTGGGGATGGGACGAAAAAGTGGTATTTATTGTATGAAACTTTTTATTGTATCGTCCAATTTGCTTCAAACTTTTCAGAATTATTGTTCATAATTCATGATTAAAGTACACATTTTTTTAAACTACATTTAGAAGATGGATTTCTTTCTATAACAATTTTATCTCTACCTATAGGTATACCAATAACCAGAATTGTTGAACAAAATCAGTAATAACGCGAGTGAAGCCCCGGGTAAAAGCTATTAATGTATAATTTTAACGTATAATTATGAATGTTTAAAAATATAAAAAAAAAAATTATAGGTACCTATATATTAATTTTAAAAACAAAATGTTGCAAGTAATTGGATTACGGGATCAAAGATCAAGTCTATTTTCTACCAACTTCAAAAAAAAAAGGATTTTTTCAATTCCGTTGGATATTTTTTATGTTTGTAAACCATCTACAAACCAATTTATAACATAGTTATAAACAAATTTGAAAAAACTTTTTTATCTGAATACTTACAGATTATTCCTATAGAAAATTTATCGAAGTTAGTGTTAAAATAAAAATCTTATTAATTTTTCTTCTTTTTTTAAAAATATACAATTATTTAGCCAACATTACCCAAGTAATTATGTGTGATTATGATTATATTAAAGTCTATATAGGAATATTAGACTCGAAACTACCGAGGTACAGTCGAGCGCATAATTACAGCAATTTGGCTGAATCGTGAAACCTAATTAGGTTTGTTATAGAGCCCGCTATTTAGAGGTTTGTGCTTGGCCCAATTTTTAATCGTGTAGTATGGTCTGTTTCCATACAACTTAATGATAATGTAAACATACAAATAATTGACCAGACCATAGACAATCTACTTTTTTCTTATACAACGAAGGTGGCAAACAAGCATACAACCTGTCTGATGGTACGGTTAACGGTCTCTGTAGCCTATAAACGCCTGCAACACTAAGGGTATAACATGCGCGTTGCCTACCATTAAGACACCTTAGTATACTCATTCCAAAGCATAAGCATTCTTAGAGGGGAGGGAAAAAGATTGTTAGAAATGCGGACTACCAGTTCCATTGCTAGCAATATACCCTGTCAGGTCGACCTCCACGCAGTTCCCCTGGAAACCATCATGCTGAATTCTAGATGTATTCATCACGATGGGCTAACTGACCTGCTTTTTCATTTTTACCTATCATCCCTCACTAATGCCCTGCCAGCGTATACCGTTAGAGCAGGCAGGGTTACCATTTCATTATCCTCCATTAAAAAAAAAGGTTCTTAGGAGAAAATTCCTTTGAAACCGCACTGTATGTGACCATTTAGGTTCAAGCGAGTGAGAATGAAATCCCTGTTGACAGCGAGCAATGTGATGATAAAAAGTGGTTGTGGGCATCATTTCAAACAATTCCTCTGAACCTAATCGGTTGTACAAGGGGTAGGCTTAAGAGCTCGATAGCGTCTGTGAGCTTGGGATCGTCGACTATTCGGTTGGACTATATTATTTTAGATATCTATTATATGTAAAAATTTTGGCGAAGCATTTATAATGAGAGCAGACACTATTACACATACTTGTAAATGTACCGAAAAATATCTAAGGATTATACATTTTTCGGTACATTTTCAGTACAATTATATCTGAAAATATTATTTTTATTGTCGTATTAAATAGGATCATTGTAATTCATTGCTGTGTTGTCTCGGTATACCGAGAGAATAGGCCAACCCTTTCTATTCCGTGGTTGTCGTAGGAGGCGGCTAAATTAATTTAATGGTCAAAGGGTGGGCAGCAGCGTCCTTCATAAAACATCAAAACCTAACTACAGTTGCCAATACGTCTGTCAAGCGTAGTAACTATTGACAACAATCCTTTATAAGGGATACATATGTCCAGCAGTGGGCAATAAACGGCTGATATAACTATATAATATAATAATAACTATATATTATCAGAGCACAGGTGTTTGTACCGTAGTACATTTACGAGCATGACCGCAGTTTTATCGGAAACCAATCTTATGTATATAGCAGATTCAGATATATAGCAAAACAGCAATGAACAATAATAATTAGGGTTCCGCAGCCACGGCCGCATTATGGTGCAGTTTTTGTGTTCGCCGTGAATCACTTGGATCGTAGTTAAACGTACAATCGAAAACACATTCTTTATTGTACACAAACATAATAATAACCTTTTCATGTGAATTAATTTATTAATTTTTAAAAATAAAAATAGACAATCATACGATTCGTGTACATTACATAAACATATATGTAAAATACGTATATACAAATAATAATTCAAACTACATAATAATTGCATAAAATACATAAACGATATAAAATAAAAACATACACATATATGTGTGTGTTGTGTGTGCGTGCATACGTGCGTGTGTGTGTTTTTTATTTACTTTTAATATTTTTATATAATATAATCCTAATATAATAGATAATTTTATCCCTGTAAGCGACCCTCAATATTTTTACTCGGCAAAACAATGTTTGACAGGTCGATTAGTACAGTTGTAAATAATTAAGTGCTGTGAAATATATACCACTTTTCTAAAGTGACTGTACTCGTGTAAACGGGCGGGTATTATTGAATTTCGCCTCTTACCGTGCCGATTACTTTTTATTCCCGCCAGTCCCAATCATAATGTATTGGTCATTGTGTTTCTCAGAAGCGGGCGATCTTTTATATGCAGCAAGATCACGGGTAGACCATTTCACAAAGGAGAAGGGATTGTTAATAATGGAGACTAGCGGACACATTACTAGCAATATACCATGTCATGTCGACCTCCGTGGAATTAACCATGGTGGTTTCCAAGAGTAACTGTAAACTATCGTGGTTCATTTATCGTCGTCATCATTTGTTCACGTCATTAATTCGGTCTCGATGAGCCAACTGACTTTATTCATCCTTCCCCATCATCATTTATTTAACACTTTGTATCAGCTATTAACTGTTCACTGCTGAATGTAGCCTCCGGCATAAAGGGGTTTCGCCAGTAGTTGCCACGCTTGGCTGGCGGGTTGGCAACCGCAGTTTGGATTTTGGTGATGTTTTAAGATAGACGCTGCCACCCATCCCTACACCATAAGCTCCCTTAGTCTCTTATAACACCTGCGGGAAAGGTAGGGGTGACCTATTCTATGCCGGGACTTACACGGCATTATGCAGGTACTGTGTGGGATGGAAGAAGACATAGGTTACGAGGATGGGTCAAAATAAAACTCAAAATAATTTTTCCCTTTCAATATAATTCTCCCTAACTATAATCAGTTAATTAAATTTATCAATTACTTGATTTATACCTTCGAAAAAAAGTGCTTTGTTTATATCGCCTAAATTACGCTCTTCACTTCGTCATGGCTGTAAAATTTCCTCCCTTGAAACTTTTTTTCATTTCTGAGAATACATAATAAAGCTATGAGTTTCCTAGCCGACGGGGACACCCTGAACTTATTCAGGAGTGATAATACCTTTCTATGCTACTGCATCGAGACTTGCTCGAACTCGGGGTCATAACGATGAACCCAAGTTTCATTTCTAGTCAAAATCCACCTTCAACTCACCGCTGTTTCTGGTGTGGTAAACATTCTCAAACACCTGCTTTGTGGACACCTTTTAACATGCCCGATGATCGTCGTGTAGCATGTTCGAAATTGTCACACCAATCATTTTTGCAAGCTGTTTTTTTTTTCTTTTAGCGAACACCTTATAATCTACTTAATATGATTTTTCAAGTTTGTGGTCGTTTGGACAGGCCACCTCGGCCATAATGAATGTCACAACTAATGCAGTTAAAAAGTGATCTTTCCCCTTCTAACCCCGCGTTCCAAAATCTTTGTGACCCGCCCTTGTACTTTTTGAAGATGCGGATAAGTATCAGTTTGAAGTGTTTTCAATATCATTGTTTTACAAAAGATCTCGCCGTTTATGATTCATTTACGATTAGAGTCAGTTTTTTTTTTTTTGTTATTGTAGAAGTATTTGTGTATACCTACTCATCTTTCGCTAAAACCAAGTGTAACAAAATATTCATGGTGACATTAATGCGTCATTGTAATCAAAATAGAAAAGTATATCAAAATTAAGTTTATATCAAGCACATTAGTCATTTCTCTAAGGACATAATTATTTTTTATAATTCGAGCACAAAGAGGGAAATGTTTCATCTGTAATAATTATTTTATTACCCGAGGTAAATTGACGAACATTTTTATTACTTAATTAAAAATAAATTGCACAGCGAGTCTCTCACTAAATCTTAGCAAATTACTTAATTAATATCATAATATTGTATTTAGTTTTTATTCTTATGTTTCTGCAAGTAAGAGAAACAGGTAAAATATTATTTATTATCTATATATCTATGTGTATATATGTAGCCGTGTGGCCCCGGCATAGAATAGGCCACCCCTTCCTTTTCCGTGGATCTTGTAAGAAGCGACTAAGAGGACTTAATGGTCGAGGATTGGGCAGCAGCATCCCTCTTAAAACATCACCATAATCTAACTGCAGTTGCCAATCCGCCTGTCAAGCGTGGCAACGATTGGCGTAACCCCCCAACAGGGTAAGACCTATGCTCAGCAGTGGATAGTTAACGGCTAATACCATCATCATATTTGTAACTAAATTTTGGTAAATAAATACAACGGACTTCTAAATTGAAATTGGACTATTCAAATTTAGAATACATTCAAAACGAAACGGAGGAAGCGCGGCAAGAAATCGGATCCGTTAATGCATTCCTGGTACTATAGATTCAGAGTAACGGTAACGGAATACCTTTACATACTCGTATATCTTAATGGAACTGGCAGCATATTTTATTTTATTAAACAATATTTTTTTCTTTCTTATAAAGTTTAATTAAACGAGACATTACAACAATAAAAAGGGCGTGCAATTTATATAAATACCTCTATTTGTTATTTGGACATTAGTAGAAATTGGGAGGTTTTATTAATACCCTTAATCTATACCCTACAGGAGCAAATAGTCGCGATCTTAGATTTTGAAGTATGTTTTACTAAGTCTATGGTTGTGATATGTGACGATGTCCTCCGTGCGTGTCCCAGCATAGAATGGGCCGCCCCTACCTTTCCCATGGGTGTCGTAAGAGGCAACTAAGCGAGAGCGAGGGATGGGCAGCTGCGTCCCTCTTGAAACATCTCTGAAAAGCCTGCCTGCCAAGCGTGGCAAATACTGGCAAAACTCTCCTTATGAGGATGGTTTGTATCCAGCAGCGGACAGTTAACGGCTGAATAAAAAATGGTTGTGATAGCTGAAAGTTGCATGAAATTTGTGGCTGTCTATCTTTATTTTTGTTATTTTTGACATTTCATTGGTGTTGCTTCTAAGAAAAATCTTTGTATTGTTTTAACAGAGCAATATACGAACTAAAATTTCTATTATAAATTATTCCTTTCTTTTACCACTAGATCGTAAAAGGGGATGTTTGTCGCAAAATAGCGCATTTAACCCATCTCGCGAATAGGGAGCAATCGTAGTAACGTAATATCTGTTTTACGTAATAGATATGGTTATTATTTGACAACGTGTTTTCAAGACTACAGTTTAATATACAATATAATACAATAAAGTCCACAATTACTAAACAATGACTATGGTTTTAAGTAATTTAATACAACATAAAACCAGCTCTGGTGTATTTAAAAGTGCTACCTTACCTAGTGGGTAACCGCGTGACCTTTCCTGGCGTTGTTCAAATAGATACATTAGAAAATATTATGTTAACAACGTGCCTTGGACATGGTAGGTCTACCATTGATAAATTTATAACCATGATAGGTTTACCATAGTGCACACAGGGTTACTATTCTATTTTAACTTTTCTTGTAAATCAGTTGATAATGTTTCAATACAACTCAATGTAAATGTAAACATACATTTGACCGGATCATAAACAATTTGCTGATATCTATATAATGTATCTATGTTGTACCTATATATTTTATCTATATGTTGTATCTATATATTCTATCTATATGTTGTGCAATAAAAAATCTATTCATTAATTGAATATTTTAATTTGTTACTAATTTCATTTAAAGTGTGCTTGTGGTAATATTAACAAAACTTGGTTAATTTTTTTTATGTTTTGAAAGAGACTATAAGTATATAAAAGGATAGTGGCAAATAAGAGAAATTAAGTAAAAAGGTATTTATTAAATGTAGATTTTGAAATAATGTTTCAGGAACAATTTATGTCTATAAGAACAAATCTGTTCTTTTTACTGTCATCGGATGAATGTCGTCATCAGATGTCGATAGGTACACCTGCAATGCAAGAGTAGTTGTTTGTGTTGCCAGCCTTTTAAAAATTATAAAGGATATGTGTATATCCATGATAATAAAATATTTTAACAAATCAAATTTTATTGATTTACAATTAATATCTGTTTAATTTCTTTTTTTATACAATTTCTTAAATAATATTACTAATTATAAATAATCTCCTAAATCAAATTGATACTAAATTTCAAATACTTATATAGGTTGTAAGCAAAATGAATCTCAATAATTTAATTATTATATATTGTATCACAATCCAATTATCTGCATGTGCAGAAAATATAACAATTTATGCAAGCACCTTGATATTTTCCAACAATCACAACTCCAACTTCCAACAATTTGTTACTTTAAATCTATAGCCGTCATTCTTTTAACATATATAATATCAAATGTTATGCAGAGCAGTTATTGGAGTACAAATTTAATGCTGTTTTATGTAATATTTATTTTATTAATGTATTGATTTGTAATCTGTTGCTTTGCTGTAAATAAATAAATAAATTAGTATTAAGTACTTACAAAAGATACTATGTCCCTGTTCAATTCAAAACATTTAAGTATTTTTTAATTAATAAAGATTACATACATTACATTAAATTATAAATAAATTACATTACTTTATATTACATAATAAATTATTTTATATTTTTTATACAAAGTTAACCAGTATTATACTGGTTATGTCTGTCGAAAACAAAACCAAAATTGATGATTGTAGATGGATGGGCAGTAAGTAATAAAATCTAAAACTTATTTGTTTTGGTTTCTATTGTTTTTGTTAATATGACTTCTTATATGATTAATTCCTCATATAATTTTTTTAATATATTATAATTTTACATATAACTTTATTTTTAAATATCTTCTATGTACAAACAGCTTTAAGTTAAAATTTTATTATATCACAAATAAACTGTAAAAATAACAACATGAGTGTCTAACATTCCATACACAGGTAGAAGAATGGTTTGTTAATTAGGGGTTGGGATGTATCAGCCCTATTACTACCTACGTAAATAAATAAATAAAATAAATATAGAGTCAGGTCAACTTTTTTGAGATTTGCTCTGGAGAAACTATGTTGGATAATTCTTGATGAATTTGTCACAATAGGACAATTGGCCGGGCTTCATCCCATACTGGTGTCTTGTCAGCATAAATAGATAGCACAGGTGGGGTTACCATATCATTATCATTAATTAAAAAGAAATCATACATAAAATTGCTTCGAAAGAATGATAGATAATTTCATATAACACATCATATGGGCTGCTTATTATTTTTTTTTCATGCAAGCTGGATCAGACTGCTAGCTTCAAATAGAATTAGACATATACCTCTGTAAATATTTATCAAAATATCTTGGTATTGTGGAGACTAGATCATGAAGTATAGTATTCCATACTATACTATAGTTGGAAACTATGTAGGTAACAATTATTGAAAATATGGCCAGTAACAAAAAAAAAAAAAATAGTTATACGTACTTTCATCACTGGAAATGAATGCTTAATATTTTTTTACACCTTACGAAAACAAGTAGGTTTTTTACACACCATATAATGAACAAATCCTTACAAATATTATAAATGTGAATGTGAGTTTGTTTATTACATTATAGCACCTTAACAGTTTAACCAAGCACTATAAAATTTGATATACACATACAATATGAGATGAAGGATATTGGCTACTTTTTATGGCAGTCAGTAAACATATACTGGTTACGCAGACAGTCATGGTTAAAACTAATAGCTAACTAAAAAGCATTTTTGACAAAAATACACATAAGGTGATCAGCTTTAAGAACCAACTTCTTAAAAGGAGAAAAATCTGATTTTGTACTTTTTTATAATTTTTTGGGTTTAATATTATCAATATCAGTTCAATTGTTCAGTTTTTAAATCAAAATATGTAATTTTGCCACAAATAAAGTTAAGAGTATTTTTGTTGAATAAAATCTAAAGTTACAAATAAAGTATGTAATACTGATATTTGTATATGTCTAATTCTTACGTCATTAATTTAGATAAAAATATGGTATGCTATGATTGATTATTGAATATGCAAAATATATAATACAAAATAATTTATATATAAATAGACAGTACATAGAAGATTAGATACTTGTTGTTTTGAAAATTAAGCAATTTATTATTTTTAGAATACATAAAAACTTTTTATATCCCAATTAAATAAAATACCTATAATATTGTAGGTAAAGAGATTTTATCGTTGATAAAAAAAAATTAGGTATTCACGCGATATATAATACACAATACCGTTGTCAGTTTTAATATTTATCGTGTTTTGAATACGAGCCGTGTTTTATTATTCATCTGTCACGACAATTTACATGCACGATATTCGTCGATTTATTGACTTCGAATTATTAGACTGTATAATATTACATTTTTCATTACGAAATACATAAACCCTGGTCATAAATAAAAATTATTAAAAACCTAAATCCGTTTGATCCGTTCGACTTTCAAATTGATGTCACAGCCACACGATTGTTAAGCAGGTACTCATGACTACTTATTATCTAGATATAGATAGCGCCTATTTGTGTTCAATTTAACAAACCAATGAAAAGAACGATTTGTTTACTAACCTCTTTGGACTGCAGGCTTTGTCGCAGAACAAATTATCAAGTACGAAATAATCATCACCATCACTTGGTCTCACTGAATTCAACAAAAGCACATTGTGATCGTAAAATAACTATAGAACATAAAAATAATAACCAGTTTTAAGCCGGCAGCACTGTATTGACCCGAACCCTTGAAACCATGGGGAAAATATACATTTTTTATCAACTTAGATCGATTCTCAGTGTTCTATGATGCACAGAGAGCGGGACTGCGTAACGTACTCCCTACAACCAATTCCTTTTATGTAACAATATCACTCACGAGCACCTTTGTAATTTCATTAATAACACCTAAAAATCGATTCCACAACAAGGTTCACGACAATTCAAACACAAGTCTGCGGCGGCGTGATAAAATATATTATGTTCCTAACTAAAGCTGCGATGTAATACTGCACGATATATATTTCATAGTAAAACACTTTTGTGACTACAATGTGGGATATACGTGTAAATTATGACAATGCCAACCAATTTTCCGTGTCATATTTCTCTACAATGGTGCAAACAATAACTGATGGCAAGAACGCACGACTCGAACTATGCACGCTCGCTTTGACACTAACCTTTGCATAGATGTCGCCGTACTCGCGGCCATAATGGAAATGGCCGCTGACATAAACCGTCAAATAACTACAAGCTATTTTCAACTTTAATAACACGCAGTAAGTTGGAAAATGGATTAACAATATTCCACCAAAACTATGATTCGATTGTATAAGACGACCGATTAAAAAACACTCAATTGTACTGCACTTTGATGCGATGAAACGTGCATTTTGTGTAATTCGTACTATATCGAGGATCTTTTTGTCTCTTTTTCTTGGAGGCGATTTGGAACAAATAATAATTTTATTCTACGCTTGCGCGAAGCTCTTCATCTATAATAATATGAACTTTATTCCTTTGTTGTAAAGTCTTTTAACCATTTGGGCAAAGCTAAGACAATAATTATTTGTTGTTCCATGACCAATAAAATATTTTAATTTATTGTGTGTTCATCAATGTAATAATCGCTACCTACCTATTTTTCAACATTACAATCGTATTAAAATTAATTTGGTAGTAATAGGTAATAATAATTATATAATAAATTACATATAATATGTATATATATATATATATATATATATATATATATATATATATATATATATATATATATATATATATATATAACTGGCTACTTAAAAGCAATATAATAAAAAAAATTGTTAAAATTTTTAAAATGGAACTCTACGAATAATACTGAGTATATAATTTATTCGTTTGTCATTTGTTTTACGGTTTGGCGGCAAATTGAAAATAGTAACGTTATCATGAATTTAACACGAGAAAATTTTTGTGCGATGATTTTTTATGACTTTCGATGTCATCTAAGTCGACAAAAAAGTTATGATAGACTACGATTGGCTTTTCTCCATGAAACTCCGTCTCGTGCCACTGTTTACAACTGGTTTAATGAGTTTAAACGTGGTCGTACTAATCTCACCGATGATGTGCGTGAGGGACGGCATTCTACGGCGACGACTGAAGATAACATCAGTGTTGTGTAGCGTATGATAGAGACTGACAAAAGAGTGACCTATCAGCAGATTCGGGCAAGCTTAGGGTTTTGGTATGAGTCAAGTGTACAAAATCCTCCATGAACATTTGGTGGTCAGCTTTGTGCCCGGTGGATACCTCATAATTTGACCGAGGCTCAAAAACTCCGTCGTGTTGATTGGTGCCGTGAAATGCATGAAAGATTTAATGGAGGTGACTCAAATTCTGTGTTTGACATAGTTACAGGAAACGAAAGCTGGATTTACTGTTATGATCCCGTAAATAAAAGATAATCAGCTCAGTGGGTGTTTCCTTCCGAGGAATTGCCAACTAAAGTGAAGATAGGTCGAAGCGTGAAAAAAAGATAGTAGCCTCGTTCTTTGGAAGGACAGGTCATTACACGACAATTGTTTTAGAGGATCGAAAAACAGTTACTGCAGAGTGCCGTCGTTGAGTAGGCCGTCGAAGAGATCTTAGGGACGAGTGGGTAAAATGCTTTCCTCAGTGGTTCTATCGGATGCAGCGATGTATTGACGTGAATGGACACTATTTTGAAAAGATAAAATCAAGGTAAAAACTTGCTAATTTAATCAGTTTTTTATTTTCTAAGTAGGTATATATATATATATATATATATATATATATATATATATATATATATATATATATATATATATATATATATATATATATATATATATATATATATATATATAGGTAAGTAGATATCCTACCTAGACACTTAGGCTACTTCTTCAAATGTATATACCTATCAGTTGGTAAGTACCTCTTCGAGGAACAAATTGAAACAAAACTAAAACTAAAAATTAAATATTTTTGTAAATATATATTTTACAAAATATGTATATAATTTTTGTTATTTTATTATGTTCATTCATCATATGATCGCATGACGAAAAAAAAAAGAAATTAGATTACAAAAAAGAAAAAAAATGGGTTCCTAAAAAAAGGTTATCACCCAATTTTAAATTGATCATCACAGCGTACATATTCGATGTCGCCCACAACAGGTTTAATATTACCTACACCACCATCGATTCCTAATTATCACTTGAGTTCCTCATCATCGATGACAAAAAAGACTTAAGCGCTTTTTTTAAACCTTTATGATTACTTGGTGCCCCACTTCTATTTCAGTGCCCCTGAGTGTCACTTGACCTCCCTTTCCGCCGGCCGGTACCTACTTTTATTTTAATCGATGATGATAGAATTGTGCTACTATCACCCGCTTATGGTAACTATCATGGTTGGGGGAAAGAGATTGTTAGTAATAGGGTGTATTCTTAACAATATACACTCGCGGTTCCCCTGGAAACTATCGTCGTTAATTTATGTTGTATTCATCACGATGGGCCAACTGACCTACTTCATCTTCACCTATAAGTACTTCGCCTGTGTATACCGATAACGCAAGCGGGGTCACTATTTCATTTTCACCTTTTAAAAACACCCATCATGGTTAATTTAAGGTGCATTCGTCACGACGTACCAGCTGCCCGGACTTTATTCCAATTGTTTCATGTTTCAGTGATGATGATCGAATGATGCATCTTTATCTATTGATATTAAAGTCCTCGTGATATAGTCAAGTTTGTGTTCCACAAAAAAAAAAACAATTGTAGCAAAAGCAGTACTTAATTTATTTTTTAATATTCATTAAAAAAAATTTAAGTACTAAACTGATATTGATAAAAATTTTATGGGACCAATCTATTAGCATATCCTTTCACATAAAAGAGAGTTTTCCGAATCGGTTTATAACTGACAGTTATGAGGGAACAAATATAGAAAGATAATAAAAAAAACCATGAACTCTTACAGCTTGCGCTGAGCAGGCCAAGACGCGCAGTCAGGTTCGTGCTCGGATCACAATTGCTTGAGATTAAGGGTTCCGAATGGTCCCCAACGATCCCGAAACTAGTCAAACTTTCTGGACCAAATTACAAGTAAGTTAAACCGGTAGTTATTACATTAAAAAAATATAACCTAATCGAGAGCCTCCTTCTTGAAGCCAAAGTTTGAAAAGATGGTTCTTTCAGCTGTTATACACGGTGTCTATTATTTCATATGATCATACATTTAAGCAAAAGGTGCACGTGTTTAAAGTCTAACACCGTACAGCTGGAAAATGAATCTGCTCCCAACATCTGAGTAATTGTCCGTTTAAGTGGAATAAAACGCTTAAAATTTCTGTAATCAAGGGAATGGAAAAACTCAGAGTGTATCACAAAGAGCTGCCCGAGGCGTGACGTGCAATTTGTAAAACGTTCGACTAGCCCTCGTCCTGGCATTTGCCTGATAAATGCTTTTCGAAACATATTTTTATAATGCCATATGTCTCTAGGTATGATAATTGTACAAATTACGTGAAAAAAAGGAAAGTACTTAAGCACATTCTATATTAAGATAACATTTCACAGAAAACAGAAATCTTCAGTCAATAGTATAATCAGCTGTTCTGATTTAAAAACTAAACTATTGAACTGAAATTGATAAAATTTCTATGGGATCAATCTGAAAACATATCCTTGCAAATAAAGGTAAAAGAATTTTTCAAATTGATTCACAAAGGACAGAATAATGAGGTCAATAAAAATAAAAAAGTACAACTGGGTTGAGAAACATCATCTTTTTTAAATCGGTTGCAAAGAAATTTAAATCTGTCCTGACAAAGAGTCTTATCAGTTTTTGGCGATAAGCTGTCTGTATCCGGGATGTAGCAGTGAATTTACAGGATATAGAGGAATAAAACCTGAGTCCTCAGGAATGGCAACGCATGGGGGTATCATGGGCGGAACAGTATACTATGCTATGTCCATGGTACAACTCATGTCTATAGGCGACGGTTACCACTATCCATGAGGTGGGCCGTCAGCTTGTTTGCTATTTCTAAGTTGCATAAAAAATATCCATGTTGTGATCGAGTTTATATACAAGTATTTACTAATTTTTGTCCGCGACTTCGACCGCGTGGTCGGGATGTTTTCACTGACTGTGATGTCTATGTCCTTCTCCAATATCCATGCCATATACTTGTAATAATACTCGTAAGAATATTTGTCCGAATTTATGTATATGTACGTACATATGTATAAAATATAGGGGCAATAAACTGTCAGAAACGATTCAATTGTGGGGGTTTTTGAGACTTTGTGTCATTATAATGTGACATTTTTTATACTACAGCTTTATTACCGTGTAAGTAATACAAAAGAACAAATTAATAAGTCCACAATATTTTTTTTTTAGTGAGAATGGTATGGTAATCCCGCCTGCGCTAACGGGATACGCTGGCGGAGCACCAGTGAAGGGTGGTAGATTAGAATGAAAACAGGCCAGTTAGCTCATCATGATGAATTCATCAAAAATTAACCATGATAGTTTCCAGGAAGAATCGCGAGGAGGTCAACCTGGTTGGGTATATTGCTAGCAATGGGATTCTCAGTCTCCATTAATAACAATCCCTTTCCCCCCAATTCATGATAGTGAGGTTGTGGAATAAGTAACAAAGCTGAATTTTACAATGTGACAACCAGAGAGTAAGCAAATCGAATAAGGTCAGATACATTAAAATATTTCAAGTATTTTTATGTGTTAGGCCGCGAATATTTCGATCTGCCCTCGTAAAATGAAACTTAGATTTAATTAAATAAAAAGTCGCCTATATCCTTCTCCATCCTAAATACTATGCACTCTTACTCACCATATATCAAATGTCATAGCTATTGATTGAACGGTTGAGGCACCAAATGGCAGTAATCAAAGAAAGAAACAAGTATTCAAATCTTTATTTATAATGTAGCTGTATCCCGTGGCTTCGCCCGCGTTAATCAGTTCACAAAGTATCAAATGTGCTAAGCTTGTGTCCTAAACATAAGCTACCGGTGTACCATTCACATCCATTTAGTAGTCTTTGCGTGAAAGCATAGTAAACTATCATTTATCTATCCATCCATTCATCCATCCATCTTTTTTCACTTACTAACGCATCATTTGTTATATTAAATAGTATGTAAAAGTAGGTTTATTTGTTTGTTTCCTCTTGCCGCCTTAATAACTTAATTGCTAATACGAGGATGAATTGAAAAGTTCGCGGCCTCAGCAAGAAAACAATATAAAATATAAACAAAAACAATTTTATTTTTCCACGTAATCTCCACTTAACTCAATACACTTCTTCCATCTGGTTTCCAACACATGTATGCCAGTCATAAAAAATGTTTCTTTAAGGCCTTCAAAAAAGTGACCTACCGCAGCTTCGACCTCCTCATTTGATGAAAATTTTTAACCTACAAGGTGCTTTTTTACGTTTGGGAATAAATATTGAATTGAATAGAAATTGAATATAAATTGAAACTCGTACTAACACGGTAAATAAGCTAACGACCCACCTAACGGAACAGAATTGAGGGGAAACAGATTGTTAGTAATGGGATTTAATAGCCCAATTGCTTATATTTATATAATAATTTTTAGTAATGTACCCTATTAGATCGATTTCCACACAGTTTCCCCTAAAGACCGTCGTGGTTAATACTTGTTGAATATGTCACGACCGGCCAACTGACCTGCGTTTTCCACATCTACATCTCTCACTGATACCCCGATAGCATATATCTAACGATAGCAAAAAAATATGAAGCAAAATAGGTAGTTGGGTACATTAAAAATTATCATTCCTTTCGTATCACTCATGCGTTGTTATCACTGAAGACTATGATATATGTTCCCTGTAATTTCTCTTCTATTTCCCACCCTTCACACCCAATTGTTAGTAGTACATATAAAAATATCGATTGAAGTGACTGAACGGTATTGTCGATTTTAGTAATTTATTTACTCTTTATTGCATCACTTAAAGAATAATACAAAGATACAAAAGGCGGTCTCAATGCTAAAACAATCTCTTACAGACAACCTTTGGGTAGAGGAGAAGAACATTTTAATTTGATTTAAAATGTTTTTATAATACGGAAATTAAGATAAAACTTTTATTAATTTCTGTACCTTTTCATTAATTTCTATTAAAATAGACTATACCTATATTTAATAGTTTACTGTCGATTTTAATCGTTAACTTTACTACATACAAAAGTATATAGTGTAAAGACATTTTATTTATTTATTTTTAACTATAACATTTAAGTCGATTGGTACACATGTATGCCTGTAACTACTAATAAATTGTCAGTTTTTCTCATATTGGGTTTGCTGGAAGGAATCTCTTTTGGAGATAAGCTCGCCTTTATGCACTATTATGTTTGTTTTTTCATTTCAATATCCTTTTGTGTACAATAAAGAATACAACTAATTACAGTTGACTACATTTTTCATGAACGACTAATAGCGACATCTATAGTTAGCAATGAAAGCACAAGTGTGAATTCCACAGAATGTCATTCTACAGAATCAAAAGCACACATAGATGCGTAATATAGAGTTTGTGACCAGAAACTACCTCTCCTGCTAGATGGCACAAAACAGTTAAGTTTCAGTTTCAATATGTCTATTAACAGGCATTCGATCAAATTTGCTAACATTGCTCAATATAATAATTGCTGATGTGACTATCTATACAACCTCTATACAAACTAAAAATTATTATTAGATGATATTTGTACAAAGATGTCTGTTTAAAAAAATTTATAAGATGGATCCTAATAAGAGCACAAGAGGTTTTGGTTTTTCTTTTTTACAATTTTTGTTTGTATGTTTGTTCTGGCATCAAGCAAAAATCATTATAAATCAAATAAGATTTTCACAGTTGTGTTCCGGAATGTGTATGTCATATTGATACGCCATCTAGAAGCGGTCTATTATTTCTAAAATTCACGAGTGCCTATAAAGTTGCGGGTAAGAGGTAATTAGTAATAAAAATAATATTATTCTTGTCCTCTGGGATAAGGATTGAAATTCGACGAGAAGTTCTTCATTGCGAACTAATTCTCCGGTCAGGATGGTTAGAAAATTAATGAAACAAATTATTTTATTTTACGGTATTTGTCTTATGTTTTATTGTAATGATAATTTATAATTGATAACAAAGATAAAAGATAAGATTATACTTAAGCTGGTAATTGGTAAATGTGATTACTAACAATAATAAACATTATTCTAAGAATACAATGAGTAAGTACATAAGTAAAAAAGGAATAAACTTAACAATAAAGTAGAATTTAAGTAAATGAAAATAATAAAGCTAACTATGAAATCAAGCAGAAACATATATTTTATACATCCATATTGATTATCTAGTGTTAAGTCAAAATTCAGTTAGCCAAATGACTCTTTGGCTGACTTCTTTGTTAACAATATACTCGTAAAGTTTATTAGGTTTCGGTGTTGACAGTAATTCGATTAAAATTCTTTAGATCAGTGCCTAGTGTGAGTTTTATATTTTAAAATATATTTTTAGATATTAATTATAGTAATCGTTCACTGATTACACGATTATAACTAATCTGGCCATAAATACTGTTACATAAAAACTTTTCTTTTTATCAACTTTTTAATTGTTTTGAATTTAAAATACGTTTATTATTTTAAAAAGTTTTCATTTCGCGCTATTTCACATATTTTTCGTGTTCATTATCAAATTACAAAACGGATTGAGGTGTTAAAGAAAATAGGTTTGCAGTGATCGCCTTGCACAAAGTGGGTATGGAGCTGTCGGTCATATTCCAGACACTCCAAAAGCTTGGTATCAGCCGTATGTTCGTATATCGTACTATCAATAGATACAACAACACTTACTCTGTTGAAGACCAGAAAAAAACGGGGCGGCCGCGTGTTGTTAGAACTACAAAGGCTGTTAATGCTGTTAAAGCCAGAATTCGTCGAAACTTCATTAGGAAGCAAAAATCTTATCGCCAGAAATGAAAATTCCCGCTAGGACTCTATCGCGTAATATAAAACAAGACCTGAAGCTCGGTGCTTATTGTCAATATACAGGTCATGCCATAAATCAATTTTTACAATTAAAGAGAGCGGATCAATCAAAACGCCTTCCATCGCGATATGTAGGTGAAAGGCAAATATTTTTACGATTGAAAAACACTACAATAAGCAAAATGATGAAGTGTACGCTCACAATTCTAAAGAAAGTGCTCAAGTGGTCATAAAAATACAACGTGGTCATCATCTTGTGTCAGTGATGGTTTGGTGGGACGTGTCTTATTAAGGAGTCACAAAACTACATTTTTGTGAAAAAGGACTGAAAACTTCAGCCAGTGTATCAAAATACAGTCTTGGATCATGTTGTGAAACCTCTTAGCAATACACTTTTTAAAAACATATCGTGGACTTTCCAGAAGGACTCTGCACCTGGTCACAAGGTACAAACTACCCAAGCCTGGCTTTAAACCAACGTTCTGGACTTTATAAGAGCTGAAGGCTGGCCTTCATCTAGCCTAGGCTTCAACCCTTTAGACTTCAAATTATGGTCAGTTTTAGAGGACATGGCCTGCTCTAAACGACACGACAACATTGAGTCTCTTGAAAGATCTTTGGAGCAAGCATTGGCAATTTTTTCCTGGCAACAGTGCGTAAGTCCATAGATGCGTAGCCAGACAGATTAAAGGCCTATATAAAAGTCAAAGGTGGCCATTTCGAATAAATTTTTTTTTTTATTTTTTTTTTGTTGAAACTTTAATAAATACGTAAAGTATAAATTTTAGTAATATTACATTACTTCATAAAAAAATACATTTTCATTTGTAACAGAACTTATAGCAGGACTAGGTACTACTGATTAATGACTATACATTCTGGTAATTTTATTCACGCACATATGAATAAAAAAAGTTGAACTGTTTTTGACAAAGCGTTTATACGAAGGCTATACTGAAATTTTTTAGAACTGGCTACTTAAAAGCAATATAATAAAAAAATTGTTAAAATTTTGAAAATGGAACTCTTTACGAATAATACCGAGTATATAATTTATTCGCTTGTCTTTTGTTTTACGGTTTGGCGGCAAATTGAAAATAGTCTGTGTAACGTTATAATGAACGAGAAAATTTTCGTGCGATGATTTTTTATGACTTACGATGTCATCTAAGTCAACAAGAAAGTTATGATAGACTACGATTGGCCTTTCACGATGAAGCCCCGTCTCGTGCCACTGTTTACAACTGGTTTAATGTGTTTAAACGTGGTCTCACTAATCTCACCGTGAGGGACGGTATTCTACGGCGACGACTGAAGATAACATCAGTGTTGTGTAGCGTATGATAGAGACTGATAAAAGAGTGACCTATCAGCAGATTCGGGCAAGCTTAGGGATTGGTACGAATGAAGTGTACAAAATCCTTTGGCGGTCAAGAAGCTTTGTACCCGATGGATACCTCATAATTTGACCGAGGCTCAAAAACTCCGTCGTGTTGATTGATGCCGTGAAATGCATGAAAGATTTAACGGAGGTGATTTAAATTCTGTGTTTGACATAGTTACGGGAGACGAAAGCTGGATTTACTGTTATGATCCCGAAACTAAAAGACAGTCAGCTCAGTGGGTGTTTCATTTCGAGGAGTTCCCATCTAAAGTGAAGAGAGGTCGAAACGTGGGAAAAAAGATGGTGGCCCCGTTCTTTGGAAGGACAGGCCATTACGCGACAATTGTTTTAGAGCATCGAAAAACAGTTACTGCAGAGTGGTACAGTAACAATTGTTTGCCACGTGTTTTGGAAAAAGTGCGTGAGATATGACCTCGCAGTAGAATCTTCCTTCAACACGACAATGCTTCGTCGCACATCGGCAGGCAAACGATCGATTATTTGGCGACCTCAGACGTAGAACTACTGGGTCATCCACCTTACAGCTCCGATTTTGCGATTTTTATTTATTTCGAAAAATAAAAGAAAAACTTCGAGGAAAACGTTTTATGGACGCCGAGAAATCTGTGGCTACGTATCAGAAGGCCGTCGAAGAGATCCCTAAGGACGAGTGGGCAAAATGTTTTTCTCAGTGGTTCTATCGGATGCAGCGATGTATTGATGTGAATGGACACTATTTCTAAATGATAAAATAAAGGTAAAAACTTGCTAATTTAATCACTTCTTGATTTAGAAAATCAGGACTTTCAGTTTGACCCTCGTATGCAGACTTATATCTGACATTTACTGTAAGTCGGTCTGTAGTAATTTGGGGTGTGTTTTATAATATAACTTTAAATGGAATTATACAAATGAATTGTTTTCTATAAGAATATCAGTATTATTATTATAATATCTACATATTGCACCAATAATGGATAACAATTGGTTATATAATAATATATACTGAAATGAAGAACGTGATCGAAATGAATACATAAGTATATATCTGATTGATATGGCCACTGTTAATATCTAACCAGAGGAATCCGGAGGGAAGGGAATTGTTAGTAACGAGGACTGGAGGCCCCATAGCTAGCCACATACCTAATCAGGTAGACAGTCTCGAGGTTTCGCACTGGAAACCATCGTGATTGAATACTTGTTTCACCCTCAACTATATTACTCTTCACTGGTGTCCTGCCTGCTGCAACGACAGTGCAAGCACGGATACTATTCCTTTATTATCCATTAAACAAAACTAGAGAAACCCAATATATATGTATACATCAAAGCCTTATTGATTTTACTTACGTTATTTATATATATATATATATATATATATATATATATATATATATATATATATATATATATATATATATATATATATATATTAGAGTCATATATTTTATCGATGTCCCACTTCATAATAACTAGGCTCAACATATTCTTGATCCTTACTATTGACGTATCTATCTTTTTCAAATACATTCGTGTAGTCCGTGCTAGACGCTTGCTTCTGTTTATCATTAGCATTTGGAGCTTTCTTTATGCACGCATACTCGGGCTCTTTCTCATTTCTTCCAAGGTTTCTCGAATCGATTTGGTCATTTTTATTGTGGAAGGCCAATTCGGCGTATAGGCTTTCGGCGGGGGGATTCTTTCTTTTACTCTTTGGTATTGGAATCGAGTATAAATCCTCGGGATTTTTTGGTTTATATGGTTGTGCATATATGTTTTCAGAGCCCGAACTTTTTAGGTCAGCTGGGCTGCAATACGTGGCTTCAAGTGTTGAAGAATTTGGAAAAGGTTGTGTATTCTGCGATGTTAGGTTTTCATACTCTGTGTTGGACTGCCGCTATAAATTGACAAGATATTTATGACATTATAACCATTATACCACGACTTCATCCGCGTAACCGGGTTATGTTCATTGACGGGGATAAAAGGCTATATCTTTTCACGTCTTATATAGTAAGTGTATAGTCTTAAGTCTCTTTTACATTTACAATATTAGTGTAAGAACATGAATAAAAAAGTACTAGAGGTCGATACAAAGTGATTAGATAAAGATGATTGAAATTGTATTAATTTGGAGTTTTTTTTTTTATATTTGTGTAAAAATCGAAAATCGCTTTTTGGTAAACTAGATGTTATTGTAGGAAGTACAATATTTGTTGTTTTGCGACTAGTATTGCCTTTTCTAAAAATCAAACAGCCAGACTTATTTGCCAGTTAAAAAAATATGACTTTTAGGTCCCAAGGCCAGACGTTAAGGATTAAAAAAAAATTGACAAGAATATCTCACTCGAAGGGCGAAGTGTGTGTGGTGTGAGACTAATGAAAGCCAGATTGGTCATCGATTGGACATCGTCCAATTTTTCTAGACTAGAAGTGAAAAATGTCTGGCTTTATCCGGACAGATGGTAATCCTATTTGCGACCAATATTTTTTTAAGAAAAAAAAAATCAGTTTAAAAGGACACCTAACAATTTCGATTTTTGGCGGTGTTGTGTATTATTATTTCAGCAATTTATTTTTCACTGCTGGACATAAGCCTTCCCTCTAGGGGGGTTTTCGTCAGTAGTTGCCACGCTTGACAGGCGGGTTGGTAACCGCAGATAGGCTTTTATAGATGTTTTAAGAGGTACGCTGCTGTCCATCCCTTGCTCTCCCATAGTCGCCTCTTACGACACCCGCGGGAAAGGTAGGGGCCCATTCTATGCCGGGACCGACACGGCGATATATTATATATATTAATAATAATATTATATTTACCAGTGTACGGAAGTATTTCTTTATGGCCTTGATTATTGATAGAGTAATGAAAATGAGGATCACACACGCACAAATGATCAGAATCCAGAGCCATAATTGACCTAAAACAAACAATGTACCATAGATAATTATATAGGCTGTAGGGGTTATGGTTGTTTGGAGCAAAGATTTCGGAATAGAATGTTGTTAGGTTTGGACTTAAACCTCATTTTTTGAAATAGCAACATTGACAGGGTCTAAATAGATTTTTTAAGCGGAATAATAACCCCGCCGGCGTTATTGGATGAGGCTAGCAGGCTACCAGTGAGGATAGGATAATGAAGGAGGATGAAGCCAAATCAGTTGGTCTATGGTAGCAAGTTCACCAGGACGGTGTTATTTCGTACAAAAGAAGTTTATATGGAATCTATGCAACCAATTAATCGAATTTGATAATTTCACACCTTCAAATTGTTTTCCACGATATCTGTCGGTATCGATATATACGACAGAGGCATATTATAAATATATAGTTGTATAACACTATGAATATTTTATTATTTTATTGTGTTATTCTGGTTGCATAAATTTATTTTCTGTTTTTGTCAATATAAGAGTATGTTATATATAATGCATTTACCATTTTGGGCTGAATTTGGTTCATTATTTTTTGACAATTCAGAGGAAGTTTCTATTAGTTCGCTCGATGTGTCTTTACTGGTAGCCGGTTTCTGGGTTACTGTTGGAATTAAATTTTGTGATTAATTCAATTCTTTAACAAACGAATCCGAACAGACTTAATATATGTATCTTTGTACTTCCAAATAACATGGATGTAGATATTAAAAAAATTACACAGAGTGAGTAGCTATAATTTTATTTTTTATTAGTTTACCAAGTAGGTATTTACCAATGTTAAAAAAATCAATTGATACTGGCACATTTGCGCTCATTATTCAAATTTAAAAACAAAATATGTCGAAGGCATGCTTGCGTTGTTAACACGGACGTTATAGAATATACTGTCTAGTCTATGATACCCTTTATGCGCTGTCATTCCTGAGAACTAAAGTGTTATGCCTCTGTACATTGTAATTTTATTACGATGCCCCACCCTCAATCAACCCACAAACTGAAACATAACCATGCAAATACAAACAAAAATATTAAATAGGTATAAATATACTTTACCCTTATTTTTATTTGGAGTAGTAATATTTAGTGTCATAAATATTGTAGCAATTTCTTCTTTGTTGTCGTGATCTATTAAAATGCACCTGATATTGGTACCATTGTGGTTTATGCCCAATTTGAAATTACGGTTTAATGTAGATATACTACTATTGATGGTACCTGTGAAAAATATAAAAGGTACAATTAAATATTGTACATATTTACAACCTAATTTGTGACCGGGATATAAAGTAACTTATATCCATTTCCATCCCATACCCCGTACCTGTATTCCAATTTTCATAGAGATTGGTTAAGCCATTAATGAGTTAAGAGGTAACAAACGAACAGATTCACTTACTTTAGATAGAATAGAATAGAATAGAAAATCATTTATTCAAATAAACTTACATTGAAGCACTTTTGAATAGTCATAAAATTTTTTTTGATCTACAGCTCGTTCGGAAAGCTGTCTCATCACAAGAAGAACGAGCAAGAAACTTGCGTGTTGCTCTTTTAAATAATTTTATTATTACTATCAGAGGAACCTCCTTCCGAGAACACAGCAACAGCTAGCCATCGACAGAGAGTTCACTCCCATATTTTATAGCCTTACATTATATATAGATAAAGTGTCTCCATACAAATGCTTCAAGAAAAACGGGTTAAAATTTTATACCATTTTGCATCATAAATAGTTATGAGTGATTTTTTTATAATTTCTATATTTATTTTGCCTTATAATTTCTGCATCTTTTTAATGCGTAAACACTCATTTTATTCATTAAATGTTATGTCAAGATACATTGTATGCGCAAGTATATAGAATACTAACAAAAAAAAAAACAAGTCAGCTAATTTGACAATTAGCTGTCAAAAAGTTGGCCCGTTTTTTAGACTCGATGCTCTATTTACATAATGTATTCGTATGTAAGTTTATAGCCTAGATGGTTGCATTCAGCGCGGTTTCAGATATGTTTTCTTTCACGAATGCTTAGGTTATAGAATGAGTTCCCTATCGAGGGTTTCCCTAGAGACTATATATTCTTAAAAAACGGCGTAATAAGGTTTATTAAGATTCGCAACACGCGCGACATCCCTGTTGTTACAGGTGTCCACAGGCTACGTTAAACTCTTTTACCATCAGATGGGCCGTATGCTCGTATTCCACCATAGCAGTATAAAAAAAGACATCAGAATAACAGCAATAGAGCTCGTTACCGTTGGGCACGTATAAAACGTATAAAAGGTTTGTAATAAAGATATATGTACTATAGGTATGTCAATAATACTTACTGAAGTTTCCAAAACCTTCTATCATCTGAATATCGTATGTCATCATACTTTCAGGAGATTTAGCTAAAACGCATGTTACATTAACCGTATTATCATCATCTTCCATGTAGTTGTATGTAAAATTGTTTTGATGTGACTCTCCATTGACCGTCATCTGTAATTCTAAATAAAGTTTGCTGTATTACCTTATAGATTTTCAAGTTGTTTATGGTTTACGGGCTTGGATCTTTTTAATGCGTAAACATTCATTTTATTACAAAATTAAATGTTATGTCAAGAAACAAACTATTGATAATGAAATGATAACTTACTCAAACATTGATATTTTATGTATAATACAGTAAGTTCTATTTAAGTTATACAGTAAAACAAAATACAACGAAGATAATAGATTTTGTCCCATAAAAAAGATTGACAATTAGCTGTCAAAAATGTAGCAACATTAATAACGTTTTTTGATTCGATGCTCTATTTACATATATATATTCGTTATTAAAAATTGAAATCGGTTTATAAATGACCTAGATGAACATAAGTTGCATTCATGAAGCGGTGAAAAATATCAGATATATTTTCTTGGATTAGAATGCTTAGGTTATTATTATATTGAGTTACACCACATTAATATTCGATATTCTTCTCATTGTTAAATTGAGACTTATATATTTTAAATGACACCAAAAAACGGAAAACTAATAACAATTTGATAAATAAGGTTTATTATAGTTTTGTGCCTAACTGACTGACTACCATACACAGAGTTCTGTACAAATAAAATAATTTGTAAATGGATTTGTGCTAATACAAATTATTCGCCAAGAACAGGCGAAAACTAAATAGGGTTGCCATAATGTACATTTATTACTCGTAATAAGGGAGAGATAATACTGTGCGGTCAAACTGAATAATATAAAAGATACAACATACATAATGATTCGTAAAGAGAAGTCTTTACTGAATACTTTGATTTGTATATGAGAATAGACATAAGTTTTCGTTGTTAATTCCACCATTTTAATTAAGTATGTATGTTAAAAAAAGATCTATATCATTATAGTAGAATAACAGCAATTTAGAGCGTCTTGTTTTGTTAAAAGTTGGCCAATGATCATATTAGTCGTAATGAACACAAAACGATGCTCTATCTATATAATAAAGGATTTTGTAATAAAGATATATGCAAAATCTATTTATTAAATTTATTGTCAGGTATGTAATAATAATCTTACTGAAGTTTCGAACATTAAAAACAAAAATATAATTCATCTGAACTTATATCGTATGTCATCATACTTAACGACATGCTTTTCCACTGTATTGGTTTGACTGGAAGAGATCTTGTCAGAGATAAAACGCTCACAACATTTATAAATGCATTACATTAACAATAAAGAATATATAATCATCATCTTCCATTTATGTTTGTATGTAAAATTGTTTTGATGTGAACTCTCGGAATAAATTTAATATTGTATGTTTTTATATTTTGATCTTTATACTGACAAGTGATTCTGTTCTCTTTATCTGTAACATTATATTAGCAAAGTTTGCTGTATTACCTTTTTTTATACCTGGTGAGATTTATCAAGATTACGTTGAGTTTGTATGTCGATTAAATAAAATGATGTTTTGATATAAAATGTGATTGAATTTTTTTCGTTATCTTATAAACTCCGTTATTTATAAACCTAATTTAAAAATCTTTTTTTATCTGATAGATATACATTTATACAAAATTACATAGTTTGTTTTTAAATCAAAATACACACACACACACACACACACACACACACACACACACACACACACACACACACACACACACACACACGCACGCGCACGCGCGCGTTTGTTAAGGCGTTACGCAACGCACACGCCACGCACACACACACACACACTTTCAAAGGTGATAATGAAATGATAACTTCACTCAAACATTGTAAATGAGTATATTTTATGTATAATACAGTAAGTTCTATTTAAGTTATATATATATATGGTAAAGTAAATTAACAAAATACAACGAAGATAATAGATTTTGTCCCATAAAAAAGATAAAATACCAACTGCAAATGTAGCAACATTAATAACTTACTGTTGATTCGATTTTCAATGGATCCAAACTGAAAGTACATATATATATCCTTTCAGTTAATTAAAAATTGAAATCGAGATTTATATTCTTTTTTCGAAATAATGGTTTATAAATGACGGAGTCATATTTATTAAAAGTAAGGAACATAAGAAATATATATTTAACAATATATACATATTTATTTATAAGAAAATAATAGAAGTCCTCCAAAGAATATAATATTATGAAGTTGTTGATAAAAAAAAATATACGACGGCTTCTTTATTGTCTATATAACTTACTTGGATTAGAGGCCATTACAACATTTGGATGTATTATTATTATATTCAATTTACACCACATTAATATTAAACATATTCTTCTCATTGTTAAATTGATACTTATTACTTATTTTAAATGACACCAACTAACTGTATGTACAGTGAGGAAAACTAATAACAATTTGATAATGAGCAGGATAATAGGTACCTATGACATATAGTTTTGTGCCTAACTGACTGACTACCATACACAGAGTTCTGTACAAATAAAATAATTTGTAAATGGATTTGTGCTAATACAAATTATTCGCCAAGAACAGGCGAAAACTAAATAGGGTTGCCATAATGTACATCTTCGGCTTATGCTTTAAATAAATTGTCTCCTATAGTAAATGAATCAGCGCTCATTACAGCGTATCATGGTATTACTGCTTCAAATTTACGGTATGGCATAATATTTTGGGGAAATTCAACGAAGAAAGAATTTGTATTTAAAGCTCAAAAAAGGTGCATAAGAGCCATGTTTAATCTTAAAATTACTGATAGTTGTATGCCGTATTTCAAACAATATATTATATTGACAGTACCTTCATTGTACATATTTGAAGTGTGTGTATTTGTTAAAACTAATAAGAATTCATTTCCACGACTTTCAGAAATTGTTAAACGCAATCGAAGTGATAATGATAAGTTATATCTAAAAAAATCTAGTACAAAACTTATGCACGATAGTATATTATGTATGGCACCAAAAATCTATAATAAAATACCAAAATCTATAAAGGATGCACCAACTAATGTATTTAAGTATAAATTAAAAAAATTCTTAATTGATAAATGTTATTACAATGTATGTGAATTCTTTAATGATAAAATCTGACAAAACGAATATTTATTTATATTTATTAACATCATTGTGACATCGTTCTTTTAATTTTGACTGACAATTATTATTTATTTAAATGTATTTGAAAATTGTAATGTGATGACGATTAATGGTATAAAATGGACTTGATGTATAATGTGAACTATTTGTGTAACCACATACTTTTGTATGCCGTACAGGCTAAACATGTCAAACGTTATTATATTGTCAACATCTGCATGTATTTATACGCATGTTTTACAAATAAATATATCTTGAATCTTGAATCTTTAACATATAGTTAAAACCTAATTTAATACTTAGACTACGTCATGGACAGTAACTTCTCAAACGAAATTAGGGATTAGCATTTCTCATTTTATTCGCTCAAACAACTTTAGTATTTCCTTCCTATAAGAACCAAAATCATGTTGGCTCAATCTATCCCGCTTTTTATTTGGACCATAACGATGTTTGTTTTGAGACTGAGAAGTCACTGAACAAATTTGAGCGCCTTCAAAATTTAGCTATCATCGATCGGTAAACAAACGATCAAAGATGAGTAAAACTACACAATCATGTATAAAGATCTTACCCTTTAATTTCTTCTCGGAAAACTTTACAGTTACAGTTATTATAACTTTACTTTCTTCGTAGATGCAAGATATACGTGATCGGTTATCTACAGATCTCGTTATTGTATGCTTTTGCTTCGATTCCGTTTGCTCCGATTTCGTTCGTTTGCTACATGAACCTAGAAGAATTAAATAAGTATTGGTGGTAGTTTATTTTAGTAGATCTGTTAAGATATCAAATATATCTTAAAAGGTCTACTAAAATAAACTTTAGTGGCTTTTACCCGCGTTAATACGCGTGGATCCATCTTTGCGTCAAACTCGACATTGGATGACGGGGAGAAGCTACCACCGACCATCCCATGTTGTAAGAGCTCTATGCCTGACATTAAATTCACGCATAGCTCAGTGCGTAGAGCACTTTTCTCCCTTGAAATCCATAAGTCGAATGGGCTCGATGGTATTCCTCCAATTGTGCTTAGGACGTGCGCACCAGAGTTGGCTCCGGTTCTTACGCGTCTTTTTCGGCTCTGCTACTCATCGGGCATAGTCCCAAAGTTTTGGAAGACTGCTCTGGTACATCCGATCCCTAAAAAGGGAGATCGCTCAGATCCAGCTAACTATAGGCCCATAGCTATCACTTCCTTATTCTCGAAGGTTATGGAATCCATCATTAACCGTCAACTGCTCTGATACCTAGAAGAGCACCAACTGATCTGTGATCGCCAAACGGCTTTCGACAGGGACTTCGGCCGGTGATCTTTTAGCTTACTTAACACACTGATGGGCAGTGGCAATCGAGAGTAAGGGAGAGGCCTTAGCTGTTAGTCTGGATATTGCGAAAGCCTTTGATCGGGTGTGGCATAGAGCGCTGCTTTCAAAGCTACTTTCGTTTTGTGTTGCCTGCGAGATTGTGCATTTGGGTCGCCAGCTTTCTCAAGGAACGTAGCATTAAGGTCGTAGTCGACGGAGCATGCTCTGATTTAAAACCTGTGAATGCTGGTGTTCCGCAAGGCTGTGTACTATCTCCGACTCTGTTTTTCTGCATATCAATGATATGTTACAGATCAGTGATATTCATTGCTATGCAGACGACAGTACAGGAGATGCATTATATACCGGTCATGCAAAAATCTCGCGGGCACATACCGATGAGTGCCGGAACAGATTTGTGTCTGAAATAGAAACATCACTCCATCAAGTTTCGATCTGGGGTGAACAAAATCTTGTCCAATTTAAGCCTAAGAAGACACAAGTCTGCACGTTCACCGCAAAACAGACGCCGTTTGTCGTATCTCCTCATTTTCAGGGCACTTCCCTTGATAAAAAGTCGAGTCTAGGAATTCTGGGCGTTGATATATCTTGCGACATCCAGTTTTGCGGTCATCTGGAGGAGAAGGCTAAGATAGCTTCCAAAAAAGTTAGGAGTGTTTAATAGGGTGAGACTGTATTTTTTATGCCAGAACACCGCCTGAAATTATATAAAGCTCAAGTCAGGCCGCATATGGAATACTGTTCTCACCTATGGACAGGAGCGCCAAAGTACCAACTCCTTTCGTTAGACCGCATTCAAAGTCGGACAGCTCGAATTATTGATAGTCAACGCCTTACTGTCCGACTTGACCCATTGAAATTGCGCAGAGATGTTGCATCTCTGTGCCGAATTTATCATGGGGAATGTTCTGAGGAATTGTTCGGTTTGATACCTGCTGCTGATTTTCACTACCGTACAACCCGCCACAAACTTAAGTTTCATCCCAATCATCTGGACGAGTGGCGGTCTTCCACCGTGCGTTTTTCAAGGCACTTTCTTCCACGCACAACCATTCTTTGGAATTAACTTTCAGCAGCAGTATTTCCGAACCGATACGACAATATAACCTTCAAGAAAAGAGTATATACCTTTTTAAAAGGCCGGCAGCACACCTGCAATGCTGCTGGTGTTGTGGATCATGGGCGGCGGTAGTCACTTACCA
Organism: Galleria mellonella; assembly: GCF_026898425.1. Classification (NCBI taxonomy): domain Eukaryota; kingdom Metazoa; phylum Arthropoda; class Insecta; order Lepidoptera; family Pyralidae; genus Galleria; species Galleria mellonella. The sequence continues at coordinate 4,756,979 of NW_026442015.1, forward strand.
TCAAGTGAGCCGCATGCTCGTTTGCCCCCTATGTTGTAAAAAAATATTGATTTTTTTTCAGAAAATCTAATTCTTGGTATAGGTAGAAATAAAATAATATAAAATGAAACTTATCCCCTTTGAAATACGTATACTTTAATTATGAATCGTTAACAATAATTTTACAAAATTTGAAATAAATCGGACAATGCAATAAAATAACCCTCCCTCTCCCTATGCCCCTATAAGTTTTTCGCAAGAAAAAGTAGCCGGTAACTTTATACTATATTAGAATTTCACTACTGAACTCTACTACTATTATTAAAATAATTCCTGAAGATTAATGTGTTATGTCTCTGTACCCCATACTCTACCTTTGAAACTGAAACACAACCATGCAAATACAATTGTTTCACAGCAAAAACACTAAAGGGACAGAGACACCCGATATATAGTATCAGAAGAAATAGTTCTGATTTAAATAAAAAAGTCGACTTGGTCTGGAATTTTTTTAATCAAATTATTTGCAACTCTTTAAAAATGGTGGGTAATTGTTTCTATTAAAAAAATGGGCCAAAATTTTGTTAGCCAAACATCATTTTAGCTGACTATATGTTGATCTGTTTTTGTTATTCGATGCTTTATTTACACTCGAGAGCAATGAATCCGGGTCACTTAAAAAAACCTATAAATCTCGGGAAATAAGAATGCTAGCTTAATGAAATAAATTGTGTTTGGTAGACAATTAAATACTCCATAAATTAAGGTATTAAAACTTCTTAGTTACTGCAAGGTTATGGTTTAAAAAATCAAATTTAAAAAAGGGAGACTCGAAGATGGAACTACAAAATTACTGCATTTGATTTTGCTTTAATTTCTAGTCTAGTCTAGTCATTTAAGTGGGTATATTAATCATATTGATAGTATTCAATATCTATTATACAACCTGTAATTATATCGCTTACAACTGAAGAATGCACCAGAATCCTCACAATGCTGCAACACAACGCAAACCGCCCGGAGTCAGTGCGATACAGCCAGGACTGTTGACTGACTGTGTCAACAGTACAAAGAGTTCTCGGACGTTACAAGAAAACTGGGTCTAACCTACATAGACCAGGAACAGGCAGAACTAGGTATACTACAGCACGAGAATATCTATACTCGGTGAACACCATGTTTCGTAATCGCTTTCTCACAGGAACTGAACTTACAAATCAGTTTCGATGCCTCGGAGGAAGTAACCCCAGCGCATGGACAGTAAGACGACGACTTGCTGAAACTAACTTGAAATCACTTAGACCTGTAAATGGTCCTAAACTGGAGCGTGGTAATCGTATTTCAAGACTAAGATATGCCCAGAACCATTTAAATGGGACTGTTGAAGATTGGTCGAAAGTTATGTTCTCCGACAAATCAAAATTTATACTTTTCAAGCACGATGGAAGACACAGAGCGTATAGAAGACCAGGGGAAAGATTTAAGCAAGCATGCATAGAAGAAAAAGTAGCCTACGGTGGTGGGTCTGTAGTTGTGTGGGCCGAAATTTCATCGGACAGTCGCACAGAACTAGTGTTCATAGAAAACGGCTCTTTGACTAGCGTAAGATATCTGGAAGAAATCCTTAATGAACACGTTGGGCCTTTTATGTTCAATTTGGGTGAAAATGCTATTTTTATGCATGACAATGCACGACCTCATACAGGTTTCATTGTGAATGACTACTTACAAGAGATGAACATTATTCGTATTGAGTGGCCAGCACGCAGCCCGAATAACAACCCGATTGAGCATGCATAGCACGAGCTAGGGAGATGCGTAAAACAACGAAACCCTCCCCCAATCACGCTTCGTGAGCTCAAAGTTGCTCTCACAGAGGAATAGATAATCATTTATTTGGTTTTAACATTATTGATACGTCTATAGTAGCTAACACTAGAATGGGAGAATATTTAACAAAATCGTGTAAGAAACTTGGTGTGCAGCATGCTAAACCGCGTAAACGCAGTAATTTAACCACAAGAAGGCAATACAAAGTATTAAATTTCAAAAAAACCATATTGTTATACGAAAATGTCATGTTTCCTATTTTTGTTCTAAGGCGAGATCAGCAGTTTTTTTCTTTATGTAATATTTAATAAATAAGATGTAGTAACTTATAAATTTTATTAGTTTCATTTAAGGAGTATTATATTGTCTATTAAACGCAGTTTATTTTATTAAGCTAGCATTCTGTTGCCAAAATTTATAGATTTCTTTATGTGACCCGCATTCATTGCTCTCGAGTGTATATAATCCAATACCACACTTACTTATGTTGTTGCAGTACTCCCAATGACTCTGAGACAAATTATCGCTCTTATATTCGCATACGATTTTCAAAATGTCGCCAGGCCTGTGCTCGTATTCGGATTTTATGTTTATTCGATATGGATCATGATCCTCTACCACTGTCAGATCCAGCGAGGTGTCATTGATCGTCACCGTAGGAAACTCTAAAATTGTTATTTTCATCTTATTAATAGCATGAAAAGGGTGAATGAGAAAAAAACATTAATGAAAACAGAGAGCCTCTTCTAGGCAAAATACTGGACCACCTCACACGACATGATGATTTTTTAAAGAGAGAAATAGACGGCAAAAGAGGTAGGGAAAGGCCGAGAGATAGATAAAGATATATTGGGATAGATAAAGGAAATACTAGGTGTCATGTTGTGTAGGAAGGTCAAGGATATGGCTTGGAATAGAGCTGGCTGAAATAGAATACATGAATTAGTTTACTCTTAGCAAATACGACACTTTATGTACTGATTGACGCCGGAGAGGCTGCAGAATTTAGCTTGTTATTATTTTCCTTAAGCTTGGACACTTCACACAGTGTAATCTAGCTCCAAACTTAGCAGAGCTTGTTGCACAAACGTTTGTATTGTGCGGGTATCGAACCGGCGACAGGCGTTCATAGGCTGCGGTAACCGCTCACTATGAGATGAGCTGTATGCTTGTTTACCACTGGAGTGGTATTAAAAAAAATTAAACTGTTGGACCATCGAGACCGTTGTATATGAACGGTAGGATTAGTTAGTTTAGCCTATCGTGATGAATACATTTTGAATTCAGCACTATTGTTTCCAGGCAGACCGCGAGGACGTTAAAATTATGGATTTTAATGTAAAAAAATCTTTGAAAACTTCAAAAGTAATATTTTAATTATTTGAAAAATTTAGTAATGTATAACTTTGTCAACTGGTCAATGTTTTAATTTACTATGGCCGCCATTTTCAAATAATCATTTTTAATAATTCCTTTTTTTACTTGTCAGACAATGCAGACGTTATTGGTTTTATTGGTCTACTTTCATCTATTTTTCCCCCACAAAAAAAAATCGGTCTCAATCGTGGAAAACCAGTTATAGTGATTTAAAAACCAAACTGCTAAGTCAATTTTGATGCAATCGCTGTTTGAGGGATTGCCCTAGCGATAAGACCGCCTTTTGTACCTTTATGTGTATTATTTTCAATCTGTATTTATGTTACTGTATTTCACTTGAATTATTAACTTGTCATTGTATATTTTTATTTATCGTGCAATAAAGAGTTAAAGAAATAAATAAATTAATTAATTCATCATGATGGGCTAACTAGCCTGTTTTCAGTCTCATCGATCATACTTTACTGGTGCTCCGGCAGCATATTCCGTTAACGCAGGAAGGGTTACCATTCCATTTTCACCCATAAAAAAAAATTATATACGGCAGTTTAAGATATCTGGAGTCCCCTGGCTCTGGATAAGCCGTTCCCAGTAGACTCATACGTATACTTGCCAAAGTCGGTTGATAAACAGATAGACCTTAATTTTGGCTTTCTCAGGCTTAGGAAACACTTACTCAGAACTTTTAATTGGACGTTACTAATAGAGCTACGGTAATAAAAACCATTGTAAAGTTCAAATATTATCTTGTCATTTGTTAGATTGAATTGATTTTTATTAGTATACAATTTCAAAATCCATTTATTTGTTGTATTTTCTTTTCCAGTAGTCTGTAAAAATAATCAAAATAAGTTTATTTTAAAGTATTTCATACTATTTTATGCACGAAAATTATTAATTCATTCTTGCGCCACCTGCCCTTTTCTATCTGTTCTCCTTTAACTAAAGGTTGTCTGTAAAAGATTGCTCTAGCGATAAGACCGCCTTTTGTACCTTTATGTGTATATTTCAATCTGTATTTATGTTACTGTATTTCACTTGAATTATTCACTTGTCATTGTATATATTTATTTATGGTGCAATAAAGAGTTAAATAAATAAATAAATACTATAGACAGCGTTCTTTTACACACGAGGGATTAATGGAAACCACCGTGTTGAATTCTTGATAAATTCATCACGATACGTGTCTGTATACGATCAACGGTCGTGCTTTCATCCTCACCCATTATCTCTCACTGATGCTCCGCCGGTATATATATATATATATATATATATATATATATATATATATATATATATATATATATATATATATATATATATATATATATATATATATATATATATATGCATAAATATTAAGACAAATACTATTGACAGCAATACAATGCGACTAAGGGACCTTAGGAACTTATGGTCGAGCGATGGACAGCCGCGTTCCTCTTAAAACATAATCAAAGCCTAACTGCGATTGCCGACCCCCCTGGCAAGCGTGGCAACTACAGGCAAACCACCCCAATAGGGGGAAGCCTATGTTCAGCAGTGGACAGTTAACGGCTAATATATATATATATATATATATATATATATATATATATATATATATATATATATATTTATTTATTTATTTATTTATTAAATACAAAAAATTTACAACAGCGAGTACATTGGACCCCGCACTAGGCGAACCTGTATCGCGGGAGTCCATAAGAGATTGCCAAGACACTGTGATTTACAAATATAAATTAAATTAAAATACTAAGCCAGTTTTACGAAAGCAATAAGTTAGAATGAAGTGCTTCGTGAAAACATGCGCATAATACATAAACAAATACATATAATTAAATATACTAAAGACATACACTAAAATAAAATAAATAAAAAAGCCTTTTATTTCCCATTATAAAGAAAAGAAAAGAAAAATATTACATGCAATTTCATTCAATAATAATTATTTTCTTAATAAAATAAACTTATAAAAAATTATTCATTTTTTTTTATATTATTATTATATCTTTTCCTTTACTTGGGTATCCATTTAAGGATATAGGCCTCTTCCAACCTTTTCGACATGTTTCTGTCCTTTGGGAGTCTCGTCCAAGTAGGGCCTGCCACATCAACAATGTCATCACTCCATCGCGTCTTAGGTCTTCCGCGTGGTCTTGTTTTATTTCGTGGATACCAATACAAAATTTTTTCGCTCCATCGACCATCTATTGTCCTTGCTAAGTGTCCTGCCCACCTCCATTTTAGTCTACAAACTAGCTCAGCAGCATCGATAACCTGTGTAATTTTCCTTATATCCTTATTTCTCTTTCTATCTTTAAGATTTAGTCCTATCATGCTTCTTTCTGCTGCTCTTTGGAACACTTGAACTTTATTTAAGGAATCTTTGGTCAATGCCCAACTCTGACATGCATACATCAATGTTGGGAGAATTATTGTGTCCATTGCCTTCTTTTTCAATGTAACAGGTAACGTTGATTTAAAGATTTCCCTTAAAGACCAGTACCTACACCAAGCTTTTTTAATTCTGCGTTTTACTTCTGTGTTGGTCGGAGCTGTAAAGGATATGTTTATCCCTAGATATAAGTACTCTTCCACATAATCAATACTTCGTGTCTCCACAATAAGAGGTATTTTTTTACTATTGGTCATAGCAAAAGTCTTCGAAGAGTTCATTTTCAAGCCACATCTTTGACTCTCTTTATTTAAAGTGTTGAGCATGTATTCGACATCTTTATAGTTTTCAGAAATCAGCACAATATCATCAGCAAAACGCAAATGATTTAAATATTCACCATTGATATTAATCCCCATGTTCTCCCAATGTAATTCCTTAAATATATATTCTACTAACGCGATAAAGAGTTTGGGTGAAATGGGGTCTCCTGTCCTGTCGTACTCCTATTTTTATGTCAAATGGTTTTCCTTCACGTTCCAATTTTACTATAGCCTTACAATTTTTATATATTGTCTTCAATATTTCAATATAGCTTTCTTCTACACCTTGTACTAATACAAGGTGTAGAAGAAAGCTATATTGAAATATTGAATGAATTGATATGCTTTCCACAGGGGTTCATGTAAAATTGAATCGAATGCTTTTGAATAATCAACAAAAACGACGTACAGCTCTTTTCCGTATTCTGTATATTTTTCTATTAGTTGAGTCAATGTAAAGATATGATCGATTGTGGAATAACTAGCTCTAAATCCAGCTTGTTCCCTTGGTTGGTTTCTTTCCAATGATTTTGTTATTCTACCTAGCAATATAGTTGTAAAAATTTATAGATAGTCTGTTGCAAGTTGATCGGTCTGTAGTTTTCTATGTTTGCCGGATCTCCTTTTTTATAAAGCAAAGTTATGATGGATGTATACCAAGCTTCTGGAATTTCATTCAACAATAGGATTTCATTAAATAATTTAGTTAAATGTGGTGTCAGGGGATCAATTAAAGATTTTATTATTTCATTTGTTATTCTGTCATTACCAGGGCTTTTCATAGATTTTAAACGTTTAATTGTCCAGCGTATTTCTGTTTCCAAAAAGGGTGGCACATTTTCATATCCTTGACTCTTCATTGTATTTGTAGTAGTCTGTTGTTGTTTATCATCTTGATATAGTTTACCATAAAAATTTGTAGCAATTTTCAATAGTTCTTCTCTATTTGTTTTATTATTATTTTGTTTTTTAAGTCCAGGGACCCATACTTTTTCTTTGTTTAATCTTCTATATGCCCTTTTTATCGAAGCACTTTTATTTAATTCTTCTTCAATTATTTTATATCTATTTTTTTTATGCTTAGTTTTAATTGCTTTCTGACTAGTCTTTAAAGTGCTGTTAATTTCTGTTTCTCTGCTCTACTTTTATTCTCTTTATTCTTTAGTATATTTCTTTCTTTTATTAGTTTATTAATATATGTATTTATTAATATTTTTTTATTCTTATTTTTTTCTGTTGATATTTTATGACTTGAAGATTTTATTTTATTTATTAGATTATGATAAGATTTCTGTATTCCATCATATTTATATGATTCTATTTCTAATGTAAATATATATTTTTAGTGAGTGTTGCATACTATTAAAATCAGATGTTTTATTTCTAATATGCTTCCGGGATATTTCTCTTTTAGCCAATGTAAGTTTCGCTCTGACAAGTCTGTGATCGGCAGGAAAAGTCGTATTTATTACTTGTATGTCTTGTACCAGTTTTCTATTTTTAGTCAATATGAAATCTATTTCATTTTTGTCTTACAATCAGGTGAGATCCAAGTCCACCATCTCTTCTCGTTTTTTCTAAAATATGTATTCATAATGGACATTCTGTTTTCAAAACAAAAATCGACTAGTAATTGTCCCCTTTCGTTTCTTTTCCCATAGTTCCAAATTCTCATAACGTTTTTTTCGTTAAAATTAGCGTTAAAATCTCCCATTACTATCAAATTTTTGCCTGTACTTTCTAACACATCTCGTAACTTTTGGTAAAAATATTCGATATCTTCCTCTTTTGATCTCTCAGTAGGGGCATAACATTGTATTATATTAATTTCTTTATTATTAAGATTGATGTCTAATCGTATAATTCTGTCTGAAATATGTATAATATCCAGAATATATTTTTTTAGATATTTTTTTTTATAATAAAATCCACGCCATTTTTACCAGTTTTTTGTCCACTATAAGTGAATATATATTTTTCTCTTTCATTATGTGTTTTCCCTCTTTTTTAACTTCTGCTAAGCCAATTATGTCCCATTTAAATTTATCGAGAATTTGATCAAATTCCAATTGTCTTTCGTTAGTGACTAATGATCTCACATTGTATGTGCACACATTGAAAAAAATATCTCTTTTATTTAAGTTTCTATTTATATCTTCGTTTTTAATTATGTATTCTTCAGTTTTTCCTTTTCTGTGTTGGTTTTCATTTATAACTTTATTTAAATACATAATATCATTATCTTCCATGTTGTTGTTTATTTCCTTAAGGTTGGAAGGCATACACTACTATATACAAATATCAATAAATGGTATATAATATTAATTCTGTGGCATTGTAATCAAAATTTTGTAAATATCCTTGTATCCTATGTTTAGCTTCCGCATTGTTAAGACCATCCAGTTTGCAGAGATTATTTTTATTTATGTACACTTTATTGCACCATTTATAAAATAGTAAACACATTTAACTGTAATAAGAAATGATACAAAAGGCGGCCTTATCGCTAAGCAATCTCTTCCAGACAACCTTTGGGTAGAGAACATTGAGAAAACAAAGAAAAATAAAGGGTAGGTGGCGCACTATTATATTAGTACTATTATATATAAACAAATATATACAAAGATATATACATATATATGTATATACATATATATACATAAACAAATACATACATAAACATACACAAACTTAAAAGTACACATACAACAGGAGAGAGTGACACTGGAAGATGAAGATAGAACATAGGAAAAAATAGTTACTTAAAGGGAGAGATAATGGGCTTTAACAGAGGTTTTGAAACTAACGAGAGATTGAGCGCACCGAATAGAGGTAGGTAGTGAGTTCCACAGGCGAACTGCCTGTACAGTAAAGGAATTGGAATAAAAGGAAGTGGAGTGAGTTGGAAATTTGAGACGGAGATTATTGACACTGCGTGAAGTTTGGCCATTGGCCTCACTAAGAAACACAAATCGGTCTTTAAGATTATTGAGTTTTTTATATATAAATGGGCACGAATAATAACTAAAGCGCTTTGTGAATGCAGTATTAATGCGAGGGATGATTATTTTACGCCTTCTCTGGTCCGAAGATTTTTGCGGGAGGAGAGGAGAGGTGTGGTGCATCATTACTACTTTAAGTATATAAAGTTGACGCACTGTCAGAACAGCAGCCTCCTGATACAAGAGATAGGTGGGAAAACGAATTGGTTTCCTAAACATTACTTTTAAGACAGATCTTTGTGCCCTTTCAAGTGCAATCATATAAGATTTTGATGCACCGCCCCACGCTGTGATGCAGTACATCAATAGTGATTGAGCTATGCTTTTGTATACAAATAATAAAACATTCTTGCTCGCGCCGTTGCGCAAAAGCTTCATAACATGTATAAGTTTTCGTATACGTTTAGAAAGCACTTGTATATGAGAAGCAAAAGTCAACTTTTGATCCAAGATTAATCCCAAATATTTCACTTCATCAACCCTATCAAGGAAATCACAACTGCACATTTTGTTATCATCACATGAATATCTATGGATAATCAAGGATAATGACGTAGGGGGACTAGAAGCTTTGGTGTTGTGAAAACAAACATACTTAGATTTTGCATACTTTGATTTGTGTTTAAAGTAAGTAGGATTGCTCCCAACCAATTTGATACAATCTTCATGGCCGAGTTAGCTGCAGAAAATACAGAAATCCAATTTTCTTGTGTGCAAATTATTGCAGCGTCATCAGCATAACAGATTACTTGGACGTTGTTATCATCATCAAATAGATGGCAGAGGTCATTACTATGATTGATATGATTGATTGATATGATTATGTAATATGATGATAACTCTGTAATTAGTAACTAAAAATATGTACAAAAAATAATAACCATATATAAAAAACACATATATCGCTGAATGTGTTGCTAAGCGCAAATCTCGAGAACAGCTGAACTGATTTCGCTAACTCTTTTTTAGAATATTCCTTGAAGTACGAAGATGGCTGAAAACGTCTAAAATAATACTTTTTTATACTCCCAAACAAACGTTTCGTAATAATACTTAAAAGTGAATTTGAACTGTAATACGATACCATAAAGTTCAAGTGTTAGTGGAGAGGGAACCTCTCTGAAGGCAAAACAATTGAGTGACGTTAGTATCGCATATATTTAGATGTCAATATTTATCAATATTCATACAATGGTAACATTAGTCAAACACAAATTGTCTGTGGTTAGCTAGTTATGAATAAATATATATGAACATAGAATGACCGTAATACATATAAGTAATTCAACTATCGAGTGTACTGTATAATATTTTTGTTTGAACTTTAAGGGTTAGGCTAAAGAAATGTCTGTATAAAGTGTAATGTAAAGTAGAAGACTACGTACACTTACCAATGGAATAGAAATTCTCTTATGAGAGTGATCAATATTAGTTTGGTTTATTAATATTTTATTCAACCTGAAAAACAAGACTATTGTCAGTTGTGTAATTGTGTGCTTTTGAGGCTGCATATCAATATGACACTAAGGAAACCTTATGGTGCGACTTTATCCGCCCGGCACCTACTAATGCTGTCAATTTTAAATTTGAAATAGTTTTAGATCGTAGATTATTTAGATAGAATGATAGAATGTGTAAAAATTGGGTCAAGTTTTTCACACAATTTTGCGTGACCAACAGTTATGAGTGATTCCTTTAAAACTTCTATATATATTTTGTCTCATAAATTATGCATCTTTTTAATGCGTAAACATTAATTTTAATTTTTAAATAACAAGTCAAAATACATTGAATGCGTAAGTGTATAAAACACTGACAAAAAAGCGAGACTAATTTGACAAAATGACCCGTTTTTGAAACGATGCTCTAACTATATATATATATATATATATATATATATATATATATATATATATATATATATATATATATATATATATATATATATATATATATATATATAACTATAACCTAAATTTTAGGCCTACATATTATTATAACAGAAATTTTTGAGAAATATTTTGAAGCCGCGACCCACGCGCCCACTATTACCACTTCAAGCGGTGTCGAACCTTTAAGTCTTAGGAGAGATTTTGCCTCACTTTGCGTGTTCTACCGCTTGTACAATGGATTGTGCTCAGAGGAATTGTTCAATATGATGCCCACAGCCACTTTCTACCATCGTACGGCTTGTCATCGACAGGGAGTTCATCCTCATGTCCTAAAGTCTCAATGCTCGCGTACTGCGCGGTTTCAGAGATGTTTCCTCCCACGAGCACTAAGGTTGTGGAATGAGCTCCCTGCCGAGGTTTTCCCAAGAGACTACGGCATGAGGTTTTTCAAAAGGGGGGTAAAAAGGTTTCTTCAGGGTCGGCAACGCATGCGTAATACCTCTGGTATTGCAGGTGTTCATAGGCTACGGTAACCACTTAACATCAGGTGGGCCGTATGCTTGTTTGCCACCTCAGTGGTATAAAAAGAAAAAAACATTCAATTTATTCGTAACAATATTGCATCGTGTTGAAATTTTTTTATAAGTTATAAGAAGGGGGCGGGGAAATTAAGGAGTTGTTAGTGATGGGGTCTAACGGTCTCATTGCTAGAACATACCTCATTAGATAGATCTCCACGCGGCTCTACCGTAACGCATCCTAGTTATTTTTTGATAAATCCATCACAAGAAACCGGCTGACCTGCTTCATCTTCATCTATTATCCCTCACTGGTGACCCGCCAGTGTATACCGATAGCGCGTGCGGCATTACCATTCCATTTATATCCATTATAAAAGAAATCATTTACCATCCGACGGACTGTATGCTTTAAAATGTCTTGCAAATTAAAACACTATTAGAACAATGTCACTTACCATGCATAGTTAATATAAAAATCAGAAAAATCAATTACGATATTAGCATTCTCTCCTTCCAAGTAATAACATGTAAAATTATAGTTGGTCGAATTAGGATTGATGGTAAAGTATATATTACGATCTGTAAAGAAATAAAAAAAAGAAAGGAAATTAAAAAAAAGGCGCTAAAATGGTACCGTTTATTCCCATCCTATCAGCCTTTAACTGTTCACGGCTGAACATAAGCCTCCTCCCTTGGGGGGTTTTGCCAGTAGTTGCCATGCTTGGCAGGCGGATTGGTAACCGCAGTTAGGCTTTGGAGATGTTTTACGAGAGACACTGTTGCCCCCCCTCGCCTCCCCATAGTCGCCTCTGACGACACTCACGGGAAAGGAAGGGCTGGCTTATTCTATGCCGAGACCACACCGTTCATTCGTTCGTCAGTAATGTTCATAAATGTTTGTAAATGAATAAATAATTAGGGCATCGTTCATCTGTACGGTGAAATCCCATATCTTTAAAAATTAATTATTAAATGGAAAAATATGCGAAACGATTTAGTTTTAATTAATATGAATCAATTCTCGTTTATATCTATAATTTACGATTGTGTTCCACAAAAACAAAAACTAATTTCAGTTGTAACAAAATCAGTTTTAACCTCAAAATTAAACTCCTGAACCGATTTCGATAAACGTTATATAGCACTAATTTAGAAGTTTGAAATTGACTTGGTTTAAAATTGACGGAGTCATGAATATAAAAAGTATAACCGAATCGAGAACCTCTCCCTTTTCTGACGTCATTGTCTGGCTTCAGTGATAACATACGGAATAGTGTTTGCAGCCACTCAAGTGTTCGTTTATTGGTTCCACCTTACTATAATGTTTACTTTGTTCCACTTATTAGTAATTATTATTATTTAATATTACAGTATTATAATATAATAATTATTATTATATTGTTATGTCACTGTCATTTATATTGAGAAATTAGTCCAAAAGAAAAGGACAAAACACAACATCGCCTTCCATCAGGTAAGATCGTGATCAATCACGGGACCCTTCAATAGTAAAAACATCAGATCAATAGCTACAATAGTTTAATGAGAGATTTTACATTTTTACGAATAAGAGTGTAAGTTTTAATTAAACGTTTTAATAAGTGATTGTATCATGATGTTTAAGATTAGCTTTTATCTGCAACTACCTTCGTCTGACTGAAATATCACTGACCAGGAACAAAATTAACCTAGGTCCTTCTCACCTATATAGTACATGTACCTATACCAAATTTCATCGTACGCCAAATGGTAACAAAATCACTTTCACACTTATAAAAAAAGGATCCACGAACCACTACATTTTTAAGGTGTCTACGAAACATGTCGTTTGTGACATATCTAAGTAAGATTTGTGTTCAAAATTGATATCTCTTTCTATAAGAGCAATAATTATACTTGTATACAGCCATGAATATTACGTACCTGCATTGGTGCAACGATAAAAGTAAGCCAAAATAAGTAATATGAATACTGTGGTTTATCATTTTAATGATCACGCCCTGAGTAATTATTTCTATAAACAGTACAATGACAATATCTCTGTGGTTACCATGCTCCTGAGTTGTTACTGTTATATATTATAACGTGACTTGTGGATATTGAACACAGTTTTCTATATCGATACTATTGTATCCATAATGCCATTTAAGCCGGTAGGACAAACATTTTGTTTTATGCGCATTATACTGGATTCATTACAATGAAATGTCTTAACTATTAAGATTTTGTCTAAGATTTCATTCAACAAAAAAGGCTTAAAATTTCGCAAAATAACTACGACATTCACAGGGAAGTAAACTTTATAGACTGCAATGAATAATTAAAATCGGTACACAATTATTGATTTAAGTATCGCATAATGTTTCCAGATTAAATGCGTATATATATATATATATATATATATATATATATATATATATATATATATATATATATATAATAAGCTAAGAACGAGCGACATTTGAAACATTCATGTATGTAGGAGCAAATTGACCGACCTTTTCGCATACACATTCCAAGTCCATGAAGGTCATTGAAGAAGCTCCTTAAGGGGAAAGGAGATTGTTTTTTCTCAAAATAAATAAATAAATGAAAGTATCGAATTCGAAAGTGTTGAATTCGAACTCTTCAGTATTGACCATGAATAAAACGCGGAATAGCGGCGCCCAATCACTGGTAATACCAATCTTTAGTCTATTAAAATTTTAATAACGACTTGTGTAACAGCCGCTCATGGATAAGGATTACGAATTGATCCCGAAACTAGTCGAGTTTTCTCTATCTAATTACATGTTAAGTTATACCGGTAGTTATTATATTAAAATATACAAATAAATAAAAGTTTTCAACAGCTGGACAGCGAAGTTTATATTTTTTGTCGTTTATCAACCCACTATCTAATGTGTCTATGAAACGTCTCGTTCGGCGGTATGCTTTGCGACGATGGGAGTCGCCGTTTGTACAGCAGAATATACTTGTTGCTGTCAAGTACAATATGTTATGAAATAAAAAAAATCCGACTTCTATATCATATATTTTCTGGCGAAATCAGTCATTTTGATTTAAAAACAACTGAACCGTTTTTAATAAAACGTCTATTATATCAGACGGAATTAAAAGTAATACAATGGAATTGAGAGACTTCCTCCTTTTTTGAAGTCGGTTGGAAAAGCGACCACAATAGCCTCAGCAATTGGTGAAAAACTATATATAAGAAATAAACAAACGGAAATTTGTTTATGGCTCTTTATTAAATATCCCAAAGAAACACTGTAGTATGGTCGCTTTAATTTATAAATAATAATTTACAGGATAAATGTTGTTTGGTAGCTAGTTATCTTCATAGCGGTTTTTAGAACTGTAATCGTTTGTCATTGTTATTACATTTGAATGTTCATAATCAACATTTTTACTTGAATTTCATCATCAACATCATCATCACCATACCAGAGGGTGACTTTGTACAAAAGTCGTTTGCTTGGGTACCTCTGTCCCATTCGTGTTTCAACCGTAAAGCAGTTGTGTTTGCATGGCTGTGTGTCGGTTTGAAGGGTGGGATATGGCGTGAATTTACAGGATACAGAGAAATAACATCAGAGTCCTCAGGAATGGATACGAATGGGAGGTATCATGGGCGAAATAGTATACTCTGTTATGTCCATGGTACTTTTTTTTTAACGTCTGGAAAATGCTTTATGCAGACCCATACACCTTGTGGGAGGTGAATGAGTACTGTGAGAATCCCCCCGTAAGGTGGGGGTGTACCCACCAAAAATCAGACGATATACCCTCGAGGTGCCATAAGTCGGAGACATGGGTTCGCTTTCGCACTCACCACATCTCCGACGGTAAGGACCCGTCCCATGATGGTAAGAGCAGATCTCCTCTCTCAAGATAGGGTGGATGGCGTGCTCACCCTACCACTCGGGGGATGCGTCGGTATATTAGCACATCCCCCAGGACCATTGGGACAATACCTTCCCACAGGTATCACACCGGCCCCAGTGGGGAAAGAGGAGGGGCAGAACTGGGCACGCCCCTTCTTCTGCGTCTGACTCGTCTGCGGCGGATTGACGGTGCGAGAGTGGCACTCTCCCGCTCCCTTTCCGCCGCCTCCTTCTGCGACACGACGGCATCGCAGAAGACGAGCATCGCTTCCCACGATCTCTCACTGCTCACCATCCGCCGAACTACGGCGGGCAGCGAGAGATCGGTCCCCACTACCGCGGACAAGCACGACGCTCATCGGCATACGCTGGGCACTCCTCCAGCGTATGATCCGCCGTATCCTGGTCCGCTCCACAGGCATGGCACTCCTCCGTCGGCTCCCTGCGCGCGACATGAATATCCATGGTCCACTGTGACGCTCATAGACGCCTTTATACCCTGTAACTTCACGGCCATCTCCTCACTCTTCAAACCGTGCAAGTAAAGTTGCTTCACAGTAAAAACACGAGTAGGATAAAAGCACCCAAACATACTACTATACGAGTATACAGGTATAAGCCTACGATTACTTATAAGCTTGAAGCGGTTATCTGTGGCAGTCGCTTAGTGTCATACCTCCTAACCGGGCGCTCCGCTTTCAGTAATTAACGATCTCCGTGATGTAGTGATAGGCCTGTTTCTTTATGTAACTAAGAATCCGGTTTCAACTCAGGAGTGGGCTCATTCAGTAGTATTCAATAATTTAATTATACTGTATTTATTTTTTTAATCTAGTCATGTGTCTTGTGACAGTTACGTGTATACGCTATTGAATAAAATAAATATATACAATTAATTGTTTTTAAACGCAGAGGGCAAAAAAGCATGCAACTCACCTGATGGTAAGTGCCTACTGTCGCCCCTGGAATTCATAGTGCTGAAATCATGGTGTATTTATCACGATGAGTTAACTTGCGTTTTCATTCTCACCTATCATTCACTGGTGTATACCATTGGCGCAGGCGAGGTTGCCACTCCATTGTCACCCATTAAAAAAGACTACCGCCACCTATGAGCACCCGCAACATTGTTGTAGGCATGCTGCCGGCCTTTGAAAAAGGAATATGCTCTTTTCTTAACGTAACCTTCAAGATGTCGTCAAGGTGTCGATGTCGTATCGCTTATCGGAAATACTGCTGCTGGAAGTTGATTCCGAAGTGGTAGTGCGTGGAAGAAAATGCCTTGAAAAACGCACGGTAAAGGACCGCCACTCGTCCAGATTGTTGGGATGGAACTTTAATTTGTGGCGAATTGAACGGTGGTAAAAACCAGCAGCAGGTATCAATTCGAATAATTTCAATTTAATATTAATTTTATTGGCTAGGTAATTTGTTCTTTATGATAGCACGACATGTGACCATGCCCTATTAAGAGAACATAGGGACAGCATGGTCCATGAATACGATCATCCGAAAAGAGAACTGTCGTTCTATTCTCAACGGTTGGCCGTACTGTGCCGGCTCACTCACTCTTTTCCACGCTACGTTTGAAGGACCCGAGGTTATAGGACGAAGGGGACAAGTCACGGGAAAGGCCATTGCACATTATTACGGTAGAGTTCGGATTATTAAATTGAAACTATTATTAACAACAATAATATTTATTTTCACCATGTTATTATAATCACAGAGAATCAATTATTATATATCTTATGAAAATAATTATTCATAAATGATTACAAAATATAATAATTATTTATTATTTAAAATCATAAAAATACTGTCATTTTATGCTATAACATTAAATCATTATTGTAGTTGTGATGATTATGTGATTTCTTCTAAGAACGACGCTATCTTAAACTCCGAACTAGCTTTTGCCCGTAATTTCGGAAGGAGGTTACTATAAATTGGAATTTATAAAACTTACACCAAATTTTACTAAATTCGACCACAACACAGTTATGTTAACTGTGTGAACCGTATTCATTCTGGCGTAATAGTTTTTGCGTTATGCTGGAACAAACATACCTACAGGCGGATAGAGAGAAATTTTTCATCGTATCAATTTTTCTTATATAGATCCTATGTACAGACATAGTTCAGTTACAATATTATTATATTGTATACTATATAGATACGGAGTCTCAATTGACAATTAACTTCAACAGAATTGTGCTGATGTTTTTTTTTCTACTTGAGTTTGAACCTATATCATGTTATTGTTAACGTTTGTAATCTTTTTTATGCAACTTAGAATGGCAAACAAGCTGACGGTCCTCCTGACGGAAAGTGGTAACCGTCGCATAGAGATATGAGCAGTGCCATGGACATAACAGGGCATACTGTTTCGCCCATGATAACGCCCATGCGTTGTCATGGGCGAAACAGTATACCCTGACTAAGATGTGATGCCTCCGTACCTAGATCCCACCCTTCAAACCGAAACAGAGCCTTGCAAACGCAATTGCTTCACGACAGAAACTCAAATGGGACAAAGTTACTCAAGTAAACGACTTTTGTACAGTCTTCTTCTGGTGTAACGTAATCTATTTAATATAGAATGTACATTTTCTTTTGTTTTTTCCTTGAAATAATTAACAGTACTAGATGAAATGATATTAACTGATAGATAAGACCTTGTTTAATTTATTCCACTATGAATTTAATGATAATGTAAACAAGTGAATAATTAACGCATTCATAAGTCTAGTGATGTCCAATAATAGAACAAACTTAGAATCAATCGATTGAATGTTTCCATTTGTTATTAATTTAATTTAAGAATGTTTTTGTGATAATGGAGTCGATTTTGAAGCGTCAGTACTTTAAACCTACCTCTAAAATGAAAATGTCAATTTAATATTATAGAGTACGGAGTAAGGACCAATATGAGATTGTTTTCTAATAGAATTAAGTTAAAATTATTATAATTTCAAATTATAATAGTCCATAAAATAGTAAATTGGTGAAATAATCAAATTAAAATATTAGGTGAAGTCATAACTTTACAGAAATGGTGCTTCAGAATCGACCCCGTTGTCAACAAAATTTGGTTACATTTACATGAAACATTTTATTATTCCTTGATTTTAGATTTACATTAAGTTCTATTGAATGAGACTATTCGTACTCGTTAGTACTGTTAGGATCTCTTTCATATTTGCTTACAGATAAAACAATACAATGTTAAATTTTGCCTTAATAACTTTATCACTTATTATGTAAAAATTTTATAAGTAATTTTGCAAATGAATTAAATTAACACAACCATAATAATATACAGGAAAAGTTCTTTAGTCACTAAGAGTTTGCAATATTTTATACCATCTTGTCAAATGCGAACCGCAACAAGAAATTATTGCTGTCTCAATCAAATTGCTTACAATAGAGCTAGACAGACATGTGGGTTTGCGTAGATAGTGTAAAACCGGTACAAAAAATATTATTATGAAACACGATTTGTTAATCTGATCTTGGCATAAATAGGTAGTAACTATTATACACTAGGGGTGGTTAATATATAACAATACCTGTATATTTTAGTTATAATATCTATATATTGGCACAATAATGGACGATATCGAGATGCGTGATTACCTATTTTTTCTTTATCAGCGTTTAGAGGAACCCAATGACTATACTAGTGGCTAGATCTTAGAATAGGCTACTTCATAAAGTAGTCGACCATTCCATGAAATGATTGTATTGCACGATATGGCCAGTTAAAGTTACTACTCCATCGGGGCTCCGATGATTTTAACACTGTCAAATTTAAAAGAGATACTGCAATTTTATTGGTGATGCAATAAGATTTCCTTATCCGTGTTCGTTGAGGAAAAATGATTTATGATAATTATGTAATTATAAATTTATATTATTTTTGGATAGAATTTTTTCTGGGACATATAAAAAAGGAGAAGAGACTAAAGTTAATAGATACTCGACGTTAACAGAGCGACAAATATTATTAGAGAAAATATTAGTTGGGAAAACTAAGTAGATTGTGTTGAATAGTTTCTTCGTTTTGTTCACACTCACATAGGGAGCGGAGTTATATTCTTAATTTGACCAAAAACACATTCCACGTTTAGCCATAACATAAATGTAAGGTTTCTTTGGCTCTCGTAAAATTCAACACAGCAACAAGTCGCAAAGATTTTTCACTTCACTTTTACCTTCATTTGGCACATTATTGTTAGCATTTTTTTTATCAGAATGATGCATCAAAAGAACTGAACAATATCAGTGCCTTTTTACATATTATTATATAATTTAATGTAATAACTACCGGTTGAACGTACGCGTGTTTTAGTCGAGGAAACACATCACATCTGCAGCTGATAATCAAGGGTCTCGGTTGGTCCCGAATCTAGTCGAACTTTTTCGACTAAAACTCATGCAAGTCAATCCAGTAGTATTAAATTGAAATATACCTCTAACAGTATAATGTGACTATTTTACGATATGATCACAAATATTTGACAATATCATGAAGTAGCCGCGCATTATCATTACCTATCGTCATTCGCTGACTATTCATTGATCTGGCCAGATTGTATCATGACATGGGCAGCAGATGTTTTCCATATCACGAAATACAATCATTTTATATAATCTTAAAACGAAATGATCATTCTAAGATTTGAATACGATATATAGATATAGGAACGGTATCCGTATTACCTGTGCCTATTATAAACCATGATTAGTTACCGTTATTCCATTGTTGACATATATTTTAAATACACTATCGTCACTCATTACAGTCCTGTAGTGACCAAGACGTGGTGCAATCCACGTCGAAACGTCGCCAATAAAAATCATGTACGTAGGTAGTGCTTTATTTGAAATCACGTCGAAGTGCAGATAGTGTATTTGAAATAAACAAAGCCAATTTGAATAATGACTTGTTAATAAGCATGGGGAATATGGATATCGTTCTTATAATCTATATATCTATATATTGGGTGCCTTTGGAAACCTGATGGCGGACAAAGGTCATTACCGGTCGTGTATCTATTTTCGAATATATTAAAAGTCTATTATCCAATATTATATTTGGATATCAGTATTTACATATTCGTATATGGTAACAGTATATAGATATTGTAATTAAAATATATAGATATTGCTGTATATTACCCACCTCTATTCGTTAATGTGTTACCGATATAAAATAATACCTTTATGAACCATGATTGGTTAGTGTGACGTAGGCATAAATAAGTAATAAATAACCATGATTGGTTACCGTTATCGTGCTACAGTTAAACTTAATCCTGGTATAAATAATGGCAATTTGAACCACGAATGGTTAATGTAATGTCCATAACAAAATAAAAATTCTATGAACCATGAATCGTTGACGTGATCCTGGTATAGGTTTTTATATCCTTATGCAATACAAGTGATTCATACAAATGACCTTTTTGCAGTAATTACCAGATTACCTAATTCCAATAGACTACACAATGACAAAATAAGAGGTATCCTGACGCAACCAAAAGATTCCCCAACATGACGGGGAAGCCTATTTTGAGGAACTGCATGAACGTAAACCGGTAGCCATGTTGCTCGGCGACTCCTGCGCACACCACATTTGCGCTTGCGCCGATTAATGTTCCGTTGCCTGAAATATAATTTATATATTAAGACATTTATATATTTACCATGTGGTCTCGGTACAGAATGGGCTACCTTCTTCCTTTGCCGTGTGTGTCGATGTGATGTGATGTGAAAAGGATCGTTTATCATCAAAATTCAAAAAAAATTCAAAATTCAAAAATCATTTATTCATGTAGGACATTTTAGCCGCTTATGAACGTCAAATTTTTACATTATAATTTTATATTTTCCCTACCGTCCAGTTCGGTATATAGATCCAATTGAGAAGAACTGGCAAGAAATCACATCACATCATTGTTTTCATCATCACATAAGCCTTTTACTATCTACTGCTGAACATAGGTTTCCCCCTAAGGAGGAGGACAACCCCCCCGGTTGCTAGTATTTGCCACGTTTGATAGACGGGTTAAAAACTGCAGCTAGGCTTTGGTGATATTTTAAGAGGGAGTCCCTCTGAAAGTGTTGCGCATCCGTCGATCATTAAGTTTCCTTGACAAAGACACCTATGGGAAAGGAAGGTCAATTGTATTTTGAGTCCACACGGCAACGATACCGAACGATCTGTGAATATGAACACATATCACTAGTAAAACATTTTGTATACTGTACCTCCAAGACAAGCCCCAAAGCTTAACGCCCAGGCCAATGGCGCTAGCGGCAAACCCAAACCCTTAGGGTCTGCCAACGCAACGGTTACTCTCACCATCATCGTGGTTAGTGGTATATTATCCACAAAGGCTGATGCTATTCCTGATACCTGTAATGTTAATATTATTTAATGGCAAATAAGATGAAGGCTGGGATGGAAAGTGGTAACCGTCGTCTTTACGGGGGAAAGGGATTGTTAGTAATGGGGTCAAATAGCCCCATTACTAGCAATATACCTTGTCAGATTGACCTCCACGTGGTTCCCCTTGGAAACCATCGTGACTAATATATCTTTAAATTCGTCACGTTGGGCTAACTGACCTCCCTTTTATCCTCACCAATCATCTGTCACTGGTGCTCCGCCAGTGTATACCGTTAGTGCGGGTGGAGTTACCATTCCACAATCATCCATGACAAAAAAGCCCACCTGATGGGAACTACTAACCGTCACCTTTAGACTAGAACAACATAAAATACATTATCATTTGTGAAGATTATGGTGTTATGGCTACCTGCCTTGTAATTTTAGCGCCTTATATTGTTCTAATATTCATATTACTATGTTTTATTACCTTTTCTTTATTTTTCAATACCCCTATCAGGTGGGCCGGTGGCGGTTTGTCATCCCAAGTTGCTTAAAAAAAGAATAACTTACCCATAGCACCAACATAATGGCTACCGCGAGTTGGGCCTCTTCCCCTACTTTCAATATGAGTGATTCTGTTATTTTGCCTATCCATGCTATAAGTCCCAACTTCGTAAGTACCTGAAATATATACTGAGGTTAATAGTTAAGCAATGTACCTACTAACAGTTAATGTCTTTGTTTATTTATTTACTTTTGCACACATTAAAATACAATTTACATAAAGGATTTGGTGCCTGATGGCATTCTCTACCAGTCAACCGTTACGCTAAACAGAGAGAATAAATGGCGGTGCATTGGTACTAAAAAAATCAATTTGTAAATTTAATAAATATTTTGATAACAATATTAATACATTTAAGGATAAATGAACATACACATACATGTAGAATAATATACCTATATTTTTTTTATATCATCCTTAGATTATATAGCTATATATAGTCTATCTATATAGATTTTTAGATTATAGATTAAATAAGTTCCTCCCCCCCCCCACTCCCCATAATTATTCGCTAAAATGAGTCTTTTTTTAATGGATGAAAATGGTAACTGCTTGCTCCATCAGTATACGCTGGCGAGGCATCAGTGACGGATGATAAGTGAGGATGAAGGCAGGCTAATTGACCCAAGTTGACGAATTCGACTAGAATTAAGCATGGATTCTGTGGCGAATCACGTAGAGGTTGACCTAATAAGATATATTGCTAGCAATGGGGCTATTAGACCCCATTATTGACAATTCCTTTCCTCGCTGCTAAAAACAGGTTATTTTTTTATCCATATGTGCTTAAATAGGGATACCAGAATGTGTAGATATCAGATGTTTGAATGTTTATTACTCAATAACGCTTAAATTGCCGAAAGGATATAAATTAAATTTGATAAAAGGATAGGCTATATCCCAACACATACGATAGTTTATATTCCACGTAAGCCAAGCTACAGAATAGGGTTATTATTATAAATGTGAAATTGAGTTTGTTTGTTTGTTACCGCTTGCTTTTTTAACGGCTCTACGCGGTCCTGGAAACCATTGTGGTAAATTTTTGTTGAATTCATCACGATGGGTTAATTGACCTGTTCTCAACCTCACTGGTGCTCCGCCAGTGTATACCGATAGGGCAGGGTTACTATACCATTTCCACTTATTATAAAAAAAAAAAATCAGCATGAAATTTAGTATATATGTACATACTATTTGGGATGGAGAAGGTTGCATAGGCTACTTTATAGTTTTTAGTTTAGACAGTTAATATACATCCCGATCACGAAGACGAAGTTGCAGGCAAAGTTAATAGAATACCTCCATCAAAACAAACAAAGCAGCAAAGAACAGAAGTGTGGACCACTCGACACGCGCCAGTATGGGTTCCAGGTCTTCCTTCTCAGCCAGGAGTAGCAGGAGTAACGCGCCAAGAAGCGCTGTCCAACCCAGGGATAATCGTTCTGGAATAAAATTGACCTGTTTAGTAGGGGGTAATATATAGTCATATCTATATTTTTTTTATAGGTGAAAATGGTATGGTATCCCCGCCTGCGCTAACGGGATACGTTTGCGGGGCAGCAGTGGAGGGTGATCGATGAGAATGAAAACAGGCCAGTTAGCCCATCACAATGAATTTATCAGGAATTAACCATGACAGTTTCCAGGGAGAACCGCGAGGAGGTCGACCTGGTTGGGTATATTGTTAGCAATGGGATTCTCAGTCTTCCTTACTAACAATCCTTTTCCCCTCCTATCTATATATTATAGGTATATGTATATATTGGCCCAATAACGAATATATAAAATATCATTTATCCAATAAACAATATCGACATATAGTAGTCGATAAAAATGTAGATGAGTTATATTTTAAACCATCAATATCCGGTGGAATTCAATATATAGATAGAGCGGTACACATATTAAATATGACTACTGTTTAGGGATATTGTTTCAAATTATAACAAAAATCATTTAACATTTTAGCCGCTTATGAACGGTTTATAGTTCGGTATATACATTTTTATAGTATAAACAACAACGGTTTATACTATACATTTTTAATATCGGCAACAGACTGAAAACTATAGCTGTATTATAGTAGATATAAATCTTATTTATTATTATAATACAATTAAATTATAAATACACAGGACTACAACATGGAGTTCTTCAAAAAAGGGGTAGAGAGGTTTCTTCAGGGTCGGCAATAATATATGTTATATATATATATATATATATATATATATATATATATATATATATATATATATATATATATATATATATATATATATATATATATATATATACATTATCGCATGTATTATAACTCCATATGCATTTAAAGAATGTTAGAATTTTCATCGTCCCTCCGATCAAATTGTTTATAATTACTTCTCACAATCCAAAGGTTATCTGGAATAGATCCCTCTTAGCGATAAGGCCGCCCATTATATATTTATCTATCTACATTAACTAATATTATGGAATATCAGATTTTTCTATTGACTCATACTTACGTAATTCAGGTATCGCGTGCAAAAAGAACACAATGACGACAAACGCAACGCTGATTGTGGACTTCACCAGGAGTTGTTTGTCTCTGATGTGATACTGGACATGAAAATAGAAGATACTATTATATTATATTAGCTCCCAGCTCAGCTTAGCATGGATAAATAGAATTTTCGAAAGTAATATATATTTGAAGTCTATAGATACTCGCTGGTTATGTAGATTTTTAAAAATATCTTTCACTTACAGCTTGAACAATTTTTTAAATCAATTGAGTATATTTTAAGTTTATCGAATATAAACAAACAAACAAACAAATCTTTCATATTTGTAATATTAGTATAGATAATTCATTGATTAGTTGATTAGAATTATTTTGTTTATTTTGTTTAATTCCGCTAACATTAGTATGCGTGCGACTGCCAACACTCTAATTAAAATTAAATCGCATAATTTTAGTTAGTGTGTTGACAGTCGCACGCATACTAATGTTAGCGGAATTAAACAAAATAATTCTAATCAACTAACCAGTGATATGAATTTCCACAAGGTAACACTTACTTCAGTAAAAAATATATATTTTACTGTTCGTGATGTAACTTCTTGATGGAACTTTATCATTTATATAATACTCGTACTTAATTAAAATATTTTAAAATGAAGATGAAGTTTTGCCACTGGTTGCATGTATAAGTAAAAACAAAAATAGATATTATTTTTTTCTTTTAAACAAAAACGAAACAATATATTATATAAATGACAGAGTTCTGAGATAACAAACATGAAAAAAATATAATAACCAAATCGAGAACTTCTATGTTATTTTATGTAGTAATAAAAAAATCGGTTATGAAAAGATCTTGTTTTTAAACGCAAATGTAAAAGCTATTTATAAGTTACATATATATTCAATATATGTTGCTTAATTATGTATATATAATAACTCAAACTGTATGTTTTCCAAATAATAAATATAATCTTTTGGTTTTTTTTAAAGCGAAGCAATAAACTAAGTTGTAAATTTTCAACCGATTTCAACTTAATGATCGAGGTATGATCAGCAGCGTTTCTCTTCAAACAACATTAAAAGCCTAACTGCAGATGCCAACCAGCCTGCTAAACGAGGCAACTACAAGTAACGGCCGATATGACGATAAGAGGGTAAGGGGTTGTTAGTAATGCGTATCAGTCCCATTGCTAGCAATATACCGCGTCAGGTCGACCTTCACGTGGTCCTCCCTGGAAACCATCGTGCTGAATTTCAGGTGTATTTATCACGATGGGTTAACTAGCCTGTTTTTTGATTCTCACCTTACATCCCTCACTAGTGGCTTGCCAGCGTATACTGTTAGCGCAAGCGGGGTTACCATTCCATTATCATCCATTAAAAAAATATATGATGAAGTAGGTACAAATAAAGTTATTGTGTATTTAAACAAATAGATAATACTGACTTTTTGTTTCATTTGTGCCAGCGTAGAGTTAAATTTAGGGTCTGACTTAGATATACCCTTGCCACATTCTCGTTTCGCCAATACAGCTTTCAATTTTTTGACCTGAAAATTATAAGCAATTAAAGTTAATATTTTTAAATGAATGTTTTTACGTATACCATATACAATTCGCCATGTGGTCTCGGCATAGAATGGGCCACACTTTCCGTTCGTGGGTATCGTAAGAGACGACTA
Source organism: Galleria mellonella (assembly GCF_026898425.1). Classification (NCBI taxonomy): domain Eukaryota; kingdom Metazoa; phylum Arthropoda; class Insecta; order Lepidoptera; family Pyralidae; genus Galleria; species Galleria mellonella. Next base: position 4,783,349 of record NW_026442015.1, read on the forward strand.
AGGGAATTTAATGCTAGAGGGACGGACGGACGGAGGGACAACGAAATTATCCTATAAGGATTCCGTTTCTCCTCTGGAGGTACGGAACCCTTAAAATAAGTCATTTAAATTTAAGCATTTTAAAATGTGTATATATGTAATTTTATGTGCCAAATAAATGTATTGATTTGTTACCTTACACGTTTATTTATTTATTTTCATTTTACACCTTCATTTTTAATAAGTCACATCTTTTGTTTAAGTTTAAACAGATTAAGACATCATAACATGTGTTCAACACCTGTCTATCGCAAGTTTAACTTATTTTGTGGTAAGGCGATATTTTGAAAAAATAAAAAGCGGTAGTGACTGTCTCTGCGCATGATAATATGCATATTAATATTCAAAGTTGTATTCAAATAAACACCTTTTTCTCTAGAGCACTCCTGACCAGGTCTTCATCTCTGGAGTACGAGGACAGTGATGCCGCAGCGCGTCGCCATACAGCTATTTCTTGCCGCAGTTCTGAAGACAATTTGTACAAGGTGAATGCGCAATAGTCAGTATCCTGCGAATATAGTGTTCTACTAGCGAAAATAAATATTTTCACCAAAGAAACAGAATTATAGGACAAAACCGACAAAAAATGTTGAGCTTTGCATAGTAACACATGGTCGAGATGGTGGATGGTCGAGCAATGTCTTTCCTAAAACATAATCCAAGTTTAACTGCTCTTGTCAACTCACTTGCCAAGTGAGGCAACTACGGTCAAACAAAATAGCCTATATCCTTTTCCATTTCATTACAGTACATGTATACAAAATTTCATAATGAAACAAACTCACTTTTACATTTTTTTTATATTTTATTTTATTTATTTCTTATTGCATTCCATAATATAATTAGTAGATAACATTTTAACTTGAATTATGGATCCTGTTGGGCGCAGCAAGTACGAGAGAGGAGGACAACACTTTTTTTCACTTTAGAAATAGTCTAAGGATCTGTTACAATATTATCCAGTCATTGAAATTGTATCACGATAGATACATTTATAATATTAGTAAGGATTTACATATTATTTATTTAAGATATTTCGAAAATATGTTTTATTAATTGGAAACGCACCTTGTATATCAGTTGGCACGCTGTGGCGCAGTTTGTTCATGTCTCTAAACATGAACCTGAGCTGTAGGTAAGTCTGTACGCATACCAACAGTATGCCAACGCCCATATGAAGGGTGAAGGTTGCAAAGTTTATGTTCTGAAACAACAAAGCATTGGCATTGGTTACCAAATACATATTAAACACTTTCCAAATAAGTTTACAGGGGGGAGGGAAGGGATTAGTAACGCGGACACGGATTGTGGATTAGCAATATTCCATATCAGGTCGACTTCTATGCGGTTCCTATAGAGAAGGAGAGGAAGAAAAAAGTACAAAAGTCGATTGCTTGGGTACCTTTGTCCCATTCGTGTTTCAACCGTGAAGCAGCTGTGTTTGCATGGCTGTGTTTCGGTTTGAAGGGTGGGATATGGCGTGAATTTACTGGGTATAGAGGAATAACACCTGAGTTCTCAGGAATGGCAACGCATGGGCGAAACAGTATACTCTGTTATGTGCATGGTACTGCTCATGTCTATAGGCGACGGTTACCACTTTCCATCAGGTGGATCGTCAGTTTGTTTGCCATTCTAAGTTGTATAAAAAAAAAAGAATCCTGATAGTGCCTGATAAATTTGCCACGACTGGCCAACTGACCTGCTTTCATCCTCACCTATCCCTCACTGATTGATTGTTGAAATGAAATGAGATTTATTCGTAAAAAACATAACTGTAGTTTCTTAACTAATATTAATATTATAGTTTTATAAGGATACAGTAATTATGGTTTTAAAACTGGGCTCCTAAATAGGTTATTATAATAACCTGTGTTAAGGGGTTAGTTGTTAGTAGTATACATCGATAGCACAGGCGGGGTTGCCAACCATTTTCCACCTTTAAACAAACGAGTACAGGTTGTTAATTAGCAATTTAGCAAATTAACAATTTATAATGAATGCTATGCTAACAAACCTATAATTCAAATTTATTTTTTTACTGAAAAGTAGTGTATGCTATAAACATGTAATTGTGAAAATATATGCATCGGTATTTGTTGAACATTCGAGTTGAAACGGCTAAATGGATTTCAATGAAATTTGGATAGATTGACATGGGCAATTTATTATTTTAAGCCTATGGGGGTTTAAGTGAGTCTACCTTTTTGCTAGGGGGAAAGGAATTGTTAAATATGTGGTCTAACAGCCACATTGCTACCAATATTCCTCATCAGGTCGACTTTCATGTGGTTACTCCTGGAAACTATCGTGGTTAATTTTTGTTGAATTCAACACGATGGACCAACTGACCTGCTTCACCCTCACCTATCATCCCTCACTGGTGCCCGGCCAGTGTATACCGATAGCACAGGAGGGGTCACCATTTCATTTACACCCATTAAAAAAGTAGGCATAATGATTTGCGTAATGAGCTGCCGGTTCCGAATTTCGGTCGAGCCAATTTAAGAAACGAACTCCTCTAAAATGGCTCCGGTCTAGGTATCAGTACACCCTGAGTTGTGCCTACAACCTTATAACACAAGGTAATCTAGCTCGAGGAGCAAGCGATTAATCTGATTGTAAGGCACTCCAAAATCCAAATACATATGAATTTCAAATAGAATCGTTTAGGCAGAGAAAAATGGACAGTTATTACCTCTTGCAACACAGCCGGATGACTCGCTATGATCACATTAGGTGGATCGCCGACTGGTGTAGCAGCGCCCCCTACATTACTGAATATCACCATGGACAACAGTACTGGAACTGGGTTGAGCTGCATCACTTCACACAGTCTGCAATATTTAATCGATCAATTAATTCATTTCTATAACCAGAGGGAGACTTTGTACAAAAGTCGATTGCTTGAGTACATCTGTCCCATTTGTGTTTCAACCGTAAAGCAGTTGTGTTTGCATGGCTGTGTTTCGGTTTGAAGGGTGAATAACACTTAAGTCCTCAGGAATGGCAACGCAAGGGGGTATCATGGGCGAAACAGTATACTCTGTTATGTCGAAACAGTATACGCAGTTAGGCTTAGGTGATTTTTTAAGAAGAACGCTGCTGCCCATATCTCGAACATCAAGTTCCCTTAGTTGTCTTTACGATATCCATGGGAAGGGAAAGGTGGCCCATTCTATGCTAGGACCACACAGCAACAATACTCCATTACTACAAATTAAAAATCCCCGTATATAATAGTATACCGTATTGTTACTGGTGTCATCAGCAGAACCGTTGTCACGTTGTCAAGGAAGGTGGAGAAGAATGCGGTGAAGAAACAGAGGCAGTTGATCAGAGGCCATGTTCTGCCTCCAGTCATCTGGAATTCATGAACCAATTGTTATACAACATATCTAATCTGGATTTCAACGATTATTCTCTAAACAGTTGGCCACTGTAAGTGCTTCTTAAGGTATATTTGAAAGATGTTAAGTCAGTATGGGAGGTTCAATATTTTTTAACGTCTGATTTATGTTCAATTTTAAAACACTAAGATTCACTCTTAGCAAATCACTTTAAGAAAAGCTTATTTCGATTAAATCTTGTAGATACGAGTTGTAATGTAAAGAATCAGCCTGATTTAATTACTCATACGAACATCTTAAAAGAGAGCTTCAGAAAGCTATTCATGATGTACTGAAAAAGGTTGAAGTTACATTTTCTTTCCTTTGAGTCATAAACTTAATTTTTCATTTTTCTAATTGAACTGTCAAACCAGAGAAAGATAGCAGAACTTGCCGGCGTATCTAAGTCTGCTGTCAATAAAATAAAGGTCAATTTAGACCAGAATCGGCCACTTTCGCCCAAAAGAAAAGGCAAATGTGGCAGAAAACGTGTCACAACAACATCATTCAACTAAAATTCTATTCTAGGTAGTATATTCATTTATTATAAGTAGGTAGATATTATATTTATTTATAGTATATGTATTTATGTAATAATTTATTATGTATTTTAATATTTTATTTAACTGTATATTTGTTTATGTACTTTAAATATTAATAGTTGTAGCACTTCAGCTACCCGCTAACAACATGCTTTCTAACTGCATTGGGTTGACTGGAAGAGATCTCTGTCAGAGATAACTCCACCCTTGCTCACAATATTTATAAATGCATTAAAAATGTAATTTTCATTGCACTATATTTATTTTATATATATTTTATATATAAAATATAATATATATATATATATATTGCACTCCTCTTCTTATATATATATATATATATATATATATATATATATATATATATATATATATATATTGCACTATATTTATACATTATATATACCAGCAGAAGTCAGTATTTACTAATAATGGAAACATTAATGTGAGTTTGTTTGCCTTAATGGCATAACCAATCGCTATAAAATTTGTTATACACGAACTATATGGGAGGGAGAAATATATAAACTACTTTTTCTAGTAATCCTGGTCAGTGAACACATTTCGGTTATGCGCACAAAGTCGCGACAAAAAGTTAATATTGAATAAAGTGTACATTACCTCGAAAGCTACAACGGCTAAATAATCAAAGAGTCCAGTCTCCGCGAGTATAGCAACCAATATCATCATACTGAACAACAGCAGCAGCGTCTCGACATCTAGCCAGGAAACCAGCTCGTTCAGTGAGGGTCTGGCGCCGTTCAGTGCCAACACACCCACACCGAGGGTCGAAGATAAAAGTGCTGCAATTGTGCGATTTACGATCTGAAATCATTGACACTTGTGACTGACGATATTTCACTATTGAATATTCGGTTTGGCATTTGTTTTTTAATGGATGATAATGGAATAGTAACCCCGCTTGCGCTATCGGGGTGGTGGCGGGGCACCAGTGAAGGATGATAGGTGACAATGAAAGCAGATCAGTTAGCCCATCGTGACGAATTCCACTAGAATTATCCACGATGGTTTCCAGGGAGGACCGCGTAGAGGTCGATCTGACAGCGTGTATTGCTAGCAATAGGTCCAGACCAACAATCCCTTTCCCCCCCGGTTTGGCATATTTCATATGTAGTTGAAATATCAAATGATACGCAAAATCATAATTCACTTCATATAGAATATATTGGGCGTTTGGTCTCGGCACAGAATGGGTCACCTTTCCTTTCCCGTGGGTGTCGTAAGATGTGATGAATGAGGGAACTTAATGGGCGAGGGATGGGCAACAGCGTCCCTCTTAAAAACATCACCAAAAGTCAAACTGGGATTGCCAACCTGCTTGCCAAGCATGGCGACTACTGATAAAATCCCTTCCAATGGTAAACTGCTATAAAGAACATTCTTGTACGTTCTGCAGTCTATGGGGGAGGTCTATGTTCAGCAGTGAATAGATAATGGCTGAAATGATGATGATGATGATGATGAGACAGTTACATATAGTACTAAATGAATCCGTAGATAGTCGCTGCGTTTGGATTCATTCGTGAGTTATTGACTGCATTCGTTTATTAGTGAAATGAAATTGCAGCAAACGGCCGCCTGAACCAAAAAGAGCGAGCGAATAGGGCATAATGTAAATCAGACTTACCTCAAAGATAATTAGCGTATACAAAAAACACAACAAAATAGCCGCATACAAGATTCCTTGTTTCTCGTCCAACGGATCGAGCTGATAGCTTAGTGTAAGTGGTACTGTGCTATTGCTGGTGGTAGCCAAACGTAGAGTTACTCTAGTACCTGCAAAAACAAACACGGTCTCACTTTAAAAAATATATTTGAAGCTTTATCTAAACAGTGTTTAACAAAACGTAAGTCTAAACATGTGTTAAATACCTATTTATTGTAAGTTTAACTCTTTTGTGGTAAGACTGTGAGATGAGTTTCACCAGAGAGAGAGTTTGTACAAAAGTCGATTGCTTGGGTACCTCTGTCCCATTTGTGTTTCAACCGTAAAGCAGTTGTGTTTAGCTGTGTTTCGGTTTGAAGGGTGAATTTACAGGGTACAGAGGAATAACACCTGAGTCCTCAGGAATGGCAACGCATGGGGGGTATCATGGGCGAAACAGTATACTCTGTTATGTCCATGGTACTGCTCATGTCTATAGGCGACGGTTACCACTTTCCATCAGGTGGGCCGTCAGCTTGTTTGCCATTCTAAGTTGTATAAAAAAAGTCTAGAATTAAAATATCTATATAAATATCTTACAGAATAAGTCAAATAATGAATATCATTTATTCACATAATATCTATAATCTATAATATACATTGTATCTCACTGTGATAAATTGTGAAGAGAAAATACATATAAAACACATATAAACATATACAAATTCCATTCAATTAAAAATACAACGTCAAAATACTAACCATTCACTCATATATATATATATATATATATATATATATATATATATATATATATATATATATATATATATATATACAATATAAACACGAATTCCATTCAATTAAAAATACAACGTCAAAATACTAACCATTCACTCCAACCGCATCCCAATTTGAAATATTTTCATGAGCAAATTGCTGTGTGTGATTTCTCATTGAATTGATTATATTTTGTTGTGCTGGATGATGTTGATCATATATATATATATATATATATATATATATATATATATATATATATATATATATATATATTCTAATGTGAGCGTGTTCATTTCCGTCACACTTTCCGAAAAATCTAGAATATGCTCTGGTTGTAGATATATCCTCCACAACGTTGAGTTCTGAAAATATAAAATTACATAAGAGGGAGGCTTTCGTAAATAATTGAAATCAATAAAAATAATAATTAAAAAAGTAATAAAATTAATTTTATAATTGCTATTAAAATTTATTAATTAAATTATTTATAAATTATTTCAATTGTTTCCCGTGTGATCCTGGTATAGGGTGGGCCACCACTTTCTTTCCGGTGGGTGTTGTAACTAAGACGACTAAGAGAACTTAATAGTTGAGGAATGGGCAGCAGCGTCTCTCTTGAAACATCACCAAAAACCTAACTGCGGTTGACAATTCGCCTGTCAACCATGGCAACTACTGGCAAAACCCTCTTAAGGCCAATGCCTATGTTTAGTAGTAAACATCCCTTACTAGTGCTGCACCAACGCAGGCAGTATCATTCGATCATCCGTTAAAAAAATCGTCTGTGTGAACCCGCACGCCCTTAATCTATAATTTAGATTTTTATATTTATTTATTTATTTATTAGTACAAATATGTGTACATGGCGGACTTAATGCTAAAAGTATTCTCTCTTAGTCAACCATAGGGAAGTGTCAGAATACTCGAATGCGGTACTAGTAACTATTGATATAATATTAATTACATGATATACATACAAACTAAAATTATATATATATATATATATATATATATAAACGAATAAATATATATAAATAACAAATATACTTACACATATATGACATATACTATATTATACACGATATTGAGAATAATTCAAGTACTTACTGCTCGGATAAAGTAAAAAAGTGAGCGTGTACGTTTTTTTTGAAAGACTGTTTAGTTGGTAGTCTCTTAATGGCATCAGGAAGCGCGTTCCAGAGTCGTGAAGAATGTAGGAGAAAAGAATTATATGGGTGAAAATGGAATGGTAATTCCGCTTGTGTTATCGATATAAGCTAGAGGGCTACTCATATTAGTGAAGGACGATAGGTGAAGATGAAAGCAGGCCAGTTGGTGACGAAATCAAAGGGAAATAACCACGATGGTTTCCAGGAGGAACCGTGTGGAGGTTTGATTAGATATATTTCTAGCAGCTGGGCTTTTAGACCCTAGGGGATAAGGGATTGTTAGATTACTAACAATCCCTTTCCCTCCTCTATTTTGGGTTTACATTTAGATATTTAGTTTATTTTTTAATAAGTACACCTAGCATTAAGTATTACAAGCCATAACAATACTCTTTTATGGGCCATCATATATGTTCGCTTATAAACTCATAAATATTTATGACACACGGTACACGAACAAGCATCTGCTGTGTGCATATTGATTTTATGTATCACTGTGAACATGTGTCTTTAAGTGTGATAAGAATTATTTTCTACTAGCTTATTGCCCGCTGCTCCGTGCCCGTGGATTTTAGGAGTAGGGAAACCAATAGACTACTCCTAGATAACGTGACAAGGTAAAACAAACATCAGATGTTTTAGGAATCTAACTGTGGAACTGCATCCAATTCGGTGCAACTTATTTCGACGTGACCGCTGAATAAACATACAGACAGACGGAAAAAAATTATGTTTTGGATTGTATTGCTTTTAATAAACTTTATATCTTTTTTTAATATCTGCCATGTACAGATGTCACATAGAGACAATTTTGACATATTAAGTAAATATAGATTAGGTATTTTTTTATGTTACTTTGAATGGCAAACTAACCATGGACATAATAGAATCTGTTATGCGTTTTTTAGAATTGTGATATTTTTTAATGGAATGGTAATGCCATCTACGCATTTTGGTATACGCTGACAGGGAACCAGTGAAGGGAAGATTTGAAGAATGCAGGTCTATTAGCCCATTGGGATGAACTCATAAAAAATTAACTACTATAAGAGATGAGGCATCGCGTGGAGAAGTAAATATACCGGTCACGTGAACGAAGTCGCGGGTAAAATTTAATTAATAGTCAGAATGAGAGTTACCTGTTCTAATACTAAATCATTGGATGGGGCCTCGTGGACCCTGTACAGCCATAAATATAATATGTTAACACTGTCATCACCGGATCCTTGTTGGAAAGGTCCAGTGAGTGTTATTAGGGTCTTAACCCTATCGTTGCGTGCTTGTAGCTGGTACTCTGAAATTGATAAAATAATTTTAATTAAAAAAAAATCAATATCATTAAAAAAATATCATAATTCATGAATGCTAAAAACAAAATTTTAATGATTCCTCTCTATCCTAAAATTGCCTGGAAGAGATCTCTGTTTAGCGATAAGACCGCCCGTTGTTGCCTCTATAACTTGCTTTTATGTAATTAAAGAGGTTAATTACATACAAACAATGCACATTTTTTTAATCAATTTAGGTACAAAAAAGAAACATTTATTTTTTTGCAAATAATTATTATTTATGCTTATTTTAACTAATTTATGCAAAAAAATCGAGAATGGCAATAATCTACCGTCCAACGTGACAGATACGGACTTAAAATATTTGAAAAATTATATTTTTATATTAACCGTGACCCATACGGAGCTGTAATATTTTGAGACATATAAAATTACAGTGACCGTGACGTTCCCGGAGCTGTACAATTCTATCAGTAAACGTTGCCTGTATATGTCACGAAGGCGTGCATTTAGCGGTTAATTATTCATTTTCTTTATGTATGGTACATATTCATATTCATTTTGTTGGTTTGGTCATTTGGAGAGGATGAATGAAAGAAGAATTACGAAAGAGATTTATTGAGCAAGAATGAATGGAGATGTCGGTAGGGGCCGCCTTAGACGGACGTATGTCGACCAAATAGGCGACGTGCTGAAGAAGGGCCAAATTAAAAGTACCCGTAACCGGCGAGCGTGTATGAAAAGATTGATGAATGTGAAAGAAGCGAAAGAGGTTTGTTTGAATCGAAGCATTTGGCATTCCATTGCTCTGCCTACCCTAATGGGAGACAGGCGTGACAGATATGTATGTATGTATGTATGTTTGTGTACATATTGTTAATCTTTATAATCTGCATTATTTTTTTAAGGAAACAATAAATAGTTTTTATTCATGCATTTTAAATCAGTTACTTTGATCCGAAAAACTAAGCAACTGGATCGATTAGGATAAGATTAATATGGGATGAATTTGTAACCATATCTTTTCAGATATAAAAAAATATTATATGAGCCGTTAACTGTCCACTGCTGAACATAGGCCTCCACCGTAGAGGGCGTTTTGGCAGCAGTTGCCACACTTGGCAGGCTTTGGTGACATTTTACGAGGAAATCGTTCCTCTTAAAATGTCACCAAAGCCTGGAGTATCGACTCCCCACGTCTTGACCATTAATTTCCCTTAGTTGCCTCATACGTCATCATTCTATGCCGGGTCTACATGGCTTTCTTTAGATATAATTATTGTATGTAAAAGTAAAATACCTTTGACCTCCCCGCCTTTGACAGCTGTATGTAGTACCACATCAGATCTCTCCATGTTCATAATGAGCGATATAGTAAGTAGACCCCAGCACGTAACCAGCACCGACAACTTTAGCATCCGAGCAAAGCGGTGTAACTGAAAATAATACAATTTAAAATTTTAATATATATATTTATTTATCAAAATAGTGAGTAGCAAGAGCTCCACCGACGAGAGTACAGCTCTTAAATAGGATAGATAGATAGATTTATTTATTAAACTCTTTAAATAAACATTTATACAGTATAGGGGTTTCAGAAAGTCTTCTATGTCGAGGTTGCATTGACGCTTAAGAAACGGCTCCCCAACATAAAGAAATCCTTGGAATAGTAAAATCGCTCCTAGAGGCCTGTGAAGATTCCAGGAAGCTTCTGTGCTTCTGAGCGTAGCTTGGCTGGCTGTACTAGTCACCTCTTAAACGTGTGCGGAAAAAAGATTCTAATTTACATCACAATGGAAAGTACAGTTGGCTGTAATAACAATTTATTATGACAGTCTTTTTTTTATACAAAAAAAATGTCAGTCAATTAATGACCTTCTTGTGCCTACTGCTATTCGGTCTAGTTGAAGGAATGATAGAAAGTATAGGCAAAGGCACTAATTGCTTTTATGGTGAACATAACATTCGATTTTATTATAGGATTTTTATTTCTTTATTGACTACATCATCCTGAGCGAATACAGATACAACATGTTCAATGAATACAACCAGGCGAAATGTGAATGTTCTGCTCTCCCAACTGTGGAGAGTGCATTATGCAGACTCGCTAAGTTTTTTTTTCTTTTTTATGCAACTTACAATGACAAACAAGCTGACGACCCACCTGATGGAAAGTGGTAACTGTCACCTATAGACATGAACAGTACCGTGGACATAACAGAATATAATGTTGCACCCATGTTACTCCCCATGCGTTGCCATTCCTGAGTCTTATTCCGCTGTACCCTGTAAATTCACTGCCATATCCCACCCTTCAAATCGAAACACAGCTATGCAAACACAACTGCTTCTCGGTGGAAACACAAATGGGATAGAAATGTCCAAGCAAACAATTTTTGTACAAAGTCTCCCTCTGGTAAGTGCTTTTTTACGTCACATTTGAAGGATCTGAGGTTATAGGACGAAGAGCCACATTGTTACGGTTCAGTTCACGTAAGAGTTTGTAAACTTATTTGTACACGAGGATAGGCGATCTACCGTAAATGGATGTAGTTGTTAGCTCGTTCTCGTGGAGTTCGATGTCAGAAAGAAGAAAGTGGAATAAGGAATGAACAACTTGAAATGCCAAAACATACTAAACCACAAGATGAAAAGTAATGATCATTGATACACTGTAAATTAACATCTACCCACATTTAAAAATATATGCAACATATGTGACCATACCCGACCATTATACTATAGAAGGGAAGAAAAATATACCCTATCATGTCGATCTCCCCGTGATCCCTCTGGACACCATTGTGCTGAATTCTAGGTGTATTCATCACGATGGGCGAACTTTTCTTTCTCACTTATTATCCCTTGCTGGTGAATCGCCAGTGTATACCGTTTTTTTTTTGATGGGTAAAAATGGAATGGTAACACCGCCTGCGCTAACGAGATACGCTGGCGGAGCACCAGTGAAGTGTGATAGATGAGAATGAAAACAGGTCAGTTAGCCTATCATGATGAATTCATCATGATGTCTCCATCGCTAACAATCCCTTTCCCCCCAGCGTATACCGTTAGCCTAGGCGGAGTTACCATTCCATTATCATCCATAAAAAAAGAAAACAATTAAAACCATTGTACTGTAAGTCATGAAATCTTTTTGCGCCTTTTAAGCGACTTCCACAAGAAGAACGTTGACTATTAGTTTAATTTATATGTGACAATTTTGTAATTTTTCTTTGCGGAGGAAAAAATGCTTGTTACGAAATAAAATCCTTAGTGTTCTAAATCAAGTAGACCAGAGCACTAAGATTTGAGAAATGCAGTCGGCTAATACAATGACAAATTGACAGCACCTACCTGTGTTTTTCTTGGAGATTTTATTTCTTGTACTTCATCGATTTGTCCCGCTGTCATTAATCTGGAAAAGTTGTAATTTTAGTTACATTAAGATAATTTGACTATAAATATAATATATACACATATTGGGAGTAAAATTATGTACCTATCAATTGTCCTGGTATATACCATTTTACTTTGTTCTGCTCTAAAATGTAGGTAGACAGAGGGAGACTTTGTACAAAAGTCGATTGCACCTCTGTCCCATTCGTGTTTCAACCGTGAAGCAGTTGTGTTTGCATGGCTGTGTTTCGGTTTGAAGGGTGGGATATGGCGTGAATTTACTGGGTACAGAGGAATAACACCTGAGTCCTCAGGAATGGCAACGCATGGGGGGTATCATGGGCGAAACAGTATACCTGTTATGTCCATGGTACTGCTCGTGTCTATAGGCGATACCACTTTCCATCATAGTTCTATAAAAAAAAAAAAAAAAAAAAAAAAAAAAAAAAAAAAAAAAAAAAGGTAATCCGTGCATTGTCCTCAAACATAAGTTTGAGAGACATGGGTAATATGAATACCTATATATTAGTTTCCTCCGGACATTGATAACGGAAAAAAGGTCATCATCCATTTCGATATTGCCCATATCGGTCGAATATTTATTTGCGAATATGTTAAAAGTCTGTTATCCTATATTAATTTTTGAATATCAGACTTATAGCATATTCGTTATTGGACCACTATATACCAAGATATTGTAACTAAAGTATATAATTGCTAATTCTTCAAATATTAGGGGTGCCAAGTGCTAATATTAGAAAGAAAGCAAAACTATTTATACCATAAAAAGATACCTTATTCTTCTTTATAAGTGCGCATATGCATACCATGTTTGTAATAGTAAATTTTTTAATATTATGATGGTGTTACTTTTTTTTTTACTGTCTTGAACTATCCACTTTTTGTGTAATTATACTACTTATTTAATATATATAAAATATTGAGAGAAATCACTGCAATCCTTTGAACTAGTGGACTTCAGTCCAACAACACTCAACATTTTTTTCGACAAAAACACTGACTTCAATTGCTAACGAGAAACATAAGACCAAATCATGTAGTTTGCAAAAAATGCTATCAAAATCGGTAAAAATATTGAGTGACATACATATACAAAAAATATCTGTAAATTTTAGAATCCCTTAGTTGTATAAAAAATTGAAAATATTGAGATATTCCACTCTTTACTGATGTGATCTGTAACGATAGAGAACTTGACACTATGCATGCAATAGTCTCGAATCTAGTCGAGCTTTCTCGATCTAATTACATATAAGTAAAACCGGTAGTTATTACTTTAATATGTGGGCATTTAATTTCAATAATCATTGAAAAACATTACATTGACCGGAAATAATTGGGATAAGGGCATGAATATGCTGGATAAAATATTTTGCTTAAATTACAAAAAAAGATTCATAATTATTATGAGTTAATTTTTATTGCTTTTGCCAGCGATTATGTTCGCGTAGATTCTAAAAGTAGATGTCAAAACATTCACAAGATTTTAAGTACGTTCTTCGACAATACTAACAATTGTAAAAATGGCATTGTCTTTCGTGCAATACCTTTTGCGTGATACTGATACTGGAATGAATATACAGACAGACTGACGGATAGATAAAAAATAATAAAAGGAATATTGCTTTGGCTGCTATTGCTCTTATAGAAATTTTCATGTCAATTTTTTTTTTAATATTTGTGTTCTTATCTTTGCCACAGAGCAGTAGATTGCAGTGGTATCTCTGAAACTTTACAATACGAGTATAGCATACCCACTATCGCCATTTTCTTTGTTCAGGTCACTTGCCTCCTCAACATCTCCCACTTCTGTTTTCCTGTTAATACTGTTATCATCTTCGTCCGTGACTTCCAATGTATCCAATTTACCTGTAAAATTATTGACTGTTTTATTTTCTTTTGTATTAATTTTTTTATCAGCTATATATCTTAAGGAAACTAGACTTAAAGTGCAGCCTGGATGATCATTAAAATGTTTCTAGAAACAATATTAACAATTGACATTAGTGACTACGTGAGTTTATAGTTTCATCTAGGTAAAGTCCATATTTTGATCCTAAGAAACTCTCAAATCAATACAAACAGACATGAATACAGGTATTTGTTCTGTGCGAAGATTGAAACCACGACCATCGAAAGGTGAAGCGGCGTTTTGAATCATTATACTACAAAGGACGTCTTATATTTCTTTTCTTTTGTTTTGCTCTTTTAAGGGCAAAGCAATAAACTGAGTTGTGACCATTTTGTGTTACTATGGCACAGGCATGAAGGAAAAGAAGGAAAGGAAATTGTTAGTTTATATATTTTGTTTTGTGCTTCTTTATTTTCATTCTTTTATCTCTTTTACTGTGTATTATGTGTATGTTTTTTTATTGTAATTTGTGTACTGTAAGTAATGTAAATAAATTATCTATCTATCTATTTTCTTAATAAGAGGGAAACTTGGCATAAAAGACCTCTGTTCTGCTTGTTTCTGCTTTAAACCGACAGTGTTTGCAAGGATGGGTTTAAGCATAAGAATAAAGACTAGGATTGTTTATTCAACTACCTTGTAAATACATATATATGGTATATAAGATCGTGTTCCACAAAAATGCGGCTTAAATTTTTTTTATGCAACTTAGAATGATAAACAAGCTAACGGTCCACCTGATGGAAAGTGGTAACCGTCGCCTATAGACATGAGCAGTACCATGGACATAACAAAGTATACTGTTTTGCCAATGATACTCCCTATTCGTTGTCATACCTGAGGACTCAGGTGTTATTCCTCTGTACCCTGTAAATTCACTGTAATTGTGGCAAAACCAATCATTTTGGTTTAAAAACTAAACTACTCTTCCGATTTCTATGAGGCTTATCTGTAAGTATATCCTTGCAGATAAAAAAAAAAGAATTTTTCATATCGTTCGACAACTTACGAAGTTATGATTTAACAAATACAAAAAAATACAATCGATTTGAGGATCTCTTTATTTTTGAAATGGATTGAAAAAAATAAGGTTAGAATTTTTAGTACCACATAAACCTTTCGGGCTTGTGTATGGTCCTTTACATTTAATTTTCAAGTAATAAGTATTAAGTAATTTAAATTTATTTATATCATTACTGCACAATAAAAAAATTGTACAAACGACAAGCATAGACAGATACTCTATTGTTTTTCTAAAACATTACATTAGTAAACTTATTATAAATACAAACAATTATAGGGAAAGATTGCACCGAGAAAACAATGGGTGGCCGTATCGTTAAGAATTCCAGACAATCTTTGGATGGAGAAACGTAATGATTTATTTTTATAGTTTGGGTTCGAAGAGTGGGATATAAAAAAAATAAGTGTCATGCAATAGCACCAGTTGCTTGGTCTACAATCTAGGATACCCAATGTTATGAGGAACATCTAGGGGCCTCAACTAGAACACCCATAAAATGCAGTGAAATACAAGGTGCAAAGGCATAACAGCGTAGTTCTCAGAAACGGCAATCCATGATATCAAATTGTGTTCAGTTATGTCCATGGTGCTGCTATTGTCTGTAGGTAACGAATTTCACTTTCTATCCGCTGGACTATCAGCTTCTTTGCCATTCTGTTTCATAATATACAAATGATTTTTTTGTTATTAAAGATGGACGGCCTACATATAAAATTGGATACGACATACTAGATGGCGCTAGAATCGAGCTAGTAGTTTTTGTTGATTATTTCGTAATTAAAGATAATTGGAAGATAAATTTCTAGATCGGCGAGCGGTTTTATTTATTTTTTTACCGATATAGTAATAATTTATTATAATTTTTCTCTTTATTCTCTTGTATTGTGCAACTTTGTAAAAAAACGTACTAGAAAGTAACATTGCGATTGTGTGGGTTATAATTAAATCAGAACTGCGTATTGTCTGTCACTTTACATTCATATATAATAATAAAAATCGCTTGTCAATTTAGAAATTTTGCTTACTAAAATACGTTTAGTATGATTATATATTTTATCGTCTAGTATATATAATACTAAGTCTGTTTAAGACTAGTTGTTCTTTATACCAATATATATATATATATATATATATATATATATATATATATATATATATATATATATATATATATACTAAAACATACAGTAACAACAAAAAGGTAATAAAAAAATGTCTTCAGTCAACCTAACACATGATGACGACAGAAATTTAAATAAATATTTACATAAATATACAGTGGTATAAAAAAAATGTCTCACCATGATGTCGCTCGTAGAGGTCTTTGAAGGGCGCGAACAATGGGTCATACTTGATTTCATCAGGCAGATCCACCCACACCTCCAAACTGCCAGGAGTCAGGTCTCTGCTGGACACCATAGA